>NW_026683127.1:0-1200000 GCF_027887145.1 Ammospiza caudacuta | reverse complement strand
CCTTTGGGATGCCTTTGGCAGATGAAGTAAGCCTGGAACTCAGGGCTTCCTGGTTAAAGAAATCCAAGCCCTAGGCTGAACTCTAACCCTAACCCTTGGCAGATAAATCAGCCTAGGTATAGGGATGGTGCCAAGGAAAAAGCTGTGAAAGCTGCCATGTTGTTGCACTTTTGTACACCCCTTGGGATGCCTTGAACAGCTGCAGTGTGCCTGGAGCCCAGGGCTTCCTAGTTTCAAAAATCCTAGCCCTAGGCCTAAGCCTAACAGTAACCCTGGGAAAGTAAATCAGCCTGATGTTAGGTTTCTTGCCAAGGAAAAAGCCGTGAAAGCAGCCATGTTGTGGCACTTTTGCACTCCCTTTTGGATGCCTTTCACAGCTCCAGTGTGCCTGGAACTCAGGGCTTCCTGCTTTTAAAAATCCTAGCCCTAGGCCGAACCCCAACCCTAAGACGAGAAAGGCAAATCAGCCAGGAATTAGGCATGTCCCCAAGGAAAAAGCTGTGGAGGCAGGCATGTTGTGGTACTTTTGCGCTCTTCTTGGCTAGTCCTTCGCAGCTGCTGTGTTCTTGGAACTCAGGGCTTTCTGGTTAATAGACCCTTACCCTAGGCGTAACTCAAACCTTAACCCTAGGAAGGAAAATCAGCCTATGGTTCGGGATGGTCTCATGGAAATATCAGTGGTGGCAGCCAAGTTGCGTCACTTTTGCGCTCCCCTTGGGATGCCTTTTGCAGCATCAGTGTGCCTGGAGCCCAGGGCTTCCTGGTTTTAAAAGTCCTAGGCCTAAGCCTAACAGTAACCCTAGGAAGGTAAATCAGCCGGGTATTAGGGTTCTTCCTAAGGGAAAAGCCGTGAAAGCAGCCATGTTGTGGCACTTCTGCACTCCCTTTGGGATGCCTTTGGCAGATGAAGTAAGCCTGGAACTCAGGGCTTCCTGGTTAAAAAAATTCAAGCCCTAGGCTGAACCCTAACCCTAACCCTAGGCAGATAAATCAGCCTAGGTATAGGGATGGTGCCAAGGAAAAAGCTGTGAAAGCTGCCATGTTGTTGCACTTTTGTACTCCCCTTGGGATGCCTGGAACAGCTGCAGTGTGCCTGGAGCTAAGGGCTTCCTAGTTTCAAAAATCCTAGCCCTAGGCCTAAGCCTAACAGTAACCCTGGGAAGGTAAATCAGCCTGGTGTTAGGCGTCTTGCCAAGGAAAAAGCCGTGAAAGCAGCCATGTTGTGGCACTTTTGCACTCCCTTTTGGATGCCTTTCACAGCTCCAGTGTGCCTGGAACTCAGGGCTTCCTGATTTTAAAAATCCTAGCCCTAGGCCGAACCCCAACCCTAAGACGAGAAAGGCAAATCAGCCAGGAATTAGGCATGTCCCCTAGGAAAAAGCTGTGGAGGCAGGCATGTTGTGGTACTTTTGCGCTCTTCTTGGCTAGTCCTTCGCAGCTGCTGTGTTCTTGGAACTCAGGGCTTTCTGGTTAATAGAACCCTTACCCTAGGCGTAACTCAAACCTTAACCCTAGGAAGGAAAATCAGCCTATGGTTCAGGATGGTCTCATGGAAATATCAGTGGTGGCAGCCAAGTTGCGTCACTTTTGCGCTCCCCTTGGGATGCCTTTTGCAGCTGCAGTGTGCCTGGAGCCCAGGGCTTCCTGGTTTTAAAAGTCCTAGGCCTAAGCCTAACAGTAACCCTAGGAAGGTAAATCAGCCGGGTATTAGGGTTCTTCCTAAGGGAAAAGCCGTGAAAGCAGCCATGTTGTGGCACTTCTGCACTCCCTTTGGGATGCCTTTGGCAGATGAAGTAAGCCTGGAACTCAGGGCTTCCTGGTTAAAGAAATCCAAGCCCTAGGCTGAACGCTAACCCTAACCCTAGGCAGATAAATCAGCCTAGGTATAGGGATGGTGCCAAGGAAAAAGCTGTGAAAGCTGCCATGTTGTTGCACTTTTGTACTCCCCTTGGGATGCCTTGAACAGCTGCAGTGTGCCTGGAGCTAAGGGCTTCCTAGTTTCAAAAATCCTAGCCCTAGGCCTAAGCCTAACAGTAAGCCTGGGAAAGTAAATCAGCCTGATGTTAGGCTTCTTGCCAAGGAAAAAGCCGTGAAAGCAGCCATGTTGTGGCACTTTTGCACTCCCTTTTGGATGCCTTTCACAGCTCCAGTGTGCCTGGAACTCAGGGCTTCCTGCTTTTAAAAATCCTAGCCCTAGGCCGAACCCCAACCCTAAGACGAGAAAGGCAAATCAGCCAGGAATTAGGCATGTCCCCAAGGAAAAAGCTGTGGAGGCAGGCATGTTGTGGTACTTTTGCGCTCTTCTTGGCTAGTCCTTCGCAGCTGCTGTGTTCTTGGAACTCAGGGCTTTCTGGTTAATAGAACCCTTACCCTAGGCGTAACTCAAACCTTAACCCTAGGAAGGAAAATCAGCCTATGGTTCAGGATGGTCTCATGGAAATATCAGTGGTGGCAGCCAAGTTGCGTCACTTTTGCGCTCCCCTTGGGATGCCTTTTGCAGCTGCAGTGTGCCTGGAGCCCAGGGCTTCCTGGTTTTAAAAGTCCTAGGCCTAAGCCTAACAGTAACCCTAGGAAGGTAAATCAGCCGGGTATTAGGGTTCTTCCTAAGGGAAAAGCCGTGAAAGCAGCCATGTTGTGGCACTTCTGCACTCCCTTTGGGATGCCTTTGGCAGATGAAGTAAGCCTGGAACTCAGGGCTTCCTGGTTAAAGAAATCCAAGCCCTAGGCTGAACGCTAACCCTAACCCTAGGCAGATAAATCAGCCTAGGTATAGGGATGGTGCCAAGGAAAAAGCTGTGAAAGCTGCCATGTTGTTGCACTTTTGTACTCCCCTTGGGATGCCTTGAACAGCTGCAGTGTGCCTGGAGCTAAGGGCTTCCTAGTTTCAAAAATCCTAGCCCTAGGCCTAAGCCTAACAGTAACCCTGGGAAAGTAAATCAGCCTGATGTTAGGCTTCTTGCCAAGGAAAAAGCCGTGAAAGCAGCCATGTTGTGGCACCTTTGCACTCCCTTTTGGATGCCTTTCACAGCTCCAGTGTGCCTGGAACTCAGGGCTTCCTGCTTTTAAAAATCCTAGCCCTAGGCCGAACCCCAACCCTAAGACGAGAAAGGCAAATCAGCCAGGAATTAGGCATGTCCCCAAGGAAAAAGCTGTGGAGGCAGGCATGTTGTGGTACTTTTGCGCTCTTCTTGGCTAGTCCTTCGCAGCTGCTGTGTTCTTGGAACTCAGGGCTTTCTGGTTAATAGAACCCTTACCCTAGGCGTAACTCAAACTTTAACCCTAGGAAGGAAAATCAGCCTATGGTTCGGGATGGTCTCATGGAAATATCAGTGGTGGCAGCCAAGTTGCGTCACTTTTGCGCTCCCCTTGGGATGCCTTTTGCAGCTGCAGTGTGCCTGGAGCCCAGGGCTTCCTGGTTTTAAAAGTCCTAGGCCTAAGCCTAACAGTAACCCTAGGAAGGTAAATCAGCCGGGTATTAGGGTTCTTCCTAAGGGAAAAGCCGTGAAAGCAGCCATGTTGTGGCACTTCTGCACTCCCTTTGGGATGCCTTTGGCAGATGAAGTAAGCCTGGAACTCAGGGCTTCCTGGTTAAAGAAATCCAAGCCCTAGGCTGAACTCTAACCCTAACCCTTGGCAGATAAATCAGCCTAGGTATAGGGATGGTGCCAAGGAAAAAGCTGTGAAAGCTGCCATGTTGTTGCACTTTTGTACACCCCTTGGGATGCCTTGAACAGCTGCAGTGTGCCTGGAGCCCAGGGCTTCCTAGTTTCAAAAATCCTAGCCCTAGGCCTAAGCCTAACAGTAACCCTGGGAAAGTAAATCAGCCTGATGTTAGGTTTCTTGCCAAGGAAAAAGCCGTGAAAGCAGCCATGTTGTGGCACTTTTGCACTCCCTTTTGGATGCCTTTCACAGCTCCAGTGTGCCTGGAACTCAGGGCTTCCTGCTTTTAAAAATCCTAGCCCTAGGCCGAACCCCAACCCTAAGACGAGAAAGGCAAATCAGCCAGGAATTAGGCATGTCCCCAAGGAAAAAGCTGTGGAGGCAGGCATGTTGTGGTACTTTTGCGCTCTTCTTGGCTAGTCCTTCGCAGCTGCTGTGTTCTTGGAACTCAGGGCTTTCTGGTTAATAGACCCTTACCCTAGGCGTAACTCAAACCTTAACCCTAGGAAGGAAAATCAGCCTATGGTTCGGGATGGTCTCATGGAAATATCAGTGGTGGCAGCCATGTTGCGTCACTTTTGCGCTCCCCTTGGGATGCCTTTTGCAGCTGCAGTGTGCCTGGAGCCCAGGGCTTCCTGGTTTTAAAAGTCCTAGGCCTAAGCCTAACAGTAACCCTAGGAAGGTAAATCAGCCGGGTATTAGGGTTCTTCCTAAGGGAAAAGCCGTGAAAGCAGCCATGTTGTGGCAATTCTGCACTCCCTTTGGGATGCCTTTGGCAGATGAAGTAAGCCTGGAACTCAGGGCTTCCTGGTTAAAAAAATTCAAGCCCTAGGCTGAACCCTAACCCTAACCCTAGGCAGATAAATCAGCCTAGGTATAGGGATGGTGCCAAGGAAAAAGCTGTGAAAGCTGCCATGTTGTTGCACTTTTGTACTCCCCTTGGGATGCCTTGAACAGCTGCAGTGTGCCTGGAGCTAAGGGCTTCCTAGTTTCAAAAATCCTAGCCCTAGGCCTAAGCCTAACAGTCACCCTGGGAAAGTAAATCAGCCTGATGTTAGGTTTCTTGCCAAGGAAAAAGCCGTGAAAGCAGCCATGTTGTGGCACTTTTGCACTCCCTTTTGGATGCCTTTCACAGCTCCAGTGTGCCTGGAACTCAGGGCTTCCTGCTTTTAAAAATCCTAGCCCTAGGCCGAACCCCAACCCTAAGACGAGAAAGGCAAATCAGCCAGGAATTAGGCATGTCCCCAAGGAAAAAGCTGTGGAGGCAGGCATGTTGTGGTACTTTTGCGCTCTTCTTGGCTAGTCCTTCGCAGCTGCTGTGTTCTTGGAACTCAGGGCTTTCTGGTTAATAGAGCCCTTACCCTAGGCGTAACTCAAACCTTAACCCTAGGAAGGAAAATCAGCCTATGGTTCGGGATGGTCTCATGGAAATATCAGTGGTGGCAGCCAAGTTGCGTAACTTTTGCGCTCCCCTTGGGATGCCTTTTGCAGCTGCAGTGTGCCTGGAGCCCAGGGCTTCCTGGTTTTAAAAGTCCTAGGCCTAAGCCTAACAGAAACCCTAGGAAGGTAAATCAGCCGGGTATTAGGGTTCTTCCTAAGGGAAAAGCCGTGAAAGCAGCCATGTTGTGGCACTTCTGCACTCCCTTTGGGATGCCTTTGGCAGATGAAGTAAGCCTGGAACTCAGGGCTTCCTGGTTAAAGAAATCCAAGCCCTAGGCTGAACCCTAACCCTAACCCTAGGCAGATAAATGAGCCTAGGTATAGGGATGGTGGCAAGTAAAAAGCTGTGAAAGCTGCCATGTTGTTGCACTTTTGTACTCCCCTTGGGATGCCTTGAACAGCTGCAGTGTGCCTGGAGCCCAGGGCTTCCTAGTTTCAAAAATCCTAGCCCTAGGCCTAAGCCTAACATTACCCCTTGGAAAGTATGTCAGCCTGGTGTTAGGCTTCTTGCCAAGGAAAAAGCCGTGAAAGCAGCCATGTTGTGGCACTTTTGCACTCCCTTTTGGATGCCTTTCACAGCTCCAGTGTGCCTGGAACTCAGGGCTTCCTGCTTTTAAAAATCCTAGCCCTAGGCCGAACCCCAACCCTAAGACGAGAAAGGCAAATCAGCCACGAATTAGGCATGTCCCCAAGGAAAAAGCTGTGGAGGCAGGCATGTTGTGGTACTTTTGCGCTCTTCTTGGCTAGACCTTCGCAGCTGCTGTGTTCTTGGAACTCAGGGCTTTCTGGTTAATAGAGCCCTTACCCTAGGCGTAACTCAAACCTTAACCCTAGGAAGGAAAATCAACCTATGGTTCGGGATGGTCTCATGGAAATATCAGTGGTGGCAGCCAAATTGCATCACTTTTGCGCTCCCCTTGGGATGCCTTTTGCAGCTGCAGTGTGCCTGGAGCCCAGGGCTTCCTGGTTTTAAAAGTCCTAGGCCTAAGCCTAACAGTAACCCTAGGAAGGTAAATCAGCCGGGTATTAGGATTCTTCCTAAAGGAAAAGCCGTGAAAGCAGCCATGTTGTGGCACTTCTGCACTCCCTTTGGGATGCCTTTGGCAGATGAAGTAAGCCTGGAACTCAGGGCTTCCTGGTTAAAAAAAATCCAAGCCCTAGGCTGAACTCTAACCCTAACCCTAGGCAGATAAATCAGCCTAGGTATAGGGATGGTGCCAAGGAAAAAGCTGTGAAAGCTGCCATGTTGTTGCACTTTTGTACTCCCCTTGGGATGCCTTGAACAGCTGCAGTGTGCCTGGAGCTAAGGGCTTCCTAGTTTCAAAAATCCTAGCCCTAGGCCTAAGCCTAACAGTAACCCTGGGAAAGTAAATCAGCCTGATGTTAGGCTTCTTGCCAAGGAAAAAGCCGTGAAAGCAGCCATGTTGTGGCACTTTTGCACTCCCTTTTGGATGCCTTTCACAGCTCCAGTGTGCCTGGAACTCAGGGCTTCCTGATTTTAAAAATCCTAGCCCTAGGCCGAACCCCAACCCTAAGACGAGAAAGGCAAATCAGCCAGGAATTAGGCATGTCCCCAAGGAAAAAGCTGTGGAGGCAGGCATGTTGTGGTACTTTTGCGCTCTTCTTGGCTAGTCCTTCGCAGCTGCTGTGTTCTTGGAACTCAGGGCTTTCTGGTTAATAGAACCCTTACCCTAGGCGTAACTCAAACCTTAACCCTAGGAAGGAAAATCAGCCTATGGTTCGGGATGGTCTCATGGAAATATCAGTGGTGGCAGCCAAGTTGCGTCACTTTTGCGCTCCCCTTGGGATGCCTTTTGCAGCTGCAGTGTGCCTGGAGCCCAGGGCTTCCTGGTTTTAAAAGTCCTAGGCCTAAGCCTAACAGTAACCCTAGGAAGGTAAATCAGCCGGGTATTAGGGTTCTTCCTAAGGGAAAAGCCGTGAAAGCAGCCATGTTGTGGCACTTCTGCACTCCCTTTGGGATGCCTTTGGCAGATGAAGTAAGCCTGGAACTCAGGGCTTCCTGGTTAAAGAAATCCAAGCCCTAGGCTGAACCCTAACCCTAACCCTAGGCAGATAAATCAGCCTAGGTATAGGGATGGTGCCAAGGAAAAAGCTGTGAAAGCTGCCATATTGTTGCACTTTTGTACTCCCCTTGGGATGCCTTGAACAGCTGCAGTGTGCCTGGAGCTAAGGGCTTCCTAGTTTCAAAAATCCTAGCCCTAGGCCTAAGCCCAACAGTAACCCTGGGAAAGTAAATCAGCCTGATGTTAGGTTCCTTGCCAAGGAAAAAGCCGTGAAAGCAGCCATGTTGTGGCACTTTTGCACTCCCTTTTGGATGCCTTTCACAGCTCCAGTGTGCCTGGAACTCAGGGCTTCCTGCTTTTAAAAATCCTAGCCCTAGGCCGAACCCCAACCCTAAGACGAGAAAGGCAAATCAGCCAGGAATTAGGCATGTCCCCAAGGAAAAAGCTGTGGAGGCAGGCATGTTGTGGTACTTTTGCGCTCTTCTTGGCTAGTCCTTCGCAGCTGCTGTGTTCTTGGAACTCAGGGCTTTCTGGTTAATAGACCCTTACCCTAGGCGTAACTCAAAACTTAACCCTAGGAAGGAAAATCAGCCTATGGTTCGGGATGCTCTCATGGAAATATCAGTGGTGGCAGCCATGTTGCGTCACTTTTGCGCTCCCCTTGGGATGCCTTTTGCAGCTGCAGTGTGCCTGGAGCCCAGGGCTTCCTGGTTTTAAAAGTCCTAGGCCTAAGCCTAACAGTAACCCTAGGAAGGTAAATCAGCCGGGTATTAGGGTTCTTCCTAAGGGAAAAGCCGTGAAAGCAGCCATGTTGTGGCACTTCTGCACTCCCTTTGGGATGCCTTTGGCAGATGAAGTAAGCCTGGAACTCAGGGCTTCCTGGTTAAAGAAATCCAAGCCCTAGGCTGAACTCTAACCCTAACTCAAGGCAGATAAATCAGCCTAGGTATAGGGATGGTGCCAAGGAAAAAGCTGTGAAAGCTGCCATGTTGTTGCACTTTTGTACTCCCCTTGGGATGCCTTGAACAGCTGCAGTGTGCCTGGAGCTAAGGGCTTCCTAGTTTCAAAAATCCTAGCCCTAGGCCTAAGCCTAACAGTAACCCTGGGAAAGTAAATCAGCCTGATGTTAGGTTCCTTGCCAAGGAAAAAGCCGTGAAAGCAGCCATGTTGTGGCACTTTTGCACTCCCTTTTGGATGCCTTTCACAGCTCCAGTGTGCCTGGAACTCAGGGCTTCCTGATTTTAAAAATCCTAGCCCTAGGCCGAACCCCAACCCTAAGACGAGAAAGGCAAATCAGCCAGGAATTAGGCATGTCCCCAAGGAAAAAGCTGTGGAGGCAGGCATGTTGTGGTACTTTTGCGCTCTTCTTGGGTAGTCCTTCGCAGCTGCTGTGTTCTTGGAACTCAGGGCTTTCTGGTTAATAGAACCCTTACCCTAGGCGTAACTCAAACCTTAACCCTAGGAAGGAAAATCAGCCTATGGTTCGGGATGGTCTCATGGAAATATCAGTGGTGGCAGCCAAGTTGCGTCACTTTTGCGCTCCCCTTGGGATGCCTTTTGCAGCTGCAGTGTGCCTGGAGCCCAGGGCTTCCTGGTTTTAAAAGTCCTAGGCCTAAGCCTAACTAACCCTAGGAGGGTAAATCAGCCGGGTATTAGGATTCTTCCTAAGGGAAAAGCCGTGAAAGCAGCCATGTTGTGGCACTTCTGCACTCCCTTTGGGATGCCTTTGGCAGATGAAGTAAGCCTGGAACTCAGGGCTTCCTGGTTAAAAAAAATCCAAGCCCTAGGCTGAACTCTAACCCTAACCCTAGGCAGATAAATCAGCCTAGGTATAGGGATAGTGCCAAGGAAAAAGCTGTGAAAGCTGCCATGTTGTTGCACTTTTGTACTCCCCTTGGGATGCCTTGAACAGCTGCAGTGTGCCTGGAGCTAAGGGCTTCCTAGTTTCAAAAATCCTAGCCCTAGGCCTAAGCCTAACAGTAACCCTGGGAAAGTAAGTCAGCCTGGTGTTAGGCGTCTTGCCAAGGAAAAAGCCGTGAAAGCAGCCATGTTGTGGCACTTTTGCACTCCCTTTTGGATGCCTTTCACAGCTCCAGTGTGCCTGGAACTCAGGGCTTCCTGCTTTTAAAAATCCTAGCCCTAGGCCGAACCCCAACCCTAAGACGAGAAAGGCAAATCAGCCAGGAATTAGGCATGTCCCCAAGGAAAAAGCTGTGGAGGCAGGCATGTTGTGGTACTTTTGCGCTCTTCTTGGGTAGTCCTTCGCAGCTGCTGTGTTCTTGGAACTCAGGGCTTTCTGGTTAATAGACCCTTACCCTAGGCGTAACTCAAACCTTAACCCTAGGAAGGAAAATCAGCCTATGGTTCGGGATGCTCTCATGGAAATATCAGTGGTGGCAGCAAAGTTGCGTCACTTTTGCGCTCCCCTTGGGATGCCTTTTGCAGCTGCAGTGTGCCTGGAGCCCAGGGCTTCCTGGTTTTAAAAGTCCTAGGCCTAAGCCTAACAGTAACCCTAGGAAGGTAAATCAGCCGGGTATTAGGGTTCTTCCTAAGGGAAAAGCCGTGAAAGCAGCCATGTTGTGGCACTTCTGCACTCCCTTTGGGATGCCTTTGGCAGATGAAGTAAGCCTGGAACTCAGGGCTTCCTGGTTAAAAAAATTCAAGCCCTAGGCTGAACCCTAACCCTAACCCTAAGCAGATAAATCAGCCTAGGTATAGGGATGGTGCCAAGGAAAAAGCTGTGAAAGCTGCCATGTTGTTGCACTTTTGTACTCCCCTTGGGATGCCTTGAACAGCTGCAGTGTGCCTGGAGCTAAGGGCTTCCTAGTTTCAAAAATCCTAGCCCTAGGCCTAAGCCTAACAGTAACCCTGGGAAGGTAAATCAGCCTGGTGTTAGGCGTCTTGCCAAGGAAAAAGCCGTGAAAGCAGCCATGTTGTGGCACTTTTGCACTCCCTTTTGGATGCCTTTCACAGCTCCAGTGTGCCTGGAACTCAGGGCTTCCTGATTTTAAAAATCCTAGCCCTAGGCCGAACCCCAACCCTAAGACGAGAAAGGCAAATCAGCCAGGAATTAGGCATGTCCCCAAGGAAAAAGCTGTGGAGGCAGGCATGTTGTGGTACTTTTGCGCTCTTCTTGGGTAGTCCTTCGCAGCTGCTGTGTTCTTGGAACTCAGGGCTTTCTGGTTAATAGAACCCTTACCCTAGGCGTAACTCAAACCTTAACCCTAGGAAGGAAAATCAGCCTATGGTTCAGGATGGTCTCATGGAAATATCAGTGGTGGCAGCCAAGTTGCGTCACTTTTGCGCTCCCCTTGGGATGCCTTTTGCAGCTGCAGTGTGCCTGGAGCCCAGGGCTTCCTGGTTTTAAAAGTCCTAGGCCTAAGCCTAACAGTAACCCTAGGAAGGTAAATCAGCCGGGTATTAGGGTTCTTCCTAAGGGAAAAGCCGTGAAAGCAGCCATGTTGTGGCACTTCTGCACTCCCTTTGGGATGCCTTTGGCAGATGAAGTAAGCCTGGAACTCAGGGCTTCCTGGTTAAAAAAATTCAAGCCCTAGGCTGAACCCTAACCCTAACCCTAGGCAGATAAATCAGCCTAGGTATAGGGATGGTGCCAAGGAAAAAGCTGTGAAAGCTGCCATGTTGTTGCACTTTTGTACTCCCCTTGGGATGCCTTGAACAGCTGCAGTGTGCCTGGAGCTAAGGGCTTCCTAGTTTCAAAAATCCTAGCCCTAGGCCTAAGCCTAACAGTAACCCTGGGAAGGTAAATCAGCCTGGTGTTAGGCGTCTTGCCAAGGAAAAAGCCGTGAAAGCAGCCATGTTGTGGCACTTTTGCACTCCCTTTTGGATGCCTTTCACAGCTGCAGTGTGCCTGGAACTCAGGGCTTCCTGCTTTTAAAAATCCTAGCCCTAGGCCGAACCCCAACCCTAAGACGAGAAAGGCAAATCAGCCAGGAATTAGGCATGTCCCCAAGGAAAAAGCTGTGGAGGCAGGCATGTTGTGGTACTTTTGCGCTCTTCTTGGCTAGTCCTTCGCAGCTGCTGTGTTCTTGGAACTCAGGGCTTTCTGGTTAATAGAGCCCTTACCCTAGGCGTAACTCAAACCTTAACCCTAGGAAGGAAAATCAACCTATGGTTCGGGATGGTCTCATGGAAATATCAGTGGTGGCAGCCAAGTTGCGTCACTTTTGCGCTCCCCTTGGGATGCCTTTTGCAGCTGCAGTGTGCCTGGAGCCCAGGGCTTCCTGGTTTTAAAAGTCCTAGGCCTAAGCCTAACAGTAACCCTAGGAAGGTAAATCAGCCGGGTATTAGGGTTCTTCCTAAGGGAAAAGCCGTGAAAGCAGCCATGTTGTGGCACTTCTGCACTCCCTTTGGGATGCCTTTGGCAGATGAAGAAGGCCTGGAACTCAGGGCTTCCTGGTTAAAGAAATCCAAGCCCTAGGCTGAACCCTAACCCTAACCCTAGGCAGATAAATCAGCCTAGGTATAGGGATGGTGCCAAGGAAAAAGCTGTGAAAGCTGCCATGTTGTTGCACTTTTGTACTCCCCTTGGGATGCCTTGAACAGCTGCAGTGTGCCTGGAGCCCAGGGCTTCCTAGTTTCAAAAATCCTAGCCCTAGGCCTAAGCCTAACATTACCCCTTGGAAAGTATGTCAGCCTGGTGTTAGGCTTCTTGCCAAGGAAAAAGCCGTGAAAGCAGCCATGTTGTGGCACTTTTGCACTCCCTTTTGGATGCCTTTCACAGCTCCAGTGTGCCTGGAACTCAGGGCTTCCTGCTTTTAAAAATCCTAGCCCTAGGCCGAACCCCAACCCTAAGACGAGAAAGGCAAATCAGCCAGGAATTAGGCATGTCCCCAAGGAAAAAGCTGTGGAGGCAGGCATGTTGTGGTACTTTTGCGCTCTTCTTGGCTAGTCCTTCGCAGCTGCTGTGTTCTTGGAACTCAGGGCTTTCTGGTTAATAGAACCCTTACCCTAGGCGTAACTCAAACCTTAACCCTAGGAAGGAAAATCAGCCTATGGTTCGGGATGGTCTCATGGAAATATCAGTGGTGGCAGCCAAGTTGCGTCACTTTTGCGCTCCCCTTGGGATGCCTTTTGCAGCTGCAGTGTGCCTGGAGCCCAGGGCTTCCTGGTTTTAAAAGTCCTAGGCCTAAGCCTAACAGTAACCCTAGGAAGGTAAATCAGCCGGGTATTAGGGTTCTTCCTAAGGGAAAAGCCGTGAAAGCAGCCATGTTGTGGCACTTCTGCACTCCCTTTGGGATGCCTTTGGCAGATGAAGTAAGCCTGGAACTCAGGGCTTCCTGGTTAAAGAAATCCAAGCCCTAGGCTGAACCCTAACCCTAACCCTAGGCAGATAAATCAGCCTAGGTATAGGGATGGTGCCAAGGAAAAAGCTGTGAAAGCTGCCATGTTGTTGCACTTTTGTACTCCCCTTGAGATGCCTTGAACAGCTGCAGTGTGCCTGGAGCTAAGGGCTTCCTAGTTTCAAAAATCCTAGCCCTAGGCCTAAGCCTAACAGTAACCCTGGGAAAGTAAATCAGCCTGATGTTAGGCTTCTTGCCAAGGAAAAAGCCGTGAAAGCAGCCATGTTGTGGCACTTTTGCACTCCCTTTTGGATGCCTTTCACAGTTCCAGTGTGCCTGGAACTCAGGGCTTCCTGCTTTTAAAAATCCTAGCCCTAGGCCGAACCCCAACCCTAAGACAAGAAAGGCAAATCAGCCAGGAATTAGGCATGTCCCCAAGGAAAAAGCTGTGGAGGCAGGCATGTTGTGGTACTTTTGCGCTCTTCTTGGCTAGTCCTTCGCAGCTGCTGTGTTCTTGGAACTCAGGGCTTTCTGGTTAATAGAACCCTTACCCTAGGCTTAACTCAAACCTTAACCCTAGGAAGGAAAATCAGCCTATGGTTCGGGATGCTCTCATGGAAATATCAGTGGTGGCAGCCAAGTTGCGTCACTTTTGCGCTCCCCTTGGGATGCCTTTTGCAGCTGCAGTGTGCCTGGAGCCCAGGGCTTCCTGGTTTTAAAAGTCCTAGGCCTAAGCCTAACAGTAACCCTAGGAGGGTAAATCAGCCGGGTATTAGGATTCTTCCTAAGGGAAAAGCCGTGAAAGCAGCCATGTTGTGGCACTTCTGCACTCCCTTTGGGATGCCTTTGGCAGATGAAGTAAGCCTGGAACTCAGGGCTTCCTGGTTAAAAAAAATCCAAGCCCTAGGCTGAACTCTAACCCTAAACCTAGGCAGATAAATCAGCCTAGGTATAGGGATAGTGCCAAGGAAAAAGCTGTGAAAGCTGCCATGTTGTTGCACTTTTGTACTCCCCTTGGGATGCCTTGAACAGCTGCAGTGTGCCTGGAGCCCAGGGCTTCCTAGTTTCAAAAATCCTAGCCCTAGGCCTAAGCCTAACAGTAACCCTGGGAAAGTAAATCAGCCTGGTGTTAGACGTCTTGCCAAGGAAAAAGCCGTGAAAGCAGCCATGTTGTGGCACTTTTGCACTCCCTTTTGGATGCCTTTCACAGCTCCAGTGTGCCTGGAACTCAGGGCTTCCTGCTTTTAAAAATCCTAGCCCTAGGCCGAACCCCAACCCTAAGACGAGAAAGGCAAATCAGCCAGGAATTAGGCATGTCCCCAAGGAAAAAGCTGTGGAGGCAGGCATGTTGTGGTACTTTTGCGCTCTTCTTGGCTAGTCCTTCGCAGCTGCTGTGTTCTTGGAACTCAGGGCTTTCTGGTTAATAGAACCCTTACCCTAGGCGTAACTCAAACCTTAACCCTAGGAAGGAAAATCAGCCTATGGTTCGGGATGGTCTCATGGAAATATCAGTGGTGGCAGCCAAGTTGCGTCACTTTTGCGCTCCCCTTGGGATGCCTTTTGCAGCTGCAGTGTGCCTGGAGCCCAGGGCTTCCTGGTTTTAAAAGTCCTAGGCCTAAGCCTAACAGTAACCCTAGGAAGGTAAATCAGCCGGGTATTAGGGTTCTTCCTAAGGGAAAAGCCGTGAAAGCAGCCATGTTGTGGCACTTCTGTACTCCCTTTGGGATGCCTTTGGCAGATGAAGTAAGCCTGGAACTCAGGGCTTCCTGGTTAAAGAAATCCAAGCCCTAGGCTGAACCCTAACCCTAACCCTAGGCAGATAAATCAGCCTAGGTATAGGGATGGTGCCAAGGAAAAAGCTGTGAAAGCTGCCATGTTGTTGCACTTTTGTACTCCCCTTGGGATGCCTTGAACAGCTGCAGTGTGCCTGGAGCTAAGGGCTTCCTAGTTTCAAAAATCCTAGCCCTAGGCCTAAGCCTAACAGTAACCCTGGGAAAGTAAATCAGCCTGGTGTTAGGCTTCTTGCCAAGGAAAAAGCCGTGAAAGCAGCCATGTTGTGGCACTTTTGCACTCCCTTTTGGATGCCTTTCACAGCTCCAGTGTGCCTGGAACTCAGGGCTTCCTGCTTTTAAAAATCCTAGCCCTAGGCCGAACCCCAACCCTAAGACAAGAAAGGCAAATCAGCCAGGAATTAGGCATGTCCCCAAGGAAAAAGCTGTGGAGGCAGGCATGTTGTGGTACTTTTGCGCTCTTCTTGGCTAGTCCTTCGCAGCTGCTGTGTTCTTGGAACTCAGGGCTTTCTGGTTAATAGAACCCTTACCCTAGGCGTAACTCAAACCTTAACCCTAGGAAGGAAAATCAGCCTATGGTTCGGGATGGTCTCATGGAAATATCAGTGGTGGCAGCCAAGTTGCGTCACTTTTGCGCTCCCCTTGGGATGCCTTTTGCAGCTGCAGTGTGCCTGGAGCCCAGGGCTTCCTGGTTTTAAAAGTCCTAGGCCTAAGCCTAACAGTAACCCTAGGAAGGTAAATCAGCCGGGTATTAGGGTTCTTCCTAAGGGAAAAGCCGTGAAAGCAGCCATGTTGTGGCACTTCTGCACTCCCTTTGGGATGCCTTTGGCAGATGAAGAAGGCCTGGAACTCAGGGCTTCCTGGTTAAAGAAATCCAAGCCCTAGGCTGAACCCTAACCCTAACCCTTGGCAGATAAATCAGCCTAGGTATAGGGATGGTGCCAAGGAAAAAGCTGTGAAAGCTGCCATGTTGTTGCACTTTTGTACTCCCCTTGGGATGCCTTGAACAGCTGCAGTGTGCCTGGAGCTAAGGGCTTCCTAGTTTTAAAAATCCTAGCCCTAGGCCTAAGCCTAACATTACCCCTTGGAAAGTATGTCAGCCTGGTGTTAGGCTTCTTGCCAAGGAAAAAGCCGTGAAAGCAGCCATGTTGTGGCACTTTTGCACTCCCTTTTGGATGCCTTTCACAGCTCCAGTGTGCCTGGAACTCAGGGCTTCCTGCTTTTAAAAATCCTAGCCCTAGGCCGAACCCCAACCCTAAGACGAGAAAGGCAAATCAGCCAGGAATTAGGCATGTCCCCAAGGAAAAAGCTGTGGAGGCAGGCATGTTGTGGTACTTTTGCGCTCTTCTTGGCTAGTCCTTCGCAGCTGCTGTGTTCTTGGAACTCAGGGCTTTCTGGTTAATAGAGCCCTTACCCTAGGCGTAACTCAAACCTTAACCCTAGGAAGGAAAATGAGCCTATGATTCGGGATGGTCCCATGGAAATATCAGTGGTGGCAGCCAAGTTGCGTCACTTTTGCGCTCCCCTTGGGATGCCTTTTGCAGCTGCAGTGTGCCTGGAGCCCAGGGCTTCCTGGTTTTAAAAGTCCTAGGCCTAAGCCTAACAGTAACCCTAGGAAGGTAAATCAGCCGGGTATTAGGGTTCTTCCTAAGGAAAAAGCCGTGAAAGCAGCCATGTTGTGGCACTTCTGCACTCCCTTTGGGATGCCTTTGGCAGATGAAGTAAGCCTGGAACTCAGGGCTTCCTGGTTAAAGAAATCCAAGCCCTAGGCTGAACCCTAACCCTAACCCTAGGCAGATAAATCAGCCTAGGTATAGGGATGGTGCCAAGGAAAAAGCTGTGAAAGCTGCCATGTTGTTGCACTTTTGTACTCCCCTTGGGATGCCTTGAACAGCTGCAGTGTGCCTGGCGCTAAGGGCTTCCTAGTTTCAAAAATCCTAGCCCTAGGCCTAAGCCTAACAGTAACCCTGGGAAAGTAAATCAGCCTGATGTTAGGCTTCTTGCCAAGGAAAAAGCCGTGAAAGCAGCCATGTTGTGGCACTTTTGCACTCCCTTTTGGATGCCTTTCACAGCTCCAGTGTGCCTGGAACTCAGGGCTTCCTGCTTTTAAAAATCCTAGCCCTAGGCCGAACCCCAACCCTAAGACGAGAAAGGCAAATCAGCCAGGAATTAGGCATGTCCCCAAGGAAAAAGCTGTGGAGGCAGGCATGCTGTGGTACTTTTGCGCTCTTCTTGGCTAGTCCTTCGCAGCTGCTGTGTTCTTGGAACTCAGGGCTTTCTGGTTAATAGAACCCTTACCCTAGGCGTAACTCAAACCTTAACCCTAGGAAGGAAAATCAGCCTATGGTTCGGGATGGTCTCATGGAAATATCAGTGGTGGCAGCCAAGTTGCGTCACTTTTGCGCTCCCCTTGGGATGCCTTTTGCAGCTGCAGTGTGCCTGGAGCCCAGGGCTTCCTGGTTTTAAAAGTCCTAGGCCTAAGCCTAACAGTAACCCTAGGAAGGTAAATCAGCCGGGTATTAGGGTTCTTCCTAAGGGAAAAGCCGTGAAAGCAGCCATGTTGTGGCACTTCTGCACTCCCTTTGGGATGCCTTTGGCAGATGAAGTAAGCCTGGAACTCAGGGCTTCCTGGTTAAAGAAATCCAAGCCCTAGGCTGAACTCTAACCCTAACCCTAGGCAGATAAATCAGCCTAGGTATAGGGATGGTGC
Organism: Ammospiza caudacuta; assembly: GCF_027887145.1. Taxonomy (NCBI): domain Eukaryota; kingdom Metazoa; phylum Chordata; class Aves; order Passeriformes; family Passerellidae; genus Ammospiza; species Ammospiza caudacuta. Next base: position 1,183,076 of record NW_026683127.1, on the reverse strand, counting down.
CAAGGAAAAAGCTGTGAAAGCTGCCATGTTGTTGCACTTTTGTACTCCCCTTGGGATGCCTTGAACAGCTGCAGTGTGCCTGGCGCTAAGGGCTTCCTAGTTTCAAAAATCCTAGCCCTAGGCCTAAGCCTAACAGTAACCCTGGGAAAGTAAATCAGCCTGATGTTAGGCTTCTTGCCAAGGAAAAAGCCGTGAAAGCAGCCATGTTGTGGCACTTTTGCACTCCCTTTTGGATGCCTTTCACAGCTCCAGTGTGCCTGGAACTCAGGGCTTCCTGCTTTTAAAAATCCTAGCCCTAGGCCGAACCCCAACCCTAAGACGAGAAAGGCAAATCAGCCAGGAATTAGGCATGTCCCCAAGGAAAAAGCTGTGGAGGCAGGCATGCTGTGGTACTTTTGCGCTCTTCTTGGCTAGTCCTTCGCAGCTGCTGTGTTCTTGGAACTCAGGGCTTTCTGGTTAATAGAACCCTTACCCTAGGCGTAACTCAAACCTTAACCCTAGGAAGGAAAATCAGCCTATGGTTCGGGATGGTCTCATGGAAATATCAGTGGTGGCAGCCAAGTTGCGTCGCTTTTGCGCTCCCCTTGGGATGCCTTTTGCAGCTGCAATGTGCCTGGAGCCCAGGGCTTCCTGGTTTTAAAAGTCCTAGGCCTAAGCCTAACAGTAACCCTAGGAAGGTAAATCAGCCGGGTATTAGGGTTCTTCCTAAGGGAAAAGCCGTGAAAGCAGCCATGTTGTGGCACTTCTGCACTCCCTTTGGGATGCCTTTGGCAGATGAAGTAAGCCTGGAACTCAGGGCTTCCTGGTTAAAGAAATCCAAGCCCTAGGCTGAACTCTAACCCTAACCCTAGGCAGATAAATCAGCCTAGGTATAGGGATGGTGCCAAGGAAAAAGCTGTGAAAGCTGCCATGTTGTTGCACTTTTGTACTCCCCTTGGGATGCCTTGAACAGCTGCAGTGTGCCTGGAGCTAAGGGCTTCCTAGTTTTAAAAATCCTAGCCCTAGGCCTAAGCCTAACAGTAACCCTGGGAATGTAAATCAGCCTGATGTTAGGCTTCTTGCCAAGGAAAAAGCCGTGAAAGCAGCCATGTTGTGGCACTTTTGCACTCCCTTTTGGATGCCTTTCACAGCTCCAGTGTGCCTGGAACTCAGGGCTTCCTGCTTTTAAAAATCCTAGCCCTAGGCCAAACCCCAACCCTAAGACGAGAAAGGCAAATCAGCCAGGAATTAGGCATGTCCCCAAGGAAAAAGCTGTGGAGGCAGGCATGTTGTGGTACTTTTGCGCTCTTCTTGGCTAGTCCTTCGCAGCTGCTGTGTTCTTGGAACTCAGGGCTTTCTGGTTAATAGAACCCTTACCCTAGGCGTAACTCAAACCTTAACCCTAGGAAGGAAAATCAGCCTATGGTTCGGGATGGTCTCATGGAAATATCAGTGGTGGCAGCCAAGTTGCATCACTTTTGCGCTCCCCTTGGGATGCCTTTTGCAGCTGCAGTGTGCCTGGAGCCCAGGGCTTCCTGGTTTTAAAAGTCCTAGGCCTAAGCCTAACAGTAACCCTAGGAAGGTAAATCAGCCGGGTATTAGGGTTCTTCCTAAGGGAAAAGCCGTGAAAGCAGCCATGTTGTGGCACTTCTGCACTCCCTTTGGGATGCCTTTGGCAGATGAAGTAAGCCTGGAACTCAGGGCTTCCTGGTTAAAGAAATCCAAGCCCTAGGCTGAACCCTAACCCTAACCCTAGGCAGATAAATCAGCCTAGGTATAGGGATGGTGCCAAGGAAAAAGCTGTGAAAGCTGCCATGTTGTTGCACTTTTGTACTCCCCTTGGGATGCCTTGAACAGCTGCAGTGTGCCTGGAGCTAAGGGCTTCCTAGTTTCAAAAATCCTAGCCCTAGGCCTAAGCCTAACAGTAACCCTGGGAAAGTTAATCAGCCTGATGTTAGGTTTCTTGCCAAGGAAAAAGCCGTGAAAGCAGCCATGTTGTGGCACTTTTGCACTCCCTTTTGGATGCCTTTCACAGCTCCAGTGTGCCTGGAACTCAGGGCTTCCTGCTTTTAAAAATCCTAGCCCTAGGCCGAACCCCAACCCTAAGACGAGAAAGGCAAATCAGCCAGGAATTAGGCATGTCCCCAAGGAAAAAGCTGTGGAGGCAGGCATGTTGTGGTACTTTTGCGCTCTTCTTGGCTAGTCCTTCGCAGCTGCTGTGTTCTTGGAACTCAGGGCTTTCTGGTTAATAGAGCCCTTACCCTAGGCGTAACTCAAACCTTAACCCTAGGAAGGAAAATCAGCCTATGGTTCGGGATGGTCTCATGGAAATATCAGTGGTGGCAGCCAAGTTGCGTCACTTTTGCGCTCCCCTTGGGATGCCTTTCGCAGCTGCAGTGTGCCTGGAGCCCAGGGCTTCCTGGTTTTAAATGTCCTAAGCCGAAGCCTAACAGTAACCCTAGGAAGGTAAATCAGCCGGGTATTAGGGTTCTTCCTAAGGGAAAAGCCGTGAAAGCAGCCATGTTGTGGCACTTCTGCACTCCCTTTGGGATGCCTTTGGCAGATGAAGTAAGCCTGGAACTCAGGGCTTCCTGGTTAAAAAAATCCAAGCCCTAGGCTGAACCCTAACCCTAACCCTAGGCAGATAAATCAGCCTAGGTATAGGGATGGTGCCAAGGAAAAAGCTGTGAAAGCTGCCATGTTGTTGCACTTTTGTACTCCCCTTGGGATGCCTTGAACAGCTGCAGTGTGCCTGGAGCCCAGGGCTTCCTAGTTTTAAAAATCCTAGCCCTAGGCCTAAGCCTAACAGTAACCCTGGGAAGGTAAATCAGCCTGGTGTTAGGCGTCTTGCCAAGGAAAAAGCCGTGAAAGCAGCCATGTTGTGGCACTTTTGCACTCCTTATTGGATGCCTTTCACAGCTGCAGTGTGCCTGGAACTCAGGGCTTCCTGATTTTAAAAATCCTAGCCCTAGGCCGAACCCAAACCCTAAGACGAGAAAGGCAAATCAGCCAGGAATTAGGCATGTCCCCAAGGAAAAAGCTGTGGAGGCAGGCATGTTGTGGTACTTTTGCGCTCTTCTTGGCTAGTCCTTCGCAGCTGCTGTGTTCTTGGAACTCAGGGCTTTCTGGTTAATAGAGCCCTTACCCTAGGCGTAACTCAAACCTTAACCCTAGGAAGGAAAATCAGCCTATGGTTCGGGATGGTCTCATGGAAATATCAGCGGTGGCAGCCAAGTTGCGTCACTTTTGCGCTCCCCTTGGGATGCCTTTTGCAGCTGCAGTGTGCCTGGAGCCCAGGGCTTCCTGGTTTCAAAAATCCTAGGCCTAAGCCTAACAGTAACCCTAGGAAGGTAAATCAGCCGGGTATTAGGGTTCTTCCTAAGGGAAAAGCCGTGAAAGCAGCCATGTTGTGGCACTTCTGCACTCCCTTTGGGATGCCTTTGGCAGATGAAGTAAGCCTGGAACTCAGGGCTTCCTGGTTAAAGAAATCCAAGCCCTAGGCTGAACTCTAACCCTAACCCTAGGCAGATAAATCAGCCTAGGTATAGGGATGGTGCCAAGGAAAAAGCTGTGAAAGCTGCCATGTTGTTGCACTTTTGTACTCCCCTTGGGATGCCTTGAACAGCTGCAGTGTGCCTGGAGCTAAGGGCTTCCTAGTTCCAAAAATCCTAGCCCTAGGCCTAAGCCTAACAGTAACCCTGGGAAAGTAAATCAGCCTGGTGTTAGGCGTCTTGCCAAGGAAAAAGCCGTGAAAGCAGCCATGTTGTGGCACTTTTGCACTCCCTTTTGGATGCCTTTCACAGCTCCAGTGTGCCTGGAACTCAGGGCTTCCTGCTTTTAAAAATCCTAGCCCTAGGCCGAACCCCAACCCTAAGACGAGAAAGGCAAATCAGCCAGGATTTAGGCATGTCCCCAAGGAAAAAACTGTGGAGGCAGGCATGTTGTGGTACTTTTGCGCTCTTCTTGGCTAGTCCTTCGCAGCTGCTGTGTTCTTGGAACTCAGGGCTTTCTGGTTAATAGACCCTTACCCTAGGCGTAACTCAAACCTTAACCCTAGGAAGGAAAATCAACCTATGGTTCGGGATGGTCTCATGGAAATATCAGTGGTGGCAGCCAAGTTGCGTCACTTTTGCGCTCCCCTTGGGATGCCTTTTGCAGCTGCAGTGTGCCTGGAGCCCAGGGCTTCCTGGTTTTAAAAGTCCTAAGCCTAAGCCTAACAGTAACCCTAGGAAGGTAAATCAGCCGGGTATTAGGGTTCTTCCTAAGGGAAAAGCCGTGAAAGCAGCCATGTTGTGGCACTTCTGCACTCCCTTTGGGATGCCTTTGGCAGATGAAGTAAGCCTGGAACTCAGGGCTTCCTGGTTAAAAAAATTCAAGCCCTAGGCTGAACCCTAACCCTAACCCTAGGCAGATAAATCAGCCTAGGTATAGGGATGGTGCCAAGGAAAAAGCTTTGAAAGCTGCCATGTTGTTGCACTTTTGTACACCCCTTGGGATGCCTTGAACAGCTGCAGTGTGCCTGGAGCTAAGGGCTTCCTAGTTTTAAAAATCCTAGCCCTAGGCCTAAGCCTAACAGTAGCCCTGGGAAGGTAAATCAGCCTGGTGTTAGGCGTCTTGCCAAGGAAAAAGCCGTGAAAGCAGCCATGTTGTGGCACTTTTGCACTCCCTTTTGGATGCCTTTCACAGCTGCAGTGTGCCTGGAACTCAGGGCTTCCTGCTTTTAAAAATCCTAGCCCTAGGCCGAACCCCAACCCTAAGACGAGAAAGGCAAATCAGCCAGGAATTAGGCATGTCCCCAAGGAAAAAGCTGTGGAGGCAGGCATGTTGTGGTACTTTTGCGCTCTTCTTGGCTAGTCCTTCGCAGCTGCTGTGTTCTTGGAACTCAGGGCTTTCTGGTTAATAGAACCCTTACCCTAGGCGTAACTCAAACCTTAACCCTAGGAAGGAAAATCAGCCTATGGTTCGGGATGGTCTCATGGAAATATCAGTGGTGGCAGCCAAGTTGCGTCACTTTTGCGCTCCCCTTGGGATGCCTTTTGCAGCTGCAGTGTGCCTGGAGCTAAGGGCTTCCTGGTTTTAAAAGTCCTAGGCCTAAGCCTAACAGTAACCCTAGGAAGGTAAATCAGCGGGGTATTAGGGTTCTTCCTAAGGGAAAAGCCGTGAAAGCAGCCATGTTGTGGCACTTTTGCACTCCCTTTTGGATGCCTTTCACATCTCCAGTGTGCCTGGAACTCAGGGCATCCTGCTTTTAAAAATCCTAGCCCTAGGCCGAACCCCAACCCTAAGACGAGAAAGGCAAATCAGCCAGGAATTAGGCATGTCCCCAAGGAAAAAGCTGTGGAGGCAGGCATGTTGTGGTACTTTTGCGCTCTTCTTGGCTAGTCCTTCGCAGCTGCTGTGTTCTTGGAACTCAGGGCTTTCTGGTTAATAGAACCCTTACCCTAGGCGTAACTCAAACCTTAACCCTAGGAAGGAAAATCAGCCTATGGTTCGGGATGGTCTCATGGAAATATCAGTGGTGGCAGCCAAGTTGCGTCACTTTTGCGCTCCCCTTGGGATGCCTTTTGCAGCTGCAGTGTGCCTGGAGCCCAGGGCTTCCTGGTTTTAAAAGTCCTAGGCCTAAGCCTAACAGTAACCCTAGGAAGGTAAATCAGCCGGGTATTAGGGTTCTTCCTAAGGGAAAAGCCGTGAAAGCAGCCATGTTGTGGCACTTCTGCACTCCCTTTGGGATGCCTTTGGCAGATGAAGTAAGCCTGGAACTCAGGGCTTCCTTGTTAAAAAAATTCAAGCCCTAGGCTGAACCCTAACCCTAACCCTAGGCAGATAAATCAGCCTAGGTATAGGGATGGTGCCAAGGAAAAAGCTGTGAAAGCTGCCATGTTGTTGCACTTTTGTACTCCCCTTGGGATGCCTTGAACAGCTGCAGTGTGCCTGGAGCTAAGGGCTTCCTAGTTTCAAAAATCCTAGCCCTAGGCCTAAGCCTAACAGTAACCCTGGGAAAGTAAATCAGCCTGATGTTAGGCTTCTTGCCAAGGAAAAAGCCGTGAAAGCAGCCATGTTGTGGCACTTTTGCACTCCCTTTTGGATGCCTTTCACAGCTCCAGTGTGCCTGGAACTCAGGGCTTCCTGCTTTTAAAAATCCTAGCCCTAGGCCGAACCCCAACCCTAAGACGAGAAAGGCAAATCAGCCAGGAATTAGGCATGTCCCCAAGGAAAAAGCTGTGGAGGCAGGCATGTTGTGGTACTTTTGCGCTCTTCTTGGGTAGTCCTTCGCAGCTGCTGTGTTCTTGGAACTCAGGGCTTTCTGGTTAATAGAACCCTTACCCTAGGCGTAACTCAAACCTTAACCCTAGGAAGGAAAATCAGCCTATGGTTCGGGATGGTCTCATGGAAATATCAGTGGTGGCAGCCAAGTTGCGTCACTTTTGCGCTCCCCTTGGGATGCCTTTTGCAGCTGCAGTGTGCCTGGAGCTAAGGGCTTCCTGGTTTTAAAAGTCCTAGGCCTAAGCCTAACAGTAACCCTAGGAAGGTAAATCAGCCGGGTATTAGGGTTCTTCCTAAGGGAAAAGCCGTGAAAGCAGCCATGTTGTGGCACTTTTGCACTCCCTTTTGGATGCCTTTCACATCTCCAGTGTGCCTGGAACTCAGGGCATCCTGCTTTTAAAAATCCTAGCCCTAGGCCGAACCCCAACCCTAAGACGAGAAAGGCAAATCAGCCAGGAATTAGGCATGTCCCCAAGGAAAAAGCTGTGGAGGCAGGCATGTTGTGCTACTTTTGCGCTCTTCTTGGCTAGTCCTTCGCAGCTGCTGTGTTCTTGGAACTCAGGGCTTTCTGGTTAATAGAACCCTTACCCTAGGCGTAACTCAAACCTTAACCCTAGGAAGGAAAATCAGCCTATGGTTCGGGATGGTCTCATGGAAATATCAGTGGTGGCAGCCAAGTTGCGTCACTTTTGCGCTCCCCTTGGGATGCCTTTTGCAGCTGCAGTGTGCCTGGAGCCCAGGGCTTCCTGGTTTTAAAAGTCCTAGGCCTAAGCCTAACAGTAACCCTAGGAAGGTAAATCAGCCGGGTATTAGGGTTCTTCCTAAGGGAAAAGCCGTGAAAGCAGCCATGTTGTGGCACTTCTGCACTCCCTTTGGGATGCCTTTGGCAGATGAAGTAAGCCTGGAACTCAGGGCTTCCTTGTTAAAAAAATTCAAGCCCTAGGCTGAACCCTAACCCTAACCCTAGGCAGATAAATCAGCCTAGGTATAGGGATGGTGCCAAGGAAAAAGCTGTGAAAGCTGCCATGTTGTTGCACTTTTGTACTCCCCTTGGGATGCCTTGAACAGCTGCAGTGTGCCTGGAGCTAAGGGCTTCCTAGTTTCAAAAATCCTAGCCCTAGGCCTAAGCCTAACAGTAACCCTGGGAAAGTAAATCAGCCTGATGTTAGGCTTCTTGCCAAGGAAAAAGCCGTGAAAGCAGCCATGTTGTGGCACTTTTGCACTCCCTTTTGGATGCCTTTCACAACTGCAGTGTGCCTGGAACTCAGGGCTTCCTGCTTTTAAAAATCCTAGCCCTAGGCCGAACCCCAACCCTAAGACGAGAAAGGCAAATCAGCCAGGAATTAGGCATGTCCCCAAGGAAAAAGCTGTGGAGGCAGGCATGTTGTGGTACTTTTGCGCTCTTCTTGGGTAGTCCTTCGCAGCTGCTGTGTTCTTGGAACTCAGGGCTTTCTGGTTAATAGAACCCTTACCCTAGGCGTAACTCAAACCTTAACCCTAGGAAGGAAAATCAGCCTATGGTTCAGGATGGTCTCATGGAAATATCAGTGGTGGCAGCCAAGTTGCGTCACTTTTGCGCTCCCCTTGGGATGCCTTTTGCAGCTGCAGTGTGCCTGGAGCCCAGGGCTTCCTGGTTTTAAAAGTCCTAGGCCTAAGCCTAACAGTAACCCTAGGAAGGTAAATCAGCCGGGTATTAGGGTTCTTCCTAAGGGAAAAGCCGTGAAAGCAGCCATGTTGTGGCACTTCTGCACTCCCTTTGGGATGCCTTTGGCAGATGAAGTAAGCCTGGAACTCAGGGCTTCCTGGTTAAAGAAATCCAAGCCCTAGGCTGAACTCTAACCCTAACCCTAGGCAGATAAATCAGCCTAGGTATAGGGAGAGTGCCAAGGAAAAAGCTGTGAAAGCTGCCATGTTGTTGCACTTTTGTACTCCCCTTGGGATGCCTTGAACAGCTGCAGTGTGCCTGGAGCTAAGGGCTTCCTAGTTTCAAAAATCCTAGCCCTAGGCCTAAGCCTAACAGTAAGCCTGGGAAAGTAAATCAGCCTGATGTTAGGCTTCTTGCCAAGGAAAAAGCCGTGAAAGCAGCCATGTTGTGGCACTTTTGCACTCCCTTTTGGATGCCTTTCACAGCTCCAGTGTGCCTGGAACTCAGGGCTTCCTGCTTTTAAAAATCCTAGCCCTAGGCCGAACCCCAACCCTAAGACGAGAAAGGCAAATCAGCCAGGAATTAGGCATGTCCCCAAGGAAAAAGCTGTGGAGGCAGGCATGTTGTGGTACTTTTGCGCTCTTCTTGGCTAGTCCTTCGCAGCTGCTGTGTTCTTGGAACTCAGGGCTTTCTGGTTAATAGAACCCTTACCCTAGGCGTAACTCAATCTTTAACCCTAGGAAGGAAAATCAGCCTATGGTTCGGGATGGTCTCATGGAAATATCAGTGGTGGCAGCCAAGTTGCGTCACTTTTGCGCTCCCCTTGGGATGCCTTTTGCAGCTGCAGTGTGCCTGGAGCCCAGGGCTTCCTGGTTTTAAAAGTCCTAGGCCTAAGCCTAACAGTAACCCTAGGAAGGTAAATCAGCCGGGTATTAGGGTTCTTCCTAAGGGAAAAGCCGTGAAAGCAGCCATGTTGTGGCACTTCTGCACTCCCTTTGGGATGCCTTTGGCAGATGAAGTAAGCCTGGAACTCAGGGCTTCCTGGTTAAAGAAATCCAAGCCCTAGGCTGAACCCTAACCCTAACCCTAGGCAGATAAATCAGCCTAGGTATAGGGATGGTGCCAAGGAAAAAGCTGTGAAAGCTGCCATGTTGTTGCACTTTTGTACTCCCCTTGGGATGCCTTGAACAGCTGCAGTGTGCCTGGAGCTAAGGGCTTCCTAATTTCAAAAATCCTAGCCCTAGGCCTAAGCCTAACAGTAACCCTGGGAAAGTAAATCAGCCTGATGTTAGGCTTCTTGCCAAGGAAAAAGCCGTGAAAGCAGCCATGTTGTGGCACTTTTGCACTCCCTTTTGGATGCCTTTCACAGCTCCAGTGTGCCTGGAACTCAGGGCTTCCTGCTTTTAAAAATCCTAGCCCTAGGCCGAACCCCAACCCTAAGACGAGAAAGGCAAATCAGCCAGGAATTAGGCATGTCCCCAAGGAAAAAGCTGTGGAGGCAGGCATGTTGTGGTACTTTTGCGCTCTTCTTGGGTAGTCCTTCGCAGCTGCTGTGTTCTTGGAACTCAGGGCTTTCTGGTTAATAGACCCTTACCCTAGGCGTAACTCAAACCTTAACCCTAGGAAGGAAAATCAGCCTATGGTTCGGGATGGTCTCATGGAAATATCAGTGGTGGCAGCCAAGTTGCGTCACTTTTGCGCTCCCCTTGGGATGCCTTTTGCAGCTGCAGTGTGCCTGGAGCCCAGGGCTTCCTGGTTTTAAAAGTCCTAGGCCTAAGCCTAACAGTAACCCTAGGAAGGTAAATCAGCCGGGTATTAGGGTTCTTCCTAAGGGAAAAGCCGTGAAAGCAGCCATGTTGTGGCACTTCTGCACTCCCTTTGGGATGCCTTTGGCAGATGAAGTAAGCCTGGAACTCAGGGCTTCCTGGTTAAAGAAATCCAAGCCCTAGGCTGAACTCTAACCCTAACCCTAGGCAGATAAATCAGCCTAGGTATAGGGAGAGTGCCAAGGAAAAAGCTGTGAAAGCTGCCATGTTGTTGCACTTTTGTACTCCCCTTGGGATGCCTTGAACAGCTGCAGTGTGCCTGGAGCTAAGGGCTTCCTAGTTTCAAAAATCCTAGCCCTAGGAATAAGCCTAATAGTAACCCTGGGAAAGTAAATCAGCCTGATGTTAGGCTTCTTGCCAAGGAAAAAGCCGTGAAAGCAGCCATGTTGTGGCACTTTTGCACTCCCTTTTGGATGCCTTTCACAGCTCCAGTGTGCCTGGAACTCAGGGCTTCCTGCTTTTAAAAATCCTAGCCCTAGGCCGAACCCCAACCCTAAGACGAGAAAGGCAAATCAGCCAGGAATTAGGCATGTCCCCAAGGAAAAAGCTGTGGAGGCAGGCATGTTGTGGTACTTTTGCGCTCTTCTTGGCTAGTCCTTCGCAGCTGCTGTGTTCTTGGAACTCAGGGCTTTCTGGTTAATAGAGCCCTTACCCTAGGCGTAACTCAAACCTTAACCCTAGGAAGGAAAATCAGCCTATGGTTCGGGATGGTCTCATGGAAATATCAGTGGTGGCAGCCAAGTTGCGTCACTTTTGCGCTCCCCTTGGGATGCCTTTTGCAGCTGCAGTGTGCCTGGAGCCCAGGGCTTCCTGGTTTTAAAAGTCCTAGGCCTAAGCCTAACAGTAACCCTAGGAAGGTAAATCAGCCGGGTATTAGGGTTCTTCCTAAGGGAAAAGCCGTGAAAGCAGCCATGTTGTGGCACTTCTGCACTCCCTTTGGGATGCCTTTGGCAGATGAAGTAAGCCTGGAACTCAGGGCTTCCTGGTTAAAAAAATTCAAGCCCTAGGCTGAACCCTAACCCTAACCCTAGGCAGATAAATCAGCCTAGGTATAGGGATGGTGCCAAGGAAAAAGCTGTGAAAGCTGCCATGTTGTTGCACTTTTGTACTCCCCTTGGGATGCCTTGAACAGCTGCAGTGTGCCTGGAGCTAAGGGCTTCCTAGTTTTAAAAATCCTAGCCCTAGGCCTAAGCCTAACAGTAACCCTGGGAAGGTAAATCAGCCTGGTGTTAGGCGTCTTGCCAAGGAAAAAGCCGTGAAAGCAGCCATGTTGTGGCACTTTTGCACTCCCTTTTGGATGCCTTTCACAGCTCCAGTGTGCCTGGAACTCAGGGCTTCCTGCTTTTAAAAATCCTAGCCCTAGGCCGAACCCCAACCCTAAGACGAGAAAGCAAATCAGCCAGGAATTAGGCATGTCCCCAAGGAAAAAGCTGTGGAGACAGGCATGTTGTGGTACTTTTGCGCTCTTCTTGGGTAGTCCTTCGCAGCTGCTGTGTTCTTGGAACTCAGGGCTTTCTGGTTAATAGAGCCCTTACCCTAGGCGTAACTCAAACCTTAACCCTAGGAAGGAAAATCAGCCTATGGTTCGGGATGGTCTCATGGAAATATCAGTGGTGGCAGCCAAGTTGCGTCACTTTTGCGCTCCCCTTGGGATGCCTTTTGCAGCTGCAGTGTGCCTGGAGCACAGGGCTTCCTGGTTTTAAAAGTCCTAGGCCTAAGCCTAACAGTAACCCTAGGAAGGTAAATCAGCCAGGTATTAGGGTTCTTCCTAAGGGAAAAGCCGTGAAAGCAGCCATGTTGTGGCACTTCTGCACTCCCTTTGGGATGCCTTTGGCAGATGAAGTAAGCCTGGAACTCAGGGCTTCCTGGTTAAAGAAATCCAAGCCCTAGGCTGAACCCTAACCCTAACCCTAGGCAGATAAATCAGCCTAGGTATAGGGATGGTGCCAAGGAAAAAGCTGTGAAAGCTGCCATGTTGTTGCACTTTTGTACTCCCCTTGGGATGCCTTGAACAGCTGCAGTGTGCCTGGAGCCCAGGGCTTCCTAGTTTCAAAAATCCTAGCCCTAGGCCTAAGCCTAACAGTAACCCTGGGAAAGTATGTCAGCCTGGTGTTAGGCTTCTTGCCAAGGAAAAAGCCGTGAAAGCAGCCATGTTGTGGCACTTTTGCACTCCCTTTTGGATGCCTTTCACAGCTGCAGTGTGCCTGGAACTCAGGGCTTCCTGCTTTTAAAAATCCTAGCCCTAGGCCGAACCCCAACCCTAAGACGAGAAAGGCAAATCAGCCAGGAATTAGGCATGTCCCCAAGGAAAAAGCTGTGGAGGCAGGCATGTTGTGGTACTTTTGCGCTCTTCTTGGCTAGTCCTTCGCAGCTGCTGTGTTCTTGGAACTCAGGGCTTTCTGGTTAATAGAACCCTTACCCTAGGCGTAACTCAAACCTTAACCCTAGGAAGGAAAATCAGCCTATGGTTCGGGATGGTCTCATGGAAATATCAGTGGTGGCAGCCAAGTTGCGTCACTTTTGCGCTCCCCTTGGGATGCCTTTTGCAGCTGCAGTGTGCCTGGAGCCCAGGGCTTCCTGGTTTTAAAAGTCCTAGGCCTAAGCCTAACAGTAACCCTAGGAAGGTAAATCAGCCGGGTATTAGGGTTCTTCCTAAGGGAAAAGCCGTGAAAGCAGCCATGTTGTGGCACTTCTGCACTCCCTTTGGGATGCCTTTGGCAGATGAAGTAAGCCTGGAACTCAGGGCTTCCTGGTTAAAGAAATCCAAGCCCTAGGCTGAACCCTAACCCTAACCCTAGGCAGATAAATCAGCCTAGGTATAGGGATAGTGCCAAGGAAAAAGCTGTGAAAGCTGCCATGTTGTTGCACTTTTGTACTCCCCTTGGGATGCCTTGAACAGCTGCAGTGTGCCTGGAGCTAAGGGCTTCCTAGTTTCAAAAATCCTAGCCCTAGGAATAAGCCTAATAGTAACCCTGGGAAAGTAAATCAGCCTGATGTTAGGCTTCTTGCCAAGGAAAAAGCCGTGAAAGCAGCCATGTTGTGGCACTTTTGCACTCCCTTTTGGATGCCTTTCACAGCTCCAGTGTGCCTGGAACTCAGGGCTTCCTGCTTTTAAAAATCCTAGCCCTAGGCCGAACCCCAACCCTAAGACGAGAAAGGCAAATCAGCCAGGAATTAGGCATGTCCCCAAGGAAAAAGCTGTGGAGGCAGGCATGTTGTGGTACTTTTGCGCTCTTCTTGGCTAGTCCTTCGCAGCTGCTGTGTTCTTGGAACTCAGGGCTTTCTGGTTAATAGAGCCCTTACCCTAGGCGTAACTCAAACCTTAACCCTAGGAAGGAAAATCAGCCTATGGTTCGGGATGGTCTCATGGAAATATCAGTGGTGGCAGCCAAGTTGCGTCACTTTTGCGCTCCCCTTGGGATGCCTTTTGCAGCTGCAGTGTGCCTGGAGCCCAGGGCTTCCTGGTTTTAAAAGTCCTAGGCCTAAGCCTAACAGTAACCCTAGGAAGGTAAATCAGCCAGGTATTAGGGTTCTTCCTAAGGGAAAAGCCGTGAAAGCAGCCATGTTGTGGCACTTCTGCACTCCCTTTGGGATGCCTTTGGCAGATGAAGTAAGCCTGGAACTCAGGGCTTCCTGGTTAAAGAAATCCAAGCCCTAGGCTGAACCCTAACCCTAACCCTAGGCAGATAAATCAGCCTAGGTATAGGGATGGTGCCAAGGAAAAAGCTGTGAAAGCTGCCATGTTGTTGCACTTTTGTACTCCCCTTGGGATGCCTTGAACAGCTGCAGTGTGCCTGGAGCCCAGGGCTTCCTAGTTTCAAAAATCCTAGCCCTAGGCCTAAGCCTAACAGTAACCCTGGGAAAGTATGTCAGCCTGGTGTTAGGCTTCTTGCCAAGGAAAAAGCCGTGAAAGCAGCCATGTTGTGGCACTTTTGCACTCCCTTTTGGATGCCTTTCACAGCTCCAGTGTGCCTGGAACTCAGGGCTTCCTGCTTTTAAAAATCCTAGCCCTAGGCCGAACCCCAACCCTAAGACGAGAAAGGCAAATCAGCCAGGAATTAGGCATGTCCCCAAGGAAAAAGCTGTGGAGGCAGGCATGTTGTGGTACTTTTGCGCTCTTCTTGGCTAGTCCTTCGCAGCTGCTGTGTTCTTGGAACTCAGGGCTTTCTGGTTAAGAGAACCCTTACCCTAGGCGTAACTCAAACCTTAACCCTAGGAAGGAAAATCAGCCTATGGTTCGGGATGCTCTCATGGAAATATCAGTGGTGGCAGCCAAGTTGCGTCACTTTTGCGCTCCCCTTGGGATGCCTTTTGCAGCTGCAGTGTGCCTGGAGCCCAGGGCTTCCTGGTTTTAAAAGTCCTAGGCCTAAGCCTAACAGTAACCCTAGGAAGGTAAATCAGCCGGGTATTAGGGTTCTTCCTAAGGGAAAAGCCGTGAAAGCAGCCATGTTGTGGCACTTCTGCACTCCCTTTGGGATGCCTTTGGCAGATGAAGTAAGCCTGGAACTCAGGGCTTCCTGGTTAAAGAAATCCAAGCCCTAGGCTGAACCCTAACCCTAACCCTAGGCAGATAAATCAGCCTAGGTATAGGGATAGTGCCAAGGAAAAAGCTGTGAAAGCTGCCATGTTGTTGCACTTTTGTACTCCCCTTGGGATGCCTTGAACAGCTGCAGTGTGCCTGGAGCTAAGGGCTTCCTACTTTCAAAAATCCTAGCCCTAGGCCTAAGCCTAACAGTAACCCTGGGAAGGTAAATCAGCCTGGTGTTAGGCATCTTGCCAAGGAAAAAGCCGTGAAAGCAGCCATGTTGTGGCACTTTTGCACTCCCTTTTGGATGCCTTTCACAGCTCCAGTGTGCCTGGAACTCAGGGCTTCCTGCTTTTAAAAATCCTAGCCCTAGGCCGAACCCCAACCCTAAGACGAGAAAGCAAATCAGCCAGGAATTAGGCATGTCCCCAAGGAAAAAGCTGTGGAGACAGGCATGTTGTGGTACTTTTGCGCTCTTCTTGGGTAGTCCTTCGCAGCTGCTGTGTTCTTGGAACTCAGGGCTTTCTGGTTAATAGAACCCTTACCCTAGGCGAAACTCAAACCTTAACCCTAGGAAGGAAAATCAGCCTATGGTTCGGGATGGTCTCATGGAAATATCAGTGGTGGCAGCCAAGTTGCGTCACTTTTGCGCTCCCCTTGGGATGCCTTTTGCAGCTGCAGTGTGCCTGGAGCCCAGGGCTTCCTGGTTTTAAAAGTCCTAGGCCTAAGCCTAAGAGTAACCCTAGGAAGGTAAATCAGCCGGGTATTAGGGTTCTTCCTAAGGGAAAAGCCGTGAAAGCAGCCATGTTGTGGCACTTCTGCACTCCCTTTGGGATGCCTTTGGCAGATGAAGTAAGCCTGGAACTCAGGGCTTCCTGGTTAAAGAAATCCAAGCCCTAGGCTGAACCCTAACCCTAACCCTAGGCAGATAAATCAGCCTAGGTATAGGGATAGTGCCAAGGAAAAAGCTGTGAAAGCTGCCATGTTGTTGCACTTTTGTACTCCCCTTGGGATGCCTTGAACAGCTGCAGTGTGCCTGGAGCTAAGGGCTTCCTAGTTTCAAAAATCCTAGCCCTAGGGCTAAGCCTAACAGTAACCCTGGGAAGGTAAATCAGCCTGGTGTTAGGCGTCTTGCCAAGGAAAAAGCCGTGAAAGCAGCCATGTTGTGGCACTTTTGCACTCCCTTTTGGATGCCTTTCACAGCTCCAGTGTGCCTGGAACTCAGGGCTTCCTGCTTTTAAAAATCCTAGCCCTAGGCCGAACCCCAACCCTAAGACGAGAAAGGCAAATCAGCCAGGAATTAGGCATGTCCCCAAGGAAAAAGCTGTGGAGGCAGGCATGTTGTGGTACTTTTGCGCTCTTCTTGGCTAGTCCTTCGCAGCTGCTGTGTTCTTGGAACTCAGGGCTTTCTGGTTAATAGAACCCTTACCCTAGGCGTAACTCAAACTTTAACCCTAGGAAGGAAAATCAGCCTATGGTTCGGGATGGTCTCATGGAAATATCAGTGGTGGCAGCCAAGTTGCGTCACTTTTGCGCTCCCCTTGGGATGCCTTTTGCAGCTGCAGTGTGCCTGGAGCCCAGGGCTTCCTGGTTTTAAAAGTCCTAGGCCTAAGCCTAACAGTAACCCTAGGAAGGTAAATCAGCCGGGTATTAGGGTTCTTCCTAAGGGAAAAGCCGTGAAAGCAGCCATGTTGTGGCACTTCTGCACTCCCTTTGGGATGCCTTTGGCAGATGAAGTAAGCCTGGAACTCAGGGCTTCCTGGTTAAAGAAATCCAAGCCCTAGGCTGAACCCTAACCCTAACCCTAGGCAGATAAATCAGCCTAGGTATAGGGATGGTGCCAAGGAAAAAGCTGTGAAAGCTGCCATGTTGTTGCACTTTTGTACTCCCCTTGGGATGCCTTGAACAGCTGCAGTGTGCCTGGAGCCCAGGGCTTCCTAGTTTCAAAAATCCTAGCCCTAGGCCTAAGCCTAACAGTAACCCTGGGAAAGTATGTCAGCCTGGTGTTAGGCTTCTTGCCAAGGAAAAAGCCGTGAAAGCAGCCATGTTGTGGCACTTTTGCACTCCCTTTTGGATGCCTTTCACAGCTCCACTGTGCCTGGAACTCAGGGCTTCCTGCTTTTAAAAATCCTAGCCCTAGGCCGAACCCCAACCCTAAGACGAGAAAGGCAAATCAGCCAGGAATTAGGCATGTCCCCAAGGAAAAAGCTGTGGAGGCAGGCATGTTGTGGTACTTTTGCGCTCTTCTTGGCTAGTCCTTCGCAGCTGCTGTGTTCTTGGAACTCAGGGCTTTCTGGTTAATAGAGCCCTTACCCTAGGCGAAACTCAAACCTTAACCCTAGGAAGGAAAATCAGCCTATGGTTCGGGATGCTCTCATGGAAATATCAGTGGTGGCAGCCAAGTTGCGTCACTTTTGCGCTCCCCTTGGGATGCCTTTTGCAGCTGCAGTGTGCCTGGAGCCCAGGGCTTCCTGGTTTTAAAAGTCCTAGGCCTAAGCCTAAGAGTAACCCTAGGAAGGTAAATCAGCCGGGTATTAGGGTTCTTCCTAAGGGAAAAGCCGTGAAAGCAGCCATGTTGTGGCACTTCTGCACTCCCTTTGGGATGCCTTTGGCAGATGAAGTAAGCCTGGAACTCAGGGCTTCCTGGTTAAAGAAATCCAAGCCCTAGGCTGAACCCTAACCCTAACCCTAGGCAGATAAATCAGCCTAGGTATAGGGATAGTGCCAAGGAAAAAGCTGTGAAAGCTGCCATGTTGTTGCACTTTTGTACTCCCCTTGGGATGCCTTGAACAGCTGCAGTGTGCCTGGAGCTAAGGGCTTCCTAGTTTCAAAAATCCTAGCCCTAGGCCTAAGCCTAACAGTAACCCTGGGAAGGTAAATCAGCCTGGTGTTAGGCGTCTTGCCAAGGAAAAAGCCGTGAAAGCAGCCATGTTGTGGCACTTTTGCACTCCCTTTTGGATGCCTTTCACAGCTCCAGTGTGCCTGGAACTCAGGGCTTCCTGCTTTTAAAAATCCTAGCCCTAGGCCGAACCCCAACCCTAAGACGAGAAAGGCAAATCAGCCAGGAATTAGGCATGTCCCCAAGGAAAAAGCTGTGGAGGCAGGCATGTTGTGGTACTTTTGCGCTCTTCTTGGCTAGTCCTTCGCAGCTGCTGTGTTCTTGGAACTCAGGGCTTTCTGGTTAATAGAGCCCTTACCCTAGGCGTAACTCAAACCTTAACCCTAGGAAGGAAAATCAGCCTATGGTTCGGGATGGTCTCATGGAAATATCAGTGGTGGCAGCCAAGTTGCGTCACTTTTGCGCTCCCCTTGGGATGCCTTTTGCAGCTGCAGTGTGCCTGGAGCACAGGGCTTCCTGGTTTTAAAAGTCCTAGGCCTAAGCCTAACAGTAACCCTAGGAAGGTAAATCAGCCGGGTATTAGGGTTCTTCCTAAGGGAAAAGCCGTGAAAGCAGCCATGTTGTGGCACTTCTGCACTCCCTTTGGGATGCCTTTGGCAGATGAAGTAAGCCTGGAACTCAGGGCTTCCTGGTTAAAGAAATCCAAGCCCTAGGCTGAACCCTAACCCTAACCCTAGGCAGATAAATCAGCCTAGGTATAGGGATAGTGCCAAGGAAAAAGCTGTGAAAGCTGCCATGTTGTTGCACTTTTGTACTCCCCTTGGGATGCCTTGAACAGCTGCAGTGTGCCTGGAGCTAAGGGCTTCCTAGTTTCAAAAATCCTAGCCCTAGGAATAAGCCTAATAGTAACCCTGGGAAAGTAAATCAGCCTGATGTTAGGCTTCTTGCCAAGGAAAAAGCCGTGAAAGCAGCCATGTTGTGGCACTTTTGCACTCCCTTTTGGATGCCTTTCACAGCTCCAGTGTGCCTGGAACTCAGGGCTTCCTGCTTTTAAAAATCCTAGCCCTAGGCCGAACCCCAACCCTAAGACGAGAAAGGCAAATCAGCCAGGAATTAGGCATGTCCCCAAGGAAAAAGCTGTGGAGGCAGGCATGTTGTGGTACTTTTGCGCTCTTCTTGGCTAGTCCTTCGCAGCTGCTGTGTTCTTGGAACTCAGGGCTTTCTGGTTAATAGAGCCCTTACCCTAGGCGTAACTCAAACCTTAACCCTAGGAAGGAAAATCAGCCTATGGTTCGGGATGGTCTCATGGAAATATCAGTGGTGGCAGCCAAGTTGCGTCACTTTTGCGCTCCCCTTGGGATGCCTTTTGCAGCTGCAGTGTGCCTGGAGCACAGGGCTTCCTGGTTTTAAAAGTCCTAGGCCTAAGCCTAACAGTAACCCTAGGAAGGTAAATCAGCCAGGTATTAGGGTTCTTCCTAAGGGAAAAGCCGTGAAAGCAGCCATGTTGTGGCACTTCTGCACTCCCTTTGGGATGCCTTTGGCAGATGAAGTAAGCCTGGAACTCAGGGCTTCCTGGTTAAAGAAATCCAAGCCCTAGGCTGAACCCTAACCCTAACCCTAGGCAGATAAATCAGCCTAGGTATAGGGATGGTGCCAAGGAAAAAGCTGTGAAAGCTGCCATGTTGTTGCACTTTTGTACTCCCCTTGGGATGCCTTGAACAGCTGCAGTGTGCCTGGAGCCCAGGGCTTCCTAGTTTCAAAAATCCTAGCCCTAGGCCTAAGCCTAACAGTAACCCTGGGAAAGTATGTCAGCCTGGTGTTAGGCTTCTTGCCAAGGAAAAAGCCGTGAAAGCAGCCATGTTGTGGCACTTTTGCACTCCCTTTTGGATGCCTTTCACAGCTGCAGTGTGCCTGGAACTCAGGGCTTCCTGCTTTTAAAAATCCTAGCCCTAGGCCGAACCCCAACCCTAAGACGAGAAAGGCAAATCAGCCAGGAATTAGGCATGTCCCCAAGGAAAAAGCTGTGGAGGCAGGCATGTTGTGGTACTTTTGCGCTCTTCTTGGCTAGTCCTTCGCAGCTGCTGTGTTCTTGGAACTCAGGGCTTTCTGGTTAATAGAACCCTTACCCTAGGCGTAACTCAAACCTTAACCCTAGGAAGGAAAATCAGCCTATGGTTCGGGATGGTCTCATGGAAATATCAGTGGTGGCAGCCAAGTTGCGTCACTTTTGCGCTCCCCTTGGGATGCCTTTTGCAGCTGCAGTGTGCCTGGAGCCCAGGGCTTCCTGGTTTTAAAAGTCCTAGGCCTAAGCCTAACAGTAACCCTAGGAAGGTAAATCAGCCGGGTATTAGGGTTCTTCCTAAGGGAAAAGCCGTGAAAGCAGCCATGTTGTGGCACTTCTGCACTCCCTTTGGGATGCCTTTGGCAGATGAAGTAAGCCTGGAACTCAGGGCTTCCTGGTTAAAGAAATCCAAGCCCTAGGCTGAACCCTAACCCTAACCCTAGGCAGATAAATCAGCCTAGGTATAGGGATAGTGCCAAGGAAAAAGCTGTGAAAGCTGCCATGTTGTTGCACTTTTGTACTCCCCTTGGGATGCCTTGAACAGCTGCAGTGTGCCTGGAGCTAAGGGCTTCCTAGTTTTAAAAATCCTAGCCCTAGGCCTAAGCCTAACAGTAACCCTGGGAAGGTAAATCAGCCTGGTGTTAGGCATCTTGCCAAGGAAAAAGCCGTGAAAGCAGCCATGTTGTGGCACTTTTGCACTCCCTTTTGGATGCCTTTCACAGCTCCAGTGTGCCTGGAACTCAGGGCTTCCTGCTTTTAAAAATCCTAGCCCTAGGCCGAACCCCAACCCTAAGACGAGAAAGCAAATCAGCCAGGAATTAGGCATGTCCCCAAGGAAAAAGCTGTGGAGACAGGCATGTTGTGGTACTTTTGCGCTCTTCTTGGGTAGTCCTTCGCAGCTGCTGTGTTCTTGGAACTCAGGGCTTTCTGGTTAATAGAACCCTTACCCTAGGCGAAACTCAAACCTTAACCCTAGGAAGGAAAATCAGCCTATGGTTCGGGATGGTCTCATGGAAATATCAGTGGTGGCAGCCAAGTTGCGTCACTTTTGCGCTCCCCTTGGGATGCCTTTTGCAGCTGCAGTGTGCCTGGAGCCCAGGGCTTCCTGGTTTTAAAAGTCCTAGGCCTAAGCCTAACAGTAACCCTAGGAAGGTAAATCAGCCGGGTATTAGGGTTCTTCCTAAGGGAAAAGCCGTGAAAGCAGCCATGTTGTGGCACTTCTGCACTCCCTTTGGGATGCCTTTGGTAGATGAAGTAAGCCTGGAACTCAGGGCTTCCTGGTTAAAAAAATTCAAGCCCTAGGCTGAACCCTAACCCTAACCCTAGGCAGATAAATCAGCCTAGGTATAGGGATAGTGCCAAGGAAAAAGCTGTGAAAGCTGCCATGTTGTTGCACTTTTGTACTCCCCTTGGGATGCCTTGAACAGCTGCAGTGTGCCTGGAGCTAAGGGCTTCCTAGTTTTAAAAATCCTAGCCCTAGGCCTAAGCCTAACAGTAACCCTGGGAAGGTAAATCAGCCTGGTGTTAGGCGTCTTGCCAAGGAAAAAGCCGTGAAAGCAGCCATGTTGTGGCACTTTTGCACTCCCTTTTGGATGCCTTTCACAGCTCCAGTGTGCCTGGAACTCAGGGCTTCCTGCTTTTAAAAATCCTAGCCCTAGGCCGAACCCCAACCCTAAGACGAGAAAGCAAATCAGCCAGGAATTAGGCATGTCCCCAAGGAAAAAGCTGTGGAGACAGGCATGTTGTGGTACTTTTGCGCTCTTCTTGGCTAGTCCTTCGCAGCTGCTGTGTTCTTGGAACTCAGGGCTTTCTGGTTAATAGAACCCTTACCCTAGGCGTAACTCAAACCTTAACCCTAGGAAGGAAAATCAGCCTATGGTTCGGGATGGTCTCATGGAAATATCAGTGGTGGCAGCCAAGTTGCGTCACTTTTGCGCTCCCCTTGGGATGCCTTTTGCAGCTGCAGTGTGCCTGGAGCCCAGGGCTTCCTGGTTTTAAAAGTCCTAGGCCTAAGCCTAACAGTAACCCTAGGAAGGTAAATCAGCCAGGTATTAGGGTTCTTCCTAAGGGAAAAGCCGTGAAAGCAGCCATGTTGTGGCACTTCTGCACTCCCTTTGGGATGCCTTTGGCAGATGAAGTAAGCCTGGAACTCAGGGCTTCCTGGTTAAAGAAATCCAAGCCCTAGGCTGAACCCTAACCCTAACCCTAGGCAGATAAATCAGCCTAGGTATAGGGATGGTGCCAAGGAAAAAGCTGTGAAAGCTGCCATGTTGTTGCACTTTTGTACTCCCCTTGGGATGCCTTGAACAGCTGCAGTGTGCCTGGAGCCCAGGGCTTCCTAGTTTCAAAAATCCTAGCCCTAGGCCTAAGCCTAACAGTAACCCTGGGAAAGTATGTCAGCCTGGTGTTAGGCTTCTTGCCAAGGAAAAAGCCGTGAAAGCAGCCATGTTGTGGCACTTTTGCACTCCCTTTTGGATGCCTTTCACAGCTCCACTGTGCCTGGAACTCAGGGCTTCCTGCTTTTAAAAATCCTAGCCCTAGGCCGAACCCCAACCCTAAGACGAGAAAGGCAAATCAGCCAGGAATTAGGCATGTCCCCAAGGAAAAAGCTGTGGAGGCAGGCATGTTGTGGTACTTTTGCGCTCTTCTTGGCTAGTCCTTCGCAGCTGCTGTGTTCTTGGAACTCAGGGCTTTCTGGTTAATAGAGCCCTTACCCTAGGCGAAACTCAAACCTTAACCCTAGGAAGGAAAATCAGCCTATGGTTCGGGATGCTCTCATGGAAATATCAGTGGTGGCAGCCAAGTTGCGTCACTTTTGCGCTCCCCTTGGGATGCCTTTTGCAGCTGCAGTGTGCCTGGAGCCCAGGGCTTCCTGGTTTTAAAAGTCCTAGGCCTAAGCCTAAGAGTAACCCTAGGAAGGTAAATCAGCCGGGTATTAGGGTTCTTCCTAAGGGAAAAGCCGTGAAAGCAGCCATGTTGTGGCACTTCTGCACTCCCTTTGGGATGCCTTTGGCAGATGAAGTAAGCCTGGAACTCAGGGCTTCCTGGTTAAAGAAATCCAAGCCCTAGGCTGAACCCTAACCCTAACCCTAGGCAGATAAATCAGCCTAGGTATAGGGATAGTGCCAAGGAAAAAGCTGTGAAAGCTGCCATGTTGTTGCACTTTTGTACTCCCCTTGGGATGCCTTGAACAGCTGCAGTGTGCCTGGAGCTAAGGGCTTCCTAGTTTCAAAAATCCTAGCCCTAGGGCTAAGCCTAACAGTAACCCTGGGAAGGTAAATCAGCCTGGTGTTAGGCGTCTTGCCAAGGAAAAAGCCGTGAAAGCAGCCATGTTGTGGCACTTTTGCACTCCCTTTTGGATGCCTTTCACAGCTCCAGTGTGCCTGGAACTCAGGGCTTCCTGCTTTTAAAAATCCTAGCCCTAGGCCGAACCCCAACCCTAAGACGAGAAAGGCAAATCAGCCAGGAATTAGGCATGTCCCCAAGGAAAAAGCTGTGGAGGCAGGCATGTTGTGGTACTTTTGCGCTCTTCTTGGCTAGTCCTTCGCAGCTGCTGTGTTCTTGGAACTCAGGGCTTTCTGGTTAATAGAGCCCTTACCCTAGGCGTAACTCAAACCTTAACCCTAGGAAGGAAAATCAGCCTATGGTTCGGGATGGTCTCATGGAAATATCAGTGGTGGCAGCCAAGTTGCGTCACTTTTGCGCTCCCCTTGGGATGCCTTTTGCAGCTGCAGTGTGCCTGGAGCCCAGGGCTTCCTGGTTTTAAAAGTCCTAGGCCTAAGCCTAACAGTAACCCTAGGAAGGTAAATCAGCCGGGTATTAGGGTTCTTCCTAAGGGAAAAGCCGTGAAAGCAGCCATGTTGTGGCACTTCTGCACTCCCTTTGGGATGCCTTTGGCAGATGAAGTAAGCCTGGAACTCAGGGCTTCCTGGTTAAAGAAATCCAAGCCCTAGGCTGAACCCTAACCCTAACCCTAGGCAGATAAATCAGCCTAGGTATAGGGATGGTGCCAAGGAAAAAGCTGTGAAAGCTGCCATGTTGTTGCACTTTTGTACTCCCCTTGGGATGCCTTGAACAGCTGCAGTGTGCCTGGAGCTAAGGGCTTCCTAGTTTCAAAAATCCTAGCCCTAGGCCTAAGCCTAACAGTAACCCTGGGAAAGTATGTCAGCCTGGTGTTAGGCGTCTTGCCAAGGAAAAAGCCGTGAAAGCAGCCATGTTGTGGCACTTTTGCACTCCCTTTTGGATGCCTTTCACAGCTCCAGTGTGCCTGGAACTCAGGGCTTCCTGCTTTTAAAAATCCTAGCCCTAGGCCGAACCCCAACCCTAAGACGAGAAAGGCAAATCAGCCAGGAATTAGGCATGTCCCCAAGGAAAAAGCTGTGGAGGCAGGCATGTTGTGGTACTTTTGCGCTCTTCTTGGCTAGTCCTTCGCAGCTGCTGTGTTCTTGGAACTCAGGGCTTTCTGGTTAATAGAGCCCTTACCCTAGGCGTAACTCAAACCTTAACCCTAGGAAGGAAAATCAGCCTATGGTTCGGGATGGTCTCATGGAAATATCAGTGGTGGCAGCCAAGTTGCGTCACTTTTGCGCTCCCCTTGGGATGCCTTTTGCAGCTGCAGTGTGCCTGGAGCCCAGGGCTTCCTGGTTTTAAAAGTCCTAGGCCTAAGCCTAACAGTAACCCTAGGAAGGTAAATCAGCCGGGTATTAGGGTTCTTCCTAAGGGAAAAGCCGTGAAAGCAGCCATGTTGTGGCACTTCTGCACTCCCTTTGGGATGCCTTTGGCAGATGAAGTAAGCCTGGAACTCAGGGCTTCCTGGTTAAAGAAATCCAAGCCCTAGGCTGAACCCTAACCCTAACCCTAGGCAGATAAATCAGCCTAGGTATAGGGATAGTGCCAAGGAAAAAGCTGTGAAAGCTGCCATGTTGTTGCACTTTTGTACTCCCCTTGGGATGCCTTGAACAGCTGCAGTGTGCCTGGAGCTAAGGGCTTCCTAGTTTCAAAAATCCTAGCCCTAGGCCTAAGCCTAACAGTAACCCTGGGAAGGTAAATCAGCCTGGTGTTAGGCGTCTTGCCAAGGAAAAAGCCGTGAAAGCAGCCATGTTGTGGCACTTTTGCACTCCCTTTTGGATGCCTTTCACAGCTCCAGTGTGCCTGGAACTCAGGGCTTCCTGCTTTTAAAAATCCTAGCCCTAGGCCGAACCCCAACCCTAAGACGAGAAAGGCAAATCAGCCAGGAATTAGGCATGTCCCCAAGGAAAAAGCTGTGGAGGCAGGCATGTTGTGGTACTTTTGCGCTCTTCTTGGCTAGTCCTTCGCAGCTGCTGTGTTCTTGGAACTCAGGGCTTTCTGGTTAATAGAGCCCTTACCCTAGGCGTAACTCAAACCTTAACCCTAGGAAGGAAAATCAGCCTATGGTTCGGGATGGTCTCATGGAAATATCAGTGGTGGCAGCCAAGTTGCGTCACTTTTGCGCTCCCCTTGGGATGCCTTTTGCAGCTGCAGTGTGCCTGGAGCCCAGGGCTTCCTGGTTTTAAAAGTCCTAGGCCTAAGCCTAAGAGTAACCCTAGGAAGGTAAATCAGCCGGGTATTGGGGTTCTTCCTAAGGGAAAAGCCGTGAAAGCAGCCATGTTGTGGCACTTCTGCACTCCCTTTGGGATGCCTTTGGCAGATGAAGTAAGCCTGGAACTCAGGGCTTCCTGGTTAAAGAAATCCAAGCCCTAGGCTGAACCCTAACCCTAACCCTAGGCAGATAAATCAGCCTAGGTATAGGGATAGTGCCAAGGAAAAAGCTGTGAAAGCTGCCATGTTGTTGCACTTTTGTACTCCCCTTGGGATGCCTTGAACAGCTGCAGTGTGCCTGGAGCTAAGGGCTTCCTAGTTTCAAAAATCCTAGCCCTAGGCCTAAGCCTAACAGTAACCCTGGGAAAGTATGTCAGCCTGGTGTTAGGCGTCTTGCCAAGGAAAAAGCCGTGAAAGCAGCCATGTTGTGGCACTTTTGCACTCCCTTTTGGATGCCTTTCACAGCTCCAGTGTGCCTGGAACTCAGGGCTTCCTGCTTTTAAAAATCCTAGCCCTAGGCCGAACCCCAACCCTAAGACGAGAAAGGCAAATCAGCCAGGAATTAGGCATGTCCCCAAGGAAAAAGCTGTGGAGGCAGGCATGTTGTGGTACTTTTGCGCTCTTCTTGGCTAGTCCTTCGCAGCTGCTGTGTTCTTGGAACTCAGGGCTTTCTGGTTAATAGAGCCCTTACCCTAGGCGTAACTCAAACCTTAACCCTAGGAAGGAAAATCAGCCTATGGTTCGGGATGGTCTCATGGAAATATCAGTGGTGGCAGCCAAGTTGCGTCACTTTTGCGCTCCCCTTGGGATGCCTTTTGCAGCTGCAGTGTGCCTGGAGCCCAGGGCTTCCTGGTTTTAAAAGTCCTAGGCCTAAGCCTAACAGTAACCCTAGGAAGGTAAATCAGCCGGGTATTAGGGTTCTTCCTAAGGGAAAAGCCGTGAAAGCAGCCATGTTGTGGCACTTCTGCACTCCCTTTGGGATGCCTTTGGCAGATGAAGTAAGCCTGGAACTCAGGGCTTCCTGGTTAAAGAAATCCAAGCCCTAGGCTGAACCCTAACCCTAACCCTAGGCAGATAAATCAGCCTAGGTATAGGGATAGTGCCAAGGAAAAAGCTGTGAAAGCTGCCATGTTGTTGCACTTTTGTACTCCCCTTGGGATGCCTTGAACAGCTGCAGTGTGCCTGGAGCCCAGGGCTTCCTAGTTTCAAAAATCCTAGCCCTAGGCCTAAGCCTAACAGTAACCCTGGGAAGGTAAATCAGCCTGGTGTTAGGCGTCTTGCCAAGGAAAAAGCCGTGAAAGCAGCCATGTTGTGGCACTTTTGCACTCCCTTTTGGATGCCTTTCACAGCTGCAGTGTGCCTGGAACTCAGGGCTTCCTGCTTTTAAAAATCCTAGCCCTAGGCCGAACCCCAACCCTAAGACGAGAA
This sequence comes from Ammospiza caudacuta, assembly GCF_027887145.1. Lineage (NCBI taxonomy): Eukaryota > Metazoa > Chordata > Aves > Passeriformes > Passerellidae > Ammospiza > Ammospiza caudacuta. Next base: position 1,156,949 of record NW_026683127.1, on the reverse strand, counting down.
AGGCAAATCAGCCAGGAATTAGGCATGTCCCCAAGGAAAAAGCTGTGGAGGCAGGCATGTTGTGGTACTTTTGCGCTCTTCTTGGGTAGTCCTTCGCAGCTGCTGTGTTCTTGGAACTCAGGGCTTTCTGGTTAATAGAACCCTTACCCTAGGCGTAACTCAAACCTTAACCCTAGGAAGGAAAATCAGCCTATGGTTCGGGATGGTCTCATGGAAATATCAGTGGTGGCAGCCAAGTTGCGTCACTTTTGCGCTCCCCTTGGGATGCCTTTTGCAGCTGCAGTGTGCCTGGAGCCCAGGGCTTCCTGGTTTTAAAAGTCCTAGGCCTAAGCCTAACAGTAACCCTAGGAAGGTAAATCAGCCGGGTATTAGGGTTCTTCCTAAGGGAAAAGCCGTGAAAGCAGCCATGTTGTGGCACTTCTGCACTCCCTTTGGGATGCCTTTGGCAGATGAAGTAAGTCTGGAACTCAGGGCTTCCTGGTTAAAGAAATCCAAGCCCTAGGCTGAACCCTAACCCTAACCCTAGGCAGATAAATCAGCCTAGGTATAGGGATAGTGCCAAGGAAAAAGCTGTGAAAGCTGCCATGTTGTTGCACTTTTGTACTCCCCTTGGGATGCCTTGAACAGCTGCAGTGTGCCTGGAGCTAAGGGCTTCCTAGTTTCAAAAATCCTAGCCCTAGGCCTAAGCCTAACAGTAACCCTGGGAAAGTATGTCAGCCTGGTGTTAGGCGTCTTGCCAAGGAAAAAGCCGTGAAAGCAGCCATGTTGTGGCACTTTTGCACTCCCTTTTGGATGCCTTTCACAGCTCCAGTGTGCCTGGAACTCAGGGCTTCCTGCTTTTAAAAATCCTAGCCCTAGGCCGAACCCCAACCCTAAGACGAGAAAGGCAAATCAGCCAGGAATTAGGCATGTCCCCAAGGAAAAAGCTGTGGAGGCAGGCATGTTGTGGTACTTTTGCGCTCTTCTTGGCTAGTCCTTCGCAGCTGCTGTGTTCTTGGAACTCAGGGCTTTCTGGTTAATAGAGCCCTTACCCTAGGCGTAACTCAAACCTTAACCCTAGGAAGGAAAATCAGCCTATGGTTCGGGATGGTCTCATGGAAATATCAGTGGTGGCAGCCAAGTTGCGTCACTTTTGCGCTCCCCTTGGGATGCCTTTTGCAGCTGCAGTGTGCCTGGAGCCCAGGGCTTCCTGGTTTTAAAAGTCCTAGGCCTAAGCCTAACAGTAACCCTAGGAAGGTAAATCAGCCGGGTATTAGGGTTCTTCCTAAGGGAAAAGCCGTGAAAGCAGCCATGTTGTGGCACTTCTGCACTCCCTTTGGGATGCCTTTGGCAGATGAAGTAAGCCTGGAACTCAGGGCTTCCTGGTTAAAGAAATTCAAGCCCTAGGCTGAACCCTAACCCTAACCCTAGGCAGATAAATCAGCCTAGGTATAGGGATAGTGCCAAGGAAAAAGCTGTGAAAGCTGCCATGTTGTTGCACTTTTGTACTCCCCTTGGGATGCCTTGAACAGCTGCAGTGTGCCTGGAGCTAAGGGCTTCCTAGTTTCAAAAATCCTAGCCCTAGGCCTAAGCCTAACAGTAACCCTGGGAAAGTATGTCAGCCTGGTGTTAGGCGTCTTGCCAAGGAAAAAGCCGTGAAAGCAGCCATGTTGTGGCACTTTTGCACTCCCTTTTGGATGCCTTTCACAGCTCCAGTGTGCCTGGAACTCAGGGCTTCCTGCTTTTAAAAATCCTAGCCCTAGGCCGAACCCCAACCCTAAGACGAGAAAGGCAAATCAGCCAGGAATTAGGAATGTCCCCAAGGAAAAAGCTGTGGAGACAGGCATGTTGTGGTACTTTTGCGCTCTTCTTGGCTAGTCCTTCGCAGCTGCTGTGTTCTTGGAACTCAGGGCTTTCTGGTTAATAGAACCCTTACCCTAGGCGTAACTCAAACTTTAACCCTAGGAAGGAAAATCAGCCTATGGTTCGGGATGGTCTCATGGAAATATCAGTGGTGGCAGCCAAGTTGCGTCACTTTTGCGCTCCCCTTGGGATGCCTTTTGCAGCTGCAGTGTGCCTGGAGCCCAGGGCTTCCTGGTTTTAAAAGTCCTAGGCCTAAGCCTAACAGTAACCCTAGGAAGGTAAATCAGCCGGGTATTAGGGTTCTTCCTAAGGGAAAAGCCGTGAAAGCAGCCATGTTGTGGCACTTCTGCACTCCCTTTGGGATGCCTTTGGCAGATGAAGTAAGCCTGGAACTCAGGGCTTCCTGGTTAAAGAAATCCAAGCCCTAGGCTGAACCCTAACCCTAACCCTAGGCAGATAAATCAGCCTAGGTATAGGGATGGTGCCAAGGAAAAAGCTGTGAAAGCTGCCATGTTGTTGCACTTTTGTACTTCCCTTGGGATGCCTTGAACAGCTGCAGTGTGCCTGGAGCCCAGGGCTTCCTAGTTTCAAAAATCCTAGCCCTAGGCCTAAGCCTAACAGTAACCCTGGGAAAGTAAATCAGCCAGGTGTTAGGCTTCTTGCCAAGGAAAAAGCCGTGAAAGCAGCCATGTTGTGGCACTTTTGCACTCCCTTTTGGATGCCTTTCACAGCTCCAGTGTGCCTGGAACTCAGGGCTTCCTGCTTTTAAAAATCCTAGCCCTAGGCCGAACCCCAACACTAAGACGAGAAAGGCAAATCAGCCAGGAATTAGGCATGTCCCCAAGGAAAAAGCTGTGGAGGCAGGCATGTTGTGGTACTTTTGCGCTCTTCTTGGCTAGTCCTTCGCAGCTGCTGTGTTCTTGGAACTCAGGGCTTTCTGGTTAATAGAACCCTTACCCTAGGCGTAACTCAAACCTTAACCCTAGGAAGGAAAATCAGCCTATGGTTCGGGATGCTCTCATGGAAATATCAGTGGTGGCAGCCAAGTTGCGTCACTTTTGCGCTCCCCTTGGGATGCCTTTTGCAGCTGCAGTGTGCCTGGAGCCCAGGGCTTCCTGGTTTTAAAAGTCCTAGGCCTAAGCCTAACAGTAACCCTAGGAAGGTAAATCAGCCGGGTATTAGGGTTCTTCCTAAGGGAAAAGCCGTGAAAGCAGCCATGTTGTGGCACTTCTGCACTCCCTTTGGGATGCCTTTGGCAGATGAAGTAAGCCTGGAACTCAGGGCTTCCTGGTTAAAGAAATCCAAGCCCTAGGCTGAACCCTAACCCTAACCCTAGGCAGATAAATCAGCCTAGGTATAGGGATAGTGCCAAGGAAAAAGCTGTGAAAGCTGCCATGTTGTTGCACTTTTGTACTCCCCTTGGGATGCCTTGAACAGCTGCAGTGTGCCTGGAGCCCAGGGCTTCCTAGTTTCAAAAATCCTAGCCCTAGGCCTAAGCCTAACAGTAACCCTGGGAAGGTAAATCAGCCTGGTGTTAGGCATCTTGCCAAGGAAAAAGCCGTGAAAGCAGCCATGTTGTGGCACTTTTGCACTCCCTTTTGGATGCCTTTCACAGCTCCAGTGTGCCTGGAACTCAGGGCTTCCTGCTTTTAAAAATCCTAGCCCTAGGCCGAACCCCAACCCTAAGACGAGAAAGGCAAATCAGCCAGGAATTAGGCATGTCCCCAAGGAAAAAGCTGTGGAGGCAGGCATGTTGTGGTACTTTTGCACTCTTCTTGGCTAGTCCTTCGCAGCTGCTGTGTTCTTGGAACTCAGGGCTTTCTGGTTAATAGAACCCTTACCCTAGGCATAACTCAAACCTTAACCCTAGGAAGGAAAATCAGCCTATGGTTCGGGATGGTCTCATGGAAATATCAGTGGTGGCAGCCAAGTTGCGTCACTTTTGCGCTCCCCTTGGGATGCCTTTTGCAGCTGCAGTGTGCCTGGAGCCCAGGGCTTCCTGGTTTTAAAAGTCCTAGGCCTAAGCCTAAGAGTAACCCTAGGAAGGTAAATCAGCCGGGTATTAGGGTTCTTCCTAAGGGAAAAGCCGTGAAAGCAGCCATGTTGTGGCACTTCTGCACTCCCTTTGGGATGCCTTTGGCAGATGAAGTAAGCCTGGAACTCAGGGCTTCCTGGTTAAAGAAATCCAAGCCCTAGGCTGAACTCTAACCCTAACCCTAGGCAGATAAATCAGCCTAGGTATAGGGATAGTGCCAAGGAAAAAGCTGTGAAAGCTGCCATGTTGTTGCACTTTTGTACTCCCCTTGGGATGCCTTGAACAGCTGCAGTGTGCCTGGAGCTAAGGGCTTCCTAGTTTTAAAAATCCTAGTCCTAGGCCTAAGCCTAACAGTAACCCTGGGAAGGTAAATCAGCCTGGTGTTAGGCGTCTTGCCAAGGAAAAAGCCGTGAAAGCAGCCATGTTGTGGCACTTTTGCACTCCCTTTTGGATGCCTTTCACAGCTGCAGTGTGCCTGGAACTCAGGGCTTCCTGCTTTTAAAAATCCTAGCCCTAGGCCGAACCCCAACCCTAAGACGAGAAAGCAAATCAGCCAGGAATTGGGCATGTCCCCAAGGAAAAAGCTGTGGAGACAGGCATGTTGTGGTATTTTGCGCTCTTCTTGGCTAGTCCTTCGCAGCTGCTGTGTTCTTGGAACTCAGGGCTTTCTGGTTAATAGAACCCTTACCCTAGGCGTAACTCAAACTTTAACCCTAGGAAGGAAAATCAGCCTATGGTTCGGGATGGTCTCATGGAAATATCAGTGGTGGCAGCCAAGTTGCGTCACTTTTGCGCTCCCCTTGGGATGCCTTTTGCAGCTGCAGTGTGCCTGGAGCCCAGGGCTTCCTGGTTTTAAAAGTCCTAGGCCTAAGCCTAACAGTAACCCTAGGAAGGTAAATCAGCCGGGTATTAGGGTTCTTCCTAAGGGAAAAGCCGTGAAAGCAGCCATGTTGTGGCACTTCTGCACTCCCTTTGGGATGCCTTTGGCAGATGAAGTAAGCCTGGAACTCAGGGCTTCCTGGTTAAAGAAATCCAAGCCCTAGGCTGAACCCTAACCCTAACCCTAGGCAGATAAATCAGCCTAGGTATAGGGATGGTGCCAAGGAAAAAGCTGTGAAAGCTGCCATGTTGTTGCACTTTTGTACTCCCCTTGGGATGCCTTGAACAGCTGCAGTGTGCCTGGAGCTAAGGGCTTCCTAGTTTCAAAAATCCTAGCCCTAGGCCTAAGCCTAACAGTAACCCTGGGAAAGTAAATCAGCCTGATGTTAGCCTTCTTGCCAAGGAAAAAGCCTTGAAAGCAGCCATGTTGTGGCACTTTTGCACTCCCTTTTGGATGCCTTTCACAGCTCCAGTGTGCCTGGAACTCAGGGCTTCCTGCTTTTAAAAATCCTAGCCCTAGGCCGAACCCCAACCCTAAGACGAGAAAGGCAAATCAGCCAGGAATTAGGCATGTCCCCAAGGAAAAAGCTGTGGAGGCAGGCATGTTGTGGTACTTTTGCGCTCTTCTTGGCTAGTCCTTCGCAGCTGCTGTGTTCTTGGAACTCAGGGCTTTCTGGTTAATAGAGCCCTTACCCTAGGCGTAACTCAAACCTTAACCCTAGGAAGGAAAATCAGCCTATGGTTCGGGATGGTCTCATGGAAATATCAGTGGTGGCAGCCAAGTTGCGTCACTTTTGCGCTCCCCTTGGGATGCCTTTTGCAGCTGCAGTGTGCCTGGAGCCCAGGGCTTCCTGGTTTTAAAAGTCCTAGGCCTAAGCCTAACAGTAACCCTAGGAAGGTAAATCAGCCGGGTATTAGGGTTCTTCCTAAGGGAAAAGCCGTGAAAGCAGCCATGTTGTGGCACTTCTGCACTCCCTTTGGGATGCCTTTGGCAGATGAAGTAAGCCTGGAACTCAGGGCTTCCTGGTTAAAGAAATCCAAGCCCTAGGCTGAACCCTAACCCTAACCCTAGGCAGATAAATCAGCCTAGGTATAGGGATAGTGCCAAGGAAAAAGCTGTGAAAGCTGCCATGTTGTTGCACTTTTGTACTCCCCTTGGGATGCCTTGAACAGCTGCAGTGTGCCTGGAGCTAAGGGCTTCCTAGTTTCAAAAATCCTAGCCCTAGGCCTAAGCCTAACAGTAACCCTGGGAAAGTAAATCAGCCTGGTGTTAGGCGTCTTGCCAAGGAAAAAGCCGTGAAAGCAGCCATGTTGTGGCACTTTTGCACTCCCTTTTGGATGCCTTTCACAGCTCCAGTGTGCCTGGAACTCAGGGCTTCCTGCTTTTAAAAATCCTAGCCCTAGGCCGAACCCCAACCCTAAGACGAGAAAGGCAAATCAGCCAGGAATTAGGCATGTCCCCAAGGAAAAAGCTGTGGAGGCAGGCATGTTGTGGTACTTTTGCGCTCTTCTTGGCTAGTCCTTCGCAGCTGCTGTGTTCTTGGAACTCAGGGCTTTCTGGTTAATAGAGCCCTTACCCTAGGTGTAACTCAAACCTTAACCCTAGGAAGGAAAATCAACCTATGGTTCGGGATGGTCTCATGGAAATATCAGTGGTGGCAGCCAAGTTGCGTCACTTTTGCGCTCCCCTTGGGATGCCTTTTGCAGCTGCAGTGTGCCTGGAGCCCAGGGCTTCCTGGTTTTAAAAGTCCTAGGCCTAAGCCTAACAGTAACCCTAGGAAGGTAAATCAGCCGGGTATTAGGGTTCTTCCTAAGGGAAAAGCCGTGAAAGCAGCCATGTTGTGGCACTTCTGCACTCCCTTTGGGATGCCTTTGGCAGATGAAGTAAGCCTGGAACTCAGGGCTTCCTGGTTAAAGAAATCCAAGCCCTAGGCTGAACCCTAACCCTAACCCTAGGCAGATAAATCAGCCTAGGTATAGGGATGGTGCCAAGGAAAAAGCTGTGAAAGCTGCCATGTTGTTGCACTTTTGTACTCCCCTTGGGATGCCTTGAACAGCTGCAGTGTGCCTGGAGCCCAGGGCTTCCTAGTTTCAAAAATCCTAGCCCTAGGCCTAAGCCTAACAGTAACCCTGGGAAAGTATGTCAGCCTGGTGTTAGGCTTCTTGCCAAGGAAAAAGCCGTGAAAGCAGCCATGTTGTGGCACTTTTGCACTCCCTTTTGGATGCCTTTCACAGCTCCAGTGTGCCTGGAACTCAGGGCTTCCTGCTTTTAAAAATCCTAGCCCTAGGCCGAACCCCAACCCTAAGACGAGAAAGGCAAATCAGCCAGGAATTAGGCATGTCCCCAAGGAAAAAGCTGTGGAGGCAGGCATGTTGTGGTACTTTTGCGCTCTTCTTGGCTAGTCCTTCGCAGCTGCTGTGTTCTTGGAACTCAGGGCTTTCTGGTTAATAGAGCCCTTACCCTAGGCGTAACTCAAACCTTAACCCTAGGAAGGAAAATCAGCCTATGGTTCGGGATGGTCTCATGGAAATATCAGTGGTGGCAGCCAAGTTGCGTCACTTTTGCGCTCCCCTTGGGATGCCTTTTGCAGCTGCAGTGTGCCTGGAGCCCAGGGCTTCCTGGTTTTAAAAGTCCTAGGCCTAAGCCTAACAGTAACCCTAGGAAGGTAAATCAGCCGGGTATTAGGGTTCTTCCTAAGGGAAAAGCCGTGAAAGCAGCCATGTTGTGGCACTTCTGCACTCCCTTTGGGATGCCTTTGGCAGATGAAGTAAGCCTGGAACTCAGGGCTTCCTGGTTAAAGAAATCCAAGCCCTAGGCTGAACCCTAACCCTAACCCTAGGCAGATAAATCAGCCTAGGTATAGGGATAGTGCCAAGGAAAAAGCTGTGAAAGCTGCCATGTTGTTGCACTTTTGTACTCCCCTTGGGATGCCTTGAACAGCTGCAGTGTGCCTGGAGCTAAGGGCTTCCTAGTTTTAAAAATCCTAGCCCTAGGCCTAAGCCTAACAGTAACCCTGGGAAGGTAAATCAGCCTGGTGTTAGGCGTCTTGCCAAGGAAAAAGCCGTGAAAGCAGCCATGTTGTGGCACTTTTGCACTCCCTTTTGGATGCCTTTCACAGCTCCAGTGTGCCTGGAACTCAGGGCTTCCTGCTTTTAAAAATCCTAGCCCTAGGCCGAACCCCAACCCTAAGACGAGAAAGGCAAATCAGCCACGAATTAGGCATGTCCCCAAGGAAAAAGCTGTGGAGGCAGGCATGTTGTGGTACTTTTGCGCTCTTCTTGGCTAGTCCTTCGCAGCTGCTGTGTTCTTGGAACTCAGGGCTTTCTGGTTAATAGAACCCTTACCCTAGGCGTAACTCAAACCTTAACCCTAGGAAGGAAAATCAGCCTATGGTTCGGGATGGTCTCATGGAAATATCAGTGGTGGCAGCCAAGTTGCGTCACTTTTGCGCTCCCCTTGGGATGCCTTTTGCAGCTGCAGTGTGCCTGGAGCCCAGGGCTTCCTGGTTTTAAAAGTCCTAGGCCTAAGCCTAACAGTAACCCTAGGAAGGTAAATCAGCCGGGTATTAGGGTTCTTCCTAAGGGAAAAGCCGTGAAAGCAGCCATGTTGTGGCACTTCTGCACTCCCTTTGGGATGCCTTTGGCAGATGAAGTAAGCCTGGAACTCAGGGCTTCCTGGTTAAAGAAATCCAAGCCCTAGGCTGAACTCTAACCCTAACCCTAGGCAGATAAATCAGCCTAGGTATAGGGATAGTGCCAAGGAAAAAGCTGTGAAAGCTGCCATGTTGTTGCACTTTTGTACTCCCCTTGGGATGCCTTGAACAGCTGCAGTGTGCCTGGAGCTAAGGGCTTCCTAGTTTTAAAAATCCTAGCCCTAGGCCTAAGCCTAACAGTAACCCTGGGAAGGTAAATCAGCCTGGTGTTAGGCGTCTTGCCAAGGAAAAAGCCGTGAAAGCAGCCATGTTGTGGCACTTTTGCACTCCCTTTTGGATGCCTTTCACAGCTCCAGTGTGCCTGGAACTCAGGGCTTCCTGCTTTTAAAAATCCTAGCCCTAGGCCGAACCCCAACCCTAAGACGAGAAAGCAAATCAGCCAGGAATTGGGCATGTCCCCAAGGAAAAAGCTGTGGAGACAGGCATGTTGTGGTATTTTGCGCTCTTCTTGGCTAGTCCTTCGCAGCTGCTGTGTTCTTGGAACTCAGGGCTTTCTGGTTAATAGAACCCTTACCCTAGGCGTAACTCAAACTTTAACCCTAGGAAGGAAAATCAGCCTATGGTTCGGGATGGTCTCATGGAAATATCAGTGGTGGCAGCCAAGTTGCGTCACTTTTGCGCTCCCCTTGGGATGCCTTTTGCAGCTGCAGTGTGCCTGGAGCCCAGGGCTTCCTGGTTTTAAAAGTCCTAGGCCTAAGCCTAACAGTAACCCTAGGAAGGTAAATCAGCCGGGTATTAGGGTTCTTCCTAAGGGAAAAGCCGTGAAAGCAGCCATGTTGTGGCACTTCTGCACTCCCTTTGGGATGCCTTTGGCAGATGAAGTAAGCCTGGAACTCAGGGCTTCCTGGTTAAAGAAATCCAAGCCCTAGGCTGAACCCTAACCCTAACCCTAGGCAGATAAATCAGCCTAGGTATAGGGATGGTGCCAAGGAAAAAGCTGTGAAAGCTGCCATGTTGTTGCACTTTTGTACTCCCCTTGGGATGCCTTGAACAGCTGCAGTGTGCCTGGAGCCCAGGGCTTCCTAGTTTCAAAAATCCTAGCCCTAGGCCTAAGCCTAACAGTAACCCTGGGAAAGTATGTCAGCCTGGTGTTAGGCTTCTTGCCATGGAAAAAGCCGTGAAAGCAGCCATGTTGTGGCACTTTTGCACTCCCTTTTGGATGCCTTTCACAGCTCCAGTGTGCCTGGAACTCAGGGCTTCCTGCTTTTAAAAATCCTAGCCCTAGGCCGAACCCCAACCCTAAGACGAGAAAGGCAAATCAGCCAGGAATTAGGCATGTCCCCAAGGAAAAAGCTGTGGAGGCAGGCATGTTGTGGTACTTTTGCGCTCTTCTTGGCTAGTCCTTCGCAGCTGCTGTGTTCTTGGAACTCAGGGCTTTCTGGTTAATAGAGCCCTTACCCTAGGCGTAACTCAAACCTTAACCCTAGGAAGGAAAATCAGCCTATGGTTCGGGATGGTCTCATGGAAATATCAGTGGTGGCAGCCAAGTTGCGTCACTTTTGCGCTCCCCTTGGGATGCCTTTTGCAGCTGCAGTGTGCCTGGAGCCCAGGGCTTCCTGGTTTTAAAAGTCCTAGGCCTAAGCCTAACAGTAACCCTAGGAAGGTAAATCAGCCGGGTATTAGGGTTCTTCCTAAGGGAAAAGCCGTGAAAGCAGCCATGTTGTGGCACTTCTGCACTCCCTTTGGGATGCCTTTGGCAGATGAAGTAAGCCTGGAACTCAGGGCTTCCTGGTTAAAGAAATCCAAGCCCTAGGCTGAACCCTAACCCTAACCCTAGGCAGATAAATCAGCCTAGGTATAGGGATAGTGCCAAGGAAAAAGCTGTGAAAGCTGCCATGTTGTTGCACTTTTGTACTCCCCTTGGGATGCCTTGAACAGCTGCAGTGTGCCTGGAGCTAAGGGCTTCCTAGTTTCAAAAATCCTAGCCCTAGGCCTAAGCCTAACAGTAACCCTGGGAAAGTATGTCAGCCTGGTGTTAGGCGTCTTGCCAAGGAAAAAGCCGTGAAAGCAGCCATGTTGTGGCACTTTTGCACTCCCTTTTGGATGCCTTTCACAGCTCCAGTGTGCCTGGAACTCAGGGCTTCCTGCTTTTAAAAATCCTAGCCCTAGGCCGAACCCCAACCCTAAGACGAGAAAGGCAAATCAGCCAGGAATTAGGCATGTCCCCAAGGAAAAAGCTGTGGAGGCAGGCATGTTGTGGTACTTTTGCGCTCTTCTTGGCTAGTCCTTCGCAGCTGCTGTGTTCTTGGAACTCAGGGCTTTCTGGTTAATAGAGCCCTTACCCTAGGCGTAACTCAAACCTTAACCCTAGGAAGGAAAATCAACCTATGGTTCGGGATGGTCTCATGGAAATATCAGTGGTGGCAGCCAAGTTGCGTCACTTTTGCGCTCCCCTTGGGATGCCTTTTGCAGCTGCAGTGTGCCTGGAGCCCAGGGCTTCCTGGTTTTAAAAGTCCTAGGCCTAAGCCTAACAGTAACCCTAGGAAGGTAAATCAGCCGGGTATTAGGGTTCTTCCTAAGGGAAAAGCCGTGAAAGCAGCCATGTTGTGGCACTTCTGCACTCCCTTTGGGATGCCTTTGGCAGATGAAGTAAGCCTGGAACTCAGGGCTTCCTGGTTAAAGAAATCCAAGCCCTAGGCTGAACCCTAACCCTAACCCTAGGCAGATAAATCAGCCTAGGTATAGGGATGGTGCCAAGGAAAAAGCTGTGAAAGCTGCCATGTTGTTGCACTTTTGTACTCCCCTTGGGATGCCTTGAACAGCTGCAGTGTGCCTGGAGCCCAGGGCTTCCTAGTTTCAAAAATCCTAGCCCTAGGCCTAAGCCTAACAGTAACCCTGGGAAAGTATGTCAGCCTGGTGTTAGGCTTCTTGCCAAGGAAAAAGCCGTGAAAGCAGCCATGTTGTGGCACTTTTGCACTCCCTTTTGGATGCCTTTCACAGCTCCAGTGTGCCTGGAACTCAGGGCTTCCTGCTTTTAAAAATCCTAGCCCTAGGCCGAACCCCAACCCTAAGACGAGAAAGGCAAATCAGCCAGGAATTAGGCATGTCCCCAAGGAAAAAGCTGTGGAGGCAGGCATGTTGTGGTACTTTTGCGCTCTTCTTGGCTAGTCCTTCGCAGCTGCTGTGTTCTTGGAACTCAGGGCTTTCTGGTTAATAGAGCCCTTACCCTAGGCGTAACTCAAACCTTAACCCTAGGAAGGAAAATCAGCCTATGGTTCGGGATGGTCTCATGGAAATATCAGTGGTGGCAGCCAAGTTGCGTCACTTTTGCGCTCCCCTTGGGATGCCTTTTGCAGCTGCAGTGTGCCTGGAGCCCAGGGCTTCCTGGTTTTAAAAGTCCTAGGCCTAAGCCTAACAGTAACCCTAGGAAGGTAAATCAGCCGGGTATTAGGGTTCTTCCTAAGGGAAAAGCCGTGAAAGCAGCCATGTTGTGGCACTTCTGCACTCCCTTTGGGATGCCTTTGGCAGATGAAGTAAGCCTGGAACTCAGGGCTTCCTGGTTAAAGAAATCCAAGCCCTAGGCTGAACCCTAACCCTAACCCTAGGCAGATAAATCAGCCTAGGTATAGGGATAGTGCCAAGGAAAAAGCTGTGAAAGCTGCCATGTTGTTGCACTTTTGTACTCCCCTTGGGATGCCTTGAACAGCTGCAGTGTGCCTGGAGCTAAGGGCTTCCTAGTTTTAAAAATCCTAGCCCTAGGCCTAAGCCTAACAGTAACCCTGGGAAGGTAAATCAGCCTGGTGTTAGGCGTCTTGCCAAGGAAAAAGCCGTGAAAGCAGCCATGTTGTGGCACTTTTGCACTCCCTTTTGGATGCCTTTCACAGCTCCAGTGTGCCTGGAACTCAGGGCTTCCTGCTTTTAAAAATCCTAGCCCTAGGCCGAACCCCAACCCTAAGACGAGAAAGGCAAATCAGCCAGGAATTAGGCATGTCCCCAAGGAAAAAGCTGTGGAGGCAGGCATGTTGTGGTACTTTTGCGCTCTTCTTGGCTAGTCCTTCGCAGCTGCTGTGTTCTTGGAACTCAGGGCTTTCTGGTTAATAGAACCCTTACCCTAGGCGTAACTCAAACCTTAACCCTAGGAAGGAAAATCAGCCTATGGTTCGGGATGGTCTCATGGAAATATCAGTGGTGGCAGCCAAGTTGCGTCACTTTTGCGCTCCCCTTGGGATGCCTTTTGCAGCTGCAGTGTGCCTGGAGCCCAGGGCTTCCTGGTTTTAAAAGTCCTAGGCCTAAGCCTAACAGTAACCCTAGGAAGGTAAATCAGCCGGGTATTAGGGTTCTTCCTAAGGGAAAAGCCGTGAAAGCAGCCATGTTGTGGCACTTCTGCACTCCCTTTGGGATGCCTTTGGCAGATGAAGTAAGCCTGGAACTCAGGGCTTCCTGGTTAAAGAAATCCAAGCCCTAGGCTGAACTCTAACCCTAACCCTAGGCAGATAAATCAGCCTAGGTATAGGGATGGTGCCAAGGAAAAAGCTGTGAAAGCTGCCATGTTGTTGCACTTTTGTACTCCCCTTGGGATGCCTTGAACAGCTGCAGTGTGCCTGGAGCCCAGGGCTTCCTAGTTTCAAAAATCCTAGCCCTAGGCCTAAGCCTAACAGTAACCCTGGGAAGGTAAATCAGCCTGGTGTTAGGCGTCTTGCCAAGGAAAAAGCCGTGAAAGCAGCCATGTTGTGGCACTTTTGCACTCCCTTTTGGATGCCTTTCACAGCTGCAGTGTGCCTGGAACTCAGGGCTTCCTGCTTTTAAAAATCCTAGCCCTAGGCCGAACCCCAACCCTAAGACGAGAAAGGCAAATCAGCCAGGAATTAGGCATGTCCCCAAGGAAAAAGCTGTGGAGGCAGGCATGTTGTGGTACTTTTGCGCTCTTCTTGGCTAGTCCTTCGCAGCTGCTGTGTTCTTGGAACTCAGGGCTTTCTGGTTAATAGAGCCCTTACCCTAGGCGTAACTCAAACCTTAACCCTAGGAAGGAAAATCAGCCTATGGTTCGGGATGGTCTCATGGAAATATCAGTGGTGGCAGCCAAGTTGCGTCACTTTTGCGCTCCCCTTGGGATGCCTTTTGCAGCTGCAGTGTGCCTGGAGCCCAGGGCTTCCTGGTTTTAAAAGTCCTAGGCCTAAGCCTAACAGTAACCCTAGGAAGGTAAATCAGCCGGGTATTAGGGTTCTTCCTAAGGGAAAAGCCGTGAAAGCAGCCATGTTGTGGCACTTCTGCACTCCCTTTGGGATGCCTTTGGCAGATGAAGTAAGCCTGGAACTCAGGGCTTCCTGGTTAAGGAAATCCAAGCCCTAGGCTGAAGCTTCACCCTAACCCTAGGCAGATAAATCAGCCTAGGTATAGGGATGGTGCCAAGGAAAAAGCTGTGAAAGCTGCCATGTTGTTGCACTTTTGTACTCCCCTTGGGATGCCTTGAACAGCTGCAGTGTGCCTGGAGCCCAGGGCTTCCTAGTTTCAAAAATCCTAGCCCTAGGCCTAAGCCTAACAGTAACCCTGGGAAAGTATTTCAGCCTGGTGTTAGGCTTCTTGCCACGGAAAAAGCCATGAAAGCAGCCATGTTGTGGCACTTTTGCACTCCCTTTTGGATGCCTTTCACAGCTCCAGTGTGCCTGGAACTCAGGGCTTCCTGCTTTTAAAAATCCTAGCCCTAGGCCGAACCCCAACCCTAAGACGAGAAAGGCAAATCAGCCAGGAATTAGGCATGTCCCCAAGGAAAAAGCTGTGGAGGCAGGCATGTTGTGGTACTTTTGCGCTCTTCTTGGCTAGTCCTTCGCAGCTGCTGTGTTCTTGGAACTCAGGGCTTTCTGGTTAATAGAGCCCTTACCCTAGGCGTAACTCAAACCTTAACCCTAAGAAGGAAAATCAACCTATGGTTCGGGATGGTCTCATGGAAATATCAGTGGTGGCAGCCAAGTTACGTCACTTTTGCGCTCCCCTTGGGATGCCTTTCGCAGCTGCAGTGTGCCTGGAGCCCAGGGCTTCCTGGTTTTAAAAGTCCTAGGCCTAAGCCTAACAGTAACCCTAGGAAGGTAAATCAGCCGGGTATTAGGGTTCTTCTTAAGGGAAAAGCCGTGAAAGCAGCCATGTTGTGGCACTTCTGCACTCCCTTTGGGATGCCTTTGGCAGATGAAGTAAGCCTGGAATTCAGGGCTTCCTGGTTAAAGAAATCCAAGCCCTAGGCTGAACCCTAACCCTAACCCTAGGCAGATAAATCAGCCTAGGTATAGGGATAGTGCCAAGGAAAAAGCTGTGAAAGCTGCCATGTTGTTGCACTTTTGTACTCCCCTTGGGATGCCTTGAACAGCTGCAGTGTGCCTGGAGCCCAGGGCTTCCTAGTTTCAAAAATCCTAGCCCTAGGCCTAAGCCTAACAGTAACCCTGGGAAAGTATATCAGCCTGGTGTTAGGCTTCTTGCCAAGGAAAAAGCCGTGAAAGCAGCCATGTTGTGGCACTTTTGCACTCCCTTTTGGATGCCTTTCACAGCTCCAGTGTGCCTGGAACTCAGGGCTTCCTGCTTTTAAAAATCCTAGCCCTAGGCCGAACCCCAACCCTAAGACGAGAAAGGCAAATCAGCCAGGAATTAGGCATGTCCCCAAGGAAAAAGCTGTGGAGGCAGGCATGTTGTGGTACTTTTGCGCTCTTCTTGGCTAGTCCTTCGCAGCTGCTGTGTTCTTGGAACTCAGGGCTTTCTGGTTAATAGAACCCTTACCCTAGGCGTAACTCAAACCTTAACCCTAGGAAGGAAAATCAGCCTATGGTTCGGGATGGTCTCATGGAAATATCAGTGGTGGCAGCCAAGTTGCGTCACTTTTGCGCTCCCCTTGGGATGCCTTTTGCAGCTGCAGTGTGCCTGGAGCCCAGGGCTTCCTGGTTTTAAAAGTCCTAGGCCTAAGCCTAACAGTAACCCTAGGAAGGTAAATCAGCCGGGTATTAGGGTTCTTCCTAAGGGAAAAGCCGTGAAAGCAGCCATGTTGTGGCACTTCTGCACTCCCTTTGGGATGCCTTTGGCAGATGAAGTAAGCCTGGAACTCAGGGCTTCCTGGTTAAAGAAATCCAAGCCCTAGGCTGAACTCTAACCCTAACCCTAGGCAGATAAATCAGCCTAGGTATAGGGATGGTGCCAAGGAAAAAGCTGTGAAAGCTGCCATGTTGTTGCACTTTTGTACTCCCCTTGGGATGCCTTGAACAGCTGCAGTGTGCCTGGAGCCCAGGGCTTCCTAGTTTCAAAAATCCTAGCCCTAGGCCTAAGCCTAACAGTAACCCTGGGAAGGTAAATCAGCCTGGTGTTAGGCGTCTTGCCAAGGAAAAAGCCGTGAAAGCAGCCATGTTGTGGCACTTTTGCACTCCCTTTTGGATGCCTTTCACAGCTGCAGTGTGCCTGGAACTCAGGGCTTCCTGCTTTTAAAAATCCTAGCCCTAGGCCGAACCCCAACCCTAAGACGAGAAAGGCAAATCAGCCAGGAATTAGGCATGTCCCCAAGGAAAAAGCTGTGGAGGCAGGCATGTTGTGGTACTTTTGCGCTCTTCTTGGCTAGTCCTTCGCAGCTGCTGTGTTCTTGGAACTCAGGGCTTTCTGGTTAATAGAGCCCTTACCCTAGGCGTAACTCAAACCTTAACCCTAGGAAGGAAAATCAGCCTATGGTTCGGGATGGTCTCATGGAAATATCAGTGGTGGCAGCCAAGTTGCGTCACTTTTGCGCTCCCCTTGGGATGCCTTTTGCAGCTGCAGTGTGCCTGGAGCCCAGGGCTTCCTGGTTTTAAAAGTCCTAGGCCTAAGCCTAACAGTAACCCTAGGAAGGTAAATCAGCCGGGTATTAGGGTTCTTCCTAAGGGAAAAGCCGTGAAAGCAGCCATGTTGTGGCACTTCTGCACTCCCTTTGGGATGCCTTTGGCAGATGAAGTAAGCCTGGAACTCAGGGCTTCCTGGTTAAGGAAATCCAAGCCCTAGGCTGAAGCTTCACCCTAACCCTAGGCAGATAAATCAGCCTAGGTATAGGGATGGTGCCAAGGAAAAAGCTGTGAAAGCTGCCATGTTGTTGCACTTTTGTACTCCCCTTGGGATGCCTTGAACAGCTGCAGTGTGCCTGGAGCCCAGGGCTTCCTAGTTTCAAAAATCCTAGCCCTAGGCCTAAGCCTAACAGTAACCCTGGGAAAGTATATCAGCCTGGTGTTAGGCTTCTTGCCAAGGAAAAAGCCGTGAAAGCAGCCATGTTGTGGCACTTTTGCACTCCCTTTTGGATGCCTTTCACAGCTCCAGTGTGCCTGGAACTCAGGGCTTCCTGCTTTTAAAAATCCTAGCCCTAGGCCGAACCCCAACCCTAAGACGAGAAAGGCAAATCAGCCAGGAATTAGGCATGTCCCCAAGGAAAAAGCTGTGGAGGCAGGCATGTTGTGGTACTTTTGCGCTCTTCTTGGCTAGTCCTTCGCAGCTGCTGTGTTCTTGGAACTCAGGGCTTTCTGGTTAATAGAACCCTTACCCTAGGCGTAACTCAAACCTTAACCCTAGGAAGGAAAATCAGCCTATGGTTCGGGATGGTCTCATGGAAATATCAGTGGTGGCAGCCAAGTTGCGTCACTTTTGCGCTCCCCTTGGGATGCCTTTTGCAGCTGCAGTGTGCCTGGAGCCCAGGGCTTCCTGGTTTTAAAAGTCCTAGGCCTAAGCCTAACAGTAACCCTAGGAAGGTAAATCAGCCGGGTATTAGGGTTCTTCCTAAGGGAAAAGCCGTGAAAGCAGCCATGTTGTGGCACTTCTGCACTCCCTTTGGGATGCCTTTGGCAGATGAAGTAAGCCTGGAACTCAGGGCTTCCTGGTTAAAGAAATCCAAGCCCTAGGCTGAACCCTAACCCTAACCCTAGGCAGATAAATCAGCCTAGGTATAGGGATGGTGCCAAGGAAAAAGCTGTGAAAGCTGCCATGTTGTTGCACTTTTGTACACCCCTTGGGATGCCTTGAACAGCTGCAGTGTGCCTGGAGCCCAGGGCTTCCTAGTTTCAAAAATCCTAGCCCTAGGCCTAAGCCTAACAGTAACCCTGGGAAAGTAAATCAGCCTGATGTTAGGCTTCTTGCCAAGGAAAAAGCCGTGAAAGCAGCCATGTTGTGGCACTTTTGCACTCCCTTTTGGATGCCTTTCACAGCTCCAGTGTGCCTGGAACTCAGGGCTTCCTGCTTTTAAAAATCCTAGCCCTAGGCCGAACCCCAACCCTAAGACGAGAAAGGCAAATCAGCCAGGAATTAGGCATGTCCCCAAGGAAAAAGCTGTGGAGGCAGGCATGTTGTGGTACTTTTGCGCTCTTCTTGGCTAGTCCTTCGCAGCTGCTGTGTTCTTGGAACTCAGGGCTTTCTGGTTAATAGAGCCCTTACCCTAGGCGTAACTCAAACCTTAACCCTAGGAAGGAAAATCAGCCTATGGTTCGGGATGGTCTCATGGAAATATCAGTGGTGGCAGCCAAGTTGCGTCACTTTTGCGCTCCCCTTGGGATGCCTTTTGCAGCTGCAGTGTGCCTGGAGCCCAGGGCTTCCTGGTTTTAAAAGTCCTAGGCCTAAGCCTAACAGTAACCCTAGGAAGGTAAATCAGCCGGGTATTAGGGTTCTTCCTAAGGGAAAAGCCATGAAAGCAGCCATGTTGTGGCACTTCTGCACTCCCTTTGGGATGCCTTTGGCAGATGAAGTAAGCCTGGAACTCAGGGCTTCCTGGTTAAAGAAATCCAAGCCCTAGGCTGAACCCTAACCCTAACCCTAGGCAGATAAATCAGCCTAGGTATAGGGATGGTGCCAAGGAAAAAGCTGTGAAAGCTGCCATGTTGTTGCACTTTTGTACTCCCCTTGGGATGCCTTGAACAGCTGCAGTGTGCCTGGAGCTAAGGGCTTCCTAGTTTTAAAAATCCTAGCCCTAGGCCTAAGCCTAACAGTAACCCTGGGAAGGTAAATCAGCCTGGTGTTAGGCGTCTTGCCAAGGAAAAAGCCGTGAAAGCAGCCATGTTGTGGCACTTTTGCACTCCCTTTTGGATGCCTTTCACAGCTGCAGTGTGCCTGGAACTCAGGGCTTCCTGCTTTTAAAAATCCTAGCCCTAGGCCGAACCCCAACCCTAAGACGAGAAAGGCAAATCAGCCAGGAATTAGGCATGTCCCCAAGGAAAAAGCTGTGGAGGCAGGCATGTTGTGGTACTTTTGCGCTCTTCTTGGCTAGTCCTTCGCAGCTGCTGTGTTCTTGGAACTCAGGGCTTTCTGGTTAATAGAACCCTTACCCTAGGCGTAACTCAAACCTTAACCCTAGGAAGGAAAATCAGCCTATGGTTCGGGATGGTCTCATGGAAATATCAGTGGTGGCAGCCAAGTTGCGTCACTTTTGCGCTCCCCTTGGGATGCCTTTTGCAGCTGCAGTGTGCCTGGAGCCCAGGGCTTCCTGGTTTTAAAAGTCCTAGGCCTAAGCCTAACAGTAACCCTAGGAAGGTAAATCAGCCGGGTATTAGGGTTCTTCCTAAGGGAAAAGCCGTGAAAGCAGCCATGTTGTGGCACTTCTGCACTCCCTTTGGGATGCCTTTGGCAGATGAAGTAAGCCTGGAACTCAGGGCTTCCTGGTTAAAGAAATCCAAGCCCTAGGCTGAACTCTAACCCTAACCCTAGGCAGATAAATCAGCCTAGGTATAGGGATGGTGCCAAGGAAAAAGCTGTGAAAGCTGCCATGTTGTTGCACTTTTGTACTCCCCTTGGGATGCCTTGAACAGCTGCAGTGTGCCTGGAGCTAAGGGCTTCCTAGTTTCAAAAATCCTAGCCCTAGGCCTAAGCCTAACAGTAACCCTGGGAAAGTAAATCAGCCTGGTGTTAGGCTTCTTGCCATGGAAAAAGCCATGAAAGCAGCCATGTTGTGGCACTTTTGCACTCCCTTTTGGATGCCTTTCACAGCTCCAGTGTGCCTGGAACTCAGGGCTTCCTGCTTTTAAAAATCCTAGCCCTAGGCCGAACCCCAACCCTAAGACGAGAAAGGCAAATCAGCCAGGAATTAGGCATGTCCCCAAGGAAAAAGCTGTGGAGGCAGGCATGTTGTGGTACTTTTGCGCTCTTCTTGGCTAGTCCTTCGCAGCTGCTGTGTTCTTGGAACTCAGGGCTTTCTGGTTAATAGAGCCCTTACCCTAGGCGTAACTCAAACCTTAACCCTAGGAAGGAAAATCAGCCTATGGTTCGGGATGGTCTCATGGAAATATCAGTGGTGGCAGCCAAGTTGCGTCACTTTTGCGCTCCCCTTGGGATGCCTTTTGCAGCTGCAGTGTGCCTGGAGCCCAGGGCTTCCTGGTTTTAAAAGTCCTAGGCCTAAGCCTAACAGTAACCCTAGGAAGGTAAATCAGCCGGGTATTAGGGTTCTTCCTAAGGGAAAAGCCGTGAAAGCAGCCATGTTGTGGCACTTCTGCACTCCCTTTGGGATGCCTTTGGCAGATGAAGTAAGCCTGGAAGTCAGGGCTTCCTGGTTAAAGAAATCCAAGCCCTAGGCTGAACCCTAACCCTAACCCTAGGCAGATAAATCAGCCTAGGTATAGGGATAGTGCCAAGGAAAAAGCTGTGAAAGCTGCCATGTTGTTGCACTTTTGTACTCCCCTTGGGATGCCTTGAACAGCTGCAGTGTGCCTGGAGCTAAGGGCTTCCTAGTTTTAAAAATCCTAGCCCTAGGCCTAAGCCTAACAGTAACCCTGGGAAGGTAAATCAGCCTGGTGTTAGGCGTCTTGCCAAGGAAAAAGCCGTGAAAGCAGCCATGTTGTGGCACTTTTGCACTCCCTTTTGGATGCCTTTCACAGCTCCAGTGTGCCTGGAACTCAGGGCTTCCTGCTTTTAAAAATCCTAGCCCTAGGCCGAACCCCAACCCTAAGACGAGAAAGGCAAATCAGCCAGGAATTAGGCATGTCCCCAAGGAAAAAGCTGTGGAGGCAGGCATGTTGTGGTACTTTTGCGCTCTTCTTGGCTAGTCCTTCGCAGCTGCTGTGTTCTTGGAACTCAGGGCTTTCTGGTTAATAGAACCCTTACCCTAGGCGTAACTCAAACCTTAACCCTAGGAAGGAAAATCAGCCTATGGTTCGGGATGGTCTCATGGAAATATCAGTGGTGGCAGCCAAGTTGCGTCACTTTTGCGCTCCCCTTGGGATGCCTTTTGCAGCTGCAGTGTGCCTGGAGCCCAGGGCTTCCTGGTTTTAAAAGTCCTAGGCCTAAGCCTAACAGTAACCCTAGGAAGGTAAATCAGCCGGGTATTAGGGTTCTTCCTAAGGGAAAAGCCGTGAAAGCAGCCATGTTGTGGCACTTCTGCACTCCCTTTGGGATGCCTTTGGCAGATGAAGTAAGCCTGGAACTCAGGGCTTCCTGGTTAAATAAATCCAAGCCCTAGGCTGAACTCTAACCCTAACCCTAGGCAGATAAATCAGCCTAGGTATAGGGATGGTGCCAAGGAAAAAGCTGTGAAAGCTGCCATGTTGTTGCACTTTTGTACTCCCCTTGGGATGCCTTGAACAGCTGCAGTGTGCCTGGAGCTAAGGGCTTCCTAGTTTCAAAAATCCTAGCCCTAGGCCTAAGCCTAACAGTAACCCTGGGAAAGTAAATCAGCCTGGTGTTAGGCTTCTTGCCATGGAAAAAGCCATGAAAGCAGCCATGTTGTGGCACTTTTGCACTCCCTTTTGGATGCCTTTCACAGCTCCAGTGTGCCTGGAAGTCAGGGCTTCCTGATTTTAAAAATCCTAGCCCTAGGCCGAACCCCAACCCTAAGACGAGAAAGGCAAATCAGCCAGGAATTAGGCATGTCCCCAAGGAAAAAGCTGTGGAGGCAGGCATGTTGTGGTACTTTTGCGCTCTTCTTGGCTAGTCCTTCGCAGCTGCTGTGTTCTTGGAACTCAGGGCTTTCTGGTTAATAGAGCCCTTACCCTAGGCGTAACTCAAACCTTAACCCTAGGAAGGAAAATCAGCCTATGGTTCGGGATGGTCTCATGGAAATATCAGTGGTGGCAGCCAAGTTGCGTCACTTTTGCGCTCCCCTTGGGATGCCTTTAACAGCTGCAGTGTGCCTGGAGCCCAGGGCTTCCTGGTTTTAAAAGTCCTAGGCCTAAGCCTAACAGTAACCCTAGGAAGGTAAATCAGCCGGGTATTAGGGTTCTTCCTAAGGGAAAAGCCGTGAAAGCAGCCATGTTGTGGCACTTCTGCACTCCCTTTGGGATGCCTTTGGCAGATGAAGTAAGCCTGGAACTCAGGGCTTCCTGGTTAAGGAAATCCAAGCCCTAGGCTGAACCCTAACCCTAACCCTAGGCAGATAAATCAGCCTAGGTATAGGGATGGTGCCAAGGAAAAAGCTGTGAAAGCTGCCATGTTGTTGCACTTTTGTACTCCCCTTGGGATGCCTTGAACAGCTGCAGTGTGCCTGGAGCCCAGGGCTTCCTAGTTTCAAAAATCCTAGCCCTAGGCCTAAGCCTAACAGTAACCCTGGGAAAGTATGTCAGCCTGGTGTTAGGCTTCTTGCCACGGAAAAAGCCGTGAAAGCAGCCATGTTGTGGCACTTTTGCACTCCCTTTTGGATGCCTTTCACAGCTGCAGTGTGCCTGGAACTCAGGGCTTCCTGCTTTTAAAAATCCTAGCCCTAGGCCGAACCCCAACCCTAAGACGAGAAAGGCAAATCAGCCAGGAATTAGGCATGTCCCCAAGGAAAAAGCTGTGGAGGCAGGCATGTTGTGCTACTTTTGCGCTCTTCTTGGCTAGTCCTTCGCAGCTGCTGTGTTCTTGGAACTCAGGGCTTTCTGGTTAATAGAGCCCTTACCCTAGGCGTAACTCAAACCTTAACCCTAGGAAGGAAAATCAACCTATGGTTCGGGATGGTCTCATGGAAATATTAGTGGTGGCAGCCAAGTTGCGTCACTTTTGCGCTCCCCTTGGGATGCCTTTTGCAGCTGCAGTGTGCCTGGAGCCCAGGGCTTCCTGGTTTTAAAAGTCCTAGGCCTAAGCCTAACAGTAACCCTAGGAAGGTAAATCAGCCGGGTATTAGGGTTCTTCCTAAGGGAAAAGCCGTGAAAGCAGCCATGTTGTGGCACTTCTGCACTCCCTTTGGGATGCCTTTGGCAGATGAAGTAAGCCTGGAACTCAGGGCTTCCTGGTTAAGGAAATCCAAGCCCTAGGCTGAACCCTAACCCTAACCCTAGGCAGATAAATCAGCCTAGGTATAGGGATGGTGCCAAGGAAAAAGCTGTGAAAGCTGCCATGTTGTTGCACTTTTGTACTCCCCTTGGGATGCCTTGAACAGCTGCAGTGTGCCTGGAGCTAAGGGCTTCCTAGTTTCAAAAATCCTAGCCCTAGGCCTAAGCCTAACAGTAACCCTGGGAAAGTAAATCAGCCTGATGTTAGGCTTCTTGCCAAGGAAAAAGCCGTGAAAGCAGCCATGTTGTGGCACTTTTGCACTCCCTTTTGGATGCCTTTCACAGCTCCAGTGTGCCTGGAACTCAGGGCTTCCTGCTTTTAAAAATCCTAGCCCTAGGCCGAACCCCAACCCTAAGACGAGAAAGGCAAATCAGCCAGGAATTAGGCATGTCCCCAAGGAAAAAGCTGTGGAGGCAGGCATGTTGTGGTACTTTTGCGCTCTTCTTGGCTAGTCCTTCGCAGCTGCTGTGTTCTTGGAACTCAGGGCTTTCTGGTTAATAGAGCCCTTACCCTAGGCGTAACTCAAACCTTAACCCTAGGAAGGAAAATCAGCCTATGGTTCGGGATGGTCTCATGGAAATATCAGTGGTGGCAGCCAAGTTGCGTCACTTTTGCGCTCCCCTTGGGATGCCTTTTGCAGCTGCAGTGTGCCTGGAGCCCAGGGCTTCCTGGTTTTAAAAGTCCTAGGCCTAAGCCTAACAGTAACCCTAGGAAGGTAAATCAGCCGGGTATTAGGGTTCTTCCTAAGGGAAAAGCCATGAAAGCAGCCATGTTGTGGCACTTCTGCACTCCCTTTGGGATGCCTTTGGCAGATGAAGTAAGCCTGGAACTCAGGGCTTCCTGGTTAAAGAAATCCAAGCCCTAGGCTGAACCCTAACCCTAACCCTAGGCAGATAAATCAGCCTAGGTATAGGGATGGTGCCAAGGAAAAAGCTGTGAAAGCTGCCATGTTGTTGCACTTTTGTACTCCCCTTGGGATGCCTTGAACAGCTGCAGTGTGCCTGGAGCTAAGGGCTTCCTAGTTTCAAAAATCCTAGCCCTAGGCCTAAGCCTAACAGTAACCCTGGGAAAGTATGTCAGCCTGGTGTTAGGCTTCTTGCCAAGGAAAAAGCCGTGAAAGCAGCCATGTTGTGGCACTTTTGCACTCCCTTTTGGATGCCTTTCACAGCTCCAGTGTGCCTGGAACTCAGGGCTTCCTGCTTTTAAAAATCCTAGCCCTAGGCCGAACCCCAACCCTAAGACGAGAAAGGCAAATCAGCCAGGAATTAGGCATGTCCTTAAGGAAAAAGCTGTGGAGGCAGGCATGTTGTGGTACTTTTGCGCTCTTCTTGGGTAGTCCTTCGCAGCTGCTGTGTTCTTGGAACTCAGGGCTTTCTGGTTAATAGACCCTTACCCTAGGCGTAACTCAAACCTTAACCCTAGGAAGGAAAATCAGCCTATGGTTCGGGATGGTCTCATGGAAATATCAGTGGTGGCAGCCAAGTTGCGTCACTTTTGCGCTCCCCTTGGGATGCCTTTTGCAGCTGCAGTGTGCCTGGAGCCCAGGGCTTCCTGGTTTTAAAAGTCCTAGGCCTAAGCCTAACAGTAACCCTAGGAAGGTAAATCAGCCGGGTATTAGGGTTCTTCCTAAGGGAAAAGCCGTGAAAGCAGCCATGTTGTGGCACTTCTGCACTCCCTTTGGGATGCCTTTGGCAGATGAAGTAAGCCTGGAACTCAGGGCTTCCTGGTTAAGGAAATCCAAGCCCTAGGCTGAACCCTAACCCTAACCCTAGGCAGATAAATCAGCCTAGGTATAGGGATGGTGCCAAGGAAAAAGCTGTGAAAGCTGCCATGTTGTTGCACTTTTGTACTCCCCTTGGGATGCCTTGAACAGCTGCAGTGTGCCTGGAGCCCAGGGCTTCCTAGTTTCAAAAATCCTAGCCCTAGGCCTAAGCCTAACAGTAACCCTGGGAAAGTATGTCAGCCTGGTGTTAGGCTTCTTGCCACGGAAAAAGCCGTGAAAGCAGCCATGTTGTGGCACTTTTGCACTCCCTTTTGGATGCCTTTCACAGCTGCAGTGTGCCTGGAACTCAGGGCTTCCTGCTTTTAAAAATCCTAGCCCTAGGCCGAACCCCAACCCTAAGACGAGAAAGGCAAATCAGCCAGGAATTAGGCATGTCCCCAAGGAAAAAGCTGTGGAGGCAGGCATGTTGTGCTACTTTTGCGCTCTTCTTGGCTAGTCCTTCGCAGCTGCTGTGTTCTTGGAACTCAGGGCTTTCTGGTTAATAGAGCCCTTACCCTAGGCGTAACTCAAACCTTAACCCTAGGAAGGAAAATCAACCTATGGTTCGGGATGGTCTCATGGAAATATTAGTGGTGGCAGCCAAGTTGCGTCACTTTTGCGCTCCCCTTGGGATGCCTTTTGCAGCTGCAGTGTGCCTGGAGCCCAGGGCTTCCTGGTTTTAAAAGTCCTAGGCCTAAGCCTAACAGTAACCCTAGGAAGGTAAATCAGCCGGGTATTAGGGTTCTTCCTAAGGGAAAAGCCGTGAAAGCAGCCATGTTGTGGCACTTCTGCACTCCCTTTGGGATGCCTTTGGCAGATGAAGTAAGCCTGGAACTCAGGGCTTCCTGGTTAAGGAAATCCAAGCCCTAGGCTGAACCCTAACCCTAACCCTAGGCAGATAAATCAGCCTAGGTATAGGGATGGTGCCAAGGAAAAAGCTGTGAAAGCTGCCATGTTGTTGCACTTTTGTACTCCCCTTGGGATGCCTTGAACAGCTGCAGTGTGCCTGGAGCTAAGGGCTTCCTAGTTTCAAAAATCCTAGCCCTAGGCCTAAGCCTAACAGTAACCCTGGGAAAGTATGTCAGCCTGATGTTAGGCTTCTTGCCAAGGAAAAAGCCGTGAAAGCAGCCATGTTGTGGCACTTTTGCACTCCCTTTTGGATGCCTTTCACAGCTCCAGTGTGCCTGGAACTCAGGGCTTCCTGCTTTTAAAAATCCTAGCCCTAGGCCGAACCCCAACCCTAAGACGAGAAAGGCAAATCAGCCAGGAATTAGGCATGTCCCCAAGGAAAAAGCTGTGGAGGCAGGCATGTTGTGGTACTTTTGCGCTCTTCTTGGCTAGTCCTTCGCAGCTGCTGTGTTCTTGGAACTCAGGGCTTTCTGGTTAATAGAGCCCTTACCCTAGGCGTAACTCAAACCTTAACCCTAGGAAGGAAAATCAGCCTATGGTTCGGGATGGTCTCATGGAAATATCAGTGGTGGCAGCCAAGTTGCGTCACTTTTGCGCTCCCCTTGGGATGCCTTTTGCAGCTGCAGTGTGCCTGGAGCCCAGGGCTTCCTGGTTTTAAAAGTCCTAGGCCTAAGCCTAACAGTAACCCTAGGAAGGTAAATCAGCCGGGTATTAGGGTTCTTCCTAAGGGAAAAGCCGTGAAAGCAGCCATGTTGTGGCACTTCTGCACTCCCTTTGGGATGCCTTTGGCAGATGAAGTAAGCCTGGAACTCAGGGCTTCCTGGTTAAAGAAATCCAAGCCCTAGGCTGAACCCTAACCCTAACCCTAGGCAGATAAATCAGCCTAGGTATAGGGATGGTGCCAAGGAAAAAGCTGTGAAAGCTGCCATGTTGTTGCACTTTTGTACTCCCCTTGGGATGCCTTGAACAGCTGCAGTGTGCCTGGAGCTAAGGGCTTCCTAGTTTCAAAAATCCTAGCCCTAGGCCTAAGCCTAACAGTAACCCTGGGAAAGTATGTCAGCCTGGTGTTAGGCTTCTTGCCAAGGAAAAAGCCGTGAAAGCAGCCATGTTGTGGCACTTTTGCACTCCCTTTTGGATGCCTTTCACAGCTCCAGTGTGCCTGGAACTCAGGGCTTCCTGCTTTTAAAAATCCTAGCCCTAGGCCGAACCCCAACCCTAAGACGAGAAAGGCAAATCAGCCAGGAATTAGGCATGTCCTTAAGGAAAAAGCTGTGGAGGCAGGCATGTTGTGGTACTTTTGCGCTCTTCTTGGGTAGTCCTTCGCAGCTGCTGTGTTCTTGGAACTCAGGGCTTTCTGGTTAATAGACCCTTACCCTAGGCGTAACTCAAACCTTAACCCTAGGAAGGAAAATCAGCCTATGGTTCGGGATGGTCTCATGGAAATATCAGTGGTGGCAGCCAAGTTGCGTCACTTTTGCGCTCCCCTTGGGATGCCTTTTGCAGCTGCAGTGTGCCTGGAGCCCAGGGCTTCCTGGTTTTAAAAGTCCTAGGCCTAAGCCTAACAGTAACCCTAGGAAGGTAAATCAGCCGGGTATTAGGGTTCTTCCTAAGGGAAAAGCCGTGAAAGCAGCCATGTTGTGGCACTTGTGCACTCCCTTTGGGATGCCTTTGGCAGATGAAGTAAGCCTGGAACTCAGGGCTTCCTGGTTAAAGAAATCCAAGCCCTAGGCTGAACTCTAACCCTAACCCTAGGCAGATAAATCAGCCTAGGTATAGGGATGGTGCCAAGGAAAAAGCTGTGAAAGCTGCCATGTTGTTGCACTTTTGTACTCCCCTTGGGATGCCTTGAACAGCTGCAGTGTGCCTGGAGCTAAGGGCTTCCTAGTTTCAAAAATCCTAGCCCTAGGCCTAAGCCTAACAGTAACCCTGGGAAAGTATGTCAGCCTGGTGTTAGGCTTCTTGCCATGGAAAAAGCCGTGAAAGCAGCCATGTTGTGGCACTTTTGCACTCCCTTTTGGATGCCTTTCACAGCTCCAGTGTGCCTGGAACTCAGGGCTTCCTGCTTTTAAAAATCCTAGCCCTAGGCCGAACCCCAACCCTAAGACGAGAAAGGCAAATCAGCCAGGAATTAGGCATGTCCCCAAGGAAAAAGCTGTGGAGGCAGGCATGTTGTGGTACTTTTGCGCTCTTCTTGGCTAGTCCTTCGCAGCTGCTGTGTTCTTGGAACTCAGGGCTTTCTGGTTAATAGAGCCCTTACCCTAGGCGTAACTCAAACCTTAACCCTAGGAAGGAAAATCAGCCTATGGTTCGGGATGGTCTCATGGAAATATCAGTGGTGGCAGCCAAGTTGCGTCACTTTTGCGCTCCCCTTGGGATGCCTTTAACAGCTGCAGTGTGCCTGGAGCCCAGGGCTTCCTGGTTTTAAAAGTCCTAGGCCTAAGCCTAACAGTAACCCTAGGAAGGTAAATCAGCCGGGTATTAGGGTTCTTCCTAAGGGAAAAGCCGTGAAAGCAGCCATGTTGTGGCACTTCTGCACTCCCTTTGGGATGCCTTTGGCAGATGAAGTAAGCCTGGAACTCAGGGCTTCCTGGTTAAGGAAATCCAAGCCCTAGGCTGAACCCTAACCCTAACCCTAGGCAGATAAATCAGCCTAGGTATAGGGATGGTGCCAAGGAAAAAGCTGTGAAAGCTGCCATGTTGTTGCACTTTTGTACTCCCCTTGGGATGCCTTGAACAGCTGCAGTGTGCCTGGAGCCCAGGGCTTCCTAGTTTCAAATATCCTAGCCCTAGGCCTAAGCCTAACAGTAACCCTGGGAAAGTATGTCAGCCTGGTGTTAGGCTTCTTGCCAAGGAAAAAGCCGTGAAAGCAGCCATGTTGTGGCACTTTTGCACTCCCTTTTGGATGCCTTTCACAGCTCCAGTGTGCCTGGAACTCAGGGCTTCCTGCTTTTAAAAATCCTAGCCCTAGGCCGAACCCCAACCCTAAGACGAGAAAGGCAAATCAGCCAGGAATTAGGCATGTCCCCAAGGAAAAAGCTGTGGAGGCAGGCATGTTGTGGTACTTTTGCGCTCTTCTTGGCTAGTCCTTCGCAGCTGCTGTGTTCTTGGAACTCAGGGCTTTCTGGTTAATAGAGCCCTTACCCTAGGCGTAACTCAAACCTTAACCCTAGGAAGGAAAATCAACCTATGGTTCGGGATGGTCTCATGGAAATATTAGTGGTGGCAGCCAAGTTGCGTCACTTTTGCGCTCCCCTTGGGATGCCTTTTGCAGCTGCAGTGTGCCTGGAGCCCAGGGCTTCCTGGTTTTAAAAGTCCTAGGCCTAAGCCTAACAGTAACCCTAGGAAGGTAAATCAGCCGGGTATTAGGGTTCTTCCTAAGGGAAAAGCCGTGAAAGCAGCCATGTTGTGGCACTTCTGCACTCCCTTTGGGATGCCTTTGGCAGATGAAGTAAGCCTGGAACTCAGGGCTTCCTGGTTAAAGAAATCCAAGCCCTAGGCTGAACTCTAGCCCTAACCCTAGGCAGATAAATCAGCCTAGGTATAGGGATAGTGCCAAGGAAAAAGCTGTGAAAGCTGCCATGTTGTTGCACTTTTGTACTCCCCTTGGGATGCCTTGAACAGCTGCAGTGTGCCTGGAGCCCAGGGCTTCCTATTTTCAAAAATCCTAGCCCTAGGCCTAAGCCTAACAGTAACCCTGGGAAAGTATATCAGCCTGGTGTTAGGCTTCTTGCCAAGGAAAAAGCCGTGAAAGCAGCCATGTTGTGGCACTTTTGCACTCCCTTTTGGATGCCTTTCACAGCTCCAGTGTGCCTGGAACTCAGGGCTTCCTGCTTTTAAAAATCCTAGCCCTAGGCCGAACCCCAACCCTAAGACGAGAAAGGCAAATCAGCCAGGAATTAGGCATGTCCCCAAGGAAAAAGCTGTGGAGGCAGGCATGTTGTGGTACTTTTGCGCTCTTCTTGGCTAGTCCTTCGCAGCTGCTGTGTTCTTGGAACTCAGGGCTTTCTGGTTAATAGAGCCCTTACCCTAGGCGTAACTCAAACCTTAACCCTAGGAAGGAAAATCAGCCTATGGTTCGGGATGGTCTCATGGAAATATCAGTGGTGGCAGCCAAGTTGCGTCACTTTTGCGCTCCCCTTGGGATGCCTTTTGCAGCTGCAGTGTGCCTGGAGCCCAGGGCTTCCTGGTTTTAAAAGTCCTAGGCCTAAGCCTAACAGTAACCCTAGGAAGGTAAATCAGCCGGGTATTAGGGTTCTTCCTAAGGGAAAAGCCGTGAAAGCAGCCATGTTGTGGCACTTCTGCACTCCCTTTGGGATGCCTTTGGCAGATGAAGTAAGCCTGGAACTCAGGGCTTCCTGGTTAAAGAAATCCAAGCCCTAGGCTGAACCCTAACCCTAACCCTAGGCAGATAAATCAGCCTAGGTATAGGGATGGTGCCAAGGAAAAAGCTGTGAAAGCTGCCATGTTGTTGCACTTTTGTACTCCCCTTGGGATGCCTTGAACAGCTGCAGTGTGCCTGGAGCTAAGGGCTTCCTAGTTTCAAAAATCCTAGCCCTAGGCCTAAGCCTAACAGTAACCCTGGGAAAGTAAATCAGCCTGATGTTAGGCTTCTTGCCATGGAAAAAGCCATGAAAGCAGCCATGTTGTGGCACTTTTGCACTCCCTTTTGGATGCCTTTCACAGCTCCAGTGTGCCTGGAACTCAGGGCTTCCTGCTTTTAAAAATCCTAGCCCTAGGCCGAACCCCAACCCTAAGACGAGAAAGGCAAATCAGCCAGGAATTAGGCATGTCCCCAAGGAAAAAGCTGTGGAGGCAGGCATGTTGTGCTACTTTTGCGCTCTTCTTGGCTAGTCCTTCGCAGCTGCTGTGTTCTTGGAACTCAGGGCTTTCTGGTTAATAGAGCCCTTACCCTAGGCGTAACTCAAACCTTAAGCCTAGGAAGGAAAATCAGCCTATGGTTCGGGATGGTCTCATGGAAATATCAGTGGTGGCAGCCAAGTTGCGTCACTTTTGCGCTCCCCTTGGGATGCCTTTAACAGCTGCAGTGTGCCTGGAGCCCAGGGCTTCCTGGTTTTAAAAGTCCTAGGCCTAAGCCTAACAGTAACCCTAGGAAGGTAAATCAGCCGGGTATTAGGGTTCTTCCTAAGGGAAAAGCCGTGAAAGCAGCCATGTTGTGGCACTTCTGCACTCCCTTTGGGATGCCTTTGGCAGATGAAGTAAGCCTGGAACTCAGGGCTTCCTGGTTAAGGAAATCCAAGCCCTAGGCTGAACCCTAACCCTAACCCTAGGCAGATAAATCAGCCTAGGTATAGGGATGGTGCCAAGGAAAAAGCTGTGAAAGCTGCCATGTTGTTGCACTTTTGTACTCCCCTTGGGATGCCTTGAACAGCTGCAGTGTGCCTGGAGCCCAGGGCTTCCTAGTTTCAAAAATCCTAGCCCTAGGCCTAAGCCTAACAGTAACCCTGGGAAAGTATGTCAGCCTGGTGTTAGGCTTCTTGCCAAGGAAAAAGCC
Organism: Ammospiza caudacuta; assembly: GCF_027887145.1. Taxonomy (NCBI): domain Eukaryota; kingdom Metazoa; phylum Chordata; class Aves; order Passeriformes; family Passerellidae; genus Ammospiza; species Ammospiza caudacuta. The sequence goes on along the minus strand of NW_026683127.1, from coordinate 1,126,149 downwards.
GTGAAAGCAGCCATGTTGTGGCACTTTTGCACTCCCTTTTGGATGCCTTTCACAGCTCCAGTGTGCCTGGAACTCAGGGCTTCCTGCTTTTAAAAATCCTAGCCCTAGGCCGAACCCCAACCCTAAGACGAGAAAGGCAAATCAGCCAGGAATTAGGCATGTCCCCAAGGAAAAAGCTGTGGAGGCAGGCATGTTGTGGTACTTTTGCGCTCTTCTTGGCTAGTCCTTCGCAACTGCTGTGTTCTTGGAACTCAGGGCTTTCTGGTTAATAGAGCCCTTACCCTAGGCGTAACTCAAACCTTAACCCTAGGAAGGAAAATCAACCTATGGTTCGGGATGGTCTCATGGAAATATTAGTGGTGGCAGCCAAGTTGCGTCACTTTTGCGCTCCCCTTGGGATGCCTTTTGCAGCTGCAGTGTGCCTGGAGCCCAGGGCTTCCTGGTTTTAAAAGTCCTAGGCCTAAGCCTAACAGTAACCCTAGGAAGGTAAATCAGCCGGGTATTAGGGTTCTTCCTAAGGGAAAAGCCGTGAAAGCAGCCATGTTGTGGCACTTCTGCACTCCCTTTGGGATGCCTTTGGCAGATGAAGTAAGCCTGGAACTCAGGGCTTCCTGGTTAAAGAAATCCAAGCCCTAGGCTGAACTCTAGCCCTAACCCTAGGCAGATAAATCAGCCTAGGTATAGGGATGGTGCCAAGGAAAAAGCTGTGAAAGCTGCCATGTTGTTGCACTTTTGTACTCCCCTTGGGATGCCTTGAACAGCTGCAGTGTGCCTGGAGCTAAGGGCTTCCTAGTTTCAAAAATCCTAGCCCTAGGCCTAAGCCTAACAGTAACCCTGGGAAAGTAAATCAGCCTGGTGTTAGGCTTCTTGCCAAGGAAAAAGCCGTGAAAGCAGCCATGTTGTGGCACTTTTGCACTCCCTTTTGGATGCCTTTCACAGCTCCAGTGTGCCTGGAACTCAGGGCTTCCTGCTTTTAAAAATCCTAGCCCTAGGCCAAACCCCAACCCTAAGACGAGAAAGGCAAATCAGCCAGGAATTAGGCATGTCCCCAAGGAAAAAGCTGTGGAGGCAGGCATGTTGTGGTACTTTTGCGCTCTTCTTGGCTAGTCCTTCGCAGCTGCTGTGTTCTTGGAACTCAGGGCTTTCTGGTTAATAGAACCCTTACCCTAGGCGTAACTCAAACCTTAACCCTAGGAAGGAAAATCAGCCTATGGTTCGGGATGCTCTCATGGAAATATCAGTGGTGGCAGCCAAGTTGCGTCACTTTTGCGCTCCCCTTGGGATGCCTTTTGCAGCTGCAGTGTGCCTGGAGCCCAGGGCTTCCTGGTTTTAAAAGTCCTAGGCCTAAGCCTAACAGTAACCCTAGGAAGGTAAATCAGCCGGGTATTAGGGTTCTTCCTAAGGGAAAAGCCGTGAAAGCAGCCATGTTGTGGCACTTCTGCACTCCCTTTGGGATGCCTTTGGCAGATGAAGTAAGCCTGGAACTCAGGGCTTCCTGGTTAAAGAAATCCAAGCCCTAGGCTGAACCCTAACCCTAACCCTAGGCAGATAAATCAGCCTAGGTATAGGGATGGTGCCAAGGAAAAAGCTGTGAAAGCTGCCATGTTGTTGCACTTTTGTACTCCCCTTGGGATGCCTTGAACAGCTGCAGTGTGCCTGGAGCTAAGGGCTTCCTAGTTTTAAAAATCCTAGCCCTAGGCCTAAGCCTAACAGTAACCCTGGGAAGGTAAATCAGCCTGATGTTAGGCGTCTTGCCAAGGAAAAAGCCGTGAAAGCAGCCATGTTGTGGCACTTTTGCACTCCCTTTTGGATGCCTTTCACAGCTGCAGTGTGCCTGGAACTCAGGGCTTCCTGCTTTTAAAAATCCTAGCCCTAGGCCGAACCCCAACCCTAAGACGAGAAAGGCAAATCAGCCAGGAATTAGGCATGTCCCCAAGGAAAAAGCTGTGGAGGCAGGCATGTTGTGGTACTTTTGCGCTCTTCTTGGCTAGTCCTTCGCAGCTGCTGTGTTCTTGGAACTCAGGGCTTTCTGGTTAATAGAGCCCTTACCCTAGGCGTAACTCAAACCTTAACCCTAGGAAGGAAAATCAACCTATGGTTCGGGATGGTCTCATGGAAATATCAGTGGTGGCAGCCAAGTTGCGTCACTTTTGCGCTCCCCTTGGGATGCCTTTTGCAGCTGCAGTGTGCCTGGAGCCCAGGGCTTCCTGGTTTTAAAAGTCCTAGGCCTAAGCCTAACAGTAACCCTAGGAAGGTAAATCAGCCGGGTATTAGGGTTCTTCCTAAGGGAAAAGCCGTGAAAGCAGCCATGTTGTGGCACTTCTGCACTCCCTTTGGGATGCCTTTGGCAGATGAAGTAAGCCTGGAACTCAGGGCTTCCTGGTTAAAGAAATCCAAGCCCTAGGCTGAACTCTAGCCCTAACCCTAGGCAGATAAATCAGCCTAGGTATAGGGATGGTGCCAAGGAAAAAGCTGTGAAAGCTGCCATGTTGTTGCACTTTTGTACTCCCCTTGGGATGCCTTGAACAGCTGCAGTGTGCCTGGAGCTAAGGGCTTCCTAGTTTCAAAAATCCTAGCCCTAGGCCTAAGCCTAACAGTAACCCTGGGAAAGTAAATCAGCCTGGTGTTAGGCTTCTTGCCAAGGAAAAAGCCGTGAAAGCAGCCATGTTGTGGCACTTTTGCACTCCCTTTTGGATGCCTTTCACAGCTCCAGTGTGCCTGGAACTCAGGGCTTCCTGCTTTTAAAAATCCTAGCCCTAGGCCAAACCCCAACCCTAAGACGAGAAAGGCAAATCAGCCAGGAATTAGGCATGTCCCCAAGGAAAAAGCTGTGGAGGCAGGCATGTTGTGGTACTTTTGCGCTCTTCTTGGCTAGTCCTTCGCAGCTGCTGTGTTCTTGGAACTCAGGGCTTTCTGGTTAATAGAACCCTTACCCTAGGCGTAACTCAAACCTTAACCCTAGGAAGGAAAATCAGCCTATGGTTCGGGATGCTCTCATGGAAATATCAGTGGTGGCAGCCAAGTTGCGTCACTTTTGCGCTCCCCTTGGGATGCCTTTTGCAGCTGCAGTGTGCCTGGAGCCCAGGGCTTCCTGGTTTTAAAAGTCCTAGGCCTAAGCCTAACAGTAACCCTAGGAAGGTAAATCAGCCGGGTATTAGGGTTCTTCCTAAGGGAAAAGCCGTGAAAGCAGCCATGTTGTGGCACTTCTGCACTCCCTTTGGGATGCCTTTGGCAGATGAAGTAAGCCTGGAACTCAGGGCTTCCTGGTTAAAGAAATCCAAGCCCTAGGCTGAACCCTAACCCTAACCCTAGGCAGATAAATCAGCCTAGGTATAGGGATGGTGCCAAGGAAAAAGCTGTGAAAGCTGCCATGTTGTTGCACTTTTGTACTCCCCTTGGGATGCCTTGAACAGCTGCAGTGTGCCTGGAGCTAAGGGCTTCCTAGTTTTAAAAATCCTAGCCCTAGGCCTAAGCCTAACAGTAACCCTGGGAAGGTAAATCAGCCTGATGTTAGGCGTCTTGCCAAGGAAAAAGCCGTGAAAGCAGCCATGTTGTGGCACTTTTGCACTCCCTTTTGGATGCCTTTCACAGCTGCAGTGTGCCTGGAACTCAGGGCTTCCTGCTTTTAAAAATCCTAGCCCTAGGCCGAACCCCAACCCTAAGACGAGAAAGGCAAATCAGCCAGGAATTAGGCATGTCCCCAAGGAAAAAGCTGTGGAGGCAGGCATGTTGTGGTACTTTTGCGCTCTTCTTGGCTAGTCCTTCGCAGCTGCTGTGTTCTTGGAACTCAGGGCTTTCTGGTTAATAGAGCCCTTACCCTAGGCGTAACTCAAACCTTAACCCTAGGAAGGAAAATCAACCTATGGTTCGGGATGGTCTCATGGAAATATCAGTGGTGGCAGCCAAGTTGCGTCACTTTTGCGCTCCCCTTGGGATGCCTTTTGCAGCTGCAGTGTGCCTGGAGCCCAGGGCTTCCTGGTTTTAAAAGTCCTAGGCCTAAGCCTAACAGTAACCCTAGGAAGGTAAATCAGCCGGGTATTAGGGTTCTTCCTAAGGGAAAAGCCGTGAAAGCAGCCATGTTGTGGCACTTCTGCACTCCCTTTGGGATGCCTTTGGCAGATGAAGTAAGCCTGGAACTCAGGGCTTCCTGGTTAAAGAAATCCAAGCCCTAGGCTGAACCCTAACCCTAACCCTAGGCAGATAAATCAGCCTAGGTATAGGGATGGTGCCAAGGAAAAAGCTGTGAAAGCTGCCATGTTGTTGCACTTTTGTACTCCCCTTGGGATGCCTTGAACAGCTGCAGTGTGCCTGGAGCTAAGGGCTTCCTAGTTTTAAAAATCCTAGTCCTAGGCCTAAGCCTAACAGTAACCCTGGGAAGGTAATCAGCCTGATGTTAGGCGTCTTGCCAAGGAAAAAGCCGTGAAAGCAGCCATGTTGTGGCACTTTTGCACTCCCTTTTGGATGCCTTTCACAGCTCCAGTGTGCGTGGAACTCAGGGCTTCCTGCTTTTAAAAATCCTAGCCCTAGGCCGAACCCCAACCCTAAGACGAGAAAGGCAAATCAGCCAGGAATTAGGCATGTCCCCAAGGAAAAAGCTGTGGAGGCAGGCATGTTGTGGTACTTTTGCGCTCTTCTTGGCTAGTCCTTCGCAGCTGCTGTGTTCTTGGAACTCAGGGCTTTCTGGTTAATAGAGCCCTTACCCTAGGCGTAACTCAAACCTTAACCCTAGGAAGGAAAATCAGCCTATGGTTCGGGATGGTCTCATGGAAATATCAGTGGTGGCAGCCAAGTTGCGTCACTTTTGCGCTCCCCTTGGGATGCCTTTTGCAGCTGCAGTGTGCCTGGAGCCCAGGGCTTCCTGGTTTTAAAAGTCCTAGGCCTAAGCCTAACAGTAACCCTAGGAAGGTAAATCAGCCGGGTATTAGGGTTCTTCCTAAGGGAAAAGCCGTGAAAGCAGCCATGTTGTGGCACTTCTGCACTCCCTTTGGGATGCCTTTGGCAGATGAAGTAAGCCTGGAACTCAGGGCTTCCTGGTTAAAGAAATCCAAGCCCTAGGCTGAACCCTAACCCTAACCCTAGGCAGATAAATCAGCCTAGGTATAGGGATGGTGCCAAGGAAAAAGCTGTGAAAGCTGCCATGTTGTTGCACTTTTGTACTCCCCTTGGGATGCCTTGAACAGCTGCAGTGTGCCTGGAGCCCAGGGCTTCCTAGTTTCAAAAATCCTAGCCCTAGGCCTAAGCCTAACAGTAACCCTGGGAAAGTATGTCAGACAGATGATAGGCTTCTTGCCAAGGAAAAAGCCGTGAAAGCAGCCATGTTGTGGCACTTTTGCACTCCCTTTTGGATGCCTTTCACAGCTCCAGTGTGCCTGGAACTCAGGGCTTCCTGCTTTTAAAAATCCTAGCCCTAGGCCGAACCCCAACCCTAAGATGAGAAAGGGAAATCAGCCAGGAATTAGGCATGTCCCCAAGGAAAAAGCTGTGGAGGCAGGCATGTTGTGGTACTTTTGCACTCTTCTTGGCTAGTCCTTCGCAGCTGCTGTGTTCTTGGAACTCAGGGCTTTCTGGTTAATAGAACCCTTACCCTAGGCGTAACTCAAACCTTAACCCTAGGAAGGAAAATCAGCCTATTGTTCGGGATGGTCTCATGGAAATATCAGTGGTGGCAGCCAAGTTGCGTCACTTTTGCGCTCCCCTTGGGATGCCTTTTGCAGCTGCAGTGTGCCTGGAGCCCAGGGCTTCCTGGTTTTAAAAGTCCTAGGCCTAAGCCTAACAGTAACCCTAGGAAGGTAAATCAGCCGGGTATTAGGGTTCTTCCTAAGGGAAAAGCCGTGAAAGCAGCCATGTTGTGGCACTTCTGCACTCCCTTTGGGATGCCTTTGGCAGATGAAGTAAGCCTGGAACTCAGGGCTTCCTGGTTAAAGAAATCCAAGCCCTAGGCTGAACCCTAACCCTAACCCTAGGCAGATAAATCAGCCTAGGTATAGGGATGGTGCCAAGGAAAAAGCTGTGAAAGCTGCCATGTTGTTGCACTTTTGTACTCCCCTTGGGATGCCTTGAACAGCTGCAGTGTGCCTGGAGCTAAGGGCTTCCTAGTTTAAAAAATCCTAGCCCTAGGCCTAAGCCTAACAGTAACCCTGGGAAGGTAAATCAGCCTGGTGTTAGGCTTCTTGCCAAGGAAAAAGCCGTGAAAGCAGCCATGTTGTGGCACTTTTGCACTCCCTTTTGGATGCCTTTCACAGCTCCAGTGTGCCTGGAACTCAGGGCTTCCTGCTTTTAAAAATCCTAGCCCTAGGCCGAACCCCAACCCTAAGACGAGAAAGGCAAATCAGCCAGGAATTAGGCATGTCCCCAAGGAAAAAGCTGTGGAGGCAGGCATGTTGTGCTACTTTTGCGCTCTTCTTGGCTAGTCCTTCGCAGCTGCTGTGTTCTTGGAACTCAGGGCTTTCTGGTTAATAGAACCCTTACCCTAGGCGTAACTCAAACCTTAACCCTAGGAAGGAAAATCAGCCTATGGTTCGGGATGGTCTCATGGAAATATCAGTGGTGGCAGCCAAGTTGCGTCACTTTTGCGCTCCCCTTGGGATGCCTTTTGCAGCTGCAGTGTGCCTGGAGCCCAGGGCTTCCTGGTTTTAAAAGTCCTAGGCCCAAGCCTAACAGTAACCCTAGGAAGGTAAATCAGCCGGGTATTAGGGTTCTTCCTAAGGGAAAAGCCGTGAAAGCAGCCATGTTGTGGCACTTCTGCACTCCCTTTGGGATGCCTTTGGCAGATGAAGTAAGCCTGGAACTCAGGGCTTCCTGGTTAAAGAAATCCAAGCCCTAGGCTGAACCCCAACCCTAACCCTAGGCAGATAAATCAGCCTAGGTATAGGGATGGTGCCAAGGAAAAAGCTGTGAAAGCTGCCATGTTGTTGCACTTTTGTACTCCCCTTGGGATGCCTTGAACAGCTGCAGTGTGCCTGGAGCCCAGGGCTTCCTAGTTTCAAATATCCTAGCCCTAGGCCTAAGCCTAACAGTAACCCTGGGAAAGTATGTCAGACAGATGATAGGCTTCTTGCCAAGGAAAAAGCCGTGAAAGCAGCCATGTTGTGGCACTTTTGCACTCCCTTTTGGATGCCTTTCACAGCTCCAGTGTGCCTGGAACTCAGGGCTTCCTGCTTTTAAAAATCCTAGCCCTAGGCCGAACCCCAACCCTAAGATGAGAAAGGGAAATCAGCCAGGAATTAGGCATGTCCCCAAGGAAAAAGCTGTGGAGGCAGGCATGTTGTGGTACTTTTGCACTCTTCTTGGCTAGTCCTTCGCAGCTGCTGTGTTCTTGGAACTCAGGGCTTTCTGGTTAATAGAACCCTTACCCTAGGCGTAACTCAAACCTTAACCCTAGGAAGGAAAATCAGCCTATTGTTCGGGATGGTCTCATGGAAATATCAGTGGTGGCAGCCAAGTTGCGTCACTTTTGCGCTCCCCTTGGGATGCCTTTTGCAGCTGCAGTGTGCCTGGAGCCCAGGGCTTCCTGGTTTTAAAAGTCCTAGGCCTAAGCCTAACAGTAACCCTAGGAAGGTAAATCAGCCGGGTATTAGGGTTCTTCCTAAGGGAAAAGCCGTGAAAGCAGCCATGTTGTGGCACTTCTGCACTCCCTTTGGGATGCCTTTGGCAGATGAAGTAAGCCTGGAACTCAGGGCTTCCTGGTTAAAGAAATCCAAGCCCTAGGCTGAACCCTAACCCTAACCCTAGGCAGATAAATCAGCCTAGGTATAGGGATGGTGCCAAGGAAAAAGCTGTGAAAGCTGCCATGTTGTTGCACTTTTGTACTCCCCTTGGGATGCCTTGAACAGCTGCAGTGTGCCTGGAGCTAAGGGCTTCCTAGTTTAAAAAATCCTAGCCCTAGGCCTAAGCCTAACAGTAACCCTGGGAAGGTAAATCAGCCTGGTGTTAGGCTTCTTGCCAAGGAAAAAGCCGTGAAAGCAGCCATGTTGTGGCACTTTTGCACTCCCTTTTGGATGCCTTTCACAGCTCCAGTGTGCCTGGAACTCAGGGCTTCCTGCTTTTAAAAATCCTAGCCCTAGGCCGAACCCCAACCCTAAGACGAGAAAGGCAAATCAGCCAGGAATTAGGCATGTCCCCAAGGAAAAAGCTGTGGAGGCAGGCATGTTGTGGTACTTTTGCGCTCTTCTTGGCTAGTCCTTCGCAGCTGCTGTGTTCTTGGAACTCAGGGCTTTCTGTTTAATAGAGCCCTTACCCTAGGCGTAACTCAAACCTTAACCCTAGGAAGGAAAATCAGCCTATGGTTCGGGATGGTCTCATGGAAATATCAGTGGTGGCAGCCAAGTTGCGTCACTTTTGCGCTCCCCTTGGGATGCCTTTCACAGCTGCAGTGTGCCTGGAGCCCAGGGCTTCCTGGTTTTAAAAGTCTTAGGCCTAAGCCTAACAGTAACCCTAGGAAGGTAAATCAGCCGGGTATTAGGGTTCTTCCTAAGGGAAAAGCCGTGAAAGCAGCCATGTTGTGGCACTTCTGCACTCCCTTTGGGATGCCTTTGGCAGATGAAGTAAGCCTGGAACTCAGGGCTTCCTGGTTAAAGAAATCCAAGCCCTAGGCTGAACCCTAACCCTAACCCTAGGCAGATAAATCAGCCTAGGTATAGGGATGGTGCCAAGGAAAAAGCTGTGAAAGCTGCCATGTTGTTGCACTTTTGTACTCCCCTTGGGATGCCTTGAACAGCTGCAGTGTGCCTGGAGCTAAGGGCTTCCTAGTTTTAAAAATCCTAGCCCTAGGCCTAAGCCTAACAGTAACCCTGGGAAGGTAAATCAGCCTGATGTTAGGCGTCTTGCCAAGGAAAAAGCCGTGAAAGCAGCCATGTTGTGGCACTTTTGCACTCCCTTTTGGATGCCTTTCACAGCTCCAGTGTGCCTGGAACTCAGGGCTTCCTGCTTTTAAAAATCCTAGCCCTAGGCCGAACCCCAACCCTAAGATGAGAAAGGGAAATCAGCCAGGAATTAGGCATGTCCCCAAGGAAAAAGCTGTGGAGGCAGGCATGTTGTGGTACTTTTGCACTCTTCTTGGCTAGTCCTTCGCAGCTGCTGTGTTCTTGGAACTCAGGGCTTTCTGGTTAATAGAACCCTTACCCTAGGCGTAACTCAAACCTTAACCCTAGGAAGGAAAATCAGCCTATTGTTCGGGATGGTCTCATGGAAATATCAGTGGTGGCAGCCAAGTTGCGTCACTTTTGCGCTCCCCTTGGGATGCCTTTTGCAGCTGCAGTGTGCCTGGAGCCCAGGGCTTCCTGGTTTTAAAAGTCCTAGGCCTAAGCCTAACAGTAACCCTAGGAAGGTAAATCAGCCGGGTATTAGGGTTCTTCCTAAGGGAAAAGCCGTGAAAGCAGCCATGTTGTGGCACTTCTGCACTCCCTTTGGGATGCCTTTGGCAGATGAAGTAAGCCTGGAACTCAGGGCTTCCTGGTTAAAGAAATCCAAGCCCTAGGCTGAACCCTAACCCTAACCCTAGGCAGATAAATCAGCCTAGGTATAGGGATGGTGCCAAGGAAAAAGCTGTGAAAGCTGCCATGTTGTTGCACTTTTGTACTCCCCTTGGGATGCCTTGAACAGCTGCAGTGTGCCTGGAGCTAAGGGCTTCCTAGTTTCAAAAATCCTAGCCCTAGGCCTAAGCCTAACAGTAACCCTGGGAAGGTAAATCAGCCTGGTGTTAGGCTTCTTGCCAAGGAAAAAGCCGTGAAAGCAGCCATGTTGTGGCACTTTTGCACTCCCTTTTGGATGCCTTTCACAGCTCCAGTGTGCCTGGAACTCAGGGCTTCCTGCTTTTAAAAATCCTAGCCCTAGGCCGAACCCCAACCCTAAGACGAGAAAGGCAAATCAGCCAGGAATTAGGCATGTCCCCAAGGAAAAAGCTGTGGAGGCAGGCATGTTGTGGTACTTTTGCGCTCTTCTTGGCTAGTCCTTCGCAGCTGCTGTGTTCTTGGAACTCAGGGCTTTCTGTTTAATAGAGCCCTTACCCTAGGCGTAACTCAAACCTTAACCCTAGGAAGGAAAATCAGCCTATGGTTCGGGATGGTCTCATGGAAATATCAGTGGTGGCAGCCAAGTTGCGTCACTTTTGCGCTCCCCTTGGGATGCCTTTCACAGCTGCAGTGTGCCTGGAGCCCAGGGCTTCCTGGTTTTAAAAGTCTTAGGCCTAAGCCTAACAGTAACCCTAGGAAGGTAAATCAGCCGGGTATTAGGGTTCTTCCTAAGGGAAAAGCCGTGAAAGCAGCCATGTTGTGGCACTTCTGCACTCCCTTTGGGATGCCTTTGGCAGATGAAGTAAGCCTGGAACTCAGGGCTTCCTGGTTAAAGAAATCCAAGCCCTAGGCTGAACCCTAACCCTAACCCTAGGCAGATAAATCAGCCTAGGTATAGGGATGGTGCCAAGGAAAAAGCTGTGAAAGCTGCCATGTTGTTGCACTTTTGTACTCCCCTTGGGATGCCTTGAACAGCTGCAGTGTGCCTGGAGCTAAGGGCTTCCTAGTTTTAAAAATCCTAGCCCTAGGCCTAAGCCTAACAGTAACCCTGGGAAGGTAAATCAGCCTGATGTTAGGCGTCTTGCCAAGGAAAAAGCCGTGAAAGCAGCCATGTTGTGGCACTTTTGCACTCCCTTTTGGATGCCTTTCACAGCTGCAGTGTGCCTGGAACTCAGGGCTTCCTGCTTTTAAAAATCCTAGCCCTAGGCCGAACCCCAACCCTAAGACGAGAAAGGCAAATCAGCCAGGAATTAGGCATGTCCCCAAGGAAAAAGCTGTGGAGGCAGGCATGTTGTGGTACTTTTGCGCTCTTCTTGGCTAGTCCTTCGCAGCTGCTGTGTTCTTGGAACTCAGGGCTTTCTGGTTAATAGAGCCCTTACCCTAGGCGTAACTCAAACCTTAACCCTAGGAAGGAAAATCAACCTATGGTTCGGGATGGTCTCATGGAAATATCAGTGGTGGCAGCCAAGTTGCGTCACTTTTGCGCTCCCCTTGGGATGCCTTTTGCAGCTGCAGTGTGCCTGGAGCCCAGGGCTTCCTGGTTTTAAAAGTCCTAGGCCTAAGCCTAACAGTAACCCTAGGAAGGTAAATCAGCCGGGTATTAGGGTTCTTCCTAAGGGAAAAGCCGTGAAAGCAGCCATGTTGTGGCACTTCTGCACTCCCTTTGGGATGCCTTTGGCAGATGAAGTAAGCCTGGAACTCAGGGCTTCCTGGTTAAAGAAATCCAAGCCCTAGGCTGAACCCTAACCCTAACCCTAGGCAGATAAATCAGCCTAGGTATAGGGATGGTGCCAAGGAAAAAGCTGTGAAAGCTGCCATGTTGTTGCACTTTTGTACTCCCCTTGGGATGCCTTGAACAGCTGCAGTGTGCCTGGAGCTAAGGGCTTCCTAGTTTTAAAAATCCTAGTCCTAGGCCTAAGCCTAACAGTAACCCTGGGAAGGTAAATCAGCCTGATGTTAGGCGTCTTGCCAAGGAAAAAGCCGTGAAAGCAGCCATGTTGTGGCACTTTTGCACTCCCTTTTGGATGCCTTTCACAGCTCCAGTGTGCGTGGAACTCAGGGCTTCCTGCTTTTAAAAATCCTAGCCCTAGGCCGAACCCCAACCCTAAGACGAGAAAGGCAAATCAGCCAGGAATTAGGCATGTCCCCAAGGAAAAAGCTGTGGAGGCAGGCATGTTGTGGTACTTTTGCGCTCTTCTTGGCTAGTCCTTCGCAGCTGCTGTGTTCTTGGAACTCAGGGCTTTCTGGTTAATAGAGCCCTTACCCTAGGCGTAACTCAAACCTTAACCCTAGGAAGGAAAATCAGCCTATGGTTCGGGATGGTCTCATGGAAATATCAGTGGTGGCAGCCAAGTTGCGTCACTTTTGCGCTCCCCTTGGGATGCCTTTTGCAGCTGCAGTGTGCCTGGAGCCCAGGGCTTCCTGGTTTTAAAAGTCCTAGGCCTAAGCCTAACAGTAACCCTAGGAAGGTAAATCAGCCGGGTATTAGGGTTCTTCCTAAGGGAAAAGCCGTGAAAGCAGCCATGTTGTGGCACTTCTGCACTCCCTTTGGGATGCCTTTGGCAGATGAAGTAAGCCTGGAACTCAGGGCTTCCTGGTTAAAGAAATCCAAGCCCTAGGCTGAACCCTAACCCTAACCCTAGGCAGATAAATCAGCCTAGGTATAGGGATGGTGCCAAGGAAAAAGCTGTGAAAGCTGCCATGTTGTTGCACTTTTGTACTCCCCTTGGGATGCCTTGAACAGCTGCAGTGTGCCTGGAGCTAAGGGCTTCCTAGTTTCAAAAATCCTAGCCCTAGGCCTAAGCCTAACAGTAACCCTGGGAAAGTAAATCAGCCTGATGTTAGCCTTCTTGCCAAGGAAAAAGCCTTGAAAGCAGCCATGTTGTGGCACTTTTGCACTCCCTTTTGGATGCCTTTCACAGCTCCAGTGTGCCTGGAACTCAGGGCTTCCTGCTTTTAAAAATCCTAGCCCTAGGCCGAACCCCAACCCTAAGACGAGAAAGGCAAATCAGCCAGGAATTAGGCATGTCCCCAAGGAAAAAGCTGTGGAGGCAGGCATGTTGTGCTACTTTTGCGCTCTTCTTGGCTAGTCCTTCGCAGCTGCTGTGTTCTTGGAACTCAGGGCTTTCTGGTTAATAGAGCCCTTACCCTAGGCGTAACTCAAACCTTAACCCTAGGAAGGAAAATCAGCCTATGGTTCGGGATGGTCTCATGGAAATATCAGTGGTGGCAGCCAAGTTGCGTCACTTTTGCGCTCCCCTTGGGATGCCTTTTGCAGCTGCAGTGTGCCTGGAGCCCAGGGCTTCCTGGTTTTAAAAGTCCTAGGCCTAAGCCTAACAGTAACCCTAGGAAGGTAAATCAGCCGGGTATTAGGGTTCTTCCTAAGGGAAAAGCCGTGAAAGCAGCCATGTTGTGGCACTTCTGCACTCCCTTTGGGATGCCTTTGGCAGATGAAGTAAGCCTGGAACTCAGGGCTTCCTGGTTAAAGAAATCCAAGCCCTAGGCTGAACCCCAACCCTAACCCTAGGCAGATAAATCAGCCTAGGTATAGGGATGGTGCCAAGGAAAAAGCTGTGAAAGCTGCCATGTTGTTGCACTTTTGTACTCCCCTTGGGATGCCTTGAACAGCTGCAGTGTGCCTGGAGCCCAGGGCTTCCTAGTTTCAAAAATCCTAGCCCTAGGCCTAAGCCTAACAGTAACCCTGGGAAAGTATGTCAGACAGATGATAGGCTTCTTGCCAAGGAAAAAGCCGTGAAAGCAGCCATGTTGTGGCACTTTTGCACTCCCTTTTGGATGCCTTTCACAGCTGCAGTGTGCCTGGAACTCAGGGCTTCCTGCTTTTAAAAATCCTAGCCCTAGGCCGAACCCCAACCCTAAGATGAGAAAGGGAAATCAGCCAGGAATTAGGCATGTCCCCAAGGAAAAAGCTGTGGAGGCAGGCATGTTGTGGTACTTTTGCGCTCTTCTTGGCTAGTCCTTCGCAGCTGCTGTGTTCTTGGAACTCAGGGCTTTCTGGTTAATAGAACCCTTACCCTAGGCGTAACTCAAACCTTAACCCTAGGAAGGAAAATCAGCCTATTGTTCGGGATGGTCTCATGGAAATATCAGTGGTGGCAGCCAAGTTGCGTCACTTTTGCGCTCCCCTTGGGATGCCTTTTGCAGCTGCAGTGTGCCTGGAGCCCAGGGCTTCCTGGTTTTAAAAGTCCTAGGCCTAAGCCTAACAGTAACCCTAGGAAGGTAAATCAGCCGGGTATTAGGGTTCTTCCTAAGGGAAAAGCCGTGAAAGCAGCCATGTTGTGGCACTTCTGCACTCCCTTTGGGATGCCTTTGGCAGATGAAGTAAGCCTGGAACTCAGGGCTTCCTGGTTAAAGAAATCCAAGCCCTAGGCTGAACCCTAACCCTAACCCTAGGCAGATAAATCAGCCTAGGTATAGGGATGGTGCCAAGGAAAAAGCTGTGAAAGCTGCCATGTTGTTGCACTTTTGTACTCCCCTTGGGATGCCTTGAACAGCTGCAGTGTGCCTGGAGCTAAGGGCTTCCTAGTTTAAAAAATCCTAGCCCTAGGCCTAAGCCTAACAGTAACCCTGGGAAGGTAAATCAGCCTGGTGTTAGGCTTCTTGCCAAGGAAAAAGCCGTGAAAGCAGCCATGTTGTGGCACTTTTGCACTCCCTTTTGGATGCCTTTCACAGCTCCAGTGTGCCTGGAACTCAGGGCTTCCTGCTTTTAAAAATCCTAGCCCTAGGCCGAACCCCAACCCTAAGACGAGAAAGGCAAATCAGCCAGGAATTAGGCATGTCCCCAAGGAAAAAGCTGTGGAGGCAGGCATGTTGTGGTACTTTTGCGCTCTTCTTGGCTAGTCCTTCGCAGCTGCTGTGTTCTTGGAACTCAGGGCTTTCTGGTTAATAGAGCCCTTACCCTAGGCGTAACTCAAACCTTAACCCTAGGAAGGAAAATCAGCCTATGGTTCGGGATGGTCTCATGGAAATATCAGTGGTGGCAGCCAAGTTGCGTCACTTTTGCGCTCCCCTTGGGATGCCTTTCACAGCTGCAGTGTGCCTGGAGCCCAGGGCTTCCTGGTTTTAAAAGTCTTAGGCCTAAGCCTAACAGTAACCCTAGGAAGGTAAATCAGCCGGGTATTAGGGTTCTTCCTAAGGGAAAAGCCGTGAAAGCAGCCATGTTGTGGCACTTCTGCACTCCCTTTGGGATGCCTTTGGCAGATGAAGTAAGCCTGGAACTCAGGGCTTCCTGGTTAAAAAAATTCAACCCCTAGGCTGAACCCTAACCCTAACCCTAGGCAGATAAATCAGCCTAGGTATAGGGATGGTGCCAAGGAAAAAGCTGTGAAAGCTGCCATGTTGTTGCACTTTTGTACTCCCCTTGGGATGCCTTGAACAGCTGCAGTGTGCCTGGAGCCCAGGGCTTCCTAGTTTCAAAAATCCTAGCCCTAGGCCTAAGCCTAACAGTAACCCTGGGAAAGTATGTCAGCCTGGTGTTAGGCTTCTTGCCAAGGAAAAAGCCGTGAAAGCAGCCATGTTGTGGCACTTTTGCACTCCCTTTTGGATGCCTTTCACAGCTCCAGTGTGCCTGGAACTCAGGGCTTCCTGCTTTTAAAAATCCTAGCCCTAGGCCGAACCCCAACCCTAAGACGAGAAAGGCAAATCAGCCAGGAATTAGGCATGTCCCCAAGGAAAAAGCTGTGAAGGCAGGCATGTTGTGGTACTTTTGCGCTCTTCTTGGCTAGTCCTTCGCAGCTGCTGTGTTCTTGGAACTCAGGGCTTTCTGGTTAATAGAGCCCTTACCCTAGGCGTAACTCAAACCTTAACCCTAGGAAGGAAAATCAGCCTATGGTTCGGGATGGTCTCATGGAAATATCAGTGGTGGCAGCCAAGTTGCGTCACTTTTGCGCTCCCCTTGGGATGCCTTTTGCAGCTGCAGTGTGCCTGGAGCCCAGGGCTTCCTGGTTTTAAAAGTCCTAGGCCTAAGCCTAACAGTAACCCTAGGAAGGTAAATCAGCCGGGTATTAGGGTTCTTCCTAAGGGAAAAGCCGTGAAAGCAGCCATGTTGTGGCACTTCTGCACTCCCTTTGGGATGCCTTTGGCAGATGAAGTAAGCCTGGAACTCAGGGCTTCCTGGTTAAAAAAATTCAAGCCCTAGGCTGAACCCTAACCCTAACCCTAGGCAGATAAATCAGCCTAGGTATAGGGATGGTGCCAAGGAAAAAGCTGTGAAAGCTGCCATGTTGTTGCACTTTTGTACTCCCCTTGGGATGCCTTGAACAGCTGCAGTGTGCCTGGAGCCCAGGGCTTCCTAGTTTTAAAAATCCTAGCCCTAGGCCTAAGCCTAACAGTTACCCTGGGAAGGTAAATCAGCCTGATGTTAGGCTTCTTGCCAAGGAAAAAGCCGTGAAAGCAGCCATGTTGTGGCACTTTTGCACTCCCTTTTGGATGCCTTTCACAGCTCCAGTGTGCCTGGAACTCAGGGCTTCCTGCTTTTAAAAATCCTAGCCCTAGGCCGAACCCCAACCCTAAGACGAGAAAGGCAAATCAGCCAGGAATTAGGCATGTCCCCAAGGAAAAAGCTGTGGAGGCAGGCATGTTGTGGTACTTTTGCACTCTTCTTGGCTAGTTCTTCGCAGCTGCTGTGTTCTTGGAACTCAGGGCTTTCTGGTTAATAGAGCCCTTACCCTAGGCGTAACTCAAACCTTAACCCTAGGAAGGAAAATCAGCCTATGGTTCGGGATGGTCTCATGGAAATATCAGTGGTGGCAGCCAAGTTGCGTCACTTTTGCGCTCCCCTTGGGATGCCTTTTGCAGCTGCAGTGTGCCTGGAGCCCAGGGCTTCCTGGTTTTAAAAGTCCTAGGCCTAAGCCTAACAGTAACCCTAGGAAGGTAAATCAGCCGGGTATTAGGGTTCTTCCTAAGGGAAAAGCCGTGAAAGCAGCCATGTTGTGGCACTTCTGCACTCCCTTTGGGATGCCTTTGGCAGATGAAGTAAGCCTGGAACTCAGGGCTTCCTGGTTAAAGAAATCCAAGCCCTAGGCTGAACCCCAACCCTAACCCTAGGCAGATAAATCAGCCTAGGTATAGGGATGGTGCCAAGGAAAAAGCTGTGAAAGCTGCCATGTTGTTGCACTTTTGTACTCCCCTTGGGATGCCTTGAACAGCTGCAGTGTGCCTGGAGCCCAGGGCTTCCTAGTTTCAAAAATCCTAGCCCTAGGCCTAAGCCTAACAGTAACCCTGGGAAAGTATGTCAGACAGATGATAGGCTTCTTGCCAAGGAAAAAGCCGTGAAAGCAGCCATGTTGTGGCACTTTTGCACTCCCTTTTGGATGCCTTTCACAGCTCCAGTGTGCCTGGAACTCAGGGCTTCCTGCTTTTAAAAATCCTAGCCCTAGGCCGAACCCCAACCCTAAGATGAGAAAGGCAAATCAGCCAGGAATTAGGCATGTCCCCAAGGAAAAAGCTGTGGAGGCAGGCATGTTGTGGTACTTTTGCACTCTTCTTGGCTAGTCCTTCGCAGCTGCTGTGTTCTTGGAACTCAGGGCTTTCTGGTTAATAGAACCCTTACCCTAGGCGTAACTCAAACCTTAACCCTAGGAAGGAAAATCAACCTATGGTTCGGGATGGTCTCATGGAAATATCAGTGGTGGCAGCCAAGTTGCGTCACTTTTGCGCTCCCCTTGGGATGCCTTTCGCAGCTGCAGTGTGCCTGGAGCCCAGGGCTTCCTGGTTTTAAAAGTCCTAGGCCTAAGCCTAACAGTAACCCTAGGAAGGTAAATCAGCCGGGTATTAGGGTTCTTCCTAAGGGAAAAGCCGTGAAAGCAGCCATGTTGTGGCACTTCTGCACTCCCTTTGGGATGCCTTTGGCAGATGAAGTAAGCCTGGAACTCAGGGCTTCCTGGTTAAAGAAATCCAAGCCCTAGGCTGAACCCTAACCCTAACCCTAGGCAGATAAATCAGCCTAGGTATAGGGATGGTGCCAAGGAAAAAGCTGTGAAAGCTGCCATGTTGTTGCACTTTTGTACTCCCCTTGGGATGCCTTGAACAGCTGCAGTGTGCCTGGAGCCCAGGGCTTCCTAGTTTCAAAAATCCTAGCCCTAGGCCTAAGCCTAACAGTAACCCTGGGAAAGTATGTCAGCCTGGTGTTAGGCTTCTTGCCAAGGAAAAAGCCGTGAAAGCAGCCATGTTGTGGCACTTTTGCACTCCCTTTTGGATGCCTTTCACAGCTCCAGTGTGCCTGGAACTCAGGGCTTCCTGATTTTAAAAATCCTAGCCCTAGGCCGAACCCCAACCCTAAGACGAGAAAGGCAAATCAGCCAGGAATTAGGCATGTCCCCAAGGAAAAAGCTGTGGAGGCAGGCATGTTGTGCTACTTTTGCGCTCTTCTTGGCTAGTCCTTCGCAGCTGCTGTGTTCTTGGAACTCAGGGCTTTCTGGTTAATAGAGCCCTTACCCTAGGCGTAACTCAAACCTTAACCCTAGGAAGGAAAATCAGCCTATGGTTCGGGATGGTCTCATGGAAATATCAGTGGTGGCAGCCAAGTTGCGTCACTTTTGCGCTCCCCTTGGGATGCCTTTCGCAGCTGCAGTGTGCCTGGAGCCCAGGGCTTCCTGGTTTTAAAAGTCTTAGGCCTAAGCCTAACAGTAACCCTAGGAAGGTAAATCAGCCGGGTATTAGGGTTCTTCCTAAGGGAAAAGCCGTGAAAGCAGCCATGTTGTGGCACTTCTGCACTCCCTTTGGGATGCCTTTGGCAGATGAAGTAAGCCTGGAACTCAGGGCTTCCTGGTTAAAAAAATTCAAGCCCTAGGCTGAACCCTAACCCTAACCCTAGGCAGATAAATCAGCCTAGGTATAGGGATGGTGCCAAGGAAAAAGCTGTGAAAGCTGCCATGTTGTTGCACTTTTGTACTCCCCTTGGGATGCCTTGAACAGCTGCAGTGTGCCTGGAGCTAAGGGCTTCCTACTTTCAAAAATCCTAGCCCTAGGCCTAAGCCTAACAGTAACCCTGGGAAAGTAAATCAGCCTGGTGTTAGGCTTCTTGCCAAGGAAAAAGCCGTGAAAGCAGCCATGTTGTGGCACTTTTGCACTCCCTTTTGGATGCCTTTCACAGCTCCAGTGTGCCTGGAACTCAGGGCTTCCTGCTTTTAAAAATCCTAGCCCTAGGCCGAACCCCAACCCTAAGACGAGAAAGGCAAATCAGCCAGGAATTAGGCATGTCCCCAAGGAAAAAGCTGTGGAGGCAGGCATGTTGTGGTACTTTTGCGCTCTTCTTGGCTAGTCCTTCGCAGCTGCTGTGTTCTTGGAACTCAGGGCTTTCTGGTTAATAGAACCCTTACCCTAGGCGTAACTCAAACCTTAAGCCTAGGAAGGAAAATCAGCCTATGGTTCGGGATGGTCTCATGGAAATATCAGTGGTGGCAGCCAAGTTGCGTCACTTTTGCGCTCCCCTTGGGATGCCTTTTGCAGCTGCAGTGTGCCTGGAGCACAGGGCTTCCTGGTTTTAAAAGTCCTAGGCCTAAGCCTAACAGTAACCCTAGGAAGGTAAATCAGCCGGGTATTAGGGTTCTTCCTAAGGGAAAAGCCGTGAAAGCAGCCATGTTGTGGCACTTCTGCACTCCCTTTGGGATGCCTTTGGCAGATGAAGTAAGCCTGGAACTCAGGGCTTCCTGGTTAAAGAAATCCAAGCCCTAGGCTGAACCCTAACCCTAACCCTAGGCAGATAAATCAGCCTAGGTATAGGGATGGTGCCAAGGAAAAAGCTGTGAAAGCTGCCATGTTGTTGCACTTTTGTACTCCCCTTGGGATGCCTTGAACAGCTGCAGTGTGCCTGGAGCTAAGGGCTTCCTAGTTTAAAAAATCCTAGCCCTAGGCCTAAGCCTAACAGTAACCCTGGGAAGGTAAATCAGCCTGGTGTTAGGCGTCTTGCCAAGGAAAAAGCCGTGAAAGCAGCCATGTTGTGGCACTTTTGCACTCCCTTTTGGATGCCTTTCACAGCTCCAGTGTGCCTGGAACTCAGGGCTTCCTGCTTTTAAAAATCCTAGCCCTAGGCCGAACCCCAACCCTAAGACGAGAAAGGCAAATCAGCCAGGAATTAGGCATGTCCCCAAGGAAAAAGCTGTGGAGGCAGGCATGTTGTGGTACTTTTGCGCTCTTCTTGGCTAGTCCTTCGCAGCTGCTGTGTTCTTGGAACTCAGGGCTTTCTGGTTAATAGAACCCTTACCCTAGGCGTAACTCAAACCTTAACCCTAGGAAGGAAAATCAACCTATGGTTCGGGATGATCTCATGGAAATATCAGTGGTGGCAGCAGTGTTGCGTCACTTTTGCGCTCCCCTTGGGATGCCTTTTGCAGCTGCAGTGTGCCTGGAGCCCAGGGCTTCCTGGTTTTAAAAGTCCTAGGCCTAAGCCTAACAGTAACCCTAGGAAGGTAAATCAGCCGGGTATTAGGGTTCTTCCTAAGGGAAAAGCCGTGAAAGCAGCCATGTTGTGGCACTTCTGCACTCCCTTTGGGATGCCTTTGGCAGATGAAGTAAGCCTGGAACTCAGGGCTTCCTGGTTAAAAAAATTCAAGCCCTAGGCTGAACCCTAACCCTAACCCTAGGCAGATAAATCAGCCTAGGTATAGGGATGGTGCCAAGGAAAAAGCTGTGAAAGCTGCCATGTTGTTGCACTTTTGTACTCCCCTTGGGATGCCTTGAACAGCTGCAGTGTGCCTGGAGCTAAGGGCTTCCTAGTTTTAAAAATCCTAGCCCTAGGCCTAAGCCTAACAGTAACCCTGGGAAAGTAAGTCAGCCTGGTGTTAGGCGTCTTGCCAAGGAAAAAGCCGTGAAAGCAGCCATGTTGTGGCACTTTTGCACTCCCTTTTGGATGCCTTTCACAGCTGCAGTGTGCCTGGAACTCAGGGCTTCCTGCTTTTAAAAATCCTAGCCCTAGGCCGAACCCCAACCCTAAGACGAGAAAGGCAAATCAGCCAGGAATTAGGCATGTCCCCAAGGAAAAAGCTGTGGAGGCAGGCATGTTGTGGTACTTTTGCGCTCTTCTTGGCTAGTCCTTCGCAGCTGCTGTGTTCTTGGAACTCAGGGCTTTCTGGTTAATAGAGCCCTTACCCTAGGCGTAACTCAAACCTTAACCCTAGGAAGGAAAATCAACCTATGGTTCGGGATGGTCTCATGGAAATATCAGTGGTGGCAGCCAAGTTGCATCACTTTTGCGCTCCCCTTGGGATGCCTTTTGCAGCTGCAGTGTGCCTGGAGCCCAGGGCTTCCTGGTTTTAAAAGTCCTAGGCCTAAGCCTAACAGTAACCCTAGGAAGGTAAATCAGCCGGGTATTAGGGTTCTTCCTAAGGGAAAAGCCGTGAAAGCAGCCATGTTGTGGCACTTCTGCACTCCCTTTGGGATGCCTTTGGCAGATGAAGTAAGCCTGGAACTCAGGGCTTCCTGGTTAAAGAAATCCAAGCCCTAGGCTGAACCCTAACCCTAACCCTAGGCAGATAAATCAGCCTAGGTATAGGGATGGTGCCAAGGAAAAAGCTGTGAAAGCTGCCATGTTGTTGCACTTTTGTACTCCCCTTGGGATGCCTTGAACAGCTGCAGTGTGCCTGGAGCTAAGGGCTTCCTAGTTTTAAAAATCCTAGCCCTAGGCCTAAGCCTAACAGGAACCCTGGGAAGGTAAATCAGCCTGATGTTAGGCATCTTGCCAAGGAAAAAGCCGTGAAAGCAGCCATGTTGTGGCACCTTTGCACTCCCTTTTGGATGCCTTTCACAGCTCCAGTGTGCCTGGAACTCAGGCCTTCCTGCTTTTAAAAATCCTAGCCCTAGGCCGAACCCCAACCCTAAGACGAGAAAGGCAAATCAGCCAGGAATTAGGCATGTCCCCAAGGAAAAAGCTGTGGAGGCAGGCATGTTGTGGTACTTTTGCGCTCTTCTTGGCTAGTCCTTCGCAGCTGCTCTGTTCTTGGAACTCAGGGCTTTCTGGTTAATAGAGCCCTTACCCTAGGCGTAACTCAAACCTTAACCCTAGGAAGGAAAATCAACCTATGGTTCGGGATGGTCTCATGGAAATATCAGTGGTGGCAGCCAAGTTGCGTCACTTTTGCGCTCCCCTTGGGATGCCTTTCGCAGCTGCAGTGTGCCTGGAGCCCAGGGCTTCCTGGTTTTAAAAGTCCTAGGCCTAAGCCTAACAGTAACCCTAGGAAGGTAAATCAGCCGGGTATTAGGGTTCTTCCTAAGGGAAAAGCCGTGAAAGCAGCCATGTTGTGGCACTTCTGCACTCCCTTTGGGATGCCTTTGGCAGATGAAGTAAGCCTGGAACTCAGGGCTTCCTGGTTAAAGAAATCCAAGCCCTAGGCTGAACCCTAACCCTAACCCTAGGCAGATAAATCAGCCTAGGTATAGGGATGGTGCCAAGGAAAAAGCTGTGAAAGCTGCCATGTTGTTGCACTTTTGTACTCCCCTTGGGATGCCTTGAACAGCTGCAGTGTGCCTGGAGCCCAGGGCTTCCTAGTTTCAAAAATCCTAGCCCTAGGCCTAAGCCTAACAGTAACCCTGGGAAAGTATGTCAGCCTGGTGTTAGGCTTCTTGCCAAGGAAAAAGCCGTGAAAGCAGCCATGTTGTGGCACTTTTGCACTCCCTTTTGGATGCCTTTCACAGCTCCAGTGTGCCTGGAACTCAGGGCTTCCTGATTTTAAAAATCCTAGCCCTAGGCCGAACCCCAACCCTAAGACGAGAAAGGCAAATCAGCCAGGAATTAGGCATGTCCCCAAGGAAAAAGCTGTGGAGGCAGGCATGTTGTGGTACTTTTGCGCTCTTCTTGGCTAGTCCTTCGCAGCTGCTGTGTTCTTGGAACTCAGGGCTTTCTGGTTAATAGAGCCCTTACCCTAGGCGTAACTCAAACCTTAACCCTAGGAAGGAAAATCAGCCTATGGTTCGGGATGGTCTCATGGAAATATCAGTGGTGGCAGCCAAGTTGCGTCACTTTTGCGCTCCCCTTGGGATGCCTTTCGCAGCTGCAGTGTGCCTGGAGCCCAGGGCTTCCTGGTTTTAAAAGTCTTAGGCCTAAGCCTAACAGTAACCCTAGGAAGGTAAATCAGCCGGGTATTAGGGTTCTTCCTAAGGGAAAAGCCGTGAAAGCAGCCATGTTGTGGCACTTCTGCACTCCCTTTGGGATGCCTTTGGCAGATGAAGTAAGCCTGGAACTCAGGGCTTCCTGGTTAAAAAATTCAAGCCCTAGGCTGAACCCTAACCCTAACCCTAGGCAGATAAATCAGCCTAGGTATAGGGATGGTGCCAAGGAAAAAGCTGTGAAAGCTGCCATGTTGTTGCACTTTTGTACTCCCCTTGGGATGCCTTGAACAGCTGCAGTGTGCCTGGAGCTAAGGGCTTCCTACTTTCAAAAATCCTAGCCCTAGGCCTAAGCCTAACAGTAACCCTGGGAAGGTAAATCAGCCTGGTGTTAGGCGTCTTGCCAAGGAAAAAGCCGTGAAAGCAGCCATGTTGTGGCACTTTTGCACTCCCTTTTGGATGCCTTTCACAGCTCCAGTGTGCCTGGAACTCAGGGCTTCCTGCTTTTAAAAATCCTAGCCCTAGGCCGAACCCCAACCCTAAGACGAGAAAGGCAAATCAGCCAGGAATTAGGCATGTCCCCAAGGAAAAAGCTGTGGAGGCAGGCATGTTGTGGTACTTTTGCGCTCTTCTTGGCTAGTCCTTCGCAGCTGCTGTGTTCTTGGAACTCAGGGCTTTCTGGTTAATAGAACCCTTACCCTAGGCGTAACTCAAACCTTAACCCTAGGAAGGAAAATCAACCTATGGTTCGGGATGATCTCATGGAAATATCAGTGGTGGCAGCAGTGTTGCGTCACTTTTGCGCTCCCCTTGGGATGCCTTTTGCAGCTGCAGTGTGCCTGGAGCCCAGGGCTTCCTGGTTTTAAAAGTCCTAGGCCTAAGCCTAACAGTAACCCTAGGAAGGTAAATCAGCCGGGTATTAGGGTTCTTCCTAAGGGAAAAGCCGTGAAAGCAGCCATGTTGTGGCACTTCTGCACTCCCTTTGGGATGCCTTTGGCAGATGAAGTAAGCCTGGAACTCAGGGCTTCCTGGTTAAAAAAATTCAAGCCCTAGGCTGAACCCTAACCCTAACCCTAGGCAGATAAATCAGCCTAGGTATAGGGATGGTGCCAAGGAAAAAGCTGTGAAAGCTGCCATGTTGTTGCACTTTTGTACTCCCCTTGGGATGCCTTGAACAGCTGCAGTGTGCCTGGAGCTAAGGGCTTCCTAGTTTTAAAAATCCTAGCCCTAGGCCTAAGCCTAACAGTAACCCTGGGAAAGTAAGTCAGCCTGGTGTTAGGCGTCTTGCCAAGGAAAAAGCCGTGAAAGCAGCCATGTTGTGGCACTTTTGCACTCCCTTTTGGATGCCTTTCACAGCTGCAGTGTGCCTGGAACTCAGGGCTTCCTGCTTTTAAAAATCCTAGCCCTAGGCCGAACCCCAACCCTAAGACGAGAAAGGCAAATCAGCCAGGAATTAGGCATGTCCCCAAGGAAAAAGCTGTGGAGGCAGGCATGTTGTGGTACTTTTGCGCTCTTCTTGGCTAGTCCTTCGCAGCTGCTGTGTTCTTGGAACTCAGGGCTTTCTGGTTAATAGAGCCCTTACCCTAGGCGTAACTCAAACCTTAACCCTAGGAAGGAAAATCAACCTATGGTTCGGGATGGTCTCATGGAAATATCAGTGGTGGCAGCCAAGTTGCATCACTTTTGCGCTCCCCTTGGGATGCCTTTTGCAGCTGCAGTGTGCCTGGAGCCCAGGGCTTCCTGGTTTTAAAAGTCCTAGGCCTAAGCCTAACAGTAACCCTAGGAAGGTAAATCAGCCGGGTATTAGGGTTCTTCCTAAGGGAAAAGCCGTGAAAGCAGCCATGTTGTGGCACTTCTGCACTCCCTTTGGGATGCCTTTGGCAGATGAAGTAAGCCTGGAACTCAGGGCTTCCTGGTTAAAGAAATCCAAGCCCTAGGCTGAACCCTAACCCTAACCCTAGGCAGATAAATCAGCCTAGGTATAGGGATGGTGCCAAGGAAAAAGCTGTGAAAGCTGCCATGTTGTTGCACTTTTGTACTCCCCTTGGGATGCCTTGAACAGCTGCAGTGTGCCTGGAGCTAAGGGCTTCCTAGTTTTAAAAATCCTAGCCCTAGGCCTAAGCCTAACAGGAACCCTGGGAAGGTAAATCAGCCTGATGTTAGGCATCTTGCCAAGGAAAAAGCCGTGAAAGCAGCCATGTTGTGGCACCTTTGCACTCCCTTTTGGATGCCTTTCACAGCTCCAGTGTGCCTGGAACTCAGGCCTTCCTGCTTTTAAAAATCCTAGCCCTAGGCCGAACCCCAACCCTAAGACGAGAAAGGCAAATCAGCCAGGAATTAGGCATGTCCCCAAGGAAAAAGCTGTGGAGGCAGGCATGTTGTGGTACTTTTGCGCTCTTCTTGGCTAGTCCTTCGCAGCTGCTGTGTTCTTGGAACTCAGGGCTTTCTGGTTAATAGAGCCCTTACCCTAGGCGTAACTCAAACCTTAACCCTAGGAAGGAAAATCAACCTATGGTTCGGGATGGTCTCATGGAAATATCAGTGGTGGCAGCCAAGTTGCGTCACTTTTGCGCTCCCCTTGGGATGCCTTTCGCAGCTGCAGTGTGCCTGGAGCCCAGGGCTTCCTGGTTTTAAAAGTCCTAGGCCTAAGCCTAACAGTAACCCTAGGAAGGTAAATCAGCCGGGTATTAGGGTTCTTCCTAAGGGAAAAGCCGTGAAAGCAGCCATGTTGTGGCACTTCTGCACTCCCTTTGGGATGCCTTTGGCAGATGAAGTAAGCCTGGAACTCAGGGCTTCCTGGTTAAAGAAATCCAAGCCCTAGGCTGAACCCTAACCCTAACCCTAGGCAGATAAATCAGCCTAGGTATAGGGATGGTGCCAAGGAAAAAGCTGTGAAAGCTGCCATGTTGTTGCACTTTTGTACTCCCCTTGGGATGCCTTGAACAGCTGCAGTGTGCCTGGAGCTAAGGGCTTCCTAGTTTAAAAAAACCTAGCCCTAGGCCTAAGCCTAACAGTAACCCTGGGAAGGTAAATCAGCCTGGTGTTAGGCGTCTTGCCAAGGAAAAAGCCGTGAAAGCAGCCATGTTGTGGCACTTTTGCACTCCCTTTTGGATGCCTTTCACAGCTGCAGTGTGCCTGGAACTCAGGGCTTCCTGCTTTTAAAAATCCTAGCCCTAGGCCGAACCCCAACCCTAAGACGAGAAAGGCAAATCAGCCAGGAATTAGGCATGTCCCCAAGGAAAAAGCTGTGGAGGCAGGCATGTTGTGGTACTTTTGCGCTCTTCTTGGCTAGTCCTTCGCAGCTGCTGTGTTCTTGGAACTCAGGGCTTTCTGGTTAATAGAACCCTTACCCTAGGCGTAACTCAAACCTTAACCCTAGGAAGGAAAATCAGCCTATGGTTCGGGATGATCTCATGGAAATATCAGTGGTGGCAGCCAAGTTGCATCACTTTTGCGCTCCCCTTGGGATGCCTTTTGCAGCTGCAGTGTGCCTGGAGCCCAGGGCTTCCTGGTTTTAAAAGTCCTAGGCCTAAGCCTAACAGTAACCCTAGGAAGGTAAATCAGCCGGGTATTAGGGTTCTTCCTAAGGGAAAAGCCGTGAAAGCAGCCATGTTGTGGCACTTCTGCACTCCCTTTGGAATGCCTTTGGCAGATGAAGTAAGCCTGGAACTCAGGGCTTCCTGGTTAAAGAAATCCAAGCCCTAGGCTGAACCCTAACCCTAACCCTAGGCAGATAAATCAGCCTAGGTATAGGGATGGTGCCAAGGAAAAAGCTGTGAAAGCTGCCATGTTGTTGCACTTTTGTACTCCCCTTGGGATGCCTTGAACAGCTGCAGTGTGCCTGGAGCCCAGGGCTTCCTAGTTTCAAAAATCCTAGCCCTAGGCCTAAGCCTAACAGTAACCCTGGGAAAGTATGTCAGCCTGGTGTTAGGCTTCTTGCCAAGGAAAAAGCCGTGAAAGCAGCCATGTTGTGGCACTTTTGCACTCCCTTTTGGATGCCTTTCACAGCTCCAGTGTGCCTGGAACTCAGGGCTTCCTGCTTTTAAAAATCCTAGCCCTAGGCCGAACCCCAACCCTAAGACGAGAAAGGCAAATCAGCCAGGAATTAGGCATGTCCCCAAGGAAAAAGCTGTGGAGGCAGGCATGTTGTGGTACTTTTGCGCTCTTCTTGGCTAATCCTTCGCAGCTGCTGTGTTCTTGGAACTCAGGGCTTTCTGGTTAATAGAGCCCTTACCCTAGGCGTAACTCAAACCTTAACCCTAGGAAGGAAAATCAGCCTATGGTTCGGGATGGTCTCATGGAAATATCAGTGGTGGCAGCCAAGTTGCGTCACTTTTGCGCTCCCCTTGGGATGCCTTTTGCAGCTGCAGTGTGCCTGGAGCCCAGGGCTTCCTGGTTTTAAAAGTCCTAGGCCTAAGCCTAACAGTAACCCTAGGAAGGTAAATCAGCCGGGTATTAGGGTTCTTCCTAAGGGAAAAGCCGTGAAAGCAGCCATGTTGTGGCACTTCTGCACTCCCTTTGGGATGCCTTTGGCAGATGAAGTAAGCCTGGAACTCAGGGCTTCCTGGTTAAAGAAATCCAAGCCCTAGGCTGAACCCTAACCCTAACCCTAGGCAGATAAATCAGCCTAGGTATAGGGATGGTGCCAAGGAAAAAGCTGTGAAAGCTGCCATGTTGTTGCACTTTTGTACTCCCCTTGGGATGCCTTGAACAGCTGCAGTGTGCCTGGAGCTAAGGGCTTCCTAGTTTCAAAAATCCTAGTCCTAGGCCTAAGCCTAACAGTAACCCTGGGAAGGGAAATCAGCCTGGTGTTAGGCGTCTTGCCAAGGAAAAAGCCGTGAAAGCAGCCATGTTGTGGCACTTTTGCACTCCCTTTTGGATGCCTTTCACAGCTCCAGTGTGCCTGGAACTCAGGGCTTCCTGCTTTTAAAAATCCTAGCCCTAGGCCGAACCCCAACCCTAAGACGAGAAAGGCAAATCAGCCAGGAATTAGGCATGTCCCCAAGGAAAAAGCTGTGGAGGCAGGCATGTTGTGGTACTTTTGCGCTCTTCTTGGCTAGTCCTTCGCAGCTGCTGTGTTCTTGGAACTCAGGGCTTTCTGGTTAATAGAACCCTTACCCTAGGCGTAACTCAAACCTTAACCCTAGGAAGGAAAATCAACCTATGGTTCGGGATGATCTCATGGAAATATCAGTGGTGGCAGCAGTGTTGCGTCACTTTTGCGCTCCCCTTGGGATGCCTTTTGCAGCTGCAGTGTGCCTGGAGCCCAGGGCTTCCTGGTTTTAAAAGTCCTAGGCCTAAGCCTAACAGTAACCCTAGGAAGGTAAATCAGCCGGGTATTAGGGTTCTTCCTAAGGGAAAAGCCGTGAAAGCAGCCATGTTGTGGCACTTCTGCACTCCCTTTGGGATGCCTTTGGCAGATGAAGTAAGCCTGGAACTCAGGGCTTCCTGGTTAAAAAAATTCAAGCCCTAGGCTGAACCCTAACCCTAACCCTAGGCAGATAAATCAGCCTAGGTATAGGGATGGTGCCAAGGAAAAAGCTGTGAAAGCTGCCATGTTGTTGCACTTTTGTACTCCCCTTGGGATGCCTTGAACAGCTGCAGTGTGCCTGGAGCTAAGGGCTTCCTAGTTTTAAAAATCCTAGCCCTAGGCCTAAGCCTAACAGGAACCCTGGGAAGGTAAATCAGCCTGATGTTAGGCATCTTGCCAAGGAAAAAGCCGTGAAAGCAGCCATGTTGTGGCACCTTTGCACTCCCTTTTGGATGCCTTTCACAGCTCCAGTGTGCCTGGAACTCAGGGCTTCCTGCTTTTAAAAATCCTAGCCCTAGGCCGAACCCCAACCCTAAGACGAGAAAGGCAAATCAGCCAGGAATTAGGCATGTCCCCAAGGAAAAAGCTGTGGAGGCAGGCATGTTGTGGTACTTTTGCGCTCTTCTTGGCTAGTCCTTCGCAGCTGCTCTGTTCTTGGAACTCAGGGCTTTCTGGTTAATAGAGCCCTTACCCTAGGCGTAACTCAAACCTTAACCCTAGGAAGGAAAATCAACCTATGGTTCGGGATGGTCTCATGGAAATATCAGTGGTGGCAGCCAAGTTGCATCACTTTTGCGCTCCCCTTGGGATGCCTTTCGCAGCTGCAGTGTGCCTGGAGCCCAGGGCTTCCTGGTTTTAAAAGTCCTAGGCCTAAGCCTAACAGTAACCCTAGGAAGGTAAATCAGCCGGGTATTAGGGTTCTTCCTAAGGGAAAAGCCGTGAAAGCAGCCATGTTGTGGCACTTCTGCACTCCCTTTGGGATGCCTTTGGCAGATGAAGTAAGCCTGGAACTCAGGGCTTCCTGGTTAAAGAAATCCAAGCCCTAGGCTGAACCCTAACCCTAACCCTAGGCAGATAAATCAGCCTAGGTATAGGGATGGTGCCAAGGAAAAAGCTGTGAAAGCTGCCATGTTGTTGCACTTTTGTACTCCCCTTGGGATGCCTTGAACAGCTGCAGTGTGCCTGGAGCTAAGGGCTTCCTAGTTTAAAAAAACCTAGCCCTAGGCCTAAGCCTAACAGTAACCCTGGGAAGGTAAATCAGCCTGGTGTTAGGCGTCTTGCCAAGGAAAAAGCCGTGAAAGCAGCCATGTTGTGGCACTTTTGCACTCCCTTTTGGATGCCTTTCACAGCTCCAGTGTGCCTGGAACTCAGGGCTTCCTGCTTTTAAAAATCCTAGCCCTAGGCCGAACCCCAACCCTAAGACGAGAAAGGCAAATCAGCCAGGAATTAGGCATGTCCCCAAGGAAAAAGCTGTGGAGGCAGGCATGTTGTGGTACTTTTGCGCTCTTCTTGGCTAGTCCTTCGCAGCTGCTGTGTTCTTGGAACTCAGGGCTTTCTGGTTAATAGAACCCTTACCCTAGGCGTAACTCAAACCTTAACCCTAGGAAGGAAAATCAGCCTATGGTTCGGGATGATCTCATGGAAATATCAGTGGTGGCAGCCAAGTTGCATCACTTTTGCGCTCCCCTTGGGATGCCTTTTGCAGCTGCAGTGTGCCTGGAGCCCAGGGCTTCCTGGTTTTAAAAGTCCTAGGCCTAAGCCTAACAGTAACCCTAGGAAGGTAAATCAGCCGGGTATTAGGGTTCTTCCTAAGGGAAAAGCCGTGAAAGCAGCCATGTTGTGGCACTTCTGCACTCCCTTTGGAATGCCTTTGGCAGATGAAGTAAGCCTGGAACTCAGGGCTTCCTGGTTAAAGAAATCCAAGCCCTAGGCTGAACCCTAACCCTAACCCTAGGCAGATAAATCAGCCTAGGTATAGGGATGGTGCCAAGGAAAAAGCTGTGAAAGCTGCCATGTTGTTGCACTTTTGTACTCCCCTTGGGATGCCTTGAACAGCTGCAGTGTGCCTGGAGCCCAGGGCTTCCTAGTTTCAAAAATCCTAGCCCTAGGCCTAAGCCTAACAGTAACCCTGGGAAAGTATGTCAGCCTGGTGTTAGGCTTCTTGCCAAGGAAAAAGCCGTGAAAGCAGCCATGTTGTGGCACTTTTGCACTCCCTTTTGGATGCCTTTCACAGCTCCAGTGTGCCTGGAACTCAGGGCTTCCTGCTTTTAAAAATCCTAGCCCTAGGCCGAACCCCAACCCTAAGACGAGAAAGGCAAATCAGCCAGGAATTAGGCATGTCCCCAAGGAAAAAGCTGTGGAGGCAGGCATGTTGTGGTACTTTTGCGCTCTTCTTGGCTAATCCTTCGCAGCTGCTGTGTTCTTGGAACTCAGGGCTTTCTGGTTAATAGAGCCCTTACCCTAGGCGTAACTCAAACCTTAACCCTAGGAAGGAAAATCAGCCTATGGTTCGGGATGGTCTCATGGAAATATCAGTGGTGGCAGCCAAGTTGCGTCACTTTTGCGCTCCCCTTGGGATGCCTTTTGCAGCTGCAGTGTGCCTGGAGCCCAGGGCTTCCTGGTTTTAAAAGTCCTAGGCCTAAGCCTAACAGTAACCCTAGGAAGGTAAATCAGCCGGGTATTAGGGTTCTTCCTAAGGGAAAAGCCGTGAAAGCAGCCATGTTGTGGCACTTCTGCACTCCCTTTGGGATGCCTTTGGCAGATGAAGTAAGCCTGGAACTCAGGGCTTCCTGGTTAAAGAAATCCAAGCCCTAGGCTGAACCCTAACCCTAACCCTAGGCAGATAAATCAGCCTAGGTATAGGGATGGTGCCAAGGAAAAAGCTGTGAAAGCTGCCATGTTGTTGCACTTTTGTACTCCCCTTGGGATGCCTTGAACAGCTGCAGTGTGCCTGGAGCTAAGGGCTTCCTAGTTTCAAAAATCCTAGCCCTAGGCCTAAGCCTAACAGTAACCCTGGGAAAGTAAGTCAGCCTGGTGTTAGGCTTCTTGCCAAGGAAAAAGCCGTGAAAGCAGCCATGTTGTGGCACTTTTGCACTCCCTTTTGGATGCCTTTCACAGCTCCAGTGTGCCTGGAACTCAGGGCTTCCTGCTTTTAAAAATCCTAGCCCTAGGCCGAACCCCAACCCTAAGACGAGAAAGGCAAATCAGCCAGGAATTAGGCATGTCCCCAAGGAAAAAGCTGTGGAGGCAGGCATGTTGTGGTACTTTTGCGCTCTTCTTGGCTAGTCCTTCGCAGCTGCTGTGTTCTTGGAACTCAGGGCTTTCTGGTTAATAGAACCCTTACCCTAGGCGTAACTCAAACCTTAACCCTAGGAAGGAAAATCTGCCTATGGTTCGGGATGGTCTCATGGAAATATCAGTGGTTGCAGCCAAGTTGCATCACTTTTGCGCTCCCCTTGGGATGCCTTTTGCAGCTGCAGTGTGCCTGGAGCCCAGGGCTTCCTGGTTTTAAAAGTCCTAGGCCTAAGCCTAACAGTAACCCTAGGAAGGTAAATCAGCCGGGTATTAGGGTTCTTCCTAAGGGAAAAGCCGTGAAAGCAGCCATGTTGTGGCACTTCTGCACTCCCTTTGGGATGCCTTTGGCAGATGAAGTAAGCCTGGAACTCAGGGCTTCCTGGTTAAAGAAATCCAAGCCCTAGGCTGAACCCCAACCCTAACCCTAGGCAGATAAATCAGCCTAGGTATAGGGATGGTGCCAAGGAAAAAGCTGTGAAAGCTGCCATGTTGTTGCACTTTTGTACTCCCCTTGGGATGCCTTGAACAGCTGCAGTGTGCCTGGAGCTAAGGGCTTCCTAGTTTAAAAAAACCTAGCCCTAGGCCTAAGCCTAACAGTAACCCTGGGAAGGTAAATCAGCCTGGTGTTAGGCGTCTTGCCAAGGAAAAAGCCGTGAAAGCAGCCATGTTGTGGCACTTTTGCACTCCCTTTTGGATGCCTTTCACAGCTCCAGTGTGCCTGGAACTCAGGGCTTCCTGCTTTTAAAAATCCTAGCCCTAGGCCGAACCCCAACCCTAAGACGAGAAAGGCAAATCAGCCAGGAATTAGGCATGTCCCCAAGGAAAAAGCTGTGGAGGCAGGCATGTTGTGGTACTTTTGCGCTCTTCTTGGCTAGTCCTTCGCAGCTGCTGTGTTCTTGGAACTCAGGGCTTTCTGGTTAATAGAACCCTTACCCTAGGCGTAACTCAAACCTTAACCCTAGGAAGGAAAATCAGCCTATGGTTCGGGATGATCTCATGGAAATATCAGTGGTGGCAGCCAAGTTGCATCACTTTTGCGCTCCCCTTGGGATGCCTTTTGCAGCTGCAGTGTGCCTGGAGCCCAGGGCTTCCTGGTTTTAAAAGTCCTAGGCCTAAGCCTAACAGTAACCCTAGGAAGGTAAATCAGCCGGGTATTAGGGTTCTTCCTAAGGGAAAAGCCGTGAAAGCAGCCATGTTGTGGCACTTCTGCACTCCCTTTGGAATGCCTTTGGCAGATGAAGTAAGCCTGGAACTCAGGGCTTCCTGGTTAAAGAAATCCAAGCCCTAGGCTGAACCCTAACCCTAACCCTAGGCAGATAAATCAGCCTAGGTATAGGGATGGTGCCAAGGAAAAAGCTGTGAAAGCTGCCATGTTGTTGCACTTTTGTACTCCCCTTGGGATGCCTTGAACAGCTGCAGTGTGCCTGGAGCCCAGGGCTTCCTAGTTTCAAAAATCCTAGCCCTAGGCCTAAGCCTAACAGTAACCCTGGGAAAGTATGTCAGCCTGGTGTTAGGCTTCTTGCCAAGGAAAAAGCCGTGAAAGCAGCCATGTTGTGGCACTTTTGCACTCCCTTTTGGATGCCTTTCACAGCTCCAGTGTGCCTGGAACTCAGGGCTTCCTGCTTTTAAAAATCCTAGCCCTAGGCCGAACCCCAACCCTAAGACGAGAAAGGCAAATCAGCCAGGAATTAGGCATGTCCCCAAGGAAAAAGCTGTGGAGGCAGGCATGTTGTGGTACTTTTGCGCTCTTCTTGGCTAATCCTTCGCAGCTGCTGTGTTCTTGGAACTCAGGGCTTTCTGGTTAATAGAGCCCTTACCCTAGGCGTAACTCAAACCTTAACCCTAGGAAGGAAAATCAGCCTATGGTTCGGGATGGTCTCATGGAAATATCAGTGGTGGCAGCCAAGTTGCGTCACTTTTGCGCTCCCCTTGGGATGCCTTTTGCAGCTGCAGTGTGCCTGGAGCCCAGGGCTTCCTGGTTTTAAAAGTCCTAGGCCTAAGCCTAACAGTAACCCTAGGAAGGTAAATCAGCCGGGTATTAGGGTTCTTCCTAAGGGAAAAGCCGTGAAAGCAGCCATGTTGTGGCACTTCTGCACTCCCTTTGGGATGCCTTTGGCAGATGAAGTAAGCCTGGAACTCAGGGCTTCCTGGTTA
Organism: Ammospiza caudacuta; assembly: GCF_027887145.1. Classification (NCBI taxonomy): domain Eukaryota; kingdom Metazoa; phylum Chordata; class Aves; order Passeriformes; family Passerellidae; genus Ammospiza; species Ammospiza caudacuta. The sequence continues at coordinate 1,092,825 of NW_026683127.1, read as the reverse complement.
AAGAAATCCAAGCCCTAGGCTGAACCCTAACCCTAACCCTAGGCAGATAAATCAGCCTAGGTATAGGGATGGTGCCAAGGAAAAAGCTGTGAAAGCTGCCATGTTGTTGCACTTTTGTACTCCCCTTGGGATGCCTTGAACAGCTGCAGTGTGCCTGGAGCTAAGGGCTTCCTAGTTTCAAAAATCCTAGCCCTAGGCCTAAGCCTAACAGTAACCCTGGGAAAGTAAGTCAGCCTGGTGTTAGGCTTCTTGCCAAGGAAAAAGCCGTGAAAGCAGCCATGTTGTGGCACTTTTGCACTCCCTTTTGGATGCCTTTCACAGCTCCAGTGTGCCTGGAACTCAGGGCTTCCTGCTTTTAAAAATCCTAGCCCTAGGCCGAACCCCAACCCTAAGACGAGAAAGGCAAATCAGCCAGGAATTAGGCATGTCCCCAAGGAAAAAGCTGTGGAGGCAGGCATGTTGTGGTACTTTTGCGCTCTTCTTGGCTAGTCCTTCGCAGCTGCTGTGTTCTTGGAACTCAGGGCTTTCTGGTTAATAGAACCCTTACCCTAGGCGTAACTCAAACCTTAACCCTAGGAAGGAAAATCTGCCTATGGTTCGGGATGGTCTCATGGAAATATCAGTGGTTGCAGCCAAGTTGCATCACTTTTGCGCTCCCCTTGGGATGCCTTTTGCAGCTGCAGTGTGCCTGGAGCCCAGGGCTTCCTGGTTTTAAAAGTCCTAGGCCTAAGCCTAACAGTAACCCTAGGAAGGTAAATCAGCCGGGTATTAGGGTTCTTCCTAAGGGAAAAGCCGTGAAAGCAGCCATGTTGTGGCACTTCTGCACTCCCTTTGGGATGCCTTTGGCAGATGAAGTAAGCCTGGAACTCAGGGCTTCCTGGTTAAAGAAATCCAAGCCCTAGGCTGAACCCCAACCCTAACCCTAGGCAGATAAATCAGCCTAGGTATAGGGATGGTGCCAAGGAAAAAGCTGTGAAAGCTGCCATGTTGTTGCACTTTTGTACTCCCCTTGGGATGCCTTGAACAGCTGCAGTGTGCCTGGAGCCCAGGGCTTCCTAGTTTCAAAAATCCTAGCCCTAGGCCTAAGCCTAACAGTAACCCTGGGAAAGTAAGTCAGCCTGGTGTTAGGCGTCTTGCCCAGGAAAAAGCCGTGAAAGCAGCCATGTTGTGGCACTTTTGCACTCCCTTTTGGATGCCTTTCACAGCTCCAGTGTGCGTGGAACTCAGGGCTTCCTGCTTTTAAAAATCCTAGCCCTAGGCCGAACCCCAACCCTAAGACGAGAAAGGCAAATCAGCCAGGAATTAGGCATGTCCCCAAGGAAAAAGCTGTGGAGGCAGGCATGTTGTGGTACTTTTGCGCTCTTCTTGGCTAGTCCTTCGCAGCTGCTGTGTTCTTGGAACTCAGGGCTTTCTGGTTAATAGAACCCTTACCCTAGGCGTAACTCAAACCTTAACCCTAGGAAGGAAAATCTGCCTATGGTTCGGGATGGTCTCATGGAAATATCAGTGGTGGCAGCCAAGTTGCATCACTTTTGCGCTCCCCTTGGGATGCCTTTTGCAGCTGCAGTGTGCCTGGAGCCCAGGGCTTCCTGGTTTTAAAAGTCCTAGGCCTAAGCCTAACAGTAACCCTAGGAAGGTAAATCAGCCGGGTATTAGGGTTCTTCCTAAGGGAAAAGCCGTGAAAGCAGCCATGTTGTGGCACTTCTGCACTCCCTTTGGGATGCCTTTGGCAGATGAAGTAAGCCTGGAACTCAGGGCTTCCTGGTTAAAGAAATCCAAGCCCTAGGCTGAACCCTAACCCTAACCCTAGGCAGATAAATGAGCCTAGGTATAGGGATGGTGCCAAGGAAAAAGCTGTGAAAGCTGCCATGTTGTTGCACTTTTGTACTCCCCTTGGGATGCCTTGAACAGCTGCAGTGTGCCTGGAGCTAAGGGCTTCCTAGTTTCAAAAATCCTAGCCCTAGGCCTAAGCCTAACAGTAACCCTGGGAAAGTAAGTCAGCCTGGTGTTAGGCTTCTTGCCAAGGAAAAAGCCGTGAAAGCAGCCATGTTGTGGCACTTTTGCACTCCCTTTTGGATGCCTTTCACAGCTCCAGTGTGCCTGGAACTCAGGGCTTCCTGCTTTTAAAAATCCTAGCCCTAGGCCGAACCCCAACCCTAAGACGAGAAAGGCAAATCAGCCAGGAATTAGGCATGTCCCCAAGGAAAAAGCTGTGGAGGCAGGCATGTTGTGGTACTTTTGCGCTCTTCTTGGCTAGTCCTTCGCAGCTGCTGTGTTCTTGGAACTCAGGGCTTTCTGGTTAATAGAACCCTTACCCTAGGCGTAACTCAAACCTTAACCCTAGGAAGGAAAATCTGCCTATGGTTCGGGATGGTCTCATGGAAATATCAGTGGTTGCAGCCAAGTTGCATCACTTTTGCGCTCCCCTTGGGATGCCTTTTGCAGCTGCAGTGTGCCTGGAGCCCAGGGCTTCCTGGTTTTAAAAGTCCTAGGCCTAAGCCTAACAGTAACCCTAGGAAGGTAAATCAGCCGGGTATTAGGGTTCTTCCTAAGGGAAAAGCCGTGAAAGCAGCCATGTTGTGGCACTTCTGCACTCCCTTTGGGATGCCTTTGGCAGATGAAGTAAGCCTGGAACTCAGGGCTTCCTGGTTAAAGAAATCCAAGCCCTAGGCTGAACCCCAACCCTAACCCTAGGCAGATAAATCAGCCTAGGTATAGGGATGGTGCCAAGGAAAAAGCTGTGAAAGCTGCCATGTTGTTGCACTTTTGTACTCCCCTTGGGATGCCTTGAACAGCTGCAGTGTGCCTGGAGCCCAGGGCTTCCTAGTTTCAAAAATCCTAGCCCTAGGCCTAAGCCTAACAGTAACCCTGGGAAAGTAAGTCAGCCTGGTGTTAGGCGTCTTGCCAAGGAAAAAGCCGTGAAAGCAGCCATGTTGTGGCACTTTTGCACTCCCTTTTGGATGCCTTTCACAGCTCCAGTGTGCGTGGAACTCAGGGCTTCCTGCTTTTAAAAATCCTAGCCCTAGGCCGAACCCCAACCCTAAGACGAGAAAGGCAAATCAGCCAGGAATTAGGCATGTCCCCAAGGAAAAAGCTGTGGAGGCAGGCATGTTGTGGTACTTTTGCGCTCTTCTTGGCTAGTCCTTCGCAGCTGCTGTGTTCTTGGAACTCAGGGCTTTCTGGTTAATAGAACCCTTACCCTAGGCGTAACTCAAACCTTAACCCTAGGAAGGAAAATCTGCCTATGGTTCGGGATGGTCTCATGGAAATATCAGTGGTGGCAGCCAAGTTGCATAACTTTTGCGCTCCCCTTGGGATGCCTTTTGCAGCTGCAGTGTGCCTGGAGCCCAGGGCTTCCTGGTTTTAAAAGTCCTAGGCCTAAGCCTAACAGTAACCCTAGGAAGGTAAATCAGCCGGGTATTAGGGTTCTTCCTAAGGGAAAAGCCGTGAAAGCAGCCATGTTGTGGCACTTCTGCACTCCCTTTGGGATGCCTTTGGCAGATGAAGTAAGCCTGGAACTCAGGGCTTCCTGGTTAAAGAAATCCAAGCCCTAGGCTGAACCCTAACCCTAACCCTAGGCAGATAAATCAGCCTAGGTATAGGGATGGTGCCAAGGAAAAAGCTGTGAAAGCTGCCATGTTGTTGCACTTTTGTACTCCCCTTGGGATGCCTTGAACAGCTGCAGTGTGCCTGGAGCTAAGGGCTTCCTAGTTTCAAAAATCCTAGCCCTAGGCCTAAGCCTAACAGTAACCCTGGGAAAGTAAATCAGCCTGGTGTTAGGCTTCTTGCCAAGGAAAAAGCCATGAAAGCAGCCATGTTGTGGCACTTTTGCACTCCTTTTTGGATGCCTTTCACAGCTCCAGTGTGCCTGGAACTCAGGGCTTCCTGCTTTTAAAAATCCTAGCCCTAGGCCGAACCCAAACCCTAAGACGAGAAAGGCAAATCAGCCAGGAATTAGGCATGTCCCCAAGGAAAAAGCTGTGGAGGCAGGCATGTTGTGGTACTTTTGCGCTCTTCTTGGCTAGTCCTTCGCAGCTGCTGTGTTCTTGGAACTCAGGGCTTTCTGGTTAATAGAGCCCTTACCCTAGGCGTAACTCAAACCTTAACCCTAGGAAGGAAAATCAGCCTATGGTTCGGGATGATCTCATGGAAATATCAGTGGTGGCAGCCAAGTTGCGTCACTTTTGCGCTCCCCTTGGGATGCCTTTTGCAGCTGCAGTGTGCCTGGAGCCCAGGGCTTCCTGGTTTTAAAAGTCCTAGGCCCAAGCCTAACAGTAACCCTAGGAAGGTAAATCAGCCGGGTATTAGGGTTCTTCCTAAGGGAAAAGCCGTGAAAGCAGCCATGTTGTGGCACTTCTGCACTCCCTTTGGGATGCCTTTGGCAGATGAAGTAAGCCTGGAAGTCAGGGCTTCCTGGTTAAAAAAATTCAAGCCCTAGGCTGAACCCTAACCCTAACCCTAGGCAGATAAATCAGCCTAGTTATAGGGATGGTGCCAAGGAAAAAGCTGTGAAAGCTGCCATGTTGTTGCACTTTTGTACTCCCCTTGGGATGCCTTGAACAGCTGCAGTGTGCCTGGAGCCCAGGGCTTCCTAGTTTTAAAAATCCTAGTCCTAGGCCTAAGCCTAACAGTAACCCTGGGAAGGTAAATCAGCCTGGTGTTAGGCGTCTTGCCAAGGAAAAAGCCGTGAAAGCAGCCATGTTGTGGCACTTTTGCACTCCCTTTTGGATGCCTTTCACAGCTCCAGTGTGCCTGGAACTCAGGGCTTCCTGCTTTTAAAAATCCTAGCCCTAGGCCGAACCCCAACCCTAAGACGAGAAAGGCAAATCAGCCAGGAATTAGGCATGTCCCCAAGGAAAAAGCTGTGGAGGCAGGCATGTTGTGGTACTTTTGCGCTCTTCTTGGCTAGTCCTTCGCAGCTGCTGTGTTCTTGGAACTCAGGGCTTTCTGGTTAATAGAACCCTTACCCTAGGCGTAACTCAAACCTTAACCCTAGGAAGGAAAATCAGCCTATGGTTCGGGATGGTCTCATGGAAATATCAGTGGTGGCAGCCAAGTTGCGTCACTTTTGCGCTCCCCTTGGGATGCCTTTTGCAGCTGCAGTGTGCCTGGAGCCCAGGGCTTCCTGGTTTTAAAAGTCCTAGGCCTAAGCCTAACAGTAACCCTAGGAAGGTAAATCAGCCGGGTATTAGGGTTCTTCCTAAGGGAAAAGCCGTGAAAGCAGCCATGTTGTGGCACTTCTGCACTCCCTTTGGGATGCCTTTGGCAGATGAAGTAAGCCTGGAACTCAGGGCTTCCTGGTTAAAGAAATCCAAGCCCTAGGCTGAACCCTAACCCTAACCCTAGGCAGATAAATCAGCCTAGGTATATGGATGGTGCCAAGGAAAAAGCTGTGAAAGCTGCCATGTTGTTGCACTTTTGTACTCCCCTTGGGATGCCTTGAACAGCTGCAGTGTGCCTGGAGCCCAGGGCTTCCTAGTTTCAAAAATCCTAGCCCTAGGCCTAAGCCTAACAGTAACCCTGGGAAAGTAAGTCAGCCTGGTGTTAGGCGTCTTGCCACGGAAAAAGCCGTGAAAGCAGCCATGTTGTGGCACTTTTGCACTCCCTTTTGGATGCCTTTCACAGCTCCAGTGTGCCTGGAACTCAGGGCTTCCTGATTTTAAAAATCCTAGCCCTAGGCCGAACCCCAACCCTAAGACGAGAAAGGCAAATCAGCCAGGAAATAGGCATGTCCCCAAGGAAAAAGCTGTGGAGGCAGGCATGTTGTGGTACTTTTGCGCTCTTCTTGGCTAGTCCATCGCAGCTGCTGTGTTCTTGGAACTCAGGGCTTTCTGGTTAATAGAGCCCTTACCCTAGGCGTAACTCAAACCTTAAGCCTAGGAAGGAAAATCAGCCTATGGTTCGGGATGGTCTCATGGAAATATCAGTGGTGGCAGCCAAGTTGCATCACTTTTGCGCTCCCCTTGGGATGCCTTTCGCAGCTGCAGTGTGCCTGGAGCCCAGGGCTTCCTGGTTTTAAAAGTCCTAGGCCTAAGCCTAACAGTAACCCTAGGAAGGTAAATCAGCCGGGTATTAGGGTTCTTCCTAAGGGAAAAGCCGTGAAAGCAGCCATGTTGTGGCACTTCTGCACTCCCTTTGGGATGCCTTTGGCAGATGAAGTAAGCCTGGAACTCAGGGCTTCCTGGTTAAAGAAATCCAAGCCCTAGGCTGAACCCTAACCCTAACCCTAGGCAGATAAATCAGCCTAGGTATAGGGATGGTGCCAAGGAAAAAGCTGTGAAAGCTGCCATGTTGTTGCACTTTTGTACTCCCCTTGGGATGCCTTGAACAGCTGCAGTGTGCCTGGAGCCCAGGGCTTCCTAGTTTCAAAAACCCTAGCCCTAGGCCTAAGCCTAACAGTAACCCTGGGAAAGTAAGTCAGCCTGGCGGTAGGCGTCTTGCCAAGGAAAAAGCCGTGAAAGCAGCCATGTTGTGGCACTTTTGCACTCCCTTTTGGATGCCTTTCACAGCTCCAGTGTGCCTGGAACTCAGGGCTTCCTGCTTTTAAAAATCCTAGCCCTAGGCCGAACCCCAACCCTAAGACGAGAAAGGCAAATCAGCCAGGAATTAGGCATGTCCCCAAGGAAAAAGCTGTGGAGGCAGGCATGTTGTGCTACTTTTGTGCTCTTCTTGGCTAGTCCTTCGCAGCTGCTGTGTTCTTGGAACTCAGGGCTTTCTGGTTAATAGAGCCCTTACCCTAGGCGTAACTCAAACCTTAACCCTAGGAAGGAAAATCAACCTATGGTTCGGGATGGTCTCATGGAAATATCAGTGGTGGCAGCCAAGTTGCGTCACTTTTGCGCTCCCCTTGGGATGCCTTTCGCAGCTGCAGTGTGCCTGGAGCCCAGGGCTTCCTGGTTTTAAAAGTCCTAGGCCTAAGCCTAACAGTAACCCTAGGAAGGTAAATCAGCCGGGTATTAGGGTTCTTCCTAAGGGAAAAGCCGTGAAAGCAGCCATGTTGTGGCACTTCTGCACTCCCTTTGGGATGCCTTTGGCAGATGAAGTAAGCCTGGAAGTCAGGGCTTCCTGGTTAAAAAAATTCAAGCCCTAGGCTGAACCCTAACCCTAACCCTAGGCAGATAAATCAGCCTAGGTATAGGGATGGTGCCAAGGAAAAAGCTGTGAAAGCTGCCATGTTGTTGCACTTTTGTACTCCCCTTGGGATGCCTTGAACAGCTGCAGTGTGCCTGGAGCCCAGGGCTTCCTAGTTTTAAAAATCCTAGCCCTAGGCCTAAGCCTAACAGTAACCCTGGGAAGGTAAATCAGCCTGGTGTTAGGCGTCTTGCCAAGGAAAAAGCCGTGAAAGCAGCCATGTTGTGGCACTTTTGCACTCCCTTTTGGATGCCTTTCACAGCTCCAGTGTGCCTGGAACTCAGGGCTTCCTGCTTTTAAAAATCCTAGCCCTAGGCCAAACCCCAACCCTAAGACGAGAAAGGCAAATCAGCCAGGAATTAGGCATGTCCCCAAGGAAAAAGCTGTGGAGGCAGGCATGTTGTGGTACTTTTGCGCTCTTCTTGGCTAGTCCTTCGCAGCTGCTGTGTTCTTGGAACTCAGGGCTTTCTGGTTAATAGAACCCTTACCCTAGGCGTAACTCAAACCTTAACCCTAGGAAGGAAAATCAGCCTATGGTTCGGGATGGTCTCATGGAAATATCAGTGGTGGCAGCCAAGTTGCGTCACTTTTGCGCTCCCCTTGGGATGCCTTTTGCAGCTGCAGTGTGCCTGGAGCCCAGGGCTTCCTGGTTTTAAAAGTCCTAGGCCTAAGCCTAACAGTAACCCTAGGAAGGTAAATCAGCCGGGTATTAGGGTTCTTCCTAAGGGAAAAGCCGTGAAAGCAGCCATGTTGTGGCACTTCTGCACTCCCTTTGGGATGCCTTTGGCAGATGAAGTAAGCCTGGAACTCAGGGCTTCCTGGTTAAAGAAATCCAAGCCCTAGGCTGAACCCCAACCCTAACCCTAGGCAGATAAATCAGCCTAGGTATAGGGATGGTGCCAAGGAAAAAGCTGTGAAAGCTGCCATGTTGTTGCACTTTTGTACTCCCCTTGGGATGCCTTGAACAGCTGCAGTGTGCCTGGAGCCCAGGGCTTCCTAGTTTCAAAAATCCTAGCCCTAGGCCTAAGCCTAACAGTAACCCTGGGAAAGTAAGTCAGCCTGGTGTTAGGCGTCTTGCCAAGGAAAAAGCCGTGAAAGCAGCCATGTTGTGGCACTTTTGCACTCCCTTTTGGATGCCTTTCACAGCTCCAGTGTGCGTGGAACTCAGGGCTTCCTGCTTTTAAAAATCCTAGCCCTAGGCCGAACCCCAACCCTAAGACGAGAAAGGCAAATCAGCCAGGAATTAGGCATGTCCCCAAGGAAAAAGCTGTGGAGGCAGGCATGTTGTGGTACTTTTGCGCTCTTCTTGGCTAGTCCTTCGCAGCTGCTGTGTTCTTGGAACTCAGGGCTTTCTGGTTAATAGAACCCTTACCCTAGGCGTAACTCAAACCTTAACCCTAGGAAGGAAAATCTGCCTATGGTTCGGGATGGTCTCATGGAAATATCAGTGGTGGCAGCCAAGTTGCATCACTTTTGCGCTCCCCTTGGGATGCCTTTTGCAGCTGCAGTGTGCCTGGAGCCCAGGGCTTCCTGGTTTTAAAAGTCCTAGGCCTAAGCCTAACAGTAACCCTAGGAAGGTAAATCAGCCGGGTATTAGGGTTCTTCCTAAGGGAAAAGCCGTGAAAGCAGCCATGTTGTGGCACTTCTGCACTCCCTTTGGGATGCCTTTGGCAGATGAAGTAAGCCTGGAACTCAGGGCTTCCTGGTTAAAGAAATCCAAGCCCTAGGCTGAACCCTAACCCTAACCCTAGGCAGATAAATCAGCCTAGGTATAGGGATGGTGCCAAGGAAAAAGCTGTGAAAGCTGCCATGTTGTTGCACTTTTGTACTCCCCTTGGGATGCCTTGAACAGCTGCAGTGTGCCTGGAGCTAAGGGCTTCCTAGTTTCAAAAATCCTAGCCCTAGGCCTAAGCCTAACAGTAACCCTGGGAAAGTAAATCAGCCTGGTGTTAGGCTTCTTGCCAAGGAAAAAGCCATGAAAGCAGCCATGTTGTGGCACTTTTGCACTCCTTTTTGGATGCCTTTCACAGCTCCAGTGTGCCTGGAACTCAGGGCTTCCTGCTTTTAAAAATCCTAGCCCTAGGCCGAACCCAAACCCTAAGACGAGAAAGGCAAATCAGCCAGGAATTAGGCATGTCCCCAAGGAAAAAGCTGTGGAGGCAGGCATGTTGTGGTACTTTTGCGCTCTTCTTGGCTAGTCCTTCGCAGCTGCTGTGTTCTTGGAACTCAGGGCTTTCTGGTTAATAGAGCCCTTACCCTAGGCGTAACTCAAACCTTAACCCTAGGAAGGAAAATCAGCCTATGGTTCGGGATGATCTCATGGAAATATCAGTGGTGGCAGCCAAGTTGCGTCACTTTTGCGCTCCCCTTGGGATGCCTTTTGCAGCTGCAGTGTGCCTGGAGCCCAGGGCTTCCTGGTTTTAAAAGTCCTAGGCCTAAGCCTAACAGTAACCCTAGGAAGGTAAATCAGCCGGGTATTAGGGTTCTTCCTAAGGGAAAAGCCGTGAAAGCAGCCATGTTGTGGCACTTCTGCACTCCCTTTGGGATGCCTTTGGCAGATGAAGTAAGCCTGGAAGTCAGGGCTTCCTGGTTAAAAAAATTCAAGCCCTAGGCTGAACCCTAACCCTAACCCTAGGCAGATAAATCAGCCTAGTTATAGGGATGGTGCCAAGGAAAAAGCTGTGAAAGCTGCCATGTTGTTGCACTTCTGTACTCCCCTTGGGATGCCTTGAACAGCTGCAGTGTGCCTGGAGCCCAGGGCTTCCTAGTTTTAAAAATCCTAGTCCTAGGCCTAAGCCTAACAGTAACCCTGGGAAGGTAAATCAGCCTGGTGTTAGGCGTCTTGCCAAGGAAAAAGCCGTGAAAGCAGCCATGTTGTGGCACTTTTGCACTCCCTTTTGGATGCCTTTCACAGCTCCAGTGTGCCTGGAACTCAGGGCTTCCTGCTTTTAAAAATCCTAGCCCTAGGCCGAACCCCAACCCTAAGACGAGAAAGGCAAATCAGCCAGGAATTAGGCATGTCCCCAAGGAAAAAGCTGTGGAGGCAGGCATGTTGTGGTACTTTTGCGCTCTTCTTGGCTAGTCCTTCGCAGCTGCTGTGTTCTTGGAACTCAGGGCTTTCTGGTTAATAGAACCCTTACCCTAGGCGTAACTCAAACCTTAACCCTAGGAAGGAAAATCAGCCTATGGTTCGGGATGGTCTCATGGAAATATCAGTGGTGGCAGCCAAGTTGCGTCACTTTTGCGCTCCCCTTGGGATGCCTTTTGCAGCTGCAGTGTGCCTGGAGCCCAGGGCTTCCTGGTTTTAAAAGTCCTAGGCCTAAGCCTAACAGTAACCCTAGGAAGGTAAATCAGCCGGGTATTAGGGTTCTTCCTAAGGGAAAAGCCGTGAAAGCAGCCATGTTGTGGCACTTCTGCACTCCCTTTGGGATGCCTTTGGCAGATGAAGTAAGCCTGGAACTCAGGGCTTCCTGGTTAAAGAAATCCAAGCCCTAGGCTGAACCCTAACCCTAACCCTAGGCAGATAAATCAGCCTAGGTATATGGATGGTGCCAAGGAAAAAGCTGTGAAAGCTGCCATGTTGTTGCACTTTTGTACTCCCCTTGGGATGCCTTGAACAGCTGCAGTGTGCCTGGAGCCCAGGGCTTCCTAGTTTCAAAAATCCTAGCCCTAGGCCTAAGCCTAACAGTAACCCTGGGAAAGTAAGTCAGCCTGGTGTTAGGCGTCTTGCCACGGAAAAAGCCGTGAAAGCAGCCATGTTGTGGCACTTTTGCACTCCCTTTTGGATGCCTTTCACAGCTCCAGTGTGCCTGGAACTCAGGGCTTCCTGATTTTAAAAATCCTAGCCCTAGGCCGAACCCCAACCCTAAGACGAGAAAGGCAAATCAGCCAGGAAATAGGCATGTCCCCAAGGAAAAAGCTGTGGAGGCAGGCATGTTGTGGTACTTTTGCGCTCTTCTTGGCTAGTCCATCGCAGCTGCTGTGTTCTTGGAACTCAGGGCTTTCTGGTTAATAGAGCCCTTACCCTAGGCGTAACTCAAACCTTAAGCCTAGGAAGGAAAATCAGCCTATGGTTCGGGATGGTCTCATGGAAATATCAGTGGTGGCAGCCAAGTTGCATCACTTTTGCGCTCCCCTTGGGATGCCTTTCGCAGCTGCAGTGTGCCTGGAGCCCAGGGCTTCCTGGTTTTAAAAGTCCTAGGCCTAAGCCTAACAGTAACCCTAGGAAGGTAAATCAGCCGGGTATTAGGGTTCTTCCTAAGGGAAAAGCCGTGAAAGCAGCCATGTTGTGGCACTTCTGCACTCCCTTTGGGATGCCTTTGGCAGATGAAGTAAGCCTGGAACTCAGGGCTTCCTGGTTAAAGAAATCCAAGCCCTAGGCTGAACCCTAACCCTAACCCTAGGCAGATAAATCAGCCTAGGTATAGGGATGGTGCCAAGGAAAAAGCTGTGAAAGCTGCCATGTTGTTGCACTTTTGTACTCCCCTTGGGATGCCTTGAACAGCTGCAGTGTGCCTGGAGCCCAGGGCTTCCTAGTTTCAAAAACCCTAGCCCTAGGCCTAAGCCTAACAGTAACCCTGGGAAAGTAAGTCAGCCTGGCGGTAGGCGTCTTGCCAAGGAAAAAGCCGTGAAAGCAGCCATGTTGTGGCACTTTTGCACTCCCTTTTGGATGCCTTTCACAGCTCCAGTGTGCCTGGAACTCAGGGCTTCCTGCTTTTAAAAATCCTAGCCCTAGGCCGAACCCCAACCCTAAGACGAGAAAGGCAAATCAGCCAGGAATTAGGCATGTCCCCAAGGAAAAAGCTGTGGAGGCAGGCATGTTGTGCTACTTTTGTGCTCTTCTTGGCTAGTCCTTCGCAGCTGCTGTGTTCTTGGAACTCAGGGCTTTCTGGTTAATAGAGCCCTTACCCTAGGCGTAACTCAAACCTTAACCCTAGGAAGGAAAATCAACCTATGGTTCGGGATGGTCTCATGGAAATATCAGTGGTGGCAGCCAAGTTGCGTCACTTTTGCGCTCCCCTTGGGATGCCTTTCGCAGCTGCAGTGTGCCTGGAGCCCAGGGCTTCCTGGTTTTAAAAGTCCTAGGCCTAAGCCTAACAGTAACCCTAGGAAGGTAAATCAGCCGGGTATTAGGGTTCTTCCTAAGGGAAAAGCCGTGAAAGCAGCCATGTTGTGGCACTTCTGCACTCCCTTTGGGATGCCTTTGGCAGATGAAGTAAGCCTGGAAGTCAGGGCTTCCTGGTTAAAAAAATTCAAGCCCTAGGCTGAACCCTAACCCTAACCCTAGGCAGATAAATCAGCCTAGGTATAGGGATGGTGCCAAGGAAAAAGCTGTGAAAGCTGCCATGTTGTTGCACTTTTGTACTCCCCTTGGGATGCCTTGAACAGCTGCAGTGTGCCTGGAGCCCAGGGCTTCCTAGTTTTAAAAATCCTAGCCCTAGGCCTAAGCCTAACAGTAACCCTGGGAAGGTAAATCAGCCTGGTGTTAGGCGTCTTGCCAAGGAAAAAGCCGTGAAAGCAGCCATGTTGTGGCACTTTTGCACTCCCTTTTGGATGCCTTTCACAGCTCCAGTGTGCCTGGAACTCAGGGCTTCCTGCTTTTAAAAATCCTAGCCCTAGGCCAAACCCCAACCCTAAGACGAGAAAGGCAAATCAGCCAGGAATTAGGCATGTCCCCAAGGAAAAAGCTGTGGAGGCAGGCATGTTGTGGTACTTTTGCGCTCTTCTTGGCTAGTCCTTCGCAGCTGCTGTGTTCTTGGAACTCAGGGCTTTCTGGTTAATAGAACCCTTACCCTAGGCGTAACTCAAACCTTAACCCTAGGAAGGAAAATCAGCCTATGGTTCGGGATGGTCTCATGGAAATATCAGTGGTGGCAGCCAAGTTGCGTCACTTTTGCGCTCCCCTTGGGATGCCTTTTGCAGCTGCAGTGTGCCTGGAGCCCAGGGCTTCCTGGTTTTAAAAGTCCTAGGCCTAAGCCTAACAGTAACCCTAGGAAGGTAAATCAGCCGGGTATTAGGGTTCTTCCTAAGGGAAAAGCCGTGAAAGCAGCCATGTTGTGGCACTTCTGCACTCCCTTTGGGATGCCTTTGGCAGATGAAGTAAGCCTGGAACTCAGGGCTTCCTGGTTAAAGAAATCCAAGCGCTAGGCTGAACTCTAACCCTAACCCTAGGCAGATAAATCAGCCTAGGTATAGGGATGGTGCCAAGGAAAAAGCTGTGAAAGCTGCCATGTTGTTGCACTTTTTTACTCCCCTTGGGATGCCTTGAACAGCTGCAGTGTGCCTGGAGCTAAGGGCTTCCTAGTTTCAAAAATCCTAGCCCTAGGCCTAAGCCTAACAGTAACCCTGGGAAAGTAAATCAGCCTGATGTTAGCCTTCTTGCCAAGGAAAAAGCCTTGAAAGCAGCCATGTTGTGGCACTTTTGCACTCCCTTTTGGATGCCTTTCACAGCTCCAGTGTGCCTGGAACTCAGGGCTTCCTGCTTTTAAAAATCCTAGCCCTAGGCCGAACCCCAACCCTAAGACGAGAAAGGCAAATCAGCCAGGAATTAGGCATGTCCCCAAGGAAAAAGCTGTGGAGGCAGGCATGTTGTGGTACTTTTGCGCTCTTCTTGGCTAGTCCTTCGCAGCTGCTGTGTTCTTGGAACTCAGGGCTTTCTGGTTAATAGAACCCTTACCCTAGGCGTAACTCAAACCTTAACCCTAGGAAGGAAAATCAACCTATGGTTCGGGATGGTCTCATGGAAATATCAGTGGTGGCAGCCAAGTTGCATCACTTTTGCGCTCCCCTTGGGATGCCTTTTGCAGCTGCAGTGTGCCTGGAGCCCAGGGCTTCCTGGTTTTAAAAGTCCTAGGCCTAAGCCTAACAGTAACCCTAGGAAGGTAAATCAGCCGGGTATTAGGGTTCTTCCTAAGGGAAAAGCCATGAAAGCAGCCATGTTGTGGCACTTCTGCACTCCCTTTGGGATGCCTTTGGCAGATGAAGTAAGCCTGGAACTCAGGGCTTCCTGGTTAAAGAAATCCAAGCCCTAGGCTGAACCCTAACCCTAACCCTAGGCAGATAAATCAGCCTAGGTATAGGGATGGTGCCAAGGAAAAAGCTGTGAAAGCTGCCATGTTGTTGCACTTTTGTACTCCCCTTGGGATGCCTTGAACAGCTGCAGTGTGCCTGGAGCTAAGGGCTTCCTAGTTTCAAAAATCCTAGCCCTAGGCCTAAGCCTAACAGTAACCCTGGGAAAGTAAGTCAGCCGGGTATTAGGGTTCTTCCTAAGGGAAAAGCCGTGAAAGCAGCCATGTTGTGGCACTTTTGCACTCCCTTTTGGATGCCTTTCACAGCTCCAGTGTGCCTGGAACTCAGGGCTTCCTGCTTTTAAAAATCCTAGCCCTAGGCCGAACCCCAACCCTAAGACGAGAAAGGCAAATCAGCCAGGAATTAGGCATGTCCCCAAGGAAAAAGCTGTGGAGGCAGGCATGTTGTGGTACTTTTGCGCTCTTCTTGGCTAGTCCTTCGCAGCTGCTGTGTTCTTGGAACTCAGGGCTTTCTGGTTAATAGAGCCCTTACCCTAGGCGTAACTCAAACCTTAACCCTAGGAAGGAAAATCAACCTATGGTTCGGGATGGTCTCATGGAAATATCAGTGGTGGCAGCCAAGTTGCGTCACTTTTGCGCTCCCCTTGGGATGCCTTTCGCAGCTGCAGTGTGCCTGGAGCCCAGGGCTTCCTGGTTTTAAAAGTCCTAGGCCTAAGCCTAACAGTAACCCTAGGAAGGTAAATCAGCCGGGTATTAGGGTTCTTCCTAAGGGAAAAGCCGTGAAAGCAGCCATGTTGTGGCACTTCTGCACTCCCTTTGGGATGCCTTTGGCAGATGAAGTAAGCCTGGAAGTCAGGGCTTCCTGGTTAAAGAAATCCAAGCCCTAGGCTGAACTCTAACCCTAACCCTAGGCAGATAAATCAGCCTAAGTATAGGGATGGTGCCAAGGAAAAAGCTGTGAAAGCTGCCATGTTGTTGCACTTTTGTACTCCCCTTGGGATGCCTTGAACAGCTGCAGTGTGCCTGGAGCTAAGGGCTTCCTAGTTTCAAAAATCCTAGCCCTAGGCCTAAGCCTAACAGTAACCCTGGGAAAGTAAATCAGCCTGATGTTAGGCTTCTTGCCAAGGAAAAAGCCGTGAAAGCAGCCATGTTGTGGCACTTTTGCACTCCCTTTTGGATGCCTTTCACAGCTCCAGTGTGCCTGGAACTCAGGGCTTCCTGCTTTTAAAAATCCTAGCCCTAGGCCGAACCCCAACCCTAAGACGAGAAAGGCAAATCAGCCAGGAATTAGGCATGTCCCCAAGGAAAAAGCTGTGGAGGCAGGCATGTTGTGGTACTTTTGCGCTCTTCTTGGCTAGTCCTTCGCAGCTGCTGTGTTCTTGGAACTCAGGGCTTTCTGGTTAATAGAACCCTTACCCTAGGCGTAACTCAAACCTTAACCCTAGGAAGGAAAATCAGCCTATGGTTCGGGATGGTCTCATGGAAATATCAGTGGTGGCAGCCAAGTTGCGTCACTTTTGCGCTCCCCTTGGGATGCCTTTTGCAGCTGCAGTGTGCCTGGAGCCCAGGGCTTCCTGGTTTTAAAAGTCCTAGGCCTAAGCCTAACAGTAACCCTAGGAAGGTAAATCAGCCGGGTATTAGGGTTCTTCCTAAGGGAAAAGCCGTGAAAGCAGCCATGTTGTGGCACTTCTGCACTCCCTTTGGGATGCCTTTGGCAGATGAAGTAAGCCTGGAACTCAGGGCTTCCTGGTTAAGGAAATCCAAGCCCTAGGCTGAACCCTAACCCTAACCCTAGGCAGATAAATCAGCCTAGGTATAGGGATGGTGCCAAGGAAAAAGCTGTGAAAGCTGCCATGTTGTTGCACTTTTGTACTCCCCTTGGGATGCCTTGAACAGCTGCAGTGTGCCTGGAGCCCAGGGCTTCCTAGTTTCAAAAATCCTAGCCCTAGGCCTAAGCCTAACAGTAACCCTGGGAAAGTAAATCAGCCTGGTGTTAGGCTTCTTGCCACGGAAAAAGCCGTGAAAGCAGCCATGTTGTGGCACTTTTGCACTCCCTTTTGGATGCCTTTCACAGCTCCAGTGTGCCTGGAACTCAGGGCTTCCTGCTTTTAAAAATCCTAGCCATAGGCCGAACCCCAACCCTAAGACGAGAAAGGCAAATCAGCCAGGAATTAGGCATGTCCCCAAGGAAAAAGCTGTGGAGGCAGGCATGTTGTGGTACTTTTGCGCTCTTCTTGGCTAGTCCTTCGCAGCTGCTGTGTTCTTGGAACTCAGGGCTTTCTGGTTAATAGAACCCTTACCCTAGGCGTAACTCAAACCTTAACCCTAGGAAGGAAAATCAACCTATGGTTCGGCATGGTCTCATGGAAATATCAGTGGTGGCAGCCAAGTTGCGTCACTTTTGCGCTCCCCTTGGGATGCCTTTTGCAGCTGCAGTGTGCCTGGAGCCCAGGGCTTCCTGGTTTTAAAAGTCCTAGGCCTAAGCCTAACAGTAACCCTAGGAAGGTAAATCAGCCGGGTATTAGGGTTCTTCCTAAGGGAAAAGCCGTGAAAGCAGCCATGTTGTGGCACTTCTGCACTCCCTTTGGGATGCCTTTGGCAGATGAAGTAAGCCTGGAACTCAGGGCTTCCTGGTTAAAGAAATCCAAGCCCTAGGCTGAACCCTAACCCTAACCCTAGGCAGATAAATCAGCCTAGGTATAGGGACGGTGCCAAGGAAAAAGCTGTGAAAGCTGCCATGTTGTTGCACTTTTGTACTCCCCTTGGGATGCCTTGAACAGCTGCAGTGTGCCTGGAGCTAAGGGCTTCCTAGTTTCAAAAATCCTAGCCCTAGGCCTAAGCCTAACAGTAACCCTGGGAAAGTAAATCAGCCTGATGTTAGGCTTCTTGCCAAGGAAAAAGCCTTGAAAGCAGCCATGTTGTGGCACTTTTGCACTCCCTTTTGGATGCCTTTCACAGCTCCAGTGTGCCTGGAACTCAGGGCTTCCTGCTTTTAAAAATCCTAGCCCTAGGCCGAACCCCAACCCTAAGACGAGAAAGGCAAATCAGCCAGGAATTAGGCATGTCCCCAAGGAAAAAGCTGTGGAGGCAGGCATGTTGTGGTACTTTTGCGCTCTTCTTGGCTAGTCCTTCGCAGCTGCTGTGTTCTTGGAACTCAGGGCTTTCTAGTTAATAGAGCCCTTACCCTAGGCGTAACTCAAACCTTAACCCTAGGAAGGAAAATCAGCCTATGGTTCGGGATGGTCTCATGGAAATATCAGTGGTGGCAGCCAAGTTGCGTCACTTTTGCGCTCCCCTTGGGATGCCTTTTGCAGCTGCAGTGTGCCTGGAGCCCAGGGCTTCCTGGTTTTAAAAGTCCTAGGCCTAAGCCTAACAGTAACCCTAGGAAGGTAAATCAGCCGGGTATTAGGGTTCTTCCTAAGGGAAAAGCCGTGAAAGCAGCCATGTTGTGGCACTTCTGCACTCCCTTTGGGATGCCTTTGGCAGATGAAGTAAGCCTGGAACTCAGGGCTTCCTGGTTAAAGAAATCCAAGCCCTAGGCTGAACCCTAACCCTAACCCTAGGCAGATAAATCAGCCTAGGTATAGGGATGGTGCCAAGGAAAAAGCTGTGAAAGCTGCCATGTTGTTGCACTTTTGTACTCCCCTTGGGATGCCTTGAACAGCTGCAGTGTGCCTGGAGCCCAGGGCTTCCTAGTTTCAAAAATCCTAGCCCTAGGCCTAAGCCTAACAGTAACCCTGGGAAAGTAAATCAGCCTGATGTTAGGCTTCTTGCCAAGGAAAAAGCCGTGAAAGCAGCCATGTTGTGGCACTTTTGCACTCCCTTTTGGATGCCTTTCACAGCTGCAGTGTGCCTGGAACTCAGGGCTTCCTGCTTTTAAAAATCCTAGCCCTAGGCCGAACCCCAACCCTAAGACGAGAAAGGCAAATCAGCCAGGAATTAGGCATGTCCCCAAGGAAAAAGCTGTGGAGGCAGGCATGTTGTGGTACTTTTGCGCTCTTCTTGGCTAATCCTTCGCAGCTGCTGTGTTCTTGGAACTCAGGGCTTTCTGGTTAATAGAGCCCTTACCCTAGGCGTAACTCAAACCTTAACCCTAGGAAGGAAAATCAGCCTATGGTTCGGGATGGTCTCATGGAAATATCAGTGGTGGCAGCCAAGTTGCGTCACTTTTGCGCTCCCCTTGGGATGCCTTTTGCAGCTGCAGTGTGCCTGGAGCCCAGGGCTTCCTGGTTTTAAAAGTCCTAGGCCTAAGCCTAACAGTAACCCTAGGAAGGTAAATCAGCCGGGTATTAGGGTTCTTCCTAAGGGAAAAGCCGTGAAAGCAGCCATGTTGTGGCACTTCTGCACTCCCTTTGGGATGCCTTTGGCAGATGAAGTAAGCCTGGAACTCAGGGCTTCCTGGTTAAAGAAATCCAAGCCCTAGGCTGAACCCTAACCCTAACCCTAGGCAGATAAATCAGCCTAGGTATAGGGATGGTGCCAAGGAAAAAGCTGTGAAAGCTGCCATGTTGTTGCACTTTTGTACTCCCCTTGGGATGCCTTGAACAGCTGCAGTGTGCCTGGAGCTAAGGGCTTCCTAGTTTCAAAAATCCTAGCCCTAGGCCAAAGCCTAACAGTAACCCTGGGAAGGTAAATGAGCCTGATGTTAGGCATCTTGCCAAGGAAAAAGCCGTGAAAGCAGCCATGTTGTGGCACTTTTGCACTCCCTTTTGGATGCCTTTCACAGCTCCAGTGTGCCTGGAACTCAGGGCTTCCTGCTTTTAAAAATCCTAGCCATAGGCCGAACCCCAACCCTAAGACGAGAAAGGCAAATCAGCCAGGAATTAGGCATGTCCCCAAGGAAAAAGCTGTGGAGGCAGGCATGTTGTGGTACTTTTGCGCTCTTCTTGGCTAGTCCTTCGCAGCTGCTGTGTTCTTGGAACTCAGGGCTTTCTGGTTAATAGAACCCTTACCCTAGGCGTAACTCAAACCTTAACCCTAGGAAGGAAAATCAACCTATGGTTCGGGATGGTCTCATGGAAATATCAGTGGTGGCAGCCAAGTTGCGTCACTTTTGCGCTCCCCTTGGGATGCCTTTTGCAGCTGCAGTGTGCCTGGAGCCCAGGGCTTCCTGGTTTTAAAAGTCCTAGGCCTAAGCCTAACAGTAACCCTAGGAAGGTAAATCAGCCGGGTATTAGGGTTCTTCCTAAGGGAAAAGCCGTGAAAGCAGCCATGTTGTGGCACTTCTGCACTCCCTTTGGGATGCCTTTGGCAGATGAAGTAAGCCTGGAACTCAGGGCTTCCTGGTTAAAGAAATCCAAGCCCTAGGCTGAACTCTAACCCTAACCCTAGGCAGATAAATCAGCCTAGGTATAGGGACGGTGCCAAGGAAAAAGCTGTGAAAGCTGCCATGTTGTTGCACTTTTGTACTCCCCTTGGGATGCCTTGAACAGCTGCAGTGTGCCTGGAGCTAAGGGCTTCCTAGTTTCAAAAATCCTAGCCCTAGGCCTAAGCCTAACAGTAACCCTGGGAAAGTAAATCAGCCTGATGTTAGGCTTCTTGCCAAGGAAAAAGCCTTGAAAGCAGCCATGTTGTGGCACTTTTGCACTCCCTTTTGGATGCCTTTCACAGCTCCAGTGTGCCTGGAACTCAGGGCTTCCTGCTTTTAAAAATCCTAGCCCTAGGCCGAACCCCAACCCTAAGACGAGAAAGGCAAATCAGCCAGGAATTAGGCATGTCCCCAAGGAAAAGCTGTGGAGGCAGGCATGTTGTGGTACTTTTGCGCTCTTCTTGGCTAGTCCTTCGCAGCTGCTGTGTTCTTGGAACTCAGGGCTTTCTGGTTAATAGACCCTTACCCTAGGCGTAACTCAAACCTTAACCCTAGGAAGGAAAATCAGCCTATGGTTCGGGATGGTCTCATGGAAATATCAGTGGTGGCAGCCAAGTTGCGTCACTTTTGCGCTCCCCTTGGGATGCCTTTTGCAGCTGCAGTGTGCCTGGAGCCCAGGGCTTCCTGGTTTTAAAAGTCCTAGGCCTAAGCCTAACAGTAACCCTAGGAAGGTAAATCAGCCGGGTATTAGGGTTCTTCCTAAGGGAAAAGCCGTGAAAGCAGCCATGTTGTGGCACTTCTGCACTCCCTTTGGGATGCCTTTGGCAGATGAAGTAAGCCTGGAACTCAGGGCTTCCTGGTTAAAGAAATCCAAGCCCTAGGCTGAACGCTAACCCTAACCCTAGGCAGATAAATCAGCCTAGGTATAGGGATGGTGCCAAGGAAAAAGCTGTGAAAGCTGCCATGTTGTTGCACTTTTGTACTCCCCTTGGGATGCCTTGAACAGCTGCAGTGTGCCTGGAGCTAAGGGCTTCCTAGTTTCAAAAATCCTAGCCCTAGGCCTAAGCCTAACAGTAACCCTGGGAAAGTATGTCAGCCTGGTGTTAGGCTTCTTGCCAAGGAAAGAGCCTTGAAAGCAGCCATGTTGTGGCACTTTTGCACTCCCTTTTGGATGCCTTTCACAGCTCCAGTGTGCCTGGAACTCAGGGCTTCCTGCTTTTAAAAATCCTAGCCCTAGGCCGAACCCCAACCCTAAGACGAGAAAGGCAAATCAGCCAGGAATTAGGCATGTCCCCAAGGAAAAAGCTGTGGAGGCAGGCATGTTGTGGTACTTTTGCGCTCTTCTTGGCTAGTCCTTCGCAGCTGCTGTGTTCTTGGAACTCAGGGCTTTCTAGTTAATAGAGCCCTTACCCTAGGCGTAACTCAAACCTTAACCCTAGGAAGGAAAATCAGCCTATGGTTCGGGATGGTCTCATGGAAATATCAGTGGTGGCAGCCAAGTTGCGTCACTTTTGCGCTCCCCTTGGGATGCCTTTTGCAGCTGCAGTGTGCCTGGAGCCCAGGGCTTCCTGGTTTTAAAAGTCCTAGGCCTAAGCCTAACAGTAACCCTAGGAAGGTAAATCAGCCGGGTATTAGGGTTCTTCCTAAGGGAAAAGCCGTGAAAGCAGCCATGTTGTGGCACTTCTGCACTCCCTTTGGGATGCCTTTGGCAGATGAAGTAAGCCTGGAACTCAGGGCTTCCTGGTTAAAGAAATCCAAGCCCTAGGCTGAACCCTAACCCTAACCCTAGGCAGATAAATCAGCCTAGGTATAGGGATGGTGCCAAGGAAAAAGCTGTGAAAGCTGCCATGTTGTTGCACTTTTGTACTCCCCTTGGGATGCCTTGAACAGCTGCAGTGTGCCTGGAGCCCAGGGCTTCCTAGTTTCAAAAATCCTAGCCCTAGGCCTAAGCCTAACAGTAACCCTGGGAAAGTAAATCAGCCTGATGTTAGGCTTCTTGCCAAGGAAAAAGCCGTGAAAGCAGCCATGTTGTGGCACTTTTGCACTCCCTTTTGGATGCCTTTCACAGCTGCAGTGTGCCTGGAACTCAGGGCTTCCTGCTTTTAAAAATCCTAGCCCTAGGCCGAACCCCAACCCTAAGACGAGAAAGGCAAATCAGCCAGGAATTAGGCATGTCCCCAAGGAAAAAGCTGTGGAGGCAGGCATGTTGTGGTACTTTTGTGCTCTTCTTGGCTAGTCCTTCGCAGCTGCTGTGTTCTTGGAACTCAGGGCTTTCTGGTTAATAGAGGCCTTACCCTAGGCGTAACTCAAACCTTAACCCTAGGAAGGAAAATCAACCTATGGTTCGGGATGGTCTCATGGAAATATCAGTGGTGGCAGCCAAGTTGCGTCACTTTTGCGCTCCCCTTGGGATGCCTTTTGCAGCTGCAGTGTGCCTGGAGCCCAGGGCTTCCTGGTTTTAAAAGTCCTAGGCCTAAGCCTAACAGTAACCCTAGGAAGGTAAATCAGCCGGGTATTAGGGTTCTTCCTAAGGGAAAAGCCGTGAAAGCAGCCATGTTGTGGCACTTCTGCACTCCCTTTGGGATGCCTTTGGCAGATGAAGTAAGCCTGGAACTCAGGGCTTCCTGGTTAAAGAAATCCAAGCCCTAGGCTGAACCCTAACCCTAACCCTAGGCAGATAAATCAGCCTAGGTATAGGGATGGTGCCAAGGAAAAAGCTGTGAAAGCTGCCATGTTGTTGCACTTTTGTACTCCCCTTGGGATGCCTTGAACAGCTGCAGTGTGCCTGGAGCTAAGGGCTTCCTAGTTTCAAAAATCCTAGCCCTAGGCCAAAGCCTAACAGTAACCCTGGGAAGGTAAATGAGCCTGATGTTAGGCATCTTGCCAAGGAAAAAGCCGTGAAAGCAGCCATGTTGTGGCACTTTTGCACTCCCTTTTGGATGCCTTTCACAGCTGCAGTGTGCCTGGAACTCAGGGCTTCCTGCTTTTAAAAATCCTAGCCCTAGGCCGAACCCCAACCCTAAGACGAGAAAGGCAAATCAGCCAGGAATTAGGCATGTCCCCAAGGAAAAAGCTGTGGAGGCAGGCATGTTGTGGTACTTTTGTGCTCTTCTTGGCTAGTCCTTCGCAGCTGCTGTGTTCTTGGAACTCAGGGCTTTCTGGTTAATAGAGCCCTTACCCTAGGCGTAACTCAAACCTTAACCCTAGGAAGGAAAATCAACCTATGGTTCGGGATGGTCTCATGGAAATATCAGTGGTGGCAGCCAAGTTGCGTCACTTTTGCGCTCCCCTTGGGATGCCTTTCGCAGCTGCAGTGTGCCTGGAGCCCAGGGCTTCCTGGTTTTAAAAGTCCTAGGCCTAAGCCTAACAGTAACCCTAGGAAGGTAAATCAGCCGGGTATTAGGGTTCTTCCTAAGGGAAAAGCCGTGAAAGCAGCCATGTTGTGGCACTTCTGCACTCCCTTTGGGATGCCTTTGGCAGATGAAGTAAGCCTGGAACTCAGGGCTTCCTGGTTAAAGAAATCCAAGCCCTAGGCTGAACCCTAACCCTAACCCTAGGCAGATAAATCAGCCTAGGTATAGGGATGGTGCCAAGGAAAAAGCTGTGAAAGCTGCCATGTTGTTGCACTTTTGTACTCCCCTTGGGATGCCTTGAACAGCTGCAGTGTGCCTGGAGCTAAGGGCTTCCTAGTTTCAAAAATCCTAGCCCTAGGCCTAAGCCTAACAGTAACCCTGGGAAGGTAAATCAGCCTGGTGTTAGGCGTCTTGCCAAGGAAAAAGCCGTGAAAGCAGCCATGTTGTGGCACTTTTGCACTCCCTTTTGGATGCCTTTCACAGCTGCAGTGTGCCTGGAACTCAGGGCTTCCTGCTTTTAAAAATCCTAGCCCTAGGCCGAACCCCAACCCTAAGACGAGAAAGGCAAATCAGCCAGGAATTAGGCATGTCCCCAAGGAAAAAGCTGTGGAGGCAGGTATGTTGTTGTACTTTTGCGCTCTTCTTGGCTAGTCCTTCGCAGCTGCTGTGTTCTTGGAACTCAGGGCTTTCTGGTTAATAGAGACCTTACCCTAGGCGTAACTCAAACCTTAACCCTAGGAAGGAAAATCAGCCTATGGTTCGGGATGGTCTCATGGAAATATCAGTGGTGGCAGCCAAGTTGCGTCACTTTTGCGCTCCCCTTGGGATGCCTTTTGCAGCTGCAGTGTGCCTGGAGCCCAGGGCTTCCTGGTTTTAAAAGTCCTAGGCCTAAGCCTAACAGTAACCCTAGGAAGGTAAATCAGCCGGGTATTAGGGTTCTTCCTAAGGGAAAAGCCGTGAAAGCAGCCATGTTGTGGCACTTCTGCACTCCCTTTGGGATGCCTTTGGCAGATGAAGTAAGCCTGGAACTCAGGGCTTCCTGGTTAAAAAAATTCAAGCCCTAGGCTGAACCCTAGCCCTAACCCTAGGCAGATAAATCAGCCTAGGTATAGGGATGGTGCCAAGGAAAAAGCTGTGAAAGCTGCCATGTTGTTGCACTTTTGTACTCCCCTTGGGATGCCTTGAACAGCTGCAGTGTGCCTGGAGCTAAGGGCTTCCTAGTTTCAAAAATCCTAGCCCTAGGCCAAAGCCTAACAGTAACCCTGGGAAGGTAAATGAGCCTGATGTTAGGCATCTTGCCAAGGAAAAAGCCGTGAAAGCAGCCATGTTGTGGCACTTTTGCACTCCCTTTTGGATGCCTTTCACAGCTGCAGTGTGCCTGGAACTCAGGGCTTCCTGCTTTTAAAAATCCTAGCCCTAGGCCGAACCCCAACCCTAAGACGAGAAAGGCAAATCAGCCAGGAATTAGGCATGTCCCCAAGGAAAAAGCTGTGGAGGCAGGCATGTTGTGGTACTTTTGTGCTCTTCTTGGCTAGTCCTTCGCAGCTGCTGTGTTCTTGGAACTCAGGGCTTTCTGGTTAATAGAGCCCTTACCCTAGGCGTAACTCAAACCTTAACCCTAGGAAGGAAAATCAACCTATGGTTCGGGATGGTCTCATGGAAATATCAGTGGTGGCAGCCAAGTTGCGTCACTTTTGCGCTCCCCTTGGGATGCCTTTTGCAGCTGCAGTGTGCCTGGAGCCCAGGGCTTCCTGGTTTTAAAAGTCCTAGGCCTAAGCCTAACAGTAACCCTAGGAAGGTAAATCAGCCGGGTATTAGGGTTCTTCCTAAGGGAAAAGCCGTGAAAGCAGCCATGTTGTGGCACTTCTGCACTCCCTTTGGGATGCCTTTGGCAGATGAAGTAAGCCTGGAACTCAGGGCTTCCTGGTTAAAAAAATTCAAGCCCTAGGCTGAACCCTAGCCCTAACCCTAGGCAGATAAATCAGCCTAGGTATAGGGATGGTGCCAAGGAAAAAGCTGTGAAAGCTGCCATGTTGTTGCACTTTTGTACTCCCCTTGGGATGCCTTGAACAGCTGCAGTGTGCCTGGAGCCCAGGGCTTCCTAGTTTCAAAAATCCTAGCCCTAGGCCTAAGCCTAACAGTAACCCTGGGAAAGTATGTCAGCCTGGTGTTAGGCTTCTTGCCAAGGAAAAAGCCGTGAAAGCAGCCATGTTGTGGCACTTTTGCACTCCCTTTTGGATGCCTTTCACAGCTCCAGTGTGCCTGGAACTCAGGGCTTCCTGCTTTTAAAAATCCTAGCCCTAGGCCGAACCCCAACCCTAAGACGAGAAAGGCAAATCAGCCAGGAATTAGGCATGTCCCCAAGGAAAAAGCTGTGGAGGCAGGCATGTTGTGGTACTTTTGCGCTCTTCTTGGCTAGTCCTTCGCAGCTGCTGTGTTCTTGGAACTCAGGGCTTTCTGGTTAATAGAACCCTTACCCTAGGTGTAACTCAAACCTTAACCCTAGGAAGGAAAATCAACCTATGGTTCGGGATGGTCTCATGGAAATATCAGTGGTGGCAGCCAAGTTGCGTCACTTTTGCGCTCCCCTTGGGATGCCTTTTGCAGCTGCAGTGTGCCTGGAGCCCAGGGCTTCCTGGTTTTAAAAGTCTTAGGCCTAAGCCTAACAGTAACCCTAGGAAGGTAAATCAGCCGGGTATTGGGGTTCTTCCTAAGGGAAAAGCCGTGAAAGCAGCCATGTTGTGGCACTTCTGCACTCCCTTTGGGATGCCTTTGGCAGATGAAGTAAGCCTGGAACTCAGGGCTTCCTGGTTAAAAAAATTCAAGCCCTAGGCTGAACCCTAGCCCTAACCCTAGGCAGATAAATCAGCCTAGGTATAGGGATGGTGCCAAGGAAAAAGCTGTGAAAGCTGCCATGTTGTTGCACTTTTGTACTCCCCTTGGGATGCCTTGAACAGCTGCAGTGTGCCTGGAGCTAAGGGCTTCCTAGTTTTAAAAATCCTAGCCCTAGGCCTAAGCCTAACAGTAACCCTGGGAAGGTAAATCAGCCTGATGTTAGGCGTCTTGCCAAGGAAAAAGCCGTGAAAGCAGCCATGTTGTGGCACTTTTGCACTCCCTTTTGGATGCCTTTCACAGCTCCAGTGTGCCTGGAACTCAGGGCTTCCTGCTTTTAAAAATCCTAGCCCTAGGCCGAACCCCAACCCTAAGACGAGAAAGGCAAATCAGCCAGGAATTAGGCATGTCCCCAAGGAAAAAGCTGTGGATGCAGGCATGTTGTGGTACTTTTGTGCTCTTCTTGGCTAGTCCTTCGCAGCTGCTGTGTTCTTGGAACTCAGGGCTTTCTGGTTAATAGAGCCCTTACCCTAGGTGTAACTCAAACCTTAACCCTAGGAAGGAAAATCAACCTATGGTTCGGGATGGTCTCATGGAAATATCAGTGGTGGCAGCCAAGTTGCGTCACTTTTGCGCTCCCCTTGGGATGCCTTTTGCAGCTGCAGTGTGCCTGGAGCCCAGGGCTTCCTGGTTTTAAAAGTCCTAGGCCTAAGCCTAACAGTAACCCTAGGAAGGTAAATCAGCCGGGTATTAGGGTTCTTCCTAAGGGAAAAGCCGTGAAAGCAGCCATGTTGTGGCACTTCTGCACTCCCTTTGGGATGCCTTTGGCAGATGAAGTAAGCCTGGAACTCAGGGCTTCCTGGTTAAAGAAATCCAAGCCCTAGACTGAACCCTAACCCTAACCCTAGGCAGATAAATCAGCCTAGGTATAGGGATGGTGCCAAGGAAAAAGCTGTGAAAGCTGCCATGTTGTTGCACTTTTGTACTCCCCTTGGGATGCCTTGAACAGCTGCAGTGTGCCTGGAGCTAAGGGCTTCCTAGTTTTAAAAATCCTAGCCCTAGGCCTAAGCCTAACAGTAACCCTGGGAAGGTAAATCAGCCTGGTGTTAGGCTTCCTGCCAAGGAAAAAGCCGTGAAAGCAGCCATGTTGTGGCACTTTTGCACTCCCTTTTGGATGCCTTTCACAGCTCCAGTGTGCCTGGAACTCAGGGCTTCCTGCTTTTAAAAATCCTAGCCCTAGGCCGAACCCCAACCCTAAGACGAGAAAGGCAAATCAGCCAGGAATTAGGCATGTCCCCAAGGAAAAAGCTGTGGAGGCAGGCATGTTGTGGTACTTTTGCGCTCTTCTTGGCTAGTCCTTCGCAGCTGCTGTGTTCTTGGAACTCAGGGCTTTCTGGTTAATAGAGCCCTTACCCTAGGCGTAACTCAAACCTTAACCCTAGGAAGGAAAATCAGCCTATGGTTCGGGATGGTCTCATGGAAATATCAGTGGTGGCAGCCAAGTTGCGTCACTTTTGCGCTCCCCTTGGGATGCCTTTCGCAGCTGCAGTGTGCCTGGAGCCCAGGGCTTCCTGGTTTTAAAAGTCCTAGGCCTAAGCCTAACAGTAACCCTAGGAAGGTAAATCAGCCGGGTATTAGGGTTCTTCCTAAGGGAAAAGCCGTGAAAGCAGCCATGTTGTGGCACTTCTGCACTCCCTTTGGGATGCCTTTGGCAGATGAAGTAATCCTGGAACTCAGGGCTTCCTGGTTAAAGAAATCCAAGCCCTAGGCTGAACCCTAACCCTAACCCTAGGCAGATAAATCAGCCTAGGTATAGGGATGGTGCCAAGGAAAAAGCTGTGAAAGCTGCCATGTTGTTGCACTTTTGTACTCCCCTTGGGATGCCTTGAACAGCTGCAGTGTGCCTGGAGCTAAGGGCTTCCTAGTTTTAAAAATCCTAGCCCTAGGCCTAAGCCTAACAGTAACCCTGGGAAAGTAAATCAGCCTGATGTTAGGCTTCTTGCCAAGGAAAAAGCCGTGAAAGCAGCCATGTTGTGGCACTTTTGCACTCCCTTTTGGATGCCTTTCACAGCTCCAGTGTGCCTGGAACTCAGGGCTTCCTGATTTTAAAAATCCTAGCCCTAGGCCGAACCCCAACCCTAAGACGAGAAAGGCAAATCAGCCAGGAATTAGGCATGTCCCCAAGGAAAAAGCTGTGGAGGCAGGCATGTTGTGGTACTTTTGTGCTCTTCTTGGCTAGTCCTTCGCAGCTGCTGTGTTCTTGGAACTCAGGGCTTTCTGGTTAATAGAGCCCTTACCCTAGGTGTAACTCAAACCTTAACCCTAGGAAGGAAAATCAACCTATGGTTCGGGATGGTCTCATGGAAATATCAGTGGTGGCAGCCAAGTTGCGTCACTTTTGCGCTCCCCTTGGGATGCCTTTTGCAGCTGCAGTGTGCCTGGAGCCCAGGGCTTCCTGGTTTTAAAAGTCCTAGGCCTAAGCCTAACAGTAACCCTAGGAAGGTAAATCAGCCGGGTATTAGGGTTCTTCCTAAGGGAAAAGCCGTGAAAGCAGCCATGTTGTGGCACTTCTGCACTCCCTTTGGGATGCCTTTGGCAGATGAAGTAAGCCTGGAACTCAGGGCTTCCTGGTTAAAGAAATCCAAGCCCTAGGCTGAACCCTAACCCTAACCCTAGGCAGATAAATCAGCCTAGGTATAGGGATGGTGCCAAGGAAAAAGCTGTGAAAGCTGCCATGTTGTTGCACTTTTGTACTCCCCTTGGGATGCCTTGAACAGCTGCAGTGTGCCTGGAGCTAAGGGCTTCCTAGTTTTAAAAATCCTAGCCCTAGGCCTAAGCCTAACAGTAACCCTGGGAAGGTAAATCAGCCTGGTGTTAGGCGTCTTGCCAAGGAAAAAGCCGTGAAAGCAGCCATGTTGTGGCACTTTTGCACTCCCTTTTGGATGCCTTTCACAGCTCCAGTGTGCCTGGAACTCAGGGCTTCCTGCTTTTAAAAATCCTAGCCCTAGGCCGAACCCCAACCCTAAGACGAGAAAGGCAAATCAGCCAGGAATTAGGCATGTCCCCAAGGAAAAAGCTGTGGAGGCAGGCATGTTGTGGTACTTTTGCGCTCTTCTTGGCTAGTCCTTCGCAGCTGCTGTGTTCTTGGAACTCAGGGCTTTCTGGTTAATAGAGCCCTTACCCTAGGCGTAACTCAAACCTTAACCCTAGGAAGGAAAAGCAGCCTATGGTTCGGGATGGTCTCATGGAAATATCAGTGGTGGCAGCCAAGTTGCGTCACTTTTGCGCTCCCCTTGGGATGCCTTTTGCAGCTGCAGTGTGCCTGGAGCCCAGGGCTTCCTGGTTTTAAAAGTCTTAGGCCTAAGCCTAACAGTAACCCTAGGAAGGTAAATCAGCCGGGTATTAGGGTTCTTCCTAAGGGAAAAGCCGTGAAAGCAGCCATGTTGTGGCACTTCTGCACTCCCTTTGGGATGCCTTTGGCAGATGAAGTAAGCCTGGAACTCAGGGCTTCCTGGTTAAAGAAATCCAAGCCCTAGGCTGAACCCTAACCCTAACCCTAGGCAGATAAATCAGCCTAGGTATAGGGATGGTGCCAAGGAAAAAGCTGTGAAAGCTGCCATGTTGTTGCACTTTTGTACTCCCCTTGGGATGCCTTGAACAGCTGCAGTGTGCCTGGAGCTAAGGGCTTCCTAGTTTTAAAAATCCTAGCCCTAGGCCTGAGCCTAACAGTAACCCTGGGAAGGTAAATCAGCCTGATGTTAGGCTTCTTGCCAAGGAAAAAGCCGTGAAAGCAGCCATGTTGTGGCACTTTTGCACTCCCTTTTGGATGCCTTTCACAGCTGCAGTGTGCCTGGAACTCAGGGCTTCCTGATTTTAAAAATCCTAGCCCTAGGCCGAACCCCAACCCTAAGACGAGAAAGGCAAATCAGCCAGGAATTAGGCATGTCCCCAAGGAAAAAGCTGTGGAGGCAGGCATGTTGTGGTACTTTTGTGCTCTTCTTGGCTAGTCCTTCGCAGCTGCTGTGTTCTTGGAACTCAGGGCTTTCTGGTTAAGAGAGCCCTTACCCTAGGCGTAACTCAAACCTTAACCCTAGGAAGGAAAATCAGCCTATGGTTCGGGATGGTCTCATGGAAATATCAGTGGTGGCAGCCAAGTTGCGTCACTTTTGCGCTCCCCTTGGGATGCCTTTTGCAGCTGCAGTGTGCCTGGAGCCCAGGGCTTCCTGGTTTTAAAAGTCCTAGGCCTAAGCCTAACAGTAACCCTAGGAAGGTAAATCAGCCGGGTATTAGGGTTCTTCCTAAGGGAAAAGCCGTGAAAGCAGCCATGTTGTGGCACTTCTGCACTCCCTTTGGGATGCCTTTGGCAGATGAAGTAAGCCTGGAACTCAGGGCTTCCTGGTTAAAGAAATCCAAGCCCTAGGCTGAACCCTAACCCTAACCCTAGGCAGATAAATCAGCCTAGGTATAGGGATGGTGCCAAGGAAAAAGCTGTGAAAGCTGCCATGTTGTTGCACTTTTGTACTCCCCTTGGGATGCCTTGAACAGCTGCAGTGTGCCTGGAGCCCAGGGCTTCCTAGTTTCAAAAATCCTAGCCCTAGGCCTAAGCCTAACAGTAACCCTGGGAAAGTATGTCAGCCTGGTGTTAGGCTTCTTGCCAAGGAAAAAGCCGTGAAAGCAGCCATGTTGTGGAACTTTTGCACTCCCTTTTGGATGCCTTTCACAGCTCCAGTGTGCCTGGAACTCAGGGCTTCCTGCTTTTAAAAATCCTAGCCCTAGGCCGAACCCCAACCCTAAGACGAGAAAGGCAAATCAGCCAGGAATTAGGCATGTCCCCAAGGAAAAAGCTGTGGAGGCAGGCATGTTGTGGTACTTTTGCGCTCTTCTTGGCTAGTCCTTCGCAGCTGCTGTGTTCTTGGAACTCAGGGCTTTCTGGTTAATAGAGCCCTTACCCTAGGCGTAACTCAAACCTTAACCCTAGGAAGGAAAATCAGCCTATGGTTCGGGATGGTCTCATGGAAATATCAGTGGTGGCAGCCAAGTTGCGTCACTTTTGCGCTCCCCTTGGGATGCCTTTTGCAGCTGCAGTGTGCCTGGAGCCCAGGGCTTCCTGGTTTTAAAAGTCCTAGGCCTAAGCCTAACAGTAACCCTAGGAAGGTAAATCAGCCGGGTATTAGGGTTCTTCCTAAGGGAAAAGCCGTGAAAGCAGCCATGTTGTGGCACTTCTGCACTCCCTTTGGGATGCCTTTGGCAGATGAAGTAAGCCTGGAACTCAGGGCTTCCTGGTTAAAAAAATTCAAGCCCTAGGCTGAACCCTAACCCTAACCCTAGGCAGATAAATCAGCCTAGGTATAGGGATGGTGCCAAGGAAAAAGCTGTGAAAGCTGCCATGTTGTTGCACTTTTGTACTCCCCTTGGGATGCCTTAAACAGCTGCAGTGTGCCTGGAGCTAAGGGCTTCCTAGTTTTAAAAATCCTAGCCCTAGGCCTAAGCCTAACAGTAACCCTGGGAAGGTAAATCAGCCTGATGTTAGGCGTCTTGCCAAGGAAAAAGCCGTGAAAGCAGCCATGTTGTGGCACTTTTGCACTCCCTTTTGGATGCCTTTCACAGCTCCAGTGTGCCTGGAACTCAGGGCTTCCTGCTTTTAAAAATCCTAGCCCTAGGCCGAACCCCAACCCTAAGACGAGAAAGGCAAATCAGCCAGGAATTAGGCATGTCCCCAAGGAAAAAGCTGTGGAGGCAGGCATGTTGTGGTACTTTTGCGCTCTTCTTGGCTAGTCCTTCGCAGCTGCTGTGTTCTTGGAACTCAGGGCTTTCTGGTTAATAGAGCCCTTACCCTAGGCGTAACTCAAACCTTAACCCTAGGAAGGAAAATCAGCCTATGGTTCGGGATGGTCTCATGGAAATATCAGTGGTGGCAGCCAAGTTGCGTCACTTTTGCGCTCCCCTTGGGATGCCTTTTGCAGCTGCAGTGTGCCTGGAGCCCAGGGCTTCCTGGTTTTAAAAGTCCTAGGCCTAAGCCTAACAGTAACCCTAGGAAGGTAAATCAGCCGGGTATTAGGGTTCTTCCTAAGGGAAAAGCCGTGAAAGCAGCCATGTTGTGGCACTTCTGCACTCCCTTTGGGATGCCTTTGGCAGATGAAGTAAGCCTGGAACTCAGGGCTTCCTGGTTAAAGAAATCCAAGCCCTAGGCTGAACCCTAACCCTAACCCTAGGCAGATAAATCAGCCTAGGTATAGGGATGGTGCCAAGGAAAAAGCTGTGAAAGCTGCCATGTTGTTGCACTTTTGTACTCCCCTTGGGATGCCTTAAACAGCTGCAGTGTGCCTGGAGCTAAGGGCTTCCTAGTTTTAAAAATCCTAGCCCTAGGCCTAAGCCTAACAGTAACCCTGGGAAGGTAAATCAGCCTGATGTTAGGCGTCTTGCCAAGGAAAAAGCCGTGAAAGCAGCCATGTTGTGGCACTTTTGCACTCCCTTTTGGATGCCTTTCACAGCTCCAGTGTGCCTGGAACTCAGGGCTTCCTGCTTTTAAAAATCCTAGCCCTAGGCCGAACCCCAACCCTAAGACGAGAAAGGCAAATCAGCCAGGAATTAGGCATGTCCCCAAGGAAAAAGCTGTGGAGGCAGGCATGTTGTGGTACTTTTGCGCTCTTCTTGGCTAGTCCTTCGCAGCTGCTGTGTTCTTGGAACTCAGGGCTTTCTGGTTAATAGAGCCCTTACCCTAGGCGTAACTCAAACCTTAACCCTAGGAAGGAAAATCAGCCTATGGTTCGGGATGGTCTCATGGAAATATCAGTGGTGGCAGCCAAGTTGCGTCACTTTTGCGCTCCCCTTGGGATGCCTTTTGCAGCTGCAGTGTGCCTGGAGCCCAGGGCTTCCTGGTTTTAAAAGTCCTAGGCCTAAGCCTAACAGTAACCCTAGGAAGGTAAATCAGCCGGGTATTAGGGTTCTTCCTAAGGGAAAAGCCGTGAAAGCAGCCATGTTGTGGCACTTCTGCACTCCCTTTGGGATGCCTTTGGCAGATGAAGTAAGCCTGGAACTCAGGGCTTCCTGGTTAAAGAAATCCAAGCCCTAGGCTGAACCCTAACCCTAACCCTAGGCAGATAAATCAGCCTAGGTATAGGGATGGTGCCAAGGAAAAAGCTGTGAAAGCTGCCATGTTGTTGCACTTTTGTACTCCCCTTGGGATGCCTTGAACAGCTGCAGTGTGCCTGGAGCTAAGGGCTTCCTAGTTTTAAAAATCCTAGCCCTAGGCCTAAGCCTAACAGTAACCCTGGGAAGGTAAATCAGCCTGATGTTAGGCGTCTTGCCAAGGAAAAAGCCGTGAAAGCAGCCATGTTGTGGCACTTTTGCACTCCCTTTTGGATGCCTTTCACAGCTGCAGTGTGCCTGGAACTCAGGGCTTCCTGCTTTTAAAAATCCTAGCCCTAGGCCGAACCCCAACCCTAAGACGAGAAAGGCAAATCAGCCAGGAATTAGGCATGTCCCCAAGGAAAAAGCTGTGGAGGCAGGCATGTTGTGGTACTTTTGCGCTCTTCTTGGCTAGTCCTTCGCAGCTGCTGTGTTCTTGGAACTCAGGGCTTTCTGGTTAATAGAGCCCTTACCCTAGGCGTAACTCAAACCTTAACCCTAGGAAGGAAAATCAGCCTATGGTTCGGGATGGTCTCATGGAAATATCAGTGGTGGCAGCCAAGTTGCGTCACTTTTGCGCTCCCCTTGGGATGCCTTTTGCAGCTGCAGTGTGCCTGGAGCCCAGGGCTTCCTGGTTTTAAAAGTCCTAGGCCTAAGCCTAACAGTAACCCTAGGAAGGTAAATCAGCCGGGTATTAGGGTTCTTCCTAAGGGAAAAGCCGTGAAAGCAGCCATGTTGTGGCACCTCTGCACTCCCTTTGGGATGCCTTTGGCAGATGAAGTAAGCCTGGAACTCAGGGCTTCCTGGTTAAAGAAATCCAAGCGCTAGGCTGAACTCTAACCCTAACCCTAGGCAGATAAATCAGCCTAGGTATAGGGATGGTGCCAAGGAAAAAGCTGTGAAAGCTGCCATGTTGTTGCACTTTTGTACTCCCCTTGGGATGCCTTGAACAGCTGCAGTGTGCCTGGAGCTAAGGGCTTCCTAGTTTCAAAAATCCTAGCCCTAGGCCTAAGCCTAACAGTAACCCTGGGAAAGTAAATCAGCCTGATGTTAGGCTTCTTGCCAAGGAAAAAGCCTTGAAAGCAGCCATGTTGTGGCACTTTTGCACTCCCTTTTGGATGCCTTTCACAGCTCCAGTGTGCCTGGAACTCAGGGCTTCCTGCTTTTAAAAATCCTAGCCCTAGGCCGAACCCCAACCCTAAGACGAGAAAGGCAAATCAGCCAGGAATTAGGCATGTCCCCAAGGAAAAAGCTGTGGAGGCAGGCATGTTGTGGTACTTTTGCGCTCTTCTTGGCTAGTCCTTCGCAGCTGCTGTGTTCTTGGAACTCAGGGCTTTCTGGTTAATAGAGCCCTTACCCTAGGCGTAACTCAAACCTTAACCCTAGGAAGGAAAATCAGCCTATGGTTCGGGATGGTCTCATGGAAATATCAGTGGTGGCAGCCAAGTTGCGTCACTTTTGCGCTCCCCTTGGGATGCCTTTTGCAGCTGCAGTGTGCCTGGAGCCCAGGGCTTCCTGGTTTTAAAAGTCCTAGGCCTAAGCCTAACAGTAACCCTAGGAAGGTAAATCAGCCGGGTATTAGGGTTCTTCCTAAGGGAAAAGCCGTGAAAGCAGCCATGTTGTGGCACTTCTGCACTCCCTTTGGGATGCCTTTGGCAGATGAAGTAAGCCTGGAACTCAGGGCTTCCTGGTTAAAGAAATCCAAGCCCTAGGCTGAACCCTAACCCTAACCCTAGGCAGATAAATCAGCCTAGGTATAGGGATGGTGCCAAGGAAAAAGCTGTGAAAGCTGCCATGTTGTTGCACTTTTGTACACCCCTTGGGATGCCTTGAACAGCTGCAGTGTGCCTGGAGCTAAGGGCTTCCTAGTTTCAAAAATCCTAGCCCTAGGCCTAAGCCTAACAGTAACCCTGGGAAAGTAAATCAGCCTGATGTTAGGTTTCTTGCCAAGGAAAAAGCCGTGAAAGCAGCCATGTTGTGGCACTTTTGCACTCCCTTTTGGATGCCTTTCACAGCTCCAGTGTGCCTGGAACTCAGGGCTTCCTGATTTTAAAAATCCTAGCCCTAGGCCGAACCCCAACACTAAGACGAGAAAGGCAAATCAGCCAGGAATTAGGCATGTCCCCAAGGAAAAAGCTGTGGAGGCAGGCATGTTGTGGTACTTTTGCGCTCTTCTTGGCTAGTCCTTCGCAGCTGCTGTGTTCTTGGAACTCAGGGCTTTCTGGTTAATAGAACCCTTACCCTAGGCGTAACTCAAACCTTAACCCTAGGAAGGAAAATCAGCCTATGGTTCGGGATGGTCTCATGGAAATATCAGTGGTGGCAGCCAAGTTGCGTCACTTTTGCGCTCCCCTTGGGATTCCTTTCGCAGCTGCAGTGTGCCTGGAGCCCAGGGCTTCCTGGTTTTAAAAGTCCTAGGCCTAAGCCTAACAGTAACCCTAGGAAGGTAAATCAGCCGGGTATTAGGGTTCTTCCTTAGGGAAAAGCCGTGAAAGCAGCCATGTTGTGGCACTTTTGCACTCCCTTTTGGATGCCTTTCACAGCTCCAGTGTGCCTGGAACTCAGGGCTTCCTGCTTTTAAAAATCCTAGCCCTAGGCCGAACCCCAACCCTAAGACGAGAAAGGCAAATCAGCCAGGAATTAGGCATGTCCCCAAGGAAAAAGCTGTGGAGGCAGGCATGTTGTGGTACTTTTGCGCTCTTCTTGGCTAGTCCTTCGCAGCTGCTGTGTTCTTGGAACTCAGGGCTTTCTGGTTAATAGAGCCCTTACCCTAGGCGTAACTCAAACCTTAACCCTAGGAAGGAAAATCAACCTATGGATCGGGATGGTCTCATGGAAATATCAGTGGTGGCAGCCAAATTGCGTCACTTTTGCGCTCCCCTTGGGATGCCTTTCGCAGCTGCAGTGTGCCTGGAGCCCAGGGCTTCCTGGTTTTAAAAGTCCTAGGCCTAAGCCTAACAGTAACCCTAGGAAGGTAAATCAGCCAGGTATTAGGGTTCTTCCTAAGGGAAAAGCCGTGAAAGCAGCCATGTTGTGGCACTTCTGCACTCCCTTTGGGATGCCTTTGGCAGATGAAGTAAGCCTGGAACTCAGGGCTTCCTGGTTAAAAAAATTCAAGCCCTAGGCTGAACCCTAACCCTAACCCTAGGCAGATAAATCAGCCTAGGTATAGGGATGGTGCCAAGGAAAAAGCTGTGAAAGCTGCCATGTTGTTGCACTTTTGTACTCCCCTTGGGATGCCTTGAACAGCTGCAGTGTGCCTGGAGCCCAGGGCTTCCTAGTTTTAAAAATACTAGCCCTAGGCCTAAGCCTAACAGTAACCCTGGGAAGGTAAATCAGCCTGGTGTTAGGCATCTTGCCAAGGAAAAAGCCGTGAAAGCAGCCATGTTGTGGCACTTTTGCACTCCCTTTTGGATGCCTTTCCCAGCTCCAGTGTGCCTGGAACTCAGGGCTTCCTGATTTTAAAAATCCTAGCCCTAGGCCGAACCCCAACACTAAGACGAGAAAGGCAAATCAGCCAGGAATTAGGCATGTCCCCAAGGAAAAAGCTGTGGAGGCAGGCATGTTGTGGTACTTTTGCGCTCTTCTTGGCTAGTCCTTCGCAGCTGCTGTGTTCTTGGAACTCAGGGCTTTCTGGTTAATAGAACCCTTACCCTAGGCGTAACTCAAACCTTAACCCTAGGAAGGAAAATCAGCCTATGGTTCGGGATGGTCTCATGGAAATATCAGTGGTGGCAGCCAAGTTGCGTCACTTTTGCGCTCCCCTTGGGATGCCTTTCGCAGCTACAGTGTGCCTGGAGCCCAGGGCTTCCTGGTTTTAAAAGTCCTAGGCCTAAGCCTAACAGTAACCCTAGGAAGGTAAATCAGCCGGGTATTAGGGTTCTTCCTAAGGGAAAAGCCGTGAAAGCAGCCATGTTGTGGCACTTTTGCACTCCCTTTTGGATGCCTTTCACAGCTCCAGTGTGCCTGGAACTCAGGGCTTCCTGCTTTTAAAAATCCTAGCCCTAGGCCGAACCCCAACCCTAAGACGAGAAAGGCAAATCAGCCAGGAATTAGGCATGTCCCCAAGGAAAAAGCTGTGGAGGCAGGCATGTTGTGGTACTTTTGTGCTCTTCTTGGCTCGTCCTTCGCAGCTGCTGTGTTCTTGGAACTCAGGGCTTTCTGGTTAATAGAGCCCTTACCCTAGGCTTAACTCAAACCTTAACCCTAGGAAGGAAAATCAACCTATGGTTCGGGATGGTCTCATGGAAATATCAGTGGTGGCAGCCAAGTTGCGTCACTTTTGCGCTCCCCTTGGGATGCCTTTCGCAGCTGCAGTGTGCCTGGAGCCCAGGGCTTCCTGGTTTTAAAAGTCCTAGGCCTAAGCCTAACAGTAACCCTAGGAAGGTAAATCAGCCGGGTATTAGGGTTCTTCCTAAGGGAAAAGCCGTGAAAGCAGCCATGTTGTGGCACTTCTGCACTCCCTTTGGGATGCCTTTGGCAGATGAAGTAAGCCTGGAACTCAGGGCTTCCTGGTTAAAAAAATTCAAGCCCTAGGCTGAACCCTAACCCTAACCCTAGGCAGATAAATCAGCCTAGGTATAGGGATGGTGCCAAGGAAAAAGCTGTGAAAGCTGCCATGTTGTTGCACTTTTGTACTCCCCTTGGGATGCCTTGAACAGCTGCAGTGTGCCTGGAGCTAAGGGCTTCCTAGTTTTAAAAATACTAGCCCTAGGCCTAAGCCTAACAGTAACCCTGGGAAGGTAAATCAGCCTGGTGTTAGGCATCTTGCCAAGGAAAAAGCCGTGAAAGCAGCCATGTTGTGGCACTTTTGCACTCCCTTTTGGATGCCTTTCACAGCTCCAGTGTGCCTGGAACTCAGGGCTTCCTGCTTTTAAAAATCCTAGCCCTAGGCCGAACCCCAACCCTAAGACGAGAAAGGCATATCAGCCAGGAATTAGGCATGTCCCCAAGGAAAAAGCTGTGGAGGCAGGCATGTTGTGGTACTTTTGCGCTCTTCTTGGCTAGTCCATCGCAGCTGCTGTGTTCTTGGAACTCCGGGCTTTCTGGTTAATAGACCCTTACCCTAGGCGTAACTCAAACCTTAACCCTAGGAAGGAAAATCAACCTATGGATCGGGATGCTCTCATGGAAATATCAGTGGTGGCAGCCAAGTTGCGTCACTTTTGCGCTCCCCTTGGGATGCCTTTTGCAGCTGCAGTGTGCCTGGAGCCCAGGGCTTCCTGGTTTTAAAAGTCCTAGGCCTAAGCCTAACAGTAACCCTAGGGAGGTAAATCAGCCGGGTATTAGGGTTCTTCCTAAGGGAAAAGCCGTGAAAGCAGCCATGTTGTGGCACTTCTGCACTCCCTTTGGGATGCCTTTGGCAGATGAAGTAAGCCTGGAACTCAGGGCTTCCTGGTTAAAAAAATTCAAGCCCTAGGCTGAACCCTAACCCTAACCCTAGGCAGATAAATCAGCCTAGGTATAGGGATGGTGCCAAGGAAAAAGCTGTGAAAGCTGCCATGTTGTTGCACTTTTGTACTCCCCTTGGGATGCCTTGAACAGCTGCAGTGTGCCTGGAGCCATGGGCTTCCTGGTCTTAAAAGTCCTAGGCCTAAGCCTAACAGTAACCCTAGGAAGGTAAATCAGCCGGGTATTAGGGTTCTTCCTAAGGGAAAAGCCGTGAAAGCAGCCATGTTGTGGCACTTTTGCACTCCCTTTTGGATGCCTTTCACAGCTCCAGTGTGCCTGGAACTCAGGGCTTCCTGCTTTTAAAAATCCTAGCCCTAGGCCGAACCCCAACCCTAAGACGAGAAAGGCAAATCAGCCAGGAATTAGGCATGTCCCCAAGGAAAAAGCTGTGGAGGCAGGCATGTTGTGGTACTTTTGCGCTCTTCTTGGCTAGTCCTTCGCAGCTGCTGTGTTCTTGGAACTCAGGGCTTTCTGGTTAATAGAGCCCTTACCCTAGGCGTAACTCAAACCTTAACCCTAGGAAGGAAAATCAGCCTATGGTTCGGGATGGTCTCATGGAAATATCAGTGGTGGCAGCCAAGTTGCGTCACTTTTGTGCTCCCCTTGGGATGCCTTTCGCAGCTGCAGTGTGCCTGGAGCCCAGGGCTTCCTGGTTTTAAAAGTCCTAGGCCTAAGCCTAACAGTAACCCTAGGAAGGTAAATCAGCCGGGTATTTGGGTTCTTCCTAAGGGAAAAGCCGTGAAAGCAGCCATGTTGTGGCACTTCTGCACTCCCTTTGGGATGCCTTTGGCAGATGAAGTAAGCCTGGAACTCAGGGCTTCCTGGTTAAAGAAATCCAAGCCCTAGGCTGAACCCTAACCCTAACCCTAGGCAGATAAATCAGCCTAGGTATAGGGATGGTGCCAAGGAAAAAGCTGTGAAAGCTGCCATGTTGTTGCACTTTTGTACTCCCCTTAGGATGCCTTGAACAGATGCAGTGTGCCTGGAGCCCAGGGCTTCCTAGTTTCAAAAATCCTAGCCCTAGGCCTAAGCCTAACAGTAACCCTGGGAAAGTAAATCAGCCTGATGTTAGGCTTCTTGCCAAGGAAAAAGCCGTGAAAGCAGCCATGTTGTGGCACTTTTGCACTCCCTTTTGGATGCCTTTCACAGCTCCAGTGTGCCTGGAACTCAGGGCTTCCTGCTTTTAAAAATCCTAGCCCTAGGCCGAACCCCAACCCTAAGACGAGAAAGGCAAATCAGCCATGAATTAGGCATGTCCCCAAGGAAAAAGCTGTGGAGGCAGGCATGTTGTGGTACTTTTGCGCTCTTCTTGGCTAGTCCTTCGCAGCTGCTGTGTTCTTGGAACTCAGGGCTTTCTGGTTAATAGAACCCTTACCCTAGGCGTAACTCAAACCTTAACCCTAGGAAGGAAAATCAGCCTATGGTTCGGGATGGTCTCATGGAAATATCAGTGGTGGCAGCCAAGTTGCGTCACTTTTGCGCTCCCCTTGGGATGCCTTTTGCAGCTGCAGTGTGCCTGGAGCCCAGGGCTTCCTGGTTTTAAAAGTCCTAGGCCTAAGCCTAACAGTAACCCTAGGAAGGTAAATCAGCCGGGTATTAGGGTTCTTCCTAAGGGAAAAGCCGTGAAAGCAGCCATGTTGTGGCACTTCTGCACTCCCTTTGGGATGCCTTTGGCAGATGAAGTAAGCCTGGAACTCAGGGCTTCCTGGTTAAAGAAATTCAAGCCCTAGGCTGAACCCTAACCCTAACCCTAGGCAGATAAATCAGCCTAGGTATAGGGATGGTGCCAAGGAAAAAGCTGTGAAAGCTGCCATGTTGTTGCACTTTTGTACTCCCCTTGGGATGCCTTGAACAGCTGCAGTGTGCCTGGAGCTAAGGGCTTCCTAGTTTCAAAAATCCTAGCCCTAGGCCTAAGCCTAACAGTAACCCTGGGAAAGTTAATCAGCCTGATGTTAGGCTTCTTGCCAAGGAAAAAGCCGTGAAAGCAGCCATGTTGTGGCACTTTTGCACTCCCTTTTGGATGCCTTTCACAGCTGCAGTGTGCCTGGAACTCAGGGCTTCCTGCTTTTAAAAATCCTAGCCCTAGGCCGAACCCCAACCCTAAGACGAGAAAGGCAAATCAGCCAGGAATTAGGCATGTCCCCAAGGAAAAAGCTGTGGAGGCAGGCATGTTGTGGTACTTTTGCGCTCTTCTTGGCTAGTCCTTCGCAGCTGCTGTGTTCTTGGAACTCCGGGCTTTCTGGTTAATAGACCCTTACCCTAGGCGTAACTCAAACCTTAACCCTAGGAAGGAAAATCAACCTATGGTTCGGGATGGTCTCATGGAAATATCAGTGGTGGCAGCCAAGTTGCGTCACTTTTGCGCTCCCCTTGGGATGCCTTTTGCAGCTGCAGTGTGCCTGGAGCCCAGGGCTTCCTGGTTTTAAAAGTCCTAGGCCTAAGCCTAACAGTAACCCTAGGAAGGTAAATCAGCCGGGTATTAGGGTTCTTCCTAAGGGAAAAGCCGTGAAAGCAGCCATGTTGTGGCACTTCTGCACTCCCTTTGGGATGCCTTTGGCAGATGAAGTAAGCCTGGAACTCAGGGCTTCCTGGTTAAAGAAATCCAAGCCCTAGGCTGAACCCTAACCCTAACCCTAGGCAGATAAATCAGCCTAGGTATAGGGATGGTGCCAAGGAAAAAGCTGTGAAAGCTGCCATGTTGTTGCACTTTTGTACTCCCCTTGGGATGCCTTGAACAGCTGCAGTGTGCCTGGAGCTAAGGGCTTCCTAGTTTTAAAAATCCTAGCCCTAGGCCTAAGCCTAACAGTAACCCTGGGAAGGTAAATCAGCCTGGTGTTAGGCCTCTTGCCAAGGAAAAAGCCGTGAAAGCAGCCATGTTGTGGCACTTTTGCACTCCCTTTTGGATGCCTTTCCCAGCTCCAGTGTGCCTGGAACTCAGGGCTTCCTGCTTTTAAAAATCCTAGCCCTAGGCCGAACCCCAACCCTAAGACGAGAAAGGCAAATCAGCCAGGAATTAGGCATGTCCCCAAGGAAAAAGCTGTGGAGGCAGGCATGTTGTGGTACTTTTGCGCTCTTCTTGGCTAGTCCTTCGCAGCTGCTGTGTTCTTGGAACTCAGGGCTTTCTGGTTAATAGAACCCTTACCCTAGGCGTAACTCAAACCTTAACCCTAGGAAGGAAAATCAGCCTATGGTTCGGGATGCTCTCATGGAAATATTAGCGGTGGCAGCCAAGTTGCGTCACTTTTGCGCTCCCCTTGGGATGCCTTTTGCAGCTGCAGTGTGCCTGGAGCCCAGGGCTTCCTGGTTTTAAAAGTCCTAGGCCTAAGCCTAACAGTAACCCTAGGAAGGTAAATCAGCCGGGTATTAGGGTTCTTCCTAAGGGAAAAGCCGTGAAAGCAGCCATGTTGTGGCACTTTTGCACTTCCTTTTGGATGCCTTTCACAGCTCCAGTGTGCCTGGAACTCAGGGCTTCCTGCTTTTAAAAATCCTAGCCCTAGGCCGAACCCCAACCCTAAGACGAGAAAGGCAAATCAGCCAGGAATTAGGCATGTCCCCAAGGAAAAAGCTGTGGAGGCAGGCATGTTGTGGTACTTTTGCGCTCTTCTTGGCTAGTCCTTCGCAGCTGCTGTGTTCTTGGAACTCAGGGCTTTCTGGTTAATAGACCCTTACCCTAGGCGTAACTCAAACCTTAACCCTAGGAAGGAAAGTCAGCCTATGGTTCGGGATGGTCTCATGGAAATATCAGTGGTGGCAGCCAAGTTGCGCCACTTTTGCGCTCCCCTTGGGATGCCTTTTGCAGCTGCAGTGTGCCTGGAGCCCAGGGCTTCCTGGTTTTAAAAGTCCTAGGCCTAAGCCTAACAGTAACCCTAGGAAGGTAAATCAGCCGGGTATTAGGGTTCTTCCTAAGGGAAAAGCCGTGAAAGCAGCCATGTTGTGGCACTTCTGCACTCCCTTTGGGATGCCTTTGGCAGATGAAGTAAGCCTGGAACTCAGGGCTTCCTGGTTAAAGAAATCCAAGCCCTAGGCTGAACCCTAACCCTAACCCTAGGCAGATAAATCAGCCTAGGTATAGGGATGGTGCCAAGGAAAAAGCTGTGAAAGCTGCCATGTTGTTGCACTTTTGTACTCCCCTTGGGATGCCTTGAACAGCTGCAGTGTGCCTGGAGCCCAGGGCTTCCTAGTTTTAAAAATCCTAGCCCTAGGCCTAAGCCTAACAGTAACCCTGGGAAGGTAAATCAGCCTGGTGTTAGGCTTCTTGCCAAGGAAAAAGCCGTGAAAGCAGCCATGTTGTGGCACTTTTGCACTCCCTTTTGGATGCCTTTCACAGCTGCAGTGTGCCTGGAACTCAGGGCTTCCTGGTTTTAAAAATCCTAGCCCTAGGCCGAACCCCAACCCTAAGACGAGAAAGGCAAATCAGCCAGGAATTAGGCATGTCCCCAAGGAAAAAGCTGTGGAGGCAGGCATGTTGTGGTACTTTTGCGCTCTTCTTGGCTAGTCCTTCGCAGCTGCTGTGTTCTTGGAACTCAGGGCTTTCTGGTTAATAGAACCCTTACCCTAGGCGTAACTCAAACCTTAACCCTAGGAAGGAAAATCAGCCTATGGTTCGGGATGGTCTCATGGAAATATCAGTGGTGGCAGCCAAGTTGCGTCACTTTTGCGCTCCCCTTGGGATGCCTTTTGCAGCTGCAGTGTGCCTGGAGCCCAGGGCTTCCTGGTTTTAAAAGTCCTAGGCCTAAGCCTAACAGTAACCCTAGGAAGGTAAATCAGCCGGGTATTAGCGTTCTTCCTAAGGGAAAAGCCATGAAAGCAGCCATGTTGTGGCACTTCTGCACTCCCTTTGGGATGCCTTTGGCAGATGAAGTAAGCCTGGAACTCAGGGCTTCCTGGTTAAAGAAATCCAAGCCCTAGGCTGAACCCAAACCCTAACCCTAGGCAGATAAATCAGCCTAGGTATAGGGATGGTGCCAAGGAAAAAGCTGTGAAAGCTGCCATGTTGTTGCACTTTTGTACTCCCCTTGGGATGCCTTGA
The DNA here is from genome assembly GCF_027887145.1 of Ammospiza caudacuta. NCBI lineage: Eukaryota > Metazoa > Chordata > Aves > Passeriformes > Passerellidae > Ammospiza > Ammospiza caudacuta. The sequence goes on along the minus strand of NW_026683127.1, from coordinate 1,049,565 downwards.
ACAGCTGCAGTGTGCCTGGAGCTAAGGGCTTCCTAGTTTCAAAAATCCTAGCCCTAGGCCTAAGCCTAACAGTAACCCTGGGAAAGTAAATCAGACTGATATTAGGTTTCTTGCCAAGGAAAAAGCCGTGAAAGCAGCCATGTTGTGGCACTTTTGCACTCCCTTTTGGATGCCTTTCACAGCTCCTGTGTGCCTGGAACTCAGGGCTTCCTGATTTTAAAAATCCTAGCCCTAGGCCGAACCCCAACCCTAAGACGAGAAAGGCAAATCAGCCAGGAATTAGGCATGTCCCCAAGGAAAAAGCTGTGGAGGCAGGCATGTTGTGGTACTTTTGCGCTCTTCTTGGCTAGTCCTTCGCAGCTGCTGTGTTCTTGGAACTCAGGGCTTTCTGGTTAATAGAACCCTTACCCTAGGCGTAACTCAAACCTTAACCCTAGGAAGGAAAATCAGCCTATGGTTCGGGATGGTCTCATGGAAATATCAGTGGTGGCAGCCAAGTTGCGTCACTTTTGCGCTCCCCTTGGGATGCCTTTTGCAGCTGCAGTGTGCCTGGAGCCCAGGGCTTCCTGGTTTTAAAAGTCCTAGGCCTAAGCCTAACAGTAACCCTAGGAAGGTAAATCAGCCGGGTATTAGGGTTCTTCCTAAGGGAAAAGCCGTGAAAGCAGCCATGTTGTGGCACTTCTGCACTCCCTTTGGGATGCCTTTGGCAGATGAAGTAAGCCTGGAACTCAGGGCTTCCTGGTTAAAAAAATTCAAGCCCTAGGCTGAACCCTAGCCCTAACCCTAGGCAGATAAATCAGCCTAGGTATAGGGATGGTGCCAAGGAAAAAGCTGTGAAAGCTGCCATGTTGTTGCACTTTTGTACTCCCCTTGGGATGCCTTGAACAGCTGCAGTGTGCCTGGAGCCCAGGGCTTCCTAGTTTCAAAAATCCTAGCCCTAGGCCTAAGCCTAACAGTAACCCTGGGAAGGTAAATCAGCCTGGTGTTAGGCGTCTTGCCAAGGAAAAAGCCGTGAAAGCAGCCATGTTGTGGCACTTTTGCACTCCCTTTTGGATGCCTTTCCCAGCTCCAGTGTGCCTGGAACTCAGGGCTTCCTGCTTTTAAAAATCCTAGCCCTAGGCCGAACCCCAACCCTAAGACGAGAAAGGCAAATCAGCCAGGAATTAGGCATGTCCCCAAGGAAAAAGCTGTGGAGGCAGGCATGTTGTGGTACTTTTGCGCTCTTCTTGGCTAGTCCTTCGCAGCTGCTGTGTTCTTGGAACTCAGGGCTTTCTGGTTAATAGAGCCCTTACCCTAGGCGTAACTCAAACCTTAACCCTAGGAAGGAAAATCAGCCTATGGTTCGGGATGGTCTCATGGAAATATCAGTGGTGGCAGCCAAGTTGCGTCACTTTTGCGCTCCCCTTGGGATGCCTTTTGCAGCTGCAGTGTGCCTGGAGCCCAGGGCTTCCTGGTTTTAAAAGTCCTAGGCCTAAGCCTAACAGTAACCCTAGGAAGGTAAATCAGCCGGGTATTAGGGTTCTTCCTAAGGGAAAAGCCGTGAAAGCAGCCATGTTGTGGCACTTCTGCACTCCCTTTGGGATGCCTTTGGCAGATGAAGTAAGCCTGGAACTCAGGGCTTCCTGGTTAAAGAAATCCAAGCCCTAGGCTGAACCCTAACCCTAACCCTAGGCAGATAAATCAGCCTAGGTATAGGGATGGTGCCAAGGAAAAAGCTGTGAAAGCTGCCATGTTGTTGCACTTTTGTACTCCCCTTGGGATGCCTTGAACAGCTGCAGTGTGCCTGGAGCTAAGGGCTTCCTAGTTTCAAAAATCCTAGCCCTAGGCCTAAGCCTAACAGTAACCCTGGGAAAGTATGTCAGCCTGGTGTTAGGCTTCTTGCCAAGGAAAAAGCCGTGAAAGCAGCCATGTTGTGGCACTTTTGCACTCCCTTTTGGATGCCTTTCACAGCTCCAGTGTGCCTGGAACTCAGGGCTTCCTGCTTTTAAAAATCCTAGCCCTAGGCCGAACCCCAACCCTAAGACGAGAAAGGCAAATCAGCCAGGAATTAGGCATGTCCCCAAGGAAAAAGCTGTGGAGGCAGGCATGTTGTGGTACTTTTGCGCTCTTCTTGGCTAGTCCTTCGCAGCTGCTGTGTTCTTGGAACTCAGGGCTTTCTGGTTAATAGAGCCCTTACCCTAGGCGTAACTCAAACCTTAACCCTAGGAAGGAAAATCAGCCTATGGTTTGGGATGGTCTCATGGAAATATCAGTGGTGGCAGCCAAGTTGCGTCACTTTTGCGCTCCCCTTGGTATGCCTTTTGCAGCTGCAGTGTGCCTGGAGCCCAGGGCTTCCTGGTTTTAAAAGTCCTAGGCCTAAGCCTAACAGTAACCCTAGGAAGGTAAATCAGCCGGGTATTAGGGTTCTTCCTAAGGGAAAAGCCGTGAAAGCAGCCATGTTGTGGCACTTCTGCACTCCCTTTGGGATGCCTTTGGCAGATGAAGTAAGCCTGGAACTCAGGGCTTCCTGGTTAAAAAAATTCAAGCCCTAGGCTGAACCCTAACCCTAACCCTAGGCAGATAAATCAGCCTAGGTATAGGGATGGTGCCAAGGAAAAAGCTGTGAAAGCTGCCATGTTGTTGCACTTTTGTACTCCCCTTGGGATGCCTTGAACAGCTGCAGTGTGCCTGGAGCTAAGGGCTTCCTAGTTTTAAAAATCCTAGCCCTAGGCCTAAGCCTAACAGTAACCCTGGGAAGGTAAATCAGCCTGATGTTAGGTTTCTTGCCAAGGAAAAAGCCGTGAAAGCAGCCATGTTGTGGCACTTTTGCACTCCCTTTTGGATGCCTTTCACAGCTCCAGTGTGCCTGGAACTCAGGGCTTCCTGCTTTTAAAAATCCTAGCCCTAGGCCGAACCCCAACCCTAAGACGAGAAAGGCAAATCAGCCAGGAATTAGGCATGTCCCCAAGGAAAAAGCTGTGGAGGCAGGCATGTTGTGGTACTTTTGCGCTCTTCTTGGCTAGTCCTTCGCAGCTGCTGTGTTCTTGGAACTCAGGGCTTTCTGGTTAATAGAGCCCTTACCCTAGGCGTAACTCAAACCTTAACCCTAGGAAGGAAAATCAGCCTATGGTTCGGGATGGTCTCATGGAAATATCAGTGGTGGCAGCCAAGTTGCGTCACTTTTGCGCTCCCCTTGGGATGCCTTTCGCAGCTGCAGTGTGCCTGGAGCCCAGGGCTTCCTGGTTTTAAAAGTCCTAGGCCTAAGCCTAACAGTAACCCTAGGAAGGTAAATCAGCCGGGTATTAGGGTTCTTCCTAAGGGAAAAGCCGTGAAAGCAGCCATGTTGTGGCACTTCTGCACTCCCTTTGGGATGCCTTTGGCAGATGAAGTAAGCCTGGAACTCAGGGCTTCCTGGTTAAAGAAATCCAAGCCCTAGGCTGAACCCTAACCCTAACCCTAGGCAGATAAATCAGCCTAGGTATAGGGATGGTGCCAAGGAAAAAGCTGTGAAAGCTGCCATGTTGTTGCACTTTTGTACTCCCCTTGGGATGCCTTGAACAGCTGCAGTGTGCCTGGAGCTAAGGGCTTCCTAGTTTCAAAAATCCTAGCCCTAGGCCTAAGCCTAACAGTAACCCTGGGAAAGTAAGTCAGCCTGGTGTTAGGCTTCTTGCCAAGGAAAAAGCCGTGAAAGCAGCCATGTTGTGGCACTTTTGCACTCCCTTTTGGATGCCTTTCACAGCTCCAGTGTGCCTGGAACTCAGGGCTTCCTGCTTTTAAAAATCCTAGCCCTAGGCCGAACCCCAACCCTAAGACGAGAAAGGCAAATCAGCCAGGAATTAGGCATGTCCCCAAGGAAAAAGCTGTGGAGGCAGGCATGTTGTGGTACTTTTGCGCTCTTCTTGGCTAGTCCTTCGCAGCTGCTGTGTTCTTGGAACTCAGGGCTTTCTGGTTAATAGAGCCCTTACCCTAGGCGTAACTCAAACCTTAACCCTAGGAAGGAAAATCAGCCTATGGTTCGGGATGCTCTCATGGAAATATCAGTGGTGGCAGCCAAGTTGCGTCACTTTTGCGCTCCCCTTGGGATGCCTTTTGCAGCTGCAGTGTGCCTGGAGCCCAGGGCTTCCTGGTTTTAAAAGTCCTAGGCCTAAGCCTAACAGTAACCCTAGGAAGGTAAATCAGCCGGGTATTAGGGTTCTTCCTAAGGGAAAAGCCGTGAAAGCAGCCATGTTGTGGCACTTCTGCACTCCCTTTGGGATGCCTTTGGCAGATGAAGTAAGCCTGGAACTCAGGGCTTCCTGGTTAAAAAAATTCAAGCCCTAGGCTGAACCCTAACCCTAACCCTAGGCAGATAAATCAGCCTAGGTATAGGGATGGTGCCAAGGAAAAAGCTGTGAAAGCTGCCATGTTGTTGCACTTTTGTACTCCCCTTGGGATGCCTTGAACAGCTGCAGTGTGCCTGGAGCTAAGGGCTTCCTAGTTTTAAAAATCCTAGCCCTAGGCCTAAGCCTAACAGTAACCCTGGGAAAGTAAATCAGCCTGATGTTAGGCGTCTTGCCAAGGAAAAAGCCGTGAAAGCAGCCATGTTGTGGCACTTTTGCACTCCCTTTTGGATGCCTTTCACAGCTGCAGTGTGCCTGGAACTCAGGGCTTCCTGCTTTTAAAAATCCTAGCCCTAGGCCGAACCCCAACCCTAAGACGAGAAAGGCAAATCAGCCAGGAATTAGGCATGTCCCCAAGGAAAAAGCTGTGGAGGCAGGCATGTTGTGGTACTTTTGCGCTCTTCTTGGCTAGTCCTTCGCAGCTGCTGTGTTCTTGGAACTCAGGGCTTTCTGGTTAATAGAACCCTTACCCTAGGCGTAACTCAAACCTTAACCCTAGGAAGGAAAATCAGCCTATGGTTCGGGATGGTCTCATGGAAATATCAGTGGTGGCAGCCAAGTTGCGTCACTTTTGCGCTCCCCTTGGGATGCCTTTCGCAGCTGCAGTGTGCCTGGAGCCCAGGGCTTCCCGGTTTTAAAAGTCCTAGGCCTAAGCCTAACAGTAACCCTAGGAAGGTAAATCAGCCGGGTATTAGGGTTCTTCCTAAGGGAAAAGCCGTGAAAGCAGCCATGTTGTGGCACTTCTGCACTCCCTTTGGGATGCCTTTGGCAGATGAAGTAAGCCTGGAACTCAGGGCTTCCTGGTTAAAGAAATCCAAGCCCTAGGCTGAACCCTAACCCTAACCCTAGGCAGATAAATCAGCCTAGGTATAGGGATGGTGCCAAGGAAAAAGCTGTGAAAGCTGCCATGTTGTTGCACTTTTGTACTCCCCTTGGGATGCCTTGAACAGCTGCAGTGTGCCTGGAGCTAAGGGCTTCCTAGTTTCAAAAATCCTAGCCCTAGGCCTAAGCCTAACAGTAACCCTGGGAAAGTAAGTCAGCCTGGTGTTAGGCTTCTTGCCAAGGAAAAAGCCGTGAAAGCAGCCATGTTGTGGCACTTTTGCACTCCCTTTTGGATGCCTTTCACAGCTGCAGTGTGCCTGGAACTCAGGGCTTCCTGCTTTTAAAAATCCTAGCCCTAGGCCGAACCCCAACCCTAAGACGAGAAAGGCAAATCAGCCAGGAATTAGGCATGTCCCCAAGGAAAAAGCTGTGGAGGCAGGCATGTTGTGGTACTTTTGCGCTCTTCTTGGCTAGTCCTTCGCAGCTGCTCTGTTCTTGGAACTCAGGGCTTTCTGGTTAATAGAACCCTTACCCTAGGCGTAACTCAAACCTTAACCCTAGGAAGGAAAATCAGCCTATGGTTCGGGATGGTCTCATGGAAATATCAGTGGTGGCAGCCAAGTTGCGTCACTTTTGCGCTCCCCTTGGGATGCCTTTCGCAGCTGCAGTGTGCCTGGAGCCCAGGGCTTCCCGGTTTTAAAAGTCCTAGGCCTAAGCCTAACAGTAACCCTAGGAAGGTAAATCAGCCGGGTATTAGGGTTCTTCCTAAGGGAAAAGCCGTGAAAGCAGCCATGTTGTGGCACTTCTGCACTCCCTTTGGGATGCCTTTGGCAGATGAAGTAAGCCTGGAACTCAGGGCTTCCTGGTTAAAGAAATCCAAGCCCTAGGCTGAACCCTAACCCTAACCCTAGGCAGATAAATCAGCCTAGGTATAGGGATGGTGCCAAGGAAAAAGCTGTGAAAGCTGCCATGTTGTTGCACTTTTGTACTCCCCTTGGGATGCCTTGAACAGCTGCAGTGTGCCTGGAGCCCAGGGCTTCCTAGTTTTAAAAATCCTAGCCCTAGGCCTAAGCCTAACAGTAACCCTGGGAAAGTAAATCAGCCTGATGTTAGGCGTCTTGCCAAGGAAAAAGCCGTGAAAGCAGCCATGTTGTGGCACTTTTGCACTCCCTTTTGGATGCCTTTCACAGCTCCAGTGTGCCTGGAACTCAGGGCTTCCTGCTTTTAAAAATCCTAGCCCTAGGCCGAACCCCAACCCTAAGACGAGAAAGGCAAATCAGCCAGGAATTAGGCATGTCCCCAAGGAAAAAGCTGTGGAGGCAGGAATGTTGTGGTACTTTTGCGCTCTTCTTGGCTAGTCCTTCGCAGCTGCTGTGTTCTTGGAACTCAGGGCTTTCTGGTTAATAGAACCCTTACCCTAGGCGTAACTCAAACCTTAACCCTAGGAAGGAAAATCAGCCTATGGTTCGGGATGGTCTCATGGAAATATCAGTGGTGGCAGCCAAGTTGCGTCACTTTTGCGCTCCCCTTGGGATGCCTTTCGCAGCTGCAGTGTGCCTGGAGCCCAGGGCTTCCCGGTTTTAAAAGTCCTAGGCCTAAGCCTAACAGTAACCCTAGGAAGGTAAATCAGCCGGGTATTAGGGTTCTTCCTAAGGGAAAAGCCGTGAAAGCAGCCATGTTGTGGCACTTCTGCACTCCCTTTGGGATGCCTTTGGCAGATGAAGTAAGCCTGGAACTCAGGGCTTCCTGGTTAAAGAAATCCAAGCCCTAGGCTGAACCCTAACCCTAACCCTAGGCAGATAAATCAGCCTAGGTATAGGGATGGTGCCAAGGAAAAAGCTGTGAAAGCTGCCATGTTGTTGCACTTTTGTACTCCCCTTGGGATGCCTTGAACAGCTGCAGTGTGCCTGGAGCCCAGGGCTTCCTAGTTTCAAAAATCCTAGCCCTAGGCCTAAGCCTAACAGTAACCCTGGGAAGGTAAATCAGCCTGATGTTAGGCGTCTTGCCAAGGAAAAAGCCGTGAAAGCAGCCATGTTGTGGCACTTTTGCACTCCCTTTTGGATGCCTTTCCCAGCTCCAGTGTGCCTGGAACTCAGGGCTTCCTGCTTTTAAAAATCCTAGCCCTAGGCCGAACCCCAACCCTAAGACGAGAAAGGCAAATCAGCCAGGAATTAGGCATGTCCCCAAGGAAAAAGCTGTGGAGGCAGGCATGTTGTGGTACTTTTGCGCTCTTCTTGGCTAGTCCTTCGCAGCTGCTGTGTTCTTGGAACTCAGGGCTTTCTGGTTAATAGACCCTTACCCTAGGCGTAACTCAAACCTTAACCCTAGGAAGGAAAATCAGCCTATGGTTCGGGATGGTCTCATGGAAATATCAGTGGTGGCAGCCAAGTTGCGTCACTTTTGCGCTCCCCTTGGGATGCCTTTCGCAGCTGCAGTGTGCCTGGAGCCCAGGGCTTCCCGGTTTTAAAAGTCCTAGGCCTAAGCCTAACAGTAACCCTAGGAAGGTAAATCAGCCGGGTATTAGGGTTCTTCCTAAGGGAAAAGCCGTGAAAGCAGCCATGTTGTGGCACTTCTGCACTCCCTTTGGGATGCCTTTGGCAGATGAAGTAAGCCTGGAACTCAGGGCTTCCTGGTTAAAGAAATCCAAGCCCTAGGCTGAACCCTAACCCTAACCCTAGGCAGATAAATCAGCCTAGGTATAGGGATGGTGCCAAGGAAAAAGCTGTGAAAGCTGCCATGTTGTTGCACTTTTGTACTCCCCTTGGGATGCCTTGAACAGCTGCAGTGTGCCTGGAGCCCAGGGCTTCCTAGTTTCAAAAATCCTAGCCCTAGGCCTAAGCCTAACAGTAACCCTGGGAAGGTAAATCAGCCTGATGTTAGGCGTCTTGCCAAGGAAAAAGCCGTGAAAGCAGCCATGTTGTGGCACTTTTGCACTCCCTTTTGGATGCCTTTCCCAGCTCCAGTGTGCCTGGAACTCAGGGCTTCCTGCTTTTAAAAATCCTAGCCCTAGGCCGAACCCCAACCCTAAGACGAGAAAGGCAAATCAGCCAGGAATTAGGCATGTCCCCAAGGAAAAAGCTGTGGAGGCAGGCATGTTGTGGTACTTTTGCGCTCTTCTTGGCTAGTCCTTCGCAGCTGCTGTGTTCTTGGAACTCAGGGCTTTCTGGTTAATAGAGCCCTTACCCTAGGCGTAACTCAAACCTTAACCCTAGGAAGGAAAATCAGCCTATGGTTCGGGATGGTCTCATGGAAATATCAGTGGTGGCAGCCAAGTTGCGTCACTTTTGCGCTCCCCTTGGGATGACTTTCGCAGCTGCAGTGTGCCTGGAGCCCAGGGCTTCCTGGTTTTAAAAGTCCTAGGCCTAAGCCTAACAGTAACCCTAGGAAGGTAAATCAGCCGGGTATTAGGGTTCTTCCTAAGGGAAAAGCCGTGAAAGCAGCCATGTTGTGGCACTTCTGCACTCCCTTTGGGATGCCTTTGGCAGATGAAGTAAGCCTGGAACTCAGGGCTTCCTGGTTAAAGAAATCCAAGCCCTAGGCTGAACCCTAACCCTAACCCTAGGCAGATAAATCAGCCTAGGTATAGGGATGGTGCCAAGGAAAAAGCTGTGAAAGCTGCCATGTTGTTGCACTTTTGTACTCCCCTTGGGATGCCTTGAACAGCTGCAGTGTGCCTGGAGCTAAGGGCTTCCTAGTTTCAAAAATCCTAGCCCTAGGCCTAAGCCTAACAGTAACCCTGGGAAAGTTAATCAGCCTGATGTTAGGCTTCTTGCCAAGGAAAAAGCCGTGAAAGCAGCCATGTTGTGGCACTTTTGCACTCCCTTTTGGATGCCTTTCACAGCTGCAGTGTGCCTGGAACTCAGGGCTTCCTGCTTTTAAAAATCCTAGCCCTAGGCCGAACCCCAACCCTAAGACGAGAAAGGCAAATCAGCCAGGAATTAGGCATGTCCCCAAGGAAAAAGCTGTGGAGGCAGGCATGTTGTGGTACTTTTGCGCTCTTCTTGGCTAGTCCTTCGCAGCTGCTGTGTTCTTGGAACTCCGGGCTTTCTGGTTAATAGACCCTTACCCTAGGCGTAACTCAAACCTTAACCCTAGGAAGGAAAATCAACCTATGGTTCGGGATGGTCTCATGGAAATATCAGTGGTGGCAGCCAAGTTGCGTCACTTTTGCGCTCCCCTTGGGATGCCTTTTGCAGCTGCAGTGTGCCTGGAGCCCAGGGCTTCCTGGTTTTAAAAGTCCTAGGCCTAAGCCTAACAGTAACCCTAGGAAGGTAAATCAGCCGGGTATTAGGGTTCTTCCTAAGGGAAAAGCCGTGAAAGCAGCCATGTTGTGGCACTTCTGCACTCCCTTTGGGATGCCTTTGGCAGATGAAGTAAGCCTGGAACTCAGGGCTTCCTGGTTAAAAAAATTCAAGCCCTAGGCTGAACCCTAACCCTAACCCTAGGCAGATAAATCAGCCTAGGTATAGGGATGGTGCCAAGGAAAAAGCTGTGAAAGCTGCCATGTTGTTGCACTTTTGTACTCCCCTTGGGATGCCTTGAACAGCTGCAGTGTGCCTGGAGCTAAGGGCTTCCTAGTTTAAAAAATCCTAGCCCTAGGCCTAAGCCTAACAGTAACCCTGGGAAGGTAAATCAGCCTGGTGTTAGGCCTCTTGCCAAGGAAAAAGCCGTGAAAGCAGCCATGTTGTGGCACTTTTGCACTCCCTTTTGGATGCCTTTCACAGCTCCAGTGTGCCTGGAACTCAGGGCTTCCTGCTTTTAAAAATCCTAGCCCTAGGCCGAACCCCAACCCTAAGACGAGAAAGGCAAATCAGCCAGGAATTAGGCATGTCCCCAAGGAAAAAGCTGTGGAGGCAGGCATGTTGTGGTACTTTTGCGCTCTTCTTGGCTAGTCCTTCGCAGCTGCTGTGTTCTTGGAACTCAGGGCTTTCTGGTTAATAGAGCCCTTACCCTAGGCGTAACTCAAACCTTAACCCTAGGAAGGAAAATCAGCCTATGGTTCGGGATGCTCTCATGGAAATATTAGCGGTGGCAGCCAAGTTGCGTCACTTTTGCGCTCCCCTTGGGATGCCTTTCGCAGCTGCAGTGTGCCTGGAGCCCAGGGCTTCCTGGTTTTAAAAGTCCTAGGCCTAAGACTAACAGTAACCCTAGGAAGGTAAATCAGCCGGGTATTAGGGTTCTTCCTAAGGGAAAAGCCGTGAAAGCAGCCATGTTGTGGCACTTTTGCACTTCCTTTTGGATGCCTTTCACAGCTCCAGTGTGCCTGGAACTCAGGGCTTCCTGCTTTTAAAAATCCTAGCCCTAGGCCGAACCCCAACCCTAAGACGAGAAAGGCAAATCAGCCAGGAATTAGGCATGTCCCCAAGGAAAAAGCTGTGGAGGCAGGCATGTTGTGGTACTTTTGCGCTCTTCTTGGCTAGTCCTTCGCAGCTGCTGTGTTCTTGGAACTCAGGGCTTTCTGGTTAATAGACCCTTACCCTAGGCGTAACTCAAACCTTAACCCTAGGAAGGAAAATCAGCCTATGGTTCGGGATGGTCTCATGGAAATATCAGTGGTGGCAGCCAAGTTGCGTCACTTTTGCGCTCCCCTTGGGATGCCTTTCGCAGCTGCAGTGTGCCTGGAGCCCAGGGCTTCCTGGTTTTAAAAGTCCTAGGCCTAAGCCTAACAGTAACCCTAGGAAGGTAAATCAGCCGGGTATTAGGGTTCTTCCTAAGGGAAAAGCCGTGAAAGCAGCCATGTTGTGGCACTTCTGCACTCCCTTTGGGATGCCTTTGGCAGATGAAGTAAGCCTGGAACTCAGGGCTTCCTGGTTAAAGAAATCCAAGCCCTAGGCTGAACCCTAACCCTAACCCTAGGCAGATAAATCAGCCTAGGTATAGGGATGGTGCCAAGGAAAAGGCTGTGAAAGCTGCCATGTTGTTGCACTTTTGTACTCCCCTTGGGATGCCTTGAACAGCTGCAGTGTGCCTGGAGCCCAGGGCTTCCTAGTTTTAAAAATCCTAGCCCTAGGCCTAAGCCTAACAGTAACCCTGGGAAGGTAAATCAGCCTGGTGTTAGGCGTCTTGCCAAGGAAAAAGCCGTGAAAGCAGCCATGTTGTGGCACTTTTGCACTCCCTTTTGGATGCCTTTCCCAGCTCCAGTGTGCCTGGAACTCAGGGCTTCCTGCTTTTAAAAATCCTAGCCCTAGGCCGAACCCCAACCCTAAGACGAGAAAGGCAAATCAGCCAGGAATTAGGCATGTCCCCAAGGAAAAAGCTGTGGAGGCAGGCATGTTGTGGTACTTTTGCGCTCTTCTTGGCTAGTCCTTCGCAGCTGCTGTGTTCTTGGAACTCAGGGCTTTCTGGTTAATAGAGCCCTTACCCTAGGCGTAACTCAAACCTTAAGCCTAGGAAGGAAAATCAGCCTATGGTTCGGGATGGTCTCATGGAAATATCAGTGGTGGCAGCCAAGTTGCGTCACTTTTGCGCTCCCCTTGGGATGCCTTTTGCAGCTGCAGTGTGCCTGGAGCCCAGGGCTTCCTGGTTTTAAAAGTCCTAGGCCTAAGCCTAACAGTAACCCTAGGAAGGTAAATCAGCCGGGTATTAGGGTTCTTCCTAAGGGAAAAGCCGTGAAAGCAGCCATGTTGTGGCACTTCTGCACTCCCTTTGGGATGCCTTTGGCAGATGAAGTAAGCCTGGAACTCAGGGCTTCCTGGTTAAAGAAATCCAAGCCCTAGGCTGAACCCTAACCCTAACCCTAGGCAGATAAATCAGCCTAGGTATAGGGATGGTGCCAAGGAAAAGGCTGTGAAAGCTGCCATGTTGTTGCACTTTTGTACTCCCCTTGGGATGCCTTGAACAGCTGCAGTGTGCCTGGAGCCCAGGGCTTCCTAGTTTTAAAAATCCTAGCCCTAGGCCTAAGCCTAACAGTAACCCTGGGAAGGTAAATCAGCCTGGTGTTAGGCGTCTTGCCAAGGAAAAAGCCGTGAAAGCAGCCATGTTGTGGCACTTTTGCACTCCCTTTTGGATGCCTTTCACAGCTCCAGTGTGCCTGGAACTCAGGGCTTCCTGCTTTTAAAAATCCTAGCCCTAGGCCGAACCCCAACCCTAAGACGAGAAAGGCAAATCAGCCAGGAATTAGGCATGTCCCCAAGGAAAAAGCTGTGGAGGCAGGCATGTTGTGGTACTTTTGCGCTCTTCTTGGCTAGTCCTTCGCAGCTGCTGTGTTCTTGGAACTCAGGGCTTTCTGGTTAATAGAGCCCTTACCCTAGGCGTAACTCAAACCTTAACCCTAGGAAGGAAAATCAGCCTATGGTTCGGGATGGTCTCATGGAAATATCAGTGGTGGCAGCCAAGTTGCGTCACTTTTGCGCTCCCCTTGGGATGCCTTTTGCAGCTGCAGTGTGCCTGGAGCCCAGGGCTTCCTGGTTTTAAAAGTCCTAGGCCTAAGCCTAACAGTAACCCTAGGAAGGTAAATCAGCCGGGTATTAGCGTTCTTCCTAAGGGAAAAGCCATGAAAGCAGCCATGTTGTGGCACTTCTGCACTCCCTTTGGGATGCCTTTGGCAGATGAAGTAAGCCTGGAACTCAGGGCTTCCTGGTTAAAGAAATCCAAGCCCTAGGCTGAACCCAAACCCTAACCCTAGGCAGATAAATCAGCCTAGGTATAGGGATGGTGCCAAGGAAAAAGCTGTGAAAGCTGCCATGTTGTTGCACTTTTGTACTCCCCTTGGGATGCCTTGAACAGCTGCAGTGTGCCTGGAGCTAAGGGCTTCCTAGTTTCAAAAATCCTAGCCCTAGGCCTAAGCCTAACAGTAACCCTAGGAAGGTAAATCAGACTGATATTAGGTTTCTTGCCAAGGAAAAAGCCGTGAAAGCAGCCATGTTGTGGCACTTTTGCACTCCCTTTTGGATGCCTTTCCCAGCTCCAGTGTGCCTGGAACTCAGGGCTTCCTGATTTTAAAAATCCTAGCCCTAGGCCGAACCCCAACCCTAAGACGAGAAAGGCAAATCAGCCAGGAATTAGGCATGTCCCCAAGGAAAAAGCTGTGGAGGCAGGCATGTTGTGGTACTTTTGCGCTCTTCTTGGCTAGTCCTTCGCAGCTGCTGTGTTCTTGGAACTCAGGGCTTTCTGGTTAATAGAGCCCTTACCCTAGGCGTAACTCAAACCTTAACCCTAGGAAGGAAAATCAGCCTATGGTTCGGGATGGTCTCATGGAAATATCAGTGGTGGCAGCCAAGTTGCGTCACTTTTGCGCTCCCCTTGGGATGCCTTTCGCAGCTGCAGTGTGCCTGGAGCCCAGGGCTTCCTGGTTTTAAAAGTCCTAGGCCTAAGCCTAACAGTAACCCTAGGAAGGTAAATCAGCCGGGTATTAGGGTTCTTCCTAAGGGAAAAGCCGTGAAAGCAGCCATGTTGTGGCACTTCTGCACTCCCTTTGGGATGCCTTTGGCAGATGAAGTAAGCCTGGAACTCAGGGCTTCCTGGTTAAAGAAATCCAAGCCCTAGGCTGAACCCTAACCCTAACCCTAGGCAGATAAATCAGCCTAGGTATAGGGATGGTGCCAAGGAAAAAGCTGTGAAAGCTGCCATGTTGTTGCACTTTTGTACTCCCCTTGGGATGCCTTGAACAGCTGCAGTGTGCCTGGAGCTAAGGGCTTCCTAGTTTCAAAAATCCTAGCCCTAGGCCTAAGCCTAACAGTAACCCTGGGAAAGTATGTCAGCCTGGTGTTAGGCTTCTTGCCAAGGAAAAAGCCGTGAAAGCAGCCATGTTGTGGCACTTTTGCACTCCCTTTTGGATGCCTTTCACAGCTCCAGTGTGCCTGGAACTCAGGGCTTCCTGCTTTTAAAAATCCTAGCCCTAGGCCGAACCCCAACCCTAAGACGAGAAAGGCAAATCAGCCAGGAATTAGGCATGTCCCCAAGGAAAAAGCTGAGGAGGCAGGCATGTTGTGGTACTTTTGCGCTCTTCTTGGCTAGTCCTTCGCAGCTGCTGTGTTCTTGGAACTCAGGGCTTTCTGGTTAATAGAGCCCTTACCCTAGGCGTAACTCAAACCTTAACCCTAGGAAGGAAAATCAGCCTATGGTTTGGGATGGTCTCATGGAAATATCAGTGGTGGCAGCCAAGTTGCGTCACTTTTGCGCTCCCCTTGGTATGCCTTTTGCAGCTGCAGTGTGCCTGGAGCCCAGGGCTTCCTGGTTTTAAAAGTCCTAGGCCTAAGCCTAACAGTAACCCTAGGAAGGTAAATCAGCCGGGTATTAGGGTTCTTCCTCAGGGAAAAGCCGTGAAAGCAGCCATGTTGTGGCACTTCTGCACTCCCTTTGGGATGCCTTTGGCAGATGAAGTAAGCCTGGAACTCAGGGCTTCCTGGTTAAAAAAATTCAAGCCCTAGGCTGAACCCTAACCCTAACCCTAGGCAGATAAATCAGCCTAGGTATAGGGATGGTGCCAAGGAAAAAGCTGTGAAAGCTGCCATGTTGTTGCACTTTTGTACTCCCCTTGGGATGCCTTGAACAGCTGCAGTGTGCCTGGAGCTAAGGGCTTCCTAGTTTTAAAAATCCTAGCCCTAGGCCTAAGCCTAACAGTAACCCTGGGAAGGTAAATCAGCCTGATGTTAGGTTTCTTGCCAAGGAAAAAGCCGTGAAAGCAGCCATGTTGTGGCACTTTTGCACTCCCTTTTGGATGCCTTTCCCAGCTCCAGTGTGCCTGGAACTCAGGGCTTCCTGCTTTTAAAAATCCTAGCCCTAGGCCGAACCCCAACCCTAAGACGAGAAAGGCAAATCAGCCAGGAATTAGGCATGTCCCCAAGGAAAAAGCTGTGGAGGCAGGCATGTTGTGGTACTTTTGCGCTCTTCTTGGCTAGTCCTTCGCAGCTGCTGTGTTCTTGGAACTCAGGGCTTTCTGGTTAATAGAGCCCTTACCCTAGGCGTAACTCAAACCTTAACCCTAGGAAGGAAAATCAGCCTATGGTTCGGGATGGTCTCATGGAAATATCAGTGGTGGCAGCCAAGTTGCGTCACTTTTGCGCTCCCCTTGGGATGCCTTTTGCAGCTGCAGTGTGCCTGGAGCCCAGGGCTTCCTGGTTTTAAAAGTCCTAGGCCTAAGCCTAACAGTAACCCTAGGAAGGTAAATCAGCCGGGTATTAGGGTTCTTCCTAAGGGAAAAGCCGTGAAAGCAGCCATGTTGTGGCACTTCTGCACTCCCTTTGGGATGCCTTTGGCAGATGAAGTAAGCCTGGAACTCAGGGCTTCCTGGTTAAAGAAATCCAAGCCCTAGGCTGAACCCTAACCCTAACCCTAGGCAGATAAATCAGCCTAGGTATAGGGATGGTGCCAAGGAAAAAGCTGTGAAAGCTGCCATGTTGTTGCACTTTTGTACTCCCCTTGGGATGCCTTGAACAGCTGCAGTGTGCCTGGAGCTAAGGGCTTCCTAGTTTCAAAAATCCTAGCCCTAGGCCTAAGCCTAACAGTAACCCTGGGAAAGTAAGTCAGCCTGGTGTTAGGCTTCTTGCCAAGGAAAAAGCCGTGAAAGCAGCCATGTTGTGGCACTTTTGCACTCCCTTTTGGATGCCTTTCACAGCTCCAGTGTGCCTGGAACTCAGGGCTTCCTGCTTTTAAAAATCCTAGCCCTAGGCCGAACCCCAACCCTAAGACGAGAAAGGCAAATCAGCCAGGCATTAGGCATGTCCCCAAGGAAAAAGCTGTGGAGGCAGGCATGTTGTGGTACTTTTGCGCTCTTCTTGGCTAGTCCTTCGCAGCTGCTGTGTTCTTGGAACTCAGGGCTTTCTGGTTAATAGAGCCCTTACCCTAGGCGTAACTCAAACCTTAACCCTAGGAAGGAAAATCAGCCTATGGTTCGGGATGGTCTCATGGAAATATCAGTGGTGGCAGCCAAGTTGCGTCACTTTTGCGCTCCCCTTGGGATGCCTTTCGCAGCTGCAGTGTGCCTGGAGCCCAGGGCTTCCTGGTTTTAAAAGTCCTAGGCCTAAGCCTAACAGTAACCCTAGGAAGGTAAATCAGCCGGGTATTAGGGTTCTTCCTAAGGGAAAAGCCGTGAAAGCAGCCATGTTGTGGCACTTCTGCACTCCCTTTGGGATGCCTTTGGCAGATGAAGTAAGCCTGGAACTCAGGGCTTCCTGGTTAAAGAAATCCAAGCCCTAGGCTGAACCCTAACCCTAACCCTAGGCAGATAAATCAGCCTAGGTATAGGGATGGTGCCAAGGAAAAAGCTGTGAAAGCTGCCATGTTGTTGCACTTTTGTACTCCCCTTGGGATGCCTTGAACAGCTGCAGTGTGCCTGGAGCTAAGGGCTTCCTAGTTTCAAAAATCCTAGCCCTAGGCCTAAGCCTAACAGTAACCCTGGGAAAGTATGTCAGCCTGGTGTTAGGCTTCTTGCCAAGGAAAAAGCCGTGAAAGCAGCCATGTTGTGGCACTTTTGCACTCCCTTTTGGATGCCTTTCACAGCTCCAGTGTGCCTGGAACTCAGGGCTTCCTGCTTTTAAAAATCCTAGCCCTAGGCCGAACCCCAACCCTAAGACGAGAAAGGCAAATCAGCCAGGAATTAGGCATGTCCCCAAGGAAAAAGCTGAGGAGGCAGGCATGTTGTGGTACTTTTGCGCTCTTCTTGGCTAGTCCTTCGCAGCTGCTGTGTTCTTGGAACTCAGGGCTTTCTGGTTAATAGAGCCCTTACCCTAGGCGTAACTCAAACCTTAACCCTAGGAAGGAAAATCAGCCTATGGTTTGGGATGGTCTCATGGAAATATCAGTGGTGGCAGCCAAGTTGCGTCACTTTTGCGCTCCCCTTGGTATGCCTTTTGCAGCTGCAGTGTGCCTGGAGCCCAGGGCTTCCTGGTTTTAAAAGTCCTAGGCCTAAGCCTAACAGTAACCCTAGGAAGGTAAATCAGCCGGGTATTAGGGTTCTTCCTAAGGGAAAAGCCGTGAAAGCAGCCATGTTGTGGCACTTCTGCACTCCCTTTGGGATGCCTTTGGCAGATGAAGTAAGCCTGGAACTCAGGGCTTCCTGGTTAAAAAAATTCAAGCCCTAGGCTGAACCCTAACCCTAACCCTAGGCAGATAAATCAGCCTAGGTATAGGGATGGTGCCAAGGAAAAAGCTGTGAAAGCTGCCATGTTGTTGCACTTTTGTACTCCCCTTGGGATGCCTTGAACAGCTGCAGTGTGCCTGGAGCTAAGGGCTTCCTAGTTTTAAAAATCCTAGCCCTAGGCCTAAGCCTAACAGTAACCCTGGGAAGGTAAATCAGCCTGATGTTAGGTTTCTTGCCAAGGAAAAAGCCGTGAAAGCAGCCATGTTGTGGCACTTTTGCACTCCCTTTTGGATGCCTTTCCCAGCTCCAGTGTGCCTGGAACTCAGGGCTTCCTGCTTTTAAAAATCCTAGCCCTAGGCCGAACCCCAACCCTAAGACGAGAAAGGCAAATCAGCCAGGAATTAGGCATGTCCCCAAGGAAAAAGCTGTGGAGGCAGGCATGTTGTGGTACTTTTGCGCTCTTCTTGGCTAGTCCTTCGCAGCTGCTGTGTTCTTGGAACTCAGGGCTTTCTGGTTAATAGAGCCCTTACCCTAGGCGTAACTCAAACCTTAACCCTAGGAAGGAAAATCAGCCTATGGTTCGGGATGGTCTCATGGAAATATCAGTGGTGGCAGCCAAGTTGCGTCACTTTTGCGCTCCCCTTGGGATGCCTTTTGCAGCTGCAGTGTGCCTGGAGCCCAGGGCTTCCTGGTTTTAAAAGTCCTAGGCCTAAGCCTAACAGTAACCCTAGGAAGGTAAATCAGCCGGGTATTAGGGTTCTTCCTAAGGGAAAAGCCGTGAAAGCAGCCATGTTGTGGCACTTCTGCACTCCCTTTGGGATGCCTTTGGCAGATGAAGTAAGCCTGGAACTCAGGGCTTCCTGGTTAAAGAAATCCAAGCCCTAGGCTGAACCCTAACCCTAACCCTAGGCAGATAAATCAGCCTAGGTATAGGGATGGTGCCAAGGAAAAAGCTGTGAAAGCTGCCATGTTGTTGCACTTTTGTACTCCCCTTGGGATGCCTTGAACAGCTGCAGTGTGCCTGGAGCTAAGGGCTTCCTAGTTTCAAAAATCCTAGCCCTAGGCCTAAGCCTAACAGTAACCCTGGGAAAGTAAGTCAGCCTGGTGTTAGGCTTCTTGCCAAGGAAAAAGCCGTGAAAGCAGCCATGTTGTGGCACTTTTGCACTCCCTTTTGGATGCCTTTCACAGCTCCAGTGTGCCTGGAACTCAGGGCTTCCTGCTTTTAAAAATCCTAGCCCTAGGCCGAACCCCAACCCTAAGACGAGAAAGGCAAATCAGCCAGGAATTAGGCATGTCCCCAAGGAAAAAGCTGTGGAGGCAGGCATGTTGTGGTACTTTTGCGCTCTTCTTGGCTAGTCCTTCGCAGCTGCTGTGTTCTTGGAACTCAGGGCTTTCTGGTTAATAGAGCCCTTACCCTAGGCGTAACTCAAACCTTAACCCTAGGAAGGAAAATCAGCCTATGGTTCGGGATGGTCTCATGGAAATATCAGTGGTGGCAGCCAAGTTGCGTCACTTTTGCGCTCCCCTTGGGATGCCTTTTGCAGCTGCAGTGTGCCTGGAGCCCAGGGCTTCCTGGTTTTAAAAGTCCTAGGCCTAAGCCTAACAGTAACCCTAGGAAGGTAAATCAGCCGGGTATTAGGGTTCTTCCTAAGGGAAAAGCCGTGAAAGCAGCCATGTTGTGGCACTTCTGCACTCCCTTTGGGATGCCTTTGGCAGATGAAGTAAGCCTGGAACTCAGGGCTTCCTGGTTAAAAAAATTCAAGCCCTAGGCTGAACCCTAACCCTAACCCTAGGCAGATAAATCAGCCTAGGTATAGGGATGGTGCCAAGGAAAAAGCTGTGAAAGCTGCCATGTTGTTGCACTTTTGTACTCCCCTTGGGATGCCTTGAACAGCTGCAGTGTGCCTGGAGCTAAGGGCTTCCTAGTTTTAAAAATCCTAGCCCTAGGCCTAAGCCTAACAGTAACCCTGGGAAGGTAAATCAGCCTGATGTTAGGTTTCTTGCCAAGGAAAAAGCCGTGAAAGCAGCCATGTTGTGGCACTTTTGCACTCCCTTTTGGATGCCTTTCACAGCTCCAGTGTGCCTGGAACTCAGGGCTTCCTGCTTTTAAAAATCCTAGCCCTAGGCCGAACCCCAACCCTAAGACGAGAAAGGCAAATCAGCCAGGAATTAGGCATGTCCCCAAGGAAAAAGCTGTGGAGGCAGGCATGTTGTGGTACTTTTGCGCTCTTCTTGGCTAGTCCTTCGCAGCTGCTGTGTTCTTGGAACTCAGGGCTTTCTGGTTAATAGGGCCTTTACCCTAGGCGTAACTCAAACCTTAACCCTAGGAAGGAAAATCAGCCTATGGTTCGGGATGGTCTCATGGAAATATCAGTGGTGGCAGCCAAGTTGCGTCACTTTTGCGCTCCCCTTGGGATGCCTTTCGCAGCTGCAGTGTGCCTGGAGCCCAGGGCTTCCTGGTTTTAAAAGTCCTAGGCCTAAGCCTAACAGTAACCCTAGGAAGGTAAATCAGCCGGGTATTAGGGTTCTTCCTAAGGGAAAAGCCGTGAAAGCAGCCATGTTGTGGCACTTCTGCACTCCCTTTGGGATGCCTTTGGCAGATGAAGTAAGCCTGGAACTCAGGGCTTCCTGGTTAAAGAAATCCAAGCCCTAGGCTGAACCCTAACCCTAACCCTAGGCAGATAAATCAGCCTAGGTATAGGGATGGTGCCAAGGAAAAAGCTGTGAAAGCTGCCATGTTGTTGCACTTTTGTACTCCCCTTGGGATGCCTTGAACAGCTGCAGTGTGCCTGGAGCTAAGGGCTTCCTAGTTTCAAAAATCCTAGCCCTAGGCCTAAGCCTAACAGTAACCCTGGGAAAGTATGTCAGCCTGGTGTTAGGCTTCTTGCCAAGGAAAAAGCCGTGAAAGCAGCCATGTTGTGGCACTTTTGCACTCCCTTTTGGATGCCTTTCACAGCTCCAGTGTGCCTGGAACTCAGGGCTTCCTGCTTTTAAAAATCCTAGCCCTAGGCCGAACCCCAACCCTAAGACGAGAAAGGCAAATCAGCCAGGAATTAGGCATGTCCCCAAGGAAAAAGCTGAGGAGGCAGGCATGTTGCGGTACTTTTGCGCTCTTCTTGGCTAGTCCTTCGCAGCTGCTGTGTTCTTGGAACTCAGGGCTTTCTGGTTAATAGAGCCCTTACCCTAGGCGTAACTCAAACCTTAACCCTAGGAAGGAAAATCAGCCTATGGTTCGGGATGGTCTCATGGAAATATCAGTGGTGGCAGCCAAGTTGCGTCACTTTTGCGCTCCCCTTGGGATGCCTTTCGCAGCTGCAGTGTGCCTGGAGCCCAGGGCTTCCTGGTTTTAAAAGTCCTAGGCCTAAGCCTAACAGTAACCCTAGGAAGGTAAATCAGCCGGGTATTAGGGTTCTTCCTAAGGGAAAAGCCGTGAAAGCAGCCATGTTGTGGCACTTCTGCACTCCCTTTGGGATGCCTTTGGCAGATGAAGTAAGCCTGGAACTCAGGGCTTCCTGGTTAAAAAAATTCAAGCCCTAGGCTGAACCCTAACCCTAACCCTAGGCAGATAAATCAGCCTAGGTATAGGGATGGTGCCAAGGAAAAAGCTGTGAAAGCTGCCATGTTGTTGCACTTTTGTACTCCCCTTGGGATGCCTTGAACAGCTGCAGTGTGCCTGGAGCTAAGGGCTTCCTAGTTTTAAAAATCCTAGCCCTAGGCCTAAGCCTAACAGTAACCCTGGGAAAGTAAATCAGCCTGATGTTAGGCGTCTTGCCAAGGAAAAAGCCGTGAAAGCAGCCATGTTGTGGCACTTTTGCACTCCCTTTTGGATGCCTTTCACAGCTCCAGTGTGCCTGGAACTCAGGGCTTCCTGCTTTTAAAAATCCTAGCCCTAGGCCGAACCCCAACCCTAAGACGAGAAAGGCAAATCAGCCAGGAATTAGGCATGTCCCCAAGGAAAAAGCTGTGGAGGCAGGCATGTTGTGGTACTTTTGCGCTCTTCTTGGCTAGTCCTTCGCAGCTGCTGTGTTCTTGGAACTCAGGGCTTTCTGGTTAATAGAACCCTTACCCTAGGCGTAACTCAAACCTTAACCCTAGGAAGGAAAATCAGCCTATGGTTCGGGATGGTCTCATGGAAATATCAGTGGTGGCAGCCAAGTTGCGTCACTTTTGCGCTCCCCTTGGGATGCCTTTCGCAGCTGCAGTGTGCCTGGAGCCCAGGGCTTCCCGGTTTTAAAAGTCCTAGGCCTAAGCCTAACAGTAACCCTAGGAAGGTAAATCAGCCGGGTATTAGGGTTCTTCCTAAGGGAAAAGCCGTGAAAGCAGCCATGTTGTGGCACTTCTGCACTCCCTTTGGGATGCCTTTGGCAGATGAAGTAAGCCTGGAACTCAGGGCTTCCTGGTTAAAAAAATTCAAGCCCTAGGCTGAACCCTAACCCTAACCCTAGGCAGATAAATCAGCCTAGGTATAGGGATGGTGCCAAGGAAAAAGCTGTGAAAGCTGCCATGTTGTTGCACTTTTGTACTCCCCTTGGGATGCCTTGAACAGCTGCAGTGTGCCTGGAGCTAAGGGCTTCCTAGTTTCAAAAATCCTAGCCCTAGGCCTAAGCCTAACAGTAACCCTGGGAAAGTAAGTCAGCATGGTGTTAGGCTTCTTGCCAAGGAAAAAGCCGTGAAAGCAGCCATGTTGTGGCACTTTTGCACTCCCTTTTGGATGCCTTTCACAGCTCCAGTGTGCCTGGAACTCAGGGCTTCCTGCTTTTAAAAATCCTAGCCCTAGGCCGAACCCCAACCCTAAGACGAGAAAGGCAAATCAGCCAGGAATTAGGCATGTCCCCAAGGAAAAAGCTGTGGAGGCAGGCATGTTGTGGTACTTTTGCGCTCTTCTTGGCTAGTCCTTCGCAGCTGCTGTGTTCTTGGAACTCAGGGCTTTCTGGTTAATAGAGCCCTTACCCTAGGCGTAACTCAAACCTTAACCCTAGGAAGGAAAATCAGCCTATGGTTCGGGATGGTCTCATGGAAATATCAGTGGTGGCAGCCAAGTTGCGTCACTTTTGCGCTCCCCTTGGGATGCCTTTTGCAGCTGCAGTGTGCCTGGAGCCCAGGGCTTCCTGGTTTTAAAAGTCCTAGGCCTAAGCCTAACAGTAACCCTAGGAAGGTAAATCAGCCGGGTATTAGGGTTCTTCCTAAGGGAAAAGCCGTGAAAGCAGCCATGTTGTGGCACTTCTGCACTCCCTTTGGGATGCCTTTGGCAGATGAAGTAAGCCTGGAACTCAGGGCTTCCTGGTTAAAAAAATTCAAGCCCTAGGCTGAACCCTAACCCTAACCCTAGGCAGATAAATCAGCCTAGGTATAGGGATGGTGCCAAGGAAAAAGCTGTGAAAGCTGCCATGTTGTTGCACTTTTGTACTCCCCTTGGGATGCCTTGAACAGCTGCAGTGTGCCTGGAGCCCAGGGCTTCCTAGTTTCAAAAATCCTAGCCCTAGGCCTAAGCCTAACAGTAACCCTGGGAAAGTAAGTCAGCATGGTGTTAGGCATCTTGCCAAGGAAAAAGCCATGAAAGCAGCCATGTTGTGGCACTTTTGCACTCCCTTTTGGATGCCTTTCACAGCTCCAGTGTGCCTGGAACTCAGGGCTTCCTGCTTTTAAAAATCCTAGCCCTAGGCCGAACCCCAACCCTAAGACGAGAAAGGCAAATCAGCCAGGAATTAGGCATGTCCCCAAGGAAAAAGCTGTGGAGGCAGGCATGTTGTGGTACTTTTGCGCTCTTCTTGGCTAGTCCTTCGCAGCTGCTGTGTTCTTGGAACTCAGGGCTTTCTGGTTAATAGAGCCCTTACCCTAGGCGTAACTCAAACCTTAACCCTAGGAAGGAAAATCAGCCTATGGTTCGGGATGGTCTCATGGAAATATCAGTGGTGGCAGCCAAGTTGCGTCACTTTTGCGCTCCCCTTGGGATGCCTTTTGCAGCTGCAGTGTGCCTGGAGCCCAGGGCTTCCTGGTTTTAAAAGTCCTAGGCCTAAGCCTAACAGTAACCCTAGGAAGGTAAATCAGCCGGGTATTAGGGTTCTTCCTAAGGGAAAAGCCGTGAAAGCAGCCATGTTGTGGCACTTCTGCACTCCCTTTGGGATGCCTTTGGCAGATGAAGTAAGCCTGGAACTCAGGGCTTCCTGGTTAAAAAAATTCAAGCCCTAGGCTGAACCCTAACCCTAACCCTAGGCAGATAAATCAGCCTAGGTATAGGGATGGTGCCAAGGAAAAAGCTGTGAAAGCTGCCATGTTGTTGCACTTTTGTACTCCCCTTGGGATGCCTTGAACAGCTGCAGTGTGCCTGGAGCCCAGGGCTTCCTAGTTTCAAAAATCCTAGCCCTAGGCCTAAGCCTAACAGTAACCCTGGGAAAGTATGTCAGCCTGGTGTTAGGCTTCTTGCCAAGGAAAAAGCCGTGAAAGCAGCCATGTTGTGGCACTTTTGCACTCCCTTTTGGATGCCTTTCACAGCTCCAGTGTGCCTGGAACTCAGGGCTTCCTGCTTTTAAAAATCCTAGCCCTAGGCCGAACCCCAACCCTAAGACGAGAAAGGCAAATCAGCCAGGAATTAGGCATGTCCCCAAGGAAAAAGCTGTGGAGGCAGGCATGTTGTGGTACTTTTGCGCTCTTCTTGGCTAGTCCTTCGCAGCTGCTGTGTTCTTGGAACTCAGGGCTTTCTGGTTAATAGACCCTTACCCTAGGCGTAACTCAAACCTTAACCCTAGGAAGGAAAATCAGCCTATGGTTCGGGATGGTCTCATGGAAATATCAGTGGTGGCAGCCAAGTTGCGTCACTTTTGCGCTCCCCTTGGGATGCCTTTTGCAGCTGCAGTGTGCATGGAGCCCAGGGCTTCCTGGTTTTAAAAGTCCTAGGCCTAAGCCTAACAGTAACCCTAGGAAGGTAAATCAGCCGGGTATTAGGGTTCTTCCTAAGGGAAAAGCCGTGAAAGCAGCCATGTTGTGGCACTTCTGCACTCCCTTTGGGATGCCTTTGGCAGATGAAGTAAGCCTGGAACTCAGGGCTTCCTGGTTAAAGAAATCCAAGCCCTAGGCTGAACCCTAACCCTAACCCTAGGCAGATAAATCAGCCTAGGTATAGGGATGGTGCCAAGGAAAAAGCTGTGAAAGCTGCCATGTTGTTGCACTTTTGTGCACCCCTTGGGATGCCTTGAACAGCTGCAGTGTGCCTGGAGCCCAGGGCTTCCCAGTTTCAAAAATCCTAGCCCTAGGCCTAAGCCTAACAGTAACCCTGGGAAAGTATGTCAGCCTGGTGTTAGGCTTCTTGCCAAGGAAAAAGCCGTGAAAGCAGCCATGTTGTGGCACTTTTGCACTCCCTTTTGGATGCCTTTCACAGCTCCAGTGTGCCTGGAACTCAGGGCTTCCTGCTTTTAAAAATCCTAGCCCTAGGCCGAACCCCAACCCTAAGACGAGAAAGGCAAATCAGCCAGGAATTAGGCATGTCCCCAAGGAAAAAGCTGTGGAGGCAGGCATGTTGTGGTACTTTTGCGCTCTTCTTGGCTAGTCCTTCGCAGCTGCTGTGTTCTTGGAACTCAGGGCTTTCTGGTTAATAGAACCCTTACCCTAGGCGTAACTCAAACCTTAACCCTAGGAAGGAAAATCAGCCTATGGTTCGGGATGGTCTCATGGAAATATCAGTGGTGGCAGCCAAGTTGCGTCACTTTTGCGCTCCCCTTGGGATGCCTTTTGCAGCTGCAGTGTGCCTGGAGCCCAGGGCTTCCTGGTTTTAAAAGTCCTAGGCCTAAGCCTAACAGTAACCCTAGGAAGGTAAATCAGCCGGGTATTAGGGTTCTTCCTAAGGGAAAAGCCGTGAAAGCAGCCATGTTGTGGCACTTCTGCACTCCCTTTGGGATGCCTTTGGCAGATGAAGTAAGCCTGGAACTCAGGGCTTCCTGGTTAAAGAAATCCAAGCCCTAGGCTGAACTCTAACCCTAACCCTAGGCAGATAAATCAGCCTAGGTATAGGGATGGTGCCAAGGAAAAAGCTGTGAAAGCTGCCATGTTGTTGCACTTTTGTACACCCCTTGGGATGCCTTGAACAGCTGCAGTGTGCCTGGAGCCCAGGGCTTCCCAGTTTCAAAAATCCTAGCCCTAGGCCTAAGCCTAACAGTAACCCTGGAAAGTTAATCAGCCTGATGTTAGGTTTCTTGCCAAGGAAAAAGCCGTGAAAGCAGCCATGTTGTGGCACTTTTGCACTCCCTTTTGGATGCCTTTCACAGCTCCAGTGTGCCTGGAACTCAGGGCTTCCTGCTTTTAAAAATCCTAGCCCTAGGCCGAACCCCAACCCTAAGACGAGAAAGGCAAATCAGCCAGGAATTAGGCATGTCCCCAAGGAAAAAGCTGTGGAGGCAGGCATGTTGTGGTACTTTTGCGCTCTTCTTGGCTAGTCCTTCGCAGCTGCTGTGTTCTTGGAACTCAGGGCTTTCTGGTTAATAGACCCTTACCCTAGGCGTAACTCAAACCTTAACCCTAGGAAGGAAAATCAGCCTATGGTTCGGGATGGTCTCATGGAAATATCAGTGGTGGCAGCCAAGTTGCGTCACTTTTGCGCTCCCCTTGGGATGCCTTTTGCAGCTGCAGTGTGCCTGGAGCCCAGGGCTTCCTGGTTTTAAAAGTCCTAGGCCTAAGCCTAACAGTAACCCTAGGAAGGTAAATCAGCCAGGTATTAGGGTTCTTCCTAAGGGAAAAGCCGTGAAAGCAGCCATGTTGTGGCACTTCTGCACTCCCTTTGGGATGCCTTTCACAGCTCCAGTGTGCCTGGAACTCAGGGCTTCCTGCTTTTAAAAATCCTAGCCCTAGGCCGAACCCCAACCCTAAGACGAGAAAGGCAAATCAGCCAGGAATTAGGCATGTCCCCAAGGAAAAAGCTGTGGAGGCAGGCATGTTGCGGTACTTTTGCGCTCTTCTTGGCTAGTCCTTCGCAGCTGCTGTGTTCTTGGAACTCAGGGCTTTCTGGTTAATAGACCCTTACCCTAGGCGTAACTCAAACCTTAACCCTAGGAAGGAAAATCAGCCTATGGTTCGGGATGGTCTCATGGAAATATCAGTGGTGGCAGCCAAGTTGCGTCACTTTTGCGCTCCCCTTGGGATGCCTTTTGCAGCTGCAGTGTGCCTGGAGCCCAGGGCTTCCTGGTTTTAAAAGTCCTAGGCCTAAGCCTAACAGTAACCCTAGGAAGGTAAATCAGCCGGGTATTAGGGTTCTTCCTAAGGGAAAAGCCGTGAAAGCAGCCATGTTGTGGCACTTCTGCACTCCCTTTGGGATGCCTTTGGCAGATGAAGTAAGCCTGGAACTCAGGGCTTCCTGGTTAAAAAAATTCAAGCCCTAGGCTGAACCCTAACCCTAACCCTAGGCAGATAAATCAGCCTAGGTATAGGGATAGTGCCAAGGAAAAAGCTGTGAAAGCTGCCATGTTGTTGCACTTTTGTACTCCCCTTGGGATGCCTTGAACAGCTGCAGTGTGCCTGGAGCTAAGGGCTTCCTAGTTTTAAAAATCCTAGCCCTAGGCCTAAGCCTGACAGTAACCCTGGGAAGGTAAATCAGCCTGATGTTAGGCGTCTTGCCAAGGAAAAAGCCGTGAAAGCAGCCATGTTGTGGCACTTTTGCACTCCCTTTTGGATGCCTTTCACAGCTCCAGTGTGCCTGGAACTCAGGGCTTCCTGCTTTTAAAAATCCTAGCCCTAGGCCGAACCCCAACCCTAAGACGAGAAAGGCAAATCAGCCAGGAATTAGGCATGTCCGCAAGGAAAAAGCTGTGGAGGCAGGCATGTTGTGGTACTTTTGCGCTCTTCTTGGCTAGTCCTTCGCAGCTGCTGTGTTCTTGGAACTCAGGGCTTTCTGGTTAATAGAGCCCTTACCCTAGGCGTAACTCAAACCTTAACCCTAGGAAGGAAAATCAGCCTATGGTTCAGGATGGTCTCATGGAAATATCAGTGGTGGCAGCCAAGTTGCGTCACTTTTGCGCTCCCCTTGGGATGCCTTTTGCAGCTGCAGTGTGCCTGGAGCCCAGGGCTTCCTGGTTTTAAAAGTCCTAGGCCTAAGCCTAACAGTAACCCTAGGAAGGTAAATCAGCCGGGTATTAGGGTTCTTCCTAAGGGAAAAGCCGTGAAAGCAGCCATGTTGTGGCACTTCTGCACTCCCTTTGGGATGCCTTTGGCAGATGAAGTAAGCCTTGAACTCAGGGCTTCCTGGTTAAAAAAATTCAAGCCCTAGGCTGAACCCTAACCCTAACCCTAGGCAGATAAATCAGCCTAGGTATAGGGATGGTGCCAAGGAAAAAGCTGTGAAAGCTGCCATGTTGTTGCACTTTTGTACTCCCCTTGGGATGCCTTGAACAGCTGCAGTGTGCCTGGAGCCAAGGGCTTCCTAGTTTTAAAAATCCTAGCCCTAGGCCTAAGCCTAATAGTAACCCTGGGAAGGTAAATCAGCCTGGTGTTAGGCGTCTTGCCAAGGAAAAAGCCGTGAAAGCAGCCATGTTGTGGCACTTTTGCACTCCCTTTTGGATGCCTTTCACAGCTCCAGTGTGCCTGGAACTCAGGGCTTCCTGATTTTAAAAATCCTAGCCCTAGGCCGAACCCCAACCCTAAGACGAGAAAGGCAAATCAGCCAGGAATTAGGCATGTCCCCAAGGAAAAAGCTGTGGAGGCAGGCATGTTGTGGTACTTTTGCGCTCTTCTTGGCTAGTCCTTCGCAGCTGCTGTGTTCTAGGAACTCAGGGCTTTCTGGTTAATAGAACCCTTACCCTAGGCGTAACTCAAACCTTAAACCTAGGAAGGAAAATCAGCCTATGGTTCGGGATGGTCTCATGGAAATATCAGTGGTGGCAGCCAAGTTGCGTCACTTTTGCGCTCCCCTTGGGATGCCTTTCGCAGCTGCAGTGTGCCTGGAGCCCAGGGCTTCCTGGTTTTAAAAGTCCTAGGCCTAAGCCTAACAGTAACCCTGGGAAAGTAAATCAGCCTGATGTTAGGTTTCTTGCCAAGGAAAAAGCCGTGAAAGCAGCCATGTTGTGGCACTTTTGCACTCCCTTTTGGATGCCTTTCACAGCTGCAGTGTGCCTGGAACTCAGGGCTTCCTGCTTTTAAAAATCCTAGCCCTAGGCCGAACCCCAACCCTAAGACGAGAAAGGCAAATCAGCCAGGAATTAGGCATGTCCCCAAGGAAAAAGCTGTGGAGGCAGGCATGTTGTGGTACTTTTGCGCTCTTCTTGGCTAGTCCTTCGCAGCTGCTGTGTTCTTGGAACTCAGGGCTTTCTGGTTAATAGAACCCTTACCCTAGGTGTAACTCAAACCTTAACCCTAGGAAGGAAAATCAGCCTATGGTTCGGGATGGTCTCATGGAAATATCAGTGGTGGCAGCCAAGTTGCGTCACTTTTGCGCTCCCCTTGGGATGCCTTTTGCAGCTGCAGTGTGCCTGGAGCCCAGGGCTTCCTGGTTTTAAAAGTCCTAGGCCTAAGCCTAACAGTAACCCTAGGAAGGTAAATCAGCCGGGTATTAGGGTTCTTCCTAAGGGAAAAGCCGTGAAAGCAGCCATGTTGTGGCACTTCTGCACTCCCTTTGGGATGCCTTTGGCAGATGAAGTAAGCCTGGAACTCAGGGCTTCCTGGTTAAAGAAATCCAAGCCCTAGGCTGAACTCTAACCCTAACCCTAGGCAGATAAATCAGCCTAGGTATAGGGATGGTGCCAAGGAAAAAGCTGTGAAAGCTGCCATGTTGTTGCACTTTTGTACTCCCCTTGGGATACCTTGAACAGCTGCAGTGTGCCTGGAACCCAGGGCTTCCTAGTTTCAAAAATCCTAGCCCTAGGCCTAAGCCTAACAGTAACCCTGGTAAAGTATGTCAGCCTGGTGTTAGGCTTCTTGCCAAGGAAAAAGCCGTGAAAGCAGCCATGTTGTGGCACTTTTGCACTCCCTTTTGGATGCCTTTCACAGCTCCAGTGTGCCTGGAACTCAGGGCTTCCTGCTTTTAAAAATCCTAGCCCTAAACCGAACCACAACCCTAAGACGAGAAAGGCAAATCAGCCAGGAATTAGGCATGTCCCCAAGGAAAAAGCTGTGGAGGCAGGCATGTTGTGGTACTTTTGCGCTCTTCTTGGCTAGTCCTTCGCAGCTGCTGTGTTCTTGGAACTCAGGGCTTTCTGGTTAATAGAGCCCTTACCCTAGGCGTAACTCAAACCTTAACCCTAGGAAGGAAAATCAACCTATGGTTCGGGATGGTCTCATGGAAATATCAGTGGTGGCAGCCAAGTTGCGTCACTTTTGCGCTCCCCTTGGGATGCCTTTTGCAGCTGCAGTGTGCCTGGAGCCCAGGGCTTCCTGGTTTTAAAAGTCCTAGGCCTAAGCCTAACAGTAACCCTAGGAAGGTAAATCAGCCGGGTATTAGGGTTCTTCCTAAGGGAAAAGCCGTGAAAGCAGCCATGTTGTGGCACTTCTGCACTCCCTTTGGGATGCCTTTGGCAGATGAAGTAAGCCTGGAACTCAGGGCTTCCTGGTTAAAGAAATCCAAGCCCTAGGCTGAACCCTAACCCTAACCCTAGGCAGATAAATCAGCCTAGGTATAGGGATGGTGCCAAGGAAAAAGCTGTGAAAGCTGCCATGTTGTTGCACTTTTGTACTCCCCTTGGGATGCCTTGAACAGCTGCAGTGTGCCTGGAGCCCAGGGCTTCCTAGTTTCAAAAATCCTAGCCCTAGGCCTAAGCCTAACAGTAACCCTGGGAAAGTAAATCAGCCTGGTGTTAGGCTTCTTGCCAAGGAAAAAGCCGTGAAAGCAGCCATGTTGTGGCACTTTTGCACTCCCTTTTGGATGCCTTTCACAGCTCCAGTGTGCCTGGAACTCAGGGCTTCCTGCTTTTAAAAATCCTAGCCCTAAACCGAACCACAACCCTAAGACGAGAAAGGCAAATCAGCCAGGAATTAGGCATGTCCCCAAGGAAAAAGCTGTGGAGGCAGGCATGTTGTGGTACTTTTGCGCTCTTCTTGGCTAGTCCTTCGCAGCTGCTGTGTTCTTGGAACTCAGGGCTTTCTGGTTAATAGAGCCCTTACCCTAGGCGTAACTCAAACCTTAACCCTAGGAAGGAAAATCAACCTATGGTTCGGGATGGTCTCATGGAAATATCAGTGGTGGCAGCCAAGTTGCGTCACTTTTGCGCTCCCCTTGGGATGCCTTTTGCAGCTGCAGTGTGCCTGGAGCCCAGGGCTTCCTGGTTTTAAAAGTCCTAGGCCTAAGCCTAACAGTAACCCTAGGAAGGTAAATCAGCCGGGTATTAGGGTTCTTCCTAAGGGAAAAGCCGTGAAAGCAGCCATGTTGTGGCACTTCTGCACTCCCTTTGGGATGCCTTTGGCAGATGAAGTAAGCCTGGAACTCAGGGCTTCCTGGTTAAAGAAATCCAAGCCCTAGGCTGAACCCTAACCCTAACCCTAGGCAGATAAATCAGCCTAGGTATAGGGATGGTGCCAAGGAAAAAGCTGTGAAAGCTGCCATGTTGTTGCACTTTTGTACTCCCCTTGGGATGCCTTGAACAGCTGCAGTGTGCCTGGAGCCCAGGGCTTCCTAGTTTCAAAAATCCTAGCCCTAGGCCTAAGCCTAACAGTAACCCTGGGAAAGTAAATCAGCCTGGTGTTAGGCTTCTTGCCAAGGAAAAAGCCGTGAAAGCAGCCATGTTGTGGCACTTTTGCACTCCCTTTTGGATGCCTTTCACAGCTCCAGTGTGCCTGGAACTCAGGGCTTCCTGCTTTTAAAAATCCTAGCCCTAGGCCGAACCCCAACCCTAAGACGAGAAAGGCAAATCAGCCAGGAATTAGGCATGTCCCCAAGGAAAAAGCTGTGGAGGCAGGCATGTTGTGGTACTTTTGCGCTCTTCTTGGCTAGTCCTTCGCAGCTGCTGTGTTCTTGGAACTCAGGGCTTTCTGGTTAATAGAGCCCTTACCCTAGGCGTAACTCAAACCTTAACCCTAGGAAGGAAAATCAGCCTATGGTTCGGGATGGTCTCATGGAAATATCAGTGGTGGCAGCCAAGTTGCGTCACTTTTGCGCTCCCCTTGGGATGCCTTTTGCAGCTGCAGTGTGCCTGGAGCCCAGGGCTTCCTGGTTTTAAAAGTCCTAGGCCTAAGCCTAACAGTAACCCTAGGAAGGTAAATCAGCCGGGTATTAGGGTTCTTCCTAAGGGAAAAGCCGTGAAAGCAGCCATGTTGTGGCACTTCTGCACTCCCTTTGGGATGCCTTTGGCAGATGAAGTAAGCCTGGAACTCAGGGCTTCCTGGTTAAAGAAATCCAAGCCCTAGGCTGAACCCTAACCCTAACCCTAGGCAGATAAATCAGCCTAGGTATAGGGATGGTGCCAAGGAAAAAGCTGTGAAAGCTGCCATGTTGTTGCACTTTTGTACTCCCCTTGGGATGCCTTGAACAGCTGCAGTGTGCCTGGAGCCCAGGGCTTCCTAGTTTCAAAAATCCTAGCCCTAGGCCTAAGCCTAACAGTAACCCTGGGAAAGTAAATCAGCCTGGTGTTAGGCTTCTTGCCAAGGAAAAAGCCGTGAAAGCAGCCATGTTGTGGCACTTTTGCACTCCCTTTTGGATGCCTTTCACAGCTCCAGTGTGCCTGGAACTCAGGGCTTCCTGCTTTTAAAAATCCTAGCCCTAGGCCGAACCCCAACCCTAAGACGAGAAAGGCAAATCAGCCAGGAATTAGGCATGTCCCCAAGGAAAAAGCTGTGGAGGCAGGCATGTTGTGGTACTTTTGCGCTCTTCTTGGCTAGTCCTTCGCAGCTGCTGTGTTCTTGGAACTCAGGGCTTTCTGGTTAATAGAGCCCTTACCCTAGGCGTAACTCAAACCTTAACCCTAGGAAGGAAAATCAGCCTATGGTTCGGGATGGTCTCATGGAAATATCAGTGGTGGCAGCCAAGTTGCGTCACTTTTGCGCTCCCCTTGGGATGCCTTTTGCAGCTGCAGTGTGCCTGGAGCCCAGGGCTTCCTGGTTTTAAAAGTCCTAGGCCTAAGCCTAACAGTAACCCTAGGAAGGTAAATCAGCCGGGTATTAGGGTTCTTCCTAAGGGAAAAGCCGTGAAAGCAGCCATGTTGTGGCACTTCTGCACTCCCTTTGGGATGCCTTTGGCAGATGAAGTAAGCCTGGAACTCAGGGCTTCCTGGTTAAAGAAATCCAAGCCCTAGGCTGAACCCTAACCCTAACCCTAGGCAGATAAATCAGCCTAGGTATAGGGATGGTGCCAAGGAAAAAGCTGTGAAAGCTGCCATGTTGTTGCACTTTTGTACTCCCCTTGGGATGCCTTGAACAGCTGCAGTGTGCCTGGAGCTAAGGGCTTCCTAGTTTTAAAAATCCTAGCCCTAGGCCTAAGCCTAACAGTAACCCTGGGAAAGTAAATCAGCCTGATGTTAGGCGTCTTGCCAAGGAAAAAGCCGTGAAAGCAGCCATGTTGTGGCACTTTTGCACTCCCTTTTGGATGCCTTTCACAGCTCCAGTGTGCCTGGAACTCAGGGCTTCCTGATTTTAAAAATCCTAGCCCTAGGCCGAACCCCAACCCTAAGACGAGAAAGGCAAATCAGCCAGGAATTAGGCATGTCCCCAAGGAAAAAGCTGTGGAGGCAGGCATGTTGTGGTACTTTTGCGCTCTTCTTGGCTAGTCCTTCGCAGCTGCTGTGTTCTTGGAACTCAGGGCTTTCTGGTTAATAGAGCCCTTACCCTAGGCGTAACTCAAACCTTAACCCTAGGAAGGAAAATCAGCCTATGGTTCGGGATGGTCTCATGGAAATATCAGTGGTGGCAGCCAAGTTGCGTCACTTTTGCGCTCCCCTTGGGATGCCTTTTGCAGCTGCATTGTGCCTGGAGCCCAGGGCTTCCTGGTTCTAAAAGTCCTAGGCCTAAGCCTAACAGTAACCCTAGGAAGGTAAATCAGCCGGGTATTAGGGTTCTTCCTAAGGGAAAAGCCGTGAAAGCAGCCATGTTGTGGCACTTCTGCACTCCCTTTGGGATGCCTTTGGCAGATGAAGTAAGCCTGGAACTCAGGGCTTCCTGGTTAAAGAAATCCAAGCCCTAGGCTGAACCCTAACCCTAACCCTAGGCAGATAAATCAGCCTAGGTATAGGGATGGTGCCAAGGAAAAAGCTGTGAAAGCTGCCATGTTGTTGCACTTTTGTACTCCCCTTGGGATGCCTTGAACAGCTGCAGTGTGCCTGGAGCCCAGGGCTTCCTAGTTTCAAAAATCCTAGCCCTAGGCCTAAGCCTAACAGTAACCCTGGGAAGGTAAATCAGCCTGATGTTAGGCGTCTTGCCAAGGAAAAAGCCGTGAAAGCAGCCATGTTGTGGCACTTTTGCACTCCCTTTTGGATGCCTTTCACAGCTCCAGTGTGCCTGGAACTCAGGGCTTCCTGCTTTTAAAAATCCTAGCCCTAGGCCGAACCCCAACCCTAAGACGAGAAAGGCAAATCAGCCAGGAATTAGGCATGTCCCCAAGGAAAAAGCTGTGGAGGCAGGCATGTTGTGGCACTTTTGCGCTCTTCTTGGCTAGTCCTTCGCAGCTGCTGTG
Source organism: Ammospiza caudacuta (assembly GCF_027887145.1). Lineage (NCBI taxonomy): Eukaryota > Metazoa > Chordata > Aves > Passeriformes > Passerellidae > Ammospiza > Ammospiza caudacuta. The sequence goes on along the minus strand of NW_026683127.1, from coordinate 1,015,796 downwards.
TTCTTGGAACTCAGGGCTTTCTGGTTAATAGAGCCCTTACCCTAGGCGTAACTCAAACCTTAACCCTAGGAAGGAAAATCAGCCTATGGTTCGGGATGGTCTCATGGAAATATCAGTGGTGGCAGCCAAGTTGAGTCACTTTTGCGCTCCCCTTGGGATGCCTTTTGCAGCTGCAGTGTGCCTGGAGCCCAGGGCTTCCTGGTTTTAAAAGTCCTAGGCCTAAGCCTAACAGTAACCCTAGGAAGGTAAATCAGCCGGGTATTAGGGTTCTTCCTAAGGGAAAAGCCGTGAAAGCAGCCATGTTGTGGCACTTCTGCACTCCCTTTGGGATGCCTTTGGCAGATGAAGTAAGCCTGGAACTCAGGGCTTCCTGGTTAAAGAAATCCAAGCCCTAGGCTGAACCCTAACCCTAACCCTAGGCAGATAAATCAGCCTAGGTATAGGGATGGTGCCAAGGAAAAAGCTGTGAAAGCTGCCATGTTGTTGCACTTTTGTGCACCCCTTGGGATGCCTTGAACAGCTGCAGTGTGCCTGGAGCCCAGGGCTTCCCAGTTTCAAAAATCCTAGCCCTAGGCCTAAGCCTAACAGTAACCCTGGGAAAGTATGTCAGCCTGGTGTTAGGCTTCTTGCCAAGGAAAAAGCCGTGAAAGCAGCCATGTTGTGGCACTTTTGCACTCCCTTTTGGATGCCTTTCACAGCTCCAGTGTGCCTGGAACTCAGGGCTTCCTGCTTTTAAAAATCCTAGCCCTAGGCCGAACCCCAACCCTAAGACGAGAAAGGCAAATCAGCCAGGAATTAGGCATGTCCCCAAGGAAAAAGCTGTGGAGGCAGGCATGTTGTGGTACTTTTGCGCTCTTCTTGGCTAGTCCTTCGCAGCTGCTGTGTTCTTGGAACTCAGGGCTTTCTGGTTAATAGACCCTTACCCTAGGCGTAACTCAAACATTAACCCTAGGAAGGAAAATCAGCCTATGGTTCGGGATGGTCTCATGGAAATATCAGTGGTGGCAGCCAAGTTGCGTCACTTTTGCGCTCCCCTTGGGATGCCTTTTGCAGCTGCAGTGTGCCTGGAGCCCAGGGCTTCCTGGTTTTAAAAGTCCTAGGCCTAAGCCTAACAGTAACCCTAGGAAGGTAAATCAGCCGGGTATTAGGGTTCTTCCTAAGGGAAAAGCCGTGAAAGCAGCCATGTTGTGGCACTTCTGCACTCCCTTTGGGATGCCTTTCACAGGTCCAGTGTGCCTGGAACTCAGGGCTTCCTGCTTTTAAATATCCTAGCCCTAGGCCGAACCCCAACCCTAAGACGAGAAAGGCAAATCAGCCAGGAATTAGGCATGTCCCCAAGGAAAAAGCTGTGTAGGCAGGCATGTTGTGGTACTTTTGCGCTCTTCTTGGCTAGTCCTTCGCAGCTGCTGTGTTCTTGGAACTCAGGGCTTTCTGGTTAATAGAACCCTTACCCTAGGCGTAAGTCAAACCTTAACCCTAGGAAGGAAAATCAGCCTATGGTTCGGGATGGTCTCATGGAAATATCAGTGGTGGCAGCCAAGTTGCGTCACTTTTGCGCTCCCCTTGGGATGCCTTTCGCAGCTGCAGTGTGCCTGGAGCCCAGGGCTTCCTGGTTTTAAAAGTCCTAGGCCTAAGCCTAACAGTAACCCTAGGAAGGTAAATCAGCCGGGTATTAGGGTTCTTCCTAAGGGAAAAGCCGTGAAAGCAGCCATGTTGTGGCACTTCTGCACTCCCTTTGGGATGCCTTTGGCAGATGAAGTAAGCCTGGAACTCAGGGCTTCCTGGTTAAAAAAATTCAAGCCCTAGGCTGAACCCTAACCCTAACCCTAGGCAGATAAATCAGCCTAGGTATAGGGATAGTGCCAAGGAAAAAGCTGTGAAAGCTGCCATGTTGTTGCACTTTTGTACTCCCCTTGGGATGCCTTGAACAGCTGCAGTGTGCCTGGAGCTAAGGGCTTCCTAGTTTTAAAAATCCTAGCCCTAGGCCTAAGCCTAACAGTAACCCTGGGAAAGTAAATCAGACTGGTGTTAGGCGTCTTGCCAAGGAAAAAGCCGTGAAAGCAGCCATGTTGTGGCACTTTTGCACTCCCTTTTGGATGCCTTTCACAGCTCCAGTGTGCCTAGAACTCAGGGCTTCCTGCTTTTAAAAATCCTAGCCCTAGGCCGAACCCCAACCCTAAGACGAGAAAGGCAAATCAGCCAGGAATTAGGCATGTCCCCAAGGAAAAAGCTGTGGAGGCAGGCATGTTGTGGTACTTTTGCGCTCTTCTTGGGTAGTCCTTCACAGCTGCTGTGTTCTTGGAACTCAGGGCTTTCTGGTTAATAGAGCCCTTACCCTAGGCGTAACTCAAACCTTAACCCTAGGAAGGAAAATCAGCCTATGGTTCGGGATGGTCTCATGGAAATATCAGTGGTGGCAGCCAAGTTGCGTCACTTTTGCGCTCCCCTTGGGATACCTTTCGCAGCTGCAGTGTGCCTGGAGCCCAGGGCTTCCTGGTTTTAAAAGTCCTAGGCCTAAGCCTAACAGTAACCCTAGGAAGGTAAATCAGCCGGGTATTAGGGTTCTTCCTAAGGGAAAAGCCGTGAAAGCAGCCATGTTGTGGCACTTTTGCACTCCCTTTTGGATGCCTTTCACAGCTCCAGTGTGCCTGGAACTCAGGGCTTCCTGCTTTTAAAAATCCTAGCCCTAGGCCGAACCCCAACCCTAAGACGAGAAAGGCAAATCAGCCAGGAATTAGGCATGTCCCCAAGGAAAAAGCTGTGGAGGCAGGCATGTTGTGGTACTTTTGCGCTCTTCTTGGCTAGTCCTTCGCAGCTGCTGTGTTCTTGGAACTCAGGGCTTTCTGGTTAATAGACCCTTACCCTAGGCATAACTCAAACCTTAACCCTAGGAAGGAAAATCAGCCTATGGTTCGGGATGGTCTCATGGAAATATCAGTGGTGGCAGCCAAGTTGCGTCACTTTTGCGCTCCCCTTGGGATGCCTTTTGCAGCTGCAGTGTGCCTGGAGCCCAGGGCTTCCTGGTTTTAAAAGTCCTAGGCCTAAGCCTAACAGTAACCCTAGGAAGGTAAATCAGCCGGGTATTAGGATTCTTCCTATGGGAAAAGCCGTGAAAGCAGCCATGTTGTGGCACTTCTGCACTCCCTTTGGGATGCCTTTGGCAGATGAAGTAAGCCTGGAAGTCAGGGCTTCCTGGTTAAAGAAATTCAAGCCCTAGGCTGAACCCTAACCCTAACCCTAGGCAGATAAATCAGCCTAGGTATAGGGATGGTGCCAAGGAAAAAGCTGTGAAAGCTGCCATGTTGTTGCACTTTTGTACTCCCCTTGGGATGCCTTGAACAGCTGCAGTGTGCCTGGAGCTAAGGGCTTCCTAGTTTTAAAAATCCTAGCCCTAGGCCTAAGCCTGACAGTAACCCTGGGAAGGTAAATCAGCCTGGTGTTAGGCGTCTTGCCAAGGAAAAAGCCGTGAAAGCAGCCATGTTGTGGCACTTTTGCACTCCCTTTTGGATGCCTTTCACAGCTCCAGTGTGCCTGGAACTCAGGGCTTCCTGCTTTTAAAAATCCTAGCCCTAGGCCGAACCCCAACCCTAAGACGAGAAAGGCAAATCAGCCAGGAATTAGGCATGTCCGCAAGGAAAAAGCTGTGGAGGCAGGCATGTTGTGGTACTTTTGCGCTCTTCTTGGCTAGTCCTTCGCAGCTGCTGTGTTCTTGGAACTCAGGGCTTTCTGGTTAATAGAACTCTTACCCTAGGCGCAACTCAAACCTTAACCCTAGGAAGGAAAATCAGCCTATGGTTCGGGATGGTCTCATGGAAATATCAGTGGTGGCAGCCAAGTTGCGTCACTTTTGCGCTCCCCTTGGGATGCCTTTCGCAGCTGCAGTGTGCCTGGAGCCCAGGGCTTCCCGGTTTTAAAAGTCCTAGGCCTAAGCCTAACAGTAACCCTAGGAAGGTAAATCAGCCGGGTATTAGGGTTCTTCCTAAGGGAAAAGCCGTGAAAGCAGCCATGTTGTGGCACTTCTGCACTCCCTTTGGGATGCCTTTGGCAGATGAAGTAAGCCTGGAACTCAGGGCTTCCTGGTTAAAGAAATCCAAGCCCTAGGCTGAACCCTAACCCTAACCCTAGGCAGATAAATCAGCCTAGGTATAGGGATGGTGCCGAGGAAAAAGCTGTGAAAGCTGCCATGTTGTTGCACTTTTGTACTCCCCTTGGGATGCCTTGAACAGCTGCAGTGTGCCTGGAGCTAAGGGCTTCCTAGTTTCAAAAATCCTAGCCCTAGGCCTAAGCCTAACAGTAACCCTGGGAAGGTAAATCAGCCTGGTGTTAGGCGTCTTGCCAAGGAAAAAGCCGTGAAAGCAGCCATGTTGTGGCACTTTTGCACTCCCTTTTGGATGCCTTTCACAGCTGCAGTGTGCCTGGAACTCAGGGCTTCCTGCTTTTAAAAATCCTAGCCCTAGGCCGAACCCCAACCCTAAGACGAGAAAGGCAAATCAGCCAGGAATTAGGCATGTCCCCAAGGAAAAAGCTGTGGAGGCAGGCATGTTGTGGTACTTTTGCGCTCTTCTTGGGTAGTCCTTCGCAGCTGCTGTGTTCTTGGAACTCAGGGCTTTCTGGTTAATAGACCCTTACCCTAGGCGTAACTCAAACCTTAACCCTAGGAAGGAAAATCAGCCTATGGTTCGGGATGGTCTCATGGAAATATCAGTGGTGGCAGCCAAGTTGCGTCACTTTTGCGCTCCCCTTGGGATGCCTTTTGCAGCTGCAGTGTGCATGGAGCCCAGGGCTTCCTGGTTTTAAAAGTCCTAGGCCTAAGCCTAACAGTAACCCTAGGAAGGTAAATCAGCCGGGTATTAGGGTTCTTCCTAAGGGAAAAACCGTGAAAGCAGCCATGTTGTGGCACTTCTGCACTCCCTTTGGGATGCCTTTGGCAGATGAAGTAAGCCTGGAACTCAGGGCTTCCTGGTTAAAGAAATCCAAGCCCTAGGCTGAACCCTAACCCTAACCCTAGGCAGATAAATCAGCCTAGGTATAGGGATGGTGCCAAGGAAAAAGCTGTGAAAGCTGCCATGTTGTTGCACTTTTTTGCACCCCTTGGGATGCCTTGAACAGCTGCAGTGTGCCTGGAGCCCAGGGCTTCCCAGTTTCAAAAATCCTAGCCCTAGGCCTAAGCCTAACAGTAACCCTGGGAAAGTATGTCAGCCTGGTGTTAGGCTTCTTGCCAAGGAAAAAGCCGTGAAAGCAGCCATGTTGTGGCACTTTTGCACTCCCTTTTGGATGCCTTTCACAGCTCCAGTGTGCCTGGAACTCAGGGCTTCCTGCTTTTAAAAATCCTAGCCCTAGGCCGAACCCCAACCCTAAGACGAGAAAGGCAAATCAGCCAGGAATTAGGCATGTCCCCAAGGAAAAAGCTGTGGAGGCAGGCATGTTGTGGTACTTTTGCGCTCTTCTTGGCTAGTCCTTCGCAGCTGCTGTGTTCTTGGAACTCAGGGCTTTCTGGTTAATAGAACCCTTACCCTAGGCGTAACTCAAACCTTAACCCTAGGAAGGAAAATCAGCCTATGGTTCGGGATGGTCTCATGGAAATATCAGTGGTGGCAGCCAAGTTGCGTCACTTTTGCGCTCCCCTTGGGATGCCTTTTGCAGCTGCAGTGTGCCTGGAGCCCAGGGCTTCCTGGTTTTAAAAGTCCTAGGCCTAAGCCTAACAGTAACCCTAGGAAGGTAAATCAGCCGGGTATTAGGGTTCTTCCTAAGGGAAAAGCCGTGAAAGCAGCCATGTTGTGGCACTTCTGCACTCCCTTTGGGATGCCTTTGGCAGATGAAGTAAGCCTGGAACTCAGGGCTTCCTGGTTAAAGAAATCCAAGCCCTAGGCTGAACTCTAACCCTAACCATAGGCAGATAAATCAGCCTAGGTATAGGGATGGTGCCAAGGAAAAAGCTGTGAAAGCTGCCATGTTGTTGCACTTTTGTACACCCCTTGGGATGCCTTGAACAGCTGCAGTGTGCCTGGAGCCCAGGGCTTCCCAGTTTCAAAAATCCTAGCCCTAGGCCTAAGCCTAACAGTAACCCTGGGAAAGTTAATCAGCCTGATGTTAGGTTTCTTGCCAAGGAAAAAGCCGTGAAAGCAGCCATGTTGTGGCACTTTTGCACTCCCTTTTGGATGCCTTTCACAGCTGCAGTGTGCCTGGAACTCAGGGCTTCCTGCTTTTAAAAATCCTAGCCCTAGGCCGAACCCCAACCCTAAGACGAGAAAGGCAAATCAGCCAGGAATTAGGCATGTCCCCAAGGAAAAAGCTGTGGAGGCAGGCATGTTGTGGTACTTTTGCGCTCTTCTTGGCTAGTCCTTCGCAGCTGCTGTGTTCTTGGAACTCAGGGCTTTCTGGTTAATAGACCCTTACCCTAGGCGTAACTCAAACCTTAACCCTAGGAAGGAAAATCAGCCTATGGTTCGGGATGGTCTCATGGAAATATCAGTGGTGGCAGCCAAGTTGCGTCACTTTTGCGCTCCCCTTGGGATGCCTTTTGCAGCTGCAGTGTGCCTGGAGCCCAGGGCTTCCTGGTTTTAAAAGTCCTAGGCCTAAGCCTAACAGTAACCCTAGGAAGGTAAATCAGCCGGGTATTAGGGTTCTTCCTAAGGGAAAAGCCGTGAAAGCAGCCATGTTGTGGCACTTCTGCACTCCCTTTTGGATGCCTTTCACAGCTCCAGTGTGCCTGGAACTCAGGGCTTCCTGCTTTTAAAAATCCTAGCCCTAGGCCGAACCCCAACCCTAAGACGAGAAAGGCAAATCAGCCAGGAATTAGGCATGTCCGCAAGGAAAAAGCTGTGGAGGCAGGCATGTTGTGGTACTTTTGCGCTCTTCTTGGCTAGTCCTTCGCAGCTGCTGTGTTCTTGGAACTCAGGGCTTTCTGGTTAATAGAACTCTTACCCTAGGCGTAACTCAAACCTTAACCCTAGGAAGGAAAATCAGCCTATGGTTCGGGATGGTCTCATGGAAATATCAGTGGTGGCAGCCAAGTTGCGTCACTTTTGCGCTCCCCTTGGGATGCCTTTCGCAGCTGCAGTGTGCCTGGAGCCCAGGGCTTCCTGGTTTTAAAAGTCCTAGGCCTAAGCCTAACAGTAACCCTAGGAAGGTAAATCAGCCGGGTATTAGGGTTCTTCCTAAGGGAAAAGCCGTGAAAGCAGCCATGTTGTGGCACTTCTGCACTCCCTTTGGGATGCCTTTGGCAGATGAAGTAAGCCTGGAACTCAGGGCTTCCTGGTTAAAAAAATTCAAGCCCTAGGCTGAACCCTAACCCTAACCCTAGGCAGATAAATCAGCCTAGGTATAGGGATAGTGCCAAGGAAAAAGCTGTGAAAGCTGCCATGTTGTTGCACTTTTGTACTCCCCTTGGGATGCCTTGAACAGCTGCAGTGTGCCTGGAGCTAAGGGATTCCTAGTTTTAAAAATCCTAGCCCTAGGCCTAAGCCTAACAGTAACCCTGGGAAAGTAAATCAGACTGGTGTTAGGCGTCTTGCCAAGGAAAAAGCCGTGAAAGCAGCCATGTTGTGGCACTTTTGCACTCCCTTTTGGATGCCTTTCACAGCTCCAGTGTGCCTGGAACTCAGGGCTTCCTGCTTTTAAAAATCCTAGCCCTAGGCCGAACCCCAACCCTAAGACGAGAAAGGCAAATCAGCCAGGAATTAGGCATGTCCCCAAGGAAAAAGCTGTGGAGGCAGGCATGTTGTGGTACTTTTGCGCTCTTCTTGGCTAGTCCTTCACAGCTGCTGTGTTCTTGGAACTCAGGGCTTTCTGGTTAATAGAACCCTTACCCTAGGCGTAACTCAAACCTTAACCCTAGGAAGGAAAATAAACATATGGTTCGGGATGGTCTCATGGAAATATCAGTGGTGGCAGCCAAGTTGCGTCACTTTTGCGCTCCCCTTGGGATACCTTTCGCAGCTGCAGTGTGCCTGGAGCCCAGGGCTTCCTGGTTTTAAAAGTCCTAGGCCTAAGCCTAACAGTAACCCTGGGAAGGAAAATCAGCCGGGTATTAGGGTTCTTCCTAAGGGAAAAGCCGTGAAAGCAGCCATGTTGTGGCACTTTTGCACTCCCTTTTGGATGCCTTTCACAGCTCCAGTGTGCCTGGAACTCAGGGCTTCCTGCTTTTAAATATCCTAGCCCTAGGCCGAACCCCAACCCTAAGACGAGAAAGGCAAATCAGCCAGGAATTAGGCATGTCCCCAAGGAAAAAGCTGTGGAGGCAGGCATGTTGTGGTACTTTTGCGCTCTTCTTGGCTAGTCCTTCGCAGCTGCTGTGTTCTTGGAACTCAGGGCTTTCTGGTTAATAGAACTCTTACCCTAGGCGTAACTCAAACCTTAACCCTAGGAAGGAAAATCAGCCTATGGTTCGGGATGGTCTCATGGAAATATCAGTGGTGGCAGCCAAGTTGCGTCACTTTTGCGCTCCCCTTGGGATGCCTTTTGCAGCTGCAGTGTGCCTGGAGCCCAGGGCTTCCTGGTTTTAAAAGTCCTAGGACTAAGCCTAACAGTAACCCTAGGAAGGTAAATCAGCCGGGTATTAGGGTTCTTCCTAAGGGAAAAGCCGTGAAAGCAGCCATGTTGTGGCACTTCTGCACTCCCTTTGGGATGCCTTTGGCAGATGAAGTAAGCCTGGAACTCAGGGCTTCCTGGTTAAAAAAATTCAAGCCCTAGGCTGAACCCTAACCCTAACCCTAGGCAGATAAATCAGCCTAGGTATAGGGATGGTGCCAAGGAAAAAGCTGTGAAAGCTGCCATGTTGTTGCACTTTTGTACTCCCCTTGGGATGCCTTGAACAGCTGCAGTGTGCCTGGAGCCAAGGGCTTCCTAGTTTTAAAAATCCTAGCCCTAGGCCTAAGCCTAACAGTAACCCTGGGAAGGTATATCAGCCTGGTGTTAGGCGTCTTGCCAAGGAAAAAGCCGTGAAAGCAGCCATGTTGTGGCACTTTTGCACTCCCTTTTGGATAGCTTTCACAGCTCCAGTGTGCCTGGAACTCAGGGCTTCCTGATTTTAAAAATCCTAGCCCTAGGCCGAACCCCAACCCTAAGACGAGAAAGGCAAATCAGCCAGGAATTAGGCATGTCCCCAAGGAAAAAGCTGTGGAGGCAGGCATGTTGTGGTACTTTTGCGCTCTTCTTGGCTAGTCCTTCGCAGCTGCTGTGTTCTTGGAACTCAGGGCTTTCTGGTTAATAGAACCCTTACCCTAGGCGTAACTCAAACCTTAACCCTAGGAAGGAAAATCAGCCTATGGTTCGGGATGGTCTCATGGAAATATCAGTGGTGGCAGCCAAGTTGCGTCACTTTTGCGCTCCCCTTGGGATGCCTTTTGCAGCTGCAGTGTGCCTGGAGCCCAGGGCTTCCTGGTTTTAAAAGTCCTAGGCCTAAGCCTAACAGTAACCCTAGGAAAGTAAATCAGCCTGATGTTAGGTTTCTTGCCAAGGAAAAAGCCGTGAAAGCAGCCATGTTGTGGCACTTTTGCACTCCCTTTTGGATGCCTTTCACAGCTCCAGTGTGCCTGGAACTCAGGGCTTCCTGCTTTTAAAAATCCTAGCCCTAGGCCGAACCCCAAACCTAAGACGAGAAAGGCAAATCAGCCAGGAATTAGGCATGTCCCCAAGGAAAAAGCTGTGGAGGCAGGCATGTTGTGGTACTTTTGCGCTCTTCTTGGCTAGTCCTTCGCAGCTGCTGTGTTCTTGGAACTCAGGGCTTTCTGGTTAATAGAACCCTTACCCTAGGCGTAACTCAAACCTTAACCCTAGGAAGGAAAATCAGCCTATGGTTCGGGATGGTCTCATGGAAATATCAGTGGTGGCAGCCAAGTTGCGTAACTTTTGCGCTCCCCTTGGGATGCCTTTTGCAGCTGCAGTGTGCATGGAGCCCAGGGCTTCCTGGTTTTAAAAGTCCTAGGCCTAAGCCTAACAGTAACCCTAGGAAGGTAAATCAGCCGGGTATTAGGGTTCTTCCTAAGGGAAAAGCCGTGAAAGCAGCCATGTTGTGGCACTTCTGCACTCCCTTTGGGATGCCTTTGGCAGATGAAGTAAGCCTGGAACTCAGGGCTTCCTGGTTAAAGAAATCCAAGCCCTAGGCTGAACTCTAACCCTAACCCTAGGCAGATAAATCAGCCTAGGTATAGGGATGGTGCCAAGGAAAAAGCTGTGAAAGCTGCCATGTTGTTGCACTTTTGTACTCCCCTTGGGATGCCTTGAACAGCTGCAGTGTGCCTGGAACCCAGGACTTCCTAGTTTCAAAAATCCTAGCCCTAGGCCTAAGCCTAACAGTAACCCTGGGAAGGTAAATCAGCCTGGTGTTAGGCGTCTTGCCAAGGAAAATGCCGTGAAAGCAGCCATGTTGTGGCACTTTTGCACTCCCTTTTGGATGCCTTTCACAGCTGCAGTGTGCCTGGAACTCAGGGCTTCCTGCTTTTAAAAATCCTAGCCCTAGGCCGAACCCCAACCCTAAGACGAGAAAGGCAAATCAGCCAGGAATTAGGCATGTCCCCAAGGAAAAAGCTGTGGAGGCAGGCATGTTGTGGTACTTTTGCGCTCTTCTTGGCTAGTCCTTCGCAGCTGCTGTGTTCTTGGAACTCAGGGCTTTCTGGTTAATAGAGCCCTTACCCTAGGCGTAACTCAAACCTTAACCCTAGGAAGGAAAATCAACCTATGGTTCGGGATGGTCTCATGGAAATATCAGTGGTGGCAGCCAAGTTGCGTCACTTTTGCGCTCCCCTTGGGATGCCTTTTGCAGCTGCAGTGTGCCTGGAGCCCAGGGCTTCCTGGTTTTAAAAGTCCTAGGCCTAAGCCTAACAGTAACCCTAGGAAGGTAAATCAGCCGGGTATTAGGGTTCTTCCTAAGGGAAAAGCCGTGAAAGCAGCCATGTTGTGGCACTTCTGCACTCCCTTTGGGATGCCTTTGGCAGATGAAGTAAGCCTGGAACTCAGGGCTTCCTGGTTAAAGAAATCCAAGCCCTAGGCTGAACCCTAACCCTAACCCTAGGCAGATAAATCAGCCTAGGTATAGGGATGGTGCCAAGGAAAAAGCTGTGAAAGCTGCCATGTTGTTGCACTTTTGTACACCCCTTGGGATGCCTTGAACAGCTGCAGTGTGCCTGGAGCTAAGGGCTTCCTAGTCTCAAAAATCCTAGCCCTAGGCCTAAGCCTAACAGTAACCCTGGGAAAGTAAATCAGCCTGATGTTAGGCTTCTTGCCAAGGAAAAAGCCGTGAAAGCAGCCATGTTGTGACACTTTTGCACTCCCTTTTGGATGCCTTTCACAGCTCCAGTGTGCCTGGAACTCAGGGCTTCCTGCTTTTAAAAATCCTAGCCCTAGGCCGAACCCCAACCCTAAGACAAGAAAGGCAAATCAGCCAGGAATTAGGCATGTCCCCAAGGAAAAAGCTGTGGAGGCAGGCATGTTGTGGTACTTTTGCGCTCTTCTTGGCTAGTCCTTCGCAGCTGCTGTGTTCTTGGAACTCAGGGCTTTCTGGTTAATAGAGCCCTTACCCTAGGCGTAACTCAAACCTTAACCCTAGGAAGGAAAATCAACCTATGGTTCGGGATGGTCTCATGGAAATATCAGTGGTGGCAGCCAAGTTGCGTCACTTTTGCGCTCCCCTTGGGATGCCTTTCGCAGCTGCAGTGTGCCTGGAGCCCAGGGCTTCCTGGTTTTAAAAGTCCTTGGCCTAAGCCTAACAGTAACCCTAGGAAGGTAAATCAGCCGGGTATTAGGGTTCTTCCTAAGGGAAAAGCCGTGAAAGCAGCCATGTTGTGGCACTTCTGCACTCCCTTTGGGATGCCTTTGGCAGATGAAGTAAGCCTGGAACTCAGGGCTTCCTGGTTAAAGAAATCCAAGCCCTAGGCTGAACCCTAACCCTAACCCTAGGCAGATAAATCAGCCTAGGTATAGGGATGGTGCCAAGGAAAAAGCTGTGAAAGCTGCCATGTTGTTGCACTTTTGTACTCCCCTTGGGATGCCTTGAACAGCTGCAGTGTGCCTGGAGCTAAGGGCTTCCTAGTTTCAAAAATCCTAGCGCTAGGCCTAAGCCTAACAGTAACCCTGGGAAAGTAAATCAGCCTGATGTTAGGTTTCTTGCCAAGGAAAAAGCCGTGAAAGCAGCCATGTTGTGGCACTTTTGCACTCCCTTTTGGATGCCTTTCACAGCTGCAGTGTGCCTGGAACTCAGGGCTTCCTGCTTTTAAAAATCCTAGCCCTAGGCCGAACCCCAACCCTAAGACGAGAAAGGCAAATCAGCCAGGAATTAGGCATGTCCCCAAGGAAAAAGCTGTGGAGGCAGGCATGTTGTGGTACTTTTGCGCTCTTCTTGGCTAGTCCTTCGCAGCTGCTGTGTTCTTGGAACTCAGGGCTTTCTGGTTAATAGAACCCTTACCCTAGGCGTAACTCAAACCTTAACCCTAGGAAGGAAAATCAGCCTATGGTTAGGGATTGGTCTCATGGAAATATCAGTGGTGGCAGCCAAGTTGCGTCACTTTTGCGCTCCCCTTGGGATGCCTTTTGCAGCTGCTGTGTGCCTGGAGCCCAGGGCTTCCTGGTTTTAAAAGTCCTAGGCCTAAGCCTAACAGTAACCCTAGGAAGGTAAATCAGCCGGGTATTAGGGTTCTTCCTAAGGGAAAAGCCGTGAAAGCAGCCATGTTGTGGCACTTCTGCACTCCCTTTGGGATGCCTTTGGCAGATGAAGTAAGCCTGGAACTCAGGGCTTCCTGGTTAAAGAAATCCAAGCCCTAGGCTGAACCCTAACCCTAACCCTAGGCAGATAAATCAGCCTAGGTATAGGGATGGTGCCAAGGAAAAAGCTGTGAAAGCTGCCATGTTGTTGCACTTTTGTACTCCCCTTGGGATGCCTTGAACAGCTGCAGTGTGCCTGGAGCTAAGGGCTTCCTAGTTTCAAAAATCCTAGCCCTAGGCCTAAGCCTAACAGTAACCCTGGGAAAGTATGTCAGCCTGGTGTTAGGCTTCTTGCCAAGGAAAAAGCCGTGAAAGCAGCCATGTTGTGGCACTTTTGCACTCCCTTTTGGATGCCTTTCACAGCTCCAGTGTGCCTGGAACTCAGGGCTTCCTGCTTTTAAAAATCCTAGCCCTAGGCCGAACCGCAACCCTAAGACGAGAAAGGCAAATCAGCAAGGAATTAGGCTTGTCCCCAAGGAAAAAGCTGTGGAGGCAGGCATGTTGTGGTACTTTTGCGCTCTTCTTGGCTAGTCCTTCGCAGCTGCTGTGTTCTTGGAACTCGGGGCTTTCTGGTTAATAGAACCCTTACCCTAGGCGTAACTCAAACCTTAACCCTAGGAAGGAAAATCAGCCTATGGTTCGGGATGGTCTCATGGAAATATCAGTGGTGGCAGCCAAGTTGCGTCACTTTTGCGCTCCCCTTGGGATGCCTTTTGCAGCTGCAGTGTGCCTGGAGCCCAGGGCTTCCTGGTTTTAAAAGTCCTAGGCCTAAGCCTAACAGTAACCCTAGGAAGGTAAATCAGCCGGGTATTAGGGTTCTTCCTAAGGGAAAAGCCGTGAAAGCAGCCATGTTGTGGCACTTCTGCACTCCCTTTGGGATGCCTTTGGCAGATGAAGTAAGCCTGGAACTCAGGGCTTCCTGGTTAAAGAAATCCAAGCCCTAGGCTGAACCCTAACCCTAACCCTAGGCAGATAAATCAGCCTAGGTATAGGGATGGTGCCAAGGAAAAAGCTGTGAAAGCTGCCATGTTGTTGCACTTTTGTACTCCCCTTGGGATGCCTTGAACAGCTGCAGTGTGCCTGGAGCCCAGGGCTTCCTAGTTTCAAAAATCCTAGCCCTAGGCCTAAGCCTAACAGTAACCCTGGGAAGGTAAATCAGCCTGATGTTAGTCGTCTTGCCAAGGAAAAAGCCGTGAAAGCAGCCATGTTGTGGCACTTTTGCACTCCCTTTTGGATGCCTTTCACAGCTGCAGTGTGCCTGGAACTCAGGGCTTCCTGCTTTTAAAAATCCTAGCCCTAGGCCGAACCCCAACCCTAAGACGAGAAAGGCAAATCAGCCAGGAATTAGGCATGTCCCCAAGGAAAAAGCTGTGGAGGCAGGCATGTTGTGGTACTTTTGCGCTCTTCTTGGCTAGTCCTTCGCAGCTGCTGTGTTCTTGGAACTCAGGGCTTTCTGGTTAATAGAACCCTTACCCTAGGCGTAACTCAAACCTTAACCCTAGGAAGGAAAATCAGCCTATGGTTCGGGATGGTCTCATGGAAATATCAGTGGTGGCAGCCAAGTTGCGTCACTTTTGCGCTCCCCTTGGGATGCCTTTCGCAGCTGCAGTGTGCCTGGAGCCCAGGGCTTCCTGGTTTTAAAAGTCCTAGGCCTAAGCCTAACAGTAACCCTAGGAAGGTAAATCAGCCGGGTATTAGGGTTCTTCCTAAGGGAAAAGCCGTGAAAGCAGCCATGTTGTGGCACTTCTGCACTCCCTTTGGGATGCCTTTGGCAGATGAAGTAAGCCTGGAACTCAGGGCTTCCTGGTTAAAGAAATCCAAGCCCTAGGCTGAACCCTAACCCTAACCCTAGGCAGATAAATCAGCCTAGGTATAGGGATGGTGCCAAGGAAAAAGCTGTGAAAGCTGCCATGTTGTTGCACTTTTGTACTCCCCTTGGGATGCCTTGAACAGCTGCAGTGTGCCTGGAGCCCAGGGCTTCCTAGTTTCAAAAATCCTAGCCCTAGGCCTAAGCCTAACAGTAACCCTGGGAAAGTATGTCAGCCTGGTGTTAGGCTTCTTGCCAAGGAAAAAGCCGTGAAAGCAGCCATGTTGTGGCACTTTTGCACTCCCTTTTGGATGCCTTTCACAGCTGCAGTGTGCCTGGAACTCAGGGCTTCCTGCTTTTAAAAATCCTAGCCCTAGGCCGAACCCCAACCCTAAGACGAGAAAGGCAAATCAGCAAGGAATTAGGCTTGTCCCCAAGGAAAAAGCTGTGGAGGCAGGCATGTTGTGGTACTTTTGCGCTCTTCTTGGCTAGTCCTTCGCAGCTGCTGTGTTCTTGGAACTCAGGGCTTTCTGGTTAATAGAACCCTTACCCTAGGCGTAACTCAAACCTTAACCCTAGGAAGGAAAATCAGCCTATGGTTCGGGATGGTCTCATGGAAATATCAGTGGTGGCAGCCAAGTTGCGTCAATTTTGCGCTCCCCTTGGGATGCCTTTTGCAGCTGCAGTGTGCCTGGAGCCCAGGGCTTCCTGGTTTTAAAAGTCCTAGGCCTAAGCCTAACAGTAACCCTAGGAAGGTAAATCAGCCGGGTATTAGGGTTCTTCCTAAGGGAAAAGCCGTGAAAGCAGCCATGTTGTGGCACTTCTGCACTCCCTTTGGGATGCCTTTGGCAGATGAAGTAAGCCTGGAACTCAGGGCTTCCTGGTTAAAGAAATCCAAGCCCTAGGCTGAACCCTAACCCTAACCCTAGGCAGATAAATCAGCCTAGGTATAGGGATGGTGCCAAGGAAAAAGCTGTGAAAGCTGCCATGTTGTTGCACTTTTGTACTCCCCTTGGGATGCCTTGAACAGCTGCAGTGTGCCTGGAGCCCAGGGCTTCCTAGTTTCAAAAATCCTAGCCCTAGGCCTAAGCCTAACAGTAACCCTGGGAAGGTAAATCAGCCTGATGTTAGGCGTCTTGCCAAGGAAAAAGCCGTGAAAGCAGCCATGTTGTGGCACTTTTGCACTCCCTTTTGGATGCCTTTCACAGCTCCAGTGTGCCTGGAACTCAGGGCTTCCTGATTTTAAAAATCCTAGCCCTAGGCCGAACCGCAACCCTAAGACGAGAAAGGCAAATCAGCCAGGAATTAGGCATGTCCCCAAGGAAAAAGCTGTGGAGGCAGGCATGTTGTGGTACTTTTGCGCTCTTCTTGGCTAGTCCTTCGCAGCTGCTGTGTTCTTGGAACTCAGGGCTTTCTGGTTAATAGAACCCTTACCCTAGGCGTAACTCAAACCTTAACCCTAGGAAGGAAAATCAGCCTATGGTTCGGGATGGTCTCATGGAAATATCAGTGGTGGCAGCCAAGTTGCGTCACTTTTGCGCTCCCCTTGGGATGCCTTTTGCAGCTGCAGTGTGCCTGGAGCCCAGGGCTTCCTGGTTTTAAAAGTCCTAGGCCTAAGCCTAACAGTAACCCTAGGAAGGTAAATCAGCCGGGTATTAGGGTTCTTCCTAAGGGAAAAGCCGTGAAAGCAGCCATGTTGTGGCACTTCTGCACTCCCTTTGGGATGCCTTTGGCAGATGAAGTAAGCCTGGAACTCAGGGCTTCCTGGTTAAAGAAATCCAAGCCCTAGGCTGAACCCTAACCCTAACCCTAGGCAGATAAATCAGCCTAGGTATAGGGATGGTGCCAAGCAAAAAGCTGTGAAAGCTGCCATGTTGTTGCACTTTTGTACTCCCCTTGGGATGCCTTGAACAGCTGCAGTGTGCCTGGAGCCCAGGGCTTCCTAGTTTCAAAAATCCTAGCCCTAGGCCTAAGCCTAACAGTAACCCTGGGAAAGTATGTCAGCCTGGTGTTAGGCTTCTTGCCAAGGAAAAAGCCGTGAAAGCAGCCATGTTGTGGCACTTTTGCACTCCCTTTTGGATGCCTTTCACAGCTGCAGTGTGCCTGGAACTCAGGGCTTCCTGCTTTTAAAAATCCTAGCCCTAGGCCGAACCCCAACCCTAAGACGAGAAAGGCAAATCAGCCAGGAATTAGGCATGTCCCCAAGGAAAAAGCTGTGGAGGCAGGCATGTTGTGGTACTTTTGCGCTCTTCTTGGCTAGTCCTTCACAGCTGCTGTGTTCTTGGAACTCAGGGCTTTCTGGTTAATAGAACCCTTACCCTAGGCGTAACTCAAACCTTAACCCTAGGAAGGAAAATCAGCCTATGGTTCGGGATGGTCTCATGGAAATATCAGTGGTGGCAGCCAAGTTGCGTCACTTTTGCGCTCCCCTTGGGATGCCTTTTGCAGCTGCAGTGTGCCTGGAGCCCAGGGCTTCCTGGTTTTAAAAGTCCTAGGCCTAAGCCTAACAGTAACCCTAGGAAGGTAAATCAGCCGGGTATTAGGGTTCTTCCTAAGGGAAAAGCCGTGAAAGCAGCCATGTTGTGGCACTTCTGCATTCCCTTTGGGATGCCTTTGGCAGATGAAGTAAGCCTGGAACTCAGGTCTTCCTGGTTAAAGAAATCCAAGCCCTAGGCTGAACCCTAACCCTAACCCTAGGCAGATAAATCAGCCTAGGTATAGGGATGGTGCCAAGGAAAAAGCTGTGAAAGCTGCCATGTTGTTGCACTTTTGTACACCCCTTGGGATGCCTTGAACAGCTGCAGTGTGCCTGGAGCTAAGGGCTTCCTAGTTTCAAAAATCCTAGCCCTAGGCCTAAGCCTGACTGTAACCCTGGGAAGGTAAATCAGCCTGGTGTTAGGCGTCTTGCCAAGGAAAAAGCCGTGAAAGCAGCCATGTTGTGACACTTTTGCACTCCCTTTTGGATGCCTTTCACAGCTCCAGTGTGCCTGGAACTCAGGGCTTCCTGCTTTTAAAAATCCTAGCCCTAGCCCGAACCCCAACCCTAAGACAAGAAAGGCAAATCAGCCAGGAATTAGGCATGTCCCCAAGGAAAAAGCTGTGGAGGCAGGCATGTTGTGGTACTTTTGCGCTCTTCTTGGCTAGTCCTTCGCAGCTGCTGTGTTCTTGGAACTCAGGGCTTTCTGGTTAATAGAGCCCTTACCCTAGGCGTAACTCAAACCTTAACCCTAGGAAGGAAAATCAGCCTATGGTTCGGGATGGTCTCATGGAAATATCAGTGGTGGCAGCAGTGTTGCGTCACTTTTGCGCTCCCCTTGGGATGCCTTTTGCAGCTGCAGTGTGCCTGGAGCCCAGGGCTTCCTGGTTTTAAAAGTCCTAGGCCTAAGCCTAACAGTAACCCTAGGAAGGTAAATCAGCCGGGTATTAGGGTTCTTCCTAAGGGAAAAGCCGTGAAAGCAGCCATGTTGTGGCACTTCTGCACTCCCTTTGGGATGCCTTTGGCAGATGAAGTAAGCCTGGAACTCAGGGCTTCCTGGTTAAAGAAATACAAGCCCTAGGCTGAACCCTAACCCTAACCCTAGGCAGATAAATCAGCCTAGGTATAGGGATGGTTCCAAGGAAAAAGCTGTGAAAGCTGCCATGTTGTTGCACTTTTGTACTCCCCTTGGGATGCCTTGAACAGCTGCAGTGTGCCTGGAGCCCAGGGCTTCCTACTTTCAAAAATCCTAGCCCTAGGCCTAAGCCTAACAGTAACCCTGGGAAAGTATGTCAGCCTGGTGTTAGGCTTCTTGCCAAGGAAAAAGCCGTGAAAGCAGCCATGTTGTGGCACTTTTGCACTCCCTTTTGGATGCCTTTCACAGCTCCAGTGTGCCTGGAACTCAGGGCTTCCTGCTTTTAAAAATCCTAGCCCTAGGCCGAACCCCAACCCTAAGACGAGAAAGGCAAATCAGCCAGGAATTAGGCATGTCCCCAAGGAAAAAGCTGTGGAGGCAGGCATGTTGTGGTACTTTTGCGCTCTTCTTGGCTAGTCCTTCACAGCTGCTGTGTTCTTGGAACTCAGGGCTTTCTGGTTAATAGAACCCTTACCCTAGGCGTAACTCAAACCTTAACCCTAGGAAGGAAAATAAACATATGGTTCGGGATGGTCTCATGGAAATATCAGTGGTGGCAGCCAAGTTGCGTCACTTTTGCGCTCCCCTTGGGATACCTTTCGCAGCTGCAGTGCGCCTGGAGCCCAGGGCTTCCTGGTTTTAAAAGTCCTAGGCCTAAGCCTAACAGTAACCCTGGGAAGGAAAATCAGCCGGGTATTAGGGTTCTTCCTAAGGGAAAAGCCGTGAAAGCAGCCATGTTGTGGCACTTTTGCACTCCCTTTTGGATGCCTTTCACAGCTCCAGTGTGCCTGGAACTCAGGGCTTCCTGCTTTTAAATATCCTAGCCCTAGGCCGAACCCCAACCCTAAGACGAGAAATGCAAATCAGCCAGGAATTAGGCATGTCCCCAAGGAAAAAGCTGTGGAGGCAGGCATGTTGTGGTACTTTTGCGCTCTTCTTGGCTAGTCCTTCGCAGCTGCTGTGTTCTTGGAACTCAGGGCTTTCTGGTTAATAGAACTCTTACCCTAGGCGTAACTCAAACCTTAACCCTAGGAAGGAAAATCAGCCTATGGTTCGGGATGGTCTCATGGAAATATCAGTGGTGGCAGCCAAGTTGCGTCACTTTTGCGCTCCCCTTGGGATGCCTTTTGCAGCTGCAGTGTGCCTGGAGCCCAGGGCTTCCTGGTTTTAAAAGTCCTAGGACTAAGCCTAACAGTAACCCTAGGAAGGTAAATCAGCCGGGTATTAGGGTTCTTCCTAAGGGAAAAGCCGTGAAAGCAGCCATGTTGTGGCACTTCTGCACTCCCTTTGGGATGCCTTTGGCAGATGAAGTAAGCCTGGAACTCAGGGCTTCCTGGTTAAAAAAATTCAAGCCCTAGGCTGAGCCCTAACCCTAACCCTAGGCAGATAAATCAGCCTAGGTATAGGGATGGTGCCAAGGAAAAAGCTGTGAAAGCTGCCATGTTGTTGCACTTTTGTACTCCCCTTGGGATGCCTTGAACAGCTGCAGTGTGCCTGGAGCCAAGGGCTTCCTAGTTTTAAAAATCCTAGCCCTAGGCCTAAGCCTAACAGTAACCCTGGGAAGGTATATCAGCCTGGTGTTAGGCGTCTTGCCAAGGAAAAAGCCGTGAAAGCAGCCATGTTGTGGCACTTTTGCACTCCCTTTTGGATAGCTTTCACAGCTGCAGTGTGCCTGGAACTCAGGGCTTCCTGATTTTAAAAATCCTAGCCCTAGGCCGAACCCCAACCCTAAGACGAGAAAGGCAAATCAGCCAGGAATTAGGCATGTCCCCAAGGAAAAAGCTGTGGAGGCAGGCATGTTGTGGTACTTTTGCGCTCTTCTTGGCTAGTCCTTCGCAGCTGCTGTGTTCTTGGAACTCAGGGCTTTCTGGTTAATAGAACCCTTACCCTAGGCGTAACTCAAACCTTAACCCTAGGAAGGAAAATCAGCCTATGGTTCGGGATGGTCTCATGGAAATATCAGTGGTGGCAGCCAAGTTGCGTCACTTTTGCGCTCCCCTTGGGATGCCTTTTGCAGCTGCAGTGTGCCTGGAGCCCAGGGCTTCCTGGTTTTAAAAGTCCTAGGCCTAAGCCTAACAGTAACCCTAGGAAAGTAAATCAGCCTGATGTTAGGTTTCTTGCCAAGGAAAAAGCCGTGAAAGCAGCCATGTTGTGGCACTTTTGCACTCCCTTTTGGATGCCTTTCACAGCTCCAGTGTGCCTGGAACTCAGGGCTTCCTGCTTTTAAAAATCCTAGCCCTAGGCCGAACCCCAAACCTAAGACGAGAAAGGCAAATCAGCCAGGAATTAGGCATGTCCCCAAGGAAAAAGCTGTGGAGGCAGGCATGTTGTGGTACTTTTGCGCTCTTCTTGGCTAGTCCTTCGCAGCTGCTGTGTTCTTGGAACTCAGGGCTTTCTGGTTAATAGAACCCTTACCCTAGGCGTAACTCAAACCTTAACCCTAGGAAGGAAAATCAGCCTATGGTTCGGGATGGTCTCATGGAAATATCAGTGGTGGCAGCCAAGTTGCGTCACTTTTGCGCTCCCCTTGGGATGCCTTTCGCAGCTGCAGTGTGCATGGAGCCCAGGGCTTCCTGGTTTTAAAAGTCCTATGCCTAAGCCTAACAGTAACCCTAGGAAGGTAAATCAGCCGGGTATTAGGGTTCTTCCTAAGGGAAAAGCCGTGAAAGCAGCCATGTTGTGGCACTTCTGCACTCCCTTTGGGATGCCTTTGGCAGATGAAGTAAGCCTGGAACTCAGGGCTTCCTGGTTAAAGAAATCCAAGCCCTAGGCTGAACTCTAACCCTAACCCTAGGCAGATAAATCAGCCTAGGTATAGGGATGGTGCCAAGGAAAAAGCTGTGAAAGCTGCCATGTTGTTGCACTTTTGTACTCCCCTTGGGATGCCTTGAACAGCTGCAGTGTGCCTGGAACCCAGGACTTCCTAGTTTCAAAAATCCTAGCCCTAGGCCTAAGCCTAACAGTAACCCTGGGAAGGTAAATCAGCCTGGTGTTAGGCGTCTTGCCAAGGAAAAAGCCGTGAAAGCAGCCATGTTGTGGCACTTTTGCACTCCCTTTTGGATGCCTTTCACAGCTGCAGTGTGCCTGGAACTCAGGGCTTCCTGCTTTTAAAAATCCTAGCCCTAGGCCGAACCCCAACCCTAAGACGAGAAAGGCAAATCAGCCAGGAATTAGGCATGTCCCCAAGGAAAAAGCTGTGGAGGCAGGCATGTTGTGCTACTTTTGCGCTCTTCTTGGCTAGTCCTTCGCAGCTGCTGTGTTCTTGGAACTCAGGGCTTTCTGGTTAATAGAGCCCTTACCCTAGGCGTAACTCAAACCTTAACCCTAGGAAGGAAAATCAACCTATGGTTCGGGATGGTCTCATGGAAATATCAGTGGTGGCAGCCAAGTTGCGTCACTTTTGCGCTCCCCTTGGGATGCCTTTTGCAGCTGCAGTGTGCCTGGAGCCCAGGGCTTCCTGGTTTTAAAAGTCCTAGGCCTAAGCCTAACAGTAACCCTAGGAAGGTAAATCAGCCGGGTATTAGGGTTCTTCCTAAGGGAAAAGCCGTGAAAGCAGCCATGTTGTGGCACTTCTGCACTCCCTTTGGGATGCCTTTGGCAGATGAAGTAAGCCTGGAAGTCAGGGCTTCCTGGTTAAAGAAATCCAAGCCCTAGGCTGAACCCTAACCCTAACCCTAGGCAGATAAATCAGCCTAGGTATAGGGATGGTGCCAAGGAAAAAGCTGTGAAAGCTGCCATGTTGTTGCACTTTTGTACACCCCTTGGGATGCCTTGAACAGCTGCAGTGTGCCTGGAGCTAAGGGCTTCCTAGTTTCAAAAATCCTAGCCCTAGGCCTAAGCCTAACAGTAACCCTGGGAAAGTAAATCAGCCTGATGTTAGGCTTCTTGCCAAGGAAAAAGCCGTGAAAGCAGCCATGTTGTGACACTTTTGCACTCCCTTTTGGATGCCTTTCACAGCTCCAGTGTGCCTGGAACTCAGGGCTTCCTGCTTTTAAAAATCCTAGCCCTAGGCCGAACCCCAACCCTAAGACAAGAAAGGCAAATCAGCCAGGAATTAGGCATGTCCCCAAGGAAAAAGCTGTGGAGGCAGGCATGTTGTGGTACTTTTGCGCTCTTCTTGGCTAGTCCTTCGCAGCTGCTGTGTTCTTGGAACTCAGGGCTTTCTGGTTAATAGAGCCCTTACCCTAGGCGTAACTCAAACCTTAACCCTAGGAAGGAAAATCAACCTATGGTTCGGGATGGTCTCATGGAAATATCAGTGGTGGCAGCCAAGTTGCGTCACTTTTGCGCTCCCCTTGGGATGCCTTTCGCAGCTGCAGTGTGCCTGGAGCCCAGGGCTTCCTGGTTTTAAAAGTCCTAGGCCTAAGCCTAACAGTAACCCTAGGAAGGTAAATCAGCCGGGTATTAGGGTTCTTCCTAAGGGAAAAGCCGTGAAAGCAGCCATGTTGTGGCACTTCTGCACTCCCTTTGGGATGCCTTTGGCAGATGAAGTAAGCCTGGAACTCAGGGCTTCCTGGTTAAAGAAATCCAAGCCCTAGGCTGAACCCTAACCCTAACCCTAGGCAGATAAATCAGCCTAGGTATAGGGATGGTGCCAAGGAAAAAGCTGTGAAAGCT
Source organism: Ammospiza caudacuta (assembly GCF_027887145.1). Lineage (NCBI taxonomy): Eukaryota > Metazoa > Chordata > Aves > Passeriformes > Passerellidae > Ammospiza > Ammospiza caudacuta. The sequence goes on along the minus strand of NW_026683127.1, from coordinate 993,065 downwards.
GCCATGTTGTTGCACTTTTGTACTCCCCTTGGGATGCCTTGAACAGCTGCAGTGTGCCTGGAGCTAAGGGCTTCCTAGTTTCAAAAATCCTAGCGCTAGGCCTAAGCCTAACAGTAACCCTGGGAAAGTAAATCAGCCTGATGTTAGGTTTCTTGCCAAGGAAAAAGCCGTGAAAGCAGCCATGTTGTGGCACTTTTGCACTCCCTTTTGGATGCCTTTCACAGCTGCAGTGTGCCTGGAACTCAGGGCTTCCTGCTTTTAAAAATCCTAGCCCTAGGCCGAACCCCAACCCTAAGACGAGAAAGGCAAATCAGCCAGGAATTAGGCATGTCCCCAAGGAAAAAGCTGTGGAGGCAGGCATGTTGTGGTACTTTTGCGCTCTTCTTGGCTAGTCCTTCGCAGCTGCTGTGTTCTTGGAACTCAGGGCTTTCTGGTTAATAGAACCCTTACCCTAGGCGTAACTCAAACCTTAACCCTAGGAAGGAAAATCAGCCTATGGTTAGGGATTGGTCTCATGGAAATATCAGTGGTGGCAGCCAAGTTGCGTCACTTTTGCGCTCCCCTTGGGATGCCTTTTGCAGCTGCTGTGTGCCTGGAGCCCAGGGCTTCCTGGTTTTAAAAGTCCTAGGCCTAAGCCTAACAGTAACCCTAGGAAGGTAAATCAGCCGGGTATTAGGGTTCTTCCTAAGGGAAAAGCCGTGAAAGCAGCCATGTTGTGGCACTTCTGCACTCCCTTTGGGATGCCTTTGGCAGATGAAGTAAGCCTGGAACTCAGGGCTTCCTGGTTAAAGAAATCCAAGCCCTAGGCTGAACCCTAACCCTAACCCTAGGCAGATAAATCAGCCTAGGTATAGGGATGGTGCCAAGGTAAAAGCTGTGAAAGCTGCCATGTTGTTGCACTTTTGTACTCCCCTTGGGATGCCTTGAACAGCTGCAGTGTGCGTGGAGCCCAGGGCTTCCTAGTTTCAAAAATCCTAGCCCTAGGCCTAAGCCTAACAGTAACCCTGGGAAGGTAAATCAGCCTGATGTTAGGCGTCTTGCCAAGGAAAAAGCCGTGAAAGCAGCCATGTTGTGGCACTTTTGCACTCCCTTTTGGATGCCTTTCACAGCTGCAGTGTGCCTGGAACTCAGGGCTTCCTGCTTTTAAAAATCCTAGCCCTAGGCCGAACCCCAACCCTAAGACGAGAAAGGCAAATCAGCCAGGAATTAGGCATGTCCCCAAGGAAAAAGCTGTGGAGGCAGGCATGTTGTGGTACTTTTGCGCTCTTCTTGGCTAGTCCTTCGCAGCTGCTGTGTTCTTGGAACTCAGGGCTTTCTGGTTAATAGAACCCTTACCCTAGGCGTAACTCAAACCTTAACCCTAGGAAGGAAAATCAGCCTATGGTTCGGGATGGTCTCATGGAAATATCAGTGGTGGCAGCCAAGTTGCGTCACTTTTGCGCTCCCCTTGGGATGCCTTTTGCAGCTGCAGTGTGCCTGGAGCCCAGGGCTTCCTGGTTTTAAAAGTCCTAGGCCTAAGCCTAACAGTAACCCTAGGAAGGTAAATCAGCCGGGTATTAGGGTTCTTCCTAAGGGAAAAGCCGTGAAAGCAGCCATGTTGTGGCACTTCTGCACTCCCTTTGGGATGCCTTTGGCAGATGAAGTAAGCCTGGAACTCAGGGCTTCCTGGTTAAAGAAATCCAAGCCCTAGGCTGAACCCTAACCCTAACCCTAGGCAGATAAATCAGCCTAGGTATAGGGATGGTGCCAAGGAAAAAGCTGTGAAAGCTGCCATGTTGTTGCACTTTTGTACTCCCCTTGGGATGCCTTGAACAGCTGCAGTGTGCCTGGAGCCCAGGGCTTCCTAGTTTCAAAAATCCTAGCCCTAGGCCTAAGCCTAACAGTAACCCTGGGAAAGTATGTCAGCCTGGTGTTAGGCTTCTTGCCAAGGAAAAAGCCGTGAAAGCAGCCATGTTGTGGCACTTTTGCACTCCCTTTTGGATGCCTTTCACAGCTGCAGTGTGCCTGGAACTCAGGGCTTCCTGCTTTTAAAAATCCTAGCCCTAGGCCGAACCCCAACCCTAAGACGAGAAAGGCAAATCAGCCAGGAATTAGGCATGTCCCCAAGGAAAAAGCTGTGGAGGCAGGCATGTTGTGGTACTTTTGCGCTCTTCTTGGCTAGTCCTTCGCAGCTGCTGTGTTCTTGGAACTCAGGGCTTTCTGGTTAATAGAGCCCTTACCCTAGGCGTAACTCAAACCTTAACCCTAGGAAGGAAAATCAACCTATGGTTCGGGATGGTCTCATGGAAATATCAGTGGTGGCAGCCAAGTTGCGTCACTTTTGCGCTCCCCTTGGGATGCCTTTTGCAGCTGCAGTGTGCATGGAGCCCAGGGCTTCCTGGTTTTAAAAGTCCTAGGCCTAAGCCTAACAGTAACCCTAGGAAGGTAAATCAGCCGGGTATTAGGGTTCTTCCTAAGGGAAAAGCCGTGAAAGCAGCCATGTTGTGGCACTTCTGCACTCCCTTTGGGATGCCTTTGGCAGATGAAGTAAGCCTGGAACTCAGGTCTTCCTGGTTAAAGAAATCCAAGCCCTAGGCTGAACCCTAACCCTAACCCTAGGCAGATAAATCAGCCTAGGTATAGGGATGGTGCCAAGGAAAAAGCTGTGAAAGCTGCCATGTTGTTGCACTTTTGTACACCCCTTGGGATGCCTTGAACAGCTGCAGTGTGCCTGGAGCTAAGGGCTTCCTAGTTTCAAAAATCCTAGCCCTAGGCCTAAGCCTAACAGTAACCCTGGGAAAGTAAATCAGCCTGATGTTAGGCTTCTTGCCAAGGAAAAAGCCGTGAAAGCAGCCATGTTGTGACACTTTTGCACTCCCTTTTGGATGCCTTTCACAGCTCCAGTGTGCCTGGAACTCAGGGCTTCCTGCTTTTAAAAATCCTAGCCCTAGGCCGAACCCCAACCCTAAGACAAGAAAGGCAAATCAGCCAGGAATTAGGCATGTCCCCAAGGAAAAAGCTGTGGAGGCAGGCATGTTGTGGTACTTTTGCGCTCTTCTTGGCTAGTCCTTCGCAGCTGCTGTGTTCTTGGAACTCAGGGCTTTCTGGTTAATAGAGCCCTTACCCTAGGCGTAACTCAAACCTTAACCCTAGGAAGGAAAATCAGCCTATGGTTCGGGATGGTCTCATGGAAATATCAGTGGTGGCAGCCAAGTTGCGTCACTTTTGCGCTCCCCTTGGGATGCCTTTTGCAGCTGCAGTGTGCCTGGAGCCCAGGGCTTCCTGGTTTTAAAAGTCCTAGGCCTAAGCCTAACAGTAACCCTAGGAAGGTAAATCAGCCGGGTATTAGGGTTCTTCCTAAGGGAAAAGCCGTGAAAGCAGCCATGTTGTGGCACTTCTGCACTCCCTTTGGGATGCCTTTGGCAGATGAAGTAAGCCTGGAACTCAGGGCTTCCTGGTTAAAGAAATCCAAGCCCTAGGCTGAACCCTAACCCTAACCCTAGGCAGATAAATCAGCCTAGGTATAGGGATGGTGCCAAGGAAAAAGCTGTGAAAGCTGCCATGTTGTTGCACTTTTGTACTCCCCTTGGGATGCCTTGAACAGCTGCAGTGTGCCTGGAGCCCAGGGCTTCCTAGTTTCAAAAATCCTAGCCCTAGGCCTAAGCCTAACAGTAACCCTGGGAAAGTATGTCAGCCTGGTGTTAGGCTTCTTGCCAAGGAAAAAGCCGTGAAAGCAGCCATGTTGTGGCACTTTTGCACTCCCTTTTGGATGCCTTTCACAGCTGCAGTGTGCCTGGAACTCAGGGCTTCCTGCTTTTAAAAATCCTAGCCCTAGGCCGAACCCCAACCCTAAGACGAGAAAGGCAAATCAGCCAGGAATTAGGCATGTCCCCAAGGAAAAAGCTGTGGAGGCAGGCATGTTGTGGTACTTTTGCGCTCTTCTTGGGTAGTCCTTCGCAGCTGCTGTGTTCTTGGAACTCAGGGCTTTCTGGTTAATAGAGCCCTTACCCTAGGCGTAACTCAAACCTTAACCCTAGGAAGGAAAATCAGCCTATGGTTCGGGATGGTCTCATGGAAATATCAGTGGTGGCAGCCAAGTTGCGTCACTTTTGCGCTCCCCTTGGGATGCCTTTTGCAGCTGCAGTGTGCCTGGAGCCCAGGGCTTCCTGGTTTTAAAAGTCCTAGGCCTAAGCCTAACAGTAACCCTAGGAAGGTAAATCAGCCGGGTATTAGGGTTCTTCCTAAGGGAAAAGCCGTGAAAGCAGCCATGTTGTGGCACTTCTGCACTCCCTTTGGGATGCCTTTGGCAGATGAAGTAAGCCTGGAACTCAGGGCTTCCTGGTTAAAGAAATCCAAGCCCTAGGCTGAACCCTAACCCTAACCCTAGGCAGATAAATCAGCCTAGGTATAGGGATGGTGCCAAGGAAAAAGCTGTGAAAGCTGCCATGTTGTTGCACTTTTGTACTCCCCTTGGGATGCCTTGAACAGCTGCAGTGTGCCTGGAGCCCAGGGCTTCCTAGTTTCAAAAATCCTAGCCCTAGGCCTAAGCCTAACAGTAACCCTGGGAAAGTATGTCAGCCTGGTGTTAGGCTTCTTGCCAAGGAAAAAGCCGTGAAAGCAGCCATGTTGTGGCACTTTTGCACTCCCTTTTGGATGCCTTTCACAGCTGCAGTGTGCCTGGAACTCAGGGCTTCCTGCTTTTAAAAATCCTAGCCCTAGGCCGAACCCCAACCCTAAGACGAGAAAGGCAAATCAGCCAGGAATTAGGCATGTCCCCAAGGAAAAAGCTGTGGAGGCAGGCATGTTGTGGTACTTTTGCGCTCTTCTTGGCTAGTCCTTCGCAGCTGCTGTGTTCTTGGAACTCAGGGCTTTCTGGTTAATAGAGCCCTTACCCTAGGCGTAACTCAAACCTTAACCCTAGGAAGGAAAATCAACCTATGGTTCGGGATGGTCTCATGGAAATATCAGTGGTGGCAGCCAAGTTGCGTCACTTTTGCGCTCCCCTTGGGATGCCTTTTGCAGCTGCAGTGTGCATGGAGCCCAGGGCTTCCTGGTTTTAAAAGTCCTAGGCCTAAGCCTAACAGTAACCCTAGGAAGGTAAATCAGCCGGGTATTAGGGTTCTTCCTAAGGGAAAAGCCGTGAAAGCAGCCATGTTGTGGCACTTCTGCACTCCCTTTGGGATGCCTTTGGCAGATGAAGTAAGCCTGGAACTCAGGTCTTCCTGGTTAAAGAAATCCAAGCCCTAGGCTGAACCCTAACCCTAACCCTAGGCAGATAAATCAGCCTAGGTATAGGGATGGTGCCAAGGAAAAAGCTGTGAAAGCTGCCATGTTGTTGCACTTTTGTACACCCCTTGGGATGCCTTGAACAGCTGCAGTGTGCCTGGAGCTAAGGGCTTCCTAGTTTCAAAAATCCTAGCCCTAGGCCTAAGCCTAACAGTAACCCTGGGAAAGTAAATCAGCCTGATGTTAGGCTTCTTGCCAAGGAAAAAGCCGTGAAAGCAGCCATGTTGTGACACTTTTGCACTCCCTTTTGGATGCCTTTCACAGCTCCAGTGTGCCTGGAACTCAGGGCTTCCTGCTTTTAAAAATCCTAGCCCTAGGCCGAACCCCAACCCTAAGACAAGAAAGGCAAATCAGCCAGGAATTAGGCATGTCCCCAAGGAAAAAGCTGTGGAGGCAGGCATGTTGTGGTACTTTTGCGCTCTTCTTGGCTAGTCCTTCGCAGCTGCTGTGTTCTTGGAACTCAGGGCTTTCTGGTTAATAGAGCCCTTACCCTAGGCGTAACTCAAACCTTAACCCTAGGAAGGAAAATCAGCCTATGGTTCGGGATGGTCTCATGGAAATATCAGTGGTGGCAGCCAAGTTGCGTCACTTTTGCGCTCCCCTTGGGATGCCTTTTGCAGCTGCAGTGTGCCTGGAGCCCAGGGCTTCCTGGTTTTAAAAGTCCTAGGCCTAAGCCTAACAGTAACCCTAGGAAGGTAAATCAGCCGGGTATTAGGGTTCTTCCTAAGGGAAAAGCCGTGAAAGCAGCCATGTTGTGGCACTTCTGCACTCCCTTTGGGATGCCTTTGGCAGATGAAGTAAGCCTGGAACTCAGGGCTTCCTGGTTAAAGAAATCCAAGCCCTAGGCTGAACCCTAACCCTAACCCTAGGCAGATAAATCAGCCTAGGTATAGGGATGGTGCCAAGGAAAAAGCTGTGAAAGCTGCCATGTTGTTGCACTTTTGTACTCCCCTTGGGATGCCTTGAACAGCTGCAGTGTGCCTGGAGCCCAGGGCTTCCTAGTTTCAAAAATCCTAGCCCTAGGCCTAAGCCTAACAGTAACCCTGGGAAGGTAAATCAGCCTGATGTTAGGCGTCTTGCCAAGGAAAAAGCCGTGAAAGCAGCCATGTTGTGGCACTTTTGCACTCCCTTTTGGATGCCTTTCACAGCTCCAGTGTGCCTGGAACTCAGGGCTTCCTGATTTTAAAAATCCTAGCCCTAGGCCGAACCGCAACCCTAAGACGAGAAAGGCAAATCAGCCAGGAATTAGGCATGTCCCCAAGGAAAAAGCTGTGGAGGCAGGCATGTTGTGGTACTTTTGCGCTCTTCTTGGCTAGTCCTTCGCAGCTGCTGTGTTCTTGGAACTCAGGGCTTTCTGGTTAATAGAACCCTTACCCTAGGCGTAACTCAAACCTTAACCCTAGGAAGGAAAATCAGCCTATGGTTCGGGATGGTCTCATGGAAATATCAGTGGTGGCAGCCAAGTTGCGTCACTTTTGCGCTCCCCTTGGGATGCCTTTTGCAGCTGCAGTGTGCCTGGAGCCCAGGGCTTCCTGGTTTTAAAAGTCCTAGGCCTAAGCCTAACAGTAACCCTAGGAAGGTAAATCAGCCGGGTATTAGGGTTCTTCCTAAGGGAAAAGCCGTGAAAGCAGCCATGTTGTGGCACTTCTGCACTCCCTTTGGGATGCCTTTGGCAGATGAAGTAAGCCTGGAACTCAGGGCTTCCTGGTTAAAGAAATCCAAGCCCTAGGCTGAACCCTAACCCTAACCCTAGGCAGATAAATCAGCCTAGGTATAGGGATGGTGCCAAGCAAAAAGCTGTGAAAGCTGCCATGTTGTTGCACTTTTGTACTCCCCTTGGGATGCCTTGAACAGCTGCAGTGTGCCTGGAGCCCAGGGCTTCCTAGTTTCAAAAATCCTAGCCCTAGGCCTAAGCCTAACAGTAACCCTGGGAAAGTATGTCAGCCTGGTGTTAGGCTTCTTGCCAAGGAAAAAGCCGTGAAAGCAGCCATGTTGTGGCACTTTTGCACTCCCTTTTGGATGCCTTTCACAGCTGCAGTGTGCCTGGAACTCAGGGCTTCCTGCTTTTAAAAATCCTAGCCCTAGGCCGAACCCCAACCCTAAGACGAGAAAGGCAAATCAGCCAGGAATTAGGCATGTCCCCAAGGAAAAAGCTGTGGAGGCAGGCATGTTGTGGTACTTTTGCGCTCTTCTTGGCTAGTCCTTCGCAGCTGCTGTGTTCTTGGAACTCAGGGCTTTCTGGTTAATAGAACCCTTACCCTAGGCGTAACTCAAACCTTAACCCTAGGAAGGAAAATCAGCCTATGGTTCGGGATGGTCTCATGGAAATATCAGTGGTGGCAGCCAAGTTGCGTCACTTTTGCGCTCCCCTTGGGATGCCTTTTGCAGCTGCAGTGTGCCTGGAGCCCAGGGCTTCCTGGTTTTAAAAGTCCTAGGCCTAAGCCTAACAGTAACCCTAGGAAGGTAAATCAGCCGGGTATTAGGGTTCTTCCTAAGGGAAAAGCCGTGAAAGCAGCCATGTTGTGGCACTTCTGCATTCCCTTTGGGATGCCTTTGGCAGATGAAGTAAGCCTGGAACTCAGGTCTTCCTGGTTAAAGAAATCCAAGCCCTAGGCTGAACCCTAACCCTAACCCTAGGCAGATAAATCAGCCTAGGTATAGGGATGGTGCCAAGGAAAAAGCTGTGAAAGCTGCCATGTTGTTGCACTTTTGTACACCCCTTGGGATGCCTTGAACAGCTGCAGTGTGCCTGGAGCTAAGGGCTTCCTAGTTTCAAAAATCCTAGCCCTAGGCCTAAGCCTGACAGTAACCCTGGGAAGGTAAATCAGCCTGGTGTTAGGCGTCTTGCCAAGGAAAAAGCCGTGAAAGCAGCCATGTTGTGACACTTTTGCACTCCCTTTTGGATGCCTTTCACAGCTCCAGTGTGCCTGGAACTCAGGGCTTCCTGCTTTTAAAAATCCTAGCCCTAGGCCGAACCCCAACCCTAAGACAAGAAAGGCAAATCAGCCAGGAATTAGGCATGTCCCCAAGGAAAAAGCTGTGGAGGCAGGCATGTTGTGGTACTTTTGCGCTCTTCTTGGCTAGTCCTTCGCAGCTGCTGTGTTCTTGGAACTCAGGGCTTTCTGGTTAATAGAGCCCTTACCCTAGGCGTAACTCAAACCTTTACCCTAGGAAGGAAAATCAGCCTATGGTTCGGGATGGTCTCATGGAAATATCAGTGGTGGCAGCAGTGTTGCGTCACTTTTGCGCTCCCCTTGGGATGCCTTTTGCAGCTGCAGTGTGCCTGGAGCCCAGGGCTTCCTGGTTTTAAAAGTCCTAGGCCTAAGCCTAACAGTAACCCTAGGAAGGTAAATCAGCCGGGTATTAGGGTTCTTCCTAAGGGAAAAGCCGTGAAAGCAGCCATGTTGTGGCACTTCTGCACTCCCTTTGGGATGCCTTTGGCAGATGAAGTAAGCCTGGAACTCAGGGCTTCCTGGTTAAAGAAATACAAGCCCTAGGCTGAACCCTAACCCTAACCCTAGGCAGATAAATCAGCCTAGGTATAGGGATGGTTCCAAGGAAAAAGCTGTGAAAGCTGCCATGTTGTTGCACTTTTGTACTCCCCTTGGGATGCCTTGAACAGCTGCAGTGTGCCTGGAGCCCAGGGCTTCCTACTTTCAAAAATCCTAGCCCTAGGCCTAAGCCTAACAGTAACCCTGGGAAGGTAAATCAGCCTGGTGTTAGGCGTCTTGCCAAGGAAAAAGCCGTGAAAGCAGCCATGTTGTGGCACTTTTGCACTCCCTTTTGGATGCCTTTCACAGCTCCAGTGTGCCTGGAACTCAGGGCTTCCTGCTTTTAAAAATCCTAGCCCTAGGCCGAACCCCAACCCTAAGACGAGAAAGGCAAATCAGCAAGGAATTAGGCTTGTCCCCAAGGAAAAAGCTGTGGAGGCAGGCATGTTGTGGTACTTTTGCGCTCTTCTTGGCTAGTCCTTCGCAGCTGCTGTGTTCTTGGAACTCGGGGCTTTCTGGTTAATAGAACCCTTACCCTAGGCGTAACTCAAACCTTAACCCTAGGAAGGAAAATCAGCCTATGGTTCGGGATGGTCTCATGGAAATATCAGTGGTGGCAGCCAAGTTGCGTCACTTTTGCGCTCCCCTTGGGATGCCTTTTGCAGCTGCAGTGTGCCTGGAGCCCAGGGCTTCCTGGTTTTAAAAGTCCTAGGCCTAAGCCTAACAGTAACCCTAGGAAGGTAAATCAGCCGGGTATTAGGGTTCTTCCTAAGGGAAAAGCCGTGAAAGCAGCCATGTTGTGGCACTTCTGCACTCCCTTTGGGATGCCTTTGGCAGATGAAGTAAGCCTGGAACTCAGGGCTTCCTGGTTAAAGAAATCCAAGCCCTAGGCTGAACCCTAACCCTAACCCTAGGCAGATAAATCAGCCTAGGTATAGGGATGGTGCCAAGGAAAAAGCTGTGAAAGCTGCCATGTTGTTGCACTTTTGTACTCCCCTTGGGATGCCTTGAACAGCTGCAGTGTGCCTGGAGCCCAGGGCTTCCTAGTTTCAAAAATCCTAGCCCTAGGCCTAAGCCTAACAGTAACCCTGGGAAGGTAAATCAGCCTGATGTTAGGCGTCTTGCCAAGGAAAAAGCCGTGAAAGCAGCCATGTTGTGGCACTTTTGCACTCCCTTTTGGATGCCTTTCACAGCTCCAGTGTGCCTGGAACTCAGGGCTTCCTGCTTTTAAAAATCCTAGCCCTAGGCCGAACCGCAACCCTAAGACGAGAAAGGCAAATCAGCCAGGAATTAGGCATGTCCCCAAGGAAAAAGCTGTGGAGGCAGGCATGTTGTGGTACTTTTGCGCTCTTCTTGGCTAGTCCTTCGCAGCTGCTGTGTTCTTGGAACTCAGGGCTTTCTGGGTAATAGAACCCTTACCCTAGGCGTAACTCAAACCTTAACCCTAGGAAGGAAAATCAGCCTATGGTTCGGGATGGTCTCATGGAAATATCAGTGGTGGCAGCCAAGTTGCGTCACTTTTGCGCTCCCCTTGGGATGCCTTTTGCAGCTGCAGTGTGCCTGGAGCCCAGGGCTTCCTGGTTTTAAAAGTCCTAGGCCTAAGCCTAACAGTAACCCTAGGAAGGTAAATCAGCCGGGTATTAGGGTTCTTCCTAAGGGAAAAGCCGTGAAAGCAGCCATGTTGTGGCACTTCTGCACTCCCTTTGGGATGCCTTTGGCAGATGAAGTAAGCCTGGAACTCAGGGCTTCCTGGTTAAAGAAATCCAAGCCCTAGGCTGAACCCTAACCCTAACCCTAGGCAGATAAATCAGCCTAGGTATAGGGATGGTGCCAAGGAAAAAGCTGTGAAAGCTGCCATGTTGTTGCACTTTTGTACTCCCCTTGGGATGCCTTGAACAGCTGCAGTGTGCCTGGAGCCCAGGGCTTCCTAGTTTCAAAAATCCTAGCCCTAGGCCTAAGCCTAACAGTAACCCTGGGAAAGTATGTCAGCCTGGTGTTAGGCTTCTTGCCAAGGAAAAAGCCGTGAAAGCAGCCATGTTGTGGCACTTTTGCACTCCCTTTTGGATGCCTTTCACAGCTCCAGTGTGCCTGGAACTCAGGGCTTCCTGCTTTTAAAAATCCTAGCCCTAGGCCGAACCCCAACCCTAAGACGAGAAAGGCAAATCAGCCAGGAATTAGGCATGTCCCCAAGGAAAAAGCTGTGGAGGCAGGCATGTTGTGGTACTTTTGCGCTCTTCTTGGCTAGTCCTTCGCAGCTGCTGTGTTCTTGGAACTCAGGGCTTTCTGGTTAATAGAGCCCTTACCCTAGGCGTAACTCAAACCTTGACCCTAGGAAGGAAAATCAACCTATGGTTCGGGATGGTCTCATGGAAATATCAGTGGTGGCAGCCAAGTTGCGTCACTTTTGCGCTCCCCTTGGGATGCCTTTTGCAGCTGCAGTGTGCCTGGAGCCCAGGGCTTCCTGGTTTTAAAAGTCCTAGGCCTAAGCCTAACAGTAACCCTAGGAAGGTAAATCAGCCGGGTATTAGGGTTCTTCCTAAGGGAAAAGCCGTGAAAGCAGCCATGTTGTGGCACTTCTGCACTCCCTTTGGGATGCCTTTGGCAGATGAAGTAAGCCTGGAACTCAGGGCTTCCTGGTTAAAGAAATCCAAGCCCTAGGCTGAACCCTAACCCTAACCCTAGGCAGATAAATCAGCCTAGGTATAGGGATGGTGCCAAGGAAAAAGCTGTGAAAGCTGCCATGTTGTTGCACTTTTGTACTCCCCTTGGGATGCCTTGAACAGCTGCAGTGTGCCTGGAGCCCAGGGCTTCCTAGTTTCAAAAATCCTAGCCCTAGGCCTAAGCCTAACAGTAACCCTGGGAAAGTATGTCAGCCTGGTGTTAGGCTTCTTGCCAAGGAAAAAGCCGTGAAAGCAGCCATGTTGTGGCACTTTTGCACTCCCTTTTGGATGCCTTTCACAGCTCCAGTGTGCCTGGAACTCAGGGCTTCCTGCTTTTAAAAATCCTAGCCCTAGGCCGAACCCCAACCCTAAGACGAGAAAGGCAAATCAGCCAGGAATTAGGCATGTCCCCAAGGAAAAAGCTGTGGAGGCAGGCATGTTGTGGTACTTTTGCGCTCTTCTTGGCTAGTCCTTCGCAGCTGCTGTGTTCTTGGAACTCAGGGCTTTCTGGTTAATAGAGCCCTTACCCTAGGCGTAACTCAAACCTTAACCCTAGGAAGGAAAATCAACCTATGGTTCGGGATGGTCTCATGGAAATATCAGTGGTGGCAGCCAAGTTGCGTCACTTTTGCGCTCCCCTTGGGATGCCTTTTGCAGCTGCAGTGTGCCTGGAGCCCAGGGCTTCCTGGTTTTAAAAGTCCTAGGCCTAAGCCTAACAGTAACCCTAGGAAGGTAAATCAGCCGGGTATTAGGGTTCTTCCTAAGGGAAAAGCCGTGAAAGCAGCCATGTTGTGGCACTTCTGCACTCCCTTTGGGATGCCTTTGGCAGATGAAGTAAGCCTGGAACTCAGGGCTTCCTGGTTAAAGAAATCCAAGCCCTAGGCTGAACCCTAACCCTAACCCTAGGCAGATAAATCAGCCTAGGTATAGGGATGGTGCCAAGGAAAAAGCTGTGAAAGCTGCCATGTTGTTGCACTTTTGTACTCCCCTTGGGATGCCTTGAACAGCTGCAGTGTGCCTGGAGCTAAGGGCTTCCTAGTTTCAAAAATCCTAGCCCTAGGCCTAAGCCTAACAGTAACCCTGGGAAAGTAAATCAGCCTGATGTTAGGCTTCTTGCCAAGGAAAAAGCCGTGAAAGCAGCCATGTTGTGACACCTTTGCACTCCCTTTTGGATGCCTTTCACAGCTCCAGTGTGCCTGGAACTCAGGGCTTCCTGCTTTTAAAAATCCTAGCCCTAGGCCGAACCCCAACCCTAAGACAAGAAAGGCAAATCAGCCAGGAATTAGGCATGTCCCCAAGGAAAAAGCTGTGGAGGCAGGCATGTTGTGGTACTTTTGCGCTCTTCTTGGCTAGTCCTTCGCAGCTGCTGTGTTCTTGGAACTCAGGGCTTTCTGGTTAATAGAACTCTTACCCTAGGCGTAACTCAAACCTTAACCCTAGGAAGGAAAATCAACCTATGGTTCGGGATGGTCTCATGGAAATATCAGTGGTGGCAGCCAAGTTGCGTAACTTTTGCGCTCCCCTTGGGATGCCTTTTGCAGCTGCAGTGTGCCTGGAGCCCAGGGCTTCCTGGTTTTAAAAGTCCTAGGCCTAAGCCTAACAGTAACCCTAGGAAGGTAAATCAGCCGGGTATTAGGGTTCTTCCTAAGGGAAAAGCCGTGAAAGCAGCCATGTTGTGGCACTTCTGCACTCCCTTTGGGATGCCTTTGGCAGATGAAGTAAGCCTGGAACTCAGGGCTTCCTGGTTAAAAAAATCCAAGCCCTAGGCTGAACCCTAACCCTAACCCTAGGCAGATAAATCAGCCTAGGTATAGGGATGGTGCCAAGGAAAAAGCTGTGAAAGCTGCCATGTTGTTGCACTTTTGTACTCCCCTTGGGATGCCTTGAACAGCTGCAGTGTGCCTGGAGCTAAGGGCTTCCTAGTTTCAAAAATCCTAGCGCTAGGCCTAAGCCTAACAGTAACCCTGGGAAAGTAAATCAGCCTGATGTTAGGTTTCTTGCCAAGGAAAAAGCCGTGAAAGCAGCCATGTTGTGGCACTTTTGCACTCCCTTTTGGATGCCTTTCACAGCTCCAGTGTGCCTGGAACTCAGGGCTTCCTGCTTTTAAAAATCCTAGCCCTAGGCCGAACCCCAACCCTAAGACGAGAAAGGCAAATCAGCCAGGAATTAGGCATGTCCCCAAGGAAAAAGCTGTGGAGGCAGGCATGTTGTGGTACTTTTGCGCTCTTCTTGGGTAGTCCTTCGCAGCTGCTGTGTTCTTGGAACTCAGGGCTTTCTGGTTAATAGAACCCTTACCCTAGGCGTAACTCAAACCTTAACCCTAGGAAGGAAAATCAGCCTATGGTTCGGGATGGTCTCATGGAAATATCAGTGGTGGCAGCCAAGTTGCGTCACTTTTGCGCTCCCCTTGGGATGCCTTTTGCAGCTGCAGTGTGCCTGGAGCCCAGGGCTTCCTGGTTTTAAAAGTCCTAGGCCTAAGCCTAACAGTAACCCTAGGAAGGTAAATCAGCCGGGTATTAGGGTTCTTCCTAAGGGAAAAGCCGTGAAAGCAGCCATGTTGTGGCACTTCTGCACTCCCTTTGGGATGCCTTTGGCAGATGAAGTAAGCCTGGAACTCAGGGCTTCCTGGTTAAAGAAATCCAAGCCCTAGGCTGAACCCTAACCCTAACCCTAGGCAGATAAATCAGCCTAGGTATAGGGATGGTGCCAAGGAAAAAGCTGTGAAAGCTGCCATGTTGTTGCACTTTTGTACTCCCCTTGGGATGCCTTGAACAGCTGCAGTGTGCCTGGAGCCCAGGGCTTCCTAGTTTCAAAAATCCTAGCCCTAGGCCTAAGCCTAACAGTAACCCTGGGAAAGTATGTCAGCCTGGTGTTAGGCTTCTTGCCAAGGAAAAAGCCGTGAAAGCAGCCATGTTGTGGCACTTTTGCACTCCCTTTTGGATGCCTTTCACAGCTCCAGTGTGCCTGGAACTCAGGGCTTCCTGCTTTTAAAAATCCTAGCCCTAGGCCGAACCCCAACCCTAAGACGAGAAAGGCAAATCAGCCAGGAATTAGGCTTGTCCCCAAGGAAAAAGCTGTGGAGGCAGGCATGTTGTGGTACTTTTGCGCTCTTCTTGGCTAGTCTTTCGCAGCTGCTGTGTTCTTGGAACTCGGGGCTTTCTGGTTAATAGAACCCTTACCCTAGGCGTAACTCAAACCTTAACCCTAGGAAGGAAAATCAGCCTATGGTTCGGGATGGTCTCATGGAAATATCAGTGGTGGCAGCCAAGTTGCGTCACTTTTGCGCTCCCCTTGGGATGCCTTTTGCAGCTGCAGTGTGCCTGGAGCCCAGGGCTTCCTGGTTTTAAAAGTCCTAGGCCTAAGCCTAACAGTAACCCTAGGAAGGTAAATCAGCCGGGTATTAGGGTTCTTCCTAAGGGAAAAGCCGTGAAAGCAGCCATGTTGTGGCACTTCTGCACTCCCTTTGGGATGCCTTTGGCAGATGAAGTAAGCCTGGAACTCAGGGCTTCCTGGTTAAAGAAATCCAAGCCCTAGGCTGAACCCTAACCCTAACCCTAGGCAGATAAATCAGCCTAGGTATAGGGATGGTGCCAAGGAAAAACTGTGAAAGCTGCCATGTTGTTGCACTTTTGTACTCCCCTTGGGATGCCTTGAACAGCTGCAGTGTGCCTGGAGCCCAGGGCTTCCTAGTTTCAAAAATCCTAGCCCTAGGCCTAAGTCTAACAGTAACCCTGGGAAAGTAAATCAGCCTGATGTTAGGTTTCTTGCCAAGGAAAAAGCTGTGAAAGCAGCCATGTTGTGGCACTTTTGCACTCCCTTTTGGATGCCTTTCACAGCTCCAGTGTGCCTGGAACTCAGGGCTTCCTGCTTTTAAAAATCCTAGCCCTAGGCCGAACCCCAACCCTAAGACGAGAAAGGCAAATCAGCCAGGAATTAGGCATGTCCCCAAGGAAAAAGCTGTGGAGGCAGGCATGTTGTGGTACTTTTGCGCTCTTCTTGGGTAGTCCTTCGCAGCTGCTGTGTTCTTGGAACTCAGGGCTTTCTGGTTAATAGAGCCCTTACCCTAGGCGTAACTCAAACCTTAACCCTAGGAAGGAAAATCAACCTATGGTTCGGGATGGTCTCATGGAAATATCAGTGGTGGCAGCCAAGTTGCGTCACTTTTGCGCTCCCCTTGGGATGCCTTTTGCAGCTGCAGTGTGCCTGGAGCCCAGGGCTTCCTGATTTTAAAAGTCCTAGGCCTAAGCCTAACAGTAACCCTAGGAAGGTAAATCAGCCGGGTATTAGGGTTCTTCCTAAGGGAAAAGCCGTGAAAGCAGCCATGTTGTGGCACTTCTGCACTCCCTTTGGGATGCCTTTGGCAGATGAAGTAAGCCTGGAACTCAGGGCTTCCTGGTTAAAGAAATCCAAGCCCTAGGCTGAACCCTAACCCTAACCCTAGGCAGATAAATCAGCCTAGGTATAGGGATGGTGCCAAGGAAAAAGCTGTGAAAGCTGCCATGTTGTTGCACTTTTGTACTCCCCTTGGGATGCCTTGAACAGCTGCAGTGTGCCTGGAGCTAAGGGCTTCCTAGTTTCAAAAATCCTAGCGCTAGGCCTAAGCCTAACAGTAACCCTGGGAAAGTAAATCAGCCTGATGTTAGGTTTCTTGCCAAGGAAAAAGCCGTGAAAGCAGCCATGTTGTGGCACTTTTGCACTCCCTTTTGGATGCCTTTCACAGCTCCAGTGTGCCTGGAACTCAGGGCTTCCTGCTTTTAAAAATCCTAGCCCTAGGCCGAACCCCAACCCTAAGACGAGAAAGGCAAATCAGCCAGGAATTAGGCATGTCCCCAAGGAAAAAGCTGTGGAGGCAGGCATGTTGTGGTACTTTTGCGCTCTTCTTGGCTAGTCCTTCGCAGCTGCTGTGTTCTTGGAACTCAGGGCTTTCTGGTTAATAGAACCCTTACCCTAGGCGTAACTCAAACCTTAACCCTAGGAAGGAAAATCAGCCTATGGTTCGGGATGGTCTCATGGAAATATCAGTGGTGGCAGCCAAGTTGCGTCACTTTTGCGCTCCCCTTGGGATGCCTTTTGCAGCTGCAGTGTGCCTGGAGCCCAGGGCTTCCTGGTTTTAAAAGTCCTAGGCCTAAGCCTAACAGTAACCCTAGGAAGGTAAATCAGCCGGGTATTAGGGTTCTTCCTAAGGGAAAAGCCGTGAAAGCAGCCATGTTGTGGCACTTCTGCACTCCCTTTGGGATGCCTTTGGCAGATGAAGTAAGCCTGGAACTCAGGGCTTCCTGGTTAAAGAAATCCAAGCCCTAGGCTGAACCCTAACCCTAACCCTAGGCAGATAAATCAGCCTAGGTATAGGGATGGTTCCAAGGAAAAAGCTGTGAAAGCTGCCATGTTGTTGCACTTTTGTACTCCCCTTGGGATGCCTTGAACAGCTGCAGTGTGCCTGGAGCCCAGGGCTTCCTAGTTTCAAAAATCCTAGCCCTAGGCCTAAGCCTAACAGTAACCCTGGGAAGGTAAATCAGCCTGATGTTAGGCGTCTTGCCAAGGAAAAAGCCGTGAAAGCAGCCATGTTGTGGCACTTTTGCACTCCCTTTTGGATGCCTTTCACAGCTCCAGTGTGCCTGGAACTCAGGGCTTCCTGATTTTAAAAATCCTAGCCCTAGGCCGAACCGCAACCCTAAGACGAGAAAGGCAAATCAGCAAGGAATTAGGCTTGTCCCCAAGGAAAAAGCTGTGGAGGCAGGCATGTTGTGGTACTTTTGCGCTCTTCTTGGCTAGTCCTTCGCAGCTGCTGTGTTCTTGGAACTCGGGGCTCTCTGGTTAATAGAACCCTTACCCTAGGCGTAACTCAAACCTTAAGCCTAGGAAGGAAAATCAGCCTATGGTTCGGGATGGTCTCATGGAAATATCAGTGGTGGCAGCCAAGTTGCGTCACTTTTGCGCTCCCCTTGGGATGCCTTTTGCAGCTGCAGTGTGCCTGGAGCCCAGGGCTTCCTGGTTTTAAAAGTCCTAGGCCTAAGCCTAACAGTAACCCTAGGAAGGTAAATCAGCCGGGTATTAGGGTTCTTCCTAAGGGAAAAGCCGTGAAAGCAGCCATGTTGTGGCACTTCTGCACTCCCTTTGGGATGCCTTTGGCAGATGAAGTAAGCCTGGAACTCAGGGCTTCCTGGTTAAAGAAATCCAAGCCCTAGGCTGAACCCTAACCCTAACCCTAGGCAGATAAATCAGCCTAGGTATAGGGATGGTGCCAAGGAAAAAGCTGTGAAAGCTGCCATGTTGTTGCACTTTTGTACTCCCCTTGGGATGCCTTGAACAGCTGCAGTGTGCCTGGAGCCCAGGGCTTCCTAGTTTCAAAAATCCTAGCCCTAGGCCTAAGCCTAACAGTAACCCTGGGAAGGTAAATCAGCCTGATGTTAGGCGTCTTGCCAAGGAAAAAGCCGTGAAAGCAGCCATGTTGTGGCACTTTTGCACTCCCTTTTGGATGCCTTTCACAGCTCCAGTGTGCCTGGAACTCAGGGCTTCCTGCTTTTAAAAATCCTAGCCCTAGGCCGAACCGCAACCCTAAGACGAGAAAGGCAAATCAGCCAGGAATTAGGCATGTCCCCAAGGAAAAAGCTGTGGAGGCAGGCATGTTGTGGTACTTTTGCGCTCTTCTTGGCTAGTCCTTCGCAGCTGCTGTGTTCTTGGAACTCAGGGCTTTCTGGTTAATAGAGCCCTTACCCTAGGCGTAACTCAAACCTTAACCCTAGGAAGGAAAATCAACCTATGGTTCGGGATGGTCTCATGGAAATATCAGTGGTGGCAGCCAAGTTGCGTCACTTTTGCGCTCCCCTTGGGATGCCTTTTGCAGCTGCAGTGTGCCTGGAGCCCAGGGCTTCCTGGTTTTAAAAGTCCTAGGCCTAAGCCTAACAGTAACCCTAGGAAGGTAAATCAGCCGGGTATTAGGGTTCTTCCTAAGGGAAAAGCCGTGAAAGCAGCCATGTTGTGGCACTTCTGCACTCCCTTTGGGATGCCTTTGGCAGATGAAGTAAGCCTGGAACTCAGGGCTTCCTGGTTAAAGAAATCCAAGCCCTAGGCTGAACCCTAACCCTAACCCTAGGCAGATAAATCAGCCTAGGTATAGGGATGGTGCCAAGGAAAAAGCTGTGAAAGCTGCCATGTTGTTGCACTTTTGTACTCCCCTTGGGATGCCTTGAACAGCTGCAGTGTGCCTGGAGCTAAGGGCTTCCTAGTTTCAAAAATCCTAGCCCTAGGCCTAAGCCTAACAGTAACCCTGGGAAAGTAAATCAGCCTGATGTTAGGCTTCTTGCCAAGGAAAATGCCGTGAAAGCAGCCATGTTGTGACACCTTTGCACTCCCTTTTGGATGCCTTTCACAGCTCCAGTGTGCCTGGAACTCAGGGCTTCCTGCTTTTAAAAATCCTAGCCCTAGGCCGAACCCCAACCCTAAGACAAGAAAGGCAAATCAGCCAGGAATTAGGCATGTCCCCAAGGAAAAAGCTGTGGAGGCAGGCATGTTGTGGTACTTTTGCGCTCTTCTTGGCTAGTCCTTCGCAGCTGCTGTGTTCTTGGAACTCAGGGCTTTCTGGTTAATAGAACCCTTACCCTAGGCGTAACTCAAACCTTAACCCTAGGAAGGAAAATCAGCCTATGGTTCGGGATGGTCTCATGGAAATATCAGTGGTGGCAGCCAAGTTGCGTCACTTTTGCGCTCCCCTTGGGATGCCTTTTGCAGCTGCAGTGTGCCTGGAGCCCAGGGCTTCCTGGTTTTAAAAGTCCTAGGCCTAAGCCTAACAGTAACCCTAGGAAGGTAAATCAGCCGGGTATTAGGGTTCTTCCTAAGGGAAAAGCCGTGAAAGCAGCCATGTTGTGGCACTTCTGCACTCCCTTTGGGATGCCTTTGGCAGATGAAGTAAGCCTGGAACTCAGGGCTTCCTGGTTAAAGAAATCCAAGCCCTAGGCTGAACCCTAACCCTAACCCTAGGCAGATAAATCAGCCTAGGTATAGGGATGGTGCCAAGGAAAAAGCTGTGAAAGCTGCCATGTTGTTGCACTTTTGTACTCCCCTTGGGATGCCTTGAACAGCTGCAGTGTGCCTGGAGCTAAGGGCTTCCTAGTTTCAAAAATCCTAGCCCTAGGCCTAAGCCTAACAGTAACCCTGGGAAAGTAAATCAGCCTGATGTTAGGCGTCTAGCCAAGGAAAAAGCCGTGAAAGCAGCCATGTTGTGGCACTTTTGCACTCCCTTTTGGATGCCTTTCACAGCTCCAGTGTGCCTGGAACTCAGGGCTTCCTGATTTTAAAAATCCTAGCCCTAGGCCGAACCGCAACCCTAAGACGAGAAAGGCAAATCAGCCAGGAATTAGGCATGTCCCCAAGGAAAAAGCTGTGGAGGCAGGCATGTTGTGGTACTTTTGCGCTCTTCTTGGCTAGTCCTTCGCAGCTGCTGTGTTCTTGGAACTCAGGGCTTTCTGGTTAATAGAACCCTTACCCTAGGCGTAACTCAAACCTTAACCCTAGGAAGGAAAATCAGCCTATGGTTCGGGATGGTCTCATGGAAATATCAGTGGTGGCAGCCAAGTTGCGTCACTTTTGCGCTCCCCTTGGTATGCCTTTTGCAGCTGCAGTGTGCCTGGAGCCCAGGGCTTCCTGGTTTTAAAAGTCCTAGGCCTAAGCCTAACAGTAACCCTAGGAAGGTAAATCAGCCGGGTATTAGGGTTCTTCCTAAGGGAAAAGCCGTGAAAGCAGCCATGTTGTGGCACTTCTGCACTCCCTTTGGGATGCCTTTGGCAGATGAAGTAAGCCTGGAACTCAGGGCTTCCTGGTTAAAGAAATCCAAGCCCTAGGCTGAACCCTAACCCTAACCCTAGGCAGATAAATCAGCCTAGGTATAGGGATGGTGCCAAGGAAAAAGCTGTGAAAGCTGCCATGTTGTTGCACTTTTGTACTCCCCTTGGGATGCCTTGAACAGCTGCAGTGTGCCTGGAGCCCAGGGCTTCCTAGTTTCAAAAATCCTAGCCCTAGGCCTAAGCCTAACAGTAACCCTGGGAAGGTAAATCAGCCTGATGTTAGGCGTCTTGCCAAGGAAAAAGCCGTGAAAGCAGCCATGTTGTGGCACTTTTGCACTCCCTTTTGGATGCCTTTCACAGCTCCAGTGTGCCTGGAACTCAGGGCTTCCTGCTTTTAAAAATCCTAGCCCTAGGCCGAACCGCAACCCTAAGACGAGAAAGGCAAATCAGCCAGGAATTAGGCATGTCCCCAAGGAAAAAGCTGTGGAGGCAGGCATGTTGTGGTACTTTTGCGCTCTTCTTGGCTAGTCCTTCGCAGCTGCTGTGTTCTTGGAACTCAGGGCTTTCTGGTTAATAGAACCCTTACCCTAGGCGTAACTCAAACCTTAACCCTAGGAAGGAAAATCAGCCTATGGTTCGGGATGGTCTCATGGAAATATCAGTGGTGGCAGCCAAGTTGCGTCACTTTTGCGCTCCCCTTGGGATGCCTTTTGCAGCTGCAGTGTGCCTGGAGCCCAGGGCTTCCTGGTTTTAAAAGTCCTAGGCCTAAGCCTAACAGTAACCCTAGGAAGGTAAATCAGCCGGGTATTAGGGTTCTTCCTAAGGGAAAAGCCGTGAAAGCAGCCATGTTGTGGCACTTCTGCACTCCCTTTGGGATGCCTTTGGCAGATGAAGTAAGCCTGGAACTCAGGGCTTCCTGGTTAAAGATATCCAAGCCCTAGGCTGAACCCTAACCCTAACCCTAGGCAGATAAATCAGCCTAGGTATAGGGATGGTGCCAAGGAAAAAGCTGTGAAAGCTGCCATGTTGTTGCACTTTTGTACTCCCCTTGGGATGCCTTGAACAGCTGCAGTGTGCCTGGAGCCCAGGGCTTCCTAGTTTCAAAAATCCTAGCCCTAGGCCTAAGCCTAACAGTAACCCCGGGAAAGTATGTCAGCCTGGTGTTAGGCTTCTTGCCAAGGAAAAAGCCGTGAAAGCAGCCATGTTGTGGCACTTTTGCACTCCCTTTTGGATGCCTTTCACAGCTCCAGTGTGCCTGGAACTCAGGGCTTCCTGCTTTTAAAAATCCTAGCCCTAGGCCGAACCCCAACCCTAAGACGAGAAAGGCAAATCAGCCAGGAATTAGGCATGTCCCCAAGGAAAAAGCTGTGGAGGCAGGCATGTTGTGGTACTTTTGCGCTCTTCTTGGCTAGTCCTTCGCAGCTGCTGTGTTCTTGGAACTCAGGGCTTTCTGGTTAATAGAGCCCTTACCCTAGGCGTAACTCAAACCTTAACCCTAGGAAGGAAAATCAACCTATGGTTCGGGATGGTCTCATGGAAATATCAGTGGTGGCAGCCAAGTTGCGTCACTTTTGCGCTCCCCTTGGGATGCCTTTCGCAGCTGCAGTGTACCTGGAGCCCAGGGCTTCCTGGTTTTAAAAGTCCTAGGCCTAAGCCTAACAGTAACCCTAGGAAGGTAAATCAGCCGGGTATTAGGGTTCTTCCTAAGGGAAAAGCCGTGAAAGCAGCCATGTTGTGGCACTTCTGCACTCCCTTTGGGATGCCTTTGGCAGATGAAGTAAGCCTGGAACTCAGGGCTTCCTGGTTAAAAAAATTCAAGCCCTAGGCTGAACCCTAACCCTAACCCTAGGCAGATAAATCAGCCTAGGTATAGGGATGGTGCCAAGGAAAAAGCTGTGAAAGCTGCCATGTTGTTGCACTTTTGTACTCCCCTTGGGATGCCTTGAACAGCTGCAGTGTGCCTGGAGCTACGGGCTTCCTAGTTTCAAAAATCCTAGCCCTAGGCCTAAGCCTAACAGTAACCCTGGGAAAGTAAATCAGCCTGATGTTAGGCTTCTTGCCAAGGAAAAAGCCGTGAAAGCAGCCATGTTGTGGCACTTTTGCACTCCCTTTTGGATGCCTTTCACAGCTCCAGTGTGCCTGGAACTCAGGGCTTCCTGCTTTTAAAAATCCTAGCCCTAGGCCGAACCCCAACCCTAAGACGAGAAAGGCAAATCAGCCAGGAATTAGGCATGTCCCCAAGGAAAAAGCTGTGGAGGCAGGCATGTTGTGGTACTTTTGCGCTCTTCTTGGCTAGTCCTTCGCAGCTGCTGTGTTCTTGGAACTCAGGGCTTTCTGGTAAATAGAGCCCTTACCCTAGGCGTAACTCAAACCTTAACCCTAGGAAGGAAAATCAGCCTATGATTCGGGATGGTCTCATGGAAATATCAGTGGTGGCAGCCAAGTTGCGTCACTTTTGCGCTCCCCTTGGGATGCCTTTTGCAGCTGCAGTGTGCCTGGAGCCCAGGGCTTCCTGGTTTTAAAAGTCCTAGGCCTAAGCCTAACAGTAACCCTAGGAAGGTAAATCAGCCGGGTATTAGGGTTCTTCCTAAGGGAAAAGCCGTGAAAGCAGCCATGTTGTGGCACTTCTGCACTCCCTTTGGGATGCCTTTGGCAGATGAAGTAAGCCTGGAACTCAGGGCTTCCTGGTTAAAGAAATCCAAGCCCTAGGCTGAACCCTAACCCTAACCCTAGGCAGATAAATCAGCCTAGGTATAGGGATGGTGCCAAGGAAAAAGCTGTGAAAGCTGCCATGTTGTTGCACTTTTGTACTCCCCTTGGGATGCCTTGAACAGCTGCAGTGTGCCTGGAGCCCAGGGCTTCCTAGTTTCAAAAATCCTAGCCCTAGGCCTAAGCCTAACAGTAACCCTGGGAAGGTAAATCAGCCTGATGTTAGGCGTCTTGCCAAGGAAAAAGCCGTGAAAGCAGCCATGTTGTGGCACTTTTGCACTCCCTTTTGGATGCCTTTCACAGCTCCAGTGTGCCTGGAACTCAGGGCTTCCTGATTTTAAAAATCCTAGCCCTAGGCCGAACCGCAACCCTAAGACGAGAAAGGCAAATCAGCCAGGAATTAGGCATGTCCCCAAGGAAAAAGCTGTGGAGGCAGGCATGTTGTGGTACTTTTGCGCTCTTCTTGGCTAGTCCTTCACAGCTGCTGTGTTCTTGGAACTCAGGGCTTTCTGGTTAATAGAACCCTTACCCTAGGCGTAACTCAAACCTTAACCCTAGGAAGGAAAATCAGCCTATGGTTCGGGATGCTCTCATGGAAATATCAGTGGTGGCAGCCAAGTTGCGTCACTTTTGCGCTCCCCTTGGGATGCCTTTTGCAGCTGCAGTGTGCCTGGAGCCCAGGGCTTCCTGGTTTTAAAAGTCCTAGGCCTAAGCCTAACAGTAACCCTAGGAAGGTAAATCAGCCGGGTATTAGGGTTCTTCCTAAGGGAAAAGCCGTGAAAGCAGCCATGTTGTGGCACTTCTGCACTCCCTTTGGGATGCCTTTGGCAGATGAAGTAAGCCTGGAACTCAGGGCTTCCTGGTTAAAGAAATCCAAGCCCTAGGCTGAACCCTAACCCTAACCCTAGGCAGATAAATCAGCCTAGGTATAGGGATGGTGCCAAGGAAAAAGCTGTGAAAGCTGCCATGTTGTTGCACTTTTGTACTCCCCTTGGGATGCCTTGAACAGCTGCAGTGTGCCTGGAGCTAAGGGCTTCCTAGTTTCAAAAATCCTAGCCCTAGGCCTAAGCCTAACAGTAACCCTGGGAAAGTAAATCAGCCTGATGTTAGGCTTCTTGCCAAGGAAAAAGCCGTGAAAGCAGCCATGTTGTGGCTTTTTTGCACTCCCTTTTGGATGCCTTTCACAGCTCCAGTGTGCCTGGAACTCAGGGCTTCCTGCTTTTAAAAATCCTAGCCCTAGGCCAAACCCCAACCCTAAGACGAGAAAGGCAAATCAGCCAGGAATTAGGCATGTCCCCAAGGAAAAAGCTGTGGAGGCAGGCATGTTGTGGTACTTTTGCGCTCTTCTTGGCTAGTCCTTCGCAGCTGCTGTGTTCTTGGAACTCAGGGCTTTCTGGTTAATAGAACCCTTACCCTAGGCGTAACTCAAACCTTAACCCTAGGAAGGAAAATCAGCCTATGGTTCGGGATGGTCTCATGGAAATATCAGTGGTGGCAGCCAAGTTGCGTCACTTTTGCGCTCCCCTTGGGATGCCTTTTGCAGCTGCAGTGTGCCTGGAGCCCAGGGCTTCCTGGTTTTAAAAGTCCTAGGCCTAAGCCTAACAGTAACCCTAGGAAGGTAAATCAGCCGGGTATTAGGGTTCTTCCTAAGGGAAAAGCCGTGAAAGCAGCCATGTTGTGGCACTTCTGCACTCCCTTTGGGATGCCTTTGGCAGATGAAGTAAGCCTGGAACTCAGGGCTTCCTGGTTAAAGAAATCCAAGCCCTAGGCTGAACCCTAACCCTAACCCTAGGCAGATAAATCAGCCTAGGTATAGGGATGGTGCCAAGGAAAAAGCTGTGAAAGCTGCCATGTTGTTGCACTTTTGTACTCCCCTTGGGATGCCTTGAACAGCTGCAGTGTGCCTGGAGACCAGGGCTTCCTAGTTTCAAAAATCCTAGCCCTAGGCCTAAGCCTAACAGTAACCCTGGGAAAGTAAATCAGCCTGATGTTAGGCGTCTAGCCAAGGAAAAAGCCGTGAAAGCAGCCATGTTGTGGCACTTTTGCACTCCCTTTTGGATGCCTTTCACAGCTCCAGTGTGCCTGGAACTCAGGGCTTCCTGATTTTAAAAATCCTAGCCCTAGGCCGAACCCCAACCCTAAGACGAGAAAGGCAAATCAGCCAGGAATTAGGCATGTCCCCAAGGAAAAAGCTGTGGAGGCAGGCATGTTGTGGTACTTTTGCGCTCTTCTTGGCTAGTCCTTCGCAGCTGCTGTGTTCTTGGAACTCAGGGCTTTCTGGTTAATAGAACCCTTACCCTAGGCGTAACTCAAACCTTAACCCTAGGAAGGAAAATCAGCCTATGGTTCGGGATGGTCTCATGGAAATATCAGTGGTGGCAGCCAAGTTGCGTCACTTTTGCGCTCCCCTTGGGATGCCTTTTGCAGCTGCAGTGTGCCTGGAGCCCAGGGCTTCCTGGTTTTAAAAGTCCTAGGCCTAAGCCTAACAGTAACCCTAGGAAGGTAAATCAGCCGGGTATTAGGGTTCTTCCTAAGGGAAAAGCCGTGAAAGCAGCCATGTTGTGGCACTTCTGCACTCCCTTTGGGATGCCTTTGGCAGATGAAGTAAGCCTGGAACTCAGGGCTTCCTGGTTAAAGAAATCCAAGCCCTAGGCTGAACCCTAACCCTAACCCTAGGCAGATAAATCAGCCTAGGTATAGGGATGGTGCCAAGGAAAAAGCTGTGAAAGCTGCCATGTTGTTGCACTTTTGTACTCCCCTTGGGATGCCTTGAACAGCTGCAGTGTGCCTGGAGCCCAGGGCTTCCTAGTTTCAAAAATCCTAGCCCTAGGCCTAAGCCTAACAGTAACCCTGGGAAGGTAAATCAGCCTGATGTTAGGCGTCTTGCCAAGGAAAAAGCCGTGAAAGCAGCCATGTTGTGGCACTTTTGCACTCCCTTTTGGATGCCTTTCACAGCTGCAGTGTGCCTGGAACTCAGGGCTTCCTGCTTTTAAAAATCCTAGCCCTAGGCCGAACCGCAACCCTAAGACGAGAAAGGCAAATCAGCCAGGAATTAGGCATGTCCCCAAGGAAAAAGCTGTGGAGGCAGGCATGTTGTGGTACTTTTGCGCTCTTCTTGGCTAGTCCTTCGCAGCTGCTGTGTTCTTGGAACTCAGGGCTTTCTGGTTAATAGAACCCTTACCCTAGGCGTAACTCAAACCTTAACCCTAGGAAGGAAAATCAGCCTATGGTTCGGGATGGTCTCATGGAAATATCAGTGGTGGCAGCCAAGTTGCGTCACTTTTGCGCTCCCCTTGGGATGCCTTTTGCAGCTGCAGTGTGCCTGGAGCCCAGGGCTTCCTGGTTTTAAAAGTCCTAGGCCTAAGCCTAACAGTAACCCTAGGAAGGTAAATCAGCCGGGTATTAGGGTTCTTCCTAAGGGAAAAGCCGTGAAAGCAGCCATGTTGTGGCACTTCTGCACTCCCTTTGGGATGCCTTTGGCAGATGAAGTAAGCCTGGAACTCAGGGCTTCCTGGTTAAAGATATCCAAGCCCTAGGCTGAACCCTAACCCTAACCCTAGGCAGATAAATCAGCCTAGGTATAGGGATGGTGCCAAGGAAAAAGCTGTGAAAGCTGCCATGTTGTTGCACTTTTGTACTCCCCTTGGGATGCCTTGAACAGCTGCAGTGTGCCTGGAGGCCAGGACTTCCTAGTTTCAAAAATCCTAGCCCTAGGCCTAAGCCTAACAGTAACCCCGGGAAAGTATGTCAGCCTGATGTTAGGCGTCTTGCCAAGGAAAAAGCCGTGAAAGCAGCCATGTTGTGGCACTTTTGCACTCCCTTTTGGATGCCTTTCACAGCTCCAGTTTGCCTGGAACTCAGGGCTTCCTGATTTTAAAAATCCTAGCCCTAGGCCGAACCCCAACCCTAAGACGAGAAAGGCAAATCAGCCAGGAATTAGGCATGTCCCCAAGGAAAAAGCTGTGGAGGCAGGCATGTTGTGGTACTTTTGCGCTCTTCTTGGCTAGTCCTTCGCAGCTGCTGTGTTCTTGGAACTCAGGGCTTTCTGGTTAATAGAGCCCTTACCCTAGGCGTAACTCAAACCTTAAGCCTAGGAAGGAAAATCAGCCTATGGTTCGGGATGGTCTCATGGAAATATCAGTGGTGGCAGCCAAGTTGCGTCACTTTTGCGCTCCCCTTGGGATGCCTTTCGCAGCTGCAGTGTGCCTGGAGCCCAGGGCTTCCTGGTTTTAAAAGTCCTAGGCCTAAGCCTAACAGTAACCCTAGGAAGGTAAATCAGCCGGGTATTAGGGTTCTTCCTAAGGGAAAAGCCGTGAAAGCAGCCATGTTGTGGCACTTCTGCACTCCCTTTGGGATGCCTTTGGCAGATGAAGTAAGCCTGGAACTCAGGGCTTCCTGGTTAAAAAAATTCAAGCCCTAGGCTGAACCCTAACCCTAACCCTAGGCAGATAAATCAGCCTAGGTATAGGGATGGTGCCAAGGAAAAAGCTGTGAAAGCTGCCATGTTGTTGCACTTTTGTACTCCCCTTGGGATGCCTTGAACAGCTGCAGTGTGCCTGGAGCCCAGGGCTTCCTAGTTTCAAAAATCCTAGCCCTAGGCCTAAGCCTAACAGTAACCCTGGGAAGGTAAATCAGCCTGATGTTAGGCTTCTTGCCAAGGAAAAAGCCGTGAAAGCAGCCATGTTGTGGCACTTTTGCACTCCCTTTTGGATGCCTTTCACAGCTCCAGTGTGCCTGGAACTCAGGGCTTCCTGCTTTTAAAAATCCTAGCCCTAGGCCGAACCCCAACCCTAAGACGAGAAAGGCAAATCAGCCAGGAATTAGGCATGTCCCCAAGGAAAAAGCTGTGGAGGCAGGCATGTTGTGGTACTTTTGCGCTCTTCTTGGCTAGTCCTTCGCAGCTGCTGTGTTCTTGGAACTCAGGGCTTTCTGGTTAATAGAGCCCTTACCCTAGGCGTAACTCAAACCTTAACCCTAGGAAGGAAAATCAGCCTATGGTTCGGGATGGTCTCATGGAAATATCAGTGGTGGCAGCCAAGTTGCGTCACTTTTGCGCTCCCCTTGGGATGCCTTTTGCAGCTGCAGTGTGCCTGGAGCCCAGGGCTTCCTGGTTTTAAAAGTCCTAGGCCTAAGCCTAACAGTAACCCTAGGAAGGTAAATCAGCTGGGTATTAGGGTTCTTCCTAAGGGAAAAGCCGTGAAAGCAGCCATGTTGTGGCACTTCTGCACTCCCTTTGGGATGCCTTTGGCAGATGAAGTAAGCCTGGAACTCAGGGCTTCCTGGTTAAAGAAATCCAAGCCCTAGGCTGAGCCCTAACCCTAACCCTAGGCAGATAAATCAGCCTAGGTATAGGGATGGTTCCAAGGAAAAAGCTGTGAAAGCTGCCATGTTGTTGCACTTTTGTACTCCCCTTGGGATGCCTTGAACAGCTGCAGTGTGCCTGGAGCCCAGGGCTTCCTAGTTTCAAAAATCCTAGCCCTAGGCCTAAGCCTAACAGTAACCCTGGGAAAGTATGTCAGCCTGGTGTTAGGCTTCTTGCCAAGGAAAAAGCCGTGAAAGCAGCCATGTTGTGGCACTTTTGCACTCCCTTTTGGATGCCTTTCACAGCTCCAGTGTGCCTGGAACTCAGGGCTTCCTGCTTTTAAAAATCCTAGCCCTAGGCCGAACCCCAACCCTAAGACGAGAAAGGCAAATCAGCCAGGAATTAGGCATGTCCCCAAGGAAAAAGCTGTGGAGGCAGGCATGTTGTGGTACTTTTGCGCTCTTCTTGGCTAGTCCTTCGCAGCTGCTGTGTTCTTGGAACTCAGGGCTTTCTGGTTAATAGAGCCCTTACCCTAGGCGTAACTCAAACCTTAACCCTAGGAAGGAAAATCAACCTATGGTTCGGGATGGTCTCATGGAAATATCAGTGGTGGCAGCCAAGTTGCGTCACTTTTGCGCTCCCCTTGGGATGCCTTTCGCAGCTGCAGTGTACCTGGAGCCCAGGGCTTCCTGGTTTTAAAAGTCCTAGGCCTAAGCCTAACAGTAACCCTAGGAAGGTAAATCAGCCGGGTATTAGGGTTCTTCCTAAGGGAAAAGCCGTGAAAGCAGCCATGTTGTGGCACTTCTGCACTCCCTTTGGGATGCCTTTGGCAGATGAAGTAAGCCTGGAACTCAGGGCTTCCTGGTTAAAAAAATTCAAGCCCTAGGCTGAACCCTAACCCTAACCCTAGGCAGATAAATCAGCCTAGGTATAGGGATGGTGCCAAGGAAAAAGCTGTGAAAGCTGCCATGTTGTTGCACTTTTGTACTCCCCTTGGGATGCCTTGAACAGCTGCAGTGTGCCTGGAGCTACGGGCTTCCTAGTTTCAAAAATCCTAGCCCTAGGCCTAAGCCTAACAGTAACCCTGGGAAAGTAAATCAGCCTGATGTTAGGCTTCTTGCCAAGGAAAAAGCCGTGAAAGCAGCCATGTTGTGGCACTTTTGCACTCCCTTTTGGATGCCTTTCACAGCTCCAGTGTGCCTGGAACTCAGGGCTTCCTGCTTTTAAAAATCCTAGCCCTAGGCCGAACCCCAACCCTAAGACGAGAAAGGCAAATCAGCCAGGAATTAGGCATGTCCCCAAGGAAAAAGCTGTGGAGGCAGGCATGTTGTGGTACTTTTGCGCTCTTCTTGGCTAGTCCTTCGCAGCTGCTGTGTTCTTGGAACTCAGGGCTTTCTGGTAAATAGAGCCCTTACCCTAGGCGTAACTCAAACCTTAACCCTAGGAAGGAAAATCAGCCTATGATTCGGGATGGTCTCATGGAAATATCAGTGGTGGCAGCCAAGTTGCGTCACTTTTGCGCTCCCCTTGGGATGCCTTTTGCAGCTGCAGTGTGCCTGGAGCCCAGGGCTTCCTGGTTTTAAAAGTCCTAGGCCTAAGCCTAACAGTAACCCTAGGAAGGTAAATCAGCCGGGTATTAGGGTTCTTCCTAAGGGAAAAGCCGTGAAAGCAGCCATGTTGTGGCACTTCTGCACTCCCTTTGGGATGCCTTTGGCAGATGAAGTAAGCCTGGAACTCAGGGCTTCCTGGTTAAAGAAATCCAAGCCCTAGGCTGAACCCTAACCCTAACCCTAGGCAGATAAATCAGCCTAGGTATAGGGATGGTGCCAAGGAAAAAGCTGTGAAAGCTGCCATGTTGTTGCACTTTTGTACTCCCCTTGGGATGCCTTGAACAGCTGCAGTGTGCCTGGAGCCCAGGGCTTCCTAGTTTCAAAAATCCTAGCCCTAGGCCTAAGCCTAACAGTAACCCTGGGAAGGTAAATCAGCCTGATGTTAGGCGTCTTGCCAAGGAAAAAGCCGTGAAAGCAGCCATGTTGTGGCACTTTTGCACTCCCTTTTGGATGCCTTTCACAGCTCCAGTGTGCCTGGAACTCAGGGCTTCCTGATTTTAAAAATCCTAGCCCTAGGCCGAACCGCAACCCTAAGACGAGAAAGGCAAATCAGCCAGGAATTAGGCATGTCCCCAAGGAAAAAGCTGTGGAGGCAGGCATGTTGTGGTACTTTTGCGCTCTTCTTGGCTAGTCCTTCACAGCTGCTGTGTTCTTGGAACTCAGGGCTTTCTGGTTAATAGAACCCTTACCCTAGGCGTAACTCAAACCTTAACCCTAGGAAGGAAAATCAGCCTATGGTTCGGGATGCTCTCATGGAAATATCAGTGGTGGCAGCCAAGTTGCGTCACTTTTGCGCTCCCCTTGGGATGCCTTTTGCAGCTGCAGTGTGCCTGGAGCCCAGGGCTTCCTGGTTTTAAAAGTCCTAGGCCTAAGCCTAACAGTAACCCTAGGAAGGTAAATCAGCCGGGTATTAGGGTTCTTCCTAAGGGAAAAGCCGTGAAAGCAGCCATGTTGTGGCACTTCTGCACTCCCTTTGGGATGCCTTTGGCAGATGAAGTAAGCCTGGAACTCAGGGCTTCCTGGTTAAAGAAATCCAAGCCCTAGGCTGAACCCTAACCCTAACCCTAGGCAGATAAATCAGCCTAGGTATAGGGATGGTGCCAAGGAAAAAGCTGTGAAAGCTGCCATGTTGTTGCACTTTTGTACTCCCCTTGGGATGCCTTGAACAGCTGCAGTGTGCCTGGAGCCCAGGGCTTCCTAGTTTCAAAAATCCTAGCCCTAGGCCTAAGCCTAACAGTAACCCTGGGAAAGTATGTCAGCCTGGTGTTAGGCTTCTCGCCAAGGAAAAAGCCGTGAAAGCAGCCATGTTGTGGCACTTTTGCACTCCCTTTTGGATGCCTTTCACAGCTCCAGTGTGCCTGGAACTCAGGGCTTCCTGCTTTTAAAAATCCTAGCCCTAGGCCGAACCCCAACCCTAAGACGAGAAAGGCAAATCAGCCAGGAATTAGGCATGTCCCCAAGGAAAAAGCTGTGGAGGCAGGCATGTTGTGGTACTTTTGCGCTCTTCTTGGCTAGTCCTTCGCAGCTGCTGTGTTCTTGGAACTCAGGGCTTTCTGGTTAATAGAACCCTTACCCTAGGCGTAACTCAAACCTTAACCCTAGGAAGGAAAATCAACCTATGGTTCGGGATGATCTCATGGAAATATCAGTGGTGGCAGCCAAGTTGCGTCACTTTTGCGCTCCCCTTGGGATGCCTTTCGCAGCTGCAGTGTGCCTGGAGCCCAGGGCTTCCTGGTTTTAAAAGTCCTAGGCCTAAGCCTAACAGTAACCCTAGGAAGGTAAATCAGCCGGGTATTAGGGTTCTTCCTAAGGGAAAAGCCGTGAAAGCAGCCATGTTGTGGCACTTCTGCACTCCCTTTGGGATGCCTTTGGCAGATGAAGTAAGCCTGGAACTCAGGGCTTCCTGGTTAAAGAAATCCAAGCCCTAGGCTGAACCCTAACCCTAACCCTAGGCAGATAAATCAGCCTAGGTATAGGGATGGTGCCAAGGAAAAAGCTGTGAAAGCTGCCATGTTGTTGCACTTTTGTACTCCCCTTGGGATGCCTTGAACAGCTGCAGTGTGCCTGGAGCTAAGGGCTTCCTAGTTTCAAAAATCCTAGCCCTAGGCCTAAGCCTAACAGTAACCCTGGGAAAGTAAATCAGCCTGATGTTAGGCTTCTTGCCAAGGAAAAAGCCGTGAAAGCAGCCATGTTGTGGCACTTTTGCACTCCCTTTTGGATGCCTTTCACAGCTCCAGTGTGCCTGGAACTCAGGGCTTCCTGCTTTTAAAAATCCTAGCCCTAGGCCGAACCCCAACCCTAAGACGAGAAAGGCAAATCAGCCAGGAATTAGGCATGTCCCCAAGGAAAAAGCTGTGGAGGCAGGCATGTTGTGGTACTTTTGCGCTCTTCTTGGCTAGTCCTTCGCAGCTGCTGTGTTCTTGGAACTCAGGGCTTTCTGGTTAATAGAACCCTTACCCTAGGCGTAACTCAAACCTTAACCCTAGGAAGGAAAATCAGCCTATGGTTCGGGATGGTCTCATGGAAATATCAGTGGTGGCAGCCAAGTTGCGTCACTTTTGCGCTCCCCTTGGGATGCCTTTTGCAGCTGCAGTGTGCCTGGAGCCCAGGGCTTCCTGGTTTTAAAAGTCCTAGGCCTAAGCCTAACAGTAACCCTAGGAAGGTAAATCAGCCGGGTATTAGGGTTCTTCCTAAGGGAAAAGCCGTGAAAGCAGCCATGTTGTGGCACTTCTGCACTCCCTTTGGGATGCCTTTGGCAGATGAAGTAAGCCTGGAACTCAGGGCTTCCTGGTTAAAGAAATCCAAGCCCTAGGCTGAACCCTAACCCTAACCCTAGGCAGATAAATCAGCCTAGGTATAGGGATGGTGCCAAGGAAAAAGCTGTGAAAGCTGCCATGTTGTTGCACTTTTGTACTCCCCTTGGGATGCCTTGAACAGCTGCAGTGTGCCTGGAGACCAGGGCTTCCTAGTTTCAAAAATCCTAGCCCTAGGCCTAAGCCTAACAGTAACCCTGGGAAGGTAAATCAGCCTGATGTTAGGCGTCTTGCCAAGGAAAAAGCCGTGAAAGCAGCCATGTTGTGGCACTTTTGCACTCCCTTTTGGATGCCTTTCACAGCTCCAGTGTGCCTGGAACTCAGGGCTTCCTGCTTTTAAAAATCCTAGCCCTAGGCCGAACCCCAACCCTAAGACGAGAAAGGCAAATCAGCCAGGAATTAGGCATGTCCCCAAGGAAAAAGCTGTGGAGGCAGGCATGTTGTGGTACTTTTGCGCTCTTCTTGGCTAGTCCTTCGCAGCTGCTGTGTTCTTGGAACTCAGGGCTTTCTGGTTAATAGAACCCTTACCCTAGGCGTAACTCAAACCTTAACCCTAGGAAGGAAAATCAGCCTATGGTTCGGGATGGTCTCATGGAAATATCAGTGGTGGCAGCCAAGTTGCGTCACTTTTGCGCTCCCCTTGGGATGCCTTTTGCAGCTGCAGTGTGCCTGGAGCCCAGGGCTTCCTGGTTTTAAAAGTCCTAGGCCTAAGCCTAACAGTAACCCTAGGAAGGTAAATCAGCCGGGTATTAGGGTTCTTCCTAAGGGAAAAGCCGTGAAAGCAGCCATGTTGTGGCACTTCTGCACTCCCTTTGGGATGCCTTTGGCAGATGAAGTAAGCCTGGAACTCAGGGCTTCCTGGTTAAAGAAATCCAAGCCCTAGGCTGAACCCTAACCCTAACCCTAGGCAGATAAATCAGCCTAGGTATAGGGATGGTGCCAAGGAAAAAGCTGTGAAAGCTGCCATGTTGTTGCACTTTTGTACTCCCCTTGGGATGCCTTGAACAGCTGCAGTGTGCCTGGAGCCCAGGGCTTCCTAGTTTCAAAAATCCTAGCCCTAGGCCTAAGCCTAACAGTAACCCTGGGAAGGTAAATCAGCCTGGTGTTAGGCTTCTTGCCAAGGAAAAAGCCTTGAAAGCAGCCATGTTGTGGCACTTTTGCACTCCCTTTTGGATGCCTTTCACAGCTCCAGTGTGCCTGGAACTCAGGGCTTCCTGCTTTTAAAAATCCTAGCCCTAGGCCGAACCCCAACCCTAAGACGAGAAAGGCAAATCAGCCAGGAATTAGGCATGTCCCCAAGGAAAAAGCTGTGGAGGCAGGCATGTTGTGGTACTTTTGCGCTCTTTTTGGGTAGTCCTTCGCAGCTGCTGTGTTCTTGGAACTCAGGGCTTTCTGGTTAATAGAACCCTTACCCTAGGCGTAACTCAAACCTTAACCCTAGGAAGGAAAATCAGCCTATGGTTCGGGATGGTCTCATGGAAATATCAGTGGTGGCAGCCAAGTTGCGTCACTTTTGCGCTCCCCTTGGGATGCCTTTTGCAGCTGCAGTGTGCCTGGAGCCCAGGGCTTCCTGGTTTTAAAAGTCCTAGGCCTAAGCCTAACAGTAACCCTAGGAAGGTAAATCAGCCGGGTATTAGGGTTCTTCCTAAGGGAAAAGCCGTGAAAGCAGCCATGTTGTGGCACTTCTGCACTCCCTTTGGGATGCCTTTGGCAGATGAAGTAAGCCTGGAACTCAGGGCTTCCTGGTTAAAGAAATCCAAGCCCTAGGCTGAACCCTAACCCTAACCCTAGGCAGATAAATCAGCCTAGGTATAGGGATGGTGCCAAGGAAAAAGCTGTGAAAGCTGCCATGTTGTTGCACTTTTGTACTCCCCTTGGGATGCCTTGAACAGCTGCAGTGTGCCTGGAGCCCAGGGCTTCCTAGTTTCAAAAATCCTAGCCCTAGGCCTAAGCCTAACAGTAACCCTGGGAAAGTATGTCAGCCTGGTGTTAGGCTTCTCGCCAAGGAAAAAGCCATGAAAGCAGCCATGTTCTGGAACTTTTGCACTCCCTTTTGGATGCCTTTCTCAGCTCCATTGTGCCTGGAACTCAGGGCTTCCTGCTTTTAAAAATCCTAGCCCTAGGCCGAACCCCAACCCTAAGACGAGAAAGGCAAATCAGCCAGGAATTAGGCATGTCCCCAAGGAAAAAGCTGTGGAGGCAGGCATGTTGTGGTACTTTTGCGCTCTTCTTGGCTAGTCCTTCGCAGCTGCTGTGTTCTTGGAACTCAGGGCTTTCTGGTTAATAGAGCCCTTACCCTAGGCGTAACTCAAACCTTAACCCTAGGAAGGAAAATCAACCTATGGTTCGGGATGGTCTCATGGAAATATCAGTGGTGGCAGCCAAGTTGCGTCACTTTTGCGCTCCCCTTGGGATGCCTTTCGCAGCTGCAGTGTGCCTGGAGCCCAGGGCTTCCTGGTTTTAAAAGTCCTAGGCCTAAGCCTAACAGTAACCCTAGGAAGGTAAATCAGCCGGGTATTAGGGTTCTTCCTAAGGGAAAAGCCGTGAAAGCAGCCATGTTGTGGCACTTCTGCACTCCCTTTGGGATGCCTTTGGCAGATGAAGTAAGCCTGGAACTCAGGGCTTCCTGGTTAAAAAAATTCAAGCCCTAGGCTGAACCCTAACCCTAACCCTAGGCAGATAAATCAGCCTAGGTATAGGGATGGTGCCAAGGAAAAAGCTGTGAAAGCTGCCATGTTGTTGCACTTTTGTACTCCCCTTGGGATGCCTTGAACAGCTGCAGTGTGCCTGGAGCCCAGGGCTTCCTAGTTTCAAAAATCCTAGCCCTAGGCCTAAGCCTAACAGTAACCCTGGGAAAGTAAATCAGCCTGATGTTAGGCTTCTTGCCAAGGAAAAAGCCGTGAAAGCAGCCATGTTGTGGCACTTTTGCACTCCCTTTTGGATGCCTTTCACAGCTCCAGTGTGCCTGGAACTCAGGGCTTCCTGCTTTTAAAAATCCTAGCCCTAGGCCGAACCCCAACCCTAAGACGAGAAAGGCAAATCAGCCAGGAATTAGGCATGTCCCCAAGGAAAAAGCTGTGGAGGCAGGCATGTTGTGGTACTTTTGCGCTCTTCTTGGCTAGTCCTTCGCAGCTGCTGTGTTCTTGGAACTCAGGGCTTTCTGGTTAATAGAACCCTTACCCTAGGCGTAACTCAAACCTTAACCCTAGGAAGGAAAATCAGCCTATGGTTCGGGATGGTCTCATGGAAATATCAGTGGTGGCAGCCAAGTTGCGTCACTTTTGCGCTCCCCTTGGGATGCCTTTTGCAGCTGCAGTGTGCCTGGAGCCCAGGGCTTCCTGGTTTTAAAAGTCCTAGGCCTAAGCCTAACAGTAACCCTAGGAAGGTAAATCAGCCGGGTATTAGGGTTCTTCCTAAGGGAAAAGCCGTGAAAGCAGCCATGTTGTGGCACTTCTGCACTCCCTTTGGGATGCCTTTGGCAGATGAAGTAAGCCTGGAACTCAGGGCTTCCTGGTTAAAGAAATCCAAGCCCTAGGCTGAACCCTAACCCTAACCCTAGGCAGATAAATCAGCCTAGGTATAGGGATGGTGCCAAGGAAAAAGCTGTGAAAGCTGCCATGTTGTTGCACTTTTGTACTCCCCTTGGGATGCCTTGAACAGCTGCAGTGTGCCTGGAGACCAGGGCTTCCTAGTTTCAAAAATCCTAGCCCTAGGCCTAAGCCTAACAGTAACCCTGGGAAGGTAAATCAGCCTGATGTTAGGCGTCTTGCCAAGGAAAAAGCCGTGAAAGCAGCCATGTTGTGGCACTTTTGCACTCCCTTTTGGATGCCTTTCACAGCTGCAGTGTGCCTGGAACTCAGGGCTTCCTGCTTTTAAAAATCCTAGCCCTAGGCCGAACCGCAACCCTAAGACGAGAAAGGCAAATCAGCCAGGAATTAGGCATGTCCCCAAGGAAAAAGCTGTGGAGGCAGGCATGTTGTGGTACTTTTGCGCTCTTCTTGGCTAGTCCTTCGCAGCTGCTGTGTTCTTGGAACTCAGGGCTTTCTGGTTAATAGAACCCTTACCCTAGGCGTAACTCAAACCTTAACCCTAGGAAGGAAAATCAGCCTATGGTTCGGGATGGTCTCATGGAAATATCAGTGGTGGCAGCCAAGTTGCGTCACTTTTGCGCTCCCCTTGGGATGCCTTTTGCAGCTGCAGTGTGCCTGGAGCCCAGGGCTTCCTGGTTTTAAAAGTCC
The DNA here is from genome assembly GCF_027887145.1 of Ammospiza caudacuta. Taxonomy (NCBI): domain Eukaryota; kingdom Metazoa; phylum Chordata; class Aves; order Passeriformes; family Passerellidae; genus Ammospiza; species Ammospiza caudacuta. The sequence continues at coordinate 956,197 of NW_026683127.1, read as the reverse complement.
TAGGCCTAAGCCTAACAGTAACCCTAGGAAGGTAAATCAGCCGGGTATTAGGGTTCTTCCTAAGGGAAAAGCCGTGAAAGCAGCCATGTTGTGGCACTTCTGCACTCCCTTTGGGATGCCTTTGGCAGATGAAGTAAGCCTGGAACTCAGGGCTTCCTGGTTAAAGAAATCCAAGCCCTAGGCTGAACCCTAACCCTAACCCTAGGCAGATAAATCAGCCTAGGTATAGGGATGGTGCCAAGGAAAAAGCTGTGAAAGCTGCCATGTTGTTGCACTTTTGTACTCCCCTTGGGATGCCTTGAACAGCTGCAGTGTGCCTGGAGCCCAGGGCTTCCTAGTTTCAAAAATCCTAGCCCTAGGCCTAAGCCTAACAGTAACCCTGGGAAAGTATGTCAGCCTGGTGTTAGGCTTCTCGCCAAGGAAAAAGCCGTGAAAGCAGCCATGTTGTGGCACTTTTGCACTCCCTTTTGGATGCCTTTCACAGCTCCAGTGTGCCTGGAACTCAGGGCTTCCTGCTTTTAAAAATCCTAGCCCTAGGCCGAACCCCAACCCTAAGACGAGAAAGGCAAATCAGCCAGGAATTAGGCATGTCCCCAAGGAAAAAGCTGTGGAGGCAGGCATGTTGTGGTACTTTTGCGCTCTTCTTGGGTAGTCCTTCGCAGCTGCTGTGTTCTTGGAACTCAGGGCTTTCTGGTTAATAGAGCCCTTACCCTAGGCGTAACTCAAACCTTAACCCTAGGAAGGAAAATCAACCTATGGTTCGGGATGGTCTCATGGAAATATCAGTGGTGGCAGCCAAGTTGCGTCACTTTTGCGCTCCCCTTGGGATGCCTTTCGCAGCTGCAGTGTGCCTGGAGCCCAGGGCTTCCTGGTTTTAAAAGTCCTAGGCCTAAGCCTAACAGTAACCCTAGGAAGGTAAATCAGCCGGGTATTAGGGTTCTTCCTAAGGGAAAAGCCGTGAAAGCAGCCATGTTGTGGCACTTCTGCACTCCCTTTGGGATGCCTTTGGCAGATGCAGTAAGCCTGGAACTCAGGGCTTCCTGGTTAAAAAAATCCAAGCCCTAGGCTGAACCCTAACCCTAACCCTAGGCAGATAAATCAGCCTAGGTATAGGGATGGTGCCAAGGAAAAAGCTGTGAAAGCTGCCATGTTGTTGCACTTTTGTACTCCCCTTGGGATGCCTTGAACAGCTGCAGTGTGCCTGGAGCTAAGGGCTTCCTAGTTTCAAAAATCCTAGCCCTAGGCCTAAGCCTAACAGTAACCCTGGGAAAGTAAATCAGCCTGATGTTAGGCTTCTTGCCAAGGAAAAAGCCGTGAAAGCAGCCATGTTGTGGCACTTTTGCACTCCCTTTTGGATGCCTTTCACAGCTCCAGTGTGCCTGGAACTCAGGGCTTCCTGCTTTTAAAAATCCTAGCCCTAGGCCGAACCCCAACCCTAAGACGAGAAAGGCAAATCAGCCAGGAATTAGGCATGTCCCCAAGGAAAAAGCTGTGGAGGCAGGCATGTTGTGGTACTTTTGCGCTCTTCTTGGCTAGTCCTTCGCAGCTGCTGTGTTCTTGGAACTCAGGGCTTTCTGGTTAATAGAACCCTTACCCTAGGCGTAACTCAAACCTTAACCCTAGGAAGGAAAATCAGCCTATGGTTCGGGATGGTCTCATGGAAATATCAGTGGTGGCAGCCAAGTTGCGTCACTTTTGCGCTCCCCTTGGGATGCCTTTTGCAGCTGCAGTGTGCCTGGAGCCCAGGGCTTCCTGGTTTTAAAAGTCCTAGGCCTAAGCCTAACAGTAACCCTAGGAAGGTAAATCAGCCGGGTATTAGGGTTCTTCCTAAGGGAAAAGCCGTGAAAGCAGCCATGTTGTGGCACTTCTGCACTCCCTTTGGGATGCCTTTGGCAGATGAAGTAAGCCTGGAACTCAGGGCTTCCTGGTTAAAGAAATCCAAGCCCTAGGCTGAACCCTAACCCTAACCCTAGGCAGATAAATCAGCCTAGGTATAGGGATGGTGCCAAGGAAAAAGCTGTGAAAGCTGCCATGTTGTTGCACTTTTGTACTCCCCTTGGGATGCCTTGAACAGCTGCAGTGTGCCTGGAGCCCAGGGCTTCCTAGTTTCAAAAATCCTAGCCCTAGGCCTAAGCCTAACAGTAACCCTGGGAAGGTAAATCAGCCTGGTGTTAGGCGTCTTGCCAAGGAAAAAGCCGTGAAAGCAGCCATGTTGTGGCACTTTTGCACTCCCTTTTGGATGCCTTTCACAGCTCCAGTGTGCCTGGAACTCAGGGCTTCCTGCTTTTAAAAATCCTAGCCCTAGGCCGAACCCCAACCCTAAGACGAGAAAGGCAAATCAGCCAGGAATTAGGCATGTCCCCAAGGAAAAAGCTGTGGAGGCAGGCATGTTGTGGTACTTTTGCGCTCTTCTTGGCTAGTCCTTCGCAGCTGCTGTGTTCTTGGAACTCAGGGCTTTCTGGTTAATAGAACCCTTACCCTAGGCGTAACTCAAACCTTAACCCTAGGAAGGAAAATCAGCCTATGGTTCGGGATGGTCTCATGGAAATATCAGTGGTGGCAGCCAAGTTGCGTCACTTTTGCGCTCCCCTTGGGATGCCTTTTGCAGCTGCAGTGTGCCTGGAGCCCAGGGCTTCCTGGTTTTAAAAGTCCTAGGCCTAAGCCTAACAGTAACCCTAGGAAGGTAAATCAGCCGGGTATTAGGGTTCTTCCTAAGGGAAAAGCCGTGAAAGCAGCCATGTTGTGGCACTTCTGCACTCCCTTTGGGATGCCTTTGGCAGATGAAGTAAGCCTGGAACTCAGGGCTTCCTGGTTAAAGAAATCCAAGCCCTAGGCTGAACCCTAACCCTAACCCTAGGCAGATAAATCAGCCTAGGTATAGGGATGGTGCCAAGGAAAAAGCTGTGAAAGCTGCCATGTTGTTGCACTTTTGTACTCCCCTTGGGATGCCTTGAACAGCTGCAGTGTGCCTGGAGCCCAGGGCTTCCTAGTTTCAAAAATCCTAGCCCTAGGCCTAAGCCTAACAGTAACCCTGGGAAAGTATGTCAGCCTGGTGTTAGGCTTCTCGCCAAGGAAAAAGCCGTGAAAGCAGCCATGTTGTGGCACTTTTGCACTCCCTTTTGGATGCCTTTCACAGCTCCAGTGTGCCTGGAACTCAGGGCTTCCTGATTTTAAAAATCCTAGCCCTAGGCCGAACCCCAACCCTAAGACGAGAAAGGCAAATCAGCCAGGAATTAGGCATGTCCCCAAGGAAAAAGCTGTGGAGGCAGGCATGTTGTGGTACTTTTGCGCTCTTCTTGGCTAGTCCTTCGCAGCTGCTGTGTTCTTGGAACTCAGGGCTTTCTGGTTAATAGAACCCTTACCCTAGGCGTAACTCAAACCTTAACCCTAGGAAGGAAAATCAACCTATGGTTCGGGATGGTCTCATGGAAATATCAGTGGTGGCAGCCAAGTTGCGTCACTTTTGCGCTCCCCTTGGGATGCCTTTTGCAGCTGCAGTGTGCCTGGAGCTAAGGGCTTCCTAGTTTCAAAAATCCTAGCCCTAGGCCTAAGCCTAACAGTAACCCTAGGAAGGTAAATCAGCCGGGTATTAGGGTTCTTCCTAAGGGAAAAGCCGTGAAAGCAGCCATGTTGTGGCACTTCTGCACTCCCTTTGGGATGCCTTTGGCAGATGAAGTAAGCCTGGAACTCAGGGCTTCCTGGTTAAAGAAATCCAAGCCCTAGGCTGAACCCTAACCCTAACCCTAGGCAGATAAATCAGCCTAGGTATAGGGATGGTGCCAAGGAAAAAGCTGTGAAAGCTGCCATGTTGTTGCACTTTTGTACTCCCCTTGGGATGCCTTGAACAGCTGCAGTGTGCCTGGAGCCCAGGGCTTCCTAGTTTTAAAAATCCTAGCCCTAGGCCTAAGCCTAACAGTAACCCTGGGAAAGTATGTCAGCCTGGTGTTAGGCGTCTTGCCAAGGAAAAAGCCGTGAAAGCAGCCATGTTGTGGCACTTTTGCACTCCCTTTTGGATGCCTTTCACAGCTCCAGTGTGCCTGGAACTCAGGGCTTCCTGCTTTTAAAAATCCTAGCCCTAGGCCGAACCCCAACCCTAAGACGAGAAAGGCAAATCAGCCAGGAATTAGGCATGTCCCCAAGGAAAAAGCTGTGGAGGCAGGCATGTTGTGGTACTTTTGCGCTCTTCTTGGCTAGTCCTTCGCAGCTGCTGTGTTCTTGGAACTCAGGGCTTTCTGGTTAATAGAACCCTTACCCTAGGCGTAACTCAAACCTTAACCCTAGGAAGGAAAATCAACCTATGGTTCGGGATGGTCTCATGGAAATATCAGTGGTGGCAGCCAAGTTGCGTCACTTTTGCGCTCCCCTTGGGATGCCTTTTGCAGCTGCAGTGTGCCTGGAGCTAAGGGCTTCCTAGTTTCAAAAATCCTAGCCCTAGGCCTAAGCCTAACAGTAACCCTAGGAAGGTAAATCAGCCGGGTATTAGGGTTCTTCCTAAGGGAAAAGCCGTGAAAGCAGCCATGTTGTGGCACTTCTGCACTCCCTTTGGGATGCCTTTGGCAGATGAAGTAAGCCTGGAACTCAGGGCTTCCTGGTTAAAGAAATCCAAGCCCTAGGCTGAACCCTAACCCTAACCCTAGGCAGATAAATCAGCCTAGGTATAGGGATGGTGCCAAGGAAAAAGCTGTGAAAGCTGCCATGTTGTTGCACTTTTGTACTCCCCTTGGGATGCCTTGAACAGCTGCAGTGTGCCTGGAGCCCAGGGCTTCCTAGTTTTAAAAATCCTAGCCCTACGCCTAAGCCTAACAGTAACCCTGGGAAAGTATGTCAGCCTGGTGTTAGGCGTCTTGCCAAGGAAAAAGCCGTGAAAGCAGCCATGTTGTGGCACTTTTGCACTCCCTTTTGGATGCCTTTCACAGCTCCAGTGTGCCTGGAACTCAGGGCTTCCTGCTTTTAAAAATCCTAGCCCTAGGCCGAACCCCAACCCTAAGACGAGAAAGGCAAATCAGCCAGGAATTAGGCATGTCCCCAAGGAAAAAGCTGTGGAGGCAGGCATGTTGTGGTACTTTTGCGCTCTTCTTGGCTAGTCCTTCGCAGCTGCTGTGTTCTTGGAACTCAGGGCTTTCTGGTTAATAGAACCCTTACCCTAGGCGTAACTCAAACCTTAACCCTAGGAAGGAAAATCAGCCTATGGTTCGGGATGGTCTCATGGAAATATCAGTGGTGGCAGCCAAGTTGCGTCACTTTTGCGCTCCCCTTGGGATGCCTTTTGCAGCTGCAGTGTGCCTGGAGCCCAGGGCTTCCTGGTTTTAAAAGTCCTAGGCCTAAGCCTAACAGTAACCCTAGGAAGGTAAATCAGCCGGGTATTAGGGTTCTTCCTAAGGGAAAAGCCGTGAAAGCAGCCATGTTGTGGCACTTCTGCACTCCCTTTGGGATGCCTTTGGCAGATGAAGTAAGCCTGGAACTCAGGGCTTCCTGGTTAAAGAAATCCAAGCCCTAGGCTGAACCCTAACCCTAACCCTAGGCAGATAAATCAGCCTAGGTATAGGGATGGTGCCAAGGAAAAAGCTGTGAAAGCTGCCATGTTGTTGCACTTTTGTACTCCCCTTGGGATGCCTTGAACAGCTGCAGTGTGCCTGGAGCCCAGGGCTTCCTAGTTTCAAAAATCCTAGCCCTAGGCCTAAGCCTAACAGTAACCCTGGGAAAGTATGTCAGCCTGGTGTTAGGCTTCTTGCCAAGGAAAAAGCCGTGAAAGCAGCCATGTTGTGGCACTTTTGCACTCCCTTTTGGATGCCTTTCACAGCTCCAGTGTGCCTGGAACTCAGGGCTTCCTGCTTTTAAAAATCCTAGCCCTAGGCCGAACCCCAACCCTAAGACGAGAAAGGCAAATCAGCCAGGAATTAGGCATGTCCCCAAGGAAAAAGCTGTGGAGGCAGGCATGTTGTGGTACTTTTGCGCTCTTCTTGGCTAGTCCTTCGCAGCTGCTGTGTTCTTGGAACTCAGGGCTTTCTGGTTAATAGAGCCCTTACCCTAGGCGTAACTCAAACCTTAACCCTAGGAAGGAAAATCAGCCTATGGTTCGGGATGGTCTCATGGAAATATCAGTGGTGGCAGCCAAGTTGCGTCACTTTTGCGCTCCCCTTGGGATGCCTTTTGCAGCTGCAGTGTGCCTGGAGCCCAGGGCTTCCTGGTTTTAAAAGTCCTAGGCCTAAGCCTAACAGTAACCCTAGGAAGGTAAATCAGCCGGGTATTAGGGTTCTTCCTAAGGGAAAAGCCGTGAAAGCAGCCATGTTGTGGCACTTGTGCACTCCCTTTGGGATGCCTTTGGCAGATGAAGTAAGCCTGGAACTCAGGGCTTCCTGGTTAAAGAAATCCAAGCCCTAGGCTGAACCCTAACCCTAACCCTAGGCAGATAAATCAGCCTAGGTATAGGGATGGTGCCAAGGAAAAAGCTGTGAAAGCTGCCATGTTGTTGCACTTTTGTACTCCCCTTGGGATGCCTTGAACAGCTGCAGTGTGCCTGGAGCCCAGGGCTTCCTAGTTTCAAAAATCCTAGCCCTAGGCCTAAGCCTAACAGTAACCCTGGGAAAGTATGTCAGCCTGGTGTTAGGCTTCTTGCCAAGGAAAAAGCCGTGAAAGCAGCCATGTTGTGGCACTTTTGCACTCCCTTTTGGATGCCTTTCACAGCTCCAGTGTGCCTGGAACTCAGGGCTTCCTGCTTTTAAAAATCCTAGCCCTAGGCCGAACCCCAACCCTAAGACGAGAAAGGCAAATCAGCCAGGAATTAGGCATGTCCCCAAGGAAAAAGCTGTGGAGGCAGGCATGTTGTGGTACTTTTGCGCTCTTCTTGGCTAGTCCTTCGCAGCTGCTGTGTTCTTGGAACTCAGGGCTTTCTGGTTAATAGAGCCCTTACCCTAGGCGTAACTCAAACCTTAACCCTAGGAAGGAAAATCAACCTATGGTTCGGGATGGTCTCATGGAAATATCAGTGGTGGCAGCCAAGTTGCGTCACTTTTGCGCTCCCCTTGGGATGCCTTTTGCAGCTGCAGTGTGCCTGGAGCCCAGGGCTTCCTGGTTTTAAAAGTCCTAGGCCTAAGCCTAACAGTAACCCTAGGAAGGTAAATCAGCCGGGTATTAGGGTTCTTCCTAAGGGAAAAGCCGTGAAAGCAGCCATGTTGTGGCACTTCTGCACTCCCTTTGGGATGCCTTTGGCAGATGAAGTAAGCCTGGAACTCAGGGCTTCCTGGTTAAAGAAATCCAAGCCCTAGGCTGAACCCTAACCCTAACCCTAGGCAGATAAATCAGCCTAGGTATAGGGATGGTGCCAAGGAAAAAGCTGTGAAAGCTGCCATGTTGTTGCACTTTTGTACTCCCCTTGGGATGCCTTGAACAGCTGCAGTGTGCCTGGAGCTAAGGGCTTCCTAGTTTCAAAAATCCTAGCCCTAGGCCTAAGCCTAACAGTAACCCTGGGAAAGTAAATCAGCCTGATGTTAGGCTTCTTGCCAAGGAAAAAGCCGTGAAAGCAGCCATGTTGTGGCACTTTTGCACTCCCTTTTGGATGCCTTTCACAGCTCCAGTGTGCCTGGAACTCAGGGCTTCCTGCTTTTAAAAATCCTAGCCCTAGGCCGAACCCCAACCCTAAGACGAGAAAGGCAAATCAGCCAGGAATTAGGCATGTCCCCAAGGAAAAAGCTGTGGAGGCAGGCATGTTGTGGTACTTTTGCGCTCTTCTTGGCTAGTCCTTCGCAGCTGCTGTGTTCTTGGAACTCAGGGCTTTCTGGTTAATAGAGCCCTTACCCTAGGCGTAACTCAAACCTTAACCCTAGGAAGGAAAATCAGCCTATGGTTCGGGATGGTCTCATGGAAATATCAGTGGTGGCAGCCAAGTTGCGTCACTTTTGCGCTCCCCTTGGGATGCCTTTTGCAGCTGCAGTGTGCCTGGAGCCCAGGGCTTCCTGGTTTTAAAAGTCCTAGGCCTAAGCCTAACAGTAACCCTAGGAAGGTAAATCAGCCGGGTATTAGGGTTCTTCCTAAGGGAAAAGCCGTGAAAGCAGCCATGTTGTGGCACTTCTGCACTCCCTTTGGGATGCCTTTGGCAGATGAAGTAAGCCTGGAACTCAGGGCTTCCTGGTTAAAGAAATCCAAGCCCTAGGCTGAACCCTAACCCTAACCCTAGGCAGATAAATCAGCCTAGGTATAGGGATGGTGCCAAGGAAAAAGCTGTGAAAGCTGCCATGTTGTTGCACTTTTGTACTCCCCTTGGGATGCCTTGAACAGCTGCAGTGTGCCTGGAGCCCAGGGCTTCCTAGTTTCAAAAATCCTAGCCCTAGGCCTAAGCCTAACAGTAACCCTGGGAAAGTAAATCAGCCTGATGTTAGGCTTCTTGCCAAGGAAAAAGCCGTGAAAGCAGCCATGTTGTGGCACTTTTGCACTCCCTTTTGGATGCCTTTCACAGCTCCAGTGTGCCTGGAACTCAGGGCTTCCTGCTTTTAAAAATCCTAGCCCTAGGCCGAACCCCAACCCTAAGACGAGAAAGGCAAATCAGCCAGGAATTAGGCATGTCCCCAAGGAAAAAGCTGTGGAGGCAGGCATGTTGTGGTACTTTTGCGCTCTTCTTGGCTAGTCCTTCGCAGCTGCTGTGTTCTTGGAACTCAGGGCTTTCTGGTTAATAGAACCCTTACCCTAGGCGTAACTCAAACCTTAACCCTAGGAAGGAAAATCAGCCTATGGTTCGGGATGGTCTCATGGAAATATCAGTGGTGGCAGCCAAATTGCGTCACTTTTGCGCTCCCCTTGGGATGCCTTTTGCAGCTGCAGTGTGCCTGGAGCCCAGGGCTTCCTGGTTTTAAAAGTCCTAGGCCTAAGCCTAACAGTAACCCTAGGAAGGTAAATCAGCCGGGTATTAGGGTTCTTCCTAAGGGAAAAGCCGTGAAAGCAGCCATGTTGTGGCACTTCTGCACTCCCTTTGGGATGCCTTTGGCAGATGAAGTAAGCCTGGAACTCAGGGCTTCCTGGTTAAAGAAATCCAAGCCCTAGGCTGAACCCTAACCCTAACCCTAGGCAGATAAATCAGCCTAGGTATAGGGATGGTGCCAAGGAAAAAGCTGTGAAAGCTGCCATGTTGTTGCACTTTTGTACTCCCCTTGGGATGCCTTGAACAGCTGCAGTGTGCCTGGAGCCCAGGGCTTCCTAGTTTCAAAAATCCTAGCCCTAGGCCTAAGCCTAACAGTAACCCTGGGAAAGTATGTCAGCCTGGTGTTAGGCTTCTTGCCAAGGAAAAAGCCGTGAAAGCAGCCATGTTGTGGCACTTTTGCACTCCCTTTTGGATGCCTTTCACAGCTCCAGTGTGCCTGGAACTCAGGGCTTCCTGCTTTTAAAAATCCTAGCCCTAGGCCGAACCCCAACCCTAAGACGAGAAAGGCAAATCAGCCAGGAATTAGGCATGTCCCCAAGGAAAAAGCTGTGGAGGCAGGCATGTTGTGGTACTTTTGCGCTCTTCTTGGCTAGTCCTTCGCAGCTGCTGTGTTCTTGGAACTCAGGGCTTTCTGGTTAATAGAAACCTTACCCTAGGCGTAACTCAAACCTTAACCCTAGGAAGGAAAATCAGCCTATGGTTCGGGATGGTCTCATGGAAATATCAGTGGTGGCAGCCAAGTTGCGTCACTTTTGCGCTCCCCTTGGGATGCCTTTTGCAGCTGCAGTGTGCCTGGAGCCCAGGGCTTCCTGGTTTTAAAAGTCCTAGGCCTAAGCCTAACAGTAACCCTAGGAAGGTAAATCAGCCGGGTATTAGGGTTCTTCCTAAGGGAAAAGCCGTGAAAGCAGCCATGTTGTGGCACTTCTGCACTCCCTTTGGGATGCCTTTGGCAGATGAAGTAAGCCTGGAACTCAGGGCTTCCTGGTTAAAGAAATCCAAGCCCTAGGCTGAACCCTAACCCTAACCCTAGGCAGATAAATCAGCCTAGGTATAGGGATGGTGCCAAGGAAAAAGCTGTGAAAGCTGCCATGTTGTTGCACTTTTGTACTCCCCTTGGGATGCCTTGAACAGCTGCAGTGTGCCTGGAGCCCAGGGCTTCCTAGTTTCAAAAATCCTAGCCCTAGGCCTAAGCCTAACAGTAACCCTGGGAAAGTAAATCAGCCTGGTGTTAGGCTTCTTGCCAAGGAAAAAGCCGTGAAAGCAGCCATGTTGTGGCACTTTTGCACTCCCTTTTGGATGCCTTTCACAGCTCCAGTGTGCCTGGAACTCAGGGCTTCCTGCTTTTAAAAATCCTAGCCCTAGGCCGAACCCCAACCCTAAGACGAGAAAGGCAAATCAGCCAGGAATTAGGCATGTCCCCAAGGAAAAAGCTGTGGAGGCAGGCATGTTGTGGTACTTTTGCGCTCTTCTTGGCTAGTCCTTCGCAGCTGCTGTGTTCTTGGAACTCAGGGCTTTCTGGTTAATAGAACCCTTACCCTAGGCGTAACTCAAACCTTAACCCTAGGAAGGAAAATCAGCCTATGGTTCGGGATGGTCTCATGGAAATATCAGTGGTGGCAGCCAAGTTGCGTCACTTTTGCGCTCCCCTTGGGATGCCTTTTGCAGCTGCAGTGTGCCTGGAGCCCAGGGCTTCCTGGTTTTAAAAGTCCTAGGCCTAAGCCTAACAGTAACCCTAGGAAGGTAAATCAGCCGGGTATTAGGGTTCTTCCTAAGGGAAAAGCCGTGAAAGCAGCCATGTTGTGGCACTTCTGCACTCCCTTTGGGATGCCTTTGGCAGATGAAGTAAGCCTGGAACTCAGGGCTTCCTGGTTAAAGAAATCCAAGCCCTAGGCTGAACCCTAACCCTAACCCTAGGCAGATAAATCAGCCTAGGTATAGGGATGGTGCCAAGGAAAAAGCTGTGAAAGCTGCCATGTTGTTGCACTTTTGTACTCCCCTTGGGATGCCTTGAACAGCTGCAGTGTGCCTGGAGCTAAGGGCTTCCTAGTTTCAAAAATCCTAGCCCTAGGCCTAAGCCTAACAGTAACCCTGGGAAAGTAAATCAGCCTGATGTTAGGCTTCTTGCCAAGGAAAAAGCCGTGAAAGCAGCCATGTTGTGGCACTTTTGCACTCCCTTTTGGATGCCTTTCACAGCTCCAGTGTGCCTGGAACTCAGGGCTTCCTGCTTTTAAAAATCCTAGCCCTAGGCCGAACCCCAACCCTAAGACGAGAAAGGCAAATCAGCCAGGAATTAGGCATGTCCCCAAGGAAAAAGCTGTGGAGGCAGGCATGTTGTGGTACTTTTGCGCTCTTCTTGGCTAGTCCTTCGCAGCTGCTGTGTTCTTGGAACTCAGGGCTTTCTGGTTAATAGAACCCTTACCCTAGGCGTAACTCAAACCTTAACCCTAGGAAGGAAAATCAGCCTATGGTTCGGGATGCTCTCATGGAAATATCAGTGGTGGCAGCCAAGTTGCGTCACTTTTGCGCTCCCCTTGGGATGCCTTTTGCAGCTGCAGTGTGCCTGGAGCCCAGGGCTTCCTGGTTTTAAAAGTCCTAGGCCTAAGCCTAACAGTAACCCTAGGAAGGTAAATCAGCCGGGTATTAGGGTTCTTCCTAAGGGAAAAGCCGTGAAAGCAGCCATGTTGTGGCACTTCTGCACTCCCTTTGGGATGCCTTTGGCAGATGAAGTAAGCCTGGAACTCAGGGCTTCCTGGTTAAAGAAATCCAAGCCCTAGGCTGAACCCTAACCCTAACCCTAGGCAGATAAATCAGCCTAGGTATATGGATGGTGCCAAGGAAAAAGCTGTGAAAGCTGCCATGTTGTTGCACTTTTGTACTCCCCTTGGGATGCCTTGAACAGCTGCAGTGTGCCTGGAGCCCAGGGCTTCCTAGTTTCAAAAATCCTAGCCCTAGGCCTAAGCCTAACAGTAACCCTGGGAAAGTATGTCAGCCTGGTGTTAGGCTTCTTGCCAAGGAAAAAGCCGTGAAAGCAGCCATGTTGTGGCACTTTTGCACTCCCTTTTGGATGCCTTTCACAGCTCCAGTGTGCCTGGAACTCAGGGCTTCCTGCTTTTAAAAATCCTAGCCCTAGGCCGAACCCCAACCCTAAGACGAGAAAGGCAAATCAGCCAGGAATTAGGCATGTCCCCAAGGAAAAAGCTGTGGAGGCAGGCATGTTGTGGTACTTTTGCGCTCTTCTTGGCTAGTCCTTCGCAGCTGCTGTGTTCTTGGAACTCAGGGCTTTCTGGTTAATAGAGCCCTTACCCTAGGCGTAACTCAAACCTTAACCCTAGGAAGGAAAATCAACCTATGGTTCGGGATGGTCTCATGGAAATATCAGTGGTGGCAGCCAAGTTGCGTAACTTTTGCGCTCCCCTTGGGATGCCTTTTGCAGCTGCAGTGTGCCTGGAGCCCAGGGCTTCCTGGTTTTAAAAGTCCTAGGCCTAAGCCTAACAGTAACCCTAGGAAGGTAAATCAGCCGGGTATTAGGGTTCTTCCTAAGGGAAAAGCCGTGAAAGCAGCCATGTTGTGGCACTTCTGCACTCCCTTTGGGATGCCTTTGGCAGATGAAGTAAGCCTGGAACTCAGGGCTTCCTGGTTAAAGAAATCCAAGCCCTAGGCTGAACCCTAACCCTAACCCTAGGCAGATAAATCAGCCTAGGTATAGGGATGGTGCCAAGGAAAAAGCTGTGAAAGCTGCCATGTTGTTGCACTTTTGTACTCCCCTTGGGATGCCTTGAACAGCTGCAGTGTGCCTGGAGCTAAGGGCTTCCTAGTTTCAAAAATCCTAGCCCTAGGCCTAAGCCTAACAGTAACCCTGGGAAAGTAAATCAGCCTGATGTTAGGCTTCTTGCCAAGGAAAAAGCCGTGAAAGCAGCCATGTTGTGGCACTTTTGCACTCCCTTTTGGATGCCTTTCACAGCTCCAGTGTGCCTGGAACTCAGGGCTTCCTGCTTTTAAAAATCCTAGCCCTAGGCCGAACCCCAACCCTAAGACGAGAAAGGCAAATCAGCCAGGAATTAGGCATGTCCCCAAGGAAAAAGCTGTGGAGGCAGGCATGTTGTGGTACTTTTGCGCTCTTCTTGGCTAGTCCTTCGCAGCTGCTGTGTTCTTGGAACTCAGGGCTTTCTGGTTAATAGAACCCTTACCCAAGGCGTAACTCAAACCTTAACCCTAGGAAGGAAAATCAGCCTATGGTTCGGGATGGTCTCATGGAAATATCAGTGGTGGCAGCCAAGTTGCGTCACTTTTGCGCTCCCCTTGGGATGCCTTTTGCAGCTGCAGTGTGCCTGGAGCCCAGGGCTTCCTGGTTTTAAAAGTCCTAGGCCTAAGCCTAACAGTAACCCTAGGAAGGTAAATCAGCCGGGTATTAGGGTTCTTCCTAAGGGAAAAGCCGTGAAAGCAGCCATGTTGTGGCACTTGTGCACTCCCTTTGGGATGCCTTTGGCAGATGAAGTAAGCCTGGAACTCAGGGCTTCCTGGTTAAAGAAATCCAAGCCCTAGGCTGAACCCTAACCCTAACCCTAGGCAGATAAATCAGCCTAGGTATAGGGATGGTGCCAAGGAAAAAGCTGTGAAAGCTGCCATGTTGTTGCACTTTTGTACACCCCTTGGGATGCCTTGAACAGCTGCAGTGTGCCTGGAGCCCAGGGCTTCCCAGTTTCAAAAATCCTAGCCCTAGGCCTAAGCCTAACAGTAACCCTGGGAAAGTAAATCAGCCTGATGTTAGGTTTCTTGCCAAGGAAAAAGCCGTGAAAGCAGCCATGTTGTGGCACTTTTGCACTCCCTTTTGGATGCCTTTCACAGCTCCAGTGTGCCTGGAACTCAGGGCTTCCTGCTTTTAAAAATCCTAGCCCTAGGCCGAACCCCAACCCTAAGACGAGAAAGGCAAATCAGCCAGGAATTAGGCATGTCCCCAAGGAAAAAGCTGTGGAGGCAGGCATGTTGTGGTACTTTTGCGCTCTTCTTGGCTAGTCCTTCGCAGCTGCTGTGTTCTTGGAACTCAGGGCTTTCTGGTTAATAGACCCTTACCCTAGGCGTAACTCAAACCTTAACCCTAGGAAGGAAAATCAACATATGGTTCGGGATGGTCTCATGGAAATATCAGTGGTGGCAGCCAAGTTGCGTCACTTTTGCGCTCCCCTTGGGATGCCTTTCGCAGCTGCAGTGTGCCTGGAGCCCAGGGCTTCCTGGTTTTAAAAGTCCTAGGCCTAAGCCTAACAGTAACCCTAGGAAGGTAAATCAGCCGGGTATTAGGGTTCTTCCTAAGGGAAAAGCCGTGAAAGCAGCCATGTTGTGGCACTTCTGCACTCCCTTTGGGATGCCTTTGGCAGATGAAGTAAGCCTGGAACTCAGGGCTTCCTGGTTAAAAAAATTCAAGCCCTAGGCTGAACCCTAACCCTAACCCTAGGCAGATAAATCAGCCTAGGTATAGGGATGGTGCCAAGGAAAAAGCTGTGAAAGCTGCCATGTTGTTGCACTTTTGTACTCCCCTTGGGATGCCTTGAACAGCTGCAGTGTGCCTGGAGCTAAGGGCTTCCTAGTTTTAAAAATCCTAGCCCTAGGCCTAAGCCTAACAGTAACCCTGGGAAGGTAAATCAGCCTGGTGTTAGGCGTCTTGCCAAGGAAAAAGCCGTGAAAGCAGCCATGTTGTGGCACTTTTCCACTCCATTTTGGATGCCTTTCACAGCTCCAGTGTGCCTGGAACTCAGGGCTTCCTGCTTTTAAAAATCCTAGCCCTAGGCCGAACCCCAACCCTAAGACGAGAAAGGCAAATCAGCAAGGAATTAGGCATGTCCCCAAGGAAAAAGCTGTGGAGGCAGGCATGTTGTGGTACTTTTGCGCTCTTCTTGGCTAGTCCTTCGCAGCTGCTGTGTTCTTGGAACTCAGGGCTTTCTGGTTAATAGAACCCTTACCCTAGGCGTAACTCAAACCTTAACCCTAGGAAGGAAAATCAGCCTATGGTTCGGGATGGTCTCATGGAAATATCAGTGGTGGCAGCCAAGTTGCGTCACTTTTGCGCTCCCCTTGGGATGCCTTTCGCAGCTGCAGTGTGCCTGGAGCCCAGGGCTTCCTGGTTTTAAAAGTCCTAGGCCTAAGCCTAACAGTAACCCTAGGAAGGTAAATCAGCCGGGTATTAGGGTTCTTCCTAAGGGAAAAGCCGTGAAAGCAGCCATGTTGTGGCACTTCTGCACTCCCTTTGGGATGCCTTTGGCAGATGAAGTAAGCCTGGAACTCAGGGCTTCCTGGTTAAAGAAATCCAAGCCCTAGGCTGAACCCTAACCCTAACCCTAGGCAGATAAATCAGCCTAGGTATAGGGATGGTGCCAAGGAAAAAGCTGTGAAAGCTGCCATGTTGTTGCACTTTTGTACTCCCCTTGGGATGCCTTGAACAGCTGCAGTGTGCCTGGAGCCAAGGGCTTCCTAGTTTTAAAAATCCTAGCCCTAGGCCTAAGCCTAACAGTAACCCTGGGAAGGTAAATCAGCCTGGTGTTAGGCTTCTTGCCAAGGAAAAAGCCGTGAAAGCAGCCATGTTGTGGCACTTTTGCACTCCCTTTTGGATGCCTTTCACAGCTCCAGTGTGCCTGGAACTCAGGGCTTCCTGCTTTTAAAAATCCTAGCCCTAGGCCGAACCCCAACCCTAAGACGAGAAAGGCAAATCAGCCAGGAATTAGGCATGTCCCCAAGGAAAAAGCTGTGGAGGCAGGCATGTTGTGGTACTTTTGCGCTCTTCTTGGCTAGTCCTTCGCAGCTGCTGTGTTCTTGGAACTCAGGGCTTTCTGGTTAATAGAACCCTTACCCTAGGCGTAACTCAAACCTTAACCCTAGGAAGGAAAATCAGCCTATGGTTCGGGATGGTCTCATGGAAATATCAGTGGTGGCAGCCAAGTTGCGTCACTTTTGCGCTCCCCTTGGGATGCCTTTCGCAGCTGCAGTGTGCCTGGAGCCCAGGGCTTCCTGGTTTTAAAAGTCCTAGGCCTAAGCCTAACAGTAACCCTAGGAAGGTAAATCAGCCGGGTATTAGGGTTCTTCCTAAGGGAAAAGCCGTGAAAGCAGCCATGTTGTGGCACTTCTGCACTCCCTTTGGGATGCCTTTGGCAGATGAAGTAAGCCTGGAACTCAGGGCTTCCTGGTTAAAGAAATCCAAGCCCTAGGCTGAACCCTAACCCTAACCCTAGGCAGATAAATCAGCCTAGGTATAGGTATGGTGCCATGGAAAAAGCTGTGAAAGCTGCCATGTTGTTGCACTTTTGTACTCCCCTTGGGATGCCTTGAACAGCTGCAGTGTGCCTGGAGCTAAGGGCTTCCTAGTTTTAAAAATCCTAGCCCTAGGCCTAAGCCTAACAGTAACCCTGGGAAGGTAAATCAGCCTGGTGTTAGGCGTCTTGCCAAGGAAAAAGCCGTGAAAGCAGCCATGTTGTGGCACTTTTCCACTCCATTTTGGATGCCTTTCACAGCTCCAGTGTGCCTGGAACTCAGGGCTTCCTGCTTTTAAAAATCCTAGCCCTAGGCCGAACCCCAACCCTAAGACGAGAAAGGCAAATCAGCAAGGAATTAGGCATGTCCCCAAGGAAAAAGCTGTGGAGGCAGGCATGTTGTGGTACTTTTGCGCTCTTCTTGGCTAGTCCTTCGCAGCTGCTGTGTTCTTGGAACTCAGGGCTTTCTGGTTAATAGAACCCTTACCCTAGGCGTAACTCAAACCTTAACCCTAGGAAGGAAAATCAGCCTATGGTTCGGGATGGTCTCATGGAAATATCAGTGGTGGCAGCCAAGTTGCGTCACTTTTGCGCTCCCCTTGGGATGCCTTTTGCAGCTGCAGTGTGCCTGGAGCCCAGGGCTTCCTGGTTTTAAAAGTCCTAGGCCTAAGCCTAACAGTAACCCTAGGAAGGTAAATCAGCCGGGTATTAGGGTTCTTCCTAAGGGAAAAGCCGTGAAAGCAGCCATGTTGTGGCACTTCTGCACTCCCTTTGGGATGCCTTTGGCAGATGAAGTAAGCCTGGAACTCAGGGCTTCCTGGTTAAAGAAATTCAAGCCCTAGGCTGAACCCTAACCCTAACCCTAGGCAGATAAATCAGCCTAGGTATAGGGATGGTGCCAAGGAAAAAGCTGTGAAAGCTGCCATGTTGTTGCACTTTTGTACTCCCCTTGGGATGCCTTGAACAGCTGCAGTGTGCCTGGAGCCAAGGGCTTCCTAGTTTTAAAAATCCTAGCCCTAGGCCTAAGCCTAGCAGTAACCCTGGGAAGGTAAATCAGCCTGGTTTTAGGCCTCTTGCCAAGGAAAAAGCCGTGAAAGCAGCCATGTTGTGGCACTTTTGCACTCCCTTTTGGATGCCTTTCACAGCTGCAGTGTGCCTGGAACTCAGGGCTTCCTGCTTTTAAAAATCCTAGCCCTAGGCCGAACCCCAACCCTAAGACGAGAAAGGCAAATCAGCCAGGAATTAGGCATGTCCCCAAGGAAAAAGCTGTGGAGGCAGGCATGTTGTGGTACTTTTGCGCTCTTCTTGGCTAGTCCTTCGCAGCTGTTGTGTTCTTGGAACTCAGGGCTTTCTGGTTAATAGACCCTTACCCTAGGCGTAACTCAAACCTTAACCCTAGGAAGGAAAATCAGCCTATGGTTCGGGATGGTCTCATGGAAATATCAGTGGTGGCAGCCAAGTTGCGTCACTTTTGCGCTCCCCTTGGGATGCCTTTTGCAGCTGCAGTGTGCCTGGAGCCCAGGGCTTCCTGGTTTTAAAAGTCCTAGGCCTAAGCCTAACAGTAACCCTAGGAAGGTAAATCAGCCGGGTATTAGGGTTCTTCCTAAGGGAAAAGCCGTGAAAGCAGCCATGTTGTGGCACTTCTGCACTCCCTTTGGGATGCCTTTGGCAGATGAAGTAAGCCTGGAACTCAGGGCTTCCTGGTTAAAGAAATCCAAGCCCTAGGCTGAACCCTAACCCTAACCCTAGGCAGATAAATCAGCCTAGGTATAGGGATGGTGCCAAGGAAAAAGCTGTGAAAGCTGCCATGTTGTTGCACTTTTGTACTCCCCTTGGGATGCCTTGAACAGCTGCAGTGTGCCTGGAGCTAAGGGCTTCCTAGTTTCAAAAATCCTAGCCCTAGGCCTAAGCCTAACAGTAACCCTGGGAAAGTAAATCAGCCTGATGTTAGGCTTCTTGCCAAGGAAAAAGCCGTGAAAGCAGCCATGTTGTGGCACTTTTGCACTCCCTTTTGGATGCCTTTCACAGCTGCAGTGTGCCTGGAACTCAGGGCTTCCTGATTTTAAAAATCCTAGCCCTAGGCCGGACCCCAGCCCTAAGACGAGAAAGGCAAATCAGCCAGGAATTAGGCATGTCCCCAAGGAAAAAGCTGTGGAGGCAGGCATGTTGTGGTACTTTTGCGCTCTTCTTGGCTAGTCCTTCGCAGCTGCTGTGTTCTTGGAACTCAGGGCTTTCTGGTTAATAGAACCCTTACCCTAGGCGTAACTCAAACCTTAACCCTAGGAAGGAAAATCAGCCTATGGTTCGGGATGGTCTCATGGAAATATCAGTGGTGGCAGCCAAGTTGCGTCACTTTTGCGCTCCCCTTGGGATGCCTTTCGCAGCTGCAGTGTGCCTGGAGCCCAGGGCTTCCTGGTTTTAAAAGTCCTAGGCCTAAGCCTAACAGTAACCCTAGGAAGGTAAATCAGCCGGGTATTAGGGTTCTTCCTAAGGGAAAAGCCGTGAAAGCAGCCATGTTGTGGCACTTCTGCACTCCCTTTGGGATGCCTTTGGCAGATGAAGTAAGCCTGGAACTCAGGGCTTCCTGGTTAAAGAAATCCAAGCCCTAGGCTGAACCCTAACCCTAACCGTAGGCAGATAAATCAGCCTAGGTATAGGTATGGTGCCATGGAAAAAGCTGTGAAAGCTGCCATGTTGTTGCACTTTTGTACTCCCCTTGGGATGCCTTGAACAGCTGCAGTGTGCCTGGAGCTAAGGGCTTCCTAGTTTTAAAAATCCTAGCCCTAGGCCTAAGCCTAACAGTAACCCTGGGAAGGCAAATCAACCTGGTGTTAGGCTTCTTGCCAAGGAAAAAGCCGTGAAAGCAGCCATGTTGTGGCACTTTTGCACTCCCTTTTGGATGCCTTTCACAGCTCCAGTGTGCCTGGAACTCAGGGCTTCCTGCTTTTAAAAATCCTAGCCCTAGGCCGAACCCCAGCCCTAAGACGAGAAAGGCAAATCAGCCAGGAATTAGGCATGTCCCCAAGGAAAAAGCTGTGGAGGCAGGCATGTTGTGGTACTTTTGCGCTCTTCTTGGCTAGTCCTTCGCAGCTGCTGTGTTCTTGGAACTCAGGGCTTTCTGGTTAATAGAAGCCTTACCCTAGGCGTAACTCAAATCTTAACCCTAGGAAGGAAAATCAGCCTATGGTTCGGGATGGTCTCATGGAAATATCAGTGGTGGCAGCCAAGTTGCGTCACTTTTGCGCTCCCCTTGGGATGCCTTTTGCAGCTGCAGTGTGCCTGGAGCCCAGGGCTTCCTGGTTTTAAAAGTCCTAGGCCTAAGCCTAACAGTAACCCTAGGAAGGTAAATCAGCCGGGTATTAGGGTTCTTCCTAAGGGAAAAGCCGTGAAAGCAGCCATGTTGTGGCACTTCTGCACTCCCTTTGGGATGCCTTTGGCAGATGAAGTAAGCCTGGAACTCAGGGCTTCCTGGTTAAAAAAATTCAAGCCCTAGGCTGAACCCTAACCCTAACCCTAGGCAGATAAATCAGCCTAGGTATAGGGATGGTGCCAAGGAAAAAGCTGTGAAAGCTGCCATGTTGTTGCACTTTTGTACTCCCCTTGGGATGCCTTGAACAGCTGCAGTGTGCCTGGAGCCCAGGGCTTCCTAGTTTTAAAAATCCTAGCCCTAGGCCTAAGCCTAACAGTAACCCTGGGAAGGTAAATCAGCCTGGTGTTAGGCGTCTTGCCAAGGAAAAAGCCGTGAAAGCAGCCATGTTGTGGCACTTTTGCACTCCATTTTGGATGCCTTTCACAGCTCCAGTGTGCCTGGAACTCAGGGCTTCCTGCTTTTAAAAATCCTAGCCCTAGGCCGAACCCCAACCCTAAGACGAGAAAGGCAAATCAGCAAGGAATTAGGCATGTCCCCAAGGAAAAAGCTGTGGAGGCAGGCATGTTGTGGTACTTTTGCGCTCTTCTTGGGTAGTCCTTCGCAGCTGCTGTGTTCTTGGAACTCAGGGCTTTCTGGTTAATAGAACCCTTACCCTAGGCGTAACTCAAACCTTAACCCTAGGAAGGAAAATCAGCCTATGGTTCGGGATGGTCTCATGGAAATATCAGTGGTGGCAGCCAAGTTGCGTCACTTTTGCGCTCCCCTTGGGATGCCTTTCGCAGCTGCAGTGTGCCTGGAGCCCAGGGCTTCCTGGTTTTAAAAGTCCTAGGCCTAAGCCTAACAGTAACCCTAGGAAGGTAAATCAGCCGGGTATTAGGGTTCTTCCTAAGGGAAAAGCCGTGAAAGCAGCCATGTTGTGGCACTTCTGCACTCCCTTTGGGATGCCTTTGGCAGATGAAGTAAGCCTGGAACTCAGGGCTTCCTGGTTAAAGAAATCCAAGCCCTAGGCTGAACCCTAACCCTAACCCTAGGCAGATAAATCAGCCTAGGTATAGGGATGGTGCCAAGGAAAAAGCTGTGAAAGCTGCCATGTTGTTGCACTTTTGTACTCCCCTTGGGATGCCTTGAACAGCTGCAGTGTGCCTGGAGCCAAGGGCTTCCTAGTTTTAAAAATCCTAGCCCTAGGCCTAAGCCTAGCAGTAACCCTGGGAAGGTAAATCAGCCTGGTTTTAGGCCTCTTGCCAAGGAAAAAGCCGTGAAAGCAGCCATGTTGTGGCACTTTTGCACTCCCTTTTGGATGCCTTTCACAGCTGCAGTGTGCCTGGAACTCAGGGCTTCCTGCTTTTAAAAATCCTAGCCCTAGGCCGAACCCCAACCCTAAGACGAGAAAGGCAAATCAGCCAGGAATTAGGCATGTCCCCAAGGAAAAAGCTGTGGAGGCAGGCATGTTGTGGTACTTTTGCGCTCTTCTTGGCTAGTCCTTCGCAGCTGTTGTGTTCTTGGAACTCAGGGCTTTCTGGTTAATAGACCCTTACCCTAGGCGTAACTCAAACCTTAACCCTAGGAAGGAAAATCAGCCTATGGTTCGGGATGGTCTCATGGAAATATCAGTGGTGGCAGCCAAGTTGCGTCACTTTTGCGCTCCCCTTGGGATGCCTTTTGCAGCTGCAGTGTGCCTGGAGCCCAGGGCTTCCTGGTTTTAAAAGTCCTAGGCCTAAGCCTAACAGTAACCCTAGGAAGGTAAATCAGCCGGGTATTAGGGTTCTTCCTAAGGGAAAAGCCGTGAAAGCAGCCATGTTGTGGCACTTCTGCACTCCCTTTGGGATGCCTTTGGCAGATGAAGTAAGCCTGGAACTCAGGGCTTCCTGGTTAAAGAAATCCAAGCCCTAGGCTGAACCCTAACCCTAACCCTAGGCAGATAAATCAGCCTAGGTATAGGGATGGTGCCAAGGAAAAAGCTGTGAAAGCTGCCATGTTGTTGCACTTTTGTACTCCCCTTGGGATGCCTTGAACAGCTGCAGTGTGCCTGGAGCTAAGGGCTTCCTAGTTTCAAAAATCCTAGCCCTAGGCCTAAGCCTAACAGTAACCCTGGGAAAGTAAATCAGCCTGATGTTAGGCTTCTTGCCAAGGAAAAAGCCGTGAAAGCAGCCATGTTGTGGCACTTTTGCACTCCCTTTTGGATGCCTTTCACAGCTGCAGTGTGCCTGGAACTCAGGGCTTCCTGATTTTAAAAATCCTAGCCCTAGGCCGGACCCCAGCCCTAAGACGAGAAAGGCAAATCAGCCAGGAATTAGGCATGTCCCCAAGGAAAAAGCTGTGGAGGCAGGCATGTTGTGGTACTTTTGCGCTCTTCTTGGCTAGTCCTTCGCAGCTGCTGTGTTCTTGGAACTCAGGGCTTTCTGGTTAATAGAACCCTTACCCTAGGCGTAACTCAAACCTTAACCCTAGGAAGGAAAATCAGCCTATGGTTCGGGATGGTCTCATGGAAATATCAGTGGTGGCAGCCAAGTTGCGTCACTTTTGCGCTCCCCTTGGGATGCCTTTCGCAGCTGCAGTGTGCCTGGAGCCCAGGGCTTCCTGGTTTTAAAAGTCCTAGGCCTAAGCCTAACAGTAACCCTAGGAAGGTAAATCAGCCGGGTATTAGGGTTCTTCCTAAGGGAAAAGCCGTGAAAGCAGCCATGTTGTGGCACTTCTGCACTCCCTTTGGGATGCCTTTGGCAGATGAAGTAAGCCTGGAACTCAGGGCTTCCTGGTTAAAGAAATCCAAGCCCTAGGCTGAACCCTAACCCTAACCGTAGGCAGATAAATCAGCCTAGGTATAGGTATGGTGCCAAGGAAAAAGCTGTGAAAGCTGCCATGTTGTTGCACTTTTGTACTCCCCTTGGGATGCCTTGAACAGCTGCAGTGTGCCTGGAGCTAAGGGCTTCCTAGTTTTAAAAATCCTAGCCCTAGGCCTAAGCCTAACAGTAACCCTGGGAAGGCAAATCAACCTGGTGTTAGGCTTCTTGCCAAGGAAAAAGCCGTGAAAGCAGCCATGTTGTGGCACTTTTGCACTCCCTTTTGGATGCCTTTCACAGCTCCAGTGTGCCTGGAACTCAGGGCTTCCTGCTTTTAAAAATCCTAGCCCTAGGCCGAACCCCAGCCCTAAGACGAGAAAGGCAAATCAGCCAGGAATTAGGCATGTCCCCAAGGAAAAAGCTGTGGAGGCAGGCATGTTGTGGTACTTTTGCGCTCTTCTTGGGTAGTCCTTCGCAGCTGCTGTGTTCTTGGAACTCAGGGCTTTCTGGTTAATAGAAGCCTTACCCTAGGCGTAACTCAAATCTTAACCCTAGGAAGGAAAATCAGCCTATGGTTCGGGATGGTCTCATGGAAATATCAGTGGTGGCAGCCAAGTTGCGTCACTTTTGCGCTCCCCTTGGGATGCCTTTCGCAGCTGCAGTGTGCCTGGAGCCCAGGGCTTCCTGGTTTTAAAAGTCCTAGGCCTAGGCCTAACAGTAACCCTAGGAAGGTAAATCAGACGGGTATTAGGGTTCTTCCTAAGGGAAAAGCCGTGAAAGCAGCCATGTTGTGGCACTTCTGCACTCCCTTTGGGATGCCTTTGGCAGATGAAGTAAGCCTGGAACTCAGGGCTTCCTGGTTAAAGAAATCCAAGCCCTAGGCTGAACCCTAACCCTAACCCTAGGCAGATAAATCAGCCTAGGTATAGGGATGGTGCCAAGGAAAAAGCTGTGAAAGCTGCCATGTTGTTGCACTTTTGTACTCCCCTTGGGATGCCTTGAACAGCTGCAGTGTGCCTGGAGCCCAGGGCTTCCTAGTTTTAAAAATCCTAGCCCTAGGCCTAAGCCTAACAGTAACCCTGGGAAGGGAAATCAGCCTGGTGTTAGGCTTCTTGCCAAGGAAAAAGCCGTGAAAGCAGCCATGTTGTGGCACTTTTGCACTCCCTTTTGGATGCCTTTCACAGCTCCAGTGTGCCTGGAACTCAGGGCTTCCTGCTTTTAAAAATCCTAGCCCTAGGCCGAACCCCAACCCTAAGACGAGAAAGGCAAATCAGCCAGGAATTAGGCATGTCCCCAAGGAAAAAGCTGTGGAGGCAGGCATGTTGTGGTACTTTTGCGCTCTTCTTGGCTAGTCCTTCGCAGCTGCTGTGTTCTTGGAACTCAGGGCTTTCTGGTTAATAGAACCCTTACCCTAGGCGTAACTCAAACCTTAACCCTAGGAAGGAAAATCAGCCTATAGTTCGGGATGGTCTCATGGAAATATCAGTGGTGGCAGCCAAGTTGCGTCACTTTTGCGCTCCCCTTGGGATGCCTTTTGCAGCTGCAGTGTGCCTGGAGCCCAGGGCTTCCTGGTTTTAAAAGTCCTAGGCCTAAGCCTAACAGTAACCCTAGGAAGGTAAATCAGCCGGGTATTAGGGTTCTTCCTAAGGGAAAAGCCGTGAAAGCAGCCATGTTGTGGCACTTCTGCACTCCCTTTGGGATGCCTTTGGCAGATGAAGTAAGCCTGGAACTCAGGGCTTCCTGGTTAAAGAAATCCAAGCCCTAGGCTGAACCCTAACCCTAACCCTAGGCAGATAAATCAGCCTAGGTATAGGGATGGTGCCAAGGAAAAAGCTGTGAAAGCTGCCATGTTGTTGCACTTTTGTACTCCCCTTGGGATGCCTTGAACAGCTGCAGTGTGCCTGGAGCTAAGGGCTTCCTAGTTTTAAAAATCCTAGCCCTAGGCCTAAGCCTAACAGTAACCCTGGGAAGGGAAATCAGCCTGGTGTTAGGCTTCTTGCCAAGGAAAAAGCCGTGAAAGCAGCCATGTTGTGGCACTTTTGCACTCCCTTTTGGATGCCTTTCACAGCTCCAGTGTGCCTGGAACTCAGGGCTTCCTGATTTTAAAAATCCTAGCCCTAGGCCGAACCCCAGCCCTAAGACGAGAAAGGCAAATCAGCCAGGAATTAGGCATGTCCCCAAGGAAAAAGCTGTGGAGGCAGGCATGTTGTGGTACTTTTGCGCTCTTCTTGGCTAGTCCTTCGCAGCTGCTGTGTTCTTGGAACTCAGGGCTTTCTGGTTAATAGAACCCTTACCCTAGGCGTAACTCAAACCTTAAGCCTAGGAAGGAAAATCAGCCTATGGTTCGGGATGGTCTCATGGAAATATCAGTGGTGGCAGCCAAGTTGCGTCACTTTTGCGCTCCCCTTGGGATGCCTTTTGCAGCTGCAGTGTGCCTGGAGCCCAGGGCTTCCTGGTTTTAAAAGTCCTAGGCCTAAGCCTAACAGTAACCCTAGGAAGGTAAATCAGCCGGGTATTAGGGTTCTTCCTAAGGGAAAAGCCGTGAAAGCAGCCATGTTGTGGCACTTCTGCACTCCCTTTGGGATGCCTTTGGCAGATGAAGTAAGCCTGGAACTCAGGGCTTCCTGGTTAAAAAAATTCAAGCCCTAGGCTGAACCCTAACCCTAACCCTAGGCAGATAAATCAGCCTAGGTATAGGGATGGTGCCAAGGAAAAAGCTGTGAAAGCTGCCATGTTGTTGCACTTTTGTACTCCCCTTGGGATGCCTTGAACAGCTGCAGTGTGCCTGGAGCTAAGGGCTTCCTAGTTTTAAAAATCCTAGCCCTAGGCCTAAGCCTAACAGTAACCCTGGGAAGGGAAATCAGCCTGGTGTTAGGCGTCTTGCCAAGGAAAAAGCCGTGAAAGCAGCCATGTTGTGGCACTTTTGCACTCCCTTTTGGATGCCTTTAACAGCTCCAGTGTGCCTGGAACTCAGGGCTTCCTGCTTTTAAAAATCCTAGCCCTAGGCCGAACCCCAACCCTAAGACGAGAAAGGCAAATCAGCCAGGAATTAGGCATGTCCCCAAGGAAAAAGCTGTGGAGGCAGGCATGTTGTGGTACTTTTGCGCTCTTCTTGGCTAGTCCTTCGCAGCTGCTGTGTTCTTGGAACTCAGGGCTTTCTGGTTAATAGAACCCTTACCCTAGGCGTAACTCAAACCTTAACCCTAGGAAGGAAAATCAGCCTATGGTTCGGGATGGTCTCATGGAAATATCAGTGGTGGCAGCCAAGTTGCGTCACTTTTGCGCTCCCCTTGGGATGCCTTTTGCAGCTGCAGTGTGCCTGGAGCCCAGGGCTTCCTGGTTTTAAAAGTCCTAGGCCTAAGCCTAACAGTAACCCTAGGAAGGTAAATCAGCCGGGTATTAGGGTTCTTCCTAAGGGAAAAGCCGTGAAAGCAGCCATGTTGTGGCACTTCTGCACTCCCTTTGGGATGCCTTTGGCAGATGAAGTAAGCCTGGAACTCAGGGCTTCCTGGTTAAAGAAATCCAAGCCCTAGGCTGAACCCTAACCCTAACCGTAGGCAGATAAATCAGCCTAGGTATAGGTATGGTGCCATGGAAAAAGCTGTGAAAGCTGCCATGTTGTTGCACTTTTGTACTCCCCTTGGGATGCCTTGAACAGCTGCAGTGTGCCTGGAGCTAAGGGCTTCCTAGTTTTAAAAATCCTAGCCCTAGGCCTAAGCCTAACAGTAACCCTGGGAGGCAAATCAACCTGGTGTTAGGCTTCTTGCCAAGGAAAAAGCCGTGAAAGCAGCCATGTTGTGGCACTTTTGCACTCCCTTTTGGATGCCTTTCACAGCTCCAGTGTGCCTGGAACTCAGGGCTTCCTGATTTTAAAAATCCTAGCCCTAGGCCGAACCCCAGCCCTAAGACGAGAAAGGCAAATCAGCCAGGAATTAGGCATGTCCCCAAGGAAAAAGCTGTGGAGGCAGGCATGTTGTGGTACTTTTGCGCTCTTCTTGGGTAGTCCTTCGCAGCTGCTGTGTTCTTGGAACTCAGGGCTTTCTGGTTAATAGAAGCCTTACCCTAGGCGTAACTCAAACCTTAACCCTAGGAAGGAAAATCAGCCTATGGTTCGGGATGGTCTCATGGAAATATCAGTGGTGGCAGCCAAGTTGCGTCACTTTTGCGCTCCCCTTGGGATGCCTTTCGCAGCTGCAGTGTGCCTGGAGCCCAGGGCTTCCTGGTTTTAAAAGTCCTAGGCCTAAGCCTAACAGTAACCCTAGGAAGGTAAATCAGCCGGGTATTAGGGTTCTTCCTAAGGGAAAAGCCGTGAAAGCAGCCATGTTGTGGCACTTCTGCACTCCCTTTGGGATGCCTTTGGCAGATGAAGTAAGCCTGGAACTCAGGGCTTCCTGGTTAAAGAAATCCAAGCCCTAGGCTGAACCCTAACCCTAACCCTAGGCAGATAAATCAGCCTAGGTATAGGGATGGTGCCAAGGAAAAAGCTGTGAAAGCTGCCATGTTGTTGCACTTTTGTACTCCCCTTGGGATGCCTTGAACAGCTGCAGTGTGCCTGGAGCCCAGGGCTTCCTAGTTTTAAAAATCCTAGCCCTAGGCCTAAGCCTAACAGTAACCCTGGGAAGGGAAATCAGCCTGGTGTTAGGCTTCTTGCCAAGGAAAAAGCCGTGAAAGCAGCCATGTTGTGGCACTTTTGCACTCCCTTTTGGATGCCTTTCACAGCTCCAGTGTGCCTGGAACTCAGGGCTTCCTGCTTTTAAAAATCCTAGCCCTAGGCCGAACCCCAACCCTAAGACGAGAAAGGCAAATCAGCCAGGAATTAGGCATGTCCCCAAGGAAAAAGCTGTGGAGGCAGGCATGTTGTGGTACTTTTGCGCTCTTCTTGGCTAGTCCTTCGCAGCTGCTGTGTTCTTGGAACTCAGGGCTTTCTGGTTAATAGAACCCTTACCCTAGGCGTAACTCAAACCTTAACCCTAGGAAGGAAAATCAGCCTATGGTTCGGGATGGTCTCATGGAAATATCAGTGGTGGCAGCCAAGTTGCGTCACTTTTGCGCTCCCCTTGGGATGCCTTTCGCAGCTGCAGTGTGCCTGGAGCCCAGGGCTTCCTGGTTTTAAAAGTCCTAGGCCTAAGCCTAACAGTAACCCTAGGAAGGTAAATCAGCCGGGTATTAGGGTTCTTCCTAAGGGAAAAGCCGTGAAAGCAGCCATGTTGTGGCACTTCTGCACTCCCTTTGGGATGCCTTTGGCAGATGAAGTAAGCCTGGAACTCAGGGCTTCCTGGTTAAAGAAATCCAAGCCCTAGGCTGAACCCTAACCCTAACCCTAGGCAGATAAATCAGCCTAGGTATAGGGATGGTGCCAAGGAAAAAGCTGTGAAAGCTGCCATGTTGTTGCACTTTTGTACTCCCCTTGGGATGCCTTGAACAGCTGCAGTGTGCCTGGAGCTAAGGGCTTCCTAGTTTTAAAAATCCTAGCCCTAGGCCTAAGCCTAACAGTAACCCTGGGAAGGGAAATCAGCCTGGTGTTAGGCTTCTTGCCAAGGAAAAAGCCGTGAAAGCAGCCATGTTGTGGCACTTTTGCACTCCCTTTTGGATGCCTTTCACAGCTCCAGTGTGCCTGGAACTCAGGGCTTCCTGATTTTAAAAATCCTAGCCCTAGGCCGAACCCCAGCCCTAAGAGGAGAAAGGCAAATCAGCCAGGAATTAGGCATGTCCGCAAGGAAAAAGCTGTGGAGGCAGGCATGTTGTGGTACTTTTGCGCTCTTCTTGGCTAGTCCTTCGCAGCTGCTGTGTTCTTGGAACTCAGGGCTTTCTGGTTAATAGAAGCCTTACCCTAGGCGTAACTCAAACCTTAACCCTAGGAAGGAAAATCAGCCTATGGTTCGGGATGGTCTCATGGAAATATCAGTGGTGGCAGCCAAGTTGCGTCACTTTTGCGCTCCCCTTGGGATGCCTTTCGCAGCTGCAGTGTGCCTGGAGCCCAGGGCTTCCTGGTTTTAAAAGTCCTAGGCCTAAGCCTAACAGTAACCCTAGGAAGGTAAATCAGACGGGTATTAGGGTTCTTCCTAAGGGAAAAGCCGTGAAAGCAGCCATGTTGTGGCACTTCTGCACTCCCTTTGGGATGCCTTTGGCAGATGAAGTAAGCCTGGAACTCAGGGCTTCCTGGTTAAAGAAATCCAAGCCCTAGGCTGAACCCTAACCCTAACCCTAGGCAGATAAATCAGCCTAGGTATAGGGATGGTGCCAAGGAAAAAGCTGTGAAAGCTGCCATGTTGTTGCACTTTTGTACTCCCCTTGGGATGCCTTGAACAGCTGCAGTGTGCCTGGAGCCCAGGGCTTCCTAGTTTTAAAAATCCTAGCCCTAGGCCTAAGCCTAACAGTAACCCTGGGAAGGGAAATCAGCCTGGTGTTAGGCTTCTTGCCAAGGAAAAAGCCGTGAAAGCAGCCATGTTGTGGCGCTTTTGCACTCCCTTTTGGATGCCTTTCACAGCTCCAGTGTGCCTGGAACTCAGGGCTTCCTGCTTTTAAAAATCCTAGCCCTAGGCCGAACCCCAACCCTAAGAGGAGAAAGGCAAATCAGCCAGGAATTAGGCATGTCCCCAAGGAAAAAGCTGTGGAGGCAGGCATGTTGTGGTACTTTTGCGCTCTTCTTGGCTAGTCCTTCGCAGCTGCTGTGTTCTTGGAACTCAGGGCTTTCTGGTTAATAGAACCCTTACCCTAGGCGTAACTCAAACCTTAACCCTAGGAAGGAAAATCAGCCTATGGTTCGGGATGCTCTCATGGAAATATCAGTGGTGGCAGCCAAGTTGCGTCACTTTTGCGCTCCCCTTGGGATGCCTTTTGCAGCTGCAGTGTGCCTGGAGCCCAGGGCTTCCTGGTTTTAAAAGTCCTAGGCCTAAGCCTAACAGTAACCCTAGGAAGGTAAATCAGCCGGGTATTAGGGTTCTTCCTAAGGGAAAAGCCGTGAAAGCAGCCATGTTGTGGCACTTCTGCACTCCCTTTGGGATGCCTTTGGCAGATGAAGTAAGCCTGGAACTCAGGGCTTCCTGGTTAAAAAAATTCAAGCCCTAGGCTGAACCCTAACCCTAACCCTAGGCAGATAAATCAGCCTAGGTATAGGGATGGTGCCAAGGAAAAAGCTGTGAAAGCTGCCATGTTGTTGCACTTTTGTACTCCCCTTGGGATGCCTTGAACAGCTGCAGTGTGCCTGGAGCTAAGGGCTTCCTAGTTTTAAAAATCCTAGCCCTAGGCCTAAGCCTAACAGTAACCCTGGGAAGGGAAATCAGCCTGGTGTTAGGCGTCTTGCCAAGGAAAAAGCCGTGAAAGCAGCCATGTTGTGGCACTTTTGCACTCCCTTTTGGATGCCTTTAACAGCTCCAGTGTGCATGGAACTCAGGGCTTCCTGCTTTTAAAAATCCTAGCCCTAGGCCGAACCCCAACCCTAAGACGAGAAAGGCAAATCAGCCAGGAATTAGGCATGTCCCCAAGGAAAAAGCTGTGGAGGCAGGCATGTTGTGGTACTTTTGCGCTCTTCTTGGCTAGTCCTTCGCAGCTGCTGTGTTCTTGGAACTCAGGGCTTTCTGGTTAATAGAGCCCTTACCCTAGGCGTAACTCAAACCTTAACCCTAGGAAGGAAAATCAGCCTATGGTTCGGGATGGTCTCATGGAAATATCAGTGGTGGCAGCCAAGTTGCGTCACTTTTGCGCTCCCCTTGGGATGCCTTTTGCAGCTGCAGTGTGCCTGGAGCCCAGGGCTTCCTGGTTTTAAAAGTCCTAGGCCTAAGCCTAACAGTAACCCTAGGAAGGTAAATCAGCCGGGTATTAGGGTTCTTCCTAAGGGAAAAGCCGTGAAAGCAGCCATGTTGTGGCACTTCTGCACTCCCTTTGGGATGCCTTTGGCAGATGAAGTAAGCCTGGAACTCAGGGCTTCCTGGTTAAAAAAATTCAAGCCCTAGGCTGAACCCTAACCCTAACCCTAGGCAGATAAATCAGCCTAGGTATAGGGATGGTGCCAAGGAAAAAGCTGTGAAAGCTGCCATGTTGTTGCACTTTTGTACTCCCCTTGGGATGCCTTGAACAGCTGCAGTGTGCCTGGAGCTAAGGGCTTCCTAGTTTTAAAAATCCTAGCCCTAGGCCTAAGCCTAACAGTAACCCTGGGAAGGTAAATCAGCCTGGTGTTAGGCGTCTTGCCAAGGAAAAAGCCGTGAAAGCAGCCATGTTGTGGCACTTTTGCACTCCCTTTTGGATGCCTTTCACAGCTGCAGTGTGCCTGGAACTCAGGGCTTCCTGCTTTTAAAAATCCTAGCCCTAGGCCGAACCCCAGCCCTAAGACGAGAAAGGCAAATCAGCCAGGAATTAGGCATGTCCCCAAGGAAAAAGCTGTGGAGGCAGGCATGTTGTGGTACTTTTGCGCTCTTCTTGGCTAGTCCTTCGCAGCTGCTGTGTTCTTGGAACTCAGGGCTTTCTGGTTAATAGAACCCTTACCCTAGGCGTAACTCAAACCTTAACCCTAGGAAGGAAAATCAGCCTATGGTTCGGGATGGTCTCATGGAAATATCAGTGGTGGCAGCCAAGTTGCGTCACTTTTGCGCTCCCCTTGGGATGCCTTTCGCAGCTGCAGTGTGCCTGGAGCCCAGGGCTTCCTGGTTTTAAAAGTCCTAGGCCTAAGCCTAACAGTAACCCTAGGAAGGTAAATCAGACGGGTATTAGGGTTCTTCCTAAGGGAAAAGCCGTGAAAGCAGCCATGTTGTGGCACTTCTGCACTCCCTTTGGGATGCCTTTGGCAGATGAAGTAAGCCTGGAAGTCAGGGCTTCCTGGTTAAAGAAATCCAAGCCCTAGGCTGAACCCTAACCCTAACCCTAGGCAGATAAATCAGCCTAGGTATAGGGATGGTGCCAAGGAAAAAGCTGTGAAAGCTGCCATGTTGTTGCACTTTTGTACTCCCCTTGGGATGCCTTGAACAGCTGCAGTGTGCCTGGAGCCCAGGGCTTCCTAGTTTTAAAAATCCTAGCCCTAGGCCTAAGCCTAACAGTAACCCTGGGAAGGGAAATCAGCCTGGTGTTAGGCTTCTTGCCAAGGAAAAAGCCGTGAAAGCAGCCATGTTGTGGCACTTTTGCACTCCCTTTTGGATGCCTTTCACAGCTCCAGTGTGCCTGGAACTCAGGGCTTCCTGCTTTTAAAAATCCTAGCCCTAGGCCGAACCCCAACCCTAAGACGAGAAAGGCAAATCAGCCAGGAATTAGGCATGTCCCCAAGGAAAAAGCTGTGGAGGCAGGCATGTTGTGGTACTTTTGCGCTCTTCTTGGCTAGTCCTTCGCAGCTGCTGTGTTCTTGGAACTCAGGGCTTTCTGGTTAATAGAACCCTTACCCTAGGCGTAACTCAAACCTTAAGCCTAGGAAGGAAAATCAGCCTATGGTTCGGGATGGTCTCATGGAAATATCAGTGGTGGCAGCCAAGTTGCGTCACTTTTGCGCTCCCCTTGGGATGCCTTTCGCAGCTGCAGTGTGCCTGGAGCCCAGGGCTTCCTGGTTTTAAAAGTCCTAGGCCTAAGCCTAACAGTAACCCTAGGAAGGTAAATCAGACGGGTATTAGGGTTCTTCCTAAGGGAAAAGCCGTGAAAGCAGCCATGTTGTGGCACTTCTGCACTCCCTTTGGGATGCCTTTGGCAGATGAAGTAAGCCTGGAACTCAGGGCTTCCTGGTTAAAGAAATCCAAGCCCTAGGCTGAACCCTAACCCTAACCCTAGGCAGATAAATCAGCCTAGGTATAGGGATGGTTCCAAGGAAAAAGCTGTGAAAGCTGCAATGTTGTTGCACTTTTGTACTCCCCTTGGGATGCCTTGAACAGCTGCAGTGTGCCTGGAGCCCAGGGCTTCCTAGTTTTAAAAATCCTAGCCCTAGGCCTAAGCCTAACAGTAACCCTGGGAAGGGAAATCAGCCTGGTGTTAGGCGTCTTGCCAAGGAAAAAGCCGTGAAAGCAGCCATGTTGTGGCACTTTTGCACTCCCTTTTGGATGCCTTTAACAGCTCCAGTGTGCCTGGAACTCAGGGCTTCCTGCTTTTAAAAATCCTAGCCCTAGGCCGAACCCCAACCCTAAGACGAGAAAGGCAAATCAGCCAGGAATTAGGCATGTCCCCAAGGAAAAAGCTGTGGAGGCAGGCATGTTGTGGTACTTTTGCGCTCTTCTTGGCTAGTCCTTCGCAGCTGCTGTGTTCTTGGAACTCAGGGCTTTCTGGTTAATAGAGCCCTTACCCTAGGCGTAACTCAAACCTTAACCCTAGGAAGGAAAATCAGCCTATGGTTCGGGATGGTCTCATGGAAATATCAGTGGTGGCAGCCAAGTTGCGTCACTTTTGCGCTCCCCTTGGGATGCCTTTTGCAGCTGCAGTGTGCCTGGAGCCCAGGGCTTCCTGGTTTTAAAAGTCCTAGGCCTAAGCCTAACAGTAACCCTAGGAAGGTAAATCAGCCGGGTATTAGGGTTCTTCCTAAGGGAAAAGCCGTGAAAGCAGCCATGTTGTGGCACTTCTGCACTCCCTTTGGGATGCCTTTGGCAGATGAAGTAAGCCTGGAACTCAGGGCTTCCTGGTTAAAAAAATTCAAGCCCTAGGCTGAACCCTAACCCTAACCCTAGGCAGATAAATCAGCCTAGGTATAGGGATGGTGCCAAGGAAAAAGCTGTGAAAGCTGCCATGTTGTTGCACTTTTGTACTCCCCTTGGGATGCCTTGAACAGCTGCAGTGTGCCTGGAGCTAAGGGCTTCCTAGTTTTAAAAATCCTAGCCCTAGGCCTAAGCCTAACAGTAACCCTGGGAAGGTAAATCAGCCTGGTGTTAGGCGTCTTGCCAAGGAAAAAGCCGTGAAAGCAGCCATGTTGTGGCACTTTTGCACTCCCTTTTGGATGCCTTTCACAGCTCCAGTGTGCCTGGAACTCAGGGCTTCCTGCTTTTAAAAATCCTAGCCCTAGGCCGAACCCCAGCCCTAAGACGAGAAAGGCAAATCAGCCAGGAATTAGGCATGTCCCCAAGGAAAAAGCTGTGGAGGCAGGCATGTTGTGGTACTTTTGCGCTCTTCTTGGCTAGTCCTTCGCAGCTGCTGTGTTCTTGGAACTCAGGGCTTTCTGGTTAATAGAACCCTTACCCTAGGCGTAACTCAAACCTTAACCCTAGGAAGGAAAATCAGCCTATGGTTCGGGATGGTCTCATGGAAATATCAGTGGTGGCAGCCAAGTTGCGTCACTTTTGCGCTCCCCTTGGGATGCCTTTCGCAGCTGCAGTGTGCCTGGAGCCCAGGGCTTCCTGGTTTTAAAAGTCCTAGGCCTAAGCCTAACAGTAACCCTAGGAAGGTAAATCAGCCGGGTATTAGGGTTCTTCCTAAGGGAAAAGCCGTGAAAGCAGCCATGTTGTGGCACTTCTGCACTCCCTTTGGGATGCCTTTGGCAGATGAAGTAAGCCTGGAACTCAGGGCTTCCTGGTTAAAAAAATTCAAGCCCTAGGCTGAAGCCTAACCCTAACCCTAGGCAGATAAATCAGCCTAGGTATAGGGATGGTGCCAAGGAAAAAGCTGTGAAAGCTGCCATGTTGTTGCACTTTTGTACTCCCCTTGGGATGCCTTGAACAGCTGCAGTGTGCCTGGAGCTAAGGGCTTCCTAGTTTTAAAAATCCTAGCCCTAGGCCTAAGCCTAACAATAACCCTGGGAGGCAAATCAACCTGGTGTTAGGCTTCTTGCCAAGGAAAAAGCCGTGAAAGCAGCCATGTTGTGGCACTTTTGCACTCCCTTTTGGATGCCTTTCACAGCTCCAGTGTGCCTGGAACTCAGGGCTTCCTGATTTTAAAAATCCTAGCCCTAGGCCGAACCCCAGCCCTAAGACGAGAAAGGCAAATCAGCCAGGAATTAGGCATGTCCCCAAGGAAAAAGCTGTGGAGGCAGGCATGTTGTGGTACTTTTGCACTCTTCTTGGCTAGTCCTTCGCAGCTGCTGTGTTCTTGGAACTCAGGGCTTTCTGGTTAATAGAAGCCTTACCCTAGGCGTAACTCAAACCTTAACCCTAGGAAGGAAAATCAGCCTATGGTTCGGGATGGTCTCATGGAAATATCAGTGGTGGCAGCCAAGTTGCGTCACTTTTGCGCTCCCCTTGGGATGCCTTTCGCAGCTGCAGTGTGCCTGGAGCCCAGGGCTTCCTGGTTTTAAAAGTCCTAGGCCTAAGCCTAACAGTAACCCTAGGAAGGTAAATCAGACGGGTATTAGGGTTCTTCCTAAGGGAAAAGCCGTGAAAGCAGCCATGTTGTGGCACTTCTGCACTCCCTTTGGGATGCCTTTGGCAGATGAAGTAAGCCTGGAACTCAGGGCTTCCTGGTTAAAGAAATCCAAGCCCTAGGCTGAACCCTAACCCTAACCCTAGGCAGATAAATCAGCCTAGGTATAGGGATGGTGCCAAGGAAAAAGCTGTGAAAGCTGCAATGTTGTTGCACTTTTGTACTCCCCTTGGGATGCCTTGAACAGCTGCAGTGTGCCTGGAGCCCAGGGCTTCCTAGTTTTAAAAATCCTAGCCCTAGGCCTAAGCCTAACAGTAACCCTGGGAAGGGAAATCAGCCTGGTGTTAGGCTTCTTGCCAAGGAAAAAGCCGTGAAAGCAGCCATGTTGTGGCACTTTTGCACTCCCTTTTGGATGCCTTTCACAGCTCCAGTGTGCCTGGAACTCAGGGCTTCCTGCTTTTAAAAATCCTAACCCTAGGCCGAACCCCAACCCTAAGACGAGAAAGGCAAATCAGCCAGGAATTAGGCATGTCCCCAAGGAAAAAGCTGTGGAGGCAGGCATGTTGTGGTACTTTTGCGCTCTTCTTGGCTAGTCCTTCGCAGCTGCTGTGTTCTTGGAACTCAGGGCTTTCTGGTTAATAGAACCCTTACCCTAGGCGTAACTCAAACCTTAAGCCTAGGAAGGAAAATCAGCCTATGGTTCGGGATGGTCTCATGGAAATATCAGTGGTGGCAGCCAAGTTGCGTCACTTTTGCGCTCCCCTTGGGATGCCTTTCGCAGCTGCAGTGTGCCTGGAGCCCAGGGCTTCCTGGTTTTAAAAGTCCTAGGCCTAAGCCTAACAGTAACCCTAGGAAGGTAAATCAGCCGGGTATTAGGGTTCTTCCTAAGGGAAAAGCCGTGAAAGCAGCCATGTTGTGGCACTTCTGCACTCCCTTTGGGATGCCTTTGGCAGATGAAGTAAGCCTGGAACTCAGGGCTTCCTGGTTAAAGAAATCCAAGCCCTAGGCTGAACCCTAACCCTAACCCTAGGCAGATAAATCAGCCTAGGTATAGGGATGGTGCCAAGGAAAAAGCTGTGAAAGCTGCCATGTTGTTGCACTTTTGTACTCCCCTTGGGATGCCTTGAACAGCTGCAGTGTGCCTGGAGCTAAGGGCTTCCTAGTTTTAAAAATCCTAGCCCTAGGCCTAAGCCTAACAGTAACCCTGGGAAGGGAAATCAGCCTGGTGTTAGGCTTCTTGCCAAGGAAAAAGCCGTGAAAGCAGCCATGTTGTGGCACTTTTGCACTCCCTTTTGGATGCCTTTCACAGCTCCAGTGTGCCTGGAACTCAGGGCTTCCTGCTTTTAAAAATCCTAGCCCTAGGCCGAACCCCAGCCCTAAGAGGAGAAAGGCAAATCAGCCAGGAATTAGGCATGTCCCCAAGGAAAAAGCTGTGGAGGCAGGCATGTTGTGGTACTTTTGCGCTCTTCTTGGGTAGTCCTTCGCAGCTGCTGTGTTCTTGGAACTCAGGGCTTTCTGGTTAATAGAACCCTTACCCTAGGCGTAACTCAAACCTTAAGCCTAGGAAGGAAAATCAGCCTATGGTTCGGGATGGTCTCATGGAAATATCAGTGGTGGCAGCCAAGTTGCGTCACTTTTGCGCTCCCCTTGGGATGCCTTTTGCAGCTGCAGTGTGCCTGGAGCCCAGGGCTTCCTGGTTTTAAAAGTCCTAGGCCTAAGCCTAACAGTAACCCTAGGAAGGTAAATCAGCCGGGTATTAGGGTTCTTCCTAAGGGAAAAGCCGTGAAAGCAGCCATGTTGTGGCACTTCTGCACTCCCTTTGGGATGCCTTTGGCAGATGAAGTAAGCCTGGAACTCAGGGCTTCCTGGTTAAAGAAATCCAAGCCCTAGGCTGAACCCTAACCCTAACCCTAGGCAGATAAATCAGCCTAGGTATAGGGATGGTGCCATGGAAAAAGCTGTGAAAGCTGCCATGTTGTTGCACTTTTGTACTCCCCTTGGGATGCCTTGAACAGCTGCAGTGTGCCTGGAGCCCAGGGCTTCCTAGTTTTAAAAATCCTAGCCCTAGGCCTAAGCCTAACAGTAACCCTGGGAAGGCAAATCAACCTGGTGTTAGGCTTCTTGCCAAGGAAAAAGCCGTGAAAGCAGCCATGTTGTGGCACTTTTGCACTCCCTTTTGGATGCCTTTCACAGCTCCAGTGTGCCTGGAACTCAGGGCTTCCTGCTTTTAAAAATCCTAGCCCTAGGCCGAACCCCAACCCTAAGACGAGAAAGGCAAATCAGCCAGGAATTAGGCATGTCCCCAAGGAAAAAGCTGTGGAGGCAGGCATGTTGTGGTACTTTTGCGCTCTTCTTGGCTAGTCCTTCGCAGCTGCTGTGTTCTTGGAACTCAGGGCTTTCTGGTTAATAGACCCTTACCCTAGGCGTAACTCAAACCTTAACCCTAGGAAGGAAAATCAGCCTATGGTTCGGGATGGTCTCATGGAAATATCAGTGGTGGCAGCCAAGTTGCGTCACTTTTGCGCTCCCCTTGGGATGCCTTTTGCAGCTGCAGTGTGCCTGGAGCCCAGGGCTTCCTGGTTTTAAAAGTCCTAGGCCTAAGCCTAACAGTAACCCTAGGAAGGTAAATCAGCCGGGTATTAGGGTTCTTCCTAAGGGAAAAGCCGTGAAAGCAGCCATGTTGTGGCACTTCTGCACTCCCTTTGGGATGCCTTTGGCAGATGAAGTAAGCCTGGAACTCAGGGCTTCCTTGTTAAAAAAATTCAAGCCCTAGGCTGAACCCTAACCCTAACCCTAGGCAGATAAATCAGCCTAGGTATAGGGATGGTGCCAAGGAAAAAGCTGTGAAAGCTGCCATGTTGTTGCACTTTTGTACTCCCCTTGGGATGCCTTGAACAGCTGCAGTGTGCCTGGAGCTAAGGGCTTCCTAGTTTTAAAAATCCTAGCCCTA
This sequence comes from Ammospiza caudacuta, assembly GCF_027887145.1. Taxonomy (NCBI): domain Eukaryota; kingdom Metazoa; phylum Chordata; class Aves; order Passeriformes; family Passerellidae; genus Ammospiza; species Ammospiza caudacuta. The sequence continues at coordinate 918,705 of NW_026683127.1, read as the reverse complement.
GGCCTAAGCCTAACAGTAACCCTGGGAAGGTAAATCAGCCTGGTGTTAGGCGTCTTGCCAAGGAAAAAGCCGTGAAAGCAGCCATGTTGTGGCACTTTTGCACTCCCTTTTGGATGCCTTTCACAGCTCCAGTGTGCCTGGAACTCAGGGCTTCCTGCTTTTAAAAATCCTAGCCCTAGGCCGAACCCCAACCCTAAGACGAGAAAGGCAAATCAGCCAGGAATTAGGCATGTCCCCAAGGAAAAAGCTGTGGAGGCAGGCATGTTGTGGTACTTTTGCGCTCTTCTTGGCTAGTCCTTCGCAGCTGCTGTGTTCTTGGAACTCAGGGCTTTCTGGTTAATAGAGCCCTTACCCTAGGCGTAACTCAAACCTTAACCCTAGGAAGGAAAATCAGCCTATGGTTCGGGATGGTCTCATGGAAATATCAGTGGTGGCAGCCAAGTTGCGTCACTTTTGCGCTCCCCTTGGGATGCCTTTTGCAGCTGCAGTGTGCCTGGAGCCCAGGGCTTCCTGGTTTTAAAAGTCCTAGGCCTAAGCCTAACAGTAACCCTAGGAAGGTAAATCAGCCGGGTATTAGGGTTCTTCCTAAGGGAAAAGCCGTGAAAGCAGCCATGTTGTGGCACTTCTGCACTCCCTTTGGGATGCCTTTGGCAGATGAAGTAAGCCTGGAACTCAGGGCTTCCTGGTTAAAGAAATCCAAGCCCTAGGCTGAACCCTAACCCTAACCCTAGGCAGATAAATCAGCCTAGGTATAGGGATGGTGCCAAGGAAAAAGCTGTGAAAGCTGCCATGTTGTTGCACTTTTGTACTCCCCTTGGGATGCCTTGAACAGCTGCAGTGTGCCTGGAGCTAAGGGCTTCCTAGTTTCAAAAATCCTAGCCCTAGGACTAAGCCTAACAGTAACCCTGGGAAAGTAAATCAGCCTGGTGTTAGGCTTCTTGCCAAGGAAAAAGCCGTGAAAGCAGCCAAGTTGTAGTACTTTTGCGCTCTTCTTGGGTAGTCCTTCGCAGCTGCTGTGTTCTTTGAACTCAGGGCTTTCTGGTTAATAGACCCTTACCCTAGGCGTAACTCAAACCTTATTCCTAGGAAGGAAAATCAGCCTATGGTTCGGGATGCTCTCATGGAAATATCAGTGGTGGCAGCCAAGTTGCGTCACTTTTGCGCTCCCCTTGGGATGCCTTTTGCAGCTGCAGTGTGCCTGGAGCCCAGGGCTTCCTGGTTTTAAAAGTCCTAGGCCTAAGCCTAACAGTAACCCTAGGAAGGTAAATCAGCCGGGTATTAGGGTTCTTCCTAAGGGAAAAGCCGTGAAAGCAGCCATGTTGTGGCACTTCTGCACTCCCTTTGGGATGCCTTTGGCAGATGAAGTAAGCCTGGAACTCAGGGCTTCCTGGTTAAAGAAATCCAAGCCCTAGGCTGAACCCTAACCCTAACCCTAGGCAGATAAATCAGCCTGAATATAGGGATAGTGCCAAGGAAAAAGCTGTGAAAGCTGCCATGTTGTTGCACTTTTGTACTCCCCTTGGGATGCCTTGAACAGCTGCAGTGTGCCTGGAGCTAAGGGCTTCCTAGTTTTAAAAATCCTAGCCCTAGGCCTAAGCCTAACAGTAACCCTGGGAAGGTAAATCAGCCTGGTGTTAGGCGTCTTGCCAAGGAAAAAGCCGTGAAAGCAGCCATGTTGTGGCACTTTTGCACTCCCTTTTGGATGCCTTTCACAGCTCCAGTGTGCCTGGAACTCAGGGCTTCCTGCTTTTAAAAATCCTAGCCCTAGGCCGAACCCCAACCCTAAGACGAGAAAGGCAAATCAGCCAGGAATTAGGCATGTCCCCAAGGAAAAAGCTGTGGAGGCAGGCATGTTGTGGTACTTTTGCGCTCTTCTTGGCTAGTCCTTCGCAGCTGCTGTGTTCTTGGAACTCAGGGCTTTCTGGTTAATAGAGCCCTTACCCTAGGCGTAACTCAAACCTTAACCCTAGGAAGGAAAATCAGCCTATGGTTCGGGATGGTCTCATGGAAATATCAGTGGTGGCAGCCAAGTTGCGTCACTTTTGCGCTCCCCTTGGGATGCCTTTTGCAGCTGCAGTGTGCCTGGAGCCCAGGGCTTCCTGGTTTTAAAAGTCCTAGGCCTAAGCCTAACAGTAACCCTAGGAAGGTAAATCAGCCGGGTATTAGGGTTCTTCCTAAGGGAAAAGCCGTGAAAGCAGCCATGTTGTGGCACTTCTGCACTCCCTTTGGGATGCCTTTGGCAGATGAAGTAAGCCTGGAACTCAGGGCTTCCTGGTTAAAAAAATCCAAGCCCTAGGCTGAGCCCTAACCCTAACCCTAGGCAGATAAATCAGCCTAGGTATAGGGATGGTGCCAAGGAAAAAGCTGTGAAAGCTGCCATGTTGTTGCACTTTTGTACTCCCCTTGGGATGCCTTGAACAGCTGCAGTGTGCCTGGAGCTAAGGGCTTCCTAGTTTCAAAAATCCTAGCCCTAGGCCTAAGCCTAACAGTAACCCTGGGAAAGTAAATCAGCCTGGTGTTAGGCTTCTTGCCAAGGAAAAAGCCGTGAAAGCAGCCATGTTGTGGCACTTTTGCACTCCCTTTTGGATGCCTTTCACAGCTGCAGTGTGCCTGGAACTCAGGGCTTCCTGCTTTTAAAAATCCTAGCCCTAGGCCGAACCCCAACCCTAAGACGAGAAAGGCAAATCAGCCAGGAATTAGGCATGTCCCCAAGGAAAAAGCTGTGGAGGCAGGCATGTTGTGGTACTTTTGCGCTCTTCTTGGCTAGTCCTTCGCAGCTGCTGTGTTCTTGGAACTCAGGGCTTTCTGGTTAATAGAGGCCTTACCCTAGGCGTAACTCAAACCTTAACCCTAGGAAGGAAAATCAGCCTATGGTTCGGGATGGTCTCATGGAAATATCAGTGGTGGCAGCCAAGTTGCGTCACTTTTGCGCTCCCCTTGGGATGCCTTTTGCAGCTGCAGTGTGCCTGGAGCCCAGGGCTTCCTGGTTTTAAAAGTCCTAGGCCTAAGCCTAACAGTAACCCTAGGAAGGTAAATCAGCCGGGTATTAGGGTTCTTCCTAAGGGAAAAGCCGTGAAAGCAGCCATGTTGTGGCACTTCTGCACTCCCTTTGGGATGCCTTTGGCAGATGAAGTAAGCCTGGAACTCAGGGCTTCCTGGTTAAAGAAATCCAAGCCCTAGGCTGAAGCCTAACCCTAACCCTAGGCAGATAAATCAGCCTAGGTATAGGGATGGTGCCAAGGAAAAAGCTGTGAAAGCTGCCATGTTGTTGCACTTTTGTACTCCCCTTGGGATGCCTTGAACAGCTGCAGTGTGCCTGGAGCCCAGGGCTTCCTAGTTTCAAAAATCCTAGCCCTAGGCCTAAGCCTAACAGTAACCCTGGGAAAGTATGTCAGCCTGGTGTTAGGCGTCTTGCCAAGGAAAAAGCCGTGAAAGCAGCCATGTTGTGGCACTTTTGCACTCCCTTTTGGATGCCTTTCACAGCTCCAGTGTGCCTGGAACTCAGGGCTTCCTGCTTTTAAAAATCCTAGCCCTAGGCCGAACCCCAACCCTAAGACGAGAAAGGCAAATCAGCCAGGAATTAGGCATGTCCCCAAGGAAAAAGCTGTGGAGGCAGGCATGTTGTGGTACTTTTGCGCTCTTCTTGGCTAGTCCTTCGCAGCTGCTGTGTTCTTGGAACTCAGGGCTTTCTGGTTAATAGAGCCCTTACCCTAGGCGTAACTCAAACCTTAACCCTAGGAAGGAAAATCAGCCTATGGTTCGGGATGGTCTCATGGAAATATCAGTGGTGGCAGCCAAGTTGCGTCACTTTTGCGCTCCCCTTGGGATGCCTTTTGCAGCTGCAGTGTGCCTGGAGCCCAGGGCTTCCTGGTTTTAAAAGTCCTAGGCCTAAGCCTAACAGTAACCCTAGGAAGGTAAATCAGCCGGGTATTAGGGTTCTTCCTAAGGGAAAAGCCGTGAAAGCAGCCATGTTGTGGCACTTCTGCACTCCCTTTGGGATGCCTTTGGCAGATGAAGTAAGCCTGGAACTCAGGGCTTCCTGGTTAAAGAAATCCAAGCCCTAGGCTGAAGCCTAACCCTAACCCTAGGCAGATAAATCAGCCTAGGTATAGGGATGGTGCCAAGGAAAAAGCTGTGAAAGCTGCCATGTTGTTGCACTTTTGTACTCCCCTTGGGATGCCTTGAACAGCTGCAGTGTGCCTGGAGCTAAGGGCTTCCTAGTTTTAAAAATCCTAGCCCTAGGCCTAAGCCTAACAGTAGCCCTGGGAAGGGAAATCAGCCTGGTGTTAGGCTTCTTGCCAAGGAAAAAGCCGTGAAAGCAGCCATGTTGTGGCACTTTTGCACTCCCTTTTGGATGCCTTTCACAGCTCCAGTGTGCCTGGAACTCAGGGCTTCCTGCTTTTAAAATCCTAGCCCTAGGCCGAACCCCAACCCTAAGACGAGAAAGGCAAATCAGCCAGGAATTAGGCATGTCCCCAAGGAAAAAGCTGTGGAGGCAGGCATGTTGTGGTACTTTTGCGCTCTTCTTGGCTAGTCCTTCGCAGCTGCTGTGTTCTTGGAACTCAGGGCTTTCTGGTTAATAGAGGCCTTACCCTAGGCGTAACTCAAACCTTAACCCTAGGAAGGAAAATCAGCCTATGGTTCGGGATGGTCTCATGGAAATATCAGTGGTGGCAGCCAAGTTGCGTCACTTTTGCGCTCCCCTTGGGATGCCTTTTGCAGCTGCAGTGTGCCTGGAGCCCAGGGCTTCCTGGTTTTAAAAGTCCTAGGCCTAAGCCTAACAGTAACCCTAGGAAGGTAAATCAGCCGGGTATTAGGGTTCTTCCTAAGGGAAAAGCCGTGAAAGCAGCCATGTTGTGGCACTTCTGCACTCCCTTTGGGATGCCTTTGGCAGATGAAGTAAGCCTGGAACTCAGGGCTTCCTGGTTAAAGAAATCCAAGCCCTAGGCTGAAGTCTAACCCTAACCCTAGGCAGATAAATCAGCCTAGGTACAGGGATGGTGCCAAGGAAAAAGCTGTGAAAGCTGCCATGTTGTTGCACTTTTGTACTCCCCTTGGGATGCCTTGAACAGCTGCAGTGTGCCTGGAGCCCAGGGCTTCCTAGTTTCAAAAATCCTAGCCCTAGGCCTAAGCCTAACAGTAACCCTGGGAAAGTAAATCAGCCTGATGTTAGGTTTCTTGCCAAGGAAAAAGCCGTGAAAGCAGCCATGTTGTGGCACTTTTGCACTCCCTTTTGGATGCCTTTCACAGCTCCAGTGTGCCTGGAACTCAGGGCTTCCTGCTTTTAAAAATCCTAGCCCTAGGCCGAACCGCAACCCTAAGACGAGAAAGGCAAATCAGCCAGGAATTAGGCATGTCCCCAAGGAAAAACTGTGGAGGCAGGCATGTTGTGGTACTTTTGCGCTCTTCTTGGCTAGTCCTTCGCAGCTGCTGTGTTCTTGGAACTCAGGGCTTTCTGGTTAATAGAACCCTTACCCTAGGCGTAACTCAAACCTTAACCCTAGGAAGGAAAATCAGCCTATGGTTCGGGATGGTCTCATGGAAATATCAGTGGTGGCAGCCAAGTTGCGTCACTTTTGCGCTCCCCTTGGGATGCCTTTTGCAGCTGCAGTGTGCCTGGAGCCCAGGGCTTCCTGGTTTTAAAAGTCCTAGGCCTAAGCCTAACAGTAACCCTAGGAAGGTAAATCAGCCGGGTATTAGGGTTCTTCCTAAGGGAAAAGCCGTGAAAGCAGCCATGTTGTGGCACTTCTGCACTCCCTTTGGGATGCCTTTGGCAGATGAAGTAAGCCTGGAACTCAGGGCTTCCTGGTTAAAGAAATCCAAGCCCTAGGCTGAACCCTAACCCTAACCCTAGGCAGATAAATCAGCCTAGGTATAGGGATGGTGCCAAGGAAAAAGCTGTGAAAGCTGCCATGTTGTTGCACTTTTGTACTCCCCTTGGGATGCCTTGAACAGCTGCAGTGTGCCTGGAGCCCAGGGCTTCCTAGTTTCAAAAATCCTAGCCCTAGGCCTAAGCCTAACAGTAACCCTGGGAAAGTAAATCAGCCTGGTGTTAGGCGTCTTGCCAAGGAAAAAGCCGTGAAAGCAGCCATGTTGTGGCACTTTTGCACTCCCTTTTGGATGCCTTTCACAGCTCCAGTGTGCCTGGAACTCAGGGCTTCCTGCTTTTAAAAATCCTAGCCCTAGGCCGAACCCCAACCCTAAGACGAGAAAGGCAAATCAGCCAGGAATTAGGCATGTCCCCAAGGAAAAAGCTGTGGAGGCAGGCATGTTGTGGTACTTTTGCGCTCTTCTTGGCTAGTCCTTCGCAGCTGCTGTGTTCTTGGAACTCAGGGCTTTCTGGTTAATAGAACCCTTACCCTAGGCGTAACTCAAACCTTAACCCTAGGAAGGAAAATCAGCCTATGGTTCGGGATGGTCTCATGGAAATATCAGTGGTGGCAGCCAAGTTGCGTCACTTTTGCGCTCCCCTTGGGATGCCTTTTGCAGCTGCAGTGTGCCTGGAGCCCAGGGCTTCCTGGTTTTAAAAGTCCTAGGCCTAAGCCTAACAGTAACCCTAGGAAGGTAAATCAGCCGGGTATTAGGGTTCTTCCTAAGGGAAAAGCCGTGAAAGCAGCCATGTTGTGGCACTTCTGCACTCCCTTTGGGATGCCTTTGGCAGATGAAGTAAGCCTGGAACTCAGGGCTTCCTGGTTAAAGAAATCCAAGCCCCAGGCTGAACCCTAACCCTAACCCTAGGCAGATAAATCAGCCTAGGTATAGGGATGGTGCCAAGGAAAAAGCTGTGAAAGCTGCCATGTTGTTGCACTTTTGTACTCCCCTTGGGATGCCTTGAACAGCTGCAGGGTGCCTGGAGCCAAGGGCTTCCTAGTTTTAAAAATCCTAGCCCTAGGCCTAAGCCTAACAGTAACCCTGGGAAGGTAAATCAGCCTGGTGTTAGGCGTCTTGCCAAGGAAAAAGCCGTGAAAGCAGCCATGTTGTGGCACTTTTGCACTCCCTTTTGGATGCCTTTCACAGCTCCAGTGTGCCTGGAACTCAGGGCTTCCTGCTTTTAAAAATCCTAGCCCTAGGCCGAACCCCAACCCTAAGACGAGAAAGGCAAATCAGCCAGGAATTAGGCATGTCCCCAAGGAAAAAGCTGTGGAGGCAGGCATGTTGTGGTACTTTTGCGCTCTTCTTGGCTAGTCCTTCGCAGCTGCTGTGTTCTTGGAACTCAGGGCTTTCTGGTTAATAGAGGCCTTACCCTAGGCGTAACTCAAACCTTAACCCTAGGAAGGAAAATCAGCCTATGGTTCGGGATGGTCTCATGGAAATATCAGTGGTGGCAGCCAAGTTGCGTCACTTTTGCGCTCCCCTTGGGATGCCTTTCACAGCTGCAGTGTGCCTGGAGCCCAGGGCTTCCTGGTTTTAAAAGTCCTAGGCCTAAGCCTAACAGTAACCCTAGGAAGGTAAATCAGCCGGGTATTAGGGTTCTTCCTAAGGGAAAAGCCGTGAAAGCAGCCATGTTGTGGCACTTCTGCACTCCCTTTGGGATGCCTTTGGCAGATGAAGTAAGCCTGGAACTCAGGGCTTCCTGGTTAAAGAAATCCAAGCCCTAGGCTGAACTCTAACCCTAACCCTAGGCAGATAAATCAGCCTAGGTACAGGGATGGTGCCAAGGAAAAAGCTGTGAAAGCTGCCATGTTGTTGCACTTTTGTACTCCCCTTGGGATGCCTTGAACAGCTGCAGTGTGCCTGGAGCCCAGGGCTTCCTAGTTTCAAAAATCCTAGCCCTAGGCCTAAGCCTAACTGTAACCCTGGGAAAGTAAATCAGCCTGATGTTAGGTTTCTTGCCAAGGAAAAAGCCGTGAAAGCAGCCATGTTGTGGCACTTTTGCACTCCCTTTTGGATGCCTTTCACAGCTCCAGTGTGCCTGGAACTCAGGGCTTCCTGCTTTTAAAAATCCTAGCCCTAGGCCGAACCCCAACCCTAAGACGAGAAAGGCAAATCAGCCAGGAATTAGGCATGTCCCCAAGGAAAAAGCTGTGGAGGCAGGCATGTTGTGGTACTTTTGCGCTCTTCTTGGCTAGCCCTTCGCAGCTGCTGTGTTCTTGGAACTCAGGGCTTTCTGGTTAATAGAACCCTTACCCTAGGCGTAACTCAAACCTTAACCCTAGGAAGGAAAATCAGCCTATGGTTCGGGATGGTCTCATGGAAATATCAGTGGTGGCAGCCAAGTTGCGTCACTTTTGCGCTCCCCTTGGGATGCCTTTTGCAGCTGCAGTGTGCCTGGAGCCCAGGGCTTCCTGGTTTTAAAAGTCCTAGGCCTAAGCCTAACAGTAACCCTAGGAAGGTAAATCAGCCGGGTATTAGGGTTCTTCCTAAGGGAAAAGCCGTGAAAGCAGCCATGTTGTGGCACTTCTGCACTCCCTTTGGGATGCCTTTGGCAGATAAAGTAAGCCTGGAACTCAGGGCTTCCTGGTTAAAAAAATTCAAGCCCTAGGCTGAACCCTAACCCTAACCCTAGGCAGATAAATCAGCCTAGGTATAGGGATGGTGCCAAGGAAAAAGCTGTGAAAGCTGCCATGTTGTTGCACTTTTGTACTCCCCTTGGGATGCCTTGAACAGCTGCAGTGTGCCTGGAGCCCAGGGCTTCCTAGTTTCAAAAATCCTAGCCCTAGGCCTAAGCCTAACAGTAACCCTGGGAAAGTATGTCAGCCTGGTGTTAGGCTTCTTGCCAAGGAAAAAGCCGTGAAAGCAGCCATGTTGTGGCACTTTTGCACTCCCTTTTGGATGCCTTTCACAGCTCCAGTGTGCCTGGAACTCAGGGCTTCCTGCTTTTAAAAATCCTAGCCCTAGGCCGAACCCCAACCCTAAGACGAGAAAGGCAAATCAGCCAGGAATTAGGCATGTCCCCAAGGAAAAAGCTGTGGAGGCAGGCATGTTGTGGTACTTTTGCGCTCTTCTTGGCTAGTCCTTCGCAGCTGCTGTGTTCTTGGAACTCAGGGCTTTCTGGTTAATAGAGCCCTTACCCTAGGCGTAACTCAAACCTTAACCCTAGGAAGGAAAATCAGCCTATGGTTCGGGATGGTCTCATGGAAATATCAGTGGTGGCAGCCAAGTTGCGTCACTTTTGCGCTCCCCTTGGGATGCCTTTTGCAGCTGCAGTGTGCCTGGAGCCCAGGGCTTCCTGGTTTTAAAAGTCCTAGGCCTAAGCCTAACAGTAACCCTAGGAAGGTAAATCAGCCGGGTATTAGGGTTCTTCCTAAGGGAAAAGCCGTGAAAGCAGCCATGTTGTGGCACTTCTGCACTCCCTTTGGGATGCCTTTGGCAGATGAAGTAAGCCTGGAACTCAGGGCTTCCTGGTTAAAGAAATCCAAGCCCTAGGCTGAAGCCTAACCCTAACCCTAGGCAGATAAATCAGCCTAGGTATAGGGATGGTGCCAAGGAAAAAGCTGTGAAAGCTGCCATGTTGTTGCACTTTTGTACTCCCCTTGGGATGCCTTGAACAGCTGCAGTGTGCCTGGAGCCCAGGGCTTCCTAGTTTCAAAAATCCTAGCCCTAGGCCTAAGCCTAACAGTAACCCTGGGAAAGTATGTCAGCCTGGTGTTAGGCGTCTTGCCAAGGAAAAAGCCGTGAAAGCAGCCATGTTGTGGCACTTTTGCACTCCCTTTTGGATGCCTTTCACAGCTCCAGTGTGCCTGGAACTCAGGGCTTCCTGCTTTTAAAAATCCTAGCCCTAGGCCGAACCCCAACCCTAAGACGAGAAAGGCAAATCAGCCAGGAATTAGGCATGTCCCCAAGGAAAAAGCTGTGGAGGCAGGCATGTTGTGGTACTTTTGCGCTCTTCTTGGCTAGTCCTTCGCAGCTGCTGTGTTCTTGGAACTCAGGGCTTTCTGGTTTATAGAGCCCTTACCCTAGGCGTAACTCAAACCTTAACCCTAGGAAGGAAAATCAGCCTATGGTTCGGGATGGTCTCATGGAAATATCAGTGGTGGCAGCCAAGTTGCGTCACTTTTGCGCTCCCCTTGGGATGCCTTTTGCAGCTGCAGTGTTCCTGGAGCCCAGGGCTTCCTGGTTTTAAAAGTCCTAGGCCTAAGCCTAACAGTAACCCTAGGAAGGTAAATCAGCCGGGTATTAGGGTTCTTCCTAAGGGAAAAGCCGTGAAAGCAGCCATGTTGTGGCACTTCTGCACTCCCTTTGGGATGCCTTTGGCAGATGAAGTAAGCCTGGAACTCAGGGCTTCCTGGTTAAAGAAATCCAAGCCCTAGGCTGAACCCTAACCCTAACCCTAGGCAGATAAATCAGCCTAGGTATAGGGATGGTGCCAAGGAAAAAGCTGTGAAAGCTGCCATGTTGTTGCACTTTTGTACTCCCCTTGGGATGCCTTGAACAGCTGCAGTGTGCCTGGAGCCCAGGGCTTCCTAGTTTCAAAAATCCTAGCCCTAGGCCTAAGCCTAACAGTAACCCTGGGAAAGTATGTCAGCCTGGTGTTAGGCTTCTTGCCAAGGAAAAAGCCGTGAAAGCAGCCATGTTGTGGCACTTTTGCACTCCCTTTTGGATGCCTTTCACAGCTGCAGTGTGCCTGGAACTCAGGGCTTCCTGCTTTTAAAAATCCTAGCCCTAGGCCGAACCCCAACCCTAAGACGAGAAAGGCAAATCAGCCAGGAATTAGGCATGTCCCCAAGGAAAAAGCTGTGGAGGCAGGCATGTTGTGGTACTTTTGCGCTCTTCTTGGCTAGTCCTTCGCAGCTGCTGTGTTCTTGGAACTCAGGGCTTTCTGGTTAATAGAGCCCTTACCCTAGGCGTAACTCAAACCTTAACCCTAGGAAGGAAAATCAGCCTATGGTTCGGGATGGTCTCATGGAAATATCAGTGGTGGCAGCCAAGTTGCGTCACTTTTGCGCTCCCCTTGGGATGCCTTTTGCAGCTGCAGTGTGCCTGGAGCCCAGGGCTTCCTGGTTTTAAAAGTCCTAGGCCTAAGCCTAACAGTAACCCTAGGAAGGTAAATCAGCCGGGTATTAGGGTTCTTCCTAAGGGAAAAGCCGTGAAAGCAGCCATGTTGTGGCACTTTTGCACTCCCTTTGGGATGCCTTTGGCAGATGAAGTAAGCCTGGAACTCAGGGCTTCCTGGTTAAAGAAATCCAAGCCCTAGGCTGAACCCTAACCCTAACCCTAGGCAGATAAATCAGCCTAGGTATAGGGATGGTGCCAAGGAAAAAGCTGTGAAAGCTGCCATGTTGTTGCACTTTTGTACTCCCCTTGGGATGCCTTGAACAGCTGCAGTGTGCCTGGAGCCATGGGCTTCCTAGTTTTAAAAATCCTAGCCCTAGGCCTAAGCCTAACAGTAACCCTGGGAAGGTAAATCAGCCTGGTGTTAGGCTTCTTGCCAAGGAAAAAGCCGTGAAAGCAGCCATGTTGTGGCACTTTTGCACTCCCTTTTGGATGCCTTTCACAGCTGCAGTGTGCCTAGAACTCAGGGCTTCCTGCTTTTAAAAATCCTAGCCCTAGGCCGAACCCCAACCCTAAGACGAGAAAGGCAAATCAGCCAGGAATTAGGCATGTCCCCAAGGAAAAAGCTGTGGAGGCAGGCATGTTGTGGTACTTTTGCGCTCTTCTTGGCTAGTCCTTCGCAGCTGCTGTGTTCTTGGAACTCAGGGCTTTCTGGTTAATAGAGGCCTTACCCTAGGCGTAACTCAAACCTTAACCCTAGGAAGGAAAATCAGCCTATGGTTCGGGATGGTCTCATGGAAATATCAGTGGTGGCAGCCAAGTTGCGTCACTTTTGCGCTCCCCTTGGGATGCCTTTCGCAGCTGCAGTGTGCCTGGAGCCCAGGGCTTCCTGGTTTTAAAAGTCCTAGGCCTAAGCCTAACAGTAACCCTAGGAAGGTAAATCAGCCGGGTATTAGGGTTCTTCCTAAGGGAAAAGCCGTGAAAGCAGCCATGTTGTGGCACTTCTGCACTCCCTTTGGGATGCCTTTGGCAGATGAAGTAAGCCTGGAACTCAGGGCTTCCTGGTTAAAGAAATCCAAGCCCTAGGCTGAACTCTAACCCTAACCCTAGGCAGATAAATCAGCCTAGGTATAGGGATGGTGCCAAGGAAAAAGCTGTGAAAGCTGCCATGTTGTTGCACTTTTGTACTCCCCTTGGGATGCCTTGAACAGCTGCAGTGTGCCTGGAGCCCAGGGCTTCCTAGTTTCAAAAATCCTAGCCCTAGGCCTAAGCCTAACTGTAACCCTGGGAAAGTAAATCAGCCTGATGTTAGGTTTCTTGCCAAGGAAAAAGCCGTGAAAGCAGCCATGTTGTGGCACTTTTGCACTCCCTTTTGGATGCCTTTCACAGCTCCAGTGTGCCTGGAACTCAGGGCTTCCTGCTTTTAAAAATCCTAGCCCTAGGCCGAACCCCAACCCTAAGACGAGAAAGGCAAATCAGCCAGGAATTAGGCATGTCCCCAAGGAAAAACTGTGGAGGCAGGCATGTTGTGGTACTTTTGCGCTCTTCTTGGCTAGCCCTTCGCAGCTGCTGTGTTCTTGGAACTCAGGGCTTTCTGGTTAATAGAACCCTTACCCTAGGCGTAACTCAAACCTTAACCCTAGGAAGGAAAATCAGCCTATGGTTCGGGATGGTCTCATGGAAATATCAGTGGTGGCAGCCAAGTTGCGTCACTTTTGCGCTCCCCTTGGGATGCCTTTTGCAGCTGCAGTGTGCCTGGAGCCCAGGGCTTCCTGGTTTTAAAAGTCCTAGGCCTAAGCCTAACAGTAACCCTAGGAAGGTAAATCAGCCGGGTATTAGGGTTCTTCCTAAGGGAAAAGCCGTGAAAGCAGCCATGTTGTGGCACTTCTGCACTCCCTTTGGGATGCCTTTGGCAGATGAAGTAAGCCTGGAACTCAGGGCTTCCTGGTTAAAAAAATTCAAGCCCTAGGCTGAACCCTAACCCTAACCCTAGGCAGATAAATCAGCCTAGGTATAGGGATGGTGCCAAGGAAAAAGCTGTGAAAGCTGCCATGTTGTTGCACTTTTGTACTCCCCTTGGGATGCCTTGAACAGCTGCAGTGTGCCTGGAGCCCAGGGCTTCCTAGTTTCAAAAATCCTAGCCCTAGGCCTAAGCCTAACTTTAACCCTGGGAATGTAAGTCAGCCTGATGTTAGGTTTCTTGCCAAGGAAAAAGCCGTGAAAGCAGCCATGTTGTGGCACTTTTGCACTCCCTTTTGGATGCCTTTCACAGCTCCAGTGTGCCTGGAACTCAGGGCTTCCTGCTTTTAAAAATCCTAGCCCTAGGCCGAACCCCAACCCTAAGACGAGAAAGGCAAATCAGCCAGGAATTAGGCATGTCCCCAAGGAAAAACTGTGGAGGCAGGCATGTTGTGGTACTTTTGCGCTCTTCTTGGCTAGCCCTTCGCAGCTGCTGTGTTCTTGGAACTCAGGGCTTTCTGGTTAATAGAGGCCTTACCCTAGGCGTAACTCAAACCTTAACCCTAGGAAGGAAAATCAGCCTATGGTTCGGGATGGTCTCATGGAAATATCAGTGGTGGCAGCCAAGTTGCGTCACTTTTGCGCTCCCCTTGGGATGCCTTTTGCAGCTGCAGTGTGCCTGGAGCCCAGGGCTTCCTGGTTTTAAAAGTCCTAGGCCTAAGCCTAACAGTAACCCTAGGAAGGTAAATCAGCCGGGTATTAGGGTTCTTCCTAAGGGAAAAGCCGTGAAAGCAGCCATGTTGTGGCACTTCTGCACTCCCTTTGGGATGCCTTTGGCAGATGAAGTAAGCCTGGAACTCAGGGCTTCTTGGTTAAAAAAATTCAAGCCCTAGGCTGAACCCTAACCCTAACCCTAGGCAGATAAATCAGCCTAGGTATAGGGATGGTGCCAAGGAAAAAGCTGTGAAAGCTGCCATGTTGTTGCACTTTTGTACTCCCCTTGGGATGCCTTGAACAGCTGCAGTGTGCCTGGAGCCCAGGGCTTCCTAGTTTCAAAAATCCTAGCCCTAGGCCTAAGCCTAACAGTAACCCTGGGAAAGTATGTCAGCCTGGTGTTAGGCTTCTTGCCAAGGAAAAAGCCGTGAAAGCAGCCATGTTGTGGCACTTTTGCACTCCCTTTTGGATGCCTTTCACAGCTGCAGTGTGCCTGGAACTCAGGGCTTCCTGCTTTTAAAAATCCTAGCCCTAGGCCGAACCCCAACCCTAAGACGAGAAAGGCAAATCAGCCAGGAATTAGGCATGTCCCCAAGGAAAAAGCTGTGGAGGCAGGCATGTTGTGCTACTTTTGCGCTCTTCTTGGCTAGTCCTTCGCAGCTGCTGTGTTCTTGGAACTCAGGGCTTTCTGGTTAATAGAGCCCTTACCCTAGGCGTAACTCAAACCTTAACCCTAGGAAGGAAAATCAGCCTATGGTTCAGGATGCTCTCATGGAAATATCAGTGGTGGCAGCCAAGTTGCGTCACTTTTGCGCTCCCCTTGGGATGCCTTTTGCAGCTGCAGTGTGCCTGGAGCCCAGGGCTTCCTGGTTTTAAAAGTCCTAGGCCTAAGCCTAACAGTAACCCTAGGAAGGTAAATCAGCCGGGTATTAGGGTTCTTCCTAAGGGAAAAGCCGTGAAAGCAGCCATGTTGTGGCACTTCTGCACTCCCTTTGGGATGCCTTTGGCAGATGAAGTAAGCCTGGAAGTCAGGGCTTCCTGGTTAAAGAAATCCAAGCCCTAGGCTGAAGCCTAACCCTAACCCTAGGCAGATAAATCAGCCTAGGTATAGGGATGGTGCCAAGGAAAAAGCTGTGAAAGCTGCCATGTTGTTGCACTTTTGTACTCCCCTTGGGATGCCTTGAACAGCTGCAGTGTGCCTGGAGCCCAGGGCTTCCTAGTTTTAAAAATCCTAGCCCTAGGCCTAAGCCTAACAGTAACCCTGGGAAAGTATGTCAGCCTGGTGTTAGGCTTCTTGCCAAGGAAAAAGCCGTGAAAGCAGCCATGTTGTGGCACTTTTGCACTCCCTTTTGGATGCCTTTCACAGCTCCAGTGTGCCTGGAACTCAGGGCTTCCTGCTTTTAAAAATCCTAGCCCTAGGCCGAACCCCAACCCTAAGACGAGAAAGGCAAATCAGCCAGGAATTAGGCATGTCCCCAAGGAAAAAGCTGTGGAGGCAGGCATGTTGTGGTACTTTTGCGCTCTTCTTGGCTAGTCCTTCGCAGCTGCTGTGTTCTTGGAACTCAGGGCTTTCTGGTTAATAGAGCCCTTACCCTAGGCGTAACTCAAACCTTAACCCTAGGAAGGAAAATCAGCCTATGGTTCGGGATGGTCTCATGGAAATATCAGTGGTGGCAGCCAAGTTGCGTCACTTTTGCGCTCCCCTTGGGATGCCTTTTGCAGCTGCAGTGTTCCTGGAGCCCAGGGCTTCCTGGTTTTAAAAGTCCTAGGCCTAAGCCTAACAGTAACCCTAGGAAGGTAAATCAGCCGGGTATTAGGGTTCTTCCTAAGGGAAAAGCCGTGAAAGCAGCCATGTTGTGGCACTTCTGCACTCCCTTTGGGATGCCTTTGGCAGATGAAGTAAGCCTGGAACTCAGGGCTTCCTGGTTAAAGAAATCCAAGCCCTAGGCTGAACCCTAACCCTAACCCTAGGCAGATAAATCAGCCTAGGTATAGGGATGGTGCCAAGGAAAAAGCTGTGAAAGCTGCCATGTTGTTGCACTTTTGTACTCCCCTTGGGATGCCTTGAACAGCTGCAGTGTGCCTGGAGCCCAGGGCTTCCTAGTTTCAAAAATCCTAGCCCTAGGCCTAAGCCTAACAGTAACCCTTGGAAAGTATGTCAGCCTGGTGTTAGGCTTCTTGCCAAGGAAAAAGCCGTGAAAGCAGCCATGTTGTGGCACTTTTGCACTCCCTTTTGGATGCCTTTCACAGCTCCAGTGTGCCTGGAACTCAGGGCTTCCTGCTTTTAAAAATCCTAGCCCTAGGCCGAACCCCAACCCTAAGACGAGAAAGGCAAATCAGCCAGGAATTAGGCATGTCCCCAAGGAAAAAGCTGTGGAGGCAGGCATGTTGTGGTACTTTTGCGCTCTTCTTGGCTAGTCCTTCGCAGCTGCTGTGTTCTTGGAACTCAGGGCTTTCTGGTTAATAGAGCCCTTACCCTAGGCGTAACTCAAACCTTAACCCTAGGAAGGAAAATCAGCCTATGGTTCGGGATGGTCTCATGGAAATATCAGTGGTGGCAGCCAAGTTGCGTCACTTTTGCGCTCCCCTTGGGATGCCTTTTGCAGCTGCAGTGTGCCTGGAGCCCAGGGCTTCCTGGTTTTAAAAGTCCTAGGCCTAAGCCTAACAGTAACCCTAGGAAGGTAAATCAGCCGGGTATTAGGGTTCTTCCTAAGGGAAAAGCCGTGAAAGCAGCCATGTTGTGGCACTTTTGCACTCCCTTTGGGATGCCTTTGGCAGATGAAGTAAGCCTGGAACTCAGGGCTTCCTGGTTAAAGAAATCCAAGCCCTAGGCTGAACCCTAACCCTAACCCTAGGCAGATAAATCAGCCTAGGTATAGGGATGGTGCCAAGGAAAAAGCTGTGAAAGCTGCCATGTTGTTGCACTTTTGTACTCCCCTTGGGATGCCTTGAACAGCTGCAGTGTGCCTGGAGCCATGGGCTTCCTAGTTTTAAAAATCCTAGCCCTAGGCCTAAGCCTAACAGTAACCCTGGGAAGGTAAATCAGCCTGGTGTTAGGCTTCTTGCCAAGGAAAAAGCCGTGAAAGCAGCCATGTTGTGGCACTTTTGCACTCCCTTTTGGATGCCTTTCACAGCTGCAGTGTGCCTGGAACTCAGGGCTTCCTGCTTTTAAAAATCCTAGCCCTAGGCCGAACCCCAACCCTAAGACGAGAAAGGCAAATCAGCCAGGAATTAGGCATGTCCCCAAGGAAAAAGCTGTGGAGGCAGGCATGTTGTGGTACTTTTGCGCTCTTCTTGGCTAGTCCTTCGCAGCTGCTGTGTTCTTGGAACTCAGGGCTTTCTGGTTAATAGAGGCCTTACCCTAGGCGTAACTCAAACCTTAACCCTAGGAAGGAAAATCAGCCTATGGTTCGGGATGGTCTCATGGAAATATCAGTGGTGGCAGCCAAGTTGCGTCACTTTTGCGCTCCCCTTGGGATGCCTTTCGCAGCTGCAGTGTGCCTGGAGCCCAGGGCTTCCTGGTTTTAAAAGTCCTAGGCCTAAGCCTAACAGTAACCCTAGGAAGGTAAATCAGCCGGGTATTAGGGTTCTTCCTAAGGGAAAAGCCGTGAAAGCAGCCATGTTGTGGCACTTCTGCACTCCCTTTGGGATGCCTTTGGCAGATGAAGTAAGCCTGGAACTCAGGGCTTCCTGGTTAAAGAAATCCAAGCCCTAGGCTGAACCCTAACCCTAACCCTAGGCAGATAAATCAGCCTAGGTATAGGGATGGTGCCAAGGAAAAAGCTGTGAAAGCTGCCATGTTGTTGCACTTTTGTACTCCCCTTGGGATGCCTTGAACAGCTGCAGTGTGCCTGGAGCCCAGGGCTTCCTAGTTTCAAAAATCCTAGCCCTAGGCCTAAGCCTAACTGTAACCCTGGGAAAGTAAATCAGCCTGATGTTAGGTTTCTTGCCAAGGAAAAAGCCGTGAAAGCAGCCATGTTGTGGCACTTTTGCACTCCCTTTTGGATGCCTTTCACAGCTCCAGTGTGCCTGGAACTCAGGGCTTCCTGCTTTTAAAAATCCTAGCCCTAGGCCGAACCCCAACCCTAAGACGAGAAAGGCAAATCAGCCAGGAATTAGGCATGTCCCCAAGGAAAAACTGTGGAGGCAGGCATGTTGTGGTACTTTTGCGCTCTTCTTGGCTAGCCCTTCGCAGCTGCTGTGTTCTTGGAACTCAGGGCTTTCTGGTTAATAGAACCCTTACCCTAGGCGTAACTCAAACCTTAACCCTAGGAAGGAAAATCAGCCTATGGTTCGGGATGGTCTCATGGAAATATCAGTGGTGGCAGCCAAGTTGCGTCACTTTTGCGCTCCCCTTGGGATGCCTTTTGCAGCTGCAGTGTGCCTGGAGCCCAGGGCTTCCTGGTTTTAAAAGTCCTAGGCCTAAGCCTAACAGTAACCCTAGGAAGGTAAATCAGCCGGGTATTAGGGTTCTTCCTAAGGGAAAAGCCGTGAAAGCAGCCATGTTGTGGCACTTCTGCACTCCCTTTGGGATGCCTTTGGCAGATGAAGTAAGCCTGGAACTCAGGGCTTCCTGGTTAAAAAAATTCAAGCCCTAGGCTGAACCCTAACCCTAACCCTAGGCAGATAAATCAGCCTAGGTATAGGGATGGTGCCAAGGAAAAAGCTGTGAAAGCTGCCATGTTGTTGCACTTTTGTACTCCCCTTGGGATGCCTTGAACAGCTGCAGTGTGCCTGGAGCCCAGGGCTTCCTAGTTTCAAAAATCCTAGCCCTAGGCCTAAGCCTAACTTTAACCCTGGGAATGTAAGTCAGCCTGATGTTAGGTTTCTTGCCAAGGAAAAAGCCGTGAAAGCAGCCATGTTGTGGCACTTTTGCACTCCCTTTTGGATGCCTTTCACAGCTCCAGTGTGCCTGGAACTCAGGGCTTCCTGCTTTTAAAAATCCTAGCCCTAGGCCGAACCCCAACCCTAAGACGAGAAAGGCAAATCAGCCAGGAATTAGGCATGTCCCCAAGGAAAAACTGTGGAGGCAGGCATGTTGTGGTACTTTTGCGCTCTTCTTGGCTAGCCCTTCGCAGCTGCTGTGTTCTTGGAACTCAGGGCTTTCTGGTTAATAGAACCCTTACCCTAGGCGTAACTCAAACCTTAACCCTAGGAAGGAAAATCAGCCTATGGTTCGGGATGGTCTCATGGAAATATCAGTGGTGGCAGCCAAGTTGCGTCACTTTTGCGCTCCCCTTGGGATGCCTTTTGCAGCTGCAGTGTGCCTGGAGCCCAGGGCTTCCTGGTTTTAAAAGTCCTAGGCCTAAGCCTAACAGTAACCCTAGGAAGGTAAATCAGCCGGGTATTAGGGTTCTTCCTAAGGGAAAAGCCGTGAAAGCAGCCATGTTGTGGCACTTCTGCACTCCCTTTGGGATGCCTTTGGCAGATGAAGTAAGCCTGGAACTCAGGGCATCTTGGTTAAAAAAATTCAAGCCCTAGGCTGAACCCTAACCCTAACCCTAGGCAGATAAATCAGCCTAGGTATAGGGATGGTGCCAAGGAAAAAGCTGTGAAAGCTGCCATGTTGTTGCACTTTTGTACTCCCCTTGGGATGCCTTGAACAGCTGCAGTGTGCCTGGAGCCCAGGGCTTCCTAGTTTCAAAAATCCTAGCCCTAGGCCTAAGCCTAACAGTAACCCTGGGAAAGTATGTCAGCCTGGTGTTAGGCTTCTTGCCAAGGAAAAAGCCGTGAAAGCAGCCATGTTGTGGCACTTTTGCACTCCCTTTTGGATGCCTTTCACAGCTGCAGTGTGCCTGGAACTCAGGGCTTCCTGCTTTTAAAAATCCTAGCCCTAGGCCGAACCCCAACCCTAAGACGAGAAAGGCAAATCAGCCAGGAATTAGGCATGTCCCCAAGGAAAAAGCTGTGGAGGCAGGCATGTTGTGCTACTTTTGCGCTCTTCTTGGCTAGTCCTTCGCAGCTGCTGTGTTCTTGGAACTCAGGGCTTTCTGGTTAATAGAGCCCTTACCCTAGGCGTAACTCAAACCTTAACCCTAGGAAGGAAAATCAGCCTATGGTTCAGGATGCTCTCATGGAAATATCAGTGGTGGCAGCCAAGTTGCGTCACTTTTGCGCTCCCCTTGGGATGCCTTTTGCAGCTGCAGTGTGCCTGGAGCCCAGGGCTTCCTGGTTTTAAAAGTCCTAGGCCTAAGCCTAACAGTAACCCTAGGAAGGTAAATCAGCCGGGTATTAGGGTTCTTCCTAAGGGAAAAGCCGTGAAAGCAGCCATGTTGTGGCACTTCTGCACTCCCTTTGGGATGCCTTTGGCAGATGAAGTAAGCCTGGAAGTCAGGGCTTCCTGGTTAAAGAAATCCAAGCCCTAGGCTGAAGCCTAACCCTAACCCTAGGCAGATAAATCAGCCTAGGTATAGGGATGGTGCCAAGGAAAAAGCTGTGAAAGCTGCCATGTTGTTGCACTTTTGTACTCCCCTTGGGATGCCTTGAACAGCTGCAGTGTGCCTGGAGCCCAGGGCTTCCTAGTTTTAAAAATCCTAGCCCTAGGCCTAAGCCTAACAGTAACCCTGGGAAAGTAAATCAGCCTGGTGTTAGGCGTCTTGCCAAGGAAAAAGCCGTGAAAGCAGCCATGTTGTGGCACTTTTGCACTCCCTTTTGGATGCCTTTCACAGCTCCAGTGTGCCTGGAACTCAGGGCTTCCTGCTTTTAAAAATCCTAGCCCTAGGCCGAACCCCAACCCTAAGACGAGAAAGGCAAATCAGCCAGGAATTAGGCATGTCCCCAAGGAAAAAGCTGTGGAGGCAGGCATGTTGTGGTACTTTTGCGCTCTTCTTGGCTAGTCCTTCGCAGCTGCTGTGTTCTTGGAACTCAGGGCTTTCTGGTTAATAGAGGCCTTACCCTAGGCGTAACTCAAACCTTAACCCTAGGAAGGAAAATCAGCCTATGGTTCGGGATGGTCTCATGGAAATATCAGTGGTGGCAGCCAAGTTGCGTCACTTTTGCGCTCCCCTTGGGATGCCTTTTGCAGCTGCAGTGTGCCTGGAGGCCAGGGCTTCCTGGTTTTAAAAGTCCTAGGCCTAAGCCTAACAGTAACCCTAGGAAGGTAAATCAGCCGGGTATTAGGGTTCTTCCTAAGGGAAAAGCCGTGAAAGCAGCCATGTTGTGGCACTTCTGCACTCCCTTTGGGATGCCTTTGGCAGATGAAGTAAGCCTGGAACTCAGGGCTTCCTGGTTAAAAAAATTCAAGCCCTAGGCTGAACCCTAAACCTAACCCTAGGCAGATAAATCAGCCTAGGTATAGGGATGGTGCCAAGGAAAAAGCTGTGAAAGCTGCCATGTTGTTGCACTTTTGTACTCCCCTTGGGATGCCTTGAACAGCTGCAGTGTGCCTGGAGCCCAGGGCTTCCTAGTTTTAAAAATCCTAGCCCTAGGCCTAAGCCTAACAGTAGCCCTGGGAAGGGAAATCAGCCTGGTGTTAGGCTTCTTGCCAAGGAAAAAGCCGTGAAAGCAGCCATGTTGTGGCACTTTTGCACTCCCTTTTGGATGCCTTTCACAGCTGCAGTGTGCCTGGAACTCAGGGCTTCCTGCTTTTAAAATCCTTGCCCTAGGCCGAACCCCAACCCTAAGACGAGAAAGGCAAATCAGCCAGGAATTAGGCATGTCCCCAAGGAAAAAGCTGTGGAGGCAGGCATGTTGTGGTACTTTTGCGCTCTTCTTGGCTAGTCCTTCGCAGCTGCTGTGTTCTTGGAACTCAGGGCTTTCTGGTTAATAGAGGCCTTACCCTAGGCGTAACTCAAACCTTAACCCTAGGAAGGAAAATCAGCCTATGGTTCGGGATGGTCTCATGGAAATATCAGTGGTGGCAGCCAAGTTGCGTCACTTTTGCGCTCCCCTTGGGATGCCTTTCGCAGCTGCAGTGTGCCTGGAGCCCAGGGCTTCCTGGTTTTAAAAGTCCTAGGCCTAAGCCTAACAGTAACCCTAGGAAGGTAAATCAGCCGGGTATTAGGGTTCTTCCTAAGGGAAAAGCCGTGAAAGCAGCCATGTTGTGGCACTTCTGCACTCCCTTTGGGATGCCTTTGGCAGATGAAGTAAGCCTGGAACTCAGGGCTTCCTGGTTAAAGAAATCCAAGCCCTAGGCTGAACCCTAACCCTAACCCTAGGCAGATAAATCAGCCTAGGTATAGGGATGGTGCCAAGGAAAAAGCTGTGAAAGCTGCCATGTTGTTGCACTTTTGTACTCCCCTTGGGATGCCTTGAACAGCTGCAGTGTGCCTGGACCTAAGGGCTTCCTAGTTTCAAAAATCCTAGCCCTAGGCCTAAGCCTAACTTTAACCCTGGGAATGTAAGTCAGCCTGATGTTAGGTTTCTTGCCAAGGAAAAAGCCGTGAAAGCAGCCATGTTGTGGCACTTTTGCACTCCCTTTTGGATGCCTTTCACAGCTCCAGTGTGCCTGGAACTCAGGGCTTCCTGCTTTTAAAAATCCTAGCCCTAGGCCGAACCCCAACCCTAAGACGAGAAAGGCAAATCAGCCAGGAATTAGGCATGTCCCCAAGGAAAAACTGTGGAGGCAGGCATGTTGTGGTACTTTTGCGCTCTTCTTGGCTAGCCCTTCGCAGCTGCTGTGTTCTTGGAACTCAGGGCTTTCTGGTTAATAGAACCCTTACCCTAGGCGTAACTCAAACCTTAACCCTAGGAAGGAAAATCAGCCTATGGTTCGGGATGGTCTCATGGAAATATCAGTGGTGGCAGCCAAGTTGCGTCACTTTTGCGCTCCCCTTGGGATGCCTTTTGCAGCTGCAGTGTGCCTGGAGCCCAGGGCTTCCTGGTTTTAAAAGTCCTAGGCCTAAGCCTAACAGTAACCCTAGGAAGGTAAATCAGCCGGGTATTAGGGTTCTTCCTAAGGGAAAAGCCGTGAAAGCAGCCATGTTGTGGCACTTCTGCACTCCCTTTGGGATGCCTTTGGCAGATGAAGTAAGCCTGGAACTCAGGGCTTCTTGGTTAAAAAAATTCAAGCCCTAGGCTGAACCCTAACCCTAACCCTAGGCAGATAAATCAGCCTAGGTATAGGGATGGTGCCAAGGAAAAAGCTGTGAAAGCTGCCATGTTGTTGCACTTTTGTACTCCCCTTGGGATGCCTTGAACAGCTGCAGTGTGCCTGGAGCCCAGGGCTTCCTAGTTTCAAAAATCCTAGCCCTAGGCCTAAGCCTAACAGTAACCCTGGGAAAGTATGTCAGCCTGGTGTTAGGCTTCTTGCCAAGGAAAAAGCCGTGAAAGCAGCCATGTTGTGGCACTTTTGCACTCCCTTTTGGATGCCTTTCACAGCTCCAGTGTGCCTGGAACTCAGGGCTTCCTGCTTTTAAAAATCCTAGCCCTAGGCCGAACCCCAACCCTAAGACGAGAAAGGCAAATCAGCCAGGAATTAGGCATGTCCCCAAGGAAAAAGCTGTGGAGGCAGGCATGTTGTGGTACTTTTGCGCTCTTCTTGGCTAGTCCTTCGCAGCTGCTGTGTTCTTGGAACTCAGGGCTTTCTGGTTAATAGAGCCCTTACCCTACGCGTAACTCAAACCTTAACCCTAGGAAGGAAAATCAACCTATGGTTCGGGATGGTCTCATGGAAATATCAGTGGTGGCAGCCAAGTTGCGTCACTTTTGCGCTCCCCTTGGGATGCCTTTTGCAGCTGCAGTGTGCCTGGAGCCCAGGGCTTCCTGGTTTTAAAAGTCCTAGGCCTAAGCCTAACAGTAACCCTAGGAAGGTAAATCAGCCGGGTATTAGGGTTCTTCCTAAGGGAAAAGCCGTGAAAGCAGCCATGTTGTGGCACTTCTGCACTCCCTTTGGGATGCCTTTGGCAGATGAAGTAAGCCTGGAACTCAGGGCTTCCTGGTTAAAGAAATCCAAGCCCTAGGCTGAACCCTAACCCTAACCCTAGGCAGATAAATCAGCCTAGGTATAGGGATGGTGCCAAGGAAAAAGCTGTGAAAGCTGCCATGTTGTTGCACTTTTGTACTCCCCTTGGGATGCCTTGAACAGCTGCAGGGTGCCTGGAGCCCAGGGCTTCCTAGTTTTAAAAATCCTAGCCCTAGGCCTAAGCCTAACAGTAACCCTGGGAAGGTAAATCAGCCTGGTGTTAGGCGTCTTGCCAAGGAAAAAGCCGTGAAAGCAGCCATGTTGTGGCACTTTTGCACTCCCTTTTGGATGCCTTTCACAGCTCCAGTGTGCCTGGAACTCAGGGCTTCCTGCTTTTAAAAATCCTAGCCCTAGGCCGAACCTCAACCCTAAGACGAGAAAGGCAAATCAGCCAGGAATTAGGCATGTCCCCAAGGAAAAAGCTGTGGAGGCAGGCATGTTGTGGTACTTTTGCGCTCTTCTTGGCTAGTCCTTCGCAGCTGCTGTGTTCTTGGAACTCAGGGCTTTCTGGTTAATAGAACCCTTACCCTAGGCGTAACTCAAACCTTAACCCTAGGAAGGAAAATCAGCCTATGGTTCGGGATGGTCTCATGGAAATATCAGTGGTGGCAGCCAAGTTGCGTCACTTTTGCGCTCCCCTTGGGATGCCTTTTGCAGCTGCAGTGTGCCTGGAGCCCAGGGCTTCCTGGTTTTAAAAGTCCTAGGCCTAAGCCTAACAGTAACCCTAGGAAGGTAAATCAGCCGGGTATTAGGGTTCTTCCTAAGGGAAAAGCCGTGAAAGCAGCCATGTTGTGGCACTTCTGCACTCCCTTTGGGATGCCTTTGGCAGATGAAGTAAGCCTGGAACTCAGGGCTTCCTGGTTAAAAAAATTCAAGCCCTAGGCGGAACCCTAACCCTAACCCTAGGCAGATAAATCAGCCTAGGTATAGGGATGGTGCCAAGGAAAAAGCTGTGAAAGCTGCCATGTTGTTGCACTTTTGTACTCCCCTTGGGATGCCTTGAACAGCTGCAGTGTGCCTGGAGCTAAGGGCTTCCTAGTTTCAAAAATCCTAGCCCTAGGACTAAGCCTAACAGTAACCCTGGGAAAGTAAATCAGCCTGATGTTAGGCTTCTTGCCAAGGAAAAAGCCGTGAAAGCAGCCATGTTGTGGCACTTTTGCACTCCCTTTTGGATGCCTTTCACAGCTCCAGTGTGCCTGGAACTCAGGGCTTCCTGCTTTTAAAAATCCTAGCCCTAGGCCGAACCCCAACCCTAAGACGAGAAAGGCAAATCAGCCAGGAATTAGGCATGTCCCCAAGGAAAAAGCTGTGGAGGCAGGCATGTTGTGGTACTTTTGCGCTCTTCTTGGCTAGTCCTTCGCAGCTGCTGTGTTCTTGGAACTCAGGGCTTTCTGGTTAATAGAACCCTTACCCTAGGCGTAACTCAAACCTTAACCCTAGGAAGGAAAATCAGCCTATGGTTCGGGATGGTCTCATGGAAATATCAGTGGTGGCAGCCAAGTTGCGTCACTTTTGCGCTCCCCTTGGGATGCCTTTTGCAGCTGCAGTGTGCCTGGAGCCCAGGGCTTCCTGGTTTTAAAAGTCCTAGGCCTAAGCCTAACAGTAACCCTAGGAAGGTAAATCAGCCGGGTATTAGGGTTCTTCCTAAGGGAAAAGCCGTGAAAGCAGCCATGTTGTGGCACTTCTGCACTCCCTTTGGGATGCCTTTGGCAGATGAAGTAAGCCTGGAACTCAGGGCTTCCTGGTTAAAATAATTCAAGCCCTAGGCGGAACCCTAACCCTAACCCTAGGCAGATAAATCAGCCTAGGTATAGGGATGGTGCCAAGGAAAAAGCTGTGAAAGCTGCCATGTTGTTGCACTTTTGTACTCCCCTTGGGATGCCTTGAACAGCTGCAGTGTGCCTGGAGCTAAGGGCTTCCTAGTTTCAAAAATCCTAGCCCTAGGACTAAGCCTAACAGTAACCCTGGGAAAGTAAATCAGCCTGATGTTAGGCTTCTTGCCAAGGAAAAAGCCGTGAAAGCAGCCATGTTGTGGCACTTTTGCACTCCCTTTTGGATGCCTTTCACAGCTCCAGTGTGCCTGGAACTCAGGGCTTCCTGCTTTTAAAACTCCTAGCCCTAGGCCGAACCCCAACCCTAAGACGAGAAAGGCAAATCAGCCAGGAATTAGGCATGTCCCCAAGGAAAAAGCTGTGGAGGCAGGCATGTTGTGGTACTTTTGCGCTCTTCTTGGCTAGTCCTTCGCAGCTGCTGTGTTCTTGGAACTCAGGGCTTTCTGGTTAATAGAACCCTTACCCTAGGCGTAACTCAAACCTTAACCCTAGGAAGGAAAATCAGCCTATGGTTCGGGATGGTCTCATGGAAATATCAGTGGTGGCAGCCAAGTTGCGTCACTTTTGCGCTCCCCTTGGGATGCCTTTTGCAGCTGCAGTGTGCCTGGAGCCCAGGGCTTCCTGGTTTTAAAAGTCCTAGGCCTAAGCCTAACAGTAACCCTAGGAAGGTAAATCAGCCGGGTATTAGGGTTCTTCCTAAGGGAAAAGCCGTGAAAGCAGCCATGTTGTGGCACTTCTGCACTCCCTTTGGGATGCCTTTGGCAGATGAAGTAAGCCTGGAACTCAGGGCTTCCTGGTTAAAAAAATTCAAGCCCTAGGCGGAACCCTAACCCTAACCCTAGGCAGATAAATCAGCCTAGGTATAGGGATGGTGCCAAGGAAAAAGCTGTGAAAGCTGCCATGTTGTTGCACTTTTGTACTCCCCTTGGGATGCCTTGAACAGCTGCAGTGTGCCTGGAGCTAAGGGCTTCCTAGTTTCAAAAATCCTAGCCCTAGGACTAAGCCTAACAGTAACCCTGGGAAAGTAAATCAGCCTGATGTTAGGCTTCTTGCCAAGGAAAAAGCCGTGAAAGCAGCCATGTTGTGGCACTTTTGCACTCCCTTTTGGATGCCTTTCACAGCTCCAGTGTGCCTGGAACTCAGGGCTTCCTGCTTTTAAAAATCCTAGCCCTAGGCCGAACCCCAACCCTAAGACGAGAAAGGCAAATCAGCCAGGAATTAGGCATGTCCCCAAGGAAAAAGCTGTGGAGGCAGGCATGTTGTGGTACTTTTGCGCTCTTCTTGGCTAGTCCTTCGCAGCTGCTGTGTTCTTGGAACTCAGGGCTTTCTGGTTAATAGAACCCTTACCCTAGGCGTAACTCAAACCTTAACCCTAGGAAGGAAAATCAGCCTATGGTTCGGGATGGTCTCATGGAAATATCAGTGGTGGCAGCCAAGTTGCGTCACTTTTGCGCTCCCCTTGGGATGCCTTTCGCAGCTGCAGTGTGCCTGGAGCCCAGGGCTTCCTGGTTTTAAAAGTCCTAGGCCTAAGCCTAACAGTAACCCTAGGAAGGTAAATCAGCCGGGTATTAGGGTTCTTCCTAAGGGAAAAGCCGTGAAAGCAGCCATGTTGTGGCACTTCTGCACTCCCTTTGGGATGCCTTTGGCAGATGAAGTAAGCCTGGAACTCAGGGCTTCCTGGTTAAAAAAATTCAAGCCCTAGGCGGAACCCTAACCCTAACCCTAGGCAGATAAATCAGCCTAGGTATAGGGATGGTGCCAAGGAAAAAGCTGTGAAAGCTGCCATGTTGTTGCACTTTTGTACTCCCCTTGGGATGCCTTGAACAGCTGCAGTGTGCCTGGAGCTAAGGGCTTCCTAGTTTCAAAAATCCTAGCCCTAGGACTAAGCCTAACAATAACCCTGGGAAAGTATGTCAGCCTGATGTTAGGCTTCTCGCCAAGGAAAAAGCCGTGAAAGCAGCCATGTTGTGGCACTTTTGCACTCCCTTTTGGATGCCTTTCACAGCTCCAGTGTGCCTGGAACTCAGGGCTTCCTGCTTTTAAAAATCCTAGCCCTAGGCCGAACCCCAACCCTAAGACGAGAAAGGCAAATCAGCCAGGAATTAGGCATGTCCCCAAGGAAAAAGCTGTGGAGGCAGGCATGTTGTGGTACTTTTGCGCTCTTCTTGGCTAGTCCTTCGCAGCTGCTGTGTTCTTGGAACTCAGGGCTTTCTGGTTAATAGAACCCTTACCCTAGGCGTAACTCAAACCTTAACCCTAGGAAGGAAAATCAACCTATGGTTCGGGATGGTCTCATGGAAATATCAGTGGTGGCAGCCAAGTTGCGTCACTTTTGCGCTCCCCTTGGGATGCCTTTTGCAGCTGCAGTGTGCCTGGAGCCCAGGGCTTCCTGGTTTTAAAAGTCCTAGGCCTAAGCCTAACAGTAACCCTAGGAAGGTAAATCAGCCGGGTATTAGGGTTCTTCCTAAGGGAAAAGCCGTGAAAGCAGCCATGTTGTGGCACTTCTGCACTCCCTTTGGGATGCCTTTGGCAGATGAAGTAAGCCTGGAACTCAGGGCTTCCTGGTTAAAGAAATCCAAGCCCTAGGCTGAACCCTAACCCTAACCCTAGGCAGATAAATCAGCCTAGGTATAGGGATGGTGCCAAGGAAAAAGCTGTGAAAGCTGCCATGTTGTTGCACTTTTGTACTCCCCTTGGGATGCCTTGAACAGCTGCAGTGTGCTTGGACCTAAGGACTTCCTAGTTTCAAAAATCCTAGCCCTAGGCCTAAGCCTAACAGCAACCCTGGGAAAGTATGTCAGCCTGGTGTTAGGCTTCTTGCCAAGGAAAAAGCCGTGAAAGCAGCCATGTTGTGGCACTTTTGCACTCCCTTTTGGATGCCTTTCACAGCTCCAGTGTGCCTGGAACTCAGGGCTTCCTGCTTTTAAAAATCCTAGCCCTAGGCCGAACCCCAACCCTAAGACGAGAAAGGCAAATCAGCCAGGAATTAGGCATGTCCCCAAGGAAAAAGCTGTGGAGGCAGGCATGTTGTGGTACTTTTGTGCTCTTCTTGGCTAGTCCTTCGCAGCTGCTGTGTTCTTGGAACTCAGGGCTTTCTGGTTAATAGAGCCCTTACCCTAGGCGTAACTCAAACCTTAACCCTAGGAAGGAAAATCAACCTATGGTTCGGGATGGTCTCATGGAAATATCAGTGGTGGCAGCCAAGTTGCGTCACTTTTGCGCTCCCCTTGGGATGCCTTTTGCAGCTGCAGTGTGCCTGGAGCCCAGGGCTTCCTGGTTTTAAAAGTCCTAGGCCTAAGCCTAACAGTAACCCTAGGAAGGTAAATCAGCCGGGTATTAGGGTTCTTCCTAAGGGAAAAGCCGTGAAAGCAGCCATGTTGTGGCACTTCTGCACTCCCTTTGGGATGCCTTTGGCAGATGAAGTAAGCCTGGAACTCAGGGCTTCCTGGTTAAAGAAATCCAAGCCCTAGGCTGAACCCTAACCCTAACCCTAGGCAGATAAATCAGCCTAGGTATAGGGATGGTGCCAAGGAAAAAGCTGTGAAAGCTGCCATGTTGTTGCACTTTTGTACTCCCCTTGGGATGCCTTGAACAGCAGCAGTGTGCCTGAAGCTAAGGGCTTCCTAGTTTCAAAAATCCTAGCCCTAGGCCTAAGCCTAACAGTAACCCTGGGAAGGTAAATCAGCCTGATGTTAGGCTTCTTGCCAAGGAAAAAGCCGTGAAAGCAGCCATGTTGTGGCACTTTTGCACTCCCTTTTGGATGCCTTTCACAGCTCCAGTGTGCCTGGAACTCAGGGCTTCCTGCTTTTAAAAATCCTAGCCCTAGGCCGAACCCCAACCCTAAGACGAGAAAGGCAAATCAGCCAGGAATTAGGCATGTCCCCAAGGAAAAAGCTGTGGAGGCAGGCATGTTGTGGTACTTTTGCGCTCTTCTTGGCTAGTCCTTCGCAGCTGCTGTGTTCTTGGAACTCAGGGCTTTCTGGTTAATAGAACCCTTACCCTAGGCGTAACTCAAACCTTAACCCTAGGAAGGAAAATCAGCCTATGGTTCGGGATGGTCTCATGGA
Source organism: Ammospiza caudacuta (assembly GCF_027887145.1). Taxonomy (NCBI): domain Eukaryota; kingdom Metazoa; phylum Chordata; class Aves; order Passeriformes; family Passerellidae; genus Ammospiza; species Ammospiza caudacuta. The sequence goes on along the minus strand of NW_026683127.1, from coordinate 889,300 downwards.
AATATCAGTGGTGGCAGCCAAGTTGCGTCACTTTTGCGCTCCCCTTGGGATGCCTTTTGCAGCTGCAGTGTGCCTGGAGCCCAGGGCTTCCTGGTTTTAAAAGTCCTAGGCCTAAGCCTAACAGTAACCCTAGGAAGGTAAATCAGCCGGGTATTAGGGTTCTTCCTAAGGGAAAAGCCGTGAAAGCAGCCATGTTGTGGCACTTCTGCACTCCCTTTGGGATGCCTTTGGCAGATGAAGTAAGCCTGGAACTCAGGGCTTCCTGGTTAAAGAAATCCAAGCCCTAGGCTGAACCCTAACCCTAACCCTAGGCAGATAAATCAGCCTAGGTATAGGGATGGTGCCAAGGAAAAAGCTGTGAAAGCTGCCATGTTGTTGCACTTTTGTACTCCCCTTGGGATGCCTTGAACAGCTGCAGTGTGCCTGGAGCCCAGGGCTTCCCAGTTTCAAAAATCCTAGCCCTAGGCCTAAGCCTAACAGTAACCCTGGGAAAGTAAATCAGCCTGGTGTTAGGCTTCTTGCCAAGGAAAAAGCCGTGAAAGCAGCCATGTTGTGGCACTTTTGCACTCCCTTTTGGATGCCTTTCACAGCTCCAGTGTGCCTGGAACTCAGGGCTTCCTGCTTTTAAAAATCCTAGCCCTAGGCCGAACCCCAACCCTAAGACGAGAAAGGCAAATCAGCCAGGAATTAGGCATGTCCCCAAGGAAAAAGCTGTGGAGGCAGGCATGTTGTGGTACTTTTGCGCTCTTCTTGGCTAGTCCTTCGCAGCTGCTGTGTTCTTGGAACTCAGGGCTTTCTGGTTAATAGAGCCCTTACCCTAGGCGTAACTCAAACCTTAACCCTAGGAAGGAAAATCAGCCTATGGTTCGGGATGGTCTCATGGAAATATCAGTGGTGGCAGCCAAGTTGCGTCACTTTTGCGCTCCCCTTGGGATGCCTTTGGCAGCTGCAGTGTGCCTGGAGCCCAGGGCTTCCTGGTTTTAAAAGTCCTAGGCCTAAGCCTAACAGTAACCCTAGGAAGGTAAATCAGCCGGGTATTAGGGTTCTTCCTAAGGGAAAAGCCGTGAAAGCAGCCATGTTGTGGCACTTCTGCACTCCCTTTGGGATGCCTTTGGCAGATGAAGTAAGCCTGGAACTCAGGGCTTCCTGGTTAAAAAAATTCAAGCCCTAGGCTGAACCCTAACCCTAACCCTAGGCAGATAAATCAGCCTAGGTATAGGGATGGTGCCAAGGAAAAAGCTGTGAAAGCTGCCATGTTGTTGCACTTTTGTACTCCCCTTGGGATGCCTTGAACAGCTGCAGTGTGCCTGGAGCTAAGGGCTACCTAGTTTTAAAAATCCTAGCCCTAGGCCTAAGCCTAACAGTAACCCTGGGAAGGTAAATCAGCCTGATGTTAGGCGTCTTGCCAAGGAAAAAGCCGTGAAAGCAGCCATGTTGTGGCACTTTTGCACTCCCTTTTGGATGCCTTTCACAGCTCCAGTGTGCCTGGAACTCAGGGCTTCCTGCTTTTAAAAATCCTAGCCCTAGGCCGAACCCCAACCCTAAGACGAGAAAGGCAAATCAGCCAGGAATTAGGCATGTCCCCAAGGAAAAAGCTGTGGAGGCAGGCATGTTGTGGTACTTTTGCGCTCTTCTTGGCTAGTCCTTTGCAGCTGCTGTGTTCTTGGAACTCAGGGCTTTCTGGTTAATAGAACCCTTACCCTAGGCGTAACTCAAACCTTAACCCTAGGAAGGAAAATCAGCCTATGGTTCGGGATGGTCTCATGGAAATATCAGTGGTGGCAGCCAAGTTGCGTCACTTTTGCGCTCCCCTTGGGATGCCTTTTGCAGCTGCAGTGTGCCTGGAGCCCAGGGCTTCCTGGTTTTAAAAGTCCTAGGCCTAAGCCTAACAGTAACCCTAGGAAGGTAAATCAGCCGGGTATTAGGGTTCTTCCTAAGGGAAAAGCCGTGAAAGCAGCCATGTTGTGGCACTTCTGCACTCCCTTTGGGATGCCTTTGGCAGATGAAGTAAGCCTGGAACTCAGGGCTTCCTGGTTAAAAAAATCCAAGCCCTAGGCTGAACCCTAACCCTAACCCTAGGCAGATAAATCAGCCTAGGTATAGGGATGGTGCCAAGGAAAAAGCTGTGAAAGCTGCCATGTTGTTGCACTTTTGTACTCCCCTTGGGATGCCTTGAACAGCTGCAGTGTGCCTGGAGCCCAGGGCTTCCTAGTTTCAAAAATCCTAGCTCTAGGCCTAAGTCTAACAGTAACCCTGGGAAAGTATGTCAGCCTGGTGTTAGGCTTCTTGCCAAGGAAAAAGCCGTGAAAGCAGCCATGTTGTGGCACTTTTGCACTCCCTTTTGGATGCCTTTCACAGCTCCAGTGTGCCTGGAACTCAGGGCTTCCTGCTTTTAAAAATCCTAGCCCTAGGCCGAACCCCAGCCCTAAGACGAGAAAGGCAAATCAGCCAGGAATTAGGCATGTCCCCAAGGAAAAAGCTGTGGAGGCAGGCATGTTGTGGTACTTTTGCGCTCTTCTTGGCTAGTCCTTCGCAGCTGCTGTGTTCTTGGAACTCAGGGCTTTCTGGTTAATAGAACCCTTACCCTAGGCGTAACTCAAACCTTAAGCCTAGGAAGGAAAATCAGCCTATAGTTCGGGATGGTCTCATGGAAATATCAGTGGTGGCAGCCAAGTTGCGTCACTTTTGCGCTCCCCTTGGGATGCCTTTCGCAGCTGCAGTGTGCCTGGAGCCCAGGGCTTCCTGGTTTTAAAAGTCCTAGGCCTAAGCCTAACAGTAACCCTAGGAAGGTAAATCAGCCGGGTATTAGGGTTCTTCCTAAGGGAAAAGCCGTGAAAGCAGCCATGTTGTGGCACTTCTGCACTCCCTTTGGGATGCCTTTGGCAGATGAAGTAAGCCTGGAACTCAGGGCTTCCTGGTTAAAGAAATCCAAGCCCTAGGCTGAACCCTAACCCTAACCCTAGGCAGATAAATCAGCCTAGGTATAGGGATGGTGCCAAGGAAAAAGCTGTGAAAGCTGCCATGTTGTTGCACTTTTGTACTCCCCTTGGGATGCCTTGAACAGCTGCAGTGTGCCTGGAGCTAAGGGCTTCCTAGTTTTAAAAATCCTAGCCCTAGGCCTAAGCCTAACAGTAACCCTGGGAAGGGAAATCAGCCTGGTGTTAGGCTTCTTGCCAAGGAAAAAGCCGTGAAAGCAGCCATGTTGTGGCACTTTTGCACTCCCTTTTGGATGCCTTTCACAGCTCCAGTGTGCCTGGAACTCAGGGCTTCCTGATTTTAAAAATCCTAGCCCTAGGCCGAACCCCAGCCCTAAGAGGAGAAAGGCAAATCAGCCAGGAATTAGGCATGTCCCCAAGGAAAAAGCTGTGGAGGCAGGCATGTTGTGGTACTTTTGCGCTCTTCTTGGCTAGTCCTTCGCAGCTGCTGTGTTCTTGGAACTCAGGGCTTTCTGGTTAATAGAACCCTTACCCTAGGCGTAACTCAAACCTTAAGCCTAGGAAGGAAAATCAGCCTATGGTTCGGGATGGTCTCATGGAAATATCAGTGGTGGCAGCCAAGTTGCGTCACTTTTGCGCTCCCCTTGGGATGCCTTTTGCAGCTGCAGTGTGCCTGGAGCCCAGGGCTTCCTGGTTTTAAAAGTCCTAGGCCTAAGCCTAACAGTAACCCTAGGAAGGTAAATCAGCCGGGTATTAGGGTTCTTCCTAAGGGAAAAGCCGTGAAAGCAGCCATGTTGTGGCACTTCTGCACTCCCTTTGGGATGCCTTTGGCAGATGAAGTAAGCCTGGAACTCAGGGCTTCCTGGTTAAAGAAATCCAAGCCCTAGGCTGAACCCTAACCCTAACCCTAGGCAGATAAATCAGCCTAGGTATAGGGATGGTGCCAAGGAAAAAGCTGTGAAAGCTGCCATGTTGTTGCACTTTTGTACACCCCTTGGGATGCCTTGAACAGCTGCAGTGTGCCTGGAGCCCAGGGCTTCCTAGTTTCAAAAATCCTAGCCCTAGGCCTAAGCCTAACAGTAACCCTGGGAAAGTAAATCAGCCAGATGTTAGGCTTCTTGCCAAGGAAAAAGCCGTGAAAGCAGCCATGTTGTGGCACTTTTGCACTCCCTTTTGGATGCCTTTCACAGCTCCAGTGTGCCTGGAACTCAGGGCTTCCTGCTTTTAAAAATCCTAGCCCTAGGCCGAACCCCAACCCTAAGACGAGAAAGGCAAATCAGCCAGGAATTAGGCATGTCCCCAAGGAAAAAGCTGTGGAGGCAGGCATGTTGTGGTACTTTTGCGCTCTTCTTGGCTAGTCCTTCGCAGCTGCTGTGTTCTTGGAACTCAGGGCTTTCTGGTTAATAGAACCCTTACCCTAGGCGTAACTCAAACCTTAACCCTAGGAAGGAAAATCAGCCTATGGTTCGGGATGGTCTCATGGAAATATCAGTGGTGGCAGCCAAGTTGCGTCACTTTTGCGCTCCCCTTGGGATGCCTTTTGCAGCTGCAGTGTGCCTGGAGCCCAGGGCTTCCTGGTTTTAAAAGTCCTAGGCCTAAGCCTAACAGTAACCCTAGGAAGGTAAATCAGCCGGGTATTAGGGTTCTTCCTAAGGGAAAAGCCGTGAAAGCAGCCATGTTGTGGCACTTCTGCACTCCCTTTGGGATGCCTTTGGCAGATGAAGTAAGCCTGGAACTCAGGGCTTCCTGGTTAAAAAAATTCAAGCCCTAGGCTGAACCCTAACCCTAACCCTAGGCAGATAAATCAGCCTAGGTATAGGGATGGTGCCAAGGAAAAAGCTGTGAAAGCTGCCATGTTGTTGCACTTTTGTACTCCCCTTGGGATGCCTTGAACAGCTGCAGTGTGCCTGGAGCTAAGGGCTTCCTAGTTTTAAAAATCCTAGCCCTAGGCCTAAGCCTAACAGTAACCCTGGGAAGGTAAATCAGCCTGGTGTTAGGCGTCTTGCCAAGGAAAAAGCCGTGAAAGCAGCCATGTTGTGGCACTTTTGCACTCCCTTTTGGATGCCTTTCACAGCTCCAGTGTGCCTGGAACTCAGGGCTTCCTGCTTTTAAAAATCCTAGCCCTAGGCCGAACCCCAACCCTAAGACGAGAAAGGCAAATCAGCCAGGAATTAGGCATGTCCCCAAGGAAAAAGCTGTGGAGGCAGGCATGTTGTGGTACTTTTGCGCTCTTCTTGGGTAGTCCTTCGCAGCTGCTGTGTTCTTGGAACTCAGGGCTTTCTGGTTAATAGAACCCTTACCCTAGGCGTAACTCAAACCTTAACCCTAGGAAGGAAAATCAGCCTATGGTTCGGGATGGTCTCATGGAAATATCAGTGGTGGCAGCCAAGTTGCGTCACTTTTGCGCTCCCCTTGGGATGCCTTTTGCAGCTGCAGTGTGCCTGGAGCCCAGGGCTTCCTGGTTTTAAAAGTCCTAGGCCTAAGCCTAACAGTAACCCTAGGAAGGTAAATCAGCCGGGTATTAGGGTTCTTCCTAAGGGAAAAGCCGTGAAAGCAGCCATGTTGTGGCACTTCTGCACTCCCTTTGGGATGCCTTTGGCAGATGAAGTAAGCCTGGAACTCAGGGCTTCCTGGTTAAAAAAATTCAAGCCCTAGGCTGAACCCTAACCCTAACCCTAGGCAGATAAATCAGCCTAGGTATAGGGATGGTGCCAAGGAAAAAGCTGTGAAAGCTGCCATGTTGTTGCACTTTTGTACTCCCCTTGGGATGCCTTGAACAGCTGCAGTGTGCCTGGAGCTAAGGGCTTCCTAGTTTTAAAAATCCTAGCCCTAGGCCTAAGCCTAACAGTAACCCTGGGAAGGTAAATCAGCCTGGTGTTAGGCGTCTTGCCAAGGAAAAAGCCGTGAAAGCAGCCATGTTGTGGCACTTTTGCACTCCCTTTTGGATGCCTTTCACAGCTCCAGTGTGCCTGGAACTCAGGGCTTCCTGCTTTTAAAAATCCTAGCCCTAGGCCGAACCCCAGCCCTAAGACGAGAAAGGCAAATCAGCCAGGAATTAGGCATGTCCCCAAGGAAAAAGCTGTGGAGGCAGGCATGTTGTGGTACTTTTGCGCTCTTCTTGGCTAGTCCTTCGCAGCTGCTGTGTTCTTGGAACTCAGGGCTTTCTGGTTAATAGAACCCTTACCCTAGGCGTAACTCAAACCTTAACCCTAGGAAGGAAATCAGCCTATGGTTCGGGATGGTCTCATGGAAATATCAGTGGTGGCAGCCAAGTTGCGTCACTTTTGCGCTCCCCTTGGGATGCCTTTCGCAGCTGCAGTGTGCCTGGAGCCCAGGGCTTCCTGGTTTTAAAAGTCCTAGGCCTAAGCCTAACAGTAACCCTAGGAAGGTAAATCAGACGGGTATTAGGGTTCTTCCTAAGGGAAAAGCCGTGAAAGCAGCCATGTTGTGGCACTTCTGCACTCCCTTTGGGATGCCTTTGGCAGATGAAGTAAGCCTGGAACTCAGGGCTTCCTGGTTAAAGAAATCCAAGCCCTAGGCTGAACCCTAACCCTAACCTAGGCAGATAAATCAGCCTAGGTATAGGTATGGTGCCATGGAAAAAGCTGTGAAAGCTGCCATGTTGTTGCACTTTTGTACTCCCCTTGGGATGCCTTGAACAGCTGCAGTGTGCCTGGAGCTAAGGGCTTCCTAGTTTCAAAAATCCTAGCCCTAGGCCTAAGCCTAACAGTAACCCTGGGAGGCAAATCAACCTGGTGTTAGGCTTCTTGCCAAGGAAAAAGCCGTGAAAGCAGCCATGTTGTGGCACTTTTGCACTCCCTTTTGGATGCCTTTCACAGCTCCAGTGTGCCTGGAACTCAGGGCTTCCTGATTTTAAAAATCCTAGCCCTAGGCCGAACCCCAGCCCTAAGACGAGAAAGGCAAATCAGCCAGGAATTAGGCATGTCCCCAAGGAAAAAGCTGTGGAGGCAGGCATGTTGTGGTACTTTTGCGCTCTTCTTGGCTAGTCCTTCGCAGCTGCTGTGTTCTTGGAACTCAGGGCTTTCTGGTTAATAGAAGCCTTACCCTAGGCGTAACTCAAACCTTAACCCTAGGAAGGAAAATCAGCCTATGGTTCGGGATGGTCTCATGGAAATATCAGTGGTGGCAGCCAAGTTGCGTCACTTTTGCGCTCCCCTTGGGATGCCTTTTGCAGCTGCAGTGTGCCTGGAGCCCAGGGCTTCCTGGTTTTAAAAGTCCTAGGCCTAAGCCTAACAGTAACCCTAGGAAGGTAAATCAGCCGGGTATTAGGGTTCTTCCTAAGGGAAAAGCCGTGAAAGCAGCCATGTTGTGGCACTTCTGCACTCCCTTTGGGATGCCTTTGGCAGATGAAGTAAGCCTGGAACTCAGGGCTTCCTGGTTAAAGAAATCCAAGCCCTAGGCTGAACCCTAACCCTAACCCTAGGCAGATAAATCAGCCTAGGTATAGGGATGGTGCCAAGGAAAAAGCTGTGAAAGCTGCCATGTTGTTGGACTTTTGTACTCCCCTTGGGATGCCTTGAACAGCTGCAGTGTGCCTGGAGCCCAGGGCTTCCTAGTTTTAAAAATCCTAGCCCTAGGCCTAAGCCTAACAGTAACCCTGGGAAGGGAAATCAGCCTGGTGTTAGGCTTCTTGCCAAGGAAAAAGCCGTGAAAGCAGCCATGTTGTGGCACTTTTGCACTCCCTTTTGGATGCCTTTCACAGCTCCAGTGTGCCTGGAACTCAGGGCTTCCTGCTTTTAAAAATCCTAGCCCTAGGCCGAACCCCAACCCTAAGACGAGAAAGGCAAATCAGCCAGGAATTAGGCATGTCCCCAAGGAAAAAGCTGTGGAGGCAGGCATGTTGTGGTACTTTTGCGCTCTTCTTGGCTAGTCCTTCGCAGCTGCTGTGTTCTTGGAACTCAGGGCTTTCTGGTTAATAGAACCCTTACCCTAGGCGTAACTCAAACCTTAAGCCTAGGAAGGAAAATCAGCCTATGGTTCGGGATGGTCTCATGGAAATATCAGTGGTGGCAGCCAAGTTGCGTCACTTTTGCGCTCCCCTTGGGATGCCTTTCGCAGCTGCAGTGTGCCTGGAGCCCAGGGCTTCCTGGTTTTAAAAGTCCTAGGCCTAAGCCTAACAGTAACCCTAGGAAGGTAAATCAGCCGGGTATTAGGGTTCTTCCTAAGGGAAAAGCCGTGAAAGCAGCCATGTTGTGGCACTTCTGCACTCCCTTTGGGATGCCTTTGGCAGATGAAGTAAGCCTGGAACTCAGGGCTTCCTGGTTAAAGAAATCCAAGCCCTAGGCTGAACCCTAACCCTAACCCTAGGCAGATAAATCAGCCTAGGTATAGGGATGGTGCCAAGGAAAAAGCTGTGAAAGCTGCCATGTTGTTGCACTTTTGTACTCCCCTTGGGATGCCTTGAACAGCTGCAGTGTGCCTGGAGCTAAGGGCTTCCTAGTTTTAAAAATCCTAGCCCTAGGCCTAAGCCTAACAGTAACCCTGGGAAGGGAAATCAGCCTGGTGTTAGGCTTCTTGCCAAGGAAAAAGCCGTGAAAGCAGCCATGTTGTGGCACTTTTGCACTCCCTTTTGGATGCCTTTCACAGCTCCAGTGTGCCTGGAACTCAGGGCTTCCTGATTTTAAAAATCCTAGCCCTAGGCCGAACCCCAGCCCTAAGAGGAGAAAGGCAAATCAGCCAGGAATTAGGCATGTCCCCAAGGAAAAAGCTGTGGAGGCAGGCATGTTGTGGTACTTTTGCGCTCTTCTTGGCTAGTCCTTCGCAGCTGCTGTGTTCTTGGAACTCAGGGCTTTCTGGTTAATAGAGCCCTTACCCTAGGCGTAACTCAAACCTTTACCCTAGGAAGGAAAATCAGCCTATGGTTCGGGATGGTCTCATGGAAATATCAGTGGTGGCAGCCAAGTTGCGTCACTTTTGCGCTCCCCTTGGGATGCCTTTTGCAGCTGCAGTGTGCCTGGAGCCCAGGGCTTCCTGGTTTTAAAAGTCCTAGGCCTAAGCCTAACAGTAACCCTAGGAAGGTAAATCAGCCGGGTATTAGGGTTCTTCCTAAGGGAAAAGCCGTGAAAGCAGCCATGTTGTGGCACTTCTGCACTCCCTTTGGGATGCCTTTGGCAGATGAAGTAAGCCTGGAACTCAGGGCTTCCTGGTTAAAAAAATTCAAGCCCTAGGCTGAACCCTAACCCTAACCCTAGGCAGATAAATCAGCCTAGGTATAGGGATGGTGCCAAGGAAAAAGCTGTGAAAGCTGCCATGTTGTTGCACTTTTGTACTCCCCTTGGGATGCCTTGAACAGCTGCAGTGTGCCTGGAGCCCAGGGCTTCCTAGTTTCAAAAATCCTAGCCCTAGGCCTAAGCCTAACAGTAACCCTGGGAAAGTATGTCAGCCTGGTGTTAGGCTTCTTGCCAAGGAAAAAGCCGTGAAAGCAGCCATTTTGTGGCACTTTTGCACTCCCTTTTGGATGCCTTTCACAGCTCCAGTGTGCCTGGAAATCAGGGCTTCCTGCTTTTAAAAATCCTAGCCCTAGGCCGAACCCCAACCCTAAGACGAGAAAGGCAAATCAGCCAGGAATTAGGCATGTCCCCAAGGAAAAAGCTGTGGAGGCAGGCATGTTGTGGTACTTTTGCGCTCTTCTTGGGTAGTCCTTCGCAGCTGCTGTGTTCTTGGAACTCAGGGCTTTCTGGTTAATAGAGCCCTTACCCTAGGCGTAACTCAAACCTTAACCCTAGGAAGGAAAATCAGCCTATGGTTCGGGATGGTCTCATGGAAATATCAGTGGTGGCAGCCAAGTTGCGTCACTTTTGCGCTCCCCTTGGGATGCCTTTTGCAGCTGCAGTGTGCCTGGAGCCCAGGGCTTCCTGGTTTTAAAAGTCCTAGGCCTAAGCCTAACAGTAACCCTAGGAAGGTAAATCAGCCAGGTATTAGGGTTCTTCCTAAGGGAAAAGCCGTGAAAGCAGCCATGTTGTGGCACTTCTGCACTCCCTTTGGGATGCCTTTGGCAGATGAAGTAAGCCTGGAACTCAGGGCTTCCTGGTTAAAGAAATCCAAGCCCTAGGCTGAACCCTAACCCTAACCCTAGGCAGATAAATCAGCCTAGGTATAGGGATGGTGCCAAGGAAAAAGCTGTGAAAGCTGCCATGTTGTTGCACTTTTGTACTCCCCTTGGGATGCCTTGAACAGCTGCAGTGTGCCTGGAGCCCAGGGCTTCCTAGTTTCAAAAATCCTAGCCCTAGGCCTAAGCCTAACAGTAACCCTGGGAAAGTAAATCAGCCTGGTGTTAGGCATCTTGCCAAGGAAAAAGCCGTGAAAGCAGCCATGTTGTGGCACTTTTGCACTCCCTTTTGGATGCCTTTCACAGCTCCAGTGTGCCTGGAACTCAGGGCTTCCTGCTTTTAGAAATCCTAGCCCTAGGCCGAACCCCAACCCTAAGACGAGAAAGGCAAATCAGCCAGGAATTAGGCATGTCCCCAAGGAAAAAGCTGTGGAGGCAGGCATGTTGTGGTACTTTTGCGCTCTTCTTGGCTAGTCCTTCGCAGCTGCTGTGTTCTTGGAACTCAGGGCTTTCTGGTTAATAGAGCCCTTACCCTAGGCGTAACTCAAACCTTAACCCTAGGAAGGAAAATCAACCTATGGTTCGGGATGGTCTCATGGAAATATCAGTGGTGGCAGCCAAGTTGCGTCACTTTTGCGCTCCCCTTGGGATGCCTTTTGCAGCTGCAGTGTGCCTGGAGCCCAGGGCTTCCTGGTTTTAAAAGTCCTAGGCCTAAGCCTAACAGTAACCCTAGGAAGGTAAATCAGCCGGGTATTAGGGTTCTTCCTAAGGGAAAAGCCGTGAAAGCAGCCATGTTGTGGCACTTCTGCACTCCCTTTGGGATGCCTTTGGCAGATGAAGTAAGCCTGGAACTCAGGGCTTCCTGGTTAAAGAAATCCAAGCCCTAGGCTGAACCCTAACCCTAACCCTAGGCAGATAAATCAGCCTAGGTATAGGGATGGTGCCAAGGAAAAAGCTGTGAAAGCTGCCATGTTGTTGCACTTTTGTACTCCCCTTGGGATGCCTTGAATAGCTGCAGTGTGCCTGGAGCTAAGGGCTTCCTAGTTTTAAAAATCCTAGCCCTAGGCCTAAGCCTAACAGTAACATTGGGAAGGTAAATCAGCCTGATGTTAGGCGTCTTGCCAAGGAAAAAGCCGTGAAAGCAGCCATGTTGCTGCACTTTTGCACTCCCTTTTGGATGCCTTTCACAGCTCCAGTGTGCCTGGAACTCAGGGCTTCCTGCTTTTAAAAATCCTAGCCCTAGGCCGAACCCCAACCCTAAGACGAGAAAGGCAAATCAGCCAGGAATTAGGCATGTCCCCAAGGAAAAAGCTGTGGAGGCAGGCATGTTGTGGTACTTTTGCGCTCTTCTTGGCTAGTCCTTCGCAGCTGCTGTGTTCTTGGAACTCAGGGCTTTCTGGTTAATAGACCCTTACCCTAGGCGTAACTCAAACCTTAACCCTAGGAAGGAAAATCAGCCTATGGTTCGGGATGGTCTCATGGAAATATCAGTGGTGGCAGCCAAGTTGCGTCACTTTTGCGCTCCCCTTGGGATGCCTTTTGCAGCTGCAGTGTGCCTGGAGCCCAGGGCTTCCTGGTTTTAAAAGTCCTAGGCCTAAGCCTAACAGTAACCCTAGGAAGGTAAATCAGCCGGGTATTAGGGTTCTTCCTAAGGGAAAAGCCGTGAAAGCAGCCATGTTGTGGCACTTCTGCACTCCCTTTGGGATGCCTTTGGCAGATGAAGTAAGCCTGGAACTCAGGGCTTCCTGGTTAAAAAAATTCAAGCCCTAGGCTGAACCCTAACCCTAACCCTAGGCAGATAAATCAGCCTAGGTATAGGGATGGTGCCAAGGAAAAAGCTGTGAAAGCTGCCATGTTGTTGCACTTTTGTACTCCCCTTGGGATGCCTTGAACAGCTGCAGTGTGCCTGGAGCTAAGGGCTTCCTAGTTTCAAAAATCCTAGCCCTAGGCCTAAGCCTAACATTAACCCTGGGAAAGTATGTCAGCCTGGTGTTAGGCTTCTTGCCAAGGAAAAAGCCGTGAAAGCAGCCATGTTGTGGCACTTTTGCACTCCCTTTTGGATGCCTTTCACAGCTCCAGTGTGCCTGGAACTCAGGGCTTCCTGCTTTTAAAAATCCTAGCCCTAGGCCGAACCCCAACCCTAAGACGAGAAAGGCAAATCAGCCAGGAATTAGGCATGTCCCCAAGGAAAAAGCTGTGGAGGCAGGCATGTTGTGGTACTTTTGCGCTCTTCTTGGCTAGTCCTTCGCAGCTGCTGTGTTCTTGGAACTCAGGGCTTTCTGGTTAATAGAGCCCTTACCCTAGGCGTAACTCAAACCTTAACCCTAGGAAGGAAAATCAACCTATGGTTCGGGATGGTCTCATGGAAATATCAGTGGTGGCAGCCAAGTTGCGTCACTTTTGCGCTCCCCTTGGGATGCCTTTCGCAGCTGCAGTGTGCCTGGAGCCCAGGGCTTCCTGGTTTTAAAAGTCCTAGGCCTAAGCCTAACAGTAACCCTAGGAAGGTAAATCAGCCGGGTATTAGGGTTCTTCCTAAGGGAAAAGCCGTGAAAGCAGCCATGTTGTGGCACTTCTGCACTCCCTTTGGGATGCCTTTGGCAGATGAAGTAAGCCTGGAACTCAGGGCTTCCTGGTTAAAAAAATTCAAGCCCTAGGCTGAACCCTAACCCTAACCCTAGGCAGATAAATCAGCCTAGTTATAGGGATGGTGCCAAGGAAAAAGCTGTGAAAGCTGCCATGTTGTTGCACTTTTGTACTCCCCTTGGGATGCCTTGAACAGCTGCAGTGTGCCTGGAGCTAAGGGCTTCCTAGTTTCAAAAATCCTAGCCCTAGGCCTAAGCCTAACAGTAACCCTGGGAAAGTAAATCAGCCTGATGTTAGGCTTCTTGCCAAGGAAAAAGCCGTGAAAGCAGCCATGTTGTGGCACTTTTGCACTCCCTTTTGGATGCCTTTCACAGCTCCAGTGTGCCTGGAACTCAGGGCTTCCTGCTTTTAAAAATCCTAGCCCTAGGCCGAACCCCAACCCTAAGACGAGAAAGGCAAATCAGCCAGGAATTAGGCATGTCCCCAAGGAAAAAGCTGTGGAGGCAGGCATGTTGTGGTACTTTTGCGCTCTTCTTGGCTAGTCCTTCGCAGCTGCTGTGTTCTTGGAACTCAGGGCTTTCTGGTTAATAGACCCTTACCCTAGGCGTAACTCAAACCTTAACCCTAGGAAGGAAAATCAGCCTATGGTTCGGGATGGTCTCATGGAAATATCAGTGGTGGCAGCCAAGTTGCGTCACTTTTGCGCTCCCCTTGGGATGCCTTTTGCAGCTGCAGTGTGCCTGGAGCCCAGGGCTTCCTGGTTTTAAAAGTCCTAGGCCTAAGCCTAACAGTAACCCTAGGAAGGTAAATCAGCCGGGTATTAGGGTTCTTCCTAAGGGAAAAGCCGTGAAAGCAGCCATGTTGTGGCACTTCTGCACTCCCTTTGGGATGCCTTTGGCAGATGAAGTAAGCCTGGAACTCAGGGCTTCCTGGTTAAAGAAATCCAAGCCCTAGGCTGAACCCTAACCCTAACCCTAGGCAGATAAATCAGCCTAGGTATAGGGATGGTGCCAAGCAAAAAGCTGTGAAAGCTGCCATGTTGTTGCACTTTTGTACACCCCTTGGGATGCCTTGAACAGCTGCAGTGTGCCTGGAGCTAAGGGCTTCCCAGTTTCAAAAATCCTAGCCCTAGGCCTAAGCCTAACAGTAACCCTGGGATAGTTAATCAGCCTGATGTTAGGTTTCTTGCCAAGGAAAAAGCCGTGAAAGCAGCCATGTTGTGGCACTTTTGCACTCCCTTTTGGATGCCTTTCACAGCTCCAGTGTGCCTGGAACTCAGGGCTTCCTGCTTTTAAAAATCCTAGCCCTAGGCCGAACCCCAACCCTAAGACGAGAAAGGCAAATCAGCCAGGAATTAGGCATGTCCCCAAGGAAAAAGCTGTGGAGGCAGGCATGTTGTGGTACTTTTGCGCTCTTCTTGGGTAGTCCTTCGCAGCTGCTGTGTTCTTGGAACTCAGGGCTTTCTGGTTAATAGACCCTTACCCTAGGCGTAACTCAAACCTTAACCCTAGGAAGGAAAATAAACCTATGGTTCGGGATGGTCTCATGGAAATATCAGTGGTGGCAGCCAAGTTGCGTCACTTTTGCGCTCCCCTTGGGATGCCTTTTGCAGCTGCAGTGTGCCTGGAGCCCAGGGCTTCCTGGTTTTAAAAGTCCTAGGCCTAAGCCTAACAGTAACCCTAGGAAGGTAAATCAGCCGGGTATTAGGGTTCTTCCTAAGGGAAAAGCCGTGAAAGCAGCCATGTTGTGGCACTTCTGCACTCCCTTTGGGATGCCTTTGGCAGATGAAGTAAGCCTGGAACTCAGGGCTTCCTGGTTAAAGAAATCCAAGCCCTAGGCTGAACCCTAACCCTAACCCTAGGCAGATAAATCAGCCTAGGTACCGGGATGGTGCCAAGGAAAAAGCTGTGAAAGCTGCCATGTTGTTGCACTTTTGTACTCCCCTTGGGATGCCTTGAACAGCTGCAGTGTGCCTGGAGCCCAAGGCTTCCTAGTTTCAAAAATCCTAGCCCTAGGCCTAAGCCTAACAGTAACCCTGGGAAAGTAAATCAGCCTGATGTTAGGCTTCTTGCCAAGGAAAAAGCCGTGAAAGCAGCCATGTTGTGGCACTTTTGCACTCCCTTTTGGATGCCTTTCACAGCTCCAGTGTGCCTGGAACTCAGGGCTTCCTGCTTTTAAAAATCCTAGCCCTAGGCCGAACCCCAACCCTAAGACGAGAAAGGCAAATCAGCCAGGAATTAGGCATGTCCCCAAGGAAAAAGCTGTGGAGGCAGGCATGTTGTGGTACTTTTGCGCTCTTCTTGGCTAGTCCTTCGCAGCTGCTGTGTTCTTGGAACTCAGGGCTTTCTGGTTAATAGAACCCTTACCCTAGGCGTAACTCAAACCTTAACCCTAGGAAGGAAAATCAGCCTATGGTTCAGGATGCTCTCATGGAAATATCAGTGGTGGCAGCCAAGTTGCGTCACTTTTGCGCTCCCCTTGGGATGCCTTTTGCAGCTGCAGTGTGCCTGGAGCCCAGGGCTTCCTGGTTTTAAAAGTCCTAGGCCTAAGCCTAACAGTAACCCTAGGAAGGTAAATCAGCCAGGTATTAGTGTTCTTCCTAAGGGAAAAGCCGTGAAAGCAGCCATGTTGTGGCACTTCTGCACTCCCTTTGGGATGCCTTTGGCAGATGAAGTAAGCCTGGAACTCAGGGCTTCCTGGTTAAAGAAATCCAAGCCCTAGGCTGAACGCTAACCCTAACCCTAGGCAGATAAATCAGCCTAGGTATAGGGATGGTGCCAAGGAAAAAGCTGTGAAAGCTGCCATGTTGTTGCACTTTTGTACTCCCCTTGGGATGCCTTGAACAGCTGCAGTGTGCCTGGAGCCCAGGGCTTCCTAGTTTCAAAAATCCTAGCCCTAGGCCTAAGCCTAACAGTAACCCTGGGAAAGTAAATCAGCCTGATGTTAGGCTTCTTGCCAAGGAAAAAGCCGTGAAAGCAGCCATGTTGTGGCACTTTTGCACTCCCCTTGGGATGCCTTGAACAGCTGCAGTGTGCCTGGAGCTAAGGGCTTCCTAGTTTTAAAAATCCTAGCCCTAGGCCTAAGCCTAACAGTAACCCTGGGAAGGGAAATCAGCCTGGTGTTAGGCTTCTTGCCAAGGAAAAAGCCGTGAAAGCAGCCATGTTGTGGCACTTTTGCACTCCCTTTTGGATGCCTTTCACAGCTCCAGTGTGCCTGGAACTCAGGGCTTCCTGATTTTAAAAATCCTAGCCCTAGGCCGAACCCCAGCCCTAAGAGGAGAAAGGCAAATCAGCCAGGAATTAGGCATGTCCCCAAGGAAAAAGCTGTGGAGGCAGGCATGTTGTGGTACTTTTGCGCTCTTCTTGGCTAGTCCTTCGCAGCTGCTGTGTTCTTGGAACTCAGGGCTTTCTGGTTAATAGAGCCCTTACCCTAGGCCTAACTCAAACCTTTACCCTAGGAAGGAAAATCAGCCTATGGTTCGGGATGGTCTCATGGAAATATCAGTGGTGGCAGCCAAGTTGCGTCACTTTTGCGCTCCCCTTGGGATGCCTTTTGCAGCTGCAGTGTGCCTGGAGCCCAGGGCTTCCTGGTTTTAAAAGTCCTAGGCCTAAGCCTAACAGTAACCCTAGGAAGGTAAATCAGACGGGTATTAGGGTTCTTCCTAAGGGAAAAGCCGTGAAAGCAGCCATGTTGTGGCACTTCTGCACTCCCTTTGGGATGCCTTTGGCAGATGAAGTAAGCCTGGAACTCAGGGCTTCCTGGTTAAAAAAATTCAAGCCCTAGGCTGAACCCTAACCCTAACCCTAGGCAGATAAATCAGCCTAGGTATAGGGATGGTGCCAAGGAAAAAGCTGTGAAAGCTGCCATGTTGTTGCACTTTTGTACTCCCCTTGGGATGCCTTGAACAGCTGCAGTGTGCCTGGAGCTAAGGGCTTCCTAGTTTTAAAAATCCTAGCCCTAGGCCTAAGCCTAACATTAACCCTGGGAAAGTATGTCAGCCTGGTGTTAGGCTTCTTGCCAAGGAAAAAGCCGTGAAAGCAGCCATGTTGTGGCACTTTTGCACTCCCTTTTGGATGCCTTTCACAGCTCCAGTGTGCCTGGAACTCAGGGCTTCCTGCTTTTAAAAATCCTAGCCCTAGGCCGAACCCCAACCCTAAGACGAGAAAGGCAAATCAGCCAGGAATTAGGCATGTCCCCAAGGAAAAAGCTGTGGAGGCAGGCATGTTGTGGTACTTTTGCGCTCTTCTTGGCTAGTCCTTCGCAGCTGCTGTGTTCTTGGAACTCAGGGCTTTCTGGTTAATAGAGCCCTTACCCTAGGCGTAACTCAAACCTTAACCCTAGGAAGGAAAATCAACCTATGGTTCGGGATGGTCTCATGGAAATATCAGTGGTGGCAGCCAAGTTGCGTCACTTTTGCGCTCCCCTTGGGATGCCTTTCGCAGCTGCAGTGTGCCTGGAGCCCAGGGCTTCCTGGTTTTAAAAGTCCTAGGCCTAAGCCTAACAGTAACCCTAGGAAGGTAAATCAGCCGGGTATTAGGGTTCTTCCTAAGGGAAAAGCCGTGAAAGCAGCCATGTTGTGGCACTTCTGCACTCCCTTTGGGATGCCTTTGGCAGATGAAGTAAGCCTGGAACTCAGGGCTTCCTGGTTAAAAAAATTCAAGCCCTAGGCTGAACCCTAACCCTAACCCTAGGCAGATAAATCAGCCTAGTTATAGGGATGGTGCCAAGGAAAAAGCTGTGAAAGCTGCCATGTTGTTGCACTTTTGTACTCCCCTTGGGATGCCTTGAACAGCTGCAGTGTGCCTGGAGCTAAGGGCTTCCTAGTTTCAAAAATCCTAGCCCTAGGCCTAAGCCTAACAGTAACCCTGGGAAAGTAAATCAGCCTGATGTTAGGCTTCTTGCCAAGGAAAAAGCCGTGAAAGCAGCCATGTTGTGGCACTTTTGCACTCCCTTTTGGATGCCTTTCACAGCTCCAGTGTGCCTGGAACTCAGGGCTTCCTGCTTTTAAAAATCCTAGCCCTAGGCCGAACCCCAACCCTAAGACGAGAAAGGCAAATCAGCCAGGAATTAGGCATGTCCCCAAGGAAAAAGCTGTGGAGGCAGGCATGTTGTGGTACTTTTGCGCTCTTCTTGGCTAGTCCTTCGCAGCTGCTGTGTTCTTGGAACTCAGGGCTTTCTGGTTAATAGACCCTTACCCTAGGCGTAACTCAAACCTTAACCCTAGGAAGGAAAATCAGCCTATGGTTCGGGATGGTCTCATGGAAATATCAGTGGTGGCAGCCAAGTTGCGTCACTTTTGCGCTCCCCTTGGGATGCCTTTTGCAGCTGCAGTGTGCCTGGAGCCCAGGGCTTCCTGGTTTTAAAAGTCCTAGGCCTAAGCCTAACAGTAACCCTAGGAAGGTAAATCAGCCGGGTATTAGGGTTCTTCCTAAGGGAAAAGCCGTGAAAGCAGCCATGTTGTGGCACTTCTGCACTCCCTTTGGGATGCCTTTGGCAGATGAAGTAAGCCTGGAACTCAGGGCTTCCTGGTTAAAGAAATCCAAGCCCTAGGCTGAACCCTAACCCTAACCCTAGGCAGATAAATCAGCCTAGGTATAGGGATGGTGCCAAGCAAAAAGCTGTGAAAGCTGCCATGTTGTTGCACTTTTGTACACCCCTTGGGATGCCTTGAACAGCTGCAGTGTGCCTGGAGCTAAGGGCTTCCCAGTTTCAAAAATCCTAGCCCTAGGCCTAAGCCTAACAGTAACCCTGGGATAGTTAATCAGCCTGATGTTAGGTTTCTTGCCAAGGAAAAAGCCGTGAAAGCAGCCATGTTGTGGCACTTTTGCACTCCCTTTTGGATGCCTTTCACAGCTCCAGTGTGCCTGGAACTCAGGGCTTCCTGCTTTTAAAAATCCTAGCCCTAGGCCGAACCCCAACCCTAAGACGAGAAAGGCAAATCAGCCAGGAATTAGGCATGTCCCCAAGGAAAAAGCTGTGGAGGCAGGCATGTTGTGGTACTTTTGCGCTCTTCTTGGGTAGTCCTTCGCAGCTGCTGTGTTCTTGGAACTCAGGGCTTTCTGGTTAATAGACCCTTACCCTAGGCGTAACTCAAACCTTAACCCTAGGAAGGAAAATAAACCTATGGTTCGGGATGGTCTCATGGAAATATCAGTGGTGGCAGCCAAGTTGCGTCACTTTTGCGCTCCCCTTGGGATGCCTTTTGCAGCTGCAGTGTGCCTGGAGCCCAGGGCTTCCTGGTTTTAAAAGTCCTAGGCCTAAGCCTAACAGTAACCCTAGGAAGGTAAATCAGCCGGGTATTAGGGTTCTTCCTAAGGGAAAAGCCGTGAAAGCAGCCATGTTGTGGCACTTCTGCACTCCCTTTGGGATGCCTTTGGCAGATGAAGTAAGCCTGGAACTCAGGGCTTCCTGGTTAAAGAAATCCAAGCCCTAGGCTGAACCCTAACCCTAACCCTAGGCAGATAAATCAGCCTAGGTACCGGGATGGTGCCAAGGAAAAAGCTGTGAAAGCTGCCATGTTGTTGCACTTTTGTACTCCCCTTGGGATGCCTTGAACAGCTGCAGTGTGCCTGGAGCCCAGGGCTTCCTAGTTTCAAAAATCCTAGCCCTAGGCCTAAGCCTAACAGTAACCCTGGGAAAGTAAATCAGCCTGATGTTAGGCTTCTTGCCAAGGAAAAAGCCGTGAAAGCAGCCATGTTGTGGCACTTTTGCACTCCCCTTGGGATGCCTTGAACAGCTGCAGTGTGCCTGGAGCTAAGGGCTTCCTAGTTTTAAAAATCCTAGCCCTAGGCCTAAGCCTAACAGTAACCCTGGGAAGGGAAATCAGCCTGGTGTTAGGCTTCTTGCCAAGGAAAAAGCCGTGAAAGCAGCCATGTTGTGGCACTTTTGCACTCCCTTTTGGATGCCTTTCACAGCTCCAGTGTGCCTGGAACTCAGGGCTTCCTGATTTTAAAAATCCTAGCCCTAGGCCGAACCCCAGCCCTAAGAGGAGAAAGGCAAATCAGCCAGGAATTAGGCATGTCCCCAAGGAAAAAGCTGTGGAGGCAGGCATGTTGTGGTACTTTTGCGCTCTTCTTGGCTAGTCCTTCGCAGCTGCTGTGTTCTTGGAACTCAGGGCTTTCTGGTTAATAGAGCCCTTACCCTAGGCGTAACTCAAACCTTTACCCTAGGAAGGAAAATCAGCCTATGGTTCGGGATGGTCTCATGGAAATATCAGTGGTGGCAGCCAAGTTGCGTCACTTTTGCGCTCCCCTTGGGATGCCTTTTGCAGCTGCAGTGTGCCTGGAGCCCAGGGCTTCCTGGTTTTAAAAGTCCTAGGCCTAAGCCTAACAGTAACCCTAGGAAGGTAAATCAGACGGGTATTAGGGTTCTTCCTAAGGGAAAAGCCGTGAAAGCAGCCATGTTGTGGCACTTCTGCACTCCCTTTGGGATGCCTTTGGCAGATGAAGTAAGCCTGGAACTCAGGGCTTCCTGGTTAAAAAAATTCAAGCCCTAGGCTGAACCCTAACCCTAACCCTAGGCAGATAAATCAGCCTAGGTATAGGGATGGTGCCAAGGAAAAAGCTGTGAAAGCTGCCATGTTGTTGCACTTTTGTACTCCCCTTGGGATGCCTTGAACAGCTGCAGTGTGCCTGGAGCCCAGGGCTTCCTAGTTTCAAAAATCCTAGCCCTAGGCCTAAGCCTAACAGTAACCCTGGGAAAGTATGTCAGCCTGGTGTTAGGCTTCTTGCCAAGGAAAAAGCCGTGAAAGCAGCCATTTTGTGGCACTTTTGCACTCCCTTTTGGATGCCTTTCACAGCTCCAGTGTGCCTGGAAATCAGGGCTTCCTGCTTTTAAAAATCCTAGCCCTAGGCCGAACCCCAACCCTAAGACGAGAAAGGCAAATCAGCCAGGAATTAGGCATGTCCCCAAGGAAAAAGCTGTGGAGGCAGGCATGTTGTGGTACTTTTGCGCTCTTCTTGGCTAGTCCTTCGCAGCTGCTGTGTTCTTGGAACTCAGGGCTTTCTGGTTAATAGAGCCCTTACCCTAGGCGTAACTCAAACCTTAACCCTAGGAAGGAAAATCAGCCTATGGTTCGGGATGGTCTCATGGAAATATCAGTGGTGGCAGCCAAGTTGCGTCACTTTTGCGCTCCCCTTGGGATGCCTTTTGCAGCTGCAGTGTGCCTGGAGCCCAGGGCTTCCTGGTTTTAAAAGTCCTAGGCCTAAGCCTAACAGTAACCCTAGGAAGGTAAATCAGCCGGGTATTAGGGTTCTTCCTAAGGGAAAAGCCGTGAAAGCAGCCATGTTGTGGCACTTCTGCACTCCCTTTGGGATGCCTTTGGCAGATGAAGTAAGCCTGGAACTCAGGGCTTCCTGGTTAAAGAAATCCAAGCCCTAGGCTGAACCCTAACCCTAACCCTAGGCAGATAAATCAGCCTAGGTATAGGGATGGTGCCAAGGAAAAAGCTGTGAAAGCTGCCATGTTGTTGCACTTTTGTACTCCCCTTGGGATGCCTTGAATAGCTGCAGTGTGCCTGGAGCTAAGGGCTTCCTAGTTTTAAAAATCCTAGCCCTAGGCCTAAGCCTAACAGTAACATTGGGAAGGTAAATCAGCCTGATGTTAGGCGTCTTGCCAAGGAAAAAGCCGTGAAAGCAGCCATGTTGCTGCACTTTTGCACTCCCTTTTGGATGCCTTTCACAGCTCCAGTGTGCCTGGAACTCAGGGCTTCCTGCTTTTAAAAATCCTAGCCCTAGGCCGAACCCCAACCCTAAGACGAGAAAGGCAAATCAGCCAGGAATTAGGCATGTCCCCAAGGAAAAAGCTGTGGAGGCAGGCATGTTGTGGTACTTTTGCGCTCTTCTTGGCTAGTCCTTCGCAGCTGCTGTGTTCTTGGAACTCAGGGCTTTCTGGTTAATAGAGCCCTTACCCTAGGCGTAACTCAAACCTTAACCCTAGGAAGGAAAATCAGCCTATGGTTCGGGATGGTCTCATGGAAATATCAGTGGTGGCAGCCAAGTTGCGTCACTTTTGCGCTCCCCTTGGGATGCCTTTTGCAGCTGCAGTGTGCCTGGAGCCCAGGGCTTCCTGGTTTTAAAAGTCCTAGGCCTAAGCCTAACAGTAACCCTAGGAAGGTAAATCAGCCGGGTATTAGGGTTCTTCCTAAGGGAAAAGCCGTGAAAGCAGCCATGTTGTGGCACTTCTGCACTCCCTTTGGGATGCCTTTGGCAGATGAAGTAAGCCTGGAACTCAGGGCTTCCTGGTTAAAAAAATTCAAGCCCTAGGCTGAACCCTAACCCTAACCCTAGGCAGATAAATCAGCCTAGGTATAGGGATGGTGCCAAGGAAAAAGCTGTGAAAGCTGCCATGTTGTTGCACTTTTGTACTCCCCTTGGGATGCCTTGAACAGCTGCAGTGTGCCTGGAGCTAAGGGCTTCCTAGTTTCAAAAATCCTAGCCCTAGGCCTAAGCCTAACATTAACCCTGGGAAAGTATGTCAGCCTGGTGTTAGGCTTCTTGCCAAGGAAAAAGCCGTGAAAGCAGCCATGTTGTGGCACTTTTGCACTCCCTTTTGGATGCCTTTCACAGCTCCAGTGTGCCTGGAACTCAGGGCTTCCTGCTTTTAAAAATCCTAGCCCTAGGCCGAACCCCAACCCTAAGACGAGAAAGGCAAATCAGCCAGGAATTAGGCATGTCCCCAAGGAAAAAGCTGTGGAGGCAGGCATGTTGTGGTACTTTTGCGCTCTTCTTGGCTAGTCCTTCGCAGCTGCTGTGTTCTTGGAACTCAGGGCTTTCTGGTTAATAGAGCCCTTACCCTAGGCGTAACTCAAACCTTAACCCTAGGAAGGAAAATCAACCTATGGTTCGGGATGGTCTCATGGAAATATCAGTGGTGGCAGCCAAGTTGCGTCACTTTTGCGCTCCCCTTGGGATGCCTTTCGCAGCTGCAGTGTGCCTGGAGCCCAGGGCTTCCTGGTTTTAAAAGTCCTAGGCCTAAGCCTAACAGTAACCCTAGGAAGGTAAATCAGCCGGGTATTAGGGTTCTTCCTAAGGGAAAAGCCGTGAAAGCAGCCATGTTGTGGCACTTCTGCACTCCCTTTGGGATGCCTTTGGCAGATGAAGTAAGCCTGGAACTCAGGGCTTCCTGGTTAAAAAAATCCAAGCCCTAGGCTGAACCCTAACCCTAACCCTAGGCAGATAAATCAGCCTAGGTATAGGGATGGTGCCAAGGAAAAAGCTGTGAAAGCTGCCATGTTGTTGCACTTTTGTACTCCCCTTGGGATGCCTTGAACAGCTGCAGTGTGCCTGGAGGTAAGGGCTTCCTAGTTTCAAAAATCCTAGCCCTAGGCCTAAGCCTAACAGTAACCCTGGGAAAGTATGTCAGCCTGATGTTAGGCTTCTTGCCAAGGAAAAAGCCGTGAAAGCAGCCATGTTGTGGCACTTTTGCACTCCCTTTTGGATGCCTTTCACAGCTCCAGTGTGCCTGGAACTCAGGGCTTCCTGCTTTTAAAAATCCTAGCCCTAGGCCGAACCCCAACCCTAAGACGAGAAAGGCAAATCAGCCAGGAATTAGGCATGTCCCCAAGGAAAAAGCTGTGGAGGCAGGCATGTTGTGGTACTTTTGCGCTCTTCTTGGGTAGTCCTTCGCAGCTGCTGTGTTCTTGGAACTCAGGGCTTTCTGGTTAATAGACCCTTACCCTAGGCGTAACTCAAACCTTAACCCTAGGAAGGAAAATAAACCTATGGTTCGGGATGGTCTCATGGAAATATCAGTGGTGGCAGCCAAGTTGCGTCACTTTTGCGCTCCCCTTGGGATGCCTTTTGCAGCTGCAGTGTGCCTGGAGCCCAGGGCTTCCTGGTTTTAAAAGTCCTAGGCCTAAGCCTAACAGTAACCCTAGGAAGGTAAATCAGCCGGGTATTAGGGTTCTTCCTAAGGGAAAAGCCGTGAAAGCAGCCATGTTGTGGCACTTCTGCACTCCCTTTGGGATGCCTTTGGCAGATGAAGTAAGCCTGGAACTCAGGGCTTCCTGGTTAAAGAAATCCAAGCCCTAGGCTGAACGCTAACCCTAACCCTAGGCAGATAAATCAGCCTAGGTATAGGGATGGTGCCAAGGAAAAAGCTGTGAAAGCTGCCATGTTGTTGCACTTTTGTACTCCCCTTGGGATGCCTTGAACAGCTGCAGTGTGCCTGGAGCCCAGGGCTTCCTAGTTTCAAAAATCCTAGCCCTAGGCCTAAGCCTAACAGTAACCCTGGGAATGTAAATCAGCCTGATGTTAGGCTTCTTGCCAAGGAAAAAGCCGTGAAAGCAGCCATGTTGTGGCACTTTTGCACTCCCTTTTGGATGCCTTTCACAGCTCCAGTGTGCCTGGAACTCAGGGCTTCCTGCTTTTAAAAATCCTAGCCCTAGGCCGAACCCCAACCCTAAGACGAGAAAGGCAAATCAGCCAGGAATTAGGCATGTCCCCAAGGAAAAAGCTGTGGAGGCAGGCATGTTGTGGTACTTTTGCGCTCTTCTTGGCTAGTCCTTCGCAGCTGCTGTGTTCTTGGAACTCAGGGCTTTCTGGTTAATAGAGCCCTTACCCTAGGCGTAACTCAAACCTTAACCCTAGGAAGGAAAATCAGCCTATGGTTCAGGATGCTCTCATGGAAATATCAGTGGTGGCAGCCAAGTTGCGTCACTTTTGCGCTCCCCTTGGGATGCCTTTTGCAGCTGCAGTGTGCCTGGAGCCCAGGGCTTCCTGGTTTTAAAAGTCCTAGGCCTAAGCCTAACAGTAACCCTAGGAAGGTAAATCAGCCGGGTATTAGGGTTCTTCCTAAGGGAAAAGCCGTGAAAGCAGCCATGTTGTGGCACTTCTGCACTCCCTTTGGGATGCCTTTGGCAGATGAAGTAAGCCTGGAACTCAGGGCTTCCTGGTTAAAGAAATCCAAGCCCTAGGCTGAACCCTAACCCTAACCCTAGGGAGATAAATCAGCCTAGGTATAGGGAATGTGCCAAGGAAAAAGCTGTGAAAGCTGCCATGTTGTTGCAATTTTGTAATCCCCTTGGGATGCCTTGAACAGCTGCAGTGTGCCTGGAGCCCAGGGCTTCCTAGTTTCAAAAATCCTAGCCCTAGGCCTAAGCCTAACAGTAACCCTGGGAAGGTAAATCAGCCTGGTGTTAGGCGTCTTGCCAAGGAAAAAGCCGTGAAAGCAGCCATGTTGTGGCACTTTTGCACTCCCTTTTGGATGCCTTTCACAGCTGCAGTGTGCCTGGAACTCAGGGCTTCCTGCTTTTAAAAATCCTAGCCCTAGGCCGAACCCCAACCCTAAGACGAGAAAGGCAAATCAGCCAGGAATTAGGCATGTCCCCAAGGAAAAAGCTGTGGAGGCAGGCATGTTGTGGTACTTTTGCGCTCTTCTTGGCTAGTCCTTCGCAGCTGCTGTGTTCTTGGAACTCAGGGCTTTCTGGTTAATAGAACCCTTACCCTAGGCGTAACTCAAACCTTAACCCTAGGAAGGAAAATCAGCCTATGGTTCAGGATGGTCTCATGGAAATATCAGTGGTGGCAGCCAAGTTGCGTCACTTTTGCGCTCCCCTTGGGATGCCTTTCGCAGCTGCAGTGTGCCTGGAGCCCAGGGCTTCCTGGTTTTAAAAGTCCTAGGCCTAAGCCTAACAGTAACCCTAGGAAGGTAAATCAGCCGGGTATTAGGGTTCTTCCTACGGGAAAAGCCGTGAAAGCAGCCATGTTGTGGCACTTCTGCACTCCCTTTGGGATGCCTTTGGCAGATGAAGTAAGCCTGGAACTCAGGGCTTCCTGGTTAAAATATTCAAGCCCTAGGCTGAACCCTAACCCTAACCCTAGGCAGATAAATCAGCCTAGGTATAGGGATGGTGCCAAGGAAAAAGCTGTGAAAGCTGCCATGTTGTTGCACTTTTGTACTCCCCTTGGGATGCCTTGAACAGCTGCAGTGTGCCTGGAGCTAAGGGCTTCCTAGTTTTAAAAATCCTAGCCCTAGGCCTAAGCCTAACAGTAACCCTGGGAAGGTAAATCAGCCTGGTGTTAGGCGTCTTGCCAAGGAAAAAGCCGTGAAAGCAGCCATGTTGTGGCACTTTTGCACTCCCTTTTGGATGCCTTTCACAGCTCCAGTGTGCCTGGAACTCAGGGCTTCCTGCTTTTAAAAATCCTAGCCCTAGGCCGAACCCCAACCCTAAGACGAGAAAGGCAAATCAGCCAGGAATTAGGCATGTCCCCAAGGAAAAAGCTGTGGAGGCAGGCATGTTGTGGTACTTTTGCGCTCTTCTTGGCTAGTCCTTCGCAGCTGCTGTGTTCTTGGAACTCAGGGCTTTCTGGTTAATAGAGCCCTTACCCTAGGCGTAACTCAAACCTTAACCCTAGGAAGGAAAATCAGCCTATGGTTCAGGATGGTCTCATGGAAATATCAGTGGTGGCAGCCAAGTTGCGTCACTTTTGCGCTCCCCTTGGGATGCCTTTCGCAGCTGCAGTGTGCCTGGAGCCCAGGGCTTCCTGGTTTTAAAAGTCCTAGGCCTAAGCCTAACAGTAACCCTAGGAAGGTAAATCAGCCAGGTATTAGGGTTCTTCCTAAGGGAAAAGCCGTGAAAGCAGCCATGTTGTGGCACTTCTGCACTCCCTTTGGGATGCCTTTGGCAGATGAAGTAAGCCTGGAACTCAGGGCTTCCTGGTTAAAAAAATTCAAGCCCTAGGCTGAACCCTAACCCTAACCCTAGGCAGATAAATCAGCCTAGTTATAGGGATGGTGCCAAGGAAAAAGCTGTGAAAGCTGCCATGTTGTTGCACTTTTGTACTCCCCTTGGGATGCCTTGAACAGCTGCAGTGTGCCTGGAGCTAAGGGCTTCCTAGTTTTAAAAATCCTAGCCCTAGGCCTAAGCCTAACAGTAACCCTGGGAAGGTAAATCAGCCTGGTGTTAGGCGTCTTGCCAAGGAAAAAGCCGTGAAAGCAGCCATGTTGTGGCACTTTTGCACTCCCTTTTGGATGCCTTTCACAGCTGCAGTGTGCCTGGAACTCAGGGCTTCCTGCTTTTAAAAATCCTAGCCCTAGGCCGAACCCCAACCCTAAGACGAGAAAGGCAAATCAGCCAGGAATTAGGCATGTCCCCAAGGAAAAAGCTGTGGAGGCAGGCATGTTGTGGTACTTTTGCGCTCTTCTTGGCTAGTCCTTCGCAGCTGCTGTGTTCTTGGAACTCAGGGCTTTCTGGTTAATAGACCCTTACCCTAGGCGTAACTCAAACCTTAACCCTAGGAAGGAAAATCAGCCTATGGTTCGGGATGGTCTCATGGAAATATCAGTGGTGGCAGCCAAGTTGCGTCACTTTTGCGCTCCCCTTGGGATGCCTTTTGCAGCTGCAGTGTGCCTGGAGCCCAGGGCTTCCTGGTTTTAAAAGTCCTAGGCCTAAGCCTAACAGTAACCCTAGGAAGGTAAATCAGCCGGGTATTAGGGTTCTTCCTAAGGGAAAAGCCGTGAAAGCAGCCATGTTGTGGCACTTCTGCACTCCCTTTGGGATGCCTTTGGCAGATGAAGTAAGCCTGGAACTCAGGGCTTCCTGGTTAAAAAAATTCAAGCCCTAGGCTGAACCCTAACCCTAACCCTAGGCAGATAAATCAGCCTAGGTATAGGGATGGTGCCAAGGAAAAAGCTGTGAAAGCTGCCATGTTGTTGCACTTTTGTACTCCCCTTGGGATGCCTTGAACAGCTGCAGTGTGCCTGGAGCTAAGGGCTTCCTAGTTTTAAAAATCCTAGCCCTAGGCCTAAGCCTAACAGTAACCCTGGGAAGGTAAATCAGCCTGGTGTTAGGCGTCTTGCCAAGGAAAAAGCCGTGAAAGCAGCCATGTTGTGGCACTTTTGCACTCCCTTTTGGATGCCTTTCACAGCTGCAGTGTGCCTGGAACTCAGGGCTTCCTGCTTTTAAAAATCCTAGCCCTAGGCCGAACCCCAACCCTAAGACGAGAAAGGCAAATCAGCCAGGAATTAGGCATGTCCCCAAGGAAAAAGCTGTGGAGGCAGGCATGTTGTGGTACTTTTGCGCTCTTCTTGGCTAGTCCTTCGCAGCTGCTGTGTTCTTGGAACTCAGGGCTTTCTGGTTAATAGAACCCTTACCCTAGGCGTAACTCAAACCTTAACCCTAGGAAGGAAAATCAACCTATGGTTCGGGATGGTCTCATGGAAATATCAGTGGTGGCAGCCAAGTTGCGTCACTTTTGCGCTCCCCTTGGGATGCCTTTTGCAGCTGCAGTGTGCCTGGAGCCCAGGGCTTCCTGGTTTTAAAAGTCCTAGGCCTAAGCCTAACAGTAACCCTAGGAAGGTAAATCAGCCGGGTATTAGGGTTCTTCCTAAGGGAAAAGCCGTGAAAGCAGCCATGTTGTGGCACTTCTGCACTCCCTTTGGGATGCCTTTGGCAGATGAAGTAAGCCTGGAACTCAGGGCTTCCTGGTTAAAGAAATCCAAGCCCTAGGCTGAACCCTAACCCTAACCCTAGGCAGATAAATCAGCCTAGGTATAGGGATGGTGCCAAGGAAAAAGCTGTGAAAGCTGCCATGTTGTTGCACTTTTGTACTCCCCTTGGGATGCCTTGAACAGCTGCAGTGTGCCTGGAGCCCAGGGCTTCCTAGTTTCAAAAATCCTAGCCCTAGGCCTAAGCCTAACAGTAACCCTGGGAAAGTATGTCAGCCTGGTGTTAGGCTTCTTGCCAAGGAAAAAGCCGTGAAAGCAGCCATGTTGTGGCACTTTTGCACTCCCTTTTGGATGCCTTTCACAGCTCCAGTGTGCCTGGAACTCAGGGCTTCCTGCTTTTAAAAATCCTAGCCCTAGGCCGAACCCCAACCCTAAGACGAGAAAGGCAAATCAGCCAGGAATTAGGCATGTCCCCAAGGAAAAAGCTGTGGAGGCAGGCATGTTGTGGTACTTTTGCGCTCTTCTTGGCTAGTCCTTCGCAGCTGCTGTGTTCTTGGAACTCAGGGCTTTCTGGTTAATAGAGCCCTTACCCTAGGCGTAACTCAAACCTTAACCCTAGGAAGGAAAATCAACCTATGGTTCGGGATGGTCTCATGGAAATATCAGTGGTGGCAGCCAAGTTGCGTCACTTTTGCGCTCCCCTTGGGATGCCTTTTGCAGCTGCAGTGTGCCTGGAGGCCAGGGCTTCCTGGTTTTAAAAGTCCTAGGCCTAAGCCTAACAGTAACCCTAGGAAGGTAAATCAGCCGGGTATTAGGGTTCTTCCTAAGGGAAAAGCCGTGAAAGCAGCCATGTTGTGGCACTTCTGCACTCCCTTTGGGATGCCTTTGGCAGATGAAGTAAGCCTGGAACTCAGGGCTTCCTGGTTAAAGAAATCCAAGCCCTAGGCTGAACCCTAACCCTAACCCTAGGCAGATAAATCAGCCTAGGTATAGGGATGGTGCCAAGGAAAAAGCTGTGAAAGCTGCCATGTTGTTGCACTTTTGTACTCCCCTTGGGATGCCTTGAACAGCTGCAGTGTGCCTGGAGACCAGGGCTTCCTAGTTTCAAAAATCCTAGCCCTAGGCCTAAGCCTAACAGTAACCCTGGGAAAGTAAGTCAGCCTGGTGTTAGGCGTCTTGCCAAGGAAAAAGCCGTGAAAGCAGCCATGTTGTGGCACTTTTGCACTCCCTTTTGGCTGCCTTTCACCGCTGCAGTGTGCCTGGAACTCAGGGCTTCCTGCTTTTAAAAATCCTAGCCCTAGGCCGAACCCCAACCCTAAGACGAGAAAGGCAAATCAGCCATGAATTAGGCATGTCCCCAAGGAAAAAGCTGTGGAGGCAGGCATGTTGTGGTACTTTTGCGCTCTTCTTGGCTAGTCCTTCGCAGCTGCTGTGTTCTTGGAACTCAGGGCTTTCTGGTTAATAGACCCTTACCCTAGGCGTAACTCAAACCTTAACCCTAGGAAGGAAAATCAGCCTATGGTTCGGGATGGTCTCATGGAAATATCAGTGGTGGCAGCCAAGTTGCGTCACTTTTGCGCTCCCCTTGGGATGCCTTTCGCAGCTGCAGTGTGCCTGGAGCCCAGGGCTTCCTGGTTTTAAAAGTCCTAGGCCTAAGCCTAACAGTAACCCTAGGAAGGTAAATCAGCCGGGTATTAGGGTTCTTCCTAAGGGAAAAGCCGTGAAAGCAGCCATGTTGTGGCACTTCTGCACTCCCTTTGGGATGCCTTTGGCAGATGAAGTAAGCCTGGAACTCAGGGCTTCCTGGTTAAAGAAATCCAAGCCCTAGGCTGAACTCTAACCCTAACCCTAGGCAGATAAATCAGCCTAGGTATAGGGATGGTGCCAAGGAAAAAGCTGTGAAAGCTGCCATGTTGTTGCACTTTTGTACTCCCCTTGGGATGCCTTGAACAGCTGCAGTGTGCCTGGAGCTAAGGGCTTCCTAGTTTTAAAAATCCTAGCCCTAGGCCTAAGCCTAACAGTAACCCTGGGAAGGTAAATCAGCCTGGTGTTAGGCGTCTTGCCAAGGAAAAAGCCGTGAAAGCAGCCATGTTGTGGCACTTTTGCACTCCCTTTTGGATGCCTTTCACAGCTCCAGTGTGCCTGGAACTCAGGGCTTCCTGATTTTAAAAATCCTAGCCCTAGGCCGAACCCCAACCCTAAGACGAGAAAGGCAAATCAGCCAGGAATTAGGCATGTCCCCAAGGAAAAAGCTGTGGAGGCAGGCATGTTGTGGTACTTTTGCGCTCTTCTTGGCTAGTCCTTCGCAGCTGCTGTGTTCTTGGAACTCAGGGCTTTCTGGTTAATAGACCCTTACCCTAGGCGTAACTCAAACCTTAACCCTAGGAAGGAAAATCAACCTATGGTTCGGGATGGTCTCATGGAAATATCAGTGGTGGCAGCCAAGTTGCGTCACTTTTGCGCTCCCCTTGGGATGCCTTTCGCAGCTGCAGTGTGCCTGGAGCCCAGGGCTTCCTGGTTTTAAAAGTCCTAGGCCTAAGCCTAACAGTAACCCTAGGAAGGTAAATCAGCCGGGTATTAGGGTTCTTCCTAAGGGAAAAGCCGTGAAAGCAGCCATGTTGTGGCACTTCTGCACTCCCTTTGGGATGCCTTTGGCAGATGAAGTAAGCCTGGAACTCAGGGCTTCCTGGTTAAAAAAATTCAAGCCCTAGGCTGAACCCTAACCCTAACCCTAGGCAGATAAATCAGCCTAGGTATAGGGATGGTGCCAAGGAAAAAGCTGTGAAAGCTGCCATGTTGTTGCACTTTTGTACTCCCCTTGGGATGCCTTGAACAGCTGCAGTGTGCCTGGAGCTAAGGGCTTCCTAGTTTTAAAAATCCTAGCCCTAGGCCTAAGCCTAACAGTAACCCTGGGAAGGTAAATCAGCCTGGTGTTAGGCGTCTTGCCAAGGAAAAAGCCGTGAAAGCAGCCATGTTGTGGCACTTTTGCACTCCCTTTTGGATGCCTTTCACAGCTGCAGTGTGCCTGGAACTCAGGGCTTCCTGCTTTTAAAAATCCTAGCCCTAGGCCGAACCCCAACCCTAAGACGAGAAAGGCAAATCAGCCAGGAATTAGGCATGTCCCCAAGGAAAAAGCTGTGGAGGCAGGCATGTTGTGGTACTTTTGCGCTCTTCTTGGCTAGTCCTTCGCAGCTGCTGTGTTCTTGGAACTCAGGGCTTTCTGGTTAATAGAACCCTTACCCTAGGCGTAACTCAAACCTTAACCCTAGGAAGGAAAATCAGCCTATGGTTCGGGATGGTCTCATGGAAATATCAGTGGTGGCAGCCAAGTTGCGTCACTTTTGCGCTCCCCTTGGGATGCCTTTTGCAGCTGCAGTGTGCCTGGAGCCCAGGGCTTCCTGGTTTTAAAAGTCCTAGGCCTAAGCCTAACAGTAACCCTAGGAAGGTAAATCAGCCGGGTATTAGGGTTCTTCCTAAGGGAAAAGCCGTGAAAGCAGCCATGTTGTGGCACTTCTGCACTCCCTTTGGGATGCCTTTGGCAGATGAAGTAAGCCTGGAACTCAGGGCTTCCTGGTTAAAGAAATCCAAGCCCTAGGCTGAACCCTAACCCTAACCCTAGGCAGATAAATCAGCCTAGGTATAGGGATGGTGCCAAGGAAAAAGCTGTGAAAGCTGCCATGTTGTTGCACTTTTGTACTCCCCTTGGGATGCCTTGAACAGCTGCAGTGTGCCTGGAGCCCAGGGCTTCCTCGTTTCAAAAATCCTAGCCCTAGGCCTAAGCCTAACAGTAACCCTGGGAAAGTATGTCAGCCTGGTGTTAGGCTTCTTGCCAAGGAAAAAGCCGTGAAAGCAGCCATGTTGTGGCACTTTTGCACTCCCTTTTGGATGCCTTTCACAGCTCCAGTGTGCCTGGAACTCAGGGCTTCCTGCTTTTAAAAATCCTAGCCCTAGGCCGAACCCCAACCCTAAGACGAGAAAGGCAAATCAGCCAGGAATTAGGCATGTCCCCAAGGAAAAAGCTGTGGAGGCAGGCATGTTGTGGTACTTTTGCGCTCTTCTTGGCTAGTCCTTCGCAGCTGCTGTGTTCTTGGAACTCAGGGCTTTCTGGTTAATAGAACCCTTACCCTAGGCGTAACTCAAACCTTAACCCTAGGAAGGAAAATCAGCCTATGGTTCGGGATGGTCTCATGGAAATATCAGTGGTGGCAGCCAAGTTGCGTCACTTTTGCGCTCCCCTTGGGATGCCTTTTGCAGCTGCAGTGTGCCTGGAGCCCAGGGCTTCCTGGTTTTAAAAGTCCTAGGCCTAAGCCTAACAGTAACCCTAGGAAGGTAAATCAGCCGGGTATTAGGGTTCTTCCTAAGGGAAAAGCCGTGAAAGCAGCCATGTTGTGGCACTTCTGCACTCCCTTTGGGATGCCTTTGGCAGATGAAGTAAGCCTGGAACTCAGGGCTTCCTGGTTAAAGAAATCCAAGCCCTAGGCTGAACCCTAACCCTAACCCTAGGCAGATAAATCAGCCTAGGTATAGGGATGGTGCCAAGGAAAAAGCTGTGAAAGCTGCCATGTTGTTGCACTTTTGTACTCCCCTTGGGATGCCTTGAACAGCTGCAGTGTGCCTGGAGCTAAGGGCTTCCTAGTTTCAAAAATCCTAGCCCTAGGCCTAAGCCTAACAGTAACCCTGGGAAAGTAAGTCAGCCTGGTGTTAGGCGTCTTGCCAAGGAAAAAGCCGTGAAAGCAGCCATGTTGTGGCACTTTTGCACTCCCTTTTGGCTGCCTTTCACAGCTCCAGTGTGCCTGGAACTCAGGGCTTCCTGCTTTTAAAAATCCTAGCCCTAGGCCGAACCCCAACCCTAAGACGAGAAAGGCAAATCAGCCAGGAATTAGGCATGTCCCCAAGGAAAAAGCTGTGGAGGCAGGCATGTTGTGGTACTTTTGCGCTCTTCTTGGCTAGTCCTTCGCAGCTGCTGTGTTCTTGGAACTCAGGGCTTTCTGGTTAATAGAGCCCTTACCCTAGGCGTAACTCAAACCTTAACCCTAGGAAGGAAAATCAACCTATGGTTCGGGATGGTCTCATGGAAATATCAGTGGTGGCAGCCAAGTTGCGTCACTTTTGCGCTCCCCTTGGGATGCCTTTCGCAGCTGCAGTGTGCCTGGAGCCCAGGGCTTCCTGGTTTTAAAAGTCCTAGGCCTAAGCCTAACAGTAACCCTAGGAAGGTAAATCAGCCGGGTATTAGGGTTCTTCCTAAGGGAAAAGCCGTGAAAGCAGCCATGTTGTGGCACTTCTGCACTCCCTTTGGGATGCCTTTGGCAGATGAAGTAAGCCTGGAACTCAGGGCTTCCTGGTTAAAGAAATCCAAGCCCTAGGCTGAACTCTAACCCTAACCCTAGGCAGATAAATCAGCCTAGGTATAGGGATGGTGCCAAGGAAAAAGCTGTGAAAGCTGCCATGTTGTTGCACTTTTGTACTCCCCTTGGGATGCCTTGAACAGCTGCAGTGTGCCTGGAGCTAAGGGCTTCCTAGTTTTAAAAATCCTAGCCCTAGGCCTAAGCCTAACAGTAACCCTGGGAAGGTAAATCAGCCTGGTGTTAGGCGTCTTGCCAAGGAAAAAGCCGTGAAAGCAGCCATGTTGTGGCACTTTTGCACTCCCTTTTGGATGCCTTTCACAGCTGCAGTGTGCCTGGAACTCAGGGCTTCCTGCTTTTAAAAATCCTAGCCCTAGGCCGAACCCCAACCCTAAGACGAGAAAGGCAAATCAGCCAGGAATTAGGCATGTCCCCAAGGAAAAAGCTGTGGAGGCAGGCATGTTGTGGTACTTTTGCGCCCTTCTTGGCTGGTCCTTCGCAGCTGCTGTGTTCTTGGAACTCAGGGCTTTCTGGTTAATAGACCCTTACCCTAGGCGTAACTCAAACCTTAACCCTAGGAAGGAAAATCAACCTATGGTTCGGGATGGTCTCATGGAAATATCAGTGGTGGCAGCCAAGTTGCGTCACTTTTGCGCTCCCCTTGGGATGCCTTTCGCAGCTGCAGTGTGCCTGGAGCCCAGGGCTTCCTGGTTTTAAAAGTCCTAGGCCTAAGCCTAACAGTAACCCTAGGAAGGTAAATCAGCCGGGTATTAGGGTTCTTCCTAAGGGAAAAGCCGTGAAAGCAGCCATGTTGTGGCACTTCTGCACTCCCTTTGGGATGCCTTTGGCAGATGAAGTAAGCCTGGAACTCAGGGCTTCCTGGTTAAAGAAATCCAAGCCCTAGGCTGAACCCTAACCCTAACCCTAGGCAGATAAATCAGCCTAGGTATAGGGATGGTGCCAAGGAAAAAGCTGTGAAAGCTGCCATGTTGTTGCACTTTTGTACTCCACTTGGGATGCCTTGAACAGCTGCAGTGTGCCTGGAGCTAAGGGCTTCCTAGTTTTAAAAATCCTAGCCCTAGGCCTAAGCCTAACAGTAACCCTGGGAAGGTAAATCAGCCTGGTGTTAGGCGTCTTGCCAAGGAAAAAGCCGTGAAAGCAGCCATGTTGTGGCACTTTTGCACTCCCTTTTGGATGCCTTTCACAGCTGCAGTGTGCCTGGAACTCAGGGCTTCCTGATTTTAAAAATCCTAGCCCTAGGCCGAACCCCAACCCTAAGACGAGAAAGGCAAATCAGCCAGGAATTAGGCATGTCCCCAAGGAAAAAGCTGTGGAGGCAGGCATGTTGTGGTACTTTTGCGCTCTTCTTGGCTAGTCCTTCGCAGCTGCTGTGTTCTTGGAACTCAGGGCTTTCTGGTTAATAGAACCCTTACCCTAGGCGTAACTCAAACCTTAACCCTAGGAAGGAAAATCAGCCTATGGTTCGGGATGGTCTCATGGAAATATCAGTGGTGGCAGCCAAGTTGCGTCACTTTTGCGCTCCCCTTGGGATGCCTTTTGCAGCTGCAGTGTGCCTGGAGCCCAGGGCTTCCTGGTTTTAAAAGTCCTAGGCCTAAGCCTAACAGTAACCCTAGGAAGGTAAATCAGCCGGGTATTAGGGTTCTTCCTAAGGGAAAAGCCGTGAAAGCAGCCATGTTGTGGCACTTCTGCACTCCCTTTGGGATGCCTTTGGCAGATGAAGTAAGCCTGGAACTCAGGGCTTCCTGGTTAAAGAAATCCAAGCCCTAGGCTGAACTCTAACCCTAACCCTAGGCAGATAAATCAGCCTAGGTATAGGGATGGTGCCAAGGAAAAAGCTGTGAAAGCTGCCATGTTGTTGCACTTTTGTACTCCCCTTGGGATGCCTTGAACAGCTGCAGTGTGCCTGGAGCTAAGGGCTTCCTAGTTTTAAAAATCCTAGCCCTAGGCCTAAGCCTAACAGTAACCCTGGGAAGGTAAATCAGCCTGGTGTTAGGCGTCTTGCCAAGGAAAAAGCCGTGAAAGCAGCCATGTTGTGGCACTTTTGCACTCCCTTTTGGATGCCTTTCACAGCTCCAGTGTGCCTGGAACTCAGGGCTTCCTGCTCTTAAAAATCCTAGCCCTAGGCCGAACCCCAACCCTAAGACGAGAAAGGCAAATCAGCCAGGAATTAGGCATGTCCCCAAGGAAAAAGCTGTGGAGGCAGGCATGTTGTGGTACTTTTGCGCTCTTCTTGGCTAGTCCTTCGCAGCTGCTGTGTTCTTGGAACTCAGGGCTTTCTGGTTAATAGAACCCTTACCCTAGGCGTAACTCAAACCTTAACCCTAGGAAGGAAAATCAGCCTATGGTTCGGGATGGTCTCATGGAAATATCAGTGGTGGCAGCCAAGTTGCGTCACTTTTGCGCTCCCCTTGGGATGCCTTTTGCAGCTGCAGTGTGCCTGGAGCCCAGGGCTTCCTGGTTTTAAAAGTCCTAGGCCTAAGCCTAACAGTAACCCTAGGAAGGTAAATCAGCCGGGTATTAGGGTTCTTCCTAAGGGAAAAGCCGTGAAAGCAGCCATGTTGTGGCACTTCTGCACTCCCTTTGGGATGTTTTTGGCAGATGAAGTAAGCCTGGAACTCAGGGCTTCCTGGTTAAAGAAATCCAAGCCCTAGGCTGAACTTTAACCCTAACCCTAGGCAGATAAATCAGCCTAGGTATAGGGATGGTGCCAAGGAAAAAGCTGTGAAAGCTGCCATGTTGTTGCACTTTTGTACTCCCCTTGGGATGCCTTGAACAGCTGCAGTGTGCCTGGAGCTAAGGGCTTCCTAGTTTTAAAAATCCTAGCCCTAGGCCTAAGCCTAACAGTAACCCTGGGAAGGTAAATCAGCCTGGTGTTAGGCGTCTTGCCAAGGAAAAAGCCGTGAAAGCAGCCATGTTGTGGCACTTTTGCACTCCCTTTTGGATGCCTTTCACAGCTGCAGTGTGCCTGGAACTCAGGGCTTCCTGCTCTTAAAAATCCTAGCCCTAGGCCGAACCCCAACCCTAAGACGAGAAAGGCAAATCAGCCAGGAATTAGGCATGTCCCCAAGGAAAAAGCTGTGGAGGCAGGCATGTTGTGGTACTTTTGCGCTCTTCTTGGCTAGTCCTTCGCAGCTGCTGTGTTCTTGGAACTCAGGGCTTTCTGGTTAATAGACCCTTACCCTAGGCGTAACTCAAACCTTAACCCTAGGAAGGAAAATCAGCCTATGGTTCGGGATGGTCTCATGGAAATATCAGTGGTGGCAGCCAAGTTGCGTCACTTTTGCGCTCCCCTTGGGATGCCTTTTGCAGCTGCAGTGTGCCTGGAGCCCAGGG
Organism: Ammospiza caudacuta; assembly: GCF_027887145.1. Taxonomy (NCBI): domain Eukaryota; kingdom Metazoa; phylum Chordata; class Aves; order Passeriformes; family Passerellidae; genus Ammospiza; species Ammospiza caudacuta. The sequence continues at coordinate 852,629 of NW_026683127.1, read as the reverse complement.
CTTCCTGGTTTTAAAAGTCCTAGGCCTAAGCCTAACAGTAACCCTAGGAAGGTAAATCAGCCGGGTATTAGGGTTCTTCCTAAGGGAAAAGCCGTGAAAGCAGCCATGTTGTGGCACTTCTGCACTCAATTTGGGATGCCTTTGGCAGATGAAGTAAGCCTGGAACTCAGGGCTTCCTGGTTAAAGAAATCCAAGCCCTAGGCTGAACCCTAACCCTAACCCTAGGCAGATAAATCAGCCTAGGTATAGGGATGGTGCCAAGGAAAAAGCTGTGAAAGCTGCCATGTTGTTGCACTTTTGTACTCCCCTTGGGATGCCTTGAACAGCTGCAGTGTGCCTGGAGCTAAGGGCTTCCTAGTTTTAAAAATCCTAGCCCTAGGCCTAAGCCTAACAGTAACCCTGGGAAGGTAAATCAGCCTGGTGTTAGGCGTCTTGCCAAGGAAAAAGCCGTGAAAGCAGCCATGTTGTGGCACTTTTGCACTCCCTTTTGGATGCCTTTCACAGCTCCAGTGTGCCTGGAACTCAGGGCTTCCTGCTCTTAAAAATCCTAGCCCTAGGCCGAACCCCAACCCTAAGACGAGAAAGGCAAATCAGCCAGGAATTAGGCATGTCCCCAAGGAAAAAGCTGTGGAGGCAGGCATGTTGTGGTACTTTTGCGCTCTTCTTGGCTAGTCCTTCGCAGCTGCTGTGTTCTTGGAACTCAGGGCTTTCTGGTTAATAGACCCTTACCCTAGGCGTAACTCAAACCTTAACCCTAGGAAGGAAAATCAGCCTATGGTTCGGGATGGTCTCATGGAAATATCAGTGGTGGCAGCCAAGTTGCGTCACTTTTGCGCTCCCCTTGGGATGCCTTTCGCAGCTGCAGTGTGCCTGGAGCCCAGGGCTTCCTGGTTTTAAAAGTCCTAGGCCTAAGCCTAACAGTAACCCTAGGAAGGTAAATCAGCCGGGTATTAGGGTTCTTCCTAAGGGAAAAGCCGTGAAAGCAGCCATGTTGTGGCACTTCTGCACTCCCTTTGGGATGCCTTTGGCAGATGAAGTAAGCCTGGAACTCAGGGCTTCCTGGTTAAAGAAATCCAAGCCCTAGGCTGAACCCTAACCCTAACCCTAGGCAGATAAATCAGCCTAGGTATAGGGATGGTGCCAAGGAAAAAGCTGTGAAAGCTGCCATGTTGTTGCACTTTTGTACTCCCCTTGGGATGCCTTGAACAGCTGCAGTGTGCCTGGAGCTAAGGGCTTCCTAGTTTTAAAAATCCTAGCCCTAGGCCTAAGCCTAACAGTAACCCTGGGAAGGTAAATCAGCCTGGTGTTAGGCGTCTTGCCAAGGAAAAAGCCGTGAAAGCAGCCATGTTGTGGCACTTTTGCACTCCCTTTTGGATGCCTTTCACAGCTCCAGTGTGCCTGGAACTCAGGGCTTCCTGCTCTTAAAAATCCTAGCCCTAGGCCGAACCCCAACCCTAAGACGAGAAAGGCAAATCAGCCAGGAATTAGGCATGTCCCCAAGGAAAAAGCTGTGGAGGCAGGCATGTTGTGGTACTTTTGCGCTCTTCTTGGCTAGTCCTTCGCAGCTGCTGTGTTCTTGGAACTCAGGGCTTTCTGGTTAATAGACCCTTACCCTAGGCGTAACTCAAACCTTAACCCTAGGAAGGAAAATCAGCCTATGGTTCGGGATGGTCTCATGGAAATATCAGTGGTGGCAGCCAAGTTGCGTCACTTTTGCGCTCCCCTTGGGATGCCTTTCGCAGCTGCAGTGTGCCTGGAGCCCAGGGCTTCCTGGTTTTAAAAGTCCTAGGCCTAAGCCTAACAGTAACCCTAGGAAGGTAAATCAGCCGGGTATTAGGGTTCTTCCTAAGGGAAAAGCCGTGAAAGCAGCCATGTTGTGGCACTTCTGCACTCCCTTTGGGATGCCTTTGGCAGATGAAGTAAGCCTGGAACTCAGGGCTTCCTGGTTAAAAAAATTCAAGCCCTAGTCTGAACCCTAACCCTAACCCTAGGCAGATAAATCAGCCTAGGTATAGGGATGGTGCCAAGGAAAAAGCTGTGAAAGCTGCCATGTTGTTGCACTTTTGTACTCCCCTTGGGATGCCTTGAACAGCTGCAGTGTGCCTGGAGCTAAGGGCTTCCTAGTTTTAAAAATCCTAGCCCTACGCCTAAGCCTAACAGTAACCCTGGGAAGGTAAATCAGCCTGGTGTTAGGCGTCTTGCCAAGGAAAAAGCCGTGAAAGCAGCCATGTTGTGGCACTTTTGCACTCCCTTTTGGATGCCTTTCACATCTCCAGTGTGCCTGGAACTCAGGGCTTCCTGCTTTTAAAAATCCTAGCCCTAGGCCGAACCCCAACCCTAAGACGAGAAAGGCAAATCAGCCAGGAATTAGGCATGTCCCCAAGGAAAAAGCTGTGGAGGCAGGCATGTTGTGGTACTTTTGCGCTCTTCTTGGCTAGTCCTTCGCAGCTGCTGTGTTCTTGGAACTCAGGGCTTTCTGGTTAATAGACCCTTACCCTAGGCGTAACTCAAACCTTAACCCTAGGAAGGAAAATCAGCCTATGGTTCGGGATGGTCTCATGGAAATATCAGTGGTGGCAGCCAAGTTGCGTCACTTTTGCGCTCCCCTTGGGATGCCTTTTGCAGCTGCAGTGTGCCTGGAGCCCAGGGCTTCCTGGTTTTAAAAGTCCTAGGCCTAAGCCTAACAGTAACCCTAGGAAGGTAAATCAGCCGGGTATTAGGGTTCTTCCTAAGGGAAAAGCCGTGAAAGCAGCCATGTTGTGGCACTTCTGCACTCCCTTTGGGATGCCTTTGGCAGATGAAGTAAGCCTGGAACTCAGGGCTTCCTGGTTAAAAAAATTCAAGCCCTAGGCTGAACCCTAACCCTAACCCTAGGCAGATAAATCAGCCTAGGTATAGGGATGGTGCCAAGCAAAAAGCTGTGAAAGCTGCCATGTTGTTGCACTTTTGTACTCCCCTTGGGATGCCTTGAACAGCTGCAGTGTGCCTGGAGCTAAGGGCTTCCTAGTTTTAAAAATCCTAGCCCTAGGCCTAAGCCTAACAGTAACCCTGGGAAGGTAAATCAGCCTGGTGTTAGGCGTCTTGCCAAGGAAAAAGCCGTGAAAGCAGCCATGTTGTGGCACTTTTGCACTCCCTTTTGGATGCCTTTCACAGCTCCAGTGTGCCTGGAACTCAGGGATTCCTGCTCTTAAAAATCCTAGCCCTAGGCCGAACCCCAACCCTAAGACGAGAAAGGCAAATCAGCCAGGAATTAGGCATGTCCCCAAGGAAAAAGCTGTGGAGGCAGGCATGTTGTGGTACTTTTGCGCTCTTCTTGGCTAGTCCTTCGCAGCTGCTGTGTTCTTGGAACTCAGGGCTTTCTGGTTAATAGACCCTTACCCTAGGCGTAACTCAAACCTTAACCCTAGGAAGGAAAATCAGCCTATGGTTCGGGATGGTCTCATGGAAATATCAGTGGTGGCAGCCAAGTTGCGTCACTTTTGCGCTCCCCTTGGGATGCCTTTTGCAGCTGCAGTGTGCCTGGAGCCCAGGGCTTCCTGGTTTTAAAAGTCCTAGGCCTAAGCCTAACAGTAACCCTAGGAAGGTAAATCAGCCGGGTATTAGGGTTCTTCCTAAGGGAAAAGCCGTGAAAGCAGCCATGTTGTGGCACTTCTGCACTCCCTTTGGGATGCCTTTGGCAGATGAAGTAAGCCTGGAACTCAGGGCTTCCTGGTTAAAAAAATTCAAGCCCTAGGCTGAACCCTAACCCTAACCCTAGGCAGATAAATCAGCCTAGGTATAGGGATGGTGCCAAGGAAAAAGCTGTGAAAGCTGCCATGTTGTTGCACTTTTGTACTCCCCTTGGGATGCCTTGAACAGCTGCAGTGTGCCTGGAGCTAAGGGCTTCCTAGTTTCAAAAATCCTAGCCCTAGGCCTAAGCCTAACATTAACCCTGGGAAAGTATGTCAGCCTGGTGTTAGGCTTCTTGCCAAGGAAAAAGCCGTGAAAGCAGCCATGTTGTGGCACTTTTGCACTCCCTTTTGGATGCCTTTCACAGCTCCAGTGTGCCTGGAACTCAGGGCTTCCTGCTTTTAAAAATCCTAGCCCTAGGCCGAACCCCAACCCTAAGACGAGAAAGGCAAATCAGCCAGGAATTAGGCATGTCCCCAAGGAAAAAGCTGTGGAGGCAGGCATGTTGTGGTACTTTTGCGCTCTTCTTGGCTAGTCCTTCGCAGCTGCTGTGTTCTTGGAACTCAGGGCTTTCTGGTTAATAGAGCCCTTACCCTAGGCGTAACTCAAACCTTAACCCTAGGAAGGAAAATCAACCTATGGTTCGGGATGGTCTCATGGAAATATCAGTGGTGGCAGCCAAGTTGCGTCACTTTTGCGCTCCCCTTGGGATGCCTTTCGCAGCTGCAGTGTGCCTGGAGCCCAGGGCTTCCTGGTTTTAAAAGTCCTAGGCCTAAGCCTAACAGTAACCCTAGGAAGGTAAATCAGCCGGGTATTAGGGTTCTTCCTAAGGGAAAAGCCGTGAAAGCAGCCATGTTGTGGCACTTCTGCACTCCCTTTGGGATGCCTTTGGCAGATGAAGTAAGCCTGGAACTCAGGGCTTCCTGGTTAAAAAAATTCAAGCCCTAGGCTGAACCCTAACCCTAACCCTAGGCAGATAAATCAGCCTAGGTATAGGGATGGTGCCAAGGAAAAAGCTGTGAAAGCTGCCATGTTGTTGCACTTTTGTACTCCCCTTGGGATGCCTTGAACAGCTGCAGTGTGCCTGGAGCTAAGGGCTTCCTAGTTTCAAAAATCCTAGCCCTAGGCCTAAGCCTAACAGTAACCCTGGGAAAGTAAATCAGCCTGATGTTAGGCTTCTTGCCAAGGAAAAAGCCGTGAAAGCAGCCATGTTGTGGCACTTTTGCACTCCCTTTTGGATGCCTTTCACAGCTCCAGTGTGCCTGGAACTCAGGGCTTCCTGCTTTTAAAAATCCTAGCCCTAGGCCGAACCCCAACCCTAAGACGAGAAAGGCAAATCAGCCAGGAATTAGGCATGTCCCCAAGGAAAAAGCTGTGGAGGCAGGCATGTTGTGGTACTTTTGCGCTCTTCTTGGCTAGTCCTTCGCAGCTGCTGTGTTCTTGGAACTCAGGGCTTTCTGGTTAATAGACCCTTACCCTAGGCGTAACTCAAACCTTAACCCTAGGAAGGAAAATCAGCCTATGGTTCGGGATGGTCTCATGGAAATATCAGTGGTGGCAGCCAAGTTGCGTCACTTTTGCGCTCCCCTTGGGATGCCTTTTGCAGCTGCAGTGTGCCTGGAGCCCAGGGCTTCCTGGTTTTAAAAGTCCTAGGCCTAAGCCTAACAGTAACCCTAGGAAGGTAAATCAGCCGGGTATTAGGGTTCTTCCTAAGGGAAAAGCCGTGAAAGCAGCCATGTTGTGGCACTTCTGCACTCCCTTTGGGATGCCTTTGGCAGATGAAGTAAGCCTGGAACTCAGGGCTTCCTGGTTAAAGAAATCCAAGCCCTAGGCTGAACCCTAACCCTAACCCTAGGCAGATAAATCAGCCTAGGTATAGGGATGGTGCCAAGGAAAAAGCTGTGAAAGCTGCCATGTTGTTGCACTTTTGTACACCCCTTGGGATGCCTTGAACAGCTGCAGTGTGCCTGGAGCTAAGGGCTTCCCAGTTTCAAAAATCCTAGCCCTAGGCCTAAGCCTAACAGTAACCCTGGGATAGTTAATCAACCTGATGTTAGGTTTCTTGCCAAGGAAAAAGCCGTGAAAGCAGCCATGTTGTGGCACTTTTGCACTCCCTTTTGGATGCCTTTCACAGCTCCAGTGTGCCTGGAACTCAGGGCTTCCTGCTTTTAAAAATCCTAGCCCTAGGCCGAACCCCAACCCTAAGACGAGAAAGGCAAATCAGCCAGGAATTAGGCATGTCCCCAAGGAAAAAGCTGTGGAGGCAGGCATGTTGTGGTACTTTTGCGCTCTTCTTGGCTAGTCCTTCGCAGCTGCTGTGTTCTTGGAACTCAGGGCTTTCTGGTTAATAGACCCTTACCCTAGGCGTAACTCAAACCTTAACCCTAGGAAGGAAAATAAACCTATGGTTCGGGATGGTCTCATGGAAATATCAGTGGTGGCAGCCAAGTTGCGTCACTTTTGCGCTCCCCTTGGGATGCCTTTTGCAGCTGCAGTGTGCCTGGAGCCCAGGGCTTCCTGGTTTTAAAAGTCCTAGGCCTAAGCCTAACAGTAACCCTAGGAAGGTAAATCAGCCGGGTATTAGGGTTCTTCCTAAGGGAAAAGCCGTGAAAGCAGCCATGTTGTGGCACTTCTGCACTCCCTTTGGGATGCCTTTGGCAGATGAAGTAAGCCTGGAACTCAGGGCTTCCTGGTTAAAGAAATCCAAGCCCTAGGCTGAAGCCTAACCCTAACCCTAGGCAGATAAATCAGCCTAGGTATAGGGATGGTGCCAAGGAAAAAGCTGTGAAAGCTGCCATGTTGTTGCACTTTTGTACTCCCCTTGGGATGCCTTGAACAGCTGCAGTGTGCCTGGAGCCCAAGGCTTCCTAGTTTCAAAAATCCTAGCCCTAGGCCTAAGCCTAACAGTAACCCTGGGAAAGTATGTCAGCCTGATGTTAGGCTTCTTGCCAAGGAAAAAGCCGTGAAAGCAGCCATGTTGTGGCACTTTTGCACTCCCTTTTGGATGCCTTTCACAGCTCCAGTGTGCCTGGAACTCAGGGCTTCCTGCTTTTAAAAATCCTAGCCCTAGGCCGAACCCCAACCCTAAGACGAGAAAGGCAAATCAGCCAGGAATTAGGCATGTCCCCAAGGAAAAAGCTGTGGAGGCAGGCATGTTGTGGTACTTTTGCGCTCTTCTTGGCTAGTCCTTCGCAGCTGCTGTGTTCTTGGAACTCAGGGCTTTCTGGTTAATAGAACCCTTACCCTAGGCGTAACTCAAACCTTAACCCTAGGAAGGAAAATCAGCCTATGGTTCAGGATGCTCTCATGGAAATATCAGTGGTGGCAGCCAAGTTGCGTCACTTTTGCGCTCCCCTTGGGATGCCTTTTGCAGCTGCAGTGTGCCTGGAGCCCAGGGCTTCCTGGTTTTAAAAGTCCTAGGCCTAAGCCTAACAGTAACCCTAGGAAGGTAAATCAGCCAGGTATTAGTGTTCTTCCTAAGGGAAAAGCCGTGAAAGCAGCCATGTTGTGGCACTTCTGCACTCCCTTTGGGATGCCTTTGGCAGATGAAGTAAGCCTGGAACTCAGGGCTTCCTGGTTAAAGAAATCCAAGCCCTAGGCTGAACCCTAACCCTAACCCTAGGCAGATAAATCAGCCTAGGTATAGGGATGGTGCCAAGGAAAAAGCTGTGAAAGCTGCCATGTTGTTGCACTTTTGTACTCCCCTTGGGATGCCTTGAACAGCTGCAGTGTGCCTGGAGCCCAGGGCTTCCTAGTTTCAAAAATCCTAGCCCTAGGCCTAAGCCTAACAGTAACCCTGGGAAAGTAAATCAGCCTGATGTTAGGCTTCTTGCCAAGGAAAAAGCCGTGAAAGCAGCCATGTTGTGGCACTTTTGCACTCCCTTTTGGATGCCTTTCACAGCTCCAGTGTGCCTGGAACTCAGGGCTTCCTGCTTTTAAAAATCCTAGCCCTAGGCCGAACCCCAACCCTAAGACGAGAAAGGCAAATCAGCCAGGAATTAGGCATGTCCCCAAGGAAAAAGCTGTGGAGGCAGGCATGTTGTGGTACTTTTGCGCTCTTCTTGGCTAGTCCTTCGCAGCTGCTGTGTTCTTGGAACTCAGGGCTTTCTGGTTAATAGAGCCCTTACCCTAGGCGTAACTCAAACCTTAACCCTAGGAAGGAAAATCAGCCTATGGTTCAGGATGCTCTCATGGAAATATCAGTGGTGGCAGCCAAGTTGCGTCACTTTTGCGCTCCCCTTGGGATGCCTTTTGCAGCTGCAGTGTGCCTGGAGCCCAGGGCTTCCTGGTTTTAAAAGTCCTAGGCCTAAGCCTAACAGTAACCCTAGGAAGGTAAATCAGCCGGGTATTAGGGTTCTTCCTAAGGGAAAAGCCGTGAAAGCAGCCATGTTGTGGCACTTCTGCACTCCCTTTGGGATGCCTTTGGCAGATGAAGTAAGCCTGGAACTCAGGGCTTCCTGGTTAAAGAAATCCAAGCCCTAGGCTGAACCCTAACCCTAACCCTAGGCAGATAAATCAGCCTAGGTATAGGGAATGTGCCAAGGAAAAAGCTGTGAAAGCTGCCATGTTGTTGCAATTTTGTACTCCCCTTGGGATGCCTTGAACAGCTGCAGTGTGCCTGGAGCCCAGGGCTTCCTAGTTTCAAAAATCCTAGCCCTAGGCCTAAGCCTAACAGTAACCCTGGGAAGGTAAATCAGCCTGGTGTTAGGCGTCTTGCCAAGGAAAAAGCCGTGAAAGCAGCCATGTTGTGGCACTTTTGCACTCCCTTTTGGATGCCTTTCACAGCTGCAGTGTGCCTGGAACTCAGGGCTTCCTGCTTTTAAAAATCCTAGCCCTAGGCCGAACCCCAACCCTAAGACGAGAAAGGCAAATCAGCCAGGAATTAGGCATGTCCCCAAGGAAAAAGCTGTGGAGGCAGGCATGTTGTGGTACTTTTGCGCTCTTCTTGGGTAGTCCTTCGCAGCTGCTGTGTTCTTGGAACTCAGGGCTTTCTGGTTAATAGAACCCTTACCCTAGGCGTAACTCAAACCTTAACCCTAGGAAGGAAAATCAGCCTATGGTTCAGGATGGTCTCATGGAAATATCAGTGGTGGCAGCCAAGTTGCGTCACTTTTGCGCTCCCCTTGGGATGCCTTTCGCAGCTGCAGTGTGCCTGGAGCCCAGGGCTTCCTGGTTTTAAAAGTCCTAGGCCTAAGCCTAACAGTAACCCTAGGAAGGTAAATCAGCCGGGTATTAGGGTTCTTCCTACGGGAAAAGCCGTGAAAGCAGCCATGTTGTGGCACTTCTGCACTCCCTTTGGGATGCCTTTGGCAGATGAAGTAAGCCTGGAACTCAGGGCTTCCTGGTTAAAAAAATTCAAGCCCTAGGCTGAACCCTAACCCTAACCCTAGGCAGATAAATCAGCCTAGGTATAGGGATGGTGCCAAGGAAAAAGCTGTGAAAGCTGCCATGTTGTTGCACTTTTGTACTCCCCTTGGGATGCCTTGAACAGCTGCAGTGTGCCTGGAGCTAAGGGCTTCCTAGTTTCAAAAATCCTAGCCCTAGGCCTAAGCCTAACAGTAACCCTGGGAAGGTAAATCAGCCTGGTGTTAGGCGTCTTGCCAAGGAAAAAGCCGTGAAAGCAGCCATGTTGTGGCACTTTTGCACTCCCTTTTGGATGCCTTTCACAGCTCCAGTGTGCCTGGAACTCAGGGCTTCCTGCTTTTAAAAATCCTAGCCCTAGGCCGAACCCCAACCCTAAGACGAGAAAGGCAAATCAGCCAGGAATTAGGCATGTCCCCAAGGAAAAAGCTGTGGAGGCAGGCATGTTGTGGTACTTTTGCGCTCTTCTTGGCTAGTCCTTCGCAGCTGCTGTGTTCTTGGAACTCAGGGCTTTCTGGTTAATAGACCCTTACCCTAGGCGTAACTCAAACCTTAACCCTAGGAAGGAAAATCAGCCTATGGTTCGGGATGGTCTCATGGAAATATCAGTGGTGGCAGCCAAGTTGCGTCACTTTTGCGCTCCCCTTGGGATGCCTTTCGCAGCTGCAGTGTGCCTGGAGGCCAGGGCTTCCTGGTTTTAAAAGTCCTAGGCCTAAGCCTAACAGTAACCCTAGGAAGGTAAATCAGCCAGGTATTAGGGTTCTTCCTAAGGGAAAAGCCGTGAAAGCAGCCATGTTGTGGCACTTCTGCACTCCCTTTGGGATGCCTTTGGCAGATGAAGTAAGCCTGGAACTCAGGGCTTCCTGGTTAAAAAAATTCAAGCCCTAGGCTGAACCCTAACCCTAACCCTAGGCAGATAAATCAGCCTAGTTATAGGGATGGTGCCAAGGAAAAAGCTGTGAAAGCTGCCATGTTGTTGCACTTTTGTACTCCCCTTGGGATGCCTTGAACAGCTGCAGTGTGCCTGGAGCTAAGGGCTTCCTAGTTTTAAAAATCCTAGCCCTAGGCCTAAGCCTAACAGTAACCCTGGGAAGGTAAATCAGCCTGGTGTTAGGCGTCTTGCCAAGGAAAAAGCCGTGAAAGCAGCCATGTTGTGGCACTTTTGCACTCCCTTTTGGATGCCTTTCACAGCTGCAGTGTGCCTGGAACTCAGGGCTTCCTGCTTTTAAAAATCCTAGCCCTAGGCCGAACCCCAACCCTAAGACGAGAAAGGCAAATCAGCCAGGAATTAGGCATGTCCCCAAGGAAAAAGCTGTGGAGGCAGGCATGTTGTGGTACTTTTGCGCTCTTCTTGGCTAGTCCTTCGCAGCTGCTGTGTTCTTGGAACTCAGGGCTTTCTGGTTAATAGACCCTTACCCTAGGCGTAACTCAAACCTTAACCCTAGGAAGGAAAATCAGCCTATGGTTCGGGATGGTCTCATGGAAATATCAGTGGTGGCAGCCAAGTTGCGTCACTTTTGCGCTCCCCTTGGGATGCCTTTTGCAGCTGCAGTGTGCCTGGAGCCCAGGGCTTCCTGGTTTTAAAAGTCCTAGGCCTAAGCCTAACAGTAACCCTAGGAAGGTAAATCAGCCGGGTATTAGGGTTCTTCCTAAGGGAAAAGCCGTGAAAGCAGCCATGTTGTGGCACTTCTGCACTCCCTTTGGGATGCCTTTGGCAGATGAAGTAAGCCTGGAACTCAGGGCTTCCTGGTTAAAAAAATTCAAGCCCTAGGCTGAACCCTAACCCTAACCCTAGGCAGATAAATCAGCCTAGGTATAGGGATGGTGCCAAGGAAAAAGCTGTGAAAGCTGCCATGTTGTTGCACTTTTGTACTCCCCTTGGGATGCCTTGAACAGCTGCAGTGTGCCTGGAGCTAAGGGCTTCCTAGTTTTAAAAATCCTAGCCCTAGGCCTAAGCCTAACAGTAACCCTGGGAAGGTAAATCAGCCTGGTGTTAGGCGTCTTGCCAAGGAAAAAGCCGTGAAAGCAGCCATGTTGTGGCACTTTTGCACTCCCTTTTGGATGCCTTTCACAGCTCCAGTGTGCCTGGAACTCAGGGCTTCCTGCTTTTAAAAATCCTAGCCCTAGGCCGAACCCCAACCCTAAGACGAGAAAGGCAAATCAGCCAGGAATTAGGCATGTCCCCAAGGAAAAAGCTGTGGAGGCAGGCATGTTGTGGTACTTTTGCGCTCTTCTTGGCTAGTCCTTCGCAGCTGCTGTGTTCTTGGAACTCAGGGCTTTCTGGTTAATAGAACCCTTACCCTAGGCGTAACTCAAACCTTAACCCTAGGAAGGAAAATCAACCTATGGTTCGGGATGGTCTCATGGAAATATCAGTGGTGGCAGCCAAGTTGCGTCACTTTTGCGCTCCCCTTGGGATGCCTTTTGCAGCTGCAGTGTGCCTGGAGCCCAGGGCTTCCTGGTTTTAAAAGTCCTAGGCCTAAGCCTAACAGTAACCCTAGGAAGGTAAATCAGCCGGGTATTAGGGTTCTTCCTAAGGGAAAAGCCGTGAAAGCAGCCATGTTGTGGCACTTCTGCACTCCCTTTGGGATGCCTTTGGCAGATGAAGTAAGCCTGGAACTCAGGGCTTCCTGGTTAAAAAAATTCAAGCCCTAGGCTGAACCCTAACCCTAACCCTAGGCAGATAAATCAGCCTAGGTATAGGGATGGTGCCAAGGAAAAAGCTGTGAAAGCTGCCATGTTGTTGCACTTTTGTACTCCCCTTGGGATGCCTTGAACAGCTGCAGTGTGCCTGGAGCTAAGGGCTTCCTAGTTTTAAAAATCCTAGCCCTAGGCCTAAGCCTAACAGTAACCCTGGGAAGGTAAATCAGCCTGGTGTTAGGCGTCTTGCCAAGGAAAAAGTTGTGAAAGCAGCCATGTTGTGGCACTTTTGCACTCCCTTTTGGATGCCTTTCACAGCTCCAGTGTGCCTGGAACTCAGGGCTTCCTGCTTTTAAAAATCCTAGCCCTAGGCCGAACCCCAACCCTAAGACGAGAAAGGCAAATCAGCCAGGAATTAGGCATGTCCCCAAGGAAAAAGCTGTGGAGGCAGGCATGTTGTGGTACTTTTGCGCTCTTCTTGGCTAGTCCTTCGCAGCTGCTGTGTTCTTGGAACTCAGGGCTTTCTGGTTAATAGAACCCTTACCCTAGGCGTAACTCAAACCTTAACCCTAGGAAGGAAAATCAGCCTATGGTTCGGGATGGTCTCATGGAAATATCAGTGGTGGCAGCCAAGTTGCGTCACTTTTGCGCTCCCCTTGGGATGCCTTTTGCAGCTGCAGTGTGCCTGGAGCCCAGGGCTTCCTGGTTTTAAAAGTCCTAGGCCTAAGCCTAACAGTAACCCTAGGAAGGTAAATCAGCCGGGTATTAGGGTTCTTCCTAAGGGAAAAGCCGTGAAAGCAGCCATGTTGTGGCACTTCTGCACTCCCTTTGGGATGCCTTTGGCAGATGAAGTAAGCCTGGAACTCAGGGCTTCCTGGTTAAAGAAATCCAAGCCCTAGGCTGAACCCTAACCCTAACCCTAGGCAGATAAATCAGCCTAGGTATAGGGATGGTGCCAAGGAAAAAGCTGTGAAAGCTGCCATGTTGTTGCACTTTTGTACTCCCCTTGGGATGCCTTGAACAGCTGCAGTGTGCCTGGAGACCAGGGCTTCCTAGTTTCAAAAATCCTAGCCCTAGGCCTAAGCCTAACAGTAACCCTGGGAAAGTAAGTCAGCCTGGTGTTAGGCGTCTTGCCAAGGAAAAAGCCGTGAAAGCAGCCATGTTGTGGCACTTTTGCACTCCCTTTTGGCTGCCTTTCACAGCTCCAGTGTGCCTGGAACTCAGGGCTTCCTGCTTTTAAAAATCCTAGCCCTAGGCCGAACCCCAACCCTAAGACGAGAAAGGCAAATCAGCCATGAATTAGGCATGTCCCCAAGGAAAAAGCTGTGGAGGCAGGCATGTTGTGGTACTTTTGCGCTCTTCTTGGCTAGTCCTTCGCAGCTGCTGTGTTCTTGGAACTCAGGGCTTTCTGGTTAATAGAGCCCTTACCCTAGGCGTAACTCAAACCTTAACCCTAGGAAGGAAAATCAACCTATGGTTCGGGATGGTCTCATGGAAATATCAGTGGTGGCAGCCAAGTTGCATCACTTTTGCGCTCCCCTTGGGATGCCTTTCGCAGCTGCAGTGTGCCTGGAGCCCAGGGCTTCCTGGTTTTAAAAGTCCTAGGCCTAAGCCTAACAGTAACCCTAGGAAGGTAAATCAGCCGGGTATTAGGGTTCTTCCTAAGGGAAAAGCCGTGAAAGCACCCATGTTGTGGCACTTCTGCACTCCCTTTGGGATGCCTTTGGCAGATGAAGTAAGCCTGGAACTCAGTGCTTCCTGGTTAAAGAAATCCAAGCCCTAGGCTGAACTCTAACCCTAACCCTAGGCAGATAAATCAGCCTAGGTATAGGGATGGTGCCAAGGAAAAAGCTGTGAAAGCTGCCATGTTGTTGCACTTTTGTACTCCCCTTGGGATGCCTTGAATTGCTGCAGTGTGCCTGGAGACCAGGGCTTCCTAGTTTTAAAAATCCTAGCCCTAGGCCTAAGCCTAACAGTAACCCTGGGAAGGTAAATCAGCCTGGTGTTAGGCGTCTTGCCAAGGAAAAAGCCGTGAAAGCAGCCATGTTGTGGCACTTTTGCACTCCCTTTTGGATGCCTTTCACAGCTGCAGTGTGCCTGGAACTCAGGGCTTCCTGCTTTTAAAAATCCTAGCCCTAGGCCAAACCCCAACCCTAAGACGAGAAAGGCAAATCAGCCAGGAATTAGGCATGTCCCCAAGGAAAAAGCTGTGGAGGCAGGCATGTTGTGGTACTTTTGCGCTCTTCTTGGCTAGTCCTTCGCAGCTGCTGTGTTCTTGGAACTCAGGGCTTTCTGGTTAATAGACCCTTACCCTAGGCGTAACTCAAACCTTAACCCTAGGAAGGAAAATCAACCTATGGTTCGGGATGGTCTCATGGAAATATCAGTGGTGGCAGCCAAGTTGCGTCACTTTTGCGCTCCCCTTGGGATGCCTTTCGCAGCTGCAGTGTGCCTGGAGCCCAGGGCTTCCTGGTTTTAAAAGTCCTAGGCCTAAGCCTAACAGTAACCCTAGGAAGGTAAATCAGCCGGGTATTAGGGTTCTTCCTAAGGGAAAAGCCGTGAAAGCAGCCATGTTGTGGCACTTCTGCACTCCCTTTGGGATGCCTTTGGCAGATGAAGTAAGCCTGGAACTCAGGGCTTCCTGGTTAAAGAAATCCAAGCCCTAGGCTGAACTCTAACCCTAACCCTAGGCAGATAAATCAGCCTAGGTATAGGGATGGTGCCAAGGAAAAAGCTGTGAAAGCTGCCATGTTGTTGCACTTTTGTACTCCCCTTGGGATGCCTTGAACAGCTGCAGTGTGCCTGGAGCTAAGGGCTTCCTAGTTTTAAAAATCCTAGCCCTAGGCCTAAGCCTAACAGTAACCCTGGGAAGGTAAATCAGCCTGGTGTTAGGCGTCTTGCCAAGGAAAAAGCCGTGAAAGCAGCCATGTTGTGGCACTTTTGCACTCCCTTTTGGATGCCTTTCACAGCTCCAGTGTGCCTGGAACTCAGGGCTTCCTGATTTTAAAAATCCTAGCCCTAGGCCGAACCCCAACCCTAAGACGAGAAAGGCAAATCAGCCAGGAATTAGGCATGTCCCCAAGGAAAAAGCTGTGGAGGCAGGCATGTTGTGGTACTTTTGCGCTCTTCTTGGCTAGTCCTTCGCAGCTGCTGTGTTCTTGGAACTCAGGGCTTTCTGGTTAATAGACCCTTACCCTAGGCGTAACTCAAACCTTAACCCTAGGAAGGAAAATCAACCTATGGTTCGGGATGGTCTCATGGAAATATCAGTGGTGGCAGCCAAGTTGCGTCACTTTTGCGCTCCCCTTGGGATGCCTTTCGCAGCTGCAGTGTGCCTGGAGCCCAGGGCTTCCTGGTTTTAAAAGTCCTAGGCCTAAGCCTAACAGTAACCCTAGGAAGGTAAATCAGCCGGGTATTAGGGTTCTTCCTAAGGGAAAAGCCGTGAAAGCAGCCATGTTGTGGCACTTCTGCACTCCCTTTGGGATGCCTTTGGCAGATGAAGTAAGCCTGGAACTCAGGGCTTCCTGGTTAAAAAAATTCAAGCCCTAGGCTGAACCCTAACCCTAACCCTAGGCAGATAAATCAGCCTAGGTATAGGGATGGTGCCAAGGAAAAAGCTGTGAAAGCTGCCATGTTGTTGCACTTTTGTACTCCCCTTGGGATGCCTTGAACAGCTGCAGTGTGCCTGGAGCTAAGGGCTTCCTAGTTTTAAAAATCCTAGCCCTAGGCCTAAGCCTAACAGTAACCCTGGGAAGGTAAATCAGCCTGGTGTTAGGCGTCTTGCCAAGGAAAAAGCCGTGAAAGCAGCCATGTTGTGGCACTTTTGCACTCCCTTTTGGATGCCTTTCACAGCTGCAGTGTGCCTGGAACTCAGGGCTTCCTGCTTTTAAAAATCCTAGCCCTAGGCCGAACCCCAACCCTAAGACGAGAAAGGCAAATCAGCCAGGAATTAGGCATGTCCCCAAGGAAAAAGCTGTGGAGGCAGGCATGTTGTGGTACTTTTGCGCTCTTCTTGGCTAGTCCTTCGCAGCTGCTGTGTTCTTGGAACTCAGGGCTTTCTGGTTAATAGAACCCTTACCCTAGGCGTAACTCAAACCTTAACCCTAGGAAGGAAAATCAGCCTATGGTTCGGGATGGTCTCATGGAAATATCAGTGGTGGCAGCCAAGTTGCGTCACTTTTGCGCTCCCCTTGGGATGCCTTTTGCAGCTGCAGTGTGCCTGGAGCCCAGGGCTTCCTGGTTTTAAAAGTCCTAGGCCTAAGCCTAACAGTAACCCTAGGAAGGTAAATCAGCCGGGTATTAGGGTTCTTCCTAAGGGAAAAGCCGTGAAAGCAGCCATGTTGTGGCACTTCTGCACTCCCTTTGGGATGCCTTTGGCAGATGAAGTAAGCCTGGAACTCAGGGCTTCCTGGTTAAAGAAATCCAAGCCCTAGGCTGAACCCTAACCCTAACCCTAGGCAGATAAATCAGCCTAGGTATAGGGATGGTGCCAAGGAAAAAGCTGTGAAAGCTGCCATGTTGTTGCACTTTTGTACTCCCCTTGGGATGCCTTGAACAGCTGCAGTGTGCCTGGAGCCCAGGGCTTCCTAGTTTCAAAAATCCTAGCCCTAGGCCTAAGCCTAACAGTAACCCTGGGAAAGTATGTCAGCCTGGTGTTAGGCTTCTTGCCAAGGAAAAAGCCGTGAAAGCAGCCATGTTGTGGCACTTTTGCACTCCCTTTTGGATGCCTTTCACAGCTCCAGTGTGCCTGGAACTCAGGGCTTCCTGCTTTTAAAAATCCTAGCCCTAGGCCGAACCCCAACCCTAAGACGAGAAAGGCAAATCAGCCAGGAATTAGGCATGTCCCCAAGGAAAAAGCTGTGGAGGCAGGCATGTTGTGGTACTTTTGCGCTCTTCTTGGCTAGTCCTTCGCAGCTGCTGTGTTCTTGGAACTCAGGGCTTTCTGGTTAATAGAACCCTTACCCTAGGCGTAACTCAAACCTTAACCCTAGGAAGGAAAATCAGCCTATGGTTCGGGATGGTCTCATGGAAATATCAGTGGTGGCAGCCAAGTTGCGTCACTTTTGCGCTCCCCTTGGGATGCCTTTTGCAGCTGCAGTGTGCCTGGAGCCCAGGGCTTCCTGGTTTTAAAAGTCCTAGGCCTAAGCCTAACAGTAACCCTAGGAAGGTAAATCAGCCGGGTATTAGGGTTCTTCCTAAGGGAAAAGCCGTGAAAGCAGCCATGTTGTGGCACTTCTGCACTCCCTTTGGGATGCCTTTGGCAGATGAAGTAAGCCTGGAACTCAGGGCTTCCTGGTTAAAGAAATCCAAGCCCTAGGCTGAACCCTAACCCTAACCCTAGGCAGATAAATCAGCCTAGGTATAGGGATGGTGCCAAGGAAAAAGCTGTGAAAGCTGCCATGTTGTTGCACTTTTGTACTCCCCTTGGGATGCCTTGAACAGCTGCAGTGTGCCTGGAGCTAAGGGCTTCCTAGTTTTAAAAATCCTAGCCCTAGGCCTAAGCCTAACAGTAACCCTGGGAAAGTAAGTCAGCCTGGTGTTAGGCGTCTTGCCAAGGAAAAAGCCGTGAAAGCAGCCATGTTGTGGCACTTTTGCACTCCCTTTTGGATGCCTTTCACAGCTGCAGTGTGCCTGGAACTCAGGGCTTCCTGCTTTTAAAAATCCTAGCCCTAGGCCGAACCCCAACCCTAAGACGAGAAAGGCAAATCAGCCAGGAATTAGGCATGTCCCCAAGGAAAAAGCTGTGGAGGCAGGCATGTTGTGGTACTTTTGCGCCCTTCTTGGCTGGTCCTTCGCAGCTGCTGTGTTCTTGGAACTCAGGGCTTTCTGGTTAATAGACCCTTACCCTAGGCGTAACTCAAACCTTAACCCTAGGAAGGAAAATCAACCTATGGTTCGGGATGGTCTCATGGAAATATCAGTGGTGGCAGCCAAGTTGCGTCACTTTTGCGCTCCCCTTGGGATGCCTTTCGCAGCTGCAGTGTGCCTGGAGCCCAGGGCTTCCTGGTTTTAAAAGTCCTAGGCCTAAGCCTAACAGTAACCCTAGGAAGGTAAATCAGCCGGGTATTAGGGTTCTTCCTAAGGGAAAAGCCGTGAAAGCAGCCATGTTGTGGCACTTCTGCACTCCCTTTGGGATGCCTTTGGCAGATGAAGTAAGCCTGGAACTCAGGGCTTCCTGGTTAAAGAAATCCAAGCCCTAGGCTGAACTCTAACCCTAACCCTAGGCAGATAAATCAGCCTAGGTATAGGGATGGTGCCAAGGAAAAAGCTGTGAAAGCTGCCATGTTGTTGCACTTTTGTACTCCCCTTGGGATGCCTTGAACAGCTGCAGTGTGCCTGGAGCCCAGGGCTTCCTAGTTTTAAAAATCCTAGCCCTAGGCCTAAGCCTAACAGTAACCCTGGGAAAGTAAATCAGCCTGGTGTTAGGCGTCTTGCCAAGGAAAAAGCCGTGAAAGCAGCCATGTTGTGGCACTTTTGCACTCCCTTTTGGATGCCTTTCACAGCTGCAGTGTGCCTGGAACTCAGGGCTTCCTGATTTTAAAAATCCTAGCCCTAGGCCGAACCCCAACCCTAAGACGAGAAAGGCAAATCAGCCAGGAATTAGGCATGTCCCCAAGGAAAAAGCTGTGGAGGCAGGCATGTTGTGGTACTTTTGCGCTCTTCTTGGCTAGTCCTTCGCAGCTGCTGTGTTCTTGGAACTCAGGGCTTTCTGGTTAATAGAACCCTTACCCTAGGCGTAACTCAAACCTTAACCCTAGGAAGGAAAATCAGCCTATGGTTCGGGATGGTCTCATGGAAATATCAGTGGTGGCAGCCAAGTTGCGTCACTTTTGCGCTCCCCTTGGGATGCCTTTTGCAGCTGCAGTGTGCCTGGAGCCCAGGGCTTCCTGGTTTTAAAAGTCCTAGGCCTAAGCCTAACAGTAACCCTAGGAAGGTAAATCAGCCGGGTATTAGGGTTCTTCCTAAGGGAAAAGCCGTGAAAGCAGCCATGTTGTGGCACTTCTGCACTCCCTTTGGGATGCCTTTGGCAGATGAAGTAAGCCTGGAACTCAGGGCTTCCTGGTTAAAGAAATCCAAGCCCTAGGCTGAACTCTAACCCTAACCCTAGGCAGATAAATCAGCCTAGGTATAGGGATGGTGCCAAGGAAAAAGCTGTGAAAGCTGCCATGTTGTTGCACTTTTGTACTCCCCTTGGGATGCCTTGAACAGCTGCAGTGTGCCTGGAGCTAAGGGCTTCCTAGTTTTAAAAATCCTAGCCCTAGGCCTAAGCCTAACAGTAACCCTGGGAAGGTAAATCAGCCTGGTGTTAGGCGTCTTGCCAAGGAAAAAGCCGTGAAAGCAGCCATGTTGTGGCACTTTTGCACTCCCTTTTGGATGCCTTTCACAGCTCCAGTGTGCCTGGAACTCAGGGCTTCCTGCTCTTAAAAATCCTAGCCCTAGGCCGAACCCCAACCCTAAGACGAGAAAGGCAAATCAGCCAGGAATTAGGCATGTCCCCAAGGAAAAAGCTGTGGAGGCAGGCATGTTGTGGTACTTTTGCGCTCTTCTTGGCTAGTCCTTCGCAGCTGCTGTGTTCTTGGAACTCAGGGCTTTCTGGTTAATAGAACCCTTACCCTAGGCGTAACTCAAACCTTAACCCTAGGAAGGAAAATCAGCCTATGGTTCGGGATGGTCTCATGGAAATATCAGTGGTGGCAGCCAAGTTGCGTCACTTTTGCGCTCCCCTTGGGATGCCTTTTGCAGCTGCAGTGTGCCTGGAGTCCAGGGCTTCCTGGTTTTAAAAGTCCTAGGCCTAAGCCTAACAGTAACCCTAGGAAGGTAAATCAGCCGGGTATTAGGGTTCTTCCTAAGGGAAAAGCCGTGAAAGCAGCCATGTTGTGGCACTTCTGCACTCCCTTTGGGATGCCTTTGGCAGATGAAGTAAGCCTGGAACTCAGGGCTTCCTGGTTAAAGAAATCCAAGCCCTAGGCTGAAGCCTAACCCTAACCCTAGGCAGATAAATCAGCCTAGGTATAGGGATGGTGCCAAGGAAAAAGCTGTGAAAGCTGCCATGTTGTTGCACTTTTGTACTCCCCTTGGGATGCCTTGAACAGCTGCAGTGTGCCTGGAGCCCAGGTCTTCCTCGTTTCAAAAATCCTAGCCCTAGGCCTAAGCCTAACAGTAACCCTGGGAAAGTATGTCAGCCTGGTGTTAGGCTTCTTGCCAAGGAAAAAGCCGTGAAAGCAGCCATGTTGTGGCACTTTTGCACTCCCTTTTGGATGCCTTTCACAGCTCCAGTGTGCCTGGAACTCAGGGCTTCCTGCTTTTAAAAATCCTAGCCCTAGGCCGAACCCCAACCCTAAGACGAGAAAGGCAAATCAGCCAGGAATTAGGCATGTCCCCAAGGAAAAAGCTGTGGAGGCAGGCATGTTGTGGTACTTTTGCGCTCTTCTTGGCTAGTCCTTCGCAGCTGCTGTGTTCTTGGAACTCAGGGCTTTCTGGTTAATAGAACCCTTACCCTAGGCGTAACTCAAACCTTAACCCTAGGAAGGAAAATCAGCCTATGGTTCGGGATGGTCTCATGGAAATATCAGTGGTGGCAGCCAAGTTGCGTCACTTTTGCGCTCCCCTTGGGATGCCTTTTGCAGCTGCAGTGTGCCTGGAGCCCAGGGCTTCCTGGTTTTAAAAGTCCTAGGCCTAAGCCTAACAGTAACCCTAGGAAGGTAAATCAGCCGGGTATTAGGGTTCTTCCTAAGGGAAAAGCCGTGAAAGCAGCCATGTTGTGGCACTTCTGCACTCCCTTTGGGATGCCTTTGGCAGATGAAGTAAGCCTGGAACTCAGGGCTTCCTGGTTAAAGAAATCCAAGCCCTAGGCTGAACCCTAACCCTAACCCTAGGCAGATAAATCAGCCTAGGTATAGGGATGGTGCCAAGGAAAAAGCTGTGAAAGCTGCCATGTTGTTGCACTTTTGTACTCCCCTTGGGATGCCTTGAACAGCTGCAGTGTGCCTGGAGCTAAGGGCTTCCTAGTTTTAAAAATCCTAGCCCTAGGCCTAAGCCTAACAGTAACCCTGGGAAGGTAAATCAGCCTGGTGTTAGGCGTCTTGCCAAGGAAAAAGCCGTGAAAGCAGCCATGTTGTGGCACTTTTGCACTCCCTTTTGGATGCCTTTCACAGCTCCAGTGTGCCTGGAACTCAGGGCTTCCTGCTTTTAAAAATCCTAGCCCTAGGCCGAACCCCAACCCTAAGACGAGAAAGGCAAATCAGCCAGGAATTAGGCATGTCCCCAAGGAAAAAGCTGTGGAGGCAGGCATGTTGTGGTACTTTTGCGCTCTTCTTGGCTAGTCCTTCGCAGCTGCTGTGTTCTTGGAACTCAGGGCTTTCTGGTTAATAGAGCCCTTACCCTAGGCGTAACTCAAACCTTAACCCTAGGAAGGAAAATCAACCTATGGTTCGGGATGGTCTCATGGAAATATCAGTGGTGGCAGCCAAGTTGCGTCACTTTTGCGCTCCCCTTGGGATGCCTTTCGCAGCTGCAGTGTGCCTGGAGCCCAGGGCTTCCTGGTTTTAAAAGTCCTAGGCCTAAGCCTAACAGTAACCCTAGGAAGGTAAATCAGCCGGGTATTAGGGTTCTTCCTAAGGGAAAAGCCGTGAAAGCAGCCATGTTGTGGCACTTCTGCACTCCCTTTGGGATGCCTTTGGCAGATGAAGTAAGCCTGGAACTCAGGGCTTCCTGGTTAAAAAAATTCAAGCCCTAGGCTGAACCCTAACCCTAACCCTAGGCAGATAAATCAGCCTAGGTATAGGGATGGTGCCAAGGAAAAAGCTGTGAAAGCTGCCATGTTGTTGCACTTTTGTACTCCCCTTGGGATGCCTTGAACAGCTGCAGTGTGCCTGGAGCTAAGGGCTTCCTAGTTTCAAAAATCCTAGCCCTAGGCCTAAGCCTAACAGTAACCCTGGGAAAGTAAATCAGCCTGATGTTAGGCTTCTTGCCAAGGAAAAAGCCGTGAAAGCAGCCATGTTGTGGCACTTTTGCACTCCCTTTTGGATGCCTTTCACAGCTCCAGTGTGCCTGGAACTCAGGGCTTCCTGCTTTTAAAAATCCTAGCCCTAGGCCGAACCCCAACCCTAAGACGAGAAAGGCAAATCAGCCAGGAATTAGGCATGTCCCCAAGGAAAAAGCTGTGGAGGCAGGCATGTTGTGGTACTTTTGCGCTCTTCTTGGCTAGTCCTTCGCAGCTGCTGTGTTCTTGGAACTCAGGGCTTTCTGGTTAATAGACCCTTACCCTAGGCGTAACTCAAACCTTAACCCTAGGAAGGAAAATCAGCCTATGGTTCGGGATGGTCTCATGGAAATATCAGTGGTGGCAGCCAAGTTGCGTCACTTTTGCGCTCCCCTTGGGATGCCTTTTGCAGCTGCAGTGTGCCTGGAGCCCAGGGCTTCCTGGTTTTAAAAGTCCTAGGCCTAAGCCTAACAGTAACCCTAGGAAGGTAAATCAGCCGGGTATTAGGGTTCTTCCTAAGGGAAAAGCCGTGAAAGCAGCCATGTTGTGGCACTTCTGCACTCCCTTTGGGATGCCTTTGGCAGATGAAGTAAGCCTGGAACTCAGGGCTTCCTGGTTAAAGAAATCCAAGCCCTAGGCTGAACCCTAACCCTAACCCTAGGCAGATAAATCAGCCTAGGTATAGGGATGGTGCCAAGGAAAAAGCTGTGAAAGCTGCCATGTTGTTGCACTTTTGTACACCCCTTGGGATGCCTTGAACAGCTGCAGTGTGCCTGGAGCTAAGGGCTTCCCAGTTTCAAAAATCCTAGCCCTAGGCCTAAGCCTAACAGTAACCCTGGGATAGTTAATCAACCTGATGTTAGGTTTCTTGCCAAGGAAAAAGCCGTGAAAGCAGCCATGTTGTGGCACTTTTGCACTCCCTTTTGGATGCCTTTCACAGCTCCAGTGTGCCTGGAACTCAGGGCTTCCTGCTTTTAAAAATCCTAGCCCTAGGCCGAACCCCAACCCTAAGACGAGAAAGGCAAATCAGCCAGGAATTAGGCATGTCCCCAAGGAAAAAGCTGTGGAGGCAGGCATGTTGTGGTACTTTTGCGCTCTTCTTGGCTAGTCCTTCGCAGCTGCTGTGTTCTTGGAACTCAGGGCTTTCTGGTTAATAGACCCTTACCCTAGGCGTAACTCAAACCTTAACCCTAGGAAGGAAAATAAACCTATGGTTCGGGATGGTCTCATGGAAATATCAGTGGTGGCAGCCAAGTTGCGTCACTTTTGCGCTCCCCTTGGGATGCCTTTTGCAGCTGCAGTGTGCCTGGAGCCCAGGGCTTCCTGGTTTTAAAAGTCCTAGGCCTAAGCCTAACAGTAACCCTAGGAAGGTAAATCAGCCGGGTATTAGGGTTCTTCCTAAGGGAAAAGCCGTGAAAGCAGCCATGTTGTGGCACTTCTGCACTCCCTTTGGGATGCCTTTGGCAGATGAAGTAAGCCTGGAACTCAGGGCTTCCTGGTTAAAGAAATCCAAGCCCTAGGCTGAAGCCTAACCCTAACCCTAGGCAGATAAATCAGCCTAGGTATAGGGATGGTGCCAAGGAAAAAGCTGTGAAAGCTGCCATGTTGTTGCACTTTTGTACTCCCCTTGGGATGCCTTGAACAGCTGCAGTGTGCCTGGAGCCCAAGGCTTCCTAGTTTCAAAAATCCTAGCCCTAGGCCTAAGCCTAACAGTAACCCTGGGAAAGTATGTCAGCCTGATGTTAGGCTTCTTGCCAAGGAAAAAGCCGTGAAAGCAGCCATGTTGTGGCACTTTTGCACTCCCTTTTGGATGCCTTTCACAGCTCCAGTGTGCCTGGAACTCAGGGCTTCCTGCTTTTAAAAATCCTAGCCCTAGGCCGAACCCCAACCCTAAGACGAGAAAGGCAAATCAGCCAGGAATTAGGCATGTCCCCAAGGAAAAAGCTGTGGAGGCAGGCATGTTGTGGTACTTTTGCGCTCTTCTTGGCTAGTCCTTCGCAGCTGCTGTGTTCTTGGAACTCAGGGCTTTCTGGTTAATAGAACCCTTACCCTAGGCGTAACTCAAACCTTAACCCTAGGAAGGAAAATCAGCCTATGGTTCAGGATGCTCTCATGGAAATATCAGTGGTGGCAGCCAAGTTGCGTCACTTTTGCGCTCCCCTTGGGATGCCTTTTGCAGCTGCAGTGTGCCTGGAGCCCAGGGCTTCCTGGTTTTAAAAGTCCTAGGCCTAAGCCTAACAGTAACCCTAGGAAGGTAAATCAGCCAGGTATTAGTGTTCTTCCTAAGGGAAAAGCCGTGAAAGCAGCCATGTTGTGGCACTTCTGCACTCCCTTTGGGATGCCTTTGGCAGATGAAGTAAGCCTGGAACTCAGGGCTTCCTGGTTAAAGAAATCCAAGCCCTAGGCTGAACGCTAACCCTAACCCTAGGCAGATAAATCAGCCTAGGTATAGGGATGGTGCCAAGGAAAAAGCTGTGAAAGCTGCCATGTTGTTGCACTTTTGTACTCCCCTTGGGATGCCTTGAACAGCTGCAGTGTGCCTGGAGCCCAGGGCTTCCTAGTTTCAAAAATCCTAGCCCTAGGCCTAAGCCTAACAGTAACCCTGGGAAAGTAAATCAGCCTGATGTTAGGCTTCTTGCCAAGGAAAAAGCCGTGAAAGCAGCCATGTTGTGGCACTTTTGCACTCCCTTTTGGATGCCTTTCACAGCTCCAGTGTGCCTGGAACTCAGGGCTTCCTGCTTTTAAAAATCCTAGCCCTAGGCCGAACCCCAACCCTAAGACGAGAAAGGCAAATCAGCCAGGAATTAGGCATGTCCCCAAGGAAAAAGCTGTGGAGGCAGGCATGTTGTGGTACTTTTGCGCTCTTCTTGGCTAGTCCTTCGCAGCTGCTGTGTTCTTGGAACTCAGGGCTTTCTGGTTAATAGAGCCCTTACCCTAGGCGTAACTCAAACCTTAACCCTAGGAAGGAAAATCAGCCTATGGTTCAGGATGCTCTCATGGAAATATCAGTGGTGGCAGCCAAGTTGCGTCACTTTTGCGCTCCCCTTGGGATGCCTTTTGCAGCTGCAGTGTGCCTGGAGCCCAGGGCTTCCTGGTTTTAAAAGTCCTAGGCCTAAGCCTAACAGTAACCCTAGGAAGGTAAATCAGCCGGGTATTAGGGTTCTTCCTAAGGGAAAAGCCGTGAAAGCAGCCATGTTGTGGCACTTCTGCACTCCCTTTGGGATGCCTTTGGCAGATGAAGTAAGCCTGGAACTCAGGGCTTCCTGGTTAAAGAAATCCAAGCCCTAGGCTGAAGCCTAACCCTAACCCTAGGCAGATAAATCAGCCTAGGTATAGGGATGGTGCCAAGGAAAAAGCTGTGAAAGCTGCCATGTTGTTGCACTTTTGTACTCCCCTTGGGATGCCTTGAACAGCTGCAGTGTGCCTGGAGCCCAAGGCTTCCTAGTTTCAAAAATCCTAGCCCTAGGCCTAAGCCTAACAGTAACCCTGGGAAAGTATGTCAGCCTGATGTTAGGCTTCTTGCCAAGGAAAAAGCCGTGAAAGCAGCCATGTTGTGGCACTTTTGCACTCCCTTTTGGATGCCTTTCACAGCTCCAGTGTGCCTGGAACTCAGGGCTTCCTGCTTTTAAAAATCCTAGCCCTAGGCCGAACCCCAACCCTAAGACGAGAAAGGCAAATCAGCCAGGAATTAGGCATGTCCCCAAGGAAAAAGCTGTGGAGGCAGGCATGTTGTGGTACTTTTGCGCTCTTCTTGGCTAGTCCTTCGCAGCTGCTGTGTTCTTGGAACTCAGGGCTTTCTGGTTAATAGAACCCTTACCCTAGGCGTAACTCAAACCTTAACCCTAGGAAGGAAAATCAGCCTATGGTTCAGGATGCTCTCATGGAAATATCAGTGGTGGCAGCCAAGTTGCGTCACTTTTGCGCTCCCCTTGGGATGCCTTTTGCAGCTGCAGTGTGCCTGGAGCCCAGGGCTTCCTGGTTTTAAAAGTCCTAGGCCTAAGCCTAACAGTAACCCTAGGAAGGTAAATCAGCCAGGTATTAGTGTTCTTCCTAAGGGAAAAGCCGTGAAAGCAGCCATGTTGTGGCACTTCTGCACTCCCTTTGGGATGCCTTTGGCAGATGAAGTAAGCCTGGAACTCAGGGCTTCCTGGTTAAAGAAATCCAAGCCCTAGGCTGAACGCTAACCCTAACCCTAGGCAGATAAATCAGCCTAGGTATAGGGATGGTGCCAAGGAAAAAGCTGTGAAAGCTGCCATGTTGTTGCACTTTTGTACTCCCCTTGGGATGCCTTGAACAGCTGCAGTGTGCCTGGAGCCCAGGGCTTCCTAGTTTCAAAAATCCTAGCCCTAGGCCTAAGCCTAACAGTAACCCTGGGAAAGTAAATCAGCCTGATGTTAGGCTTCTTGCCAAGGAAAAAGCCGTGAAAGCAGCCATGTTGTGGCACTTTTGCACTCCCTTTTGGATGCCTTTCACAGCTCCAGTGTGCCTGGAACTCAGGGCTTCCTGCTTTTAAAAATCCTAGCCCTAGGCCGAACCCCAACCCTAAGACGAGAAAGGCAAATCAGCCAGGAATTAGGCATGTCCCCAAGGAAAAAGCTGTGGAGGCAGGCATGTTGTGGTACTTTTGCGCTCTTCTTGGCTAGTCCTTCGCAGCTGCTGTGTTCTTGGAACTCAGGGCTTTCTGGTTAATAGAGCCCTTACCCTAGGCGTAACTCAAACCTTAACCCTAGGAAGGAAAATCAGCCTATGGTTCAGGATGCTCTCATGGAAATATCAGTGGTGGCAGCCAAGTTGCGTCACTTTTGCGCTCCCCTTGGGATGCCTTTTGCAGCTGCAGTGTGCCTGGAGCCCAGGGCTTCCTGGTTTTAAAAGTCCTAGGCCTAAGCCTAACAGTAACCCTAGGAAGGTAAATCAGCCGGGTATTAGGGTTCTTCCTAAGGGAAAAGCCGTGAAAGCAGCCATGTTGTGGCACTTCTGCACTCCCTTTGGGATGCCTTTGGCAGATGAAGTAAGCCTGGAACTCAGGGCTTCCTGGTTAAAGAAATCCAAGCCCTAGGCTGAACCCTAACCCTAACCCTAGGCAGATAAATCAGCCTAGGTATAGGGAATGTGCCAAGGAAAAAGCTGTGAAAGCTGCCATGTTGTTGCAATTTTGTAATCCACTTGGGATGCCTTGAACAGCTGCAGTGTGCCTGGAGCCCAGGGCTTCCTAGTTTCAAAAATCCTAGCCCTAGGCCTAAGCCTAACAGTAACCCTGGGAAGGTAAATCAGCCTGGTGTTAGGCGTCTTGCCAAGGAAAAAGCCGTGAAAGCAGCCATGTTGTGGCACTTTTGCACTCCCTTTTGGATGCCTTTCACAGCTGCAGTGTGCCTGGAACTCAGGGCTTCCTGCTTTTAAAAATCCTAGCCCTAGGCCGAACCCCAACCCTAAGACGAGAAAGGCAAATCAGCCAGGAATTAGGCATGTCCCCAAGGAAAAAGCTGTGGAGGCAGGCATGTTGTGGTACTTTTGCGCTCTTCTTGGGTAGTCCTTCGCAGCTGCTGTGTTCTTGGAACTCAGGGCTTTCTGGTTAATAGAACCCTTACCCTAGGCGTAACTCAAACCTTAACCCTAGGAAGGAAAATCAGCCTATGGTTCAGGATGGTCTCATGGAAATATCAGTGGTGGCAGCCAAGTTGCGTCACTTTTGCGCTCCCCTTGGGATGCCTTTCGCAGCTGCAGTGTGCCTGGAGCCCAGGGCTTCCTGGTTTTAAAAGTCCTAGGCCTAAGCCTAACAGTAACCCTAGGAAGGTAAATCAGCCGGGTATTAGGGTTCTTCCTACGGGAAAAGCCGTGAAAGCAGCCATGTTGTGGCACTTCTGCACTCCCTTTGGGATGCCTTTGGCAGATGAAGTAAGCCTGGAACTCAGGGCTTCCTGGTTAAAAAAATTCAAGCCCTAGGCTGAACCCTAACCCTAACCCTAGGCAGATAAATCAGCCTAGGTATAGGGATGGTGCCAAGGAAAAAGCTGTGAAAGCTGCCATGTTGTTGCACTTTTGTACTCCCCTTGGGATGCCTTGAACAGCTGCAGTGTGCCTGGAGCTAAGGGCTTCCTAGTTTTAAAAATCCTAGCCCTAGGCCTAAGCCTAACAGTAACCCTGGGAAGGTAAATCAGCCTGGTGTTAGGCGTCTTGCCAAGGAAAAAGCCGTGAAAGCAGCCATGTTGTGGCACTTTTGCACTCCCTTTTGGATGCCTTTCACAGCTCCAGTGTGCCTGGAACTCAGGGCTTCCTGCTTTTAAAAATCCTAGCCCTAGGCCGAACCCCAACCCTAAGACGAGAAAGGCAAATCAGCCAGGAATTAGGCATGTCCCCAAGGAAAAAGCTGTGGAGGCAGGCATGTTGTGGTACTTTTGCGCTCTTCTTGGCTAGTCCTTCGCAGCTGCTGTGTTCTTGGAACTCAGGGCTTTCTGGTTAATAGACCCTTACCCTAGGCGTAACTCAAACCTTAACCCTAGGAAGGAAAATCAGCCTATGGTTCGGGATGGTCTCATGGAAATATCAGTGGTGGCAGCCAAGTTGCGTCACTTTTGCGCTCCCCTTGGGATGCCTTTCGCAGCTGCAGTGTGCCTGGAGGCCAGGGCTTCCTGGTTTTAAAAGTCCTAGGCCTAAGCCTAACAGTAACCCTAGGAAGGTAAATCAGCCAGGTATTAGGGTTCTTCCTAAGGGAAAAGCCGTGAAAGCAGCCATGTTGTGGCACTTCTGCACTCCCTTTGGGATGCCTTTGGCAGATGAAGTAAGCCTGGAACTCAGGGCTTCCTGGTTAAAAAAATTCAAGCCCTAGGCTGAACCCTAACCCTAACCCTAGGCAGATAAATCAGCCTAGTTATAGGGATGGTGCCAAGGAAAAAGCTGTGAAAGCTGCCATGTTGTTGCACTTTTGTACTCCCCTTGGGATGCCTTGAACAGCTGCAGTGTGCCTGGAGCTAAGGGCTTCCTAGTTTTAAAAATCCTAGCCCTAGGCCTAAGCCTAACAGTAACCCTGGGAAGGTAAATCAGCCTGGTGTTAGGCGTCTTGCCAAGGAAAAAGCCGTGAAAGCAGCCATGTTGTGGCACTTTTGCACTCCCTTTTGGATGCCTTTCACAGCTGCAGTGTGCCTGGAACTCAGGGCTTCCTGCTTTTAAAAATCCTAGCCCTAGGCCGAACCCCAACCCTAAGACGAGAAAGGCAAATCAGCCAGGAATTAGGCATGTCCCCAAGGAAAAAGCTGTGGAGGCAGGCATGTTGTGGTACTTTTGCGCTCTTCTTGGCTAGTCCTTCGCAGCTGCTGTGTTCTTGGAACTCAGGGCTTTCTGGTTAATAGACCCTTACCCTAGGCGTAACTCAAACCTTAACCCTAGGAAGGAAAATCAGCCTATGGTTCGGGATGGTCTCATGGAAATATCAGTGGTGGCAGCCAAGTTGCGTCACTTTTGCGCTCCCCTTGGGATGCCTTTTGCAGCTGCAGTGTGCCTGGAGCCCAGGGCTTCCTGGTTTTAAAAGTCCTAGGCCTAAGCCTAACAGTAACCCTAGGAAGGTAAATCAGCCGGGTATTAGGGTTCTTCCTAAGGGAAAAGCCGTGAAAGCAGCCATGTTGTGGCACTTCTGCACTCCCTTTGGGATGCCTTTGGCAGATGAAGTAAGCCTGGAACTCAGGGCTTCCTGGTTAAAAAAATTCAAGCCCTAGGCTGAACCCTAACCCTAACCCTAGGCAGATAAATCAGCCTAGGTATAGGGATGGTGCCAAGGAAAAAGCTGTGAAAGCTGCCATGTTGTTGCACTTTTGTACTCCCCTTGGGATGCCTTGAACAGCTGCAGTGTGCCTGGAGCTAAGGGCTTCCTAGTTTTAAAAATCCTAGCCCTAGGCCTAAGCCTAACAGTAACCCTGGGAAGGTAAATCAGCCTGGTGTTAGGCGTCTTGCCAAGGAAAAAGCCGTGAAAGCAGCCATGTTGTGGCACTTTTGCACTCCCTTTTGGATGCCTTTCACAGCTGCAGTGTGCCTGGAACTCAGGGCTTCCTGCTTTTAAAAATCCTAGCCCTAGGCCGAACCCCAACCCTAAGACGAGAAAGGCAAATCAGCCAGGAATTAGGCATGTCCCCAAGGAAAAAGCTGTGGAGGCAGGCATGTTGTGGTACTTTTGCGCTCTTCTTGGCTAGTCCTTCGCAGCTGCTGTGTTCTTGGAACTCAGGGCTTTCTGGTTAATAGAACCCTTACCCTAGGCGTAACTCAAACCTTAACCCTAGGAAGGAAAATCAACCTATGGTTCGGGATGGTCTCATGGAAATATCAGTGGTGGCAGCCAAGTTGCGTCACTTTTGCGCTCCCCTTGGGATGCCTTTTGCAGCTGCAGTGTGCCTGGAGCCCAGGGCTTCCTGGTTTTAAAAGTCCTAGGCCTAAGCCTAACAGT
Source organism: Ammospiza caudacuta (assembly GCF_027887145.1). NCBI lineage: Eukaryota > Metazoa > Chordata > Aves > Passeriformes > Passerellidae > Ammospiza > Ammospiza caudacuta. The sequence goes on along the minus strand of NW_026683127.1, from coordinate 822,549 downwards.
AACCCTAGGAAGGTAAATCAGCCGGGTATTAGGGTTCTTCCTAAGGGAAAAGCCGTGAAAGCAGCCATGTTGTGGCACTTCTGCACTCCCTTTGGGATGCCTTTGGCAGATGAAGTAAGCCTGGAACTCAGGGCTTCCTGGTTAAAAAAATTCAAGCCCTAGGCTGAACCCTAACCCTAACCCTAGGCAGATAAATCAGCCTAGGTATAGGGATGGTGCCAAGGAAAAAGCTGTGAAAGCTGCCATGTTGTTGCACTTTTGTACTCCCCTTGGGATGCCTTGAACAGCTGCAGTGTGCCTGGAGCTAAGGGCTTCCTAGTTTTAAAAATCCTAGCCCTAGGCCTAAGCCTAACAGTAACCCTGGGAAGGTAAATCAGCCTGGTGTTAGGCGTCTTGCCAAGGAAAAAGTTGTGAAAGCAGCCATGTTGTGGCACTTTTGCACTCCCTTTTGGATGCCTTTCACAGCTCCAGTGTGCCTGGAACTCAGGGCTTCCTGCTTTTAAAAATCCTAGCCCTAGGCCGAACCCCAACCCTAAGACGAGAAAGGCAAATCAGCCAGGAATTAGGCATGTCCCCAAGGAAAAAGCTGTGGAGGCAGGCATGTTGTGGTACTTTTGCGCTCTTCTTGGCTAGTCCTTCGCAGCTGCTGTGTTCTTGGAACTCAGGGCTTTCTGGTTAATAGAACCCTTACCCTAGGCGTAACTCAAACCTTAACCCTAGGAAGGAAAATCAGCCTATGGTTCGGGATGGTCTCATGGAAATATCAGTGGTGGCAGCCAAGTTGCGTCACTTTTGCGCTCCCCTTGGGATGCCTTTTGCAGCTGCAGTGTGCCTGGAGCCCAGGGCTTCCTGGTTTTAAAAGTCCTAGGCCTAAGCCTAACAGTAACCCTAGGAAGGTAAATCAGCCGGGTATTAGGGTTCTTCCTAAGGGAAAAGCCGTGAAAGCAGCCATGTTGTGGCACTTCTGCACTCCCTTTGGGATGCCTTTGGCAGATGAAGTAAGCCTGGAACTCAGGGCTTCCTGGTTAAAGAAATCCAAGCCCTAGGCTGAACCCTAACCCTAACCCTAGGCAGATAAATCAGCCTAGGTATAGGGATGGTGCCAAGGAAAAAGCTGTGAAAGCTGCCATGTTGTTGCACTTTTGTACTCCCCTTGGGATGCCTTGAACAGCTGCAGTGTGCCTGGAGACCAGGGCTTCCTAGTTTCAAAAATCCTAGCCCTAGGCCTAAGCCTAACAGTAACCCTGGGAAAGTAAGTCAGCCTGGTGTTAGGCGTCTTGCCAAGGAAAAAGCCGTGAAAGCAGCCATGTTGTGGCACTTTTGCACTCCCTTTTGGCTGCCTTTCACAGCTCCAGTGTGCCTGGAACTCAGGGCTTCCTGCTTTTAAAAATCCTAGCCCTAGGCCGAACCCCAACCCTAAGACGAGAAAGGCAAATCAGCCATGAATTAGGCATGTCCCCAAGGAAAAAGCTGTGGAGGCAGGCATGTTGTGGTACTTTTGCGCTCTTCTTGGCTAGTCCTTCGCAGCTGCTGTGTTCTTGGAACTCAGGGCTTTCTGGTTAATAGAGCCCTTACCCTAGGCGTAACTCAAACCTTAACCCTAGGAAGGAAAATCAACCTATGGTTCGGGATGGTCTCATGGAAATATCAGTGGTGGCAGCCAAGTTGCATCACTTTTGCGCTCCCCTTGGGATGCCTTTCGCAGCTGCAGTGTGCCTGGAGCCCAGGGCTTCCTGGTTTTAAAAGTCCTAGGCCTAAGCCTAACAGTAACCCTAGGAAGGTAAATCAGCCGGGTATTAGGGTTCTTCCTAAGGGAAAAGCCGTGAAAGCACCCATGTTGTGGCACTTCTGCACTCCCTTTGGGATGCCTTTGGCAGATGAAGTAAGCCTGGAACTCAGTGCTTCCTGGTTAAAGAAATCCAAGCCCTAGGCTGAACTCTAACCCTAACCCTAGGCAGATAAATCAGCCTAGGTATAGGGATGGTGCCAAGGAAAAAGCTGTGAAAGCTGCCATGTTGTTGCACTTTTGTACTCCCCTTGGGATGCCTTGAATTGCTGCAGTGTGCCTGGAGACCAGGGCTTCCTAGTTTTAAAAATCCTAGCCCTAGGCCTAAGCCTAACAGTAACCCTGGGAAGGTAAATCAGCCTGGTGTTAGGCGTCTTGCCAAGGAAAAAGCCGTGAAAGCAGCCATGTTGTGGCACTTTTGCACTCCCTTTTGGATGCCTTTCACAGCTGCAGTGTGCCTGGAACTCAGGGCTTCCTGCTTTTAAAAATCCTAGCCCTAGGCCAAACCCCAACCCTAAGACGAGAAAGGCAAATCAGCCAGGAATTAGGCATGTCCCCAAGGAAAAAGCTGTGGAGGCAGGCATGTTGTGGTACTTTTGCGCTCTTCTTGGCTAGTCCTTCGCAGCTGCTGTGTTCTTGGAACTCAGGGCTTTCTGGTTAATAGACCCTTACCCTAGGCGTAACTCAAACCTTAACCCTAGGAAGGAAAATCAACCTATGGTTCGGGATGGTCTCATGGAAATATCAGTGGTGGCAGCCAAGTTGCGTCACTTTTGCGCTCCCCTTGGGATGCCTTTCGCAGCTGCAGTGTGCCTGGAGCCCAGGGCTTCCTGGTTTTAAAAGTCCTAGGCCTAAGCCTAACAGTAACCCTAGGAAGGTAAATCAGCCGGGTATTAGGGTTCTTCCTAAGGGAAAAGCCGTGAAAGCAGCCATGTTGTGGCACTTCTGCACTCCCTTTGGGATGCCTTTGGCAGATGAAGTAAGCCTGGAACTCAGGGCTTCCTGGTTAAAGAAATCCAAGCCCTAGGCTGAACTCTAACCCTAACCCTAGGCAGATAAATCAGCCTAGGTATAGGGATGGTGCCAAGGAAAAAGCTGTGAAAGCTGCCATGTTGTTGCACTTTTGTACTCCCCTTGGGATGCCTTGAACAGCTGCAGTGTGCCTGGAGCTAAGGGCTTCCTAGTTTTAAAAATCCTAGCCCTAGGCCTAAGCCTAACAGTAACCCTGGGAAGGTAAATCAGCCTGGTGTTAGGCGTCTTGCCAAGGAAAAAGCCGTGAAAGCAGCCATGTTGTGGCACTTTTGCACTCCCTTTTGGATGCCTTTCACAGCTCCAGTGTGCCTGGAACTCAGGGCTTCCTGATTTTAAAAATCCTAGCCCTAGGCCGAACCCCAACCCTAAGACGAGAAAGGCAAATCAGCCAGGAATTAGGCATGTCCCCAAGGAAAAAGCTGTGGAGGCAGGCATGTTGTGGTACTTTTGCGCTCTTCTTGGCTAGTCCTTCGCAGCTGCTGTGTTCTTGGAACTCAGGGCTTTCTGGTTAATAGACCCTTACCCTAGGCGTAACTCAAACCTTAACCCTAGGAAGGAAAATCAACCTATGGTTCGGGATGGTCTCATGGAAATATCAGTGGTGGCAGCCAAGTTGCGTCACTTTTGCGCTCCCCTTGGGATGCCTTTCGCAGCTGCAGTGTGCCTGGAGCCCAGGGCTTCCTGGTTTTAAAAGTCCTAGGCCTAAGCCTAACAGTAACCCTAGGAAGGTAAATCAGCCGGGTATTAGGGTTCTTCCTAAGGGAAAAGCCGTGAAAGCAGCCATGTTGTGGCACTTCTGCACTCCCTTTGGGATGCCTTTGGCAGATGAAGTAAGCCTGGAACTCAGGGCTTCCTGGTTAAAAAAATTCAAGCCCTAGGCTGAACCCTAACCCTAACCCTAGGCAGATAAATCAGCCTAGGTATAGGGATGGTGCCAAGGAAAAAGCTGTGAAAGCTGCCATGTTGTTGCACTTTTGTACTCCCCTTGGGATGCCTTGAACAGCTGCAGTGTGCCTGGAGCTAAGGGCTTCCTAGTTTTAAAAATCCTAGCCCTAGGCCTAAGCCTAACAGTAACCCTGGGAAGGTAAATCAGCCTGGTGTTAGGCGTCTTGCCAAGGAAAAAGCCGTGAAAGCAGCCATGTTGTGGCACTTTTGCACTCCCTTTTGGATGCCTTTCACAGCTGCAGTGTGCCTGGAACTCAGGGCTTCCTGCTTTTAAAAATCCTAGCCCTAGGCCGAACCCCAACCCTAAGACGAGAAAGGCAAATCAGCCAGGAATTAGGCATGTCCCCAAGGAAAAAGCTGTGGAGGCAGGCATGTTGTGGTACTTTTGCGCTCTTCTTGGCTAGTCCTTCGCAGCTGCTGTGTTCTTGGAACTCAGGGCTTTCTGGTTAATAGAACCCTTACCCTAGGCGTAACTCAAACCTTAACCCTAGGAAGGAAAATCAGCCTATGGTTCGGGATGGTCTCATGGAAATATCAGTGGTGGCAGCCAAGTTGCGTCACTTTTGCGCTCCCCTTGGGATGCCTTTTGCAGCTGCAGTGTGCCTGGAGCCCAGGGCTTCCTGGTTTTAAAAGTCCTAGGCCTAAGCCTAACAGTAACCCTAGGAAGGTAAATCAGCCGGGTATTAGGGTTCTTCCTAAGGGAAAAGCCGTGAAAGCAGCCATGTTGTGGCACTTCTGCACTCCCTTTGGGATGCCTTTGGCAGATGAAGTAAGCCTGGAACTCAGGGCTTCCTGGTTAAAGAAATCCAAGCCCTAGGCTGAACCCTAACCCTAACCCTAGGCAGATAAATCAGCCTAGGTATAGGGATGGTGCCAAGGAAAAAGCTGTGAAAGCTGCCATGTTGTTGCACTTTTGTACTCCCCTTGGGATGCCTTGAACAGCTGCAGTGTGCCTGGAGCCCAGGGCTTCCTAGTTTCAAAAATCCTAGCCCTAGGCCTAAGCCTAACAGTAACCCTGGGAAAGTATGTCAGCCTGGTGTTAGGCTTCTTGCCAAGGAAAAAGCCGTGAAAGCAGCCATGTTGTGGCACTTTTGCACTCCCTTTTGGATGCCTTTCACAGCTCCAGTGTGCCTGGAACTCAGGGCTTCCTGCTTTTAAAAATCCTAGCCCTAGGCCGAACCCCAACCCTAAGACGAGAAAGGCAAATCAGCCAGGAATTAGGCATGTCCCCAAGGAAAAAGCTGTGGAGGCAGGCATGTTGTGGTACTTTTGCGCTCTTCTTGGCTAGTCCTTCGCAGCTGCTGTGTTCTTGGAACTCAGGGCTTTCTGGTTAATAGAACCCTTACCCTAGGCGTAACTCAAACCTTAACCCTAGGAAGGAAAATCAGCCTATGGTTCGGGATGGTCTCATGGAAATATCAGTGGTGGCAGCCAAGTTGCGTCACTTTTGCGCTCCCCTTGGGATGCCTTTTGCAGCTGCAGTGTGCCTGGAGCCCAGGGCTTCCTGGTTTTAAAAGTCCTAGGCCTAAGCCTAACAGTAACCCTAGGAAGGTAAATCAGCCGGGTATTAGGGTTCTTCCTAAGGGAAAAGCCGTGAAAGCAGCCATGTTGTGGCACTTCTGCACTCCCTTTGGGATGCCTTTGGCAGATGAAGTAAGCCTGGAACTCAGGGCTTCCTGGTTAAAGAAATCCAAGCCCTAGGCTGAACCCTAACCCTAACCCTAGGCAGATAAATCAGCCTAGGTATAGGGATGGTGCCAAGGAAAAAGCTGTGAAAGCTGCCATGTTGTTGCACTTTTGTACTCCCCTTGGGATGCCTTGAACAGCTGCAGTGTGCCTGGAGCTAAGGGCTTCCTAGTTTTAAAAATCCTAGCCCTAGGCCTAAGCCTAACAGTAACCCTGGGAAAGTAAGTCAGCCTGGTGTTAGGCGTCTTGCCAAGGAAAAAGCCGTGAAAGCAGCCATGTTGTGGCACTTTTGCACTCCCTTTTGGATGCCTTTCACAGCTGCAGTGTGCCTGGAACTCAGGGCTTCCTGCTTTTAAAAATCCTAGCCCTAGGCCGAACCCCAACCCTAAGACGAGAAAGGCAAATCAGCCAGGAATTAGGCATGTCCCCAAGGAAAAAGCTGTGGAGGCAGGCATGTTGTGGTACTTTTGCGCCCTTCTTGGCTGGTCCTTCGCAGCTGCTGTGTTCTTGGAACTCAGGGCTTTCTGGTTAATAGACCCTTACCCTAGGCGTAACTCAAACCTTAACCCTAGGAAGGAAAATCAACCTATGGTTCGGGATGGTCTCATGGAAATATCAGTGGTGGCAGCCAAGTTGCGTCACTTTTGCGCTCCCCTTGGGATGCCTTTCGCAGCTGCAGTGTGCCTGGAGCCCAGGGCTTCCTGGTTTTAAAAGTCCTAGGCCTAAGCCTAACAGTAACCCTAGGAAGGTAAATCAGCCGGGTATTAGGGTTCTTCCTAAGGGAAAAGCCGTGAAAGCAGCCATGTTGTGGCACTTCTGCACTCCCTTTGGGATGCCTTTGGCAGATGAAGTAAGCCTGGAACTCAGGGCTTCCTGGTTAAAGAAATCCAAGCCCTAGGCTGAACTCTAACCCTAACCCTAGGCAGATAAATCAGCCTAGGTATAGGGATGGTGCCAAGGAAAAAGCTGTGAAAGCTGCCATGTTGTTGCACTTTTGTACTCCCCTTGGGATGCCTTGAACAGCTGCAGTGTGCCTGGAGCCCAGGGCTTCCTAGTTTTAAAAATCCTAGCCCTAGGCCTAAGCCTAACAGTAACCCTGGGAAAGTAAATCAGCCTGGTGTTAGGCGTCTTGCCAAGGAAAAAGCCGTGAAAGCAGCCATGTTGTGGCACTTTTGCACTCCCTTTTGGATGCCTTTCACAGCTGCAGTGTGCCTGGAACTCAGGGCTTCCTGATTTTAAAAATCCTAGCCCTAGGCCGAACCCCAACCCTAAGACGAGAAAGGCAAATCAGCCAGGAATTAGGCATGTCCCCAAGGAAAAAGCTGTGGAGGCAGGCATGTTGTGGTACTTTTGCGCTCTTCTTGGCTAGTCCTTCGCAGCTGCTGTGTTCTTGGAACTCAGGGCTTTCTGGTTAATAGAACCCTTACCCTAGGCGTAACTCAAACCTTAACCCTAGGAAGGAAAATCAGCCTATGGTTCGGGATGGTCTCATGGAAATATCAGTGGTGGCAGCCAAGTTGCGTCACTTTTGCGCTCCCCTTGGGATGCCTTTTGCAGCTGCAGTGTGCCTGGAGCCCAGGGCTTCCTGGTTTTAAAAGTCCTAGGCCTAAGCCTAACAGTAACCCTAGGAAGGTAAATCAGCCGGGTATTAGGGTTCTTCCTAAGGGAAAAGCCGTGAAAGCAGCCATGTTGTGGCACTTCTGCACTCCCTTTGGGATGCCTTTGGCAGATGAAGTAAGCCTGGAACTCAGGGCTTCCTGGTTAAAGAAATCCAAGCCCTAGGCTGAACTCTAACCCTAACCCTAGGCAGATAAATCAGCCTAGGTATAGGGATGGTGCCAAGGAAAAAGCTGTGAAAGCTGCCATGTTGTTGCACTTTTGTACTCCCCTTGGGATGCCTTGAACAGCTGCAGTGTGCCTGGAGCTAAGGGCTTCCTAGTTTTAAAAATCCTAGCCCTAGGCCTAAGCCTAACAGTAACCCTGGGAAGGTAAATCAGCCTGGTGTTAGGCGTCTTGCCAAGGAAAAAGCCGTGAAAGCAGCCATGTTGTGGCACTTTTGCACTCCCTTTTGGATGCCTTTCACAGCTCCAGTGTGCCTGGAACTCAGGGCTTCCTGCTCTTAAAAATCCTAGCCCTAGGCCGAACCCCAACCCTAAGACGAGAAAGGCAAATCAGCCAGGAATTAGGCATGTCCCCAAGGAAAAAGCTGTGGAGGCAGGCATGTTGTGGTACTTTTGCGCTCTTCTTGGCTAGTCCTTCGCAGCTGCTGTGTTCTTGGAACTCAGGGCTTTCTGGTTAATAGAACCCTTACCCTAGGCGTAACTCAAACCTTAAGCCTAGGAAGGAAAATCAGCCTATGGTTCGGGATGGTCTCATGGAAATATCAGTGGTGGCAGCCAAGTTGCGTCACTTTTGCGCTCCCCTTGGGATGCCTTTTGCAGCTGCAGTGTGCCTGGAGTCCAGGGCTTCCTGGTTTTAAAAGTCCTAGGCCTAAGCCTAACAGTAACCCTAGGAAGGTAAATCAGCCGGGTATTAGGGTTCTTCCTAAGGGAAAAGCCGTGAAAGCAGCCATGTTGTGGCACTTCTGCACTCCCTTTGGGATGCCTTTGGCAGATGAAGTAAGCCTGGAACTCAGGGCTTCCTGGTTAAAGAAATCCAAGCCCTAGGCTGAAGCCTAACCCTAACCCTAGGCAGATAAATCAGCCTAGGTATAGGGATGGTGCCAAGGAAAAAGCTGTGAAAGCTGCCATGTTGTTGCACTTTTGTACTCCCCTTGGGATGCCTTGAACAGCTGCAGTGTGCCTGGAGCCCAGGTCTTCCTCGTTTCAAAAATCCTAGCCCTAGGCCTAAGCCTAACAGTAACCCTGGGAAAGTATGTCAGCCTGGTGTTAGGCTTCTTGCCAAGGAAAAAGCCGTGAAAGCAGCCATGTTGTGGCACTTTTGCACTCCCTTTTGGATGCCTTTCACAGCTCCAGTGTGCCTGGAACTCAGGGCTTCCTGCTTTTAAAAATCCTAGCCCTAGGCCGAACCCCAACCCTAAGACGAGAAAGGCAAATCAGCCAGGAATTAGGCATGTCCCCAAGGAAAAAGCTGTGGAGGCAGGCATGTTGTGGTACTTTTGCGCTCTTCTTGGCTAGTCCTTCGCAGCTGCTGTGTTCTTGGAACTCAGGGCTTTCTGGTTAATAGAACCCTTACCCTAGGCGTAACTCAAACCTTAACCCTAGGAAGGAAAATCAGCCTATGGTTCGGGATGGTCTCATGGAAATATCAGTGGTGGCAGCCAAGTTGCGTCACTTTTGCGCTCCCCTTGGGATGCCTTTTGCAGCTGCAGTGTGCCTGGAGCCCAGGGCTTCCTGGTTTTAAAAGTCCTAGGCCTAAGCCTAACAGTAACCCTAGGAAGGTAAATCAGCCGGGTATTAGGGTTCTTCCTAAGGGAAAAGCCGTGAAAGCAGCCATGTTGTGGCACTTCTGCACTCCCTTTGGGATGCCTTTGGCAGATGAAGTAAGCCTGGAACTCAGGGCTTCCTGGTTAAAGAAATCCAAGCCCTAGGCTGAAGCCTAACCCTAACCCTAGGCAGATAAATCAGCCTAGGTATAGGGATGGTGCCAAGGAAAAAGCTGTGAAAGCTGCCATGTTGTTGCACTTTTGTACTCCCCTTGGGATGCCTTGAACAGCTGCAGTGTGCCTGGAGCTAAGGGCTTCCTAGTTTTAAAAATCCTAGCCCTAGGCCTAAGCCTAACAGTAACCCTGGGAAGGTAAATCAGCCTGGTGTTAGGCGTCTTGCCAAGGAAAAAGCCGTGAAAGCAGCCATGTTGTGGCACTTTTGCACTCCCTTTTGGATGCCTTTCACAGCTCCAGTGTGCCTGGAACTCAGGGCTTCCTGCTCTTAAAAATCCTAGCCCTAGGCCGAACCCCAACCCTAAGACGAGAAAGGCAAATCAGCCAGGAATTAGGCATGTCCCCAAGGAAAAAGCTGTGGAGGCAGGCATGTTGTGGTACTTTTGCGCTCTTCTTGGCTAGTCCTTCGCAGCTGCTGTGTTCTTGGAACTCAGGGCTTTCTGGTTAATAGAGCCCTTACCCTAGGCGTAACTCAAACCTTAACCCTAGGAAGGAAAATCAGCCTATGGTTCGGGATGGTCTCATGGAAATATCAGTGGTGGCAGCCAAGTTGCGTCACTTTTGCGCTCCCCTTGGGATGCCTTTTGCAGCTGCAGTGTGCCTGGAGCCCAGGGCTTCCTGGTTTTAAAAGTCCTAGGCCTAAGCCTAACAGTAACCCTAGGAAGGTAAATCAGCCGGGTATTAGGGTACTTCCTAAGGGAAAAGCCGTGAAAGCAGCCATGTTGTGGCACTTCTGCACTCCCTTTGGGATGCCTTTGGCAGATGAAGTAAGCCTGGAACTCAGGGCTTCCTGGTTAAAGAAATCCAAGCCCTAGGCTGAACCCTAACCCTAACCCTAGGCAGATAAATCAGCCTAGGTATAGGGATGGTGCCAAGGAAAAAGCTGTGAAAGCTGCCATGTTGTTGCACTTTTGTACTCCCCTTGGGATGCCTTGAACAGCTGCAGTGTGCCTGGAGCTAAGGGCTTCCTAGTTTTAAAAATCCTAGCCCTAGGCCTAAGCCTAACAGTAACCCTGGGAAGGTAAATCAGCCTGGTGTTAGGCGTCTTGCCAAGGAAAAAGCCGTGAAAGCAGCCATGTTGTGGCACTTTTGCACTCCCTTTTGGATGCCTTTCACAGCTCCAGTGTGCCTGGAACTCAGGGCTTCCTGCTCTTAAAAATCCTAGCCCTAGGCCGAACCCCAACCCTAAGACGAGAAAGGCAAATCAGCCAGGAATTAGGCATGTCCCCAAGGAAAAAGCTGTGGAGGCAGGCATGTTGTGGTACTTTTGCGCTCTTCTTGGCTAGTCCTTCGCAGCTGCTGTGTTCTTGGAACTCAGGGCTTTCTGGTTAATAGACCCTTACCCTAGGCGTAACTCAAACCTTAACCCTAGGAAGGAAAATCAGCCTATGGTTCGGGATGGTCTCATGGAAATATCAGTGGTGGCAGCCAAGTTGCGTCACTTTTGCGCTCCCCTTGGGATGCCTTTCGCAGCTGCAGTGTGCCTGGAGCCCAGGGCTTCCTGGTTTTAAAAGTCCTAGGCCTAAGCCTAACAGTAACCCTAGGAAGGTAAATCAGCCGGGTATTAGGGTTCTTCCTAAGGGAAAAGCCGTGAAAGCAGCCATGTTGTGGCACTTCTGCACTCCCTTTGGGATGCCTTTGGCAGATGAAGTAAGCCTGGAACTCAGGGCTTCCTGGTTAAAGAAATCCAAGCCCTAGGCTGAAGCCTAACCCTAACCCTAGGCAGATAAATCAGCCTAGGTATAGGGATGGTGCCAAGGAAAAAGCTGTGAAAGCTGCCATGTTGTTGCACTTTTGTACTCCCCTTGGGATGCCTTGAACAGCTGCAGTGTGCCTGGAGCCCAGGTCTTCCTCGTTTCAAAAATCCTAGCCCTAGGCCTAAGCCTAACAGTAACCCTGGGAAAGTATGTCAGCCTGGTGTTAGGCTTCTTGCCAAGGAAAAAGCCGTGAAAGCAGCCATGTTGTGGCACTTTTGCACTCCCTTTTGGATGCCTTTCACAGCTGCAGTGTGCCTGGAACTCAGGGCTTCCTGCTTTTAAAAATCCTAGCCCTAGGCCGAACCCCAACCCTAAGACGAGAAAGGCAAATCAGCCAGGAATTAGGCATGTCCCCAAGGAAAAAGCTGTGGAGGCAGGCATGTTGTGGTACTTTTGCGCTCTTCTTGGCTAGTCCTTCGCAGCTGCTGTGTTCTTGGAACTCAGGGCTTTCTGGTTAATAGAACCCTTACCCTAGGCGTAACTCAAACCTTAACCCTAGGAAGGAAAATCAGCCTATGGTTCGGGATGGTCTCATGGAAATATCAGTGGTGGCAGCCAAGTTGCGTCACTTTTGCGCTCCCCTTGGGATGCCTTTTGCAGCTGCAGTGTGCCTGGAGCCCAGGGCTTCCTGGTTTTAAAAGTCCTAGGCCTAAGCCTAACAGTAACCCTAGGAAGGTAAATCAGCCGGGTATTAGGGTTCTTCCTAAGGGAAAAGCCGTGAAAGCAGCCATGTTGTGGCACTTCTGCACTCCCTTTGGGATGCCTTTGGCAGATGAAGTAAGCCTGGAACTCAGGGCTTCCTGGTTAAAGAAATCCAAGCCCTAGGCTGAACTCTAACCCTAACCCTAGGCAGATAAATCAGCCTAGGTATAGGGATGGTGCCAAGGAAAAAGCTGTGAAAGCTGCCATGTTGTTGCACTTTTGTACTCCCCTTGGGATGCCTTGAACAGCTGCAGTGTGCCTGGAGCTAAGGGCTTCCTAGTTTTAAAAATCCTAGCCCTAGGCCTAAGCCTAACAGTAACCCTGGGAAGGTAAATCAGCCTGGTGTTAGGCGTCTTGCCAAGGAAAAAGCCGTGAAAGCAGCCATGTTGTGGCACTTTTGCACTCCCTTTTGGATGCCTTTCACAGCTCCAGTGTGCCTGGAACTCAGGGCTTCCTGCTCTTAAAAATCCTAGCCCTAGGCCGAACCCCAACCCTAAGACGAGAAAGGCAAATCAGCCAGGAATTAGGCATGTCCCCAAGGAAAAAGCTGTGGAGGCAGGCATGTTGTGGTACTTTTGCGCTCTTCTTGGCTAGTCCTTCGCAGCTGCTGTGTTCTTGGAACTCAGGGCTTTCTGGTTAATAGAACCCTTACCCTAGGCGTAACTCAAACCTTAAGCCTAGGAAGGAAAATCAGCCTATGGTTCGGGATGGTCTCATGGAAATATCAGTGGTGGCAGCCAAGTTGCGTCACTTTTGCGCTCCCCTTGGGATGCCTTTTGCAGCTGCAGTGTGCCTGGAGTCCAGGGCTTCCTGGTTTTAAAAGTCCTAGGCCTAAGCCTAACAGTAACCCTAGGAAGGTAAATCAGCCGGGTATTAGGGTTCTTCCTAAGGGAAAAGCCGTGAAAGCAGCCATGTTGTGGCACTTCTGCACTCCCTTTGGGATGCCTTTGGCAGATGAAGTAAGCCTGGAACTCAGGGCTTCCTGGTTAAAGAAATCCAAGCCCTAGGCTGAAGCCTAACCCTAACCCTAGGCAGATAAATCAGCCTAGGTATAGGGATGGTGCCAAGGAAAAAGCTGTGAAAGCTGCCATGTTGTTGCACTTTTGTACTCCCCTTGGGATGCCTTGAACAGCTGCAGTGTGCCTGGAGCCCAGGTCTTCCTCGTTTCAAAAATCCTAGCCCTAGGCCTAAGCCTAACAGTAACCCTGGGAAAGTATGTCAGCCTGGTGTTAGGCTTCTTGCCAAGGAAAAAGCCGTGAAAGCAGCCATGTTGTGGCACTTTTGCACTCCCTTTTGGATGCCTTTCACAGCTCCAGTGTGCCTGGAACTCAGGGCTTCCTGCTTTTAAAAATCCTAGCCCTAGGCCGAACCCCAACCCTAAGACGAGAAAGGCAAATCAGCCAGGAATTAGGCATGTCCCCAAGGAAAAAGCTGTGGAGGCAGGCATGTTGTGGTACTTTTGCGCTCTTCTTGGCTAGTCCTTCGCAGCTGCTGTGTTCTTGGAACTCAGGGCTTTCTGGTTAATAGAACCCTTACCCTAGGCGTAACTCAAACCTTAACCCTAGGAAGGAAAATCAGCCTATGGTTCGGGATGGTCTCATGGAAATATCAGTGGTGGCAGCCAAGTTGCGTCACTTTTGCGCTCCCCTTGGGATGCCTTTTGCAGCTGCAGTGTGCCTGGAGCCCAGGGCTTCCTGGTTTTAAAAGTCCTAGGCCTAAGCCTAACAGTAACCCTAGGAAGGTAAATCAGCCGGGTATTAGGGTTCTTCCTAAGGGAAAAGCCGTGAAAGCAGCCATGTTGTGGCACTTCTGCACTCCCTTTGGGATGCCTTTGGCAGATGAAGTAAGCCTGGAACTCAGGGCTTCCTGGTTAAAGAAATCCAAGCCCTAGGCTGAAGCCTAACCCTAACCCTAGGCAGATAAATCAGCCTAGGTATAGGGATGGTGCCAAGGAAAAAGCTGTGAAAGCTGCCATGTTGTTGCACTTTTGTACTCCCCTTGGGATGCCTTGAACAGCTGCAGTGTGCCTGGAGCTAAGGGCTTCCTAGTTTTAAAAATCCTAGCCCTAGGCCTAAGCCTAACAGTAACCCTGGGAAGGTAAATCAGCCTGGTGTTAGGCGTCTTGCCAAGGAAAAAGCCGTGAAAGCAGCCATGTTGTGGCACTTTTGCACTCCCTTTTGGATGCCTTTCACAGCTCCAGTGTGCCTGGAACTCAGGGCTTCCTGCTCTTAAAAATCCTAGCCCTAGGCCGAACCCCAACCCTAAGACGAGAAAGGCAAATCAGCCAGGAATTAGGCATGTCCCCAAGGAAAAAGCTGTGGAGGCAGGCATGTTGTGGTACTTTTGCGCTCTTCTTGGCTAGTCCTTCGCAGCTGCTGTGTTCTTGGAACTCAGGGCTTTCTGGTTAATAGAGCCCTTACCCTAGGCGTAACTCAAACCTTAACCCTAGGAAGGAAAATCAGCCTATGGTTCGGGATGGTCTCATGGAAATATCAGTGGTGGCAGCCAAGTTGCGTCACTTTTGCGCTCCCCTTGGGATGCCTTTTGCAGCTGCAGTGTGCCTGGAGCCCAGGGCTTCCTGGTTTTAAAAGTCCTAGGCCTAAGCCTAACAGTAACCCTAGGAAGGTAAATCAGCCGGGTATTAGGGTACTTCCTAAGGGAAAAGCCGTGAAAGCAGCCATGTTGTGGCACTTCTGCACTCCCTTTGGGATGCCTTTGGCAGATGAAGTAAGCCTGGAACTCAGGGCTTCCTGGTTAAAGAAATCCAAGCCCTAGGCTGAACCCTAACCCTAACCCTAGGCAGATAAATCAGCCTAGGTATAGGGATGGTGCCAAGGAAAAAGCTGTGAAAGCTGCCATGTTGTTGCACTTTTGTACTCCCCTTGGGATGCCTTGAACAGCTGCAGTGTGCCTGGAGCTAAGGGCTTCCTAGTTTTAAAAATCCTAGCCCTAGGCCTAAGCCTAACAGTAACCCTGGGAAGGTAAATCAGCCTGGTGTTAGGCGTCTTGCCAAGGAAAAAGCCGTGAAAGCAGCCATGTTGTGGCACTTTTGCACTCCCTTTTGGATGCCTTTCACAGCTCCAGTGTGCCTGGAACTCAGGGCTTCCTGCTCTTAAAAATCCTAGCCCTAGGCCGAACCCCAACCCTAAGACGAGAAAGGCAAATCAGCCAGGAATTAGGCATGTCCCCAAGGAAAAAGCTGTGGAGGCAGGCATGTTGTGGTACTTTTGCGCTCTTCTTGGCTAGTCCTTCGCAGCTGCTGTGTTCTTGGAACTCAGGGCTTTCTGGTTAATAGACCCTTACCCTAGGCGTAACTCAAACCTTAACCCTAGGAAGGAAAATCAGCCTATGGTTCGGGATGGTCTCATGGAAATATCAGTGGTGGCAGCCAAGTTGCGTCACTTTTGCGCTCCCCTTGGGATGCCTTTCGCAGCTGCAGTGTGCCTGGAGCCCAGGGCTTCCTGGTTTTAAAAGTCCTAGGCCTAAGCCTAACAGTAACCCTAGGAAGGTAAATCAGCCGGGTATTAGGGTTCTTCCTAAGGGAAAAGCCGTGAAAGCAGCCATGTTGTGGCACTTCTGCACTCCCTTTGGGATGCCTTTGGCAGATGAAGTAAGCCTGGAACTCAGGGCTTCCTGGTTAAAGAAATCCAAGCCCTAGGCTGAAGCCTAACCCTAACCCTAGGCAGATAAATCAGCCTAGGTATAGGGATGGTGCCAAGGAAAAAGCTGTGAAAGCTGCCATGTTGTTGCACTTTTGTACTCCCCTTGGGATGCCTTGAACAGCTGCAGTGTGCCTGGAGCCCAGGTCTTCCTCGTTTCAAAAATCCTAGCCCTAGGCCTAAGCCTAACAGTAACCCTGGGAAAGTATGTCAGCCTGGTGTTAGGCTTCTTGCCAAGGAAAAAGCCGTGAAAGCAGCCATGTTGTGGCACTTTTGCACTCCCTTTTGGATGCCTTTCACAGCTGCAGTGTGCCTGGAACTCAGGGCTTCCTGCTTTTAAAAATCCTAGCCCTAGGCCGAACCCCAACCCTAAGACGAGAAAGGCAAATCAGCCAGGAATTAGGCATGTCCCCAAGGAAAAAGCTGTGGAGGCAGGCATGTTGTGGTACTTTTGCGCTCTTCTTGGCTAGTCCTTCGCAGCTGCTGTGTTCTTGGAACTCAGGGCTTTCTGGTTAATAGAACCCTTACCCTAGGCGTAACTCAAACCTTAACCCTAGGAAGGAAAATCAGCCTATGGTTCGGGATGGTCTCATGGAAATATCAGTGGTGGCAGCCAAGTTGCGTCACTTTTGCGCTCCCCTTGGGATGCCTTTTGCAGCTGCAGTGTGCCTGGAGCCCAGGGCTTCCTGGTTTTAAAAGTCCTAGGCCTAAGCCTAACAGTAACCCTAGGAAGGTAAATCAGCCGGGTATTAGGGTTCTTCCTAAGGGAAAAGCCGTGAAAGCAGCCATGTTGTGGCACTTCTGCACTCCCTTTGGGATGCCTTTGGCAGATGAAGTAAGCCTGGAACTCAGGGCTTCCTGGTTAAAGAAATCCAAGCCCTAGGCTGAAGCCTAACCCTAACCCTAGGCAGATAAATCAGCCTAGGTATAGGGATGGTGCCAAGGAAAAAGCTGTGAAAGCTGCCATGTTGTTGCACTTTTGTACTCCCCTTGGGATGCCTTGAACAGCTGCAGTGTGCCTGGAGCTAAGGGCTTCCTAGTTTTAAAAATCCTAGCCCTAGGCCTAAGCCTAACAGTAACCCTGGGAAGGTAAATCAGCCTGGTGTTAGGCGTCTTGCCAAGGAAAAAGCCGTGAAAGCAGCCATGTTGTGGCACTTTTGCACTCCCTTTTGGATGCCTTTCACAGCTCCAGTGTGCCTGGAACTCAGGGCTTCCTGCTCTTAAAAATCCTAGCCCTAGGCCGAACCCCAACCCTAAGACGAGAAAGGCAAATCAGCCAGGAATTAGGCATGTCCCCAAGGAAAAAGCTGTGGAGGCAGGCATGTTGTGGTACTTTTGCGCTCTTCTTGGCTAGTCCTTCGCAGCTGCTGTGTTCTTGGAACTCAGGGCTTTCTGGTTAATAGACCCTTACCCTAGGCGTAACTCAAACCTTAACCCTAGGAAGGAAAATCAGCCTATGGTTCGGGATGGTCTCATGGAAATATCAGTGGTGGCAGCCAAGTTGCGTCACTTTTGCGCTCCCCTTGGGATGCCTTTTGCAGCTGCAGTGTGCCTGGAGCCCAGGGCTTCCTGGTTTTAAAAGTCCTAGGCCTAAGCCTAACAGTAACCCTAGGAAGGTAAATCAGCCGGGTATTAGGGTACTTCCTAAGGGAAAAGCCGTGAAAGCAGCCATGTTGTGGCACTTCTGCACTCCCTTTGGGATGCCTTTGGCAGATGAAGTAAGCCTGGAACTCAGGGCTTCCTGGTTAAAGAAATCCAAGCCCTAGGCTGAACCCTAACCCTAACCCTAGGCAGATAAATCAGCCTAGGTATAGGGATGGTGCCAAGGAAAAAGCTGTGAAAGCTGCCATGTTGTTGCACTTTTGTACTCCCCTTGGGATGCCTTGAACAGCTGCAGTGTGCCTGGAGCTAAGGGCTTCCTAGTTTTAAAAATCCTAGCCCTAGGCCTAAGCCTAACAGTAACCCTGGGAAGGTAAATCAGCCTGGTGTTAGGCGTCTTGCCAAGGAAAAAGCCGTGAAAGCAGCCATGTTGTGGCACTTTTGCACTCCCTTTTGGATGCCTTTCACAGCTCCAGTGTGCCTGGAACTCAGGGCTTCCTGCTCTTAAAAATCCTAGCCCTAGGCCGAACCCCAACCCTAAGACGAGAAAGGCAAATCAGCCAGGAATTAGGCATGTCCCCAAGGAAAAAGCTGTGGAGGCAGGCATGTTGTGGTACTTTTGCGCTCTTCTTGGCTAGTCCTTCGCAGCTGCTGTGTTCTTGGAACTCAGGGCTTTCTGGTTAATAGACCCTTACCCTAGGCGTAACTCAAACCTTAACCCTAGGAAGGAAAATCAGCCTATGGTTCGGGATGGTCTCATGGAAATATCAGTGGTGGCAGCCAAGTTGCGTCACTTTTGCGCTCCCCTTGGGATGCCTTTCGCAGCTGCAGTGTGCCTGGAGCCCAGGGCTTCCTGGTTTTAAAAGTCCTAGGCCTAAGCCTAACAGTAACCCTAGGAAGGTAAATCAGCCGGGTATTAGGGTTCTTCCTAAGGGAAAAGCCGTGAAAGCAGCCATGTTGTGGCACTTCTGCACTCCCTTTGGGATGCCTTTGGCAGATGAAGTAAGCCTGGAACTCAGGGCTTCCTGGTTAAAGAAATCCAAGCCCTAGGCTGAACCCTAACCCTAACCCTAGGCAGATAAATCAGCCTAGGTATAGGGATGGTGCCAAGCAAAAAGCTGTGAAAGCTGCCATGTTGTTGCACTTTTGTACTCCCCTTGGGATGCCTTGAACAGCTGCAGTGTGCCTGGAGCTAAGGGCTTCCTAGTTTTAAAAATCCTAGCCCTACGCCTAAGCCTAACAGTAACCCTGGGAAGGTAAATCAGCCTGGTGTTAGGCGTCTTGCCAAGGAAAAAGCCGTGAAAGCAGCCATGTTGTGGCACTTTTGCACTCCCTTTTGGATGCCTTTCACAGCTCCAGTGTGCCTGGAACTCAGGGCTTCCTGCTCTTAAAAATCCTAGCCCTAGGCCGAACCCCAACCCTAAGACGAGAAAGGCAAATCAGCCAGGAATTAGGCATGTCCCCAAGGAAAAAGCTGTGGAGGCAGGCATGTTGTGGTACTTTTGCGCTCTTCTTGGCTAGTCCTTCGCAGCTGCTGTGTTCTTGGAACTCAGGGCTTTCTGGTTAATAGACCCTTACCCTAGGCGTAACTCAAACCTTAACCCTAGGAAGGAAAATCAGCCTATGGTTCGGGATGCTCTCTTGGAAATATCAGCGGTGGCAGCCAAGTTGCATCACTTTTGCGCTCCCCTTGGGATGCCTTTCGCAGCTGCAGTGTGCCTGGAGCCCAGGGCTTCCTGGTTTTAAAAGTCCTAGGCCTAAGCCTAACAGTAACCCTAGGAAGGTAAATCAGCCGGGTATTAGGGTTCTTCCTAAGGGAAAAGCCGTGAAAGCAGCCATGTTGTGGCACTTCTGCACTCCCTTTGGGATGCCTTTGGCAGATGAAGTAAGCCTGGAACTCAGGGCTTCCTGGTTAAAAAAATTCAAGCCCTAGGCTGAACCCTAACTCTAACCCTAGGCAGATAAATCAGCCTAGGTATAGGGATGGTGCCAAGGAAAAAGCTGTGAAAGCTGCCATGTTGTTGCACTTTTGTACTCTCCTTGGGATGCCTTGAACAGCTGCAGTGTGCCTGGAGCTAAGGGCTTCCTAGTTTTAAAAATCCTAGCCCTAGGCCTAAGCCTAACAGTAACCCTGGGAAGGTAAATCAGCCTGGTGTTAGGCGTCTTGCCAAGGAAAAAGCCGTGAAAGCAGCCATGTTGTGGCACTTTTGCACTCCCTTTTGGATGCCTTTCACAGCTCCAGTGTGCCTGGAACTCAGGGCTTCCTGATTTTAAAAATCCTAGCCCTAGGCCGAACCGCAACCCTAAGACGAGAAAGGCAAATCAGCCAGGAATTAGGCATGTCCCCAAGGAAAAAGCTGTGGAGGCAGGCATGTTGTGGTACTTTTGCGCTCTTCTTGGCTAGTCCTTCGCAGCTGCTGTGTTCTTGGAACTCAGGGCTTTCTGGTTAATAGAGCCCTTACCCTAGGCGTAACTCAAACCTTAACCCTAGGAAGGAAAATCAGCCTATGGTTCGGGATGGTCTCATGGAAATATCAGTGGTGGCAGCCAAGTTGCGTCACTTTTGCGCTCCCCTTGGGATGCCTTTTGCAGCTGCAGTGTGCCTGGAGCCCAGGGCTTCCTGGTTTTAAAAGTCCTAGGCCTAAGCCTAACAGTAACCCTAGGAAGGTAAATCAGCCGGGTATTAGGGTTCTTCCTAAGGGAAAAGCCGTGAAAGCAGCCATGTTGTGGCACTTCTGCACTCCCTTTGGGATGCCTTTGGCAGATGAAGTAAGCCTGGAACTCAGGGCTTCCTGGTTAAAAAAATTCAAGCCCTAGGCTGAACCCTAACCCTAACCCTAGGCAGATAAATCAGCCTAGGTATAGGGATGGTGCCAAGCAAAAAGCTGTGAAAGCTGCCATGTTGTTGCACTTTTGTACTCCCCTTGGGATGCCTTGAACAGCTGCAGTGTGCCTGGAGCTAAGGGCTTCCTAGTTTTAAAAATCCTAGCCCTAGGCCTAAGCCTAACAGTAACCCTGGGAAGGTAAATCAGCCTGGTGTTAGGCGTCTTGCCAAGGAAAAAGCCGTGAAAGCAGCCATGTTGTGGCACTTTTGCACTCCCTTTTGGATGCCTTTCACAGCTCCAGTGTGCCTGGAACTCAGGGCTTCCTGATTTTAAAAATCCTAGCCCTAGGCCGAACCCCAACCCTAAGACGAGAAAGGCAAATCAGCCAGGAATTAGGCATGTCCCCAAGGAAAAAGCTGTGGAGGCAGGCATGTTGTGGTACTTTTGCGCTCTTCTTGGCTAGTCCTTCGCAGCTGCTGTGTTCTTGGAACTCAGGGCTTTCTGGTTAATAGAGCCCTTACCCTACGCGTAACTCAAACCTTAACCCTAGGAAGGAAAATCAGCCTATGGTTCGGGATGGTCTCATGGAAATATCAGTGGTGGCAGCCAAGTTGCGTCACTTTTGCGCTCCCCTTGGGATGCCTTTTGCAGCTGCAGTGTGCCTGGAGCCCAGGGCTTCCTGGTTTTAAAAGTCCTAGGCCTAAGCCTAACAGTAACCCTAGGAAGGTAAATCAGCCGGGTATTAGGGTTCTTCCTAAGGGAAAAGCCGTGAAAGCAGCCATGTTGTGGCACTTCTGCACTCCCTTTGGGATGCCTTTGGCAGATGAAGTAAGCCTGGAACTCAGGGCTTCCTGGTTAAAGAAATCCAAGCCCTAGGCTGAACTCTAACCCTAACCCTAGGCAGATAAATCAGCCTAGGTATAGGGATGGTGCCAAGGAAAAAGCTGTGAAAGCTGCCATGTTGTTGCACTTTTGTACTCCCCTTGGGATGCCTTGAACAGCTGCAGTGTGCCTGGAGCTAAGGGCTTCCTAGTTTTAAAAATCCTAGCCCTAGGCCTAAGCCTAACAGTAACCCTGGGAAGGTAAATCAGCCTGGTGTTAGGCGTCTTGCCAAGGAAAAAGCCGTGAAAGCAGCCATGTTGTGGCACTTTTGCACTCCCTTTTGGATGCCTTTCACAGCTCCAGTGTGCCTGGAACTCAGGGCTTCCTGATTTTAAAAATCCTAGCCCTAGGCCGAACCGCAACCCTAAGACGAGAAAGGCAAATCAGCCAGGAATTAGGCATGTCCCCAAGGAAAAAGCTGTGGAGGCAGGCATGTTGTGGTACTTTTGCGCTCTTCTTGGCTAGTCCTTCGCAGCTGCTGTGTTCTTGGAACTCAGGGCTTTCTGGTTAATAGAGCCCTTACCCTAGGCGTAACTCAAACCTTAACCCTAGGAAGGAAAATCAGCCTATGGTTCGGGATGGTCTCATGGAAATATCAGTGGTGGCAGCCAAGTTGCGTCACTTTTGCGCTCCCCTTGGGATGCCTTTTGCAGCTGCAGTGTGCCTGGAGCCCAGGGCTTCCTGGTTTTAAAAGTCCTAGGCCTAAGCCTAACAGTAACCCTAGGAAGGTAAATCAGCCGGGTATTAGGGTTCTTCCTAAGGGAAAAGCCGTGAAAGCAGCCATGTTGTGGCACTTCTGCACTCCCTTTGGGATGCCTTTGGCAGATGAAGTAAGCCTGGAACTCAGGGCTTCCTGGTTAAAAAAATTCAAGCCCTAGGCTGAACCCTAACCCTAACCCTAGGCAGATAAATCAGCCTAGGTATAGGGATGGTGCCAAGCAAAAAGCTGTGAAAGCTGCCATGTTGTTGCACTTTTGTACTCCCCTTGGGATGCCTTGAACAGCTGCAGTGTGCCTGGAGCTAAGGGCTTCCTAGTTTTAAAAATCCTAGCCCTAGGCCTAAGCCTAACAGTAACCCTGGGAAGGTAAATCAGCCTGGTGTTAGGCGTCTTGCCAAGGAAAAAGCCGTGAAAGCAGCCATGTTGTGGCACTTTTGCACTCCCTTTTGGATGCCTTTCACAGCTCCAGTGTGCCTGGAACTCAGGGCTTCCTGATTTTAAAAATCCTAGCCCTAGGCCGAACCCCAACCCTAAGACGAGAAAGGCAAATCAGCCAGGAATTAGGCATGTCCCCAAGGAAAAAGCTGTGGAGGCAGGCATGTTGTGGTACTTTTGCGCTCTTCTTGGCTAGTCCTTCGCAGCTGCTGTGTTCTTGGAACTCAGGGCTTTCTGGTTAATAGAGCCCTTACCCTACGCGTAACTCAAACCTTAACCCTAGGAAGGAAAATCAGCCTATGGTTCGGGATGGTCTCATGGAAATATCAGTGGTGGCAGCCAAGTTGCGTCACTTTTGCGCTCCCCTTGGGATGCCTTTTGCAGCTGCAGTGTGCCTGGAGCCCAGGGCTTCCTGGTTTTAAAAGTCCTAGGCCTAAGCCTAACAGTAACCCTAGGAAGGTAAATCAGCCGGGTATTAGGGTTCTTCCTAAGGGAAAAGCCGTGAAAGCAGCCATGTTGTGGCACTTCTGCACTCCCTTTGGGATGCCTTTGGCAGATGAAGTAAGCCTGGAACTCAGGGCTTCCTGGTTAAAGAAATCCAAGCCCTAGGCTGAACTCTAACCCTAACCCTAGGCAGATAAATCAGCCTAGGTATAGGGATGGTGCCAAGGAAAAAGCTGTGAAAGCTGCCATGTTGTTGCACTTTTGTACTCCCCTTGGGATGCCTTGAACAGCTGCAGTGTGCCTGGAGCTAAGGGCTTCCTAGTTTTAAAAATCCTAGCCCTAGGCCTAAGCCTAACAGTAACCCTGGGAAGGTAAATCAGCCTGGTGTTAGGCGTCTTGCCAAGGAAAAAGCCGTGAAAGCAGCCATGTTGTGGCACTTTTGCACTCCCTTTTGGATGCCTTTCACAGCTCCAGTGTGCCTGGAACTCAGGGCTTCCTGCTTTTAAAACTCCTAGCCCTAGGCCAAACCCCAACCCTAAGACGAGAAAGGCAAATCAGCCAGGAATTAGGCATGTCCCCAAGGAAAAAGCTGTGGAGGCAGGCATGTTGTGGTACTTTTGCGCTCTTCTTGGCTAGTCCTTCGCAGCTGCTGTGTTCTTGGAACTCAGGGCTTTCTGGTTAATAGAACCCTTACCCTAGGCGTAACTCAAACCTTAACCCTAGGAAGGAAAATCAGCCTATGGTTCGGGATGGTCTCATGGAAATATCAGTGGTGGCAGCCAAGTTGCGTCACTTTTGCGCTCCCCTTGGGATGCCTTTTGCAGCTGCAGTGTGCCTGGAGCCCAGGGCTTCCTGGTTTTAAAAGTCCTAGGCCTAAGCCTAACAGTAACCCTAGGAAGGTAAATCAGCCGGGTATTAGGGTTCTTCCTAAGGGAAAAGCCGTGAAAGCAGCCATGTTGTGGCACTTCTGCACTCCCTTTGGGATGCCTTTGGCAGATGAAGTAAGCCTGGAACTCAGGGCTTCCTGGTTAAAGAAATCCAAGCCCTAGGCTGAACTCTAACCCTAACCCTAGGCAGATAAATCAGCCTAGGTATAGGGATGGTGCCAAGGAAAAAGCTGTGAAAGCTGCCATGTTGTTGCACTTTTGTACTCCCCTTGGGATGCCTTGAACAGCTGCAGTGTGCCTGGAGCTAAGGGCTTCCTAGTTTTAAAAATCCTAGCCCTAGGCCTAAGCCTAACAGTAACCCTGGGAAGGTAAATCAGCCTGGTGTTAGGCGTCTTGCCAAGGAAAAAGCCGTGAAAGCAGCCATGTTGTGGCACTTTTGCACTCCCTTTTGGATGCCTTTCACAGCTCCAGTGTGCCTGGAACTCAGGGCTTCCTGCTTTTAAAAATCCTAGCCCTAGGCCGAACCCCAACCCTAAGACGAGAAAGGCAAATCAGCCAGGAATTAGGCATGTCCCCAAGGAAAAAGCTGTGGAGGCAGGCATGTTGTGGTACTTTTGCGCTCTTCTTGGCTAGTCCTTCGCAGCTGCTGTGTTCTTGGAACTCAGGGCTTTCTGGTTAATAGACCCTTACCCTAGGCGTAACTCAAACCTTAACCCTAGGAAGGAAAATCAGCCTATGGTTCGGGATGGTCTCATGGAAATATCAGTGGTGGCAGCCAAGTTGCGTCACTTTTGCGCTCCCCTTGGGATGCCTTTTGCAGCTGCAGTGTGCCTGGAGCCCAGGGCTTCCTGGTTTTAAAAGTCCTAGGCCTAAGCCTAACAGTAACCCTAGGAAGGTAAATCAGCCGGGTATTAGGGTTCTTCCTAAGGGAAAAGCCGTGAAAGCAGCCATGTTGTGGCACTTCTGCACTCCCTTTGGGATGCCTTTGGCAGATGAAGTAAGCCTGGAACTCAGGGCTTCCTGGTTAAAAAAATTCAAGCCCTAGGCTGAACCCTAACCCTAACCCTAGGCAGATAAATCAGCCTAGGTATAGGGATGGTGCCAAGGAAAAAGCTGTGAAAGCTGCCATGTTGTTGCACTTTTGTACTCCCCTTGGGATGCCTTGAACAGCTGCAGTGTGCCTGGAGCTAAGGGCTTCCTAGTTTTAAAAATCCTAGCCCTAGGCCTAAGCCTAACAGTAACCCTGGGAAGGTAAATCAGCCTGGTGTTAGGCGTCTTGCCAAGGAAAAAGCCGTGAAAGCAGCCATGTTGTGGCACTTTTGCACTCCCTTTTGGATGCCTTTCACATCTCCAGTGTGCCTGGAACTCAGGGCTTCCTGCTTTTAAAAATCCTAGCCCTAGGCCGAACCCCAACCCTAAGACGAGAAAGGCAAATCAGCCAGGAATTAGGCATGTCCCCAAGGAAAAAGCTGTGGAGGCAGGCATGTTGTGGTACTTTTGCGCTCTTCTTGGCTAGTCCTTCGCAGCTGCTGTGTTCTTGGAACTCAGGGCTTTCTGGTTATTAGACCCTTACCCTAGGCGTAACTCAAACCTTAACCCTAGGAAGGAAAATCAGCCTATGGTTCGGGATGGTCTCATGGAAATATCAGTGGTGGCAGCCAAGTTGCGTCACTTTTGCGCTCCCCTTGGGATGCCTTTCGCAGCTGCAGTGTGCCTGGAGCCCAGGGCTTCCTGGTTTTAAAAGTCCTAGGCCTAAGCCTAACAGTAACCCTAGGAAGGTAAATCAGCCGGGTATTAGGGTTCTTCCTAAGGGAAAAGCCGTGAAAGCAGCCATGTTGTGGCACTTCTGCACTCCCTTTGGGATGCCTTTGGCAGATGAAGTAAGCCTGGAACTCAGGGCTTCCTGGTTAAAAAAATTCAAGCCCTAGGCTGAACCCTAACCCTAACCCTAGGCAGATAAATCAGCCTAGGTATAGGGATGGTGCCAAGCAAAAAGCTGTGAAAGCTGCCATGTTGTTGCACTTTTGTACTCCCCTTGGGATGCCTTGAACAGCTGCAGTGTGCCTGGAGCTAAGGGCTTCCTAGTTTTAAAAATCCTAGCCCTAGGCCTAAGCCTAACAGTAACCCTGGGAAGGTAAATCAGCCTGGTGTTAGGCGTCTTGCCAAGGAAAAAGCCGTGAAAGCAGCCATGTTGTGGCACTTTTGCACTCCCTTTTGGATGCCTTTCACATCTCCAGTGTGCCTGGAACTCAGGGCTTCCTGCTTTTAAAAATCCTAGCCCTAGGCCGGACCCCAACCCTAAGACGAGAAAGGCAAATCAGCCAGGAATTAGGCATGTCCCCAAGGAAAAAGCTGTGGAGGCAGGCATGTTGTGGTACTTTTGCGCTCTTCTTGGCTAGTCCTTCGCAGCTGCTGTGTTCTTGGAACTCAGGGCTTTCTGGTTAATAGACCCTTACCCTAGGCGTAACTCAAACCTTAACCCTAGGAAGGAAAATCAGCCTATGGTTCGGGATGGTCTCATGGAAATATCAGTGGTGGCAGCCAAGTTGCGTCACTTTTGCGCTCCCCTTGGGATGCCTTTCGCAGCTGCAGTGTGCCTGGAGCCCAGGGCTTCCTGGTTTTAAAAGTCCTAGGCCTAAGCCTAACAGTAACCCTAGGAAGGTAAATCAGCCGGGTATTAGGGTTCTTCCTAAGGGAAAAGCCGTGAAAGCAGCCATGTTGTGGCACTTCTGCACTCCCTTTGGGATGCCTTTGGCAGATGAAGTAAGCCTGGAACTCAGGGCTTCCTGGTTAAAAAAATTCAAGCCCTAGGCTGAACCCTAACCCTAACCCTAGGCAGATAAATCAGCCTAGGTATAGGGATGGTGCCAAGGAAAAAGCTGTGAAAGCTGCCATGTTGTTGCACTTTTGTACTCCCCTTGGGATGCCTTGAACAGCTGCAGTGTGCCTGGAGCCAAGGGCTTCCTAGTTTTAAAAATCCTAGCCCTAGGCCTAAGCCTAACAGTAACCCTGGGAAGGTAAATCAGCCTGGTGTTAGGCGTCTTGCCAAGGAAAAAGCCGTGAAAGCAGCCATGTTGTGGCACTTTTGCACTCCCTTTTGGATGCCTTTCACAGCTCCAGTGTGCCTGGAACTCAGGGCTTCCTGCTTTTAAAAATCCTAGCCCTAGGCCGAACCGCAACCCTAAGACGAGAAAGGCAAATCAGCCAGGAATTAGGCATGTCCCCAAGGAAAAAGCTGTGGAGGCAGGCATGTTGTGGTACTTTTGCGCTCTTCTTGGCTAGTCCTTCGCAGCTGCTGTGTTCTTGGAACTCAGGGCTTTCTGGTTAATAGAGCCCTTACCCTAGGCGTAACTCAAACCTTAACCCTAGGAAGGAAAATCAGCCTATGGTTCGGGATGGTCTCATGGAAATATCAGTGGTGGCAGCCAAGTTGCGTCACTTTTGCGCTCCCCTTGGGATGCCTTTTGCAGCTGCAGTGTGCCTGGAGCCCAGGGCTTCCTGGTTTTAAAAGTCCTAGGCCTAAGCCTAACAGTAACCCTAGGAAGGTAAATCAGCCGGGTATTAGGGTTCTTCCTAAGGGAAAAGCCGTGAAAGCAGCCATGTTGTGGCACTTCTGCACTCCCTTTGGGATGCCTTTGGCAGATGAAGTAAGCCTGGAACTCAGGGCTTCCTGGTTAAAAAAATTCAAGCCCTAGGCTGAACCTTAACCCTAACCCTAGGCAGATAAATCAGCCTAGGTATAGGGATGGTGCCAAGGAAAAAGCTGTGAAAGCTGCCATGTTGTTGCACTTTTGTACTCCCCTTGGGATGCCTTGAACAGCTGCAGTGTGCCTGGAGCTAAGGGCTTCCTAGTTTTAAAAATCCTAGCCCTAGGCCTAAGCCTAACAGTAACCCTGGGAAGGTAAATCAGCCTGGTGTTAGGCGTCTTGCCAAGGAAAAAGCCGTGAAAGCAGCCATGTTGTGGCACTTTTGCACTCCCTTTTGGATGCCTTTCACATCTCCAGTATGCCTGGAACTCAGGGCTTCCTGCTTTTAAAAATCCTAGCCCTAGGCCGAACCCCAACCCTAAGACGAGAAAGGCAAATCAGCCAGGAATTAGGCATGTCCCCAAGGAAAAAGCTGTGGAGGCAGGCATGTTGTGGTACTTTTGCGCTCTTCTTGGCTAGTCCTTCGCAGCTGCTGTGTTCTTGGAACTCAGGGCTTTCTGGTTAATAGAACCCTTACCCTAGGCGTAACTCAAACCTTAACCCTAGGAAGGAAAATCAGCCTATGGTTCGGGATGGTCTCATGGAAATATCAGTGGTGGCAGCCAAGTTGCGTCACTTTTGCGCTCCCCTTGGGATGCCTTTCGCAGCTGCAGTGTGCCTGGAGCCCAGGGCTTCCTGGTTTTAAAAGTCCTAGGCCTAAGCCTAACAGTAACCCTAGGAAGGTAAATCAGCCGGGTATTAGGGTTCTTCCTAAGGGAAAAGCCGTGAAAGCAGCCATGTTGTGGCACTTCTGCACTCCCTTTGGGATGCCTTTGGCAGATGAAGTAAGCCTGGAACTCAGGGCTTCCTGGTTAAAGAAATCCAAGCCCTAGGCTGAACCCTAACCCTAACCCTAGGCAGATAAATCAGCCTAGGTATAGGGATGGTGCCAAGCAAAAAGCTGTGAAAGCTGCCATGTTGTTGCACTTTTGTACTCCCCTTGGGATGCCTTGAACAGCTGCAGTGTGCCTGGAGCTAAGGGCTTCCTAGTTTTAAAAATCCTAGCCCTACGCCTAAGCCTAACAGTAACCCTGGGAAGGTAAATCAGCCTGGTGTTAGGCGTCTTGCCAAGGAAAAAGCCGTGAAAGCAGCCATGTTGTGGCACTTTTGCACTCCCTTTTGGATGCCTTTCACAGCTCCAGTGTGCCTGGAACTCAGGGCTTCCTGCTCTTAAAAATCCTAGCCCTAGGCCGAACCCCAACCCTAAGACGAGAAAGGCAAATCAGCCAGGAATTAGGCATGTCCCCAAGGAAAAAGCTGTGGAGGCAGGCATGTTGTGGTACTTTTGCGCTCTTCTTGGCTAGTCCTTCGCAGCTGCTGTGTTCTTGGAACTCAGGGCTTTCTGGTTAATAGACCCTTACCCTAGGCGTAACTCAAACCTTAACCCTAGGAAGGAAAATCAGCCTATGGTTCGGGATGCTCTCTTGGAAATATCAGCGGTGGCAGCCAAGTTGCGTCACTTTTGCGCTCCCCTTGGGATGCCTTTCGCAGCTGCAGTGTGCCTGGAGCCCAGGGCTTCCTGGTTTTAAAAGTCCTAGGCCTAAGCCTAACAGTAACCCTAGGAAGGTAAATCAGCCGGGTATTAGGGTTCTTCCTAAGGGAAAAGCCGTGAAAGCAGCCATGTTGTGGCACTTCTGCACTCCCTTTGGGATGCCTTTGGCAGATGAAGTAAGCCTGGAACTCAGGGCTTCCTGGTTAAAAAAATTCAAGCCCTAGGCTGAACCCTAACTCTAACCCTAGGCAGATAAATCAGCCTAGGTATAGGGATGGTGCCAAGGAAAAAGCTGTGAAAGCTGCCATGTTGTTGCACTTTTGTACTCTCCTTGGGATGCCTTGAACAGCTGCAGTGTGCCTGGAGCTAAGGGCTTCCTAGTTTTAAAAATCCTAGCCCTAGGCCTAAGCCTAACAGTAACCCTGGGAAGGTAAATCAGCCTGGTGTTAGGCGTCTTGCCAAGGAAAAAGCCGTGAAAGCAGCCATGTTGTGGCACTTTTGCACTCCCTTTTGGATGCCTTTCACAGCTCCAGTGTGCCTGGAACTCAGGGCTTCCTGATTTTAAAAATCCTAGCCCTAGGCCGAACCGCAACCCTAAGACGAGAAAGGCAAATCAGCCAGGAATTAGGCATGTCCCCAAGGAAAAAGCTGTGGAGGCAGGCATGTTGTGGTACTTTTGCGCTCTTCTTGGCTAGTCCTTCGCAGCTGCTGTGTTCTTGGAACTCAGGGCTTTCTGGTTAATAGAGCCCTTACCCTAGGCGTAACTCAAACCTTAACCCTAGGAAGGAAAATCAGCCTATGGTTCGGGATGGTCTCATGGAAATATCAGTGGTGGCAGCCAAGTTGCGTCACTTTTGCGCTCCCCTTGGGATGCCTTTTGCAGCTGCAGTGTGCCTGGAGCCCAGGGCTTCCTGGTTTTAAAAGTCCTAGGCCTAAGCCTAACAGTAACCCTAGGAAGGTAAATCAGCCGGGTATTAGGGTTCTTCCTAAGGGAAAAGCCGTGAAAGCAGCCATGTTGTGGCACTTCTGCACTCCCTTTGGGATGCCTTTGGCAGATGAAGTAAG
The DNA here is from genome assembly GCF_027887145.1 of Ammospiza caudacuta. Lineage (NCBI taxonomy): Eukaryota > Metazoa > Chordata > Aves > Passeriformes > Passerellidae > Ammospiza > Ammospiza caudacuta. The sequence continues at coordinate 793,270 of NW_026683127.1, read as the reverse complement.
CCTGGAACTCAGGGCTTCCTGGTTAAAAAAATTCAAGCCCTAGGCTGAACCCTAACCCTAACCCTAGGCAGATAAATCAGCCTAGGTATAGGGATGGTGCCAAGGAAAAAGCTGTGAAAGCTGCCATGTTGTTGCACTTTTGTACTCCCCTTGGGATGCCTTGAACAGCTGCAGTGTGCCTGGAGCTAAGGGCTTCCTAGTTTTAAAAATCCTAGCCCTAGGCCTAAGCCTAACAGTAACCCTGGGAAGGTAAATCAGCCTGGTGTTAGGCGTCTTGCCAAGGAAAAAGCCGTGAAAGCAGCCATGTTGTGGCACTTTTGCACTCCCTTTTGGATGCCTTTCACAGCTCCAGTGTGCCTGGAACTCAGGGCTTCCTGATTTTAAAAATCCTAGCCCTAGGCCGAACCCCAACCCTAAGACGAGAAAGGCAAATCAGCCAGGAATTAGGCATGTCCCCAAGGAAAAAGCTGTGGAGGCAGGCATGTTGTGGTACTTTTGCGCTCTTCTTGGCTAGTCCTTCGCAGCTGCTGTGTTCTTGGAACTCAGGGCTTTCTGGTTAATAGAGCCCTTACCCTACGCGTAACTCAAACCTTAACCCTAGGAAGGAAAATCAGCCTATGGTTCGGGATGGTCTCATGGAAATATCAGTGGTGGCAGCCAAGTTGCGTCACTTTTGCGCTCCCCTTGGGATGCCTTTTGCAGCTGCAGTGTGCCTGGAGCCCAGGGCTTCCTGGTTTTAAAAGTCCTAGGCCTAAGCCTAACAGTAACCCTAGGAAGGTAAATCAGCCGGGTATTAGGGTTCTTCCTAAGGGAAAAGCCGTGAAAGCAGCCATGTTGTGGCACTTCTGCACTCCCTTTGGGATGCCTTTGGCAGATGAAGTAAGCCTGGAACTCAGGGCTTCCTGGTTAAAGAAATCCAAGCCCTAGGCTGAACTCTAACCCTAACCCTAGGCAGATAAATCAGCCTAGGTATAGGGATGGTGCCAAGGAAAAAGCTGTGAAAGCTGCCATGTTGTTGCACTTTTGTACTCCCCTTGGGATGCCTTGAACAGCTGCAGTGTTCCTGGAGCTAAGGGCTTCCTAGTTTTAAAAATCCTAGCCCTAGGCCTAAGCCTAACAGTAACCCTGGGAAGGTAAATCAGCCTGGTGTTAGGCGTCTTGCCAAGGAAAAAGCCGTGAAAGCAGCCATGTTGTGGCACTTTTGCACTCCCTTTTGGATGCCTTTCACAGCTCCAGTGTGCCTGGAACTCAGGGCTTCCTGCTTTTAAAACTCCTAGCCCTAGGCCGAACCCCAACCCTAAGACGAGAAAGGCAAATCAGCCAGGAATTAGGCATGTCCCCAAGGAAAAAGCTGTGGAGGCAGGCATGTTGTGGTACTTTTGCGCTCTTCTTGGCTAGTCCTTCGCAGCTGCTGTGTTCTTGGAACTCAGGGCTTTCTGGTTAATAGAGCCCTTACCCTAGGCGTAACTCAAACCTTAACCCTAGGAAGGAAAATCAGCCTATGGTTCGGGATGGTCTCATGGAAATATCAGTGGTGGCAGCCAAGTTGCGTCACTTTTGCGCTCCCCTTGGGATGCCTTTTGCAGCTGCAGTGTGCCTGGAGCCCAGGGCTTCCTGGTTTTAAAAGTCCTAGGCCTAAGCCTAACAGTAACCCTAGGAAGGTAAATCAGCCGGGTATTAGGGTTCTTCCTAAGGGAAAAGCCGTGAAAGCAGCCATGTTGTGGCACTTCTGCACTCCCTTTGGGATGCCTTTGGCAGATGAAGTAAGCCTGGAACTCAGGGCTTCCTGGTTAAAAAAATTCAAGCCCTAGGCTGAACCTTAACCCTAACCCTAGGCAGATAAATCAGCCTAGGTATAGGGATGGTGCCAAGGAAAAAGCTGTGAAAGCTGCCATGTTGTTGCACTTTTGTACTCCCCTTGGGATGCCTTGAACAGCTGCAGTGTGCCTGGAGCTAAGGGCTTCCTAGTTTTAAAAATCCTAGCCCTAGGCCTAAGCCTAACAGTAACCCTGGGAAGGTAAATCAGCCTGGTGTTAGGCGTCTTGCCAAGGAAAAAGCCGTGAAAGCAGCCATGTTGTGGCACTTTTGCACTCCCTTTTGGATGCCTTTCACATCTCCAGTATGCCTGGAACTCAGGGCTTCCTGCTTTTAAAAATCCTAGCCCTAGGCCGAACCCCAACCCTAAGACGAGAAAGGCAAATCAGCCAGGAATTAGGCATGTCCCCAAGGAAAAAGCTGTGGAGGCAGGCATGTTGTGGTACTTTTGCGCTCTTCTTGGCTAGTCCTTCGCAGCTGCTGTGTTCTTGGAACTCAGGGCTTTCTGGTTAATAGAACCCTTACCCTAGGCGTAACTCAAACCTTAACCCTAGGAAGGAAAATCAGCCTATGGTTCGGGATGGTCTCATGGAAATATCAGTGGTGGCAGCCAAGTTGCGTCACTTTTGCGCTCCCCTTGGGATGCCTTTCGCAGCTGCAGTGTGCCTGGAGCCCAGGGCTTCCTGGTTTTAAAAGTCCTAGGCCTAAGCCTAACAGTAACCCTAGGAAGGTAAATCAGCCGGGTATTAGGGTTCTTCCTAAGGGAAAAGCCGTGAAAGCAGCCATGTTGTGGCACTTCTGCACTCCCTTTGGGATGCCTTTGGCAGATGAAGTAAGCCTGGAACTCAGGGCTTCCTGGTTAAAGAAATCCAAGCCCTAGGCTGAACCCTAACCCTAACCCTAGGCAGATAAATCAGCCTAGGTATAGGGATGGTGCCAAGCAAAAAGCTGTGAAAGCTGCCATGTTGTTGCACTTTTGTACTCCCCTTGGGATGCCTTGAACAGCTGCAGTGTGCCTGGAGCTAAGGGCTTCCTAGTTTTAAAAATCCTAGCCCTACGCCTAAGCCTAACAGTAACCCTGGGAAGGTAAATCAGCCTGGTGTTAGGCGTCTTGCCAAGGAAAAAGCCGTGAAAGCAGCCATGTTGTGGCACTTTTGCACTCCCTTTTGGATGCCTTTCACAGCTCCAGTGTGCCTGGAACTCAGGGCTTCCTGCTCTTAAAAATCCTAGCCCTAGGCCGAACCCCAACCCTAAGACGAGAAAGGCAAATCAGCCAGGAATTAGGCATGTCCCCAAGGAAAAAGCTGTGGAGGCAGGCATGTTGTGGTACTTTTGCGCTCTTCTTGGCTAGTCCTTCGCAGCTGCTGTGTTCTTGGAACTCAGGGCTTTCTGGTTAATAGACCCTTACCCTAGGCGTAACTCAAACCTTAACCCTAGGAAGGAAAATCAGCCTATGGTTCGGGATGCTCTCTTGGAAATATCAGCGGTGGCAGCCAAGTTGCGTCACTTTTGCGCTCCCCTTGGGATGCCTTTCGCAGCTGCAGTGTGCCTGGAGCCCAGGGCTTCCTGGTTTTAAAAGTCCTAGGCCTAAGCCTAACAGTAACCCTAGGAAGGTAAATCAGCCGGGTATTAGGGTTCTTCCTAAGGGAAAAGCCGTGAAAGCAGCCATGTTGTGGCACTTCTGCACTCCCTTTGGGATGCCTTTGGCAGATGAAGTAAGCCTGGAACTCAGGGCTTCCTGGTTAAAAAAATTCAAGCCCTAGGCTGAACCCTAACTCTAACCCTAGGCAGATAAATCAGCCTAGGTATAGGGATGGTGCCAAGGAAAAAGCTGTGAAAGCTGCCATGTTGTTGCACTTTTGTACTCTCCTTGGGATGCCTTGAACAGCTGCAGTGTGCCTGGAGCTAAGGGCTTCCTAGTTTTAAAAATCCTAGCCCTAGGCCTAAGCCTAACAGTAACCCTGGGAAGGTAAATCAGCCTGGTGTTAGGCGTCTTGCCAAGGAAAAAGCCGTGAAAGCAGCCATGTTGTGGCACTTTTGCACTCCCTTTTGGATGCCTTTCACAGCTCCAGTGTGCCTGGAACTCAGGGCTTCCTGATTTTAAAAATCCTAGCCCTAGGCCGAACCGCAACCCTAAGACGAGAAAGGCAAATCAGCCAGGAATTAGGCATGTCCCCAAGGAAAAAGCTGTGGAGGCAGGCATGTTGTGGTACTTTTGCGCTCTTCTTGGCTAGTCCTTCGCAGCTGCTGTGTTCTTGGAACTCAGGGCTTTCTGGTTAATAGAGCCCTTACCCTAGGCGTAACTCAAACCTTAACCCTAGGAAGGAAAATCAGCCTATGGTTCGGGATGGTCTCATGGAAATATCAGTGGTGGCAGCCAAGTTGCGTCACTTTTGCGCTCCCCTTGGGATGCCTTTTGCAGCTGCAGTGTGCCTGGAGCCCAGGGCTTCCTGGTTTTAAAAGTCCTAGGCCTAAGCCTAACAGTAACCCTAGGAAGGTAAATCAGCCGGGTATTAGGGTTCTTCCTAAGGGAAAAGCCGTGAAAGCAGCCATGTTGTGGCACTTCTGCACTCCCTTTGGGATGCCTTTGGCAGATGAAGTAAGCCTGGAACTCAGGGCTTCCTGGTTAAAAAAATTCAAGCCCTAGGCTGAACCCTAACCCTAACCCTAGGCAGATAAATCAGCCTAGGTATAGGGATGGTGCCAAGGAAAAAGCTGTGAAAGCTGCCATGTTGTTGCACTTTTGTACTCCCCTTGGGATGCCTTGAACAGCTGCAGTGTGCCTGGAGCTAAGGGCTTCCTAGTTTTAAAAATCCTAGCCCTAGGCCTAAGCCTAACAGTAACCCTGGGAAGGTAAATCAGCCTGGTGTTAGGCGTCTTGCCAAGGAAAAAGCCGTGAAAGCAGCCATGTTGTGGCACTTTTGCACTCCCTTTTGGATGCCTTTCACAGCTCCAGTGTGCCTGGAACTCAGGGCTTCCTGATTTTAAAAATCCTAGCCCTAGGCCGAACCCCAACCCTAAGACGAGAAAGGCAAATCAGCCAGGAATTAGGCATGTCCCCAAGGAAAAAGCTGTGGAGGCAGGCATGTTGTGGTACTTTTGCGCTCTTCTTGGCTAGTCCTTCGCAGCTGCTGTGTTCTTGGAACTCAGGGCTTTCTGGTTAATAGAGCCCTTACCCTACGCGTAACTCAAACCTTAACCCTAGGAAGGAAAATCAGCCTATGGTTCGGGATGGTCTCATGGAAATATCAGTGGTGGCAGCCAAGTTGCGTCACTTTTGCGCTCCCCTTGGGATGCCTTTTGCAGCTGCAGTGTGCCTGGAGCCCAGGGCTTCCTGGTTTTAAAAGTCCTAGGCCTAAGCCTAACAGTAACCCTAGGAAGGTAAATCAGCCGGGTATTAGGGTTCTTCCTAAGGGAAAAGCCGTGAAAGCAGCCATGTTGTGGCACTTCTGCACTCCCTTTGGGATGCCTTTGGCAGATGAAGTAAGCCTGGAACTCAGGGCTTCCTGGTTAAAGAAATCCAAGCCCTAGGCTGAACTCTAACCCTAACCCTAGGCAGATAAATCAGCCTAGGTATAGGGATGGTGCCAAGGAAAAAGCTGTGAAAGCTGCCATGTTGTTGCACTTTTGTACTCCCCTTGGGATGCCTTGAACAGCTGCAGTGTTCCTGGAGCTAAGGGCTTCCTAGTTTTAAAAATCCTAGCCCTAGGCCTAAGCCTAACAGTAACCCTGGGAAGGTAAATCAGCCTGGTGTTAGGCGTCTTGCCAAGGAAAAAGCCGTGAAAGCAGCCATGTTGTGGCACTTTTGCACTCCCTTTTGGATGCCTTTCACAGCTCCAGTGTGCCTGGAACTCAGGGCTTCCTGCTTTTAAAACTCCTAGCCCTAGGCCGAACCCCAACCCTAAGACGAGAAAGGCAAATCAGCCAGGAATTAGGCATGTCCCCAAGGAAAAAGCTGTGGAGGCAGGCATGTTGTGGTACTTTTGCGCTCTTCTTGGCTAGTCCTTCGCAGCTGCTGTGTTCTTGGAACTCAGGGCTTTCTGGTTAATAGAACCCTTACCCTAGGCGTAACTCAAACCTTAACCCTAGGAAGGAAAATCAGCCTATGGTTCGGGATGGTCTCATGGAAATATCAGTGGTGGCAGCCAAGTTGCGTCACTTTTGCGCTCCCCTTGGGATGCCTTTTGCAGCTGCAGTGTGCCTGGAGCCCAGGGCTTCCTGGTTTTAAAAGTCCTAGGCCTAAGCCTAACAGTAACCCTAGGAAGGTAAATCAGCCGGGTATTAGGGTTCTTCCTAAGGGAAAAGCCGTGAAAGCAGCCATGTTGTGGCACTTCTGCACTCCCTTTGGGATGCCTTTGGCAGATGAAGTAAGCCTGGAACTCAGGGCTTCCTGGTTAAAGAAATCCAAGCCCTAGGCTGAACTCTAACCCTAACCCTAGGCAGATAAATCAGCCTAGGTATAGGGATGGTGCCAAGGAAAAAGCTGTGAAAGCTGCCATGTTGTTGCACTTTTGTACTCCCCTTGGGATGCCTTGAACAGCTGCAGTGTGCCTGGAGCTAAGGGCTTCCTAGTTTTAAAAATCCTAGCCCTAGGCCTAAGCCTAACAGTAACCCTGGGAAGGTAAATCAGCCTGGTGTTAGGCGTCTTGCCAAGGAAAAAGCCGTGAAAGCAGCCATGTTGTGGCACTTTTGCACTCCCTTTTGGATGCCTTTCACAGCTCCAGTGTGCCTGGAACTCAGGGCTTCCTGCTTTTAAAAATCCTAGCCCTAGGCCGAACCCCAACCCTAAGACGAGAAAGGCAAATCAGCCAGGAATTAGGCATGTCCCCAAGGAAAAAGCTGTGGAGGCAGGCATGTTGTGGTACTTTTGCGCTCTTCTTGGCTAGTCCTTCGCAGCTGCTGTGTTCTTGGAACTCAGGGCTTTCTGGTTAATAGACCCTTACCCTAGGCGTAACTCAAACCTTAACCCTAGGAAGGAAAATCAGCCTATGGTTCGGGATGGTCTCATGGAAATATCAGTGGTGGCAGCCAAGTTGCGTCACTTTTGCGCTCCCCTTGGGATGCCTTTTGCAGCTGCAGTGTGCCTGGAGCCCAGGGCTTCCTGGTTTTAAAAGTCCTAGGCCTAAGCCTAACAGTAACCCTAGGAAGGTAAATCAGCCGGGTATTAGGGTTCTTCCTAAGGGAAAAGCCGTGAAAGCAGCCATGTTGTGGCACTTCTGCACTCCCTTTGGGATGCCTTTGGCAGATGAAGTAAGCCTGGAACTCAGGGCTTCCTGGTTAAAAAAATTCAAGCCCTAGGCTGAACCCTAACCCTAACCCTAGGCAGATAAATCAGCCTAGGTATAGGGATGGTGCCAAGGAAAAAGCTGTGAAAGCTGCCATGTTGTTGCACTTTTGTACTCCCCTTGGGATGCCTTGAACAGCTGCAGTGTGCCTGGAGCTAAGGGCTTCCTAGTTTTAAAAATCCTAGCCCTAGGCCTAAGCCTAACAGTAACCCTGGGAAGGTAAATCAGCCTGGTGTTAGGCGTCTTGCCAAGGAAAAAGCCGTGAAAGCAGCCATGTTGTGGCACTTTTGCACTCCCTTTTGGATGCCTTTCACATCTCCAGTGTGCCTGGAACTCAGGGCTTCCTGCTTTTAAAAATCCTAGCCCTAGGCCGAACCCCAACCCTAAGACGAGAAAGGCAAATCAGCCAGGAATTAGGCATGTCCCCAAGGAAAAAGCTGTGGAGGCAGGCATGTTGTGGTACTTTTGCGCTCTTCTTGGCTAGTCCTTCGCAGCTGCTGTGTTCTTGGAACTCAGGGCTTTCTGGTTATTAGACCCTTACCCTAGGCGTAACTCAAACCTTAACCCTAGGAAGGAAAATCAGCCTATGGTTCGGGATGGTCTCATGGAAATATCAGTGGTGGCAGCCAAGTTGCGTCACTTTTGCGCTCCCCTTGGGATGCCTTTCGCAGCTGCAGTGTGCCTGGAGCCCAGGGCTTCCTGGTTTTAAAAGTCCTAGGCCTAAGCCTAACAGTAACCCTAGGAAGGTAAATCAGCCGGGTATTAGGGTTCTTCCTAAGGGAAAAGCCGTGAAAGCAGCCATGTTGTGGCACTTCTGCAATCCCTTTGGGATGCCTTTGGCAGATGAAGTAAGCCTGGAACTCAGGGCTTCCTGGTTAAAAAAATTCAAGCCCTAGGCTGAACCCTAACCCTAACCCTAGGCAGATAAATCAGCCTAGGTATAGGGATGGTGCCAAGCAAAAAGCTGTGAAAGCTGCCATGTTGTTGCACTTTTGTACTCCCCTTGGGATGCCTTGAACAGCTGCAGTGTGCCTGGAGCTAAGGGCTTCCTAGTTTTAAAAATCCTAGCCCTAGGCCTAAGCCTAACAGTAACCCTGGGAAGGTAAATCAGCCTGGTGTTAGGCGTCTTGCCAAGGAAAAAGCCGTGAAAGCAGCCATGTTGTGGCACTTTTGCACTCCCTTTTGGATGCCTTTCACAGCTCCAGTGTGCCTGGAACTCAGGGATTCCTGCTCTTAAAAATCCTAGCCCTAGGCCGAACCCCAACCCTAAGACGAGAAAGGCAAATCAGCCAGGAATTAGGCATGTCCCCAAGGAAAAAGCTGTGGAGGCAGGCATGTTGTGGTACTTTTGCGCTCTTCTTGGCTAGTCCTTCGCAGCTGCTGTGTTCTTGGAACTCAGGGCTTTCTGGTTAATAGACCCTTACCCTAGGCGTAACTCAAACCTTAACCCTAGGAAGGAAAATCAGCCTATGGTTCGGGATGGTCTCATGGAAATATCAGTGGTGGCAGCCAAGTTGCGTCACTTTTGCGCTCCCCTTGGGATGCCTTTCGCAGCTGCAGTGTGCCTGGAGCCCAGGGCTTCCTGGTTTTAAAAGTCCTAGGCCTAAGCCTAACAGTAACCCTAGGAAGGTAAATCAGCCGGGTATTAGGGTTCTTCCTAAGGGAAAAGCCGTGAAAGCAGCCATGTTGTGGCACTTCTGCACTCCCTTTGGGATGCCTTTGGCAGATGAAGTAAGCCTGGAACTCAGGGCTTCCTGGTTAAAAAAATTCAAGCCCTAGGCTGAACCCTAACCCTAACCCTAGGCAGATAAATCAGCCTAGGTATAGGGATGGTGCCAAGGAAAAAGCTGTGAAAGCTGCCATGTTGTTGCACTTTTGTACTCCCCTTGGGATGCCTTGAACAGCTGCAGTGTGCCTGGAGCCCAGGGCTTCCTAGTTTTAAAAATCCTAGCCTTAGGCCTAAGCCTAACAGTAACCCTGGGAAGGTAAATCAGCCTGGTGTTAGGCGTCTTGCCAAGGAAAAAGCCGTGAAAGCAGCCATGTTGTGGCACTTTTGCACTCCCTTTTGGATGCCTTTCACATCTCCAGTGTGCCTGGAACTCAGGGCTTCCTGCTTTTAAAAATCCTAGCCCTAGGCCGGACCCCAACCCTAAGACGAGAAAGGCAAATCAGCCAGGAATTAGGCATGTCCCCAAGGAAAAAGCTGTGGAGGCAGGCATGTTGTGGTACTTTTGCGCTCTTCTTGGCTAGTCCTTCGCAGCTGCTGTGTTCTTGGAACTCAGGGCTTTCTGGTTAATAGAGCCCTTACCCTAGGCGTAACTCAAACCTTAACCCTAGGAAGGAAAATCAGCCTATGGTTCGGGATGGTCTCATGGAAATATCAGTGGTGGCAGCCAAGTTGCGTCACTTTTGCGCTCCCCTTGGGATGCCTTTTGCAGCTGCAGTGTGCCTGGAGCCCAGGGCTTCCTGGTTTTAAAAGTCCTAGGCCTAAGCCTAACAGTAACCCTAGGAAGGTAAATCAGCCGGGTATTAGGGTTCTTCCTAAGGGAAAAGCCGTGAAAGCAGCCATGTTGTGGCACTTCTGCACTCCCTTTGGGATGCCTTTGGCAGATGAAGTAAGCCTGGAACTCAGGGCTTCCTGGTTAAAAAAATTCAAGCCCTAGGCTGAACCTTAACCCTAACCCTAGGCAGATAAATCAGCCTAGGTATAGGGATGGTGCCAAGGAAAAAGCTGTGAAAGCTGCCATGTTGTTGCACTTTTGTACTCCCCTTGGGATGCCTTGAACAGCTGCAGTGTGCCTGGAGCTAAGGGCTTCCTAGTTTTAAAAATCCTAGCCCTAGGCCTAAGCCTAACAGTAACCCTGGGAAGGTAAATCAGCCTGGTGTTAGGCGTCTTGCCAAGGAAAAAGCCGTGAAAGCAGCCATGTTGTGGCACTTTTGCACTCCCTTTTGGATGCCTTTCACATCTCCAGTATGCCTGGAACTCAGGGCTTCCTGCTTTTAAAAATCCTAGCCCTAGGCCGAACCCCAACCCTAAGACGAGAAAGGCAAATCAGCCAGGAATTAGGCATGTCCCCAAGGAAAAAGCTGTGGAGGCAGGCATGTTGTGGTACTTTTGCGCTCTTCTTGGCTAGTCCTTCGCAGCTGCTGTGTTCTTGGAACTCAGGGCTTTCTGGTTAATAGAACCCTTACCCTAGGCGTAACTCAAACCTTAACCCTAGGAAGGAAAATCAGCCTATGGTTCGGGATGGTCTCATGGAAATATCAGTGGTGGCAGCCAAGTTGCGTCACTTTTGCGCTCCCCTTGGGATGCCTTTTGCAGCTGCAGTGTGCCTGGAGCCCAGGGCTTCCTGGTTTTAAAAGTCCTAGGCCTAAGCCTAACAGTAACCCTAGGAAGGTAAATCAGCCGGGTATTAGGGTTCTTCCTAAGGGAAAAGCCGTGAAAGCAGCCATGTTGTGGCACTTCTGCACTCCCTTTGGGATGCCTTTGGCAGATGAAGTAAGCCTGGAACTCAGGGCTTCCTGGTTAAAGAAATCCAAGCCCTAGGCTGAACCCTAACCCTAACCCTAGGCAGATAAATCAGCCTAGGTATAGGGATGGTGCCAAGCAAAATGCTGTGAAAGCTGCCATGTTGTTGCACTTTTGTACTCCCCTTGGGATGCCTTGAACAGCTGCAGTGTGCCTGGAGCTAAGGGCTTCCTAGTTTTAAAAATCCTAGCCCTAGGCCTAAGCCTAACAGTAACCCTGGGAAGGTAAATCAGCCTGGTGTTAGGCGTCTTGCCAAGGAAAAAGCCGTGAAAGCAGCCATGTTGTGGCACTTTTGCACTCCCTTTTGGATGCCTTTCACAGCTCCAGTGTGCCTGGAACTCAGGGCTTCCTGCTCTTAAAAATCCTAGCCCTAGGCCGAACCCCAACCCTAAGACGAGAAAGGCAAATCAGCCAGGAATTAGGCATGTCCCCAAGGAAAAAGCTGTGGAGGCAGGCATGTTGTGGTACTTTTGCGCTCTTCTTGGCTAGTCCTTCGCAGCTGCTGTGTTCTTGGAACTCAGGGCTTTCTGGTTAATAGACCCTTACCCTAGGCGTAACTCAAACCTTAACCCTAGGAAGGAAAATCAGCCTATGGTTCGGGATGGTCTCATGGAAATATCAGTGGTGGCAGCCAAGTTGCGTCACTTTTGCGCTCCCCTTGGGATGCCTTTCGCAGCTGCAGTGTGCCTGGAGCCCAGGGCTTCCTGGTTTTAAAAGTCCTAGGCCTAAGCCTAACAGTAACCCTAGGAAGGTAAATCAGCCGGGTATTAGGGTTCTTCCTAAGGGAAAAGCCGTGAAAGCAGCCATGTTGTGGCACTTCTGCACTCCCTTTGGGATGCCTTTGGCAGATGAAGTAAGCCTGGAACTCAGGGCTTCCTGGTTAAAGAAATCCAAGCCCTAGGCTGAACTCTAACCCTAACCCTAGGCAGATAAATCAGCCTAGGTATAGGGATGGTGCCAAGGAAAAAGCTGTGAAAGCTGCCATGTTGTTGCACTTTTGTACTCCCCTTGGGATGCCTTGAACAGCTGCAGTGTGCCTGGAGCTAAGGGCTTCCTAGTTTTAAAAATCCTAGCCCTAGGCCTAAGCCTAACAGTAACCCTGGGAAGGTAAATCAGCCTGGTGTTAGGCGTCTTGCCAAGGAAAAAGCCGTGAAAGCAGCCATGTTGTGGCACTTTTGCACTCCCTTTTGGATGCCTTTCACAGCTGCAGTGTGCCTGGAACTCAGGGCTTCCTGCTTTTAAAAATCCTAGCCCTAGGCCGAACCCCAACCCTAAGACGAGAAAGGCAAATCAGCCAGGAATTAGGCATGTCCCCAAGGAAAAAGCTGTGGAGGCAGGCATGTTGTGGTACTTTTGCGCTCTTCTTGGCTAGTCCTTCGCAGCTGCTGTGTTCTTGGAACTCAGGGCTTTCTGGTTAATAGACCCTTACCCTAGGCGTAACTCAAACCTTAACCCTAGGAAGGAAAATCAGCCTATGGTTCGGGATGGTCTCATGGAAATATCAGTGGTGGCAGCCAAGTTGCGTCACTTTTGCGCTCCCCTTGGGATGCCTTTTGCAGCTGCAGTGTGCCTGGAGCCCAGGGCTTCCTGGTTTTAAAAGTCCTAGGCCTAAGCCTAACAGTAACCCTAGGAAGGTAAATCAGCCGGGTATTAGGGTTCTTCCTAAGGGAAAAGCCGTGAAAGCAGCCATGTTGTGGCACTTCTGCACTCCCTTTGGGATGCCTTTGGCAGATGAAGTAAGCCTGGAACTCAGGGCTTCCTGGTTAAAAAAATTCAAGCCCTAGGCTGAACCCTAACCCTAACCCTAGGCAGATAAATCAGCCTAGGTATAGGGATGGTGCCAAGGAAAAAGCTGTGAAAGCTGCCATGTTGTTGCACTTTTGTACTCCCCTTGGGATGCCTTGAACAGCTGCAGTGTGCCTGGAGCTAAGGGCTTCCTAGTTTTAAAAATCCTAGCCCTAGGCCTAAGCCTAACAGTAACCCTGGGAAGGTAAATCAGCCTGGTGTTAGGCGTCTTGCCAAGGAAAAAGCCGTGAAAGCAGCCATGTTGTGGCACTTTTGCACTCCCTTTTGGATGCCTTTCACAGCTCCAGTGTGCCTGGAACTCAGGGCTTCCTGCTCTTAAAAATCCTAGCCCTAGGCCGAACCCCAACCCTAAGACGAGAAAGGCAAATCAGCCAGGAATTAGGCATGTCCCCAAGGAAAAAGCTGTGGAGGCAGGCATGTTGTGGTACTTTTGCGCTCTTCTTGGCTAGTCCTTCGCAGCTGCTGTGTTCTTGGAACTCAGGGCTTTCTGGTTAATAGAGCCCTTACCCTAGGCGTAACTCAAACCTTAACCCTAGGAAGGAAAATCAGCCTATGGTTCGGGATGGTCTCATGGAAATATCAGTGGTGGCAGCCAAGTTGCGTCACTTTTGCGCTCCCCTTGGGATGCCTTTTGCAGCTGCAGTGTGCCTGGAGCCCAGGGCTTCCTGGTTTTAAAAGTCCTAGGCCTAAGCCTAACAGTAACCCTAGGAAGGTAAATCAGCCGGGTATTAGGGTTCTTCCTAAGGGAAAAGCCGTGAAAGCAGCCATGTTGTGGCACTTCTGCACTCCCTTTGGGATGCCTTTGGCAGAGGAAGTAAGCCTGGAACTCAGGGCTTCCTGGTTAAAGAAATCCAAGCCCTAGGCTGAACTCTAACCCTAACCCTAGGCAGATAAATCAGCCTAGGTATAGGGATGGTGCCAAGGAAAAAGCTGTGAAAGCTGCCATGTTGTTGCACTTTTGTACTCCCCTTGGGATGCCTTGAACAGCTGCAGTGTGCCTGGAGCTAAGGGCTTCCTAGTTTTAAAAATCCTAGCCCTAGGCCTAAGCCTAACAGTAACCCTGGGAAGGTAAATCAGCCTGGTGTTAGGCTTCTTGCCAAGGAAAAAGCCGTGAAAGCAGCCATGTTGTGGCACTTTTGCACTCCCTTTTGGATGCCTTTCACATCTCCAGTGTGCCTGGAACTCAGGGCTTCCTGCTTTTAAAAATCCTAGCCCTAGGCCGAACCCCAACCCTAAGACGAGAAAGGCAAATCAGCCAGGAATTAGGCATGTCCCCAAGGAAAAAGCTGTGGAGGCAGGCATGTTGTGGTACTTTTGCGCTCTTCTTGGCTAGTCCTTCGCAGCTGCTGTGTTCTTGGAACTCAGGGCTTTCTGGTTAATAGAGGCCTTACCCTAGGCGTAACTCAAACCTTAACCCTAGGAAGGAAAATCAGCCTATGGTTCGGGATGGTCTCATGGAAATATCAGTGGTGGCAGCCAAGTTGCGTCACTTTTGCGCTCCCCTTGGGATGCCTTTTGCAGCTGCAGTGTGCCTGGAGCCCAGGGCTTCCTGGTTTTAAAAGTCCTAGGCCTAAGCCTAACAGTAACCCTAGGAAGGTAAATCAGCCGGGTATTAGGGTTCTTCCTAAGGGAAAAGCCGTGAAAGCAGCCATGTTGTGGCACTTCTGCACTCCCTTTGGGATGCCTTTGGCAGAGGAAGTAAGCCTGGAACTCAGGGCTTCCTGGTTAAAGAAATCCAAGCCCTAGGCTGAACTCTAACCCTAACCCTAGGCAGATAAATCAGCCTAGGTATAGGGATGGTGCCAAGGAAAAAGCTGTGAAAGCTGCCATGTTGTTGCACTTTTGTACTCCCCTTGGGATGCCTTGAACAGCTGCAGTGTGCCTGGAGCTAAGGGCTTCCTAGTTTTAAAAATCCTAGCCCTAGGCCTAAGCCTAACAGTAACCCTGGGAAGGTAAATCAGCCTGGTGTTAGGCGTCTTGCCAAGGAAAAAGCCGTGAAAGCAGCCATGTTGTGGCACTTTTGCACTCCCTTTTGGATGCCTTTCACATCTCCAGTGTGCCTGGAACTCAGGGCTTCCTGCTTTTAAAAATCCTAGCCCTAGGCCGAACCCCAACCCTAAGACGAGAAAGGCAAATCAGCCAGGAATTAGGCATGTCCCCAAGGAAAAAGCTGTGGAGGCAGGCATGTTGTGGTACTTTTGCGCTCTTCTTGGCTAGTCCTTCGCAGCTGCTGTGTTCTTGGAACTCAGGGCTTTCTGGTTAATAGAGGCCTTACCCTAGGCGTAACTCAAACCTTAACCCTAGGAAGGAAAATCAGCCTATGGTTCGGGATGGTCTCATGGAAATATCAGTGGTGGCAGCCAAGTTGCGTCACTTTTGCGCTCCCCTTGGGATGCCTTTCGCAGCTGCAGTGTGCCTGGAGCCCAGGGCTTCCTGGTTTTAAAAGTCCTAGGCCTAAGCCTAACAGTAACCCTAGGAAGGTAAATCAGCCGGGTATTAGGGTTCTTCCTAAGGGAAAAGCCGTGAAAGCAGCCATGTTGTGGCACTTCTGCACTCCCTTTGGGATGCCTTTGGCAGATGAAGTAAGCCTGGAACTCAGGGCTTCCTGGTTAAAAAAATTCAAGCCCTAGGCTGAACCCTAACCCTAACCCTAGGCAGATAAATCAGCCTAGGTATAGGGATGGTGCCAAGGAAAAAGCTGTGAAAGCTGCCATGTTGTTGCACTTTTGTACTCCCCTTGGGATGCCTTGAACAGCTGCAGTGTGCCTGGAGCTAAGGGCTTCCTAGTTTTAAAAATCCTAGCCCTAGGCCTAAGCCTAACAGTAACCCTGGGAAGGTAAATCAGCCTGGTGTTAGGCGTCTTGCCAAGGAAAAAGCCGTGAAAGCAGCCATGTTGTGGCACTTTTGCACTCCCTTTTGGATGCCTTTCACATCTCCAGTGTGCCTGGAACTCAGGGCTTCCTGCTTTTAAAAATCCTAGCCCTAGGCCGAACCCCAACCCTAAGACGAGAAAGGCAAATCAGCCAGGAATTAGGCATGTCCGCAAGGAAAAAGCTGTGGAGGCAGGCATGTTGTGGTACTTTTGCGCTCTTCTTGGCTAGTCCTTCGCAGCTGCTGTGTTCTTGGAACTCAGGGCTTTCTGGTTAATAGAACCCTTACCCTAGGCGTAACTCAAACCTTAACCCTAGGAAGGAAAATCAGCCTATGGTTCGGGATGGTCTCATGGAAATATCAGTGGTGGCAGCCAAGTTGCGTCACTTTTGCGCTCCCCTTGGGATGCCTTTTGCAGCTGCAGTGTGCCTGGAGCCCAGGGCTTCCTGGTTTTAAAAGTCCTAGGCCTAAGCCTAACAGTAACCCTAGGAAGGTAAATCAGCCGGGTATTAGGGTTCTTCCTAAGGGAAAAGCCGTGAAAGCAGCCATGTTGTGGCACTTCTGCACTCCCTTTGGGATGCCTTTGGCAGATGAAGTAAGCCTGGAACTCAGGGCTTCCTGGTTAAAGAAATCCAAGCCCTAGGCTGAACCCTAACCCTAACCCTAGGCAGATAAATCAGCCTAGGTATAGGGATGGTGCCAAGGAAAAAGCTGTGAAAGCTGCCATGTTGTTGCACTTTTGTACTCCCCTTGGGATGCCTTGAACAGCTGCAGTGTGCCTGGAGCTAAGGGCTTCCTAGTTTTAAAAATCCTAGCCCTAGGCCTAAGCCTAACAGTAACCCTGGGAAGGTAAATCAGCCTGGTGTTAGGCGTCTTGCCAAGGAAAAAGCCGTGAAAGCAGCCATGTTGTGGCACTTTTGCACTCCCTTTTGGATGCCTTTCACAGCTCCAGTGTGCCTGGAACTCAGGGCTTCCTGCTTTTAAAAATCCTAGCCCTAGGCCGAACCCCAACCCTAAGACGAGAAAGGCAAATCAGCCAGGAATTAGGCATGTCCCCAAGGAAAAAGCTGTGGAGGCAGGCATGTTGTGGTACTTTTGCGCTCTTCTTGGCTAGTCCTTCGCAGCTGCTGTGTTCTTGGAACTCAGGGCTTTCTGGTTAATAGACCCTTACCCTAGGCGTAACTCAAACCTTACCCCTAGGAAGGAAAATCAGCCTATGGTTCGGGATGGTCTCATGGAAATATCAGTGGTGGCAGCCAAGTTGCGTCACTTTTGCGCTCCCCTTGGGATGCCTTTTGCAGCTGCAGTGTGCCTGGAGCCCAGGGCTTCCTGGTTTTAAAAGTCCTAGGCCTAAGCCTAACAGTAACCCTAGGAAGGTAAATCAGCCGGGTATTAGGGTTCTTCCTAAGGGAAAAGCCGTGAAAGCAGCCATGTTGTGGCACTTCTGCACTCCCTTTGGGATGCCTTTGGCAGATGAAGTAAGCCTGGAACTCAGGGCTTCCTGGTTAAAAAAATTCAAGCCCTAGGCTGAACCCTAACCCTAACCCTAGGCAGATAAATCAGCCTAGGTATAGGGATGGTGCCAAGGAAAAAGCTGTGAAAGCTGCCATGTTGTTGCACTTTTGTACTCCCCTTGGGATGCCTTGAACAGCTGCAGTGTGCCTGGAGCTAAGGGCTTCCTAGTTTCAAAAATCCTAGCCCTAGGCCTAAGCCTAACAGTAACCCTGGGAAAGTAAATCAGCCTGGTGTTAGGCGTCTTGCCAAGGAAAAAGCCGTGAAAGCAGCCATGTTGTGGCACTTTTGCACTCCCTTTTGGATGCCTTTCACAGCTCCAGTGTGCCTGGAACTCAGGGCTTCCTGCTTTTGAAAATCCTAGCCCTAGGCCGAACCCCAACCCTAAGACGAGAAAGGCAAATCAGCCAGGAATTAGGCATGTCCCCAAGGAAAAAGCTGTGGAGGCAGGCATGTTGTGGTACTTTTGCGCTCTTCTTGGCTAGTCCTTCGCAGCTGCTGTGTTCTTGGAACTCAGGGCTTTCTGGTTAATAGAGGCCTTACCCTAGGCGTAACTCAAACCTTAACCCTAGGAAGGAAAATCAGCCTATGGTTCGGGATGGTCTCATGGAAATATCAGTGGTGGCAGCCAAGTTGCGTCACTTTTGCGCTCCCCTTGGGATGCCTTTCGCAGCTGCAGTGTGCCTGGAGCCCAGGGCTTCCTGGTTTTAAAAGTCCTAGGCCTAAGCCTAACAGTAACCCTAGGAAGGTAAATCAGCCGGGTATTAGGGTTCTTCCTAAGGGAAAAGCCGTGAAAGCAGCCATGTTGTGGCACTTCTGCACTCCCTTTGGGATGCCTTTGGCAGATGAAGTAAGCCTGGAACTCAGGGCTTCCTGGTTAAAAAAATTCAAGCCCTAGGCTGAACCCTAACCCTAACCCTAGGCAGATAAATCAGCCTAGGTATAGGGATGGTGCCAAGGAAAAAGCTGTGAAAGCTGCCATGTTGTTGCACTTTTGTACTCCCCTTGGGATGCCTTGAACAGCTGCAGTGTGCCTGGAGCTAAGGGCTTCCTAGTTTTAAAAATCCTAGCCCTAGGCCTAAGCCTAACAGTAACCCTGGGAAGGTAAATCAGCCTGGTGTTAGGCGTCTTGCCAAGGAAAAAGCCGTGAAAGCAGCCATGTTGTGGCACTTTTGCACTCCCTTTTGGATGCCTTTCACAGCTCCAGTGTGCCTGGAACTCAGGGCTTCCTGCTCTTAAAAATCCTAGCCCTAGGCCGAACCCCAACCCTAAGACGAGAAAGGCAAATCAGCCAGGAATTAGGCATGTCCCCAAGGAAAAAGCTGTGGAGGCAGGCATGTTGTGGTACTTTTGCGCTCTTCTTGGCTAGTCCTTCGCAGCTGCTGTGTTCTTGGAACTCAGGGCTTTCTGGTTAATAGAACCCTTACCCTAGGCGTAACTCAAACCTTAACCCTAGGAAGGAAAATCAGCCTATGGTTCGGGATGCTCTCATGGAAATATCAGTGGTGGCAGCCAAGTTGCGTCACTTTTGCGCTCCCCTTGGGATGCCTTTTGCAGCTGCAGTGTGCCTGGAGCCCAGGGCTTCCTGGTTTTAAAAGTCCTAGGCCTAAGCCTAACAGTAACCCTAGGAAGGTAAATCAGCCGGGTATTAGGGTTCTTCCTAAGGGAAAAGCCGTGAAAGCAGCCATGTTGTGGCACTTCTGCACTCCCTTTGGGATGCCTTTGGCAGATGAAGTAAGCCTGGAACTCAGGGCTTCCTGGTTAAAGAAATCCAAGCCCTAGGCTGAACCCTAACCCTAACCCTAGGCAGATAAATCAGCCTAGGTATAGGGATGGTGCCAAGGAAAAAGCTGTGAAAGCTGCCATGTTGTTGCACTTTTGTACTCCCCTTGGGATGCCTTGAACAGCTGCAGTGTGCCTGGAGCTAAGGGCTTCCTAGTTTTAAAAATCCTAGCCCTAGGCCTAAGCCTAACAGTAACCCTGGGAAGGTAAATCAGCCTGGTGTTAGGCGTCTTGCCAAGGAAAAAGCCGTGAAAGCAGCCATGTTGTGGCACTTTTGCACTCCCTTTTGGATGCCTTTCACAGCTCCAGTGTGCCTGGAACTCAGGGCTTCCTGCTTTTAAAAATCCTAGCCCTAGGCCGAACCCCAACCCTAAGACGAGAAAGGCAAATCAGCCAGGAATTAGGCATGTCCCCAAGGAAAAAGCTGTGGAGGCAGGCATGTTGTGGTACTTTTGCGCTCTTCTTGGCTAGTCCTTCGCAGCTGCTGTGTTCTTGGAACTCAGGGCTTTCTGGTTAATAGACCCTTACCCTAGGCGTAACTCAAACCTTACCCCTAGGAAGGAAAATCAGCCTATGGTTCGGGATGGTCTCATGGAAATATCAGTGGTGGCAGCCAAGTTGCGTCACTTTTGCGCTCCCCTTGGGATGCCTTTTGCAGCTGCAGTGTGCCTGGAGCCCAGGGCTTCCTGGTTTTAAAAGTCCTAGGCCTAAGCCTAACAGTAACCCTAGGAAGGTAAATCAGCCGGGTATTAGGGTTCTTCCTAAGGGAAAAGCCGTGAAAGCAGCCATGTTGTGGCACTTCTGCACTCCCTTTGGGATGCCTTTGGCAGATGAAGTAAGCCTGGAACTCAGGGCTTCCTGGTTAAAAAAATTCAAGCCCTAGGCTGAACCCTAACCCTAACCCTAGGCAGATAAATCAGCCTAGGTATAGGGATGGTGCCAAGGAAAAAGCTGTGAAAGCTGCCATGTTGTTGCACTTTTGTACTCCCCTTGGGATGCCTTGAACAGCTGCAGTGTGCCTGGAGCTAAGGGCTTCCTAGTTTCAAAAATCCTAGCCCTAGGCCTAAGCCTAACAGTAACCCTGGGAAAGTAAATCAGCCTGGTGTTAGGCGTCTTGCCAAGGAAAAAGCCGTGAAAGCAGCCATGTTGTGGCACTTTTGCACTCCCTTTTGGATGCCTTTCACAGCTCCAGTGTGCCTGGAACTCAGGGCTTCCTGCTTTTGAAAATCCTAGCCCTAGGCCGAACCCCAACCCTAAGACGAGAAAGGCAAATCAGCCAGGAATTAGGCATGTCCCCAAGGAAAAAGCTGTGGAGGCAGGCATGTTGTGGTACTTTTGCGCTCTTCTTGGCTAGTCCTTCGCAGCTGCTGTGTTCTTGGAACTCAGGGCTTTCTGGTTAATAGAACCCTTACCCTAGGCGTAACTCAAACCTTAACCCTAGGAAGGAAAATCAGCCTATGGTTCGGGATGGTCTCATGGAAATATCAGTGGTGGCAGCCAAGTTGCGTCACTTTTGCGCTCCCCTTGGGATGCCTTTCGCAGCTGCAGTGTGCCTGGAGCCCAGGGCTTCCTGGTTTTAAAAGTCCTAGGCCTAAGCCTAACAGTAACCCTAGGAAGGTAAATCAGCCGGGTATTAGGGTTCTTCCTAAGGGAAAAGCCGTGAAAGCAGCCATGTTGTGGCACTTCTGCACTCCCTTTGGGATGCCTTTGGCAGATGAAGTAAGCCTGGAACTCAGGGTTTCCTGGTTAAAGAAATCCAAGCCCTAGGCTGAACCCTAACCCTAACCCTAGACAGATAAATCAGCCTAGGTATAGGGATGGTGCCAAGGAAAAAGCTGTGAAAGCTGCCATGTTGTTGCACTTTTGTACTCCCCTTGGGATGCCTTGAACAGCTGCAGTGTGCCTGGAGCTAAGGGCTTCCTAGTTTTAAAAATCCTAGCCCTAGGCCTAAGCCTAACAGTAACCCTGGGAAGGTAAATCAGCCTGGTGTTAGGCGTCTTGCCAAGGAAAAAGCCGTGAAAGCAGCCATGTTGTGGCACTTTTGCACTCCCTTTTGGATGCCTTTCACATCTCCAGTGTGCCTAGAACTCAGGGCTTCCTGCTTTTAAAAATCCTAGCCCTAGGCCGAACCCCAACCCTAAGACGAGAAAGGCAAATCAGCCAGGAATTAGGCATGTCCCCAAGGAAAAAGCTGTGGAGGCAGGCATGTTGTGGTACTTTTGCGCTCTTCTTGGCTAGTCCTTCGCAGCTGCTGTGTTCTTGGATCTCAGGGCTTTCTGGTTAATAGACCCTTACCCTAGGCGTAACTCAAACCTTAACCCTAGGAAGGAAAATCAGCCTATGGTTCGGGATGGTCTCATGGAAATATCAGTGGTGGCAGCCAAGTTGCGTCACTTTTGCGCTCCCCTTGGGATGCCTTTTGCAGCTGCAGTGTGCCTGGAGCCCAGGGCTTCCTGGTTTTAAAAGTCCTAGGCCTAAGCCTAACAGTAACCCTAGGAAGGTAAATCAGCCGGGTATTAGGGTTCTTCCTAAGGGAAAAGCCGTGAAAGCAGCCATGTTGTGGCACTTTTGCACTCCCTTTTGGATGCCTTTCACAGCTCCAGTGTGCCTGGAACTCAGGACTTCCTGCTTTTAAAAATCCTTGCCCTAGGCCGAACCCCAACCCTAAGACGAGAAAGGCAAATCAGCCAGGAATTAGGCATGTCCCCAAGGAAAAAGCTGTGGAGGCAGGCATGTTGTGGTACTTTTGCGCTCTTCTTGGCTAGTCCTTCGCAGCTGCTGTGTTCTTGGAACTCAGGGCTTTCTGGTTAATAGAACCCTTACCCTAGGCGTAACTCAAACCTTAACCCTAGGAAGGAAAATCAGCCTATGGTTCGGGATGGTCTCATGGAAATATCAGTGGTGGCAGCCAAGTTGCGTCACTTTTGCGCTCCCCTTGGGATGCCTTTCGCAGCTGCAGTGTGCCTGGAGCCCAGGGCTTCCTGGTTTTAAAAGTCCTAGGCCTAAGCCTAACAGTAACCCTAGGAAGGTAAATCAGCCGGGTATTAGGGTTCTTCCTAAGGGAAAAGCCGTGAAAGCAGCCATGTTGTGGCACTTCTGCACTCCCTTTGGGATGCCTTTGGCAGATGAAGTAAGCCTGGAACTCAGGGCTTCCTGGTTAAAGAAATCCAAGCCCTAGGCTGAACTCTAACCCTAACCCTAGGCAGATAAATCAGCCTAGGTATAGGGATGGTGCCAAGGAAAAAGCTGTGAAAGCTGCCATGTTGTTGCACTTTTGTACTCCCCTTGGGATGCCTTGAACAGCTGCAGTGTGCCTGGAGCTAAGGGCTTCCTAGTTTCAAAAATCCTAGCCCTAGGCCTAAGCCTAACAGTAACCCTGGGAAAGTAAATCAGCCTGATGTTAGGCTTCTTGCCAAGGAAAAAGCCGTGAAAGCAGCCATGTTGTGGCACTTTTGCACTCCCTTTTGGATGCCTTTCACAGCTGCAGTGTGCCTGGAACTCAGGGCTTCCTGCTTTTAAAAATCCTAGCCCTAGGCCGAACCCCAACCCTAAGACGAGAAAGGCAAATCAGCCAGGAATTAGGCATGTCCCCAAGGAAAAAGCTGTGGAGGCAGGCATGTTGTGGTACTTTTGCGCTCTTCTTGGCTAGTCCTTCGCAGCTGCTGTGTTCTTGGAACTCAGGGCTTTCTGGTTAATAGAACCCTTACCCTAGGCGTAACTCAAACCTTAACCCTAGGAAGGAAAATCAGCCTATGGTTCGGGATGGTCTCATGGAAATATCAGTGGTGGCAGCCAAGTTGCGTCACTTTTGCGCTCCCCTTGGGATGCCTTTTGCAGCTGCAGTGTGCCTGGAGCCCAGGGCTTCCTGGTTTTAAAAGTCCTAGGCCTAAGCCTAACAGTAACCCTAGGAAGGTAAATCAGCCGGGTATTAGTGTTCTTCCTAAGGGAAAAGCCGTGAAAGCAGCCATGTTGTGGCACTTCTGCACTCCCTTTGGGATGCCTTTGGCAGATGAAGTAAGCCTGGAACTCAGGGCTTCCTGGTTAAAGAAATCCAAGCCCTAGGCTGAAGCCTAACCCTAACCCTAGGCAGATAAATCAGCCTAGGTATAGGGATGGTGCCAAGGAAAAAGCTGTGAAAGCTGCCATGTTGTTGCACTTTTGTACTCCCCTTGGGATGCCTTGAACAGCTGCAGTGTGCCTGGAGCCCAGGGCTTCCTAGTTTCAAAAATCCTAGCCCTAGGCCTAAGCCTAACAGTAACCCTGGGAAAGTAAATCAGCCTGATGTTAGGCTTCTTGCCAAGGAAAAAGCCGTGAAAGCAGCCATGTTGTGGCACTTTTGCACTCCCTTTTGGATGCCTTTCACAGCTCCAGTGTGCCTGGAACTCAGGGCTTCCTGCTTTTAAAAATCCTAGCCCTAGGCCGAACCCCAACCCTAAGACGAGAAAGGCAAATCAGCCAGGAATTAGGCATGTCCCCAAGGAAAAAGCTGTGGAGGCAGGCATGTTGTGGTACTTTTGCGCTCTTCTTGGCTAGTCCTTCGCAGCTGCTGTGTTCTTGGAACTCAGGGCTTTCTGGTTAATAGAACCCTTACCCTAGGCGTAACTCAAACCTTAACCCTAGGAAGGAAAATCAACCTATGGTTCGGGATGGTCTCATGGAAATATCAGTGGTGGCAGCCAAGTTGCGTCACTTTTGCGCTCCCCTTGGGATGCCTTTTGCAGCTGCAGTGTGCCTGGAGCCCAGGGCTTCCTGGTTTTAAAAGTCCTAGGCCTAAGCCTAACAGTAACCCTAGGAAGGTAAATCAGCCGGGTATTAGGGTTCTTCCTAAGGGAAAAGCCGTGAAAGCAGCCATGTTGTGTCACTTCTGCACTCCCTTTGGGATGCCTTTGGCAGATGAAGTAAGCCTGGAACTCAGGGCTTCCTGGTTAAAGAAATCCAAGCCCTAGGCTGAACCCTAACCCTAGGCAGATAAATCAGCCTAGGTATAGGGATGGTGCCAAGGAAAAAGCTGTGAAAGCTGCCATGTTGTTGCACTTTTGTACTCCCCTTGGGATGCCTTGAACAGCTGCAGTGTGCCTGGAGCCCAGGGCTTCCTAGTTTCAAAAATCCTAGCCCTAGGCCTAAGCCTAACAGTAACCCTGGGAAAGTATGTCAGCCTGGTGTTAGGCTTCTTGCCAAGGAAAAAGCCGTGAAAGCAGCCATGTTGTGGCACTTTTGCACTCCCTTTTGGATGCCTTTCACAGCTGCAGTGTGCCTGGAACTCAGGGCTTCCTGCTTTTAAAAATCCTAGCCCTAGGCCAAACCCCAACCCTAAGACGAGAAAGGCAAATCAGCCAGGAATTAGGCATGTCCCCAAGGAAAAAGCTGTGGAGGCAGGCATGTTGTGGTACTTTTGCGCTCTTCTTGGCTAGTCCTTCGCAGCTGCTGTGTTCTTGGAACTCAGGGCTTTCTGGTTAATACAGCCCTTACCCTAGGCGTAACTCAAACCTTAACCCTAGGAAGGAAAATCAACCTATGGTTCGGGATGGTCTCATGGAAATATCAGTGGTGGCAGCCAAGTTGCGTCACTTTTGCGCTCCCCTTGGGATGCCTTTCGCAGCTGCAGTGTGCCTGGAGCCCAGGGCTTCCTGGTTTTAAAAGTCCTAGGCCTAAGCCTAACAGTAACCCTAGGAAGGTAAATCAGCCGGGTATTAGGGTTCTTCCTAAGGGAAAAGCCGTGAAAGCAGCCATGTTGTGGCACTTCTGCACTCCCTTTGGGATGCCTTTGGCAGATGAAGTAAGCCTGGAACTCAGGGCTTCCTGGTTAAAGAAATCCAAGCCCTAGGCTGAACCCTAACCCTAACCCTAGGCAGATAAATCAGCCTAGGTATAGGGATGGTGCCAAGCAAAAAGCTGTGAAAGCTGCCATGTTGTTGCACTTTTGTACTCCCCTTGGGATGCCTTGAACAGCTGCAGTGTGCCTGGAGCCCAGGGCTTCCTGGTTTCAAAAATCCTAGCCCTAGGCCTAAGCCTAACAGTAACCCTGGGAAAGGAAATCAGCGTGATGTTAGGCTTCTTGCCAAGGAAAAAGCCGTGAAAGCAGCCATGTTGTGGCACTTTTGCACTCCCTTTTGGATGCCTTTCACAGCTCCAGTGTGCCTGGAACTCAGGGCTTCCTGCTTTTAAAAATCCTAGCCCTAGGCCGAACCCCAACCCTAAGACGAGAAAGGCAAATCAGCCAGGAATTAGGCATGTCCGCAAGGAAAAAGCTGTGGAGGCAGGCATGTTGTGGTACTTTTGCGCTCTTCTTGGCTAGTCCTTCGCAGCTGCTGTGTTCTTGGAACTCAGGGCTTTCTGGTTAATAGAACCCTTACCCTAGGCGTAACTCAAACCTTAACCCTAGGAAGGAAAATCAGCCTATGGTTCGGGATGGTCTCATGGAAATATCAGTGGTGGCAGCCAAGTTGCGTCACTTTTGCGCTCCCCTTGGGATGCCTTTTGCAGCTGCAGTGTGCCTGGAGCCCAGGGCTTCCTGGTTTTAAAAGTCCTAGGCCTAAGCCTAACAGTAACCCTAGGAAGGTAAATCAGCCGGGTATTAGGGTTCTTCCTAAGGGAAAAGCCGTGAAAGCAGCCATGTTGTGGCACTTCTGCACTCCCTTTGGGATGCCTTTGGCAGATGAAGTAAGCCTGGAACTCAGGGCTTCCTGGTTAAAGAAATCCAAGCCCTAGGCTGAACCCTAACCCTAACCCTAGGCAGATAAATCAGCCTAGGTATAGGGATGGTGCCAAGGAAAAAGCTGTGAAAGCTGCCATGTTGTTGCACTTTTGTACTCCCCTTGGGATGCCTTGAACAGCTGCAGTGTGCCTGGAGCCCAGGGCTTCCTCGTTTCAAAAATCCTAGCCCTAGGCCTAAGCCTAACAGTAACCCTGGGAAAGTATGTCAGCCTGGTGTTAGGCTTCTTGCCAAGGAAAAAGCCGTGAAAGCAGCCATGTTGTGGCACTTTTGCACTCCCTTTTGGATGCCTTTCACAGCTCCAGTGTGCCTGGAACTCAGGGCTTCCTGCTTTTAAAAATCCTAGCCCTAGGCCGAACCCCAACCCTAAGACGAGAAAGGCAAATCAGCCAGGAATTAGGCATGTCCCCAAGGAAAAAGCTGTGGAGGCAGGCATGTTGTGGTACTTTTGCGCTCTTCTTGGCTAGTCCTTCGCAGCTGCTGTGTTCTTGGAACTCAGGGCTTTCTGGTTAATAGAACCCTTACCCTAGGCGTAACTCAAACCTTAACCCTAGGAAGGAAAATCAGCCTATGGTTCGGGATGGTCTCATGGAAATATCAGTGGTGGCAGCCAAGTTGCGTCACTTTTGCGCTCCCCTTGGGATGCCTTTCGCAGCTGCAGTGTGCCTGGAGCCCAGGGCTTCCTGGTTTTAAAAGTCCTAGGCCTAAGCCTAACAGTAACCCTAGGAAGGTAAATCAGCCGGGTATTAGGGTTCTTCCTAAGGGAAAAGCCGTGAAAGCAGCCATGTTGTGGCACTTGTGCACTCCCTTTGGGATGCCTTTGGCAGATGAAGTAAGCCTGGAACTCAGGGCTTCCTGGTTAAAGAAATCCAAGCCCTAGGCTGAACCCTAACCCTAACCCTAGGCAGATAAATCAGCCTAGGTATAGGGATGGTGCCAAGCAAAAAGCTGTGAAAGCTGCCATGTTGTTGCACTTTTGTACTCCCCTTGGGATGCCTTGAACAGCTGCAGTGTGCCTGGAGCCCAGGGCTTCCTAGTTTCAAAAATCCTAGCCCTAGGCCTAAGCCTAACAGTAACCCTGGGAAAGTATGTCAGCCTGGTGTTAGGCTTCTTGCCAAGGAAAAAGCCGTGAAAGCAGCCATGTTGTGGCACTTTTGCACTCCCTTTTGGATGCCTTTCACAGCTCCAGTGTGCCTGGAACTCAGGGCTTCCTGCTTTTAAAAATCCTAGCCCTAGGCCGAACCCCAACCCTAAGACGAGAAAGGCAAATCAGCCAGGAATTAGGCATGTCCCCAAGGAAAAAGCTGTGGAGGCAGGCATGTTGTGGTACTTTTGCGCTCTTCTTGGCTAGTCCTTCGCAGCTGCTGTGTTCTTGGAACTCAGGGCTTTCTGGTTAATAGAACCCTTACCCTAGGCGTAACTCAAACCTTAACCCTAGGAAGGAAAATCTGCCTATGGTTCGGGATGGTCTCATGGAAATATCAGTGGTGGCAGCCAAGTTGCGTCACTTTTGCGCTCCCCTTGGGATGCCTTTTGCAGCTGCAGTGTGCCTGGAGCCCAGGGCTTCCTGGTTTTAAAAGTCCTAGGCCTAAGCCTAACAGTAACCCTAGGAAGGTAAATCAGCCGGGTATTAGGGTTCTTCCTAAGGGAAAAGCCGTGAAAGCAGCCATGTTGTGGCACTTCTGCACTCCCTTTGGGATGCCTTTGGCAGATGAAGTAAGCCTGGAACTCAGGGCTTCCTGGTTAAAGAAATCCAAGCCCTAGGCTGAAGCCTAACCCTAACCCTAGGCAGATAAATCAGCCTAGGTATAGGGATGGTGCCAAGGAAAAAGCTGTGAAAGCTGCCATGTTGTTGCACTTTTGTACTCCCCTTGGGATGCCTTGAACAGCTGCAGTGTGCCTGGAGCCCAGGGCTTCCTAGTTTCAAAAATCCTAGCCCTAGGCCTAAGCCTAACAGTAACCCTGGGAAAGTATGTCAGCCTGGTGTTAGGCTTCTTGCCAAGGAAAAAGCCGTGAAAGCAGCCATGTTGTGGCACTTTTGCACTCCCTTTTGGATGCCTTTCACAGCTCCAGTGTGCCTGGAACTCAGGGCTTCCTGCTTTTAAAAATCCTAGCCCTAGGCCGAACCCCAACCCTAAGACGAGAAAGGCAAATCAGCCAGGAATTAGGCATGTCCCCAAGGAAAAAGCTGTGGAGGCAGGCATGTTGTGGTACTTTTGCGCTCTTCTTGGCTAGTCCTTCGCAGCTGCTGTGTTCTTGGAACTCAGGGCTTTCTGGTTAATAGAACCCTTACCCTAGGCGTAACTCAAACCTTAACCCTAGGAAGGAAAATCTGCCTATGGTTCGGGATGGTCTCATGGAAATATCAGTGGTGGCAGCCAAGTTGCGTCACTTTTGCGCTCCCCTTGGGATGCCTTTTGCAGCTGCAGTGTGCCTGGAGCCCAGGGCTTCCTGGTTTTAAAAGTCCTTGGCCTAAGCCTAACAGTAACCCTAGGAAGGTAAATCAGCCGGGTATTAGGGTTCTTCCTAAGGGAAAAGCCGTGAAAGCAGCCATGTTGTGGCACTTCTGCACTCCCTTTGGGATGCCTTTGGCAGATGAAGTAAGCCTGGAACTCAGGGCTTCCTGGTTAAAGAAATCCAAGCCCTAGGCTGAACCCTAACCCTAACCCTAGGCAGATAAATCAGCCTAGGTATAGGGATGGTGCCAAGGAAAAAGCTGTGAAAGCTGCCATGTTGTTGCACTTTTGTACTCCCCTTGGGATGCCTTGAACAGCTGCAGTGTGCCTGGAGCCCAGGGCTTCCTAGTTTCAAAAATCCTAGCCCTAGGCCTAAGCCTAACAGTAACCCTGGGAAAGTATGTCAGCCTGGTGTTAGGCTTCTTGCCAAGGAAAAAGCCGTGAAAGCAGCCATGTTGTGGCACTTTTGCACTCCCTTTTGGATGCCTTTCACAGCTGCAGTGTGCCTGGAACTCAGGGCTTCCTGATTTTAAAAATCCTAGCCCTAGGCCGAACCCCAACCCTAAGACGAGAAAGGCAAATCAGCCAGGAATTAGGCATGTCCCCAAGGAAAAAGCTGTGGAGGCAGGCATGTTGTGGTACTTTTGCGCTCTTCTTGGCTAGTCCTTCGCAGCTGCTGTGTTCTTGGAACTCAGGGCTTTCTGGTTAATAGAACCCTTACCCTAGGCGTAACTCAAACCTTAACCCTAGGAAGGAAAATCAGCCTATGGTTCGGGATGGTCTCATGGAAATATCAGTGGTGGCAGCCAAGTTGCGTCACTTTTGCGCTCCCCTTGGGATGCCTTTTGCAGCTGCAGTGTGCCTGGAGCCCAGGGCTTCCTGGTTTTAAAAGTCCTAGGCCTAAGCCTAACAGTAACCCTAGGAAGGTAAATCAGCCGGGTATTAGGGTTCTTCCTAAGGGAAAAGCCGTGAAAGCAGCCATGTTGTGGCACTTCTGCACTCCCTTTGGGATGCCTTTGGCAGATGAAGTAAGCCTGGAACTCAGGGCTTCCTGGTTAAAGAAATCCAAGCCCTAGGCTGAAGCCTAACCCTAACCCTAGGCAGATAAATCAGCCTAGGTATAGGGATGGTGCCAAGGAAAAAGCTGTGAAAGCTGCCATGTTGTTGCACTTTTGTACTCCCCTTGGGATGCCTTGAACAGCTGCAGTGTGCCTGGAGCCCAGGGCTTCCTAGTTTCAAAAATCCTAGCCCTAGGCCTAAGCCTAACAGTAACCCTGGGAAAGTATGTCAGCCTGGTGTTAGGCTTCTTGCCAAGGAAAAAGCCGTGAAAGCAGCCATGTTGTGGCACTTTTGCACTCCCTTTTGGATGCCTTTCACAGCTCCAGTGTGCCTGGAACTCAGGGCTTCCTGCTTTTAAAAATCCTAGCCCTAGGCCGAACCCCAACCCTAAGACGAGAAAGGCAAATCAGCCAGGAATTAGGCATGTCCCCAAGGAAAAAGCTGTGGAGGCAGGCATGTTGTGGTACTTTTGCGCTCTTCTTGGCTAGTCCTTCGCAGCTGCTGTGTTCTTGGAACTCAGGGCTTTCTGGTTAATAGAACCCTTACCCTAGGCGTAACTCAAACCTTAACCCTAGGAAGGAAAATCTGCCTATGGTTCGGGATGGTCTCATGGAAATATCAGTGGTGGCAGCCAAGTTGCGTCACTTTTGCGCTCCCCTTGGGATGCCTTTTGCAGCTGCAGTGTGCCTGGAGCCCAGGGCTTCCTGGTTTTAAAAGTCCTTGGCCTAAGCCTAACAGTAACCCTAGGAAGGTAAATCAGCCGGGTATTAGGGTTCTTCCTAAGGGAAAAGCCGTGAAAGCAGCCATGTTGTGGCACTTCTGCACTCCCTTTGGGATGCCTTTGGCAGATGAAGTAAGCCTGGAACTCAGGGCTTCCTGGTTAAAGAAATCCAAGCCCTAGGCTGAACCCTAACCCTAACCCTAGGCAGATAAATCAGCCTAGGTATAGGGATGGTGCCAAGGAAAAAGCTGTGAAAGCTGCCATGTTGTTGCACTTTTGTACTCCCCTTGGGATGCCTTGAACAGCTGCAGTGTGCCTGGAGCCCAGGGCTTCCTAGTTTCAAAAATCCTAGCCCTAGGCCTAAGCCTAACAGTAACCCTGGGAAAGTATGTCAGCCTGGTGTTAGGCTTCTTGCCAAGGAAAAAGCCGTGAAAGCAGCCATGTTGTGGCACTTTTGCACTCCCTTTTGGATGCCTTTCACAGCTGCAGTGTGCCTGGAACTCAGGGCTTCCTGATTTTAAAAATCCTAGCCCTAGGCCGAACCCCAACCCTAAGACGAGAAAGGCAAATCAGCCAGGAATTAGGCATGTCCCCAAGGAAAAAGCTGTGGAGGCAGGCATGTTGTGGTACTTTTGCGCTCTTCTTGGCTAGTCCTTCGCAGCTGCTGTGTTCTTGGAACTCAGGGCTTTCTGGTTAATAGAGCCCTTACCCTAGGCGTAACTCAAACCTTAACCCTAGGAAGGAAAATCAACCTATGGTTCGGGATGGTCTCATGGAAATATCAGTGGTGGAAGCCAAGTTGCGTCACTTTTGCGCTCCCCTTGGGATGCCTTTCGCAGCTGCAGTGTGCCTGGAGCCCAGGGCTTCCTGGTTTTAAAAGTCCTAGGCCTAAGCCTAACAGTAACCCTAGGAAGGTAAATCAGCCGGGTATTAGGGTTCTTCCTAAGGGAAAAGCCGTGAAAGCAGCCATGTTGTGGCACTTCTGCACTCCCTTTGGGATGCCTTTGGCAGATGAAGTAAGCCTGGAACTCAGGGCTTCCTGGTTCAAGAAATCCAAGCCCTAGGCTGAACCCTAACCCTAACCCTAGGCAGATAAATCAGCCTAGGTATAGGGATGGTGCCAAGGAAAAAGCTGTGAAAGCTGCCATGTTGTTGCACTTTTGTACTCCCCTTGGGATGCCTTGAACAGCTGCAGTGTGCCTGGAGCCCAGGGCTTCCTAGTTTCAAAAATCCTAGCCCTAGGCCTAAGCCTAACAGTAACCCTGGGAAAGTATGTCAGCCTGGTGTTAGGCTTCTTGCCAAGGAAAAAGCCGTGAAAGCAGCCATGTTGTGGCACTTTTGCACTCCCTTTTGGATGCCTTTCACAGCTCCAGTGTGCCTGGAACTCAGGGCTTCCTGCTTTTAAAAATCCTAGCCCTAGGCCGAACCCCAACCCTAAGACGAGAAAGGCAAATCAGCCAGGAATTAGGCATGTCCCCAAGGAAAAAGCTGTGGAGGCAGGCATGTTGTGGTACTTTTGCGCTCTTCTTGGCTAGTCCTTCGCAGCTGCTGTGTTCTTGGAACTCAGGGCTTTCTGGTTAATAGAGCCCTTACCCTAGGCGTAACTCAAACCTTAACCCTAGGAAGGAAAATCAACCTATGGTTCGGGATGGTCTCATGGAAATATCAGTGGTGGCAGCCAAGTTGCGTCACTTTTGCGCTCCCCTTGGGATGCCTTTCGCAGCTGCAGTGTGCCTGGAGCCCAGGGCTTCCTGGTTTTAAAAGTCCTTGGCCTAAGCCTAACAGTAACCCTAGGAAGGTAAATCAGCCGGGTATTAGGGTTCTTCCTAAGGGAAAAGCCGTGAAAGCAGCCATGTTGTGGCACTTCTGCACTCCCTTTGGGATGCCTTTGGCAGATGAAGTAAGCCTGGAACTCAGGGCTTCCTGGTTAAAGAAATCCAAGCCCTAGGCTGAACCCTAACCCTAACCCTAGGCAGATAAATCAGCCTAGGTATAGGGATGGTGCCAAGGAAAAAGCTGTGAAAGCTGCCATGTTGTTGCACTTTTGTACTCCCCTTGGGATGCCTTGAACAGCTGCAGTGTGCCTGGAGCCCAGGGCTTCCTAGTTTCAAAAATCCTAGCCCTAGGCCTAAGCCTAACAGTAACCCTGGGAAAGTATGTCAGCCTGGTGTTAGGCTTCTTGCCAAGGAAAAAGCCGTGAAAGCAGCCATGTTGTGGCACTTTTGCACTCCCTTTTGGATGCCTTTCACAGCTCCAGTGTGCCTGGAACTCAGGGCTTCCTGCTTTTAAAAATCCTAGCCCTAGGCCGAACCCCAACCCTAAGACGAGAAAGGCAAATCAGCCAGGAATTAGGCATGTCCCCAAGGAAAAAGCTGTGGAGGCAGGCATGTTGTGGTACTTTTGCGCTCTTCTTGGCTAGTCCTTCGCAGCTGCTGTGTTCTTGGAACTCAGGGCTTTCTGGTTAATAGAACCCTTACCCTAGGCGTAACTCAAACCTTAACCCTAGGAAGGAAAATCAGCCTATGGTTCGGGATGGTCTCATGGAAATATCAGTGGTGGCAGCCAAGTTGCGTCACTTTTGCGCTCCCCTTGGGATGCCTTTCGCAGCTGCAGTGTGCCTGGAGCCCAGGGCTTCCTGGTTTTAAAAGTCCTAGGCCTAAGCCTAACAGTAACCCTAGGAAGGTAAATCAGCCGGGTATTAGGGTTCTTCCTAAGGGAAAAGCCGTGAAAGCAGCCATGTTGTGGCACTTCTGCACTCCCTTTGGGATGCCTTTGGCAGATGAAGTAAGCCTGGAACTCAGGGCTTCCTGGTTAAAGAAATCCAAGCCCTAGGCTGAACCCTAACCCTAACCCTAGGCAGATAAATCAGCCTAGGTATAGGGATGGTGCCAAGGAAAAAGCTGTGAAAGCTGCCATGTTGTTGCACTTTTGTACTCCCCTTGGGATGCCTTGAACAGCTGCAGTGTGCCTGGAGCCCAGGGCTTCCTAGTTTCAAAAATCCTAGCCCTAGGCCTAAGCCTAACAGTAACCCTGGGAAAGTATGTCAGCCTGGTGTTAGGCTTCTTGCCAAGGAAAAAGCCGTGAAAGCAGCCATGTTGTGGCACTTTTGCACTCCCTTTTGGATGCCTTTCACAGCTCCAGTGTGCCTGGAACTCAGGGCTTCCTGCTTTTAAAAATCCTAGCCCTAGGCCGAACCCCAACCCTAAGACGAGAAAGGCAAATCAGCCAGGAATTAGGCATGTCCCCAAGGAAAAAGCTGTGGAGGCAGGCATGTTGTGATACTTTTGCGCTCTTCTTGGCTAGTCCTTCGCAGCTGCTGTGTTCTTGGAACTCAGGGCTTTCTGGTTAATAGAACCCTTACCCTAGGCGTAACTCAAACCTTAACCCTAGGAAGGAAAATCAGCCTATGGTTCGGGATGGTCTCATGGAAATATCAGTGGTGGCAGCCAAGTTGCGTCACTTTTGCGCTCCCCTTGGGATGCCTTTTGCAGCTGCAGTGTGCCTGGAGCCCAGGGCTTCCTGGTTTTAAAAGTCCTAGGCCTAAGCCTAACAGTAACCCTAGGAAGGTAAATCAGCCGGGTATTAGGGTTCTTCCTAAGGGAAAAGCCGTGAAAGCAGCCATGTTGTGGCACTTCTGCACTCCCTTTGGGATGCCTTTGGCAGATGAAGTAAGCCTGGAACTCAGGGCTTCCTGGTTAAAGAAATCCAAACCCTAGGCTGAACCCTAACCCTAACCCTAGGCAGATAAATCAGCCTAGGTATAGGGATGGTGCCAAGGAAAAAGCTGTGAAAGCTGCCATGTTGTTGCACTTTTGTACTCCCCTTGGGATGCCTTGAACAGCTGCAGTGTGCCTGGAGCCCAGGGCTTCCTAGTTTCAAAAATCCTAGCCCTAGGCCTAAGCCTAACAGTAACCCTGGGAAAGTATGTCAGCCTGGTGTTAGGCTTCTTGCCAAGGAAAAAGCCGTGAAAGCAGCCATGTTGTGGCACTTTTGCACTCCCTTTTGGATGCCTTTCACAGCTCCAGTGTGCCTGGAACTCAGGGCTTCCTGCTTTTAAAAATCCTAGCCCTAGGCCGAACCCCAACCCTAAGACGAGAAAGGCAAATCAGCCAGGAATTAGGCATGTCCCCAAGGAAAAAGCTGTGGAGGCAGGCATGTTGTGGTACTTTTGCGCTCTTCTTGGCTAGTCCTTCGCAGCTGCTGTGTTCTTGGAACTCAGGGCTTTCTGGTTAATAGAACCCTTACCCTAGGCGTAACTCAAACCTTAACCCTAGGAAGGAAAATCAGCCTATGGTTCGGGATGGTCTCATGGAAATATCAGTGGTGGCAGCCAAGTTGCGTCACTTTTGCGCTCCCCTTGGGATGCCTTTCGCAGCTGCAGTGTGCCTGGAGCCCAGGGCTTCCTGGTTTTAAAAGTCCTAGGCCTAAGCCTAACAGTAACCCTAGGAAGGTAAATCAGCCTGATGTTAGGCTTCTTGCCAAGGAAAAAGCCGTGAGAGCAGCCATGTTGTGGCACTTCTGCACTCCCTTTGGGATGCCTTTGGCAGATGAAGTAAGCCTGGAACTCAGGGCTTCCTGGTTAAAGAAATCCAAGCCCTAGGCTGAACCCTAACCCTAACCCTAGGCAGATAAATCAGCCTAGGTATAGGGATGGTGCCAAGGAAAAAGCTGTGAAAGCTGCCATGTTGTTGCACTTTTGTACTCCCCTTGGGATGCCTTGAACAGCTGCAGTGTGCCTGGAGCCCAGGGCTTCCTAGTTTCAAAAATCCTAGCCCTAGGCCTAAGCCTAACAGTAACCCTGGGAAAGTATGTCAGCCTGGTGTTAGGCTTCTTGCCAAGGAAAAAGCCGTGAAAGCAGCCATGTTGTGGCACTTTTGCACTCCCTTTTGGATGCCTTTCACAGCTGCAGTGTGCCTGGAACTCAGGGCTTCCTGATTTTAAAAATCCTAGCCCTAGGCCGAACCCCAACCCTAAGACGAGAAAGGCAAATCAGCCAGGAATTAGGCATGTCCCCAAGGAAAAAGCTGTGGAGGCAGGCATGTTGTGGTACTTTTGCGCTCTTCTTGGCTAGTCCTTCGCAGCTGCTGTGTTCTTGGAACTCAGGGCTTTCTGGTTAATAGAGCCCTTACCCTAGGCGTAACTCAAACCTTAACCCTAGGAAGGAAAATCAACCTATGGTTCGGGATGGTCTCATGGAAATATCAGTGGTGGAAGCCAAGTTGCGTCACTTTTGCGCTCCCCTTGGGATGCCTTTCGCAGCTGCAGTGTGCCTGGAGCCCAGGGCTTCCTGGTTTTAAAAGTCCTAGGCCTAAGCCTAACAGTAACCCTAGGAAGGTAAATCAGCCGGGTATTAGGGTTCTTCCTAAGGGAAAAGCCGTGAAAGCAGCCATGTTGTGGCACTTCTGCACTCCCTTTGGGATGCCTTTGGCAGATGAAGTAAGCCTGGAACTCAGGGCTTCCTGGTTAAAGAAATCCAAGCCCTAGGCTGAACCCTAACCCTAACCCTAGGCAGATAAATCAGCCTAGGTATAGGGATGGTGCCAAGGAAAAAGCTGTGAAAGCTGCCATGTTGTTGCACTTTTGTACTCCCCTTGGGATGCCTTGAACAGCTGCAGTGTGCCTGGAGCCCAGGGCTTCCTAGTTTCAAAAATCCTAGCCCTAGGCCTAAGCCTAACAGTAACCCTGGGAAAGTATGTCAGCCTGGTGTTAGGCTTCTTGCCAAGGAAAAAGCCGTGAAAGCAGCCATGTTGTGGCACTTTTGCACTCCCTTTTGGATGCCTTTCACAGCTCCAGTGTGCCTGGAACTCAGGGCTTCCTGCTTTTAAAAATCCTAGCCCTAGGCCGAACCCCAACCCTAAGACGAGAAAGGCAAATCAGCCAGGAATTAGGCATGTCCCCAAGGAAAAAGCTGTGGAGGCAGGCATGTTGTGGTACTTTTGCGCTCTTCTTGGCTAGTCCTTCGCAGCTGCTGTGTTCTTGGAACTCAGGGCTTTCTGGTTAATAGAACCCTTACCCTAGGCGTAACTCAAACCTTAACCCTAGGAAGGAAAATCAACCTATGGTTCGGGATGGTCTCATGGAAATATCAGTGGTGGCAGCCAAGTTGCGTCACTTTTGCGCTCCCCTTGGGATGCCTTTCGCAGCTGCAGTGTGCCTGGAGCCCAGGGCTTCCTGGTTTTAAAAGTCCTTGGCCTAAGCCTAACAGTAACCCTAGGAAGGTAAATCAGCCGGGTATTAGGGTTCTTCCTAAGGGAAAAGCCGTGAAAGCAGCCATGTTGTGGCACTTCTGCACTCCCTTTGGGATGCCTTTGGCAGATGAAGTAAGCCTGGAACTCAGGGCTTCCTGGTTAAAGAAATCCAAGCCCTAGGCTGAACCCTAACCCTAACCCTAGGCAGATAAATCAGCCTAGGTATAGGGATGGTGCCAAGGAAAAAGCTGTGAAAGCTGCCATGTTGTTGCACTTTTGTACTCCCCTTGGGATGCCTTGAACAGCTGCAGTGTGCCTGGAGCCCAGGGCTTCCTAGTTTCAAAAATCCTAGCCCTAGGCCTAAGCCTAACAGTAACCCTGGGAAAGTATGTCAGCCTGGTGTTAGGGTTCTTGCCAAGGAAAAAGCCGTGAAAGCAGCCATGTTGTGGCACTTTTGCACTCCCTTTTGGATGCCTTTCACAGCTCCAGTGTGCCTGGAACTCAGGGCTTCCTGCTTTTAAAAATCCTAGCCCTAGGCCGAACCCCAACCCTAAGACGAGAAAGGCAAATCAGCCAGGAATTAGGCATGTCCCCAAGGAAAAAGCTGTGGAGGCAGGCATGTTGTGGTACTTTTGCGCTCTTCTTGGCTAGTCCTTCGCAGCTGCTGTGTTCTTGGAACTCAGGGCTTTCTGGTTAATAGAACCCTTACCCTAGGCGTAACTCAAACCTTAACCCTAGGAAGGAAAATCAGCCTATGGTTCGGGATGGTCTCATGGAAATATCAGTGGTGGCAGCCAAGTTGCGTCACTTTTGCGCTCCCCTTGGGATGCCTTTTGCAGCTGCAGTGTGCCTGGAGCCCAGGGCTTCCTGGTTTTAAAAGTCCTTGGCCTAAGCCTAACAGTAACCCTAGGAAGGTAAATCAGCCGGGTATTAGGGTTCTTCCTAAGGAAAAGCCGTGAAAGCAGCCATGTTGTGGCACTTCTGCACTCCCTTTGGGATGCCTTTGGCAGATGAAGTAAGCCTGGAACTCAGGGCTTCCTGGTTAAAGAAATCCAAGCCCTAGGCTGAAGCCTAACCCTAACCCTAGGCAGATAAATCAGCCTAGGTATAGGGATGGTGCCAAGGAAAAAGCTGTGAAAGCTGCCATGTTGTTGCACTTTTGTACTCCCCTTGGGATGCCTTGAACAGCTGCAGTGTGCCTGGAGCCCAGGGCTTCCTAGTTTCAAAAATCCTAGCCCTAGGCCTAAGCCTAACAGTAACCCTGGGAAAGTATGTCAGCCTGGTGTTAGGCTTCTTGCCAAGGAAAAAGCCGTGAAAGCAGCCATGTTGTGGCACTTTTGCACTCCCTTTTGGATGCCTTTCACAGCTCCAGTGTGCCTGGAACTCAGGGCTTCCTGCTTTTAAAAATCCTAGCCCTAGGCCGAACCCCAACCCTAAGACGAGAAAGGCAAATCAGCCAGGAATTAGGCATGTCCCCAAGGAAAAAGCTGTGGAGGCAGGCATGTTGTGGTACTTTTGCGCTCTTCTTGGCTAGTCCTTCGCAGCTGCTGTGTTCTTGGAACTCAGGGCTTTCTGGTTAATAGAGCCCTTACCCTAGGCGTAACTCAAACCTTAACCCTAGGAAGGAAAATCAACCTATGGTTCGGGATGGTCTCATGGAAATATCAGTGGTGGAAGCCAAGTTGCGTCACTTTTGCGCTCCCCTTGGGATGCCTTTCGCAGCTGCAGTGTGCCTGGAGCCCAGGGCTTCCTGGTTTTAAAAGTCCTAGGCCTAAGCCTAACAGTAACCCTAGGAAGGTAAATCAGCCGGGTATTAGGGTTCTTCCTAAGGGAAAAGCCGTGAAAGCAGCCATGTTGTGGCACTTCTGCACTCCCTTTGGGATGCCTTTGGCAGATGAAGTAAGCCTGGAACTCAGGGCTTCCT
Organism: Ammospiza caudacuta; assembly: GCF_027887145.1. NCBI lineage: Eukaryota > Metazoa > Chordata > Aves > Passeriformes > Passerellidae > Ammospiza > Ammospiza caudacuta. The sequence goes on along the minus strand of NW_026683127.1, from coordinate 755,610 downwards.
GGTTAAAGAAATCCAAGCCCTAGGCTGAACCCTAACCCTAACCCTAGGCAGATAAATCAGCCTAGGTATAGGGATGGTGCCAAGCAAAAAGCTGTGAAAGCTGCCATGTTGTTGCACTTTTGTACTCCCCTTGGGATGCCTTGAACAGCTGCAGTGTGCCTGGAGCCCAGGGCTTCCTAGTTTCAAAAATCCTAGCCCTAGGCCTAAGCCTAACAGTAACCCTGGGAAAGTATGTCAGCCTGGTGTTAGGCTTCTTGCCAAGGAAAAAGCCGTGAAAGCAGCCATGTTGTGGCACTTTTGCACTCCCTTTTGGATGCCTTTCACAGCTCCAGTGTGCCTGGAACTCAGGGCTTCCTGCTTTTAAAAATCCTAGCCCTAGGCCGAACCCCAACCCTAAGACGAGAAAGGCAAATCAGCCAGGAATTAGGCATGTCCCCAAGGAAAAAGCTGTGGAGGCAGGCATGTTGTGGTACTTTTGCGCTCTTCTTGGCTAGTCCTTCGCAGCTGCTGTGTTCTTGGAACTCAGGGCTTTCTGGTTAATAGAGCCCTTACCCTAGGCGTAACTCAAACCTTGACCCTAGGAAGGAAAATCAACCTATGGTTCGGGATGGTCTCATGGAAATATCAGTGGTGGCAGCCAAGTTGCGTCACTTTTGCGCTCCCCTTGGGATGCCTTTTGCAGCTGCAGTGTGCCTGGAGCCCAGGGCTTCCTGGTTTTAAAAGTCCTAGGCCTAAGCCTAACAGTAACCCTAGGAAGGTAAATCAGCCGGGTATTAGGGTTCTTCCTAAGGGAAAAGCCGTGAAAGCAGCCATGTTGTGGCACTTCTGCACTCCCTTTGGGATGCCTTTGGCAGATGAAGTAAGCCTGGAACTCAGGGCTTCCTGGTTAAAGAAATCCAAGCCCTAGGCTGAACCCTAACCCTAACCCTAGGCAGATAAATCAGCCTAGGTATAGGGATGGTGCCAAGGAAAAAGCTGTGAAAGCTGCCATGTTGTTGCACTTTTGTACTCCCCTTGGGATGCCTTGAACAGCTGCAGTGTGCCTGGAGCCCAGGGCTTCCTAGTTTCAAAAATCCTAGCCCTAGGCCTAAGCCTAACAGTAACCCTGGGAAAGTATGTCAGCCTGGTGTTAGGGTTCTTGCCAAGGAAAAAGCCGTGAAAGCAGCCATGTTGTGGCACTTTTGCACTCCCTTTTGGATGCCTTTCACAGCTCCAGTGTGCCTGGAACTCAGGGCTTCCTGCTTTTAAAAATCCTAGCCCTAGGCCGAACCCCAACCCTAAGACGAGAAAGGCAAATCAGCCAGGAATTAGGCATGTCCCCAAGGAAAAAGCTGTGGAGGCAGGCATGTTGTGGTACTTTTGCGCTCTTCTTGGCTAGTCCTTCGCAGCTGCTGTGTTCTTGGAACTCAGGGCTTTCTGGTTAATAGAACCCTTACCCTAGGCGTAACTCAAACCTTAACCCTAGGAAGGAAAATCAGCCTATGGTTCGGGATGGTCTCATGGAAATATCAGTGGTGGCAGCCAAGTTGCGTCACTTTTGCGCTCCCCTTGGGATGCCTTTTGCAGCTGCAGTGTGCCTGGAGCCCAGGGCTTCCTGGTTTTAAAAGTCCTTGGCCTAAGCCTAACAGTAACCCTAGGAAGGTAAATCAGCCGGGTATTAGGGTTCTTCCTAAGGGAAAAGCCATGAAAGCAGCCATGTTGTGGCACTTCTGCACTCCCTTTGGGATGCCTTTGGCAGATGAAGTAAGCCTGGAACTCAGGGCTTCCTGGTTAAAGAAATCCAAGCCCTAGGCTGAACCCTAACCCTAACCCTAGGCAGATAAATCAGCCTAGGTATAGGGATGGTGCCAAGGAAAAAGCTGTGAAAGCTGCCATGTTGTTGCACTTTTGTACTCCCCTTGGGATGCCTTGAACAGCTGCAGTGTGCCTGGAGCCCAGGGCTTCCTAGTTTCAAAAATCCTAGCCCTAGGCCTAAGCCTAACAGTAACCGTGGGAGAGTATGTCAGCCTGGTGTTAGGCTTCTTGCCAAGGAAAAAGCCGTGAAAGCAGCCATGTTGTGGCACTTTTGCACTCCCTTTTGGATGCCTTTCACAGCTCCAGTGTGCCTGGAACTCAGGGCTTCCTGCTTTTAAAAATCCTAGCCCTAGGCCGAACCCCAACCCTAAGACGAGAAAGGCAAATCAGCCAGGAATTAGGCATGTCCCCAAGGAAAAAGCTGTGGAGGCAGGCATGTTGTGGTACTTTTGCGCTCTTCTTGGCTAGTCCTTCGCAGCTGCTGTGTTCTTGGAACTCAGGGCTTTCTGGTTAATAGAACCCTTACCCTAGGCGTAACTCAAACCTTAACCCTAGGAAGGAAAATCAGCCTATGGTTCGGGATGGTCTCATGGAAATATCAGTGGTGGCAGCCAAGTTGCGTCACTTTTGCGCTCCCCTTGGGATGCCTTTTGCAGCTGCAGTGTGCCTGGAGCCCAGGGCTTCCTGGTTTTAAAAGTCCTTGGCCTAAGCCTAACAGTAACCCTAGGAAGGTAAATCAGCCGGGTATTAGGGTTCTTCCTAAGGAAAAGCCGTGAAAGCAGCCATGTTGTGGCACTTCTGCACTCCCTTTGGGATGCCTTTGGCAGATGAAGTAAGCCTGGAACTCAGGGCTTCCTGGTTAAAGAAATCCAAGCCCTAGGCTGAAGCCTAACCCTAACCCTAGGCAGATAAATCAGCCTAGGTATAGGGATGGTGCCAAGGAAAAAGCTGTGAAAGCTGCCATGTTGTTGCACTTTTGTACTCCCCTTGGGATGCCTTGAACAGCTGCAGTGTGCCTGGAGCCCAGGGCTTCCTAGTTTTAAAAATCCTAGCCCTAGGCCTAAGCCTAACAGTAACCCTGGGAAAGTATGTCAGCCTGGTGTTAGGCTTCTTGCCAAGGAAAAAGCCGTGAAAGCAGCCATGTTGTGGCACTTTTGCACTCCCTTTTGGATGCCTTTCACAGCTCCAGTGTGCCTGGAACTCAGGGCTTCCTGCTTTTAAAAATCTTAGCCCTAGGCCGAACCCCAACCCTAAGACGAGAAAGGCAAATCAGCCAGGAATTAGGCATGTCCCCAAGGAAAAAGCTGTGGAGGCAGGCATGTTGTGGTACTTTTGCGCTCTTCTTGGCTAGTCCTTCGCAGCTGCTGTGTTCTTGGAACTCAGGGCTTTCTGGTTAATAGAGCCCTTACCCTAGGCGTAACTCAAACCTTGACCCTAGGAAGGAAAATCAACCTATGGTTCGGGACGGTCTCATGGAAATATCAGTGGTGGCAGCCAAGTTGCGTCACTTTTGCGCTCCCCTTGGGATGCCTTTTGCAGCTGCAGTGTGCCTGGAGCCCAGGGCTTCCTGGTTTTAAAAGTCCTAGGCCTAAGCCTAACAGTAACCCTAGGAAGGTAAATCAGCCGGGTATTAGGGTTCTTCCTAAGGGAAAAGCCGTGAAAGCAGCCATGTTGTGGCACTTCTGCACTCCCTTTGGGATGCCTTTGGCAGATGAAGTAAGCCTGGAACTCAGGGCTTCCTGGTTAAAGAAATCCAAGCCCTAGGCTGAACCCTAACCCTAACCCTAGGCAGATAAATCAGCCTAGGTATAGGGATGGTGCCAAGGAAAAAGCTGTGAAAGCTGCCATGTTGTTGCACTTTTGTACTCCCCTTGGGATGCCTTGAACAGCTGCAGTGTGCCTGGAGCTAAGGGCTTCCTAGTTTTAAAAATCCTAGCCCTAGGCCTAAGCCTAACAGTAACCCTGGGAAGGTAAATCAGCCTGGTGTTAGGCGTCTTGCCAAGGAAAAAGCCGTGAAAGCAGCCATGTTGTGGCACTTTTGCACTCCCTTTTGGATGCCTTTCACAGCTGCAGTGTGCCTGGAACTCAGGGCTTCCTGCTTTTAAAAATCCTAGCCCTAGGCCGAACCCCAACCCTAAGACGAGAAAGGCAAATCAGCCAGGAATTAGGCATGTCCCCAAGGAAAAAGCTGTGGAGGCAGGCATGTTGTGGTACTTTTGCGCTCTTCTTGGCTAGTCCTTCGCAGCTGCTGTGTTCTTGGAACTCAGGGCTTTCTGGTTAATAGAACCCTTACCCTAGGCGTAACTCAAACCTTAACCCTAGGAAGGAAAATCAGCCTATGGTTCGGGATGGTCTCATGGAAATATCAGTGGTGGCAGCCAAGTTGCGTCACTTTTGCGCTCCCCTTGGGATGCCTTTCGCAGCTGCAGTGTGCCTGGAGCCCAGGGCTTCCTGGTTTTAAAAGTCCTTGGCCTAAGCCTAACAGTAACCCTAGGAAGGTAAATCAGCCGGGTATTAGGGTTCTTCCTAAGGGAAAAGCCGTGAAAGCAGCCATGTTGTGGCACTTCTGCACTCCCTTTGGGATGCCTTTGGCAGATGAAGTAAGCCTGGAACTCAGGGCTTCCTGGTTAAAGAAATCCAAGCCCTAGGCTGAACCCTAACCCTAACCCTAGGCAGATAAATCAGCCTAGGTATAGGGATGGTGCCAACGAAAAAGCTGTGAAAGCTGCCATGTTGTTGCACTTTTGTACTCCCCTTGGGATGCCTTGAACAGCTGCAGTGTGCCTGGAGCCCAGGGCTTCCTAGTTTCAAAAATCCTAGCCCTAGGCCTAAGCCTAACAGTAACCCTGGGAAAGTATGTCAGCCTGGTGTTAGGGTTCTTGCCAAGGAAAAAGCCGTGAAAGCAGCCATGTTGTGGCACTTTTGCACTCCCTTTTGGATGCCTTTCACAGCTCCAGTGTGCCTGGAACTCAGGGCTTCCTGCTTTTAAAAATCCTAGCCCTAGGCCGAACCCCAACCCTAAGACGAGAAAGGCAAATCAGCCAGGAATTAGGCATGTCCCCAAGGAAAAAGCTGTGGAGGCAGGCATGTTGTGGTACTTTTGCGCTCTTCTTGGGTAGTCCTTCGCAGCTGCTGTGTTCTTGGAACTCAGGGCTTTCTGGTTAATAGAACCCTTACCCTAGGCGTAACTCAAACCTTAACCCTAGGAAGGAAAATCAGCCTATGGTTCGGGATGGTCTCATGGAAATATCAGTGGTGGCAGCCAAGTTGCGTCACTTTTGCGCTCCCCTCGGGATGCCTTTTGCAGCTGCAGTGTGCCTGGAGCCCAGGGCTTCCTGGTTTTAAAAGTCCTTGGCCTAAGCCTAACAGTAACCCTAGGAAGGTAAATCAGCCGGGTATTAGGGTTCTTCCTAAGGAAAAGCCGTGAAAGCAGCCATGTTGTGGCACTTCTGCACTCCCTTTGGGATGCCTTTGGCAGATGAAGTAAGCCTGGAACTCAGGGCTTCCTGGTTAAAGAAATCCAAGCCCTAGGCTGAAGCCTAACCCTAACCCTAGGCAGATAAATCAGCCTAGGTATAGGGATGGTGCCAAGGAAAAAGCTGTGAAAGCTGCCATGTTGTTGCACTTTTGTACTCCCCTTGGGATGCCTTGAACAGCTGCAGTGTGCCTGGAGCTCAGGGCTTCCTAGTTTCAAAAATCCTAGCCCTAGGCCTAAGCCTAACAGTAACCCTGGGAAAGTATGTCAGCCTGGTGTTAGGCTTCTTGCCAAGGAAAAAGCCGTGAAAGCAGCCATGTTGTGGCACTTTTGCACTCCCTTTTGGATGCCTTTCACAGCTCCAGTGTGCCTGGAACTCAGGGCTTCCTGCTTTTAAAAATCCTAGCCCTAGGCCGAACCCCAACCCTAAGACGAGAAAGGCAAATCAGCCAGGAATTAGGCATGTCCCCAAGGAAAAAGCTGTGGAGGCAGGCATGTTGTGGTACTTTTGCGCTCTTCTTGGCTAGTCCTTCGCAGCTGCTGTGTTCTTGGAACTCAGGGCTTTCTGGTTAATAGAGCCCTTACCCTAGGCGTAACTCAAACCTTAACCCTAGGAAGGAAAATCAACCTATGGTTCGGGATGGTCTCATGGAAATATCAGTGGTGGAAGCCAAGTTGCGTCACTTTTGCGCTCCCCTTGGGATGCCTTTCGCAGCTGCAGTGTGCCTGGAGCCCAGGGCTTCCTGGTTTTAAAAGTCCTAGGCCTAAGCCTAACAGTAACCCTAGGAAGGTAAATCAGCCGGGTATTAGGGTTCTTCCTAAGGGAAAAGCCGTGAAAGCAGCCATGTTGTGGCACTTCTGCACTCCCTTTGGGATGCCTTTGGCAGATGAAGTAAGCCTGGAACTCAGGGCTTCCTGGTTAAAGAAATCCAAGCCCTAGGCTGAACCCTAACCCTAACCCTAGGCAGATAAATCAGCCTAGGTATAGGGATGGTGCCAAGCAAAAAGCTGTGAAAGCTGCCATGTTGTTGCACTTTTGTACTCCCCTTGGGATGCCTTGAACAGCTGCAGTGTGCCTGGAGCCCAGGGCTTCCTAGTTTCAAAAATCCTAGCCCTAGGCCTAAGCCTAACAGTAACCCTGGGAAAGTATGTCAGCCTGGTGTTAGGCTTCTTGCCAAGGAAAAAGCCGTGAAAGCAGCCATGTTGTGGCACTTTTGCACTCCCTTTTGGATGCCTTTCACAGCTCCAGTGTGCCTGGAACTCAGGGCTTCCTGCTTTTAAAAATCCTAGCCCTAGGCCGAACCCCAACCCTAAGACGAGAAAGGCAAATCAGCCAGGAATTAGGCATGTCCCCAAGGAAAAAGCTGTGGAGGCAGGCATGTTGTGGTACTTTTGCGCTCTTCTTGGCTAGTCCTTCGCAGCTGCTGTGTTCTTGGAACTCAGGGCTTTCTGGTTAATAGAGCCCTTACCCTAGGCGTAACTCAAACCTTGACCCTAGGAAGGAAAATCAACCTATGGTTCGGGATGGTCTCATGGAAATATCAGTGGTGGCAGCCAAGTTGCGTCACTTTTGCGCTCCCCTTGGGATGCCTTTTGCAGCTGCAGTGTGCCTGGAGCCCAGGGCTTCCTGGTTTTAAAAGTCCTAGGCCTAAGCCTAACAGTAACCCTAGGAAGGTAAATCAGCCGGGTATTAGGGTTCTTCCTAAGGGAAAAGCCGTGAAAGCAGCCATGTTGTGGCACTTCTGCACTCCCTTTGGGATGCCTTTGGCAGATGAAGTAAGCCTGGAACTCAGGGCTTCCTGGTTAAAGAAATCCAAGCCCTAGGCTGAACCCTAACCCTAACCCTAGGCAGATAAATCAGCCTAGGTATAGGGATGGTGCCAAGGAAAAAGCTGTGAAAGCTGCCATGTTGTTGCACTTTTGTACTCCCCTTGGGATGCCTTGAACAGCTGCAGTGTGCCTGGAGCCCAGGGCTTCCTAGTTTCAAAAATCCTAGCCCTAGGCCTAAGCCTAACAGTAACCCTGGGAAAGTATGTCAGCCTGGTGTTAGGCTTCTTGCCAAGGAAAAAGCCGTGAAAGCAGCCATGTTGTGGCACTTTTGCACTCCCTTTTGGATGCCTTTCACAGCTCCAGTGTGCCTGGAACTCAGGGCTTCCTGCTTTTAAAAATCCTAGCCCTAGGCCGAACCCCAACCCTAAGACGAGAAAGGCAAATCAGCCAGGAATTAGGCATGTCCCCAAGGAAAAAGCTGTGGAGGCAGGCATGTTGTGGTACTTTTGCGCTCTTCTTGGCTAGTCCTTCGCAGCTGCTGTGTTCTTGGAACTCAGGGCTTTCTGGTTAATAGAACCCTTACCCTAGGCGTAACTCAAACCTTAACCCTAGGAAGGAAAATCAACCTATGGTTCGGGATGGTCTCATGGAAATATCAGTGGTGGCAGCCAAGTTGCGTCACTTTTGCGCTCCCCTTGGGATGCCTTTTGCAGCTGCAGTGTGCCTGGAGCCCAGGGCTTCCTGGTTTTAAAAGTCCTTGGCCTAAGCCTAACAGTAACCCTAGGAAGGTAAATCAGCCGGGTATTAGGGTTCTTCCTAAGGGAAAAGCCGTGAAAGCAGCCATGTTGTGGCACTTCTGCACTCCCTTTGGGATGCCTTTGGCAGATGAAGTAAGCCTGGAACTCAGGGCTTCCTGGTTAAAGAAATCCAAGCCCTAGGCTGAACCCTAACCCTAACCCTAGGCAGATAAATCAGCCTAGGTATAGGGATGGTGCCAAGGAAAAAGCTGTGAAAGCTGCCATGTTGTTGCACTTTTGTACTCCCCTTGGGATGCCTTGAACAGCTGCAGTGTGCCTGGAGCCCAGGGCTTCCTAGTTTCAAAAATCCTAGCCCTAGGCCTAAGCCTAACAGTAACCGTGGGAGAGTATGTCAGCCTGGTGTTAGGCTTCTTGCCAAGGAAAAAGCCGTGAAAGCAGCCATGTTGTGGCACTTTTGCACTCCCTTTTGGATGCCTTTCACAGCTCCAGTGTGCCTGGAACTCAGGGCTTCCTGCTTTTAAAAATCCTAGCCCTAGGCCGAACCCCAACCCTAAGACGAGAAAGGCAAATCAGCCAGGAATTAGGCATGTCCCCAAGGAAAAAGCTGTGGAGGCAGGCATGTTGTGGTACTTTTGCGCTCTTCTTGGCTAGTCCTTCGCAGCTGCTGTGTTCTTGGAACTCAGGGCTTTCTGGTTAATAGAACCCTTACCCTAGGCGTAACTCAAACCTTAACCCTAGGAAGGAAAATCAGCCTATGGTTCGGGATGGTCTCATGGAAATATCAGTGGTGGCAGCCAAGTTGCGTCACTTTTGCGCTCCCCTTGGGATGCCTTTTGCAGCTGCAGTGTGCCTGGAGCCCAGGGCTTCCTGGTTTTAAAAGTCCTTGGCCTAAGCCTAACAGTAACCCTAGGAAGGTAAATCAGCCGGGTATTAGGGTTCTTCCTAAGGAAAAGCCGTGAAAGCAGCCATGTTGTGGCACTTCTGCACTCCCTTTGGGATGCCTTTGGCAGATGAAGTAAGCCTGGAACTCAGGGCTTCCTGGTTAAAGAAATCCAAGCCCTAGGCTGAAGCCTAACCCTAACCCTAGGCAGATAAATCAGCCTAGGTATAGGGATGGTGCCAAGGAAAAAGCTGTGAAAGCTGCCATGTTGTTGCACTTTTGTACTCCCCTTGGGATGCCTTGAACAGCTGCAGTGTGCCTGGAGCCCAGGGCTTCCTAGTTTTAAAAATCCTAGCCCTAGGCCTAAGCCTAACAGTAACCCTGGGAAAGTATGTCAGCCTGGTGTTAGGCTTCTTGCCAAGGAAAAAGCCGTGAAAGCAGCCATGTTGTGGCACTTTTGCACTCCCTTTTGGATGCCTTTCACAGCTCCAGTGTGCCTGGAACTCAGGGCTTCCTGCTTTTAAAAATCTTAGCCCTAGGCCGAACCGCAACCCTAAGACGAGAAAGGCAAATCAGCCAGGAATTAGGCATGTCCCCAAGGAAAAAGCTGTGGAGGCAGGCATGTTGTGGTACTTTTGCGCTCTTCTTGGCTAGTCCTTCGCAGCTGCTGTGTTCTTGGAACTCAGGGCTTTCTGGTTAATAGAGCCCTTACCCTAGGCGTAACTCAAACCTTGACCCTAGGAAGGAAAATCAACCTATGGTTCGGGACGGTCTCATGGAAATATCAGTGGTGGCAGCCAAGTTGCGTCACTTTTGCGCTCCCCTTGGGATGCCTTTTGCAGCTGCAGTGTGCCTGGAGCCCAGGGCTTCCTGGTTTTAAAAGTCCTAGGCCTAAGCCTAACAGTAACCCTAGGAAGGTAAATCAGCCGGGTATTAGGGTTCTTCCTAAGGGAAAAGCCGTGAAAGCAGCCATGTTGTGGCACTTCTGCACTCCCTTTGGGATGCCTTTGGCAGATGAAGTAAGCCTGGAACTCAGGGCTTCCTGGTTAAAGAAATCCAAGCCCTAGGCTGAACCCTAACCCTAACCCTAGGCAGATAAATCAGCCTAGGTATAGGGATGGTGCCAAGGAAAAAGCTGTGAAAGCTGCCATGTTGTTGCACTTTTGTACTCCCCTTGGGATGCCTTGAACAGCTGCAGTGTGCCTGGAGCTAAGGGCTTCCTAGTTTTAAAAATCCTAGCCCTAGGCCTAAGCCTAACAGTAACCCTGGGAAGGTAAATCAGCCTGGTGTTAGGCGTCTTGCCAAGGAAAAAGCCGTGAAAGCAGCCATGTTGTGGCACTTTTGCACTCCCTTTTGGATGCCTTTCACAGCTGCAGTGTGCCTGGAACTCAGGGCTTCCTGCTTTTAAAAATCCTAGCCCTAGGCCGAACCCCAACCCTAAGACGAGAAAGGCAAATCAGCCAGGAATTAGGCATGTCCCCAAGGAAAAAGCTGTGGAGGCAGGCATGTTGTGGTACTTTTGCGCTCTTCTTGGCTAGTCCTTCGCAGCTGCTGTGTTCTTGGAACTCAGGGCTTTCTGGTTAATAGAACCCTTACCCTAGGCGTAACTCAAACCTTAACCCTAGGAAGGAAAATCAGCCTATGGTTCGGGATGGTCTCATGGAAATATCAGTGGTGGCAGCCAAGTTGCGTCACTTTTGCACTCCCCTTGGGATGCCTTTTGCAGCTGCAGTGTGCCTGGAGCCCAGGGCTTCCTGGTTTTAAAAGTCCTAGGCCTAAGCCTAACAGTAACCCTAGGAAGGTAAATCAGCCGGGTATTAGGGTTCTTCCTAAGGGAAAAGCCGTGAAAGCAGCCATGTTGTGGCAATTCTGCACTCCCTTTGGGATGCCTTTGGCAGATGAAGTAAGCCTGGAACTCAGGGCTTCCTGGTTAAAGAAATCCAAGCCCTAGGCTGAACCCTAACCCTAACCCTAGGCAGATAAATCAGCCTAGGTATAGGGATGGTGCCAAGGAAAAAGCTGTGAAAGCTGCCATGTTGTTGCACTTTTGTACACCCCTTGGGATGCCTTGAACAGCTGCAGTGTGCCTGGAGCCCAGGGCTTCCTAGTTTCAAAAACCCTAGCCCTAGGCCTAAGCCTAACAGTAACCCTGGGAAAGTAAATCAGCCTGATGTTAGGCGTCTTGCCAAGGAAAAAGCCGTGAAAGCAGCCATGTTGTGGCACTTTTGCACTCCCTTTTGGATGCCTTTCACAGCTCCAGTGGGCCTGGAACTCAGGGCTTCCTGCTTTTAAAAATCCTAGCCCTAGGCCGAACCCCAACCCTAAGACGAGAAAGGCAAATCAGCCAGGAATTAGGCATGTCCCCAAGGAAAAAGCTGTGGAGGCAGGCATGTTGTGGTACTTTTGCGCTCTTCTTGGCTGGTCCTTCGCAGCTGCTGTGTTCTTGGAACTCAGGGCTTTCTGGTTAATAGACCCTTACCCTAGGCGTAACTCAAACCTTAACCCTAGGAAGGAAAATCAGCCTATGGTTCGGGATGCTCTCATGGAAATATCAGTGGTGGCAGCCAAGTTGCGTCACTTTTGCGCTCCCCTTGGGATGCCTTTTGCAGCTGCAGTGTGCCTGGAGCCCAGGGCTTCCTGGTTTTAAAAGTCCTAGGCCTAAGCCTAACAGTAACCCTAGGAAGGTAAATCAGCCGGGTATTAGGGTTCTTCCTAAGGGAAAAGCCGTGAAAGCAGCCATGTTGTGGCACTTCTGCACTCCCTTTGGGATGCCTTTGGCAGATGAAGTAAGCCTGGAACTCAGGGCTTCCTGGTTAAAGAAATCCAAGCCCTAGGCTGAACCCTAACCCTAACCCTAGGCAGATAAATCAGCCTAGGTATAGGGATGGTGCCAAGGAAAAAGCTGTGAAAGCTGCCATGTTGTTGCACTTTTGTACTCCCCTTGGGATGCCTTGAACAGCTGCAGTGTGCCTGGAGCTAAGGGCTTCCTAGTTTCAAAAATCCTAGCCCTAGGCCTAAGCCTAACAGTAACCCTGGGAAGGTAAATCAGCCTGGTGTTAGGCGTCTTGCCAAGGAAAAAGCCGTGAAAGCAGCCATGTTGTGGCACTTTTGCACTCCCTTTTGGATGCCTTTCACAGCTGCAGTGTGCCTGGAACTCAGGGCTTCCTGCTTTTAAAAATCCTAGCCCTAGGCCGAACCCCAACCCTAAGACGAGAAAGGCAAATCAGCCATGAATTAGGCATGTCCCCAAGGAAAAAGCTGTGGAGGCAGGCATGTTGTGGTACTTTTGCGCTCTTCTTGGCTAGTCCTTCGCAGCTGCTGTGTTCTTGGAACTCAGGGCTTTCTGGTTAATAGACCCTTACCCTAGGCGTAACTCAAACCTTACCCCTAGGAAGGAAAATCAGCCTATGGTTCGGGATGGTCTCATGGAAATATCAGTGGTGGCAGCCAAGTTGCGTCACTTTTGCGCTCCCCTTGGGATGCCTTTTGCAGCTGCAGTGTGCCTGGAGCCCAGGGCTTCCTGGTTTTAAAAGTCCTAGGCCTAAGCCTAACAGTAACCCTAGGAAGGTAAATCAGCCGGGTATTAGGGTTCTTCCTAAGGGAAAAGCCGTGAAAGCAGCCATGTTGTGGCACTTCTGCACTCCCTTTGGGATGCCTTTGGCAGATGAAGTAAGCCTGGAACTCAGGGCTTCCTGGTTAAAGAAATCCAAGCCCTAGGCTGAACCCTAACCCTAACCCTAGGCAGATAAATCAGCCTAGGTATAGGGATGGTGCCAAGGAAAAAGCTGTGAAAGCTGCCATGTTGTTGCACTTTTGTACTCCCCTTGGGATGCCTTGAACAGCTGCAGTGTGCCTGGAGCTAAGGGCTTCCTAGTTTCAAAAATCCTAGCCCTAGGCCTAAGCCTAACAGTAACCCTGGGAAGGTAAATCAGCCTGGTGTTAGGCGTCTTGCCAAGGAAAAAGCCGTGAAAGCAGCCATGTTGTGGCACTTTTGCACTCCCTTTTGGATGCCTTTCACATCTCCAGTGTGCCTAGAACTCAGGGCTTCCTGCTTTTAAAAATCCTAGCCCTAGGCCGAACCCCAACCCTAAGACGAGAAAGGCAAATCAGCCAGGAATTAGGCATGTCCCCAAGGAAAAAGCTGTGGAGGCAGGCATGTTGTGGTACTTTTGCGCTCTTCTTGGCTAGTCCTTCGCAGCTGCTGTGTTCTTGGAACTCAGGGCTTTCTGGTTAATAGACCCTTACCCTAGGCGTAACTCAAACCTTAACCCTAGGAAGGAAAATCAGCCTATGGTTCGGGATGGTCTCATGGAAATATCAGTGGTGGCAGCCAAGTTGCGTCACTTTTGCGCTCCCCTTGGGATGCCTTTCGCAGCTGCAGTGTGCCTGGAGCCCAGGGCTTCCTGGTTTTAAAAGTCCTAGGCCTAAGCCTAACAGTAACCCTAGGAAGGTAAATCAGCCGGGTATTAGGGTTCTTCCTAAGGGAAAAGCCGTGAAAGCAGCCATGTTGTGGCACTTCTGCACTCCCTTTGGGATGCCTTTGGCAGATGAAGTAAGCCTGGAACTCAGGGCTTCCTGGTTAAAGAAATCCAAGCCCTAGGCTGAACCCTAACCCTAACCCTAGGCAGATAAATCAGCCTAGGTATAGGGATGGTGCCAAGGAAAAAGCTGTGAAAGCTGCCATGTTGTTGCACTTTTGTACTCCCCTTGGGATGCCTTGAACAGCTGCAGTGTGCCTGGAGCTAAGGGCTTCCTAGTTTTAAAAATCCTAGCCCTAGGCCTAAGCCTAACAGTAACCCTGGGAAGGTAAATCAGCCTGGTGTTAGGCGTCTTGCCAAGGAAAAAGCCGTGAAAGCAGCCATGTTGTGGCACTTTTGCACTCCCTTTTGGATGCCTTTCACAGCTGCAGTGTGCCTGGAACTCAGGGCTTCCTGCTTTTAAAAATCCTAGCCCTAGGCCGAACCCCAACCCTAAGACGAGAAAGGCAAATCAGCCAGGAATTAGGCATGTCCCCAAGGAAAAAGCTGTGGAGGCAGGCATGTTGTGGTACTTTTGCGCTCTTCTTGGCTAGTCCTTCGCAGCTGCTGTGTTCTTGGAACTCAGGGCTTTCTGGTTAATAGAACCCTTACCCTAGGCGTAACTCAAACCTTAACCCTAGGAAGGAAAATCAGCCTATGGTTCGGGATGGTCTCATGGAAATATCAGTGGTGGCAGCCAAGTTGCGTCACTTTTGCGCTCCCCTTGGGATGCCTTTCGCAGCTGCAGTGTGCCTGGAGCCCAGGGCTTCCTGGTTTTAAAAGTCCTTGGCCTAAGCCTAACAGTAACCCTAGGAAGGTAAATCAGCCGGGTATTAGGGTTCTTCCTAAGGGAAAAGCCGTGAAAGCAGCCATGTTGTGGCACTTCTGCACTCCCTTTGGGATGCCTTTGGCAGATGAAGTAAGCCTGGAACTCAGGGCTTCCTGGTTAAAGAAATCCAAGCCCTAGGCTGAACCCTAACCCTAACCCTAGGCAGATAAATCAGCCTAGGTATAGGGATGGTGCCAAGGAAAAAGCTGTGAAAGCTGCCATGTTGTTGCACTTTTGTACTCCCCTTGGGATGCCTTGAACAGCTGCAGTGTGCCTGGAGCTAAGGGCTTCCTAGTTTCAAAAATCCTAGCCCTAGGCCTAAGCCTAACAGTAACCCTGGGAAAGTATGTCAGCCTGGTGTTAGGGTTCTTGCCAAGGAAAAAGCCGTGAAAGCAGCCATGTTGTGGCACTTTTGCACTCCCTTTTGGATGCCTTTCACAGCTCCAGTGTGCCTGGAACTCAGGGCTTCCTGCTTTTAAAAATCCTAGCCCTAGGCCGAACCCCAACCCTAAGACGAGAAAGGCAAATCAGCCAGGAATTAGGCATGTCCCCAAGGAAAAAGCTGTGGAGGCAGGCATGTTGTGGTACTTTTGCGCTCTTCTTGGCTAGTCCTTCGCAGCTGCTGTGTTCTTGGAACTCAGGGCTTTCTGGTTAATAGAACCCTTACCCTAGGCGTAACTCAAACCTTAACCCTAGGAAGGAAAATCAGCCTATGGTTCGGGATGGTCTCATGGAAATATCAGTGGTGGCAGCCAAGTTGCGTCACTTTTGCGCTCCCCTTGGGATGCCTTTTGCAGCTGCAGTGTGCCTGGAGCCCAGGGCTTCCTGGTTTTAAAAGTCCTTGGCCTAAGCCTAACAGTAACCCTAGGAAGGTAAATCAGCCGGGTATTAGGGTTCTTCCTAAGGAAAAGCCGTGAAAGCAGCCATGTTGTGGCACTTCTGCACTCCCTTTGGGATGCCTTTGGCAGATGAAGTAAGCCTGGAACTCAGGGCTTCCTGGTTAAAGAAATCCAAGCCCTAGGCTGAAGCCTAACCCTAACCCTAGGCAGATAAATCAGCCTAGGTATAGGGATGGTGCCAAGGAAAAAGCTGTGAAAGCTGCCATGTTGTTGCACTTTTGTACTCCCCTTGGGATGCCTTGAACAGCTGCAGTGTGCCTGGAGCCCAGGGCTTCCTAGTTTCAAAAATCCTAGCCCTAGGCCTAAGCCTAACAGTAACCCTGGGAAAGTATGTCAGCCTGGTGTTAGGCTTCTTGCCAAGGAAAAAGCCGTGAAAGCAGCCATGTTGTGGCACTTTTGCACTCCCTTTTGGATGCCTTTCACAGCTCCAGTGTGCCTGGAACTCAGGGCTTCCTGCTTTTAAAAATCCTAGCCCTAGGCCGAACCCCAACCCTAAGACGAGAAAGGCAAATCAGCCAGGAATTAGGCATGTCCCCAAGGAAAAAGCTGTGGAGGCAGGCATGTTGTGGTACTTTTGCGCTCTTCTTGGCTAGTCCTTCGCAGCTGCTGTGTTCTTGGAACTCAGGGCTTTCTGGTTAATAGAGCCCTTACCCTAGGCGTAACTCAAACCTTAACCCTAGGAAGGAAAATCAACCTATGGTTCGGGATGGTCTCATGGAAATATCAGTGGTGGAAGCCAAGTTGCGTCACTTTTGCGCTCCCCTTGGGATGCCTTTCGCAGCTGCAGTGTGCCTGGAGCCCAGGGCTTCCTGGTTTTAAAAGTCCTAGGCCTAAGCCTAACAGTAACCCTAGGAAGGTAAATCAGCCGGGTATTAGGGTTCTTCCTAAGGGAAAAGCCGTGAAAGCAGCCATGTTGTGGCACTTCTGCACTCCCTTTGGGATGCCTTTGGCAGATGAAGTAAGCCTGGAACTCAGGGCTTCCTGGTTAAAGAAATCCAAGCCCTAGGCTGAACCCTAACCCTAACCCTAGGCAGATAAATCAGCCTAGGTATAGGGATGGTGCCAAGCAAAAAGCTGTGAAAGCTGCCATGTTGTTGCACTTTTGTACTCCCCTTGGGATGCCTTGAACAGCTGCAGTGTGCCTGGAGCCCAGGGCTTCCTAGTTTCAAAAATCCTAGCCCTAGGCCTAAGCCTAACAGTAACCCTGGGAAAGTATGTCAGCCTGGTGTTAGGCTTCTTGCCAAGGAAAAAGCCGTGAAAGCAGCCATGTTGTGGCACTTTTGCACTCCCTTTTGGATGCCTTTCACAGCTCCAGTGTGCCTGGAACTCAGGGCTTCCTGCTTTTAAAAATCCTAGCCCTAGGCCGAACCCCAACCCTAAGACGAGAAAGGCAAATCAGCCAGGAATTAGGCATGTCCCCAAGGAAAAAGCTGTGGAGGCAGGCATGTTGTGGTACTTTTGCGCTCTTCTTGGCTAGTCCTTCGCAGCTGCTGTGTTCTTGGAACTCAGGGCTTTCTGGTTAATAGAGCCCTTACCCTAGGCGTAACTCAAACCTTGACCCTAGGAAGGAAAATCAACCTATGGTTCGGGATGGTCTCATGGAAATATCAGTGGTGGCAGCCAAGTTGCGTCACTTTTGCGCTCCCCTTGGGATGCCTTTTGCAGCTGCAGTGTGCCTGGAGCCCAGGGCTTCCTGGTTTTAAAAGTCCTAGGCCTAAGCCTAACAGTAACCCTAGGAAGGTAAATCAGCCGGGTATTAGGGTTCTTCCTAAGGGAAAAGCCGTGAAAGCAGCCATGTTGTGGCACTTCTGCACTCCCTTTGGGATGCCTTTGGCAGATGAAGTAAGCCTGGAACTCAGGGCTTCCTGGTTAAAGAAATCCAAGCCCTAGGCTGAACCCTAACCCTAACCCTAGGCAGATAAATCAGCCTAGGTATAGGGATGGTGCCAAGGAAAAAGCTGTGAAAGCTGCCATGTTGTTGCACTTTTGTACTCCCCTTGGGATGCCTTGAACAGCTGCAGTGTGCCTGGAGCCCAGGGCTTCCTAGTTTCAAAAATCCTAGCCCTAGGCCTAAGCCTAACAGTAACCCTGGGAAAGTATGTCAGCCTGGTGTTAGGCTTCTTGCCAAGGAAAAAGCCGTGAAAGCAGCCATGTTGTGGCACTTTTGCACTCCCTTTTGGATGCCTTTCACAGCTCCAGTGTGCCTGGAACTCAGGGCTTCCTGCTTTTAAAAATCCTAGCCCTAGGCCGAACCCCAACCCTAAGACGAGAAAGGCAAATCAGCCAGGAATTAGGCATGTCCCCAAGGAAAAAGCTGTGGAGGCAGGCATGTTGTGGTACTTTTGCGCTCTTCTTGGCTAGTCCTTCGCAGCTGCTGTGTTCTTGGAACTCAGGGCTTTCTGGTTAATAGAACCCTTACCCTAGGCGTAACTCAAACCTTAACCCTAGGAAGGAAAATCAACCTATGGTTCGGGATGGTCTCATGGAAATATCAGTGGTGGCAGCCAAGTTGCGTCACTTTTGCGCTCCCCTTGGGATGCCTTTTGCAGCTGCAGTGTGCCTGGAGCCCAGGGCTTCCTGGTTTTAAAAGTCCTTGGCCTAAGCCTAACAGTAACCCTAGGAAGGTAAATCAGCCGGGTATTAGGGTTCTTCCTAAGGGAAAAGCCGTGAAAGCAGCCATGTTGTGGCACTTCTGCACTCCCTTTGGGATGCCTTTGGCAGATGAAGTAAGCCTGGAACTCAGGGCTTCCTGGTTAAAGAAATCCAAGCCCTAGGCTGAACCCTAACCCTAACCCTAGGCAGATAAATCAGCCTAGGTATAGGGATGGTGCCAAGGAAAAAGCTGTGAAAGCTGCCATGTTGTTGCACTTTTGTACTCCCCTTGGGATGCCTTGAACAGCTGCAGTGTGCCTGGAGCCCAGGGCTTCCTAGTTTCAAAAATCCTAGCCCTAGGCCTAAGCCTAACAGTAACCGTGGGAGAGTATGTCAGCCTGGTGTTAGGCTTCTTGCCAAGGAAAAAGCCGTGAAAGCAGCCATGTTGTGGCACTTTTGCACTCCCTTTTGGATGCCTTTCACAGCTCCAGTGTGCCTGGAACTCAGGGCTTCCTGCTTTTAAAAATCCTAGCCCTAGGCCGAACCCCAACCCTAAGACGAGAAAGGCAAATCAGCCAGGAATTAGGCATGTCCCCAAGGAAAAAGCTGTGGAGGCAGGCATGTTGTGGTACTTTTGCGCTCTTCTTGGCTAGTCCTTCGCAGCTGCTGTGTTCTTGGAACTCAGGGCTTTCTGGTTAATAGAACCCTTACCCTAGGCGTAACTCAAACCTTAACCCTAGGAAGGAAAATCAGCCTATGGTTCGGGATGGTCTCATGGAAATATCAGTGGTGGCAGCCAAGTTGCGTCACTTTTGCGCTCCCCTTGGGATGCCTTTTGCAGCTGCAGTGTGCCTGGAGCCCAGGGCTTCCTGGTTTTAAAAGTCCTTGGCCTAAGCCTAACAGTAACCCTAGGAAGGTAAATCAGCCGGGTATTAGGGTTCTTCCTAAGGAAAAGCCGTGAAAGCAGCCATGTTGTGGCACTTCTGCACTCCCTTTGGGATGCCTTTGGCAGATGAAGTAAGCCTGGAACTCAGGGCTTCCTGGTTAAAGAAATCCAAGCCCTAGGCTGAAGCCTAACCCTAACCCTAGGCAGATAAATCAGCCTAGGTATAGGGATGGTGCCAAGGAAAAAGCTGTGAAAGCTGCCATGTTGTTGCACTTTTGTACTCCCCTTGGGATGCCTTGAACAGCTGCAGTGTGCCTGGAGCCCAGGGCTTCCTAGTTTTAAAAATCCTAGCCCTAGGCCTAAGCCTAACAGTAACCCTGGGAAAGTATGTCAGCCTGGTGTTAGGCGTCTTGCCAAGGAAAAAGCCGTGAAAGCAGCCATGTTGTGGCACTTTTGCACTCCCTTTTGGATGCCTTTCACAGCTGCAGTGTGCCTGGAACTCAGGGCTTCCTGCTTTTAAAAATCCTAGCCCTAGGCCGAACCCCAACCCTAAGACGAGAAAGGCAAATCAGCCAGGAATTAGGCATGTCCCCAAGGAAAAAGCTGTGGAGGCAGGCATGTTGTGGTACTTTTGCGCTCTTCTTGGCTAGTCCTTCGCAGCTGCTGTGTTCTTGGAACTCAGGGCTTTCTGGTTAATAGAACCCTTACCCTAGGCGTAACTCAAACCTTAACCCTAGGAAGGAAAATCAGCCTATGGTTCGGGATGGTCTCATGGAAATATCAGTGGTGGCAGCCAAGTTGCGTCACTTTTGCACTCCCCTTGGGATGCCTTTCGCAGCTGCAGTGTGCCTGGAGCCCAGGGCTTCCTGGTTTTAAAAGTCCTAGGCCTAAGCCTAACAGTAACCCTAGGAAGGTAAATCAGCCGGGTATTAGGGTTCTTCCTAAGGGAAAAGCCGTGAAAGCAGCCATGTTGTGGCAATTCTGCACTCCCTTTGGGATGCCTTTGGCAGATGAAGTAAGCCTGGAACTCAGGGCTTCCTGGTTAAAGAAATCCAAGCCCTAGGCTGAACCCTAACCCTAACCCTAGGCAGATAAATCAGCCTAGGTATAGGGATGGTGCCAAGGAAAAAGCTGTGAAAGCTGCCATGTTGTTGCACTTTTGTACACCCCTTGGGATGCCTTGAACAGCTGCAGTGTGCCTGGAGCCCAGGGCTTCCTAGTTTCAAAAACCCTAGCCCTAGGCCTAAGCCTAACAGTAACCCTGGGAAAGTAAATCAGCCTGATGTTAGGCGTCTTGCCAAGGAAAAAGCCGTGAAAGCAGCCATGTTGTGGCACTTTTGCACTCCCTTTTGGA
Source organism: Ammospiza caudacuta (assembly GCF_027887145.1). NCBI lineage: Eukaryota > Metazoa > Chordata > Aves > Passeriformes > Passerellidae > Ammospiza > Ammospiza caudacuta. Next base: position 735,856 of record NW_026683127.1, on the reverse strand, counting down.
TGCCTTTCACAGCTCCAGTGTGCCTGGAACTCAGGGCTTCCTGCTTTTAAAAATCCTAGCCCTAGGCCGAACCCCAACCCTAAGACGAGAAAGGCAAATCAGCCAGGAATTAGGCATGTCCCCAAGGAAAAAGCTGTGGAGGCAGGCATGTTGTGGTACTTTTGCGCTCTTCTTGGCTGGTCCTTCGCAGCTGCTGTGTTCTTGGAACTCAGGGCTTTCTGGTTAATAGACCCTTACCCTAGGCGTAACTCAAACCTTAACCCTAGGAAGGAAAATCAGCCTATGGTTCGGGATGGTCTCATGGAAATATCAGTGGTGGCAGCCAAGTTGCGTCACTTTTGCGCTCCCCTTGGGATGCCTTTTGCAGCTGCAGTGTGCCTGGAGCCCAGGGCTTCCTGGTTTTAAAAGTCCTAGGCCTAAGCCTAACAGTAACCCTAGGAAGGTAAATCAGCCGGGTATTAGGGTTCTTCCTAAGGGAAAAGCCGTGAAAGCAGCCATGTTGTGGCACTTCTGCACTCCCTTTGGGATGCCTTTGGCAGATGAAGTAAGCCTGGAACTCAGGGCTTCCTGGTTAAAGAAATCCAAGCCCTAGGCTGAACCCTAACCCTAACCCTAGGCAGATAAATCAGCCTAGGTATAGGGATGGTGCCAAGGAAAAAGCTGTGAAAGCTGCCATGTTGTTGCACTTTTGTACTCCCCTTGGGATGCCTTGAACAGCTGCAGTGTGCCTGGAGCTAAGGGCTTCCTAGTTTCAAAAATCCTAGCCCTAGGCCTAAGCCTAACAGTAACCCTGGGAAGGTAAATCAGCCTGGTGTTAGGCGTCTTGCCAAGGAAAAAGCCGTGAAAGCAGCCATGTTGTGGCACTTTTGCACTCCCTTTTGGATGCCTTTCACAGCTCCAGTGTGCCTGGAACTCAGGGCTTCCTGCTTTTAAAAATCCTAGCCCTAGGCCGAACCCCAACCCTAAGACGAGAAAGGCAAATCAGCCAGGAATTAGGCATGTCCCCAAGGAAAAAGCTGTGGAGGCAGGCATGTTGTGGTACTTTTGCGCTCTTCTTGGCTAGTCCTTCGCAGCTGCTGTGTTCTTGGAACTCAGGGCTTTCTGGTTAATAGACCCTTACCCTAGGCGTAACTCAAACCTTACCCCTAGGAAGGAAAATCAGCCTATGGTTCGGGATGGTCTCATGGAAATATCAGTGGTGGCAGCCAAGTTGCGTCACTTTTGCGCTCCCCTTGGGATGCCTTTTGCAGCTGCAGTGTGCCTGGAGCCCAGGGCTTCCTGGTTTTAAAAGTCCTAGGCCTAAGCCTAACAGTAACCCTAGGAAGGTAAATCAGCCGGGTATTAGGGTTCTTCCTAAGGGAAAAGCCGTGAAAGCAGCCATGTTGTGGCACTTCTGCACTCCCTTTGGGATGCCTTTGGCAGATGAAGTAAGCCTGGAACTCAGGGCTTCCTGGTTAAAGAAATCCAAGCCCTAGGCTGAACCCTAACCCTAACCCTAGGCAGATAAATCAGCCTAGGTATAGGGATGGTGCCAAGGAAAAAGCTGTGAAAGCTGCCATGTTGTTGCACTTTTGTACTCCCCTTGGGATGCCTTGAACAGCTGCAGTGTGCCTGGAGCTAAGGGCTTCCTAGTTTCAAAAATCCTAGCCCTAGGCCTAAGCCTAACAGTAACCCTGGGAAGGTAAATCAGCCTGGTGTTAGGCGTCTTGCCAAGGAAAAAGCCGTGAAAGCAGCCATGTTGTGGCACTTTTGCACTCCCTTTTGGATGCCTTTCACATCTCCAGTGTGCCTAGAACTCAGGGCTTCCTGCTTTTAAAAATCCTAGCCCTAGGCCGAACCCCAACCCTAAGACGAGAAAGGCAAATCAGCCAGGAATTAGGCATGTCCCCAAGGAAAAAGCTGTGGAGGCAGGCATGTTGTGGTACTTTTGCGCTCTTCTTGGCTAGTCCTTCGCAGCTGCTGTGTTCTTGGAACTCAGGGCTTTCTGGTTAATAGACCCTTACCCTAGGCGTAACTCAAACCTTAACCCTAGGAAGGAAAATCAGCCTATGGTTCGGGATGGTCTCATGGAAATATCAGTGGTGGCAGCCAAGTTGCGTCACTTTTGCGCTCCCCTTGGGATGCCTTTCGCAGCTGCAGTGTGCCTGGAGCCCAGGGCTTCCTGGTTTTAAAAGTCCTAGGCCTAAGCCTAACAGTAACCCTAGGAAGGTAAATCAGCCGGGTATTAGGGTTCTTCCTAAGGGAAAACCCGTGAAAGCAGCCATGTTGTGGCACTTTTGCACTCCCTTTTGGATGCCTTTCACAGCTCCAGTGTGCCTGGAACTCAGGGCTTCCTGCTTTTAAAAATCCTAGCCCTAGGCCGAACCCCAACCCTAAGACGAGAAAGGCAAATCAGCCAGGAATTAGGCATGTCCCCAAGGAAAAAGCTGTGGAGGCAGGCATGTTGTGGTACTTTTGCGCTCTTCTTGGCTAGTCCTTCGCAGCTGCTGTGTTCTTGGAACTCAGGGCTTTCTGGTTAATAGACCCTTACCCTAGGCGTAACTCAAACCTTAACCCTAGGAAGGAAAATCAGCCTATGGTTCGGGACGGTCTCATGGAAATATCAGTGGTGGCAGCCAAGTTGCGTCACTTTTGCGCTCCCCTTGGGATGCCTTTTGCAGCTGCAGTGTGCCTGGAGCCCAGGGCTTCCTGGTTTTAAAAGTCCTAGGCCTAAGCCTAACAGTAACCCTAGGAAGGTAAATCAGCCGGGTATTAGGGTTCTTCCTAAGGGAAAAGCCGTGAAAGCAGCCATGTTGTGGCACTTTTGCACTCCCTTTTGGATGCCTTTCACAGCTCCAGTGTGCCTGGAACTCAGGGCTTCCTGCTTTTAAAAATCCTTGCCCTAGGCCGAACCCCAACCCTAAGACGAGAAAGGCAAATCAGCCAGGAATTAGGCATGTCCCCAAGGAAAAAGCTGTGGAGGCAGGCATGTTGTGGTACTTTTGCGCTCTTCTTGGCTAGTCCTTCGCAGCTGCTGTGTTCTTGGAACTCAGGGCTTTCTGGTTAATAGAGCCCTTACCCTAGGCGTAACTCAAACCTTAACCCTAGGAAGGAAAATCAGCCTATGGTTCGGGATGGTCTCATGGAAATATCAGTGGTGGCAGCCAAGTTGCGTCACTTTTGCGCTCCCCTTGGGATGCCTTTTGCAGCTGCAGTGTGCCTGGAGCCCAGGGCTTCCTGGTTTTAAAAGTCCTAGGCCTAAGCCTAACAGTAACCCTAGGAAGGTAAATCAGCCGGGTATTAGGGTTCTTCCTAAGGGAAAAGCCGTGAAAGCAGCCATGTTGTGGCACTTCTGCACTCCCTTTGGGATGCCTTTGGCAGATGAAGTAAGCCTGGAACTCAGGGCTTCCTGGTTAAAGAAATCCAAGCCCTAGGCTGAACCCTAACCCTAACCCTAGGCAGATAAATCAGCCTAGGTATAGGGATGGTGCCAAGGAAAAAGCTGTGAAAGCTGCCATGTTGTTGCACTTTTGTACTCCCCTTGGGATGCCTTGAACAGCTGCAGTGTGCCTGGAGCTAAGGGCTTCCTAGTTTCAAAAATCCTAGCCCTAGGTCTAAGCCTAACAGTAACCCTGGGAAAGTAAATCAGCCTGATGTTAGGCTTCTTGCCAAGGAAAAAGCCGTGAAAGCAGCCATGTTGTGGCACTTTTGCACTCCCTTTTGGATGCCTTTCACAGCTCCAGTGTGCCTGGAACTCAGGGCTTCCTGCTTTTAAAAATCCTAGCCCTAGGCCGAACCCCAACCCTAAGACGAGAAAGGCAAATCAGCCAGGAATTAGGCATGTCCCCAAGGAAAAAGCTGTGGAGGCAGGCATGTTGTGGTACTTTTGCGCTCTTCTTGGCTAGTCCTTCGCAGCTGCTGTGTTCTTGGAACTCAGGGCTTTCTGGTTAATAGAGCCCTTACCCTAGGCGTAACTCAAACCTTAACCCTAGGAAGGAAAATCAGCCTATGGTTCGGGATGGTCTCATGGAAATATCAGTGGTGGCAGCCAAGTTGCGTCACTTTTGCGCTCCCCTTGGGATGCCTTTTGCAGCTGCAGTGTGCCTGGAGCCCAGGGCTTCCTGGTTTTAAAAGTCCTAGGCCTAAGCCTAACAGTAACCCTAGGAAGGTAAATCAGCCGGGTATTAGTGTTCTTCCTAAGGGAAAAGCCGTGAAAGCAGCCATGTTGTGGCACTTCTGCACTCCCTTTGGGATGCCTTTGGCAGATGAAGTAAGCCTGGAACTCAGGGCTTCCTGGTTAAAGAAATCCAAGCCCTAGGCTGAACCCTAACCCTAACCCTAGGCAGATAAATCAGCCTAGGTATAGGGATGGTGCCAAGGAAAAAGCTGTGAAAGCTGCCATGTTGTTGCACTTTTGTACTCCCCTTGGGATGCCTTGAACAGCTGCAGTGTGCCTGGAGCCCAGGGCTTCCTAGTTTCAAAAATCCTAGCCCTAGGCCTAAGCCTAACAGTAACCCTGGGAAAGTAAATCAGCCTGATGTTAGGCTTCTTGCCAAGGAAAAAGCCGTGAAAGCAGCCATGTTGTGGCACTTTTGCACTCCCTTTTGGATGCCTTTCACAGCTCCAGTGTGCCTGGAACTCAGGGCTTCCTGCTTTTAAAAATCCTAGCCCTAGGCCGAACCCCAACCCTAAGACGAGAAAGGCAAATCAGCCAGGAATTAGGCATGTCCCCAAGGAAAAAGCTGTGGAGGCAGGCATGTTGTGGTACTTTTGCGCTCTTCTTGGCTAGTCCTTCGCAGCTGCTGTGTTCTTGGAACTCAGGGCTTTCTGGTTAATAGAACCCTTACCCTAGGCGTAACTCAAACCTTAACCCTAGGAAGGAAAATCAACCTATGGTTCGGGATGGTCTCATGGAAATATCAGTGGTGGCAGCCAAGTTGCGTCACTTTTGCGCTCCCCTTGGGATGCCTTTTGCAGCTGCAGTGTGCCTGGAGCCCAGGGCTTCCTGGTTTTAAAAGTCCTAGGCCTAAGCCTAACAGTAACCCTAGGAAGGTAAATCAGCCGGGTATTAGGGTTCTTCCTAAGGGAAAAGCCGTGAAAGCAGCCATGTTGTGTCACTTCTGCACTCCCTTTGGGATGCCTTTGGCAGATGAAGTAAGCCTGGAACTCAGGGCTTCCTGGTTAAAGAAATCCAAGCCCTAGGCTGAACCCTAACCCTAGGCAGATAAATCAGCCTAGGTATAGGGATGGTGCCAAGGAAAAAGCTGTGAAAGCTGCCATGTTGTTGCACTTTTGTACTCCCCTTGGGATGCCTTGAACAGCTGCAGTGTGCCTGGAGCCCAGGGCTTCCTAGTTTCAAAAATCCTAGCCCTAGGCCTAAGCCTAACAGTAACCCTGGGAAAGTATGTCAGCCTGGTGTTAGGCTTCTTGCCAAGGAAAAAGCCGTGAAAGCAGCCATGTTGTGGCACTTTTGCACTCCCTTTTGGATGCCTTTCACAGCTGCAGTGTGCCTGGAACTCAGGGCTTCCTGCTTTTAAAAATCCTAGCCCTAGGCCAAACCCCAACCCTAAGACGAGAAAGGCAAATCAGCCAGGAATTAGGCATGTCCCCAAGGAAAAAGCTGTGGAGGCAGGCATGTTGTGGTACTTTTGCGCTCTTCTTGGCTAGTCCTTCGCAGCTGCTGTGTTCTTGGAACTCAGGGCTTTCTGGTTAATAGAACCCTTACCCTAGGCGTAACTCAAACCTTAACCCTAGGAAGGAAAATCAGCCTATGATTCGGGATGGTCTCATGGAAATATCAGTGGTGGCAGCCAAGTTGCGTCACTTTTGCGCTCCCCTTGGGATGCCTTTCGCAGCTGCAGTGTGCCTGGAGCCCAGGGCTTCCTGGTTTTAAAAGTCCTAGGCCTAAGCCTAACAGTAACCCTAGGAAGGTAAATCAGCCGTGTATTAGGGTTCTTCCTAAGGGAAAAGCCGTGAAAGCAGCCATGTTGTGGCACTTCTGCACTCCCTTTGGGATGCCTTTGGCAGATGAAGTAAGCCTGGAACTCAGGGCTTCCTGGTTAAAAAAATTCAAGCCCTAGGCTGAACCCTAACCCTAACCCTAGGCAGATAAATCAGCCTAGGTATAGGGATGGTGCCAAGGAAAAAGCTGTGAAAGCTGCCATGTTGTTGCACTTTTGTACTCCCCTTGGGATGCCTTGAACAGCTGCAGTGTGCCTGGAGCTAAGGGCTTCCTAGTTTTAAAAATCCTAGCCCTAGGCCTAAGCCTAACAGTAACCCTGGGAAAGTAAATCAGCCTGATGTTAGGCGTCTTGCCAAGGAAAAAGCCGTGAAAGCAGCCATGTTGTGGCACTTTTGCACTCCCTTTTGGATGCCTTTCACAGCTGCAGTGTGCCTGGAACTCAGGGCTTCCTGCTTTTAAAAATCCTAGCCCTAGGCCGAACCCCAACCCTAAGACGAGAAAGGCAAATCAGCCAGGAATTAGGCATGTCCCCAAGGAAAAAGCTGTGGAGGCAGGCATGTTGTGGTACTTTTGCGCTCTTCTTGGCTAGTCCTTCGCAGCTGCTGTGTTCTTGGAACTCAGGGCTTTCTGGTTAATAGAACCCTTACCCTAGGCGTAACTCAAACCTTAACCCTAGGAAGGAAAATCAACCTATGGTTCGGGATGGTCTCATGGAAATATCAGTGGTGGCAGCCAAGTTGCGTCACTTTTGCGCTCCCCTTGGGATGCCTTTTGCAGCTGCAGTGTGCCTGGAGCCCAGGGCTTCCTGGTTTTAAAAGTCCTAGGCCTAAGCCTAACAATAACCCTAGGAAGGTAAATCAGCCGGGTATTAGGGTTCTTCCTAAGGGAAAAGCCGTGAAAGCAGCCATGTTGTGGCACTTCTGCACTCCCTTTGGGATGCCTTTGGCAGATGAAGTAAGCCTGGAACTCAGGGCTTCCTGGTTAAAGAAATCCAAGCCCTAGGCTGAAGCCTAACCCTAACCCTAGGCAGATAAATCAGCCTAGGTATAGGGATGGTGCCAAGGAAAAAGCTGTGAAAGCTGCCATGTTGTTGCACTTTTGTACTCCCCTTGGGATGCCTTGAACAGCTGCAGTGTGCCTGGAGCCCAGGGCTTCCTAGTTTCAAAAATCCTAGCCCTAGGCCTAAGCCTAACAGTAACCCTGGGAAAGTATGTCAGCCTGGTGTTAGGCTTCTTGCCAAGGAAAAAGCCGTGAAAGCAGCCATGTTGTGGCACTTTTGCACTCCCTTTTGGATGCCTTTCACAGCTCCAGTGTGCCTGGAACTCAGGGCTTCCTGCTTTTAAAAATCCTAGCCCTAGGCCGAACCCCAACCCTAAGACGAGAAAGGCAAATCAGCCAGGAATTAGGCATGTCCCCAAGGAAAAAGCTGTGGAGGCAGGCATGTTGTGCTACTTTTGCGCTCTTCTTGGCTAGTCCTTCGCAGCTGCTGTGTTCTTGGAACTCAGGGCTTTCTGGTTAATAGAACCCTTACCCTAGGCGTAACTCAAACCTTAACCCTAGGAAGGAAAATCAGCCTATGGTTCGGGATGGTCTCATGGAAATATCAGTGGTGGCAGCCAAGTTGCGTCACTTTTGCGCTCCCCTTGGGATGCCTTTTGCAGCTGCAGTGTGCCTGGAGCCCAGGGCTTCCTGGTTTTAAAAGTCCTAGGCCTAAGCCTAACAGTAACCCTAGGAAGGTAAATCAGCCGGGTATTAGGGTTCTTCCTAAGGGAAAAGCCGTGAAAGCAGCCATGTTGTGGCACTTCTGCACTCCCTTTGGGATGCCTTTGGCAGATGAAGTAAGCCTGGAACTCAGGGCTTCCTGGTTAAAGAAATCCAAGCCCTAGGCTGAAGCCTAACCCTAACCCTAGGCAGATAAATCAGCCTAGGTATAGGGATGGTGCCAAGGAAAAAGCTGTGAAAGCTGCCATGTTGTTGCACTTTTGTACTCCCCTTGGGATGCCTTGAACAGCTGCAGTGTGCCTGGAGCCCAGGGCTTCCTAGTTTCAAAAATCCTAGCCCTAGGCCTAAGCCTAACAGTAACCCTGGGAAAGTATGTCAGCCTGGTGTTAGGCTTCTTGCCAAGGAAAAAGCCGTGAAAGCAGCCATGTTGTGGCACTTTTGCACTCCCTTTTGGATGCCTTTCACAGCTCCAGTGTGCCTGGAACTCAGGGCTTCCTGCTTTTAAAAATCCTAGCCCTAGGCCGAACCCCAACCCTAAGACGAGAAAGGCAAATCAGCCAGGAATTAGGCATGTCCCCAAGGAAAAAGCTGTGGAGGCAGGCATGTTGTGGTACTTTTGCGCTCTTCTTGGCTAGTCCTTCGCAGCTGCTGTGTTCTTGGAACTCAGGGCTTTCTGGTTAATAGAACCCTTACCCTAGGCGTAACTCAAACCTTAACCCTAGGAAGGAAAATCAGCCTATGGTTCGGGATGGTCTCATGGAAATATCAGTGGTGGCAGCCAAGTTGCGTCACTTTTGCGCTCCCCTTGGGATGCCTTTTGCAGCTGCAGTGTGCCTGGAGCCCAGGGCTTCCTGGTTTTAAAAGTCCTAGGCCTAAGCCTAACAGTAACCCTAGGAAGGTAAATCAGCCGGGTATTAGGGTTCTTCCTAAGGGAAAAGCCGTGAAAGCAGCCATGTTGTGGCACTTCTGCACTCCCTTTGGGATGCCTTTGGCAGATGAAGTAAGCCTGGAACTCAGGGCTTCCTGGTTAAAGAAATCCAAGCCCTAGGCTGAACCCTAACCCTAACCCTAGGCAGATAAATCAGCCTAGGTATAGGGATGGTGCCAAGGAAAAAGCTGTGAAAGCTGCCATGTTGTTGCACTTTTGTACTCCCCTTGGGATGCCTTGAACAGCTGCAGTGTGCCTGGAGCCCAGGGCTTCCTAGTTTCAAAAATCCTAGCCCTAGGCCTAAGCCTAACAGTAACCCTGGGAAAGTATGTCAGCCTGGTGTTAGGCTTCTTGCCAAGGAAAAAGCCGTGAAAGCAGCCATGTTGTGGCACTTTTGCACTCCCTTTTGGATGCCTTTCACAGCTGCAGTGTGCCTGGAACTCAGGGCTTCCTGCTTTTAAAAATCCTAGCCCTAGGCCGAACCGCAACCCTAAGACGAGAAAGGCAAATCAGCCAGGAATTAGGCATGTCCCCAAGGAAAAAGCTGTGGAGGCAGGCATGTTGTGGTACTTTTGCGCTCTTCTTGGCTAGTCCTTCGCAGCTGCTGTGTTCTTGGAACTCAGGGCTTTCTGGTTAATAGAACCCTTACCCTAGGCGTAACTCAAACCTTAACCCTAGGAAGGAAAATCAGCCTATGGTTCGGGATGGTCTCATGGAAATATCAGTGGTGGCAGCCAAGTTGCGTCACTTTTGCGCTCCCCTTGGGATGCCTTTTGCAGCTGCAGTGTGCCTGGAGCCCAGGGCTTCCTGGTTTTAAAAGTCCTAGGCCTAAGCCTAACAGTAACCCTAGGAAGGTAAATCAGCCGGGTATTAGGGTTCTTCCTAAGGGAAAAGCCGTGAAAGCAGCCATGTTGTGGCACTTCTGCACTCCCTTTGGGATGCCTTTGGCAGATGAAGTAAGCCTGGAACTCAGGGCTTCCTGGTTAAAGAAATCCAAGCCCTAGGCTGAACCCTAACCCTAACCCTAGGCAGATAAATCAGCCTAGGTATAGGGATGGTGCCAAGGAAAAAGCTGTGAAAGCTGCCATGTTGTTGCACTTTTGTACTCCCCTTGGGATGCCTTGAACAGCTGCAGTGTGCCTGGAGCCCAGGGCTTCCTAGTTTCAAAAATCCTAGCCCTAGGCCTAAGCCTAACAGTAACCCTGGGAAAGTATGTCAGCCTGGTGTTAGGCTTCTTGCCAAGGAAAAAGCCGTGAAAGCAGCCATGTTGTGGCACTTTTGCACTCCCTTTTGGATGCCTTTCACAGCTCCAGTGTGCCTGGAACTCAGGGCTTCCTGCTTTTAAAAATCCTAGCCCTAGGCCGAACCCCAACCCTAAGACGAGAAAGGCAAATCAGCCAGGAATTAGGCATGTCCCCAAGGAAAAAGCTGTGGAGGCAGGCATGTTGTGGTACTTTTGCGCTCTTCTTGGCTAGTCCTTCGCAGCTGCTGTGTTCTTGGAACTCAGGGCTTTCTGGTTAATAGAACCCTTACCCTAGGCGTAACTCAAACCTTAACCCTAGGAAGGAAAATCAGCCTATGGTTCGGGATGGTCTCATGGAAATATCAGTGGTGGCAGCCAAGTTGCGTCACTTTTGCGCTCCCCTTGGGATGCCTTTTGCAGCTGCAGTGTGCCTGGAGCCCAGGGCTTCCTGGTTTTAAAAGTCCTAGGCCTAAGCCTAACAGTAACCCTAGGAAGGTAAATCAGCCGGGTATTAGGGTTCTTCCTAAGGGAAAAGCCGTGAAAGCAGCCATGTTGTGGCACTTCTGCACTCCCTTTGGGATGCCTTTGGCAGATGAAGTAAGCCTGGAACTCAGGGCTTCCTGGTTAAAGAAATCCAAGCCCTAGGCTGAACCCTAACCCTAACCCTAGGCAGATAAATCAGCCTAGGTATAGGGATGGTGCCAAGGAAAAAGCTGTGAAAGCTGCCATGTTGTTGCACTTTTGTACTCCCCTTGGGATGCCTTGAACAGCTGCAGTGTGCCTGGAGCCCAGGGCTTCCTAGTTTCAAAAATCCTAGCCCTAGGCCTAAGCCTAACAGTAACCCTGGGAAAGTATGTCAGCCTGGTGTTAGGCTTCTTGCCAAGGAAAAAGCCGTGAAAGCAGCCATGTTGTGGCACTTTTGCACTCCCTTTTGGATGCCTTTCACAGCTGCAGTGTGCCTGGAACTCAGGGCTTCCTGCTTTTAAAAATCCTAGCCCTAGGCCGAACCCCAACCCTAAGACGAGAAAGGCAAATCAGCCAGGAATTAGGCATGTCCCCAAGGAAAAAGCTGTGGAGGCAGGCATGTTGTGGTACTTTTGCGCTCTTCTTGGCTAGTCCTTCGCAACTGCTGTGTTCTTGGAACTCAGGGCTTTCTGGTTAATAGAACCCTTACCCTAGGCGTAACTCAAACCTTTACCCTAGGAAGGAAAATCAGCCTATGGTTCGGGATGGTCTCATGGAAATATCAGTGGTGGCAGCCAAGTTGCGTCACTTTTGCGCTCCCCTTGGGATGCCTTTTGCAGCTGCAGTGTGCCTGGAGCCCAGGGCTTCCTGGTTTTAAAAGTCCTAGGCCTAAGCCTAACAGTAACCCTAGGAAGGTAAATCAGCCGGGTATTAGGGTTCTTCCTAAGGGAAAAGCCGTGAAAGCAGCCATGTTGTGGCACTTCTGCACTCCCTTTGGGATGCCTTTGGCAGATGAAGTAAGCCTGGAACTCAGGGCTTCCTGGTTAAAGAAATCCAAGCCCTACGCTGAACCCTAACCCTAACCCTAGGCAGATAAATCAGCCTAGGTATAGGGATGGTGCCAAGGAAAAAGCTGTGAAAGCTGCCATGTTGTTGCACTTTTGTACTCCCCTTGGGATGCCTTGAACAGCTGCAGTGTGCCTGGAGCCCAGGGCTTCCTAGTTTCAAAAATCCTAGCCCTAGGCCTAAGCCTAACAGTAACCCTGGGAAAGTATGTCAGCCTGGTGTTAGGCTTCTTGCCAAGGAAAAAGCCGTGAAAGCAGCCATGTTGTGGCACTTTTGCACTCCCTTTTGGATGCCTTTCACAGCTCCAGTGTGCCTGGAACTCAGGGCTTCCTGCTTTTAAAAATCCTAGCCCTAGGCCGAACTCCAACCCTAAGACGAGAAAGGCAAATCAGCCAGGAATTAGGCATGTCCCCAAGGAAAAAGCTGTGGAGGCAGGCATGTTGTGGTACTTTTGCGCTCTTCTTGGCTAGTCCTTCGCAGCTGCTGTGTTCTTGGAACTCAGGGCTTTCTGGTTAATAGAACCCTTACCCTAGGCGTAACTTAAACCTTACCCCTAGGAAGGAAAATCAGCCTATGGTTCGGGATGGTCTCATGGAAATATCAGTGGTGGCAGCCAAGTTGCGTCACTTTTGCGCTCCCCTTGGGATGCCTTTCGCAGCTGCAGTGTGCCTGGAGCCCAGGGCTTCCTGGTTTTAAAAGTCCTAGGCCTAAGCCTAACAGTAACCCTAGGAAGGTAAATCAGCCGGGTATTAGGGTTCTTCCTAAGGGAAAAGCCGTGAAAGCAGCCATGTTGTGGCACTTCTGCACTCCCTTTGGGATGCCTTTGGCAGATGAAGTAAGCCTGGAACTCAGGGCTTCCTGGTTAAAGAAATCCAAGCCCTAGGCTGAACCCTAACCCTAACCCTAGGCAGATAAATCAGCCTAGGTATAGGGATGGTGCCAAGCAAAAAGCTGTGAAAGCTGCCATGTTGTTGCACTTTTGTACTCCCCTTGGGATGCCTTGAACAGCTGCAGTGTGCCTGGAGCCCAGGGCTTCCTAGTTTCAAAAATCCTAGCCCTAGGCCTAAGCCTAACAGTAACCCTGGGAAAGTATGTCAGCCTGGTGTTAGGCTTCTTGCCAAGGAAAAAGCCGTGAAAGCAGCCATGTTGTGGCACTTTTGCACTCCCTTTTGGATGCCTTTCACAGCTCCAGTGTGCCTGGAACTCAGGGCTTCCTGCTTTTAAAAATCCTAGCCCTAGGCCGAACCCCAACCCTAAGACGAGAAAGGCAAATCAGCCAGGAATTAGGCATGTCCCCAAGGAAAAAGCTGTGGAGGCAGGCATGTTGTGGTACTTTTGCGCTCTTCTTGGCTAGTCCTTCGCAGCTGCTGTGTTCTTGGAACTCAGGGCTTTCTGGTTAATAGAGCCCTTACCCTAGGCGTAACTCAAACCTTAACCCTAGGAAGGAAAATCAACCTATGGTTCGGGATGGTCTCATGGAAATATCAGTGGTGGCAGCCAAGTTGCGTCACTTTTGCGCTCCCCTTGGGATGCCTTTCGCAGCTGCAGTGTGCCTGGAGCCCAGGGCTTCCTGGTTTTAAAAGTCCTAGGCCTAAGCCTAACAGTAACCCTAGGAAGGTAAATCAGCCGGGTATTAGGGTTCTTCCTAAGGGAAAAGCCGTGAAAGCAGCCATGTTGTGGCACTTCTGCACTCCCTTTGGGATGCCTTTGGCAGATGAAGTAAGCCTGGAACTCAGGGCTTCCTGGTTAAAGAAATCCAAGCCCTAGGCTGAACCCTAACCCTAACCCTAGGCAGATAAATCAGCCTAGGTATAGGGATGGTGCCAAGGAAAAAGCTGTGAAAGCTGCCATGTTGTTGCACTTTTGTACTCCCCTTGGGATGCCTTGAACAGCTGCAGTGTGCCTGGAGCCCAGGGCTTCCTAGTTTCAAAAATCCTAGCCCTAGGCCTAAGCCTAACAGTAACCCTGGGAAAGTATGTCAGCCTGGTGTTAGGCTTCTTGCCAAGGAAAAAGCCGTGAAAGCAGCCATGTTGTGGCACTTTTGCACTCACTTTTGGATAGCTTTCACAGCTCCAGTGTGCCTGGAACTCAGGGCTTCCTGATTTTAAAAATCCTAGCCCTAGGCCGAACCCCAACCCTAAGACGAGAAAGGCAAATCAGCCAGGAATTAGGCATGTCCCCAAGGAAAAAGCTGTGGAGGCAGGCATGTTGTGGTACTTTTGCGCTCTTCTTGGCTAGTCCTTCGCAGCTGCTGTGTTCTTGGAACTCAGGGCTTTCTGGTTAATAGAACCCTTACCCTAGGCGTAACTCAAACCTTAAGCCTAGGAAGGAAAATCAACCTATGGTTCGGGATGGTCTCATGGAAATATCAGTGGTGGCAGCCAAGTTGCGTCACTTTTGCGCTCCCCTTGGGATGCCATTTGCAGCTGCAGTGTGCCTGGAGCCCAGGGCTTCCTGGTTTTAAAAGTCCTTGGCCTAAGCCTAACAGTAACCCTAGGAAGGTAAATCAGCCGGGTATTAGGGTTCTTCCTAAGGGAAAAGCCGTGAAAGCAGCCATGTTGTGGCACTTCTGCACTCCCTTTGGGATGCCTTTGGCAGATGAAGTAAGCCTGGAACTCAGGGCTTCCTGGTTAAAGAAATCCAAGCCCTAGGCTGAACCCTAAACCTAACCCTAGGCAGATAAATCAGCCTAGGTATAGGGATGGTGCCAAAGAAAAAGCTGTGAAAGCTGCCATGTTGTTGCACTTTTGTACTCCCCTTGGGATGCCTTGAACAGCTGCAGTGTGCCTGGAGCTAAGGGCTTCCTACTTTTAAAAATCCTAGCCCTAGGCCTAAGCCTAACAGTAACCCTGGGAAAGTATGTCAGCCTGGTGTTAGGCGTCTTGCCAAGGAAAAAGCCGTGAAAGCAGCCATGTTGTGGCACTTTTGCACTCCCTTTTGGATGCCTTTCACAGCTCCAGTGTGCCTGGAACTCAGGGCTTCCTGCTTTTAAAAATCCTAGCCCTAGGCCGAACCCCAACCCTAAGACGAGAAAGGCAAATCAGCCAGGAATTAGGCATGTCCCCAAGGAAAAAGCTGTGGAGGCAGGCATGTTGTGCTACTTTTGCGCTCTTCTTGGCTAGTCCTTCGCAGCTGCTGTGTTCTTGGAACTCAGGGCTTTCTGGTTAATAGAACCCTTAGCCTAGGCGTAACTCAAACCTTAACCCTAGGAAGGAAAATCAGCCTATGGTTCGGGATGGTCTCATGGAAATATCAGTGGTGGCAGCCAAGTTGCGTCACTTTTGCGCTCCCCTTGGGATGCCTTTCGCAGCTGCAGTGTGCCTGGAGCCCAGAGCTTCCTGGTTTTAAAAGTCCTAGGCCTAAGCCTAACAGTAACCCTAGGAAGGTAAATCAGCCGGGTATTAGGGTTCTTCCTAAGGGAAAAGCCGTGAAAGCAGCCATGTTGTGGCACTTCTGCACTCCCTTTGGGATGCCTTTGGCAGATGAAGTAAGCCTGGAACTCAGGGCTTCCTGGTTAAAAAAATTCAAGCCCTAGGCTGAACCCTAACCCTAACCCTAGGCAGATAAATCAGCCTAGGTATAGGGATGGTGCCAAGGAAAAAGCTGTGAAAGCTGCCATGTTGTTGCACTTTTGTACTCCCCTTGGGATGCCTTGAACAGCTGCAGTGTGCCTGGAGCTAAGGGCTTCCTAGTTTTAAAAATCCTAGCCCTAAGCCTAAGCCTAACAGTAACCCTGGGAAAGTAAATCAGCCTGATGTTAGGCGTCTTGCCAAGGAAAAAGCCGTGAAAGCAGCCATGGTTTGGCACTTTTGCACTCCCTTTTGGATGCCTTTCACAGCTCCAGTGTGCCTGGAACTCAGGGCTTCCTGATTTTAAAAACCCTAGCCCTAGGCCGAACCCCAACCCTAAGACGAGAAAGGCAAATCAGCCAGGAATTAGGCATGTCCCCAAGGAAAAAGCTGTGGAGGCAGGCATGTTGTGGTACTTTTGCGCTCTTCTTGGCTAGTCCTTCGCAGCTGCTGTGTTCTTGGAACTCAGGGCTTTCTGGTTAATAGAACCCTTACCCTAGGCGTAACTCAAACCTTAACCCTAGGAAGGAAAATCAGCCTATGGTTCGGGATGGTCTCATGGAAATATCAGTGGTGGCAGCCAAGTTGCGTCACTTTTGCGCTCCCCTTGGGATGCCTTTCGCAGCTGCAGTGTGCCTGGAGCCCAGGGCTTCCTGGTTTTAAAAGTCCTAGGCCTAAGCCTAACAGTAACCCTAGGAAGGTAAATCAGCCGGGTATTAGGGTTCTTCCTAAGGGAAAAGCCGTGAAAGCAGCCATGTTGTGGCACTTCTGCACTCCCTTTGGGATGCCTTTGGCAGATGAAGTAAGCCTGGAACTCAGGGCTTCCTGGTTAAAGAAATCCAAGCCCTAGGCTGAACCCTAACCCTAACCCTAGGCAGATAAATCAGCCTAGGTATAGGGATGGTGCCAAGGAAAAAGCTGTGAAAGCTGCCATGTTGTTGCACTTTTGTACTCCCCTTGGGATGCCTTGAACAGCTGCAGTGTGCCTGGAGCCCAGGGCTTCCTAGTTTCAAAAATCCTAGCCCTAGGCCTAAGCCTAACAGTAACCCTGGGAAAGTATGTCAGCCTGGTGTTAGGCTTCTTGCCAAGGAAAAAGCCGTGAAAGCAGCCATGTTGTGGCACTTTTGCACTCCCTTTTGGATGCCTTTCACAGCTGCAGTGTGCCTGGAACTCAGGGCTTCCTGATTTTAAAAATCCTAGCCCTAGGCCGAACCCCAACCCTAAGACGAGAAAGGCAAATCAGCCAGGAATTAGGCATGTCCCCAAGGAAAAAGCTGTGGAGGCAGGCATGTTGTGGTACTTTTGCGCTCTTCTTGGCTAGTCCTTCGCAACTGCTGTGTTCTTGGAACTCAGGGCTTTCTGGTTAATAGAACCCTTACCCTAGGCGTAACTCAAACCTTAACCCTAGGAAGGAAAATCAGCCTATGGTTCGGGATGGTCTCATGGAAATATCAGTGGTGGCAGCCAAGTTGCGTCACTTTTGCGCTCCCCTTGGGATGCCTTTTGCAGCTGCAGTGTGCCTGGAGCCCAGGGCTTCCTGGTTTTAAAAGTCCTAGGCCTAAGCCTAACAGTAACCCTAGGAAGGTAAATCAGCCGGGTATTAGGGTTCTTCCTAAGGGAAAAGCCGTGAAAGCAGCCATGTTGTGGCACTTCTGCACTCCCTTTGGGATGCCTTTGGCAGATGAAGTAAGCCTGGAACTCAGGGCTTCCTGGTTAAAGAAATCCAAGCCCTAGGCTGAAGCCTAACCCTAACCCTAGGCAGATAAATCAGCCTAGGTATAGGGATGGTGCCAAGGAAAAAGCTGTGAAAGCTGCCATGTTGTTGCACTTTTGTACTCCCCTTGGGATGCCTTGAACAGCTGCAGTGTGCCTGGAGCCCAGGGCTTCCTAGTTTCAAAAATCCTAGCCCTAGGCCTAAGCCTAACAGTAACCCTGGGAAAGTATGTCAGCCTGGTGTTAGGCTTCTTGCCAAGGAAAAAGCCGTGAAAGCAGCCATGTTGTGGCACTTTTGCACTCCCTTTTGGATGCCTTTCACAGCTCCAGTGTGCCTGGAACTCAGGGCTTCCTGCTTTTAAAAATCCTAGCCCTAGGCCGAACCCCAACCCTAAGACGAGAAAGGCAAATCAGCCAGGAATTAGGCATGTCCCCAAGGAAAAAGCTGTGGAGGCAGGCATGTTGTGCTACTTTTGCGCTCTTCTTGGCTAGTCCTTCGCAGCTGCTGTGTTCTTGGAACTCAGGGCTTTCTGGTTAATAGAACCCTTACCCTAGGCGTAACTCAAACCTTACCCCTAGGAAGGAAAATCAGCCTATGGTTCGGGATGGTCTCATGGAAATATCAGTGGTGGCAGCCAAGTTGCGTCACTTTTGCGCTCCCCTTGGGATGCCTTTCGCAGCTGCAGTGTGCCTGGAGCCCAGGGCTTCCTGGTTTTAGAAGTCCTAGGCCTAAGCCTAACAGTAACCCTAGGAAGGTAAATCAGCCGGGTATTAGGGTTCTTCCTAAGGGAAAAGCCGTGAAAGCAGCCATGTTGTGGCACTTCTGCACTCCCTTTGGGATGCCTTTGGCAGATGAAGTAAGCCTGGAACTCAGGGCTTCCTGGTTAAAGAAATCCAAGCCCTAGGCTGAACCCTAACCCTAACCCTAGGCAGATAAATCAGCCTAGGTATAGGGATGGTGCCAAGGAAAAAGCTGTGAAAGCTGCCATGTTGTTGCACTTTTGTACTCCCCTTGGGATGCCTTGAACAGCTGCAGTGTGCCTGGAGCCCAGGGCTTCCTAGTTTCAAAAATCCTAGCCCTAGGCCTAAGCCTAACAGTAACCCTGGGAAAGTATGTCAGCCTGGTGTTAGGCTTCTTGCCAAGGAAAAAGCCGTGAAAGCAGCCATGTTGTGGCACTTTTGCACTCCCTTTTGGATGCCTTTCACAGCTCCAGTGTGCCTGGAACTCAGGGCTTCCTGCTTTTAAAAATCCTAGCCCTAGGCCGAACCCCAACCCTAAGACGAGAAAGGCAAATCAGCCAGGAATTAGGCATGTCCCCAAGGAAAAAGCTGTGGAGGCAGGCATGTTGTGGTACTTTTGCGCTCTTCTTGGCTAGTCCTTCGCAGCTGCTGTGTTCTTGGAACTCAGGGCTTTCTGGTTAATAGAGCCCTTACCCTAGGCGTAACTCAAACCTTAACCCTAGGAAGGAAAATCAGCCTATGGTTCGGGATGGTCTCATGGAAATATCAGTGGTGGCAGCCAAGTTGCGTCACTTTTGCGCTCCCCTTGGGATGCCTTTCGCAGCTGCAGTGTGCCTGGAGCCCAGGGCTTCCTGGTTTTAAAAGTCCTAGGCCTAAGCCTAACAGTAACCCTAGGAAGGTAAATCAGCCGGGTATTAGGGTTCTTCCTAAGGGAAAAGCCGTGAAAGCAGCCATGTTGTGGCACTTCTGCACTCCCTTTGGGATGCCTTTGGCAGATGAAGTAAGCCTGGAACTCAGGGCTTCCTGGTTAAAGAAATCCAAGCCCTAGGCTGAACCCTAACCCTAACCCTAGGCAGATAAATCAGCCTAGGTATAGGGATGGTGCCAAGGAAAAAGCTGTGAAAGCTGCCATGTTGTTGCACTTTTGTACTCCCCTTGGGATGCCTTGAACAGCTGCAGTGTGCCTGGAGCCCAGGGCTTCCTAGTTTCAAAAATCCTAGCCCTAGGCCTAAGCCTAACAGTAACCCTGGGAAAGTATGTCAGCCTGGTGTTAGGCTTCTTGCCAAGGAAAAAGCCGTGAAAGCAGCCATGTTGTGGCACTTTTGCACTCCCTTTTGGATGCCTTTCACAGCTCCAGTGTGCCTGGAACTCAGGGCTTCCTGCTTTTAAAAATCCTAGCCCTAGGCCGAACCCCAACCCTAAGACGAGAAAGGCAAATCAGCCAGGAATTAGGCATGTCCCCAAGGAAAAAGCTGTGGAGGCAGGCATGTTGTGGTACTTTTGCGCTCTTCTTGGCTAGTCCTTCGCAGCTGCTGTGTTCTTGGAACTCAGGGCTTTCTGGTTAATAGAACCCTTACCCTAGGCGTAACTCAAACCTTAACCCTAGGAAGGAAAATCAACCTATGGTTCGGGATGGTCTCATGGAAATATCAGTGGTGGCAGCCAAGTTGCGTCACTTTTGCGCTCCCCTTGGGATGCCTTTTGCAGCTGCAGTGTGCCTGGAGCCCAGGGCTTCCTGGTTTTAAAAGTCCTTGGCCTAAGCCTAACAGTAACCCTAGGAAGGTAAATCAGCCGGGTATTAGGGTTCTTCCTAAGGGAAAAGCCGTGAAAGCAGCCATGTTGTGGCACTTCTGCACTCCCTTTGGGATGCCTTTGGCAGATGAAGTAAGCCTGGAACTCAGGGCTTCCTGGTTAAAGAAATCCAAGCCCTAGGCTGAACCCTAACCCTAACCCTAGGCAGATAAATCAGCCTAGGTATAGGGATGGTGCCAAGGAAAAAGCTGTGAAAGCTGCCATGTTGTTGCACTTTTGTACTCCCCTTGGGATGCCTTGAACAGCTGCAGTGTGCCTGGAGCCCAGGGCTTCCTAGTTTCAAAAATCCTAGCCCTAGGCCTAAGCCTAACAGTAACCCTGGGAAAGTATGTCAGCCTGGTGTTAGGCTTCTTGCCAAGGAAAAAGCCGTGAAAGCAGCCATGTTGTGGCACTTTTGCACTCACTTTTGGATAGCTTTCACAGCTCCAGTGTGCCTGGAACTCAGGGCTTCCTGATTTTAAAAATCCTAGCCCTAGGCCGAACCCCAACCCTAAGACGAGAAAGGCAAATCAGCCAGGAATTAGGCATGTCCCCAAGGAAAAAGCTGTGGAGGCAGGCATGTTGTGGTACTTTTGCGCTCTTCTTGGCTAGTCCTTCGCAGCTGCTGTGTTCTTGGAACTCAGGGCTTTCTGGTTAATAGAACCCTTACCCTAGGCGTAACTCAAACCTTAAGCCTAGGAAGGAAAATCAACCTATGGTTCGGGATGGTCTCATGGAAATATCAGTGGTGGCAGCCAAGTTGCGTCACTTTTGCGCTCCCCTTGGGATGCCTTTTGCAGCTGCAGTGTGCCTGGAGCCCAGGGCTTCCTGGTTTTAAAAGTCCTTGGCCTAAGCCTAACAGTAACCCTAGGAAGGTAAATCAGCCGGGTATTAGGGTTCTTCCTAAGGGAAAAGCCGTGAAAGCAGCCATGTTGTGGCACTTCTGCACTCCCTTTGGGATGCCTTTGGCAGATGAAGTAAGTCTGGAACTCAGGGCTTCCTGGTTAAAGAAATCCAAGCCCTAGGCTGAACCCTAACCCTAACCCTAGGCAGATAAATCAGCCTAGGTATAGGGATGGTGCCAAAGAAAAAGCTGTGAAAGCTGCCATGTTGTTGCACTTTTGTACTCCCCTTGGGATGCCTTGAACAGCTGCAGTGTGCCTGGAGCTAAGGGCTTCCTAGTTTTAAAAATCCTAGCCCTAGGCCTAAGCCTAACAGTAACCCTGGGAAAGTATGTCAGCCTGGTGTTAGGCGTCTTGCCAAGGAAAAAGCCGTGAAAGCAGCCATGTTGTGGCACTTTTGCACTCCCTTTTGGATGCCTTTCACAGCTCCAGTGTGCCTGGAACTCAGGGCTTCCTGCTTTTAAAAATCCTAGCCCTAGGCCGAACCCCAACCCTAAGACGAGAAAGGCAAATCAGCCAGGAATTAGGCATGTCCCCAAGGAAAAAGCTGTGGAGGCAGGCATGTTGTGGTACTTTTGCGCTCTTCTTGGCTAGTCCTTCGCAGCTGCTGTGTTCTTGGAACTCAGGGCTTTCTGGTTAATAGAGCCCTTACCCTAGGCGTAACTCAAACCTTAACCCTAGGAAGGAAAATCAGCCTATGGTTCGGGATGGTCTCATGGAAATATCAGTGGTGGCAGCCAAGTTGCGTCACTTTTGCGCTCCCCTTGGGATGCCTTTTGCAGCTGCAGTGTGCCTGGAGCCCAGGGCTTCCTGGTTTTAAAAGTCCTAGGCCTAAGCCTAACAGTAACCCTAGGAAGGTAAATCAGCCGGGTATTAGGGTTCTTCCTAAGGGAAAAGCCGTGAAAGCAGCCATGTTGTGGCACTTCTGCACTCCCTTTGGGATGCCTTTGGCAGATGAAGTAAGCCTGGAACTCAGGGCTTCCTGGTTAAAAAAATTCAAGCCCTAGGCTGAACCCTAACCCTAACCCTAGGCAGATAAATCAGCCTAGGTATAGGGATGGTGCCAAGGAAAAAGCTGTGAAAGCTGCCATGTTGTTGCACTTTTGTACTCCCCTTGGGATGCCTTGAACAGCTGCAGTGTGCCTGGAGCTAAGGGCTTCCTAGTTTTAAAAATCCTAGCCCTAAGCCTAAGCCTAACAGTAACCCTGGGAAAGTAAATCAGCCTGATGTTAGGCGTCTTGCCAAGGAAAAAGCCGTGAAAGCAGCCATGGTTTGGCACTTTTGCACTCCCTTTTGGATGCCTTTCACAGCTCCAGTGTGCCTGGAACTCAGGGCTTCCTGATTTTAAAAATCCTAGCCCTAGGCCGAACCCCAACCCTAAGACGAGAAAGGCAAATCAGCCAGGAATTAGGCATGTCCCCAAGGAAAAAGCTGTGGAGGCAGGCATGTTGTGGTACTTTTGCGCTCTTCTTGGCTAGTCCTTCGCAGCTGCTGTGTTCTTGGAACTCAGGGCTTTCTGGTTAATAGAACCCTTACCCTAGGCGTAACTCAAACCTTAACCCTAGGAAGGAAAATCAGCCTATGGTTCGGGATGGTCTCATGGAAATATCAGTGGTGGCAGCCAAGTTGCGTCACTTTTGCGCTCCCCTTGGGATGCCTTTCGCAGCTGCAGTGTGCCTGGAGCCCAGGGCTTCCTGGTTTTAAAAGTCCTAGGCCTAAGCCTAACAGTAACCCTAGGAAGGTAAATCAGCCGGGTATTAGGGTTCTTCCTAAGGGAAAAGCCGTGAAAGCAGCCATGTTGTGGCACTTCTGCACTCCCTTTGGGATGCCTTTGGCAGATGAAGTAAGCCTGGAACTCAGGGCTTCCTGGTTAAAAAAATTCAAGCCCTAGGCTGAACCCTAACCCTAACCCTAGGCAGATAAATCAGCCTAGGTATAGGGATGGTGCCAAGGAAAAAGCTGTGAAAGCTGCCATGTTGTTGCACTTTTGTACTCCCCTTGGGATGCCTTGAACAGCTGCAGTGTGCCTGGAGCCCAGGGCTTCCTAGTTTCAAAAATCCTAGCCCTAGGCCTAAGCCTAACAGTAACCCTGGGAAAGTATGTCAGCCTGGTGTTAGGCTTCTTGCCAAGGAAAAAGCCGTGAAAGCAGCCATGTTGTGGCACTTTTGCACTCCCTTTTGGATGCCTTTCACAGCTCCAGTGTGCCTGGAACTCAGGGCTTCCTGATTTTAAAAATCCTAGCCCTAGGCCGAACCCCAACCCTAAGACGAGAAAGGCAAATCAGCCAGGAATTAGGCATGTCCCCAAGGAAAAAGCTGTGGAGGCAGGCATGTTGTGGTACTTTTGCGCTCTTCTTGGCTAGTCCTTCGCAGCTGCTGTGTTCTTGGAACTCAGGGCTTTCTGGTTAATAGAGCCCTTACCCTAGGCGTAACTCAAACCTTAACCCTAGGAAGGAAAATCAACCTATGGTTCGGGATGGTCTCATGGAAATATCAGTGGTGGCAGCCAAGTTGCGTCACTTTTGCGCTCCCCTTGGGATGCCTTTTGCAGCTGCAGTGTGCCTGGAGCCCAGGGCTTCCTGGTTTTAAAAGTCCTAGGCCTAAGCCTAACAGTAACCCTAGGAAGGTAAATCAGCCGGGTATTAGGGTTCTTCCTAAGGGAAAAGCCGTGAAAGCAGCCATGTTGTGGCACTTCTGCACTCCCTTTGGGATGCCTTTGGCAGATGAAGTAAGCCTGGAACTCAGGGCTTCCTGGTTAAAAAAATTCAAGCCCTAGGCTGAACCCTAACCCTAACCCTAGGCAGATAAATCAGCCTATGTATAGGGATGATGCCAAGGAAAAAGCTGTGAAAGCTGCCATGTTGTTGCACTTTTGTACTCCCCTTGGGATGCCTTGAACAGCTGCAGTGTGCCTGGAGCTAAGGGCTTCCTAGTTTTAAAAATCCTAGCCCTAGGCCTAAGCCTAACAGTAACCCTGGGAAAGTATGTCAGCCTGGTGTTAGGCGTCTTGCCAAGGAAAAAGCCGTGAAAGCAGCCATGTTGTGGCACTTTTGCACTCCCTTTTGGATGCCTTTCACAGCTCCAGTGTGCCTGGAACTCAGGGCTTCCTGCTTTTAAAAATCCTAGCCCTAGGCCGAACCCCAACCCTAAGACGAGAAAGGCAAATCAGCCAGGAATTAGGCATGTCCCCAAGGAAAAAGCTGTGGAGGCAGGCATGTTGTGGTACTTTTGCGCTCTTCTTGGCTAGTCCTTCGCAGCTGCTGTGTTCTTGGAACTCAGGGCTTTCTGGTTAATAGAACCCTTAGCCTAGGCGTAACTCAAACCTTAACCCTAGGAAGGAAAATCAGCCTATGGTTCGGGATGGTCTCATGGAAATATCAGTGGTGGCAGCCAAGTTGCGTCACTTTTGCGCTCCCCTTGGGATGCCTTTCGCAGCTGCAGTGTGCCTGGAGCCCAGAGCTTCCTGGTTTTAAAAGTCCTAGGCCTAAGCCTAACAGTAACCCTAGGAAGGTAAATCAGCCGGGTATTAGGGTTCTTCCTAAGGGAAAAGCCGTGAAAGCAGCCATGTTGTGGCACTTCTGCACTCCCTTTGGGATGCCTTTGGCAGATGAAGTAAGCCTGGAACTCAGGGCTTCCTGGTTAAAAAAATTCAAGCCCTAGGCTGAACCCTAACCCTAACCCTAGGCAGATAAATCAGCCTAGGTATAGGGATGGTGCCAAGGAAAAAGCTGTGAAAGCTGCCATGTTGTTGCACTTTTGTACTCCCCTTGGGATGCCTTGAACAGCTGCAGTGTGCCTGGAGCTAAGGGCTTCCTAGTTTTAAAAATCCTAGCCCTAAGCCTAAGCCTAACAGTAACCCTGGGAAAGTAAATCAGCCTGATGTTAGGCGTCTTGCCAAGGAAAAAGCCGTGAAAGCAGCCATGGTTTGGCACTTTTGCACTCCCTTTTGGATGCCTTTCACAGCTCCAGTGTGCCTGGAACTCAGGGCTTCCTGATTTTAAAAATCCTAGCCCTAGGCCGAACCCCAACCCTAAGACGAGAAAGGCAAATCAGCCAGGAATTAGGCATGTCCCCAAGGAAAAAGCTGTGGAGGCAGGCATGTTGTGGTACTTTTGCGCTCTTCTTGGCTAGTCCTTCGCAGCTGCTGTGTTCTTGGAACTCAGGGCTTTCTGGTTAATAGAACCCTTACCCTAGGCGTAACTCAAACCTTAACCCTAGGAAGGAAAATCAGCCTATGGTTCGGGATGGTCTCATGGAAATATCAGTGGTGGCAGCCAAGTTGCGTCACTTTTGCGCTCCCCTTGGGATGCCTTTTGCAGCTGCAGTGTGCCTGGAGCCCAGGGCTTCCTGGTTTTAAAAGTCCTAGGCCTAAGCCTAACAGTAACCCTAGGAAGGTAAATCAGCCGGGTATTAGGGTTCTTCCTAAGGGAAAAGCCGTGAAAGCAGCCATGTTGTGGCACTTCTGCACTCCCTTTGGGATGCCTTTGGCAGATGAAGTAAGCCTGGAACTCAGGGCTTCCTGGTTAAAGAAATCCAAGCCCTAGGCTGAAGCCTAACCCTAACCCTAGGCAGATAAATCAGCCTAGGTATAGGGATGGTGCCAAGGAAAAAGCTGTGAAAGCTGCCATGTTGTTGCACTTTTGTACTCCCCTTGGGATGCCTTGAACAGCTGCAGTGTGCCTGGAGCCCAGGGCTTCCTAGTTTCAAAAATCCTAGCCCTAGGCCTAAGCCTAACAGTAACCCTGGGAAAGTATGTCAGCCTGGTGTTAGGCTTCTTGCCAAGGAAAAAGCCGTGAAAGCAGCCATGTTGTGGCACTTTTGCACTCCCTTTTGGATGCCTTTCACAGCTCCAGTGTGCCTGGAACTCAGGGCTTCCTGCTTTTAAAAATCCTAGCCCTAGGCCGAACCCCAACCCTAAGACGAGAAAGGCAAATCAGCCAGGAATTAGGCATGTCCCCAAGGAAAAAGCTGTGGAGGCAGGCATGTTGTGGTACTTTTGCGCTCTTCTTGGCTAGTCCTTCGCAGCTGCTGTGTTCTTGGAACTCAGGGCTTTCTGGTTAATAGAGCCCTTACCCTAGGCGTAACTCAAACCTTAAGCCTAGGAAGGAAAATCAACCTATGGTTCGGGATGGTCTCATGGAAATATCAGTGGTGGCAGCCAAGTTGCGTCACTTTTGCGCTCCCCTTGGGATGCCTTTCGCAGCTGCAGTGTGCCTGGAGCCCAGGGCTTCCTGGTTTTAAAAGTCCTAGGCCTAAGCCTAACAGTAACCCTAGGAAGGTAAATCAGCCGGGTATTAGGGTTCTTCCTAAGGGAAAAGCCGTGAAAGCAGCCATGTTGTGGCACTTCTGCACTCCCTTTGGGATGCCTTTGGCAGATGAAGTAAGCCTGGAACTCAGGGCTTCCTGGTTAAAGAAATCCAAGCCCTAGGCTGAACCCTAACCCTAACCCTAGGCAGATAAATCAGCCTAGGTATAGGGATGGTGCCAAGGAAAAAGCTGTGAAAGCTGCCATGTTGTTGCACTTTTGTACTCCCCTTGGGATGCCTTGAACAGCTGCAGTGTGCCTGGAGCCCAGGGCTTCCTAGTTTCAAAAATCCTAGCCCTAGGCCTAAGCCTAACAGTAACCCTGGGAAAGTATGTCAGCCTGGTGTTAGGCTTCTTGCCAAGGAAAAAGCCGTGAAAGCAGCCATGTTGTGGCACTTTTGCACTCCCTTTTGGATGCCTTTCACAGCTCCAGTGTGCCTGGAACTCAGGGCTTCCTGCTTTTAAAAATCCTAGCCCTAGGCCGAACCCCAACCCTAAGACGAGAAAGGCAAATCAGCCAGGAATTAGGCATGTCCCCAAGGAAAAAGCTGTGGAGGCAGGCATGTTGTGGTACTTTTGCGCTCTTCTTGGCTAGTCCTTCGCAGCTGCTGTGTTCTTGGAACTCAGGGCTTTCTGGTTAATAGAACCCTTACCCTAGGCGTAACTCAAACCTTAACCCTAGGAAGGAAAATCAACCTATGGTTCGGGATGGTCTCATGGAAATATCAGTGGTGGCAGCCAAGTTGCGTCACTTTTGCGCTCCCCTTGGGATGCCTTTTGCAGCTGCAGTGTGCCTGGAGCCCAGGGCTTCCTGGTTTTAAAAGTCCTTGGCCTAAGCCTAACAGTAACCCTAGGAAGGTAAATCAGCCGGGTATTAGGGTTCTTCCTAAGGGAAAAGCCGTGAAAGCAGCCATGTTGTGGCACTTCTGCACTCCCTTTGGGATGCCTTTGGCAGATGAAGTAAGCCTGGAACTCAGGGCTTCCTGGTTAAAGAAATCCAAGCCCTAGGCTGAACCCTAACCCTAACCCTAGGCAGATAAATCAGCCTAGGTATAGGGATGGTGCCAAGGAAAAAGCTGTGAAAGCTGCCATGTTGTTGCACTTTTGTACTCCCCTTGGGATGCCTTGAACAGCTGCAGTGTGCCTGGAGCCCAGGGCTTCCTAGTTTCAAAAATCCTAGCCCTAGGCCTAAGCCTAACAGTAACCCTGGGAAAGTATGTCAGCCTGGTGTTAGGCTTCTTGCCAAGGAAAAAGCCGTGAAAGCAGCCATGTTGTGGCACTTTTGCACTCACTTTTGGATAGCTTTCACAGCTCCAGTGTGCCTGGAACTCAGGGCTTCCTGATTTTAAAAATCCTAGCCCTAGGCCGAACCCCAACCCTAAGACGAGAAAGGCAAATCAGCCAGGAATTAGGCATGTCCCCAAGGAAAAAGCTGTGGAGGCAGGCATGTTGTGGTACTTTTGCGCTCTTCTTGGCTAGTCCTTCGCAGCTGCTGTGTTCTTGGAACTCAGGGCTTTCTGGTTAATAGAACCCTTACCCTAGGCGTAACTCAAACCTTAAGCCTAGGAAGGAAAATCAACCTATGGTTCGGGATGGTCTCATGGAAATATCAGTGGTGGCAGCCAAGTTGCGTCACTTTTGCGCTCCCCTTGGGATGCCTTTTGCAGCTGCAGTGTGCCTGGAGCCCAGGGCTTCCTGGTTTTAAAAGTCCTTGGCCTAAGCCTAACAGTAACCCTAGGAAGGTAAATCAGCCGGGTATTAGGGTTCTTCCTAAGGGAAAAGCCGTGAAAGCAGCCATGTTGTGGCACTTCTGCACTCCCTTTGGGATGCCTTTGGCAGATGAAGTAAGTCTGGAACTCAGGGCTTCCTGGTTAAAGAAATCCAAGCCCTAGGCTGAACCCTAACCCTAACCCTAGGCAGATAAATCAGCCTAGGTATAGGGATGGTGCCAAAGAAAAAGCTGTGAAAGCTGCCATGTTGTTGCACTTTTGTACTCCCCTTGGGATGCCTTGAACAGCTGCAGTGTGCCTGGAGCTAAGGGCTTCCTAGTTTTAAAAATCCTAGCCCTAGGCCTAAGCCTAACAGTAACCCTGGGAAAGTATGTCAGCCTGGTGTTAGGCGTCTTGCCAAGGAAAAAGCCGTGAAAGCAGCCATGTTGTGGCACTTTTGCACTCCCTTTTGGATGCCTTTCACAGCTCCAGTGTGCCTGGAACTCAGGGCTTCCTGCTTTTAAAAATCCTAGCCCTAGGCCGAACCCCAACCCTAAGACGAGAAAGGCAAATCAGCCAGGAATTAGGCATGTCCCCAAGGAAAAAGCTGTGGAGGCAGGCATGTTGTGGTACTTTTGCGCTCTTCTTGGCTAGTCCTTCGCAGCTGCTGTGTTCTTGGAACTCAGGGCTTTCTGGTTAATAGAGCCCTTACCCTAGGCGTAACTCAAACCTTAACCCTAGGAAGGAAAATCAGCCTATGGTTCGGGATGGTCTCATGGAAATATCAGTGGTGGCAGCCAAGTTGCGTCACTTTTGCGCTCCCCTTGGGATGCCTTTTGCAGCTGCAGTGTGCCTGGAGCCCAGGGCTTCCTGGTTTTAAAAGTCCTAGGCCTAAGCCTAACAGTAACCCTAGGAAGGTAAATCAGCCGGGTATTAGGGTTCTTCCTAAGGGAAAAGCCGTGAAAGCAGCCATGTTGTGGCACTTCTGCACTCCCTTTGGGATGCCTTTGGCAGATGAAGTAAGCCTGGAACTCAGGGCTTCCTGGTTAAAAAAATTCAAGCCCTAGGCTGAACCCTAACCCTAACCCTAGGCAGATAAATCAGCCTAGGTATAGGGATGGTGCCAAGGAAAAAGCTGTGAAAGCTGCCATGTTGTTGCA
The DNA here is from genome assembly GCF_027887145.1 of Ammospiza caudacuta. Classification (NCBI taxonomy): domain Eukaryota; kingdom Metazoa; phylum Chordata; class Aves; order Passeriformes; family Passerellidae; genus Ammospiza; species Ammospiza caudacuta. The sequence goes on along the minus strand of NW_026683127.1, from coordinate 707,604 downwards.
CTTTTGTACTCCCCTTGGGATGCCTTGAACAGCTGCAGTGTGCCTGGAGCTAAGGGCTTCCTAGTTTTAAAAATCCTAGCCCTAAGCCTAAGCCTAACAGTAACCCTGGGAAAGTAAATCAGCCTGATGTTAGGCGTCTTGCCAAGGAAAAAGCCGTGAAAGCAGCCATGGTTTGGCACTTTTGCACTCCCTTTTGGATGCCTTTCACAGCTCCAGTGTGCCTGGAACTCAGGGCTTCCTGATTTTAAAAATCCTAGCCCTAGGCCGAACCCCAACCCTAAGACGAGAAAGGCAAATCAGCCAGGAATTAGGCATGTCCCCAAGGAAAAAGCTGTGGAGGCAGGCATGTTGTGGTACTTTTGCGCTCTTCTTGGCTAGTCCTTCGCAGCTGCTGTGTTCTTGGAACTCAGGGCTTTCTGGTTAATAGAACCCTTACCCTAGGCGTAACTCAAACCTTAACCCTAGGAAGGAAAATCAGCCTATGGTTCGGGATGGTCTCATGGAAATATCAGTGGTGGCAGCCAAGTTGCGTCACTTTTGCGCTCCCCTTGGGATGCCTTTCGCAGCTGCAGTGTGCCTGGAGCCCAGGGCTTCCTGGTTTTAAAAGTCCTAGGCCTAAGCCTAACAGTAACCCTAGGAAGGTAAATCAGCCGGGTATTAGGGTTCTTCCTAAGGGAAAAGCCGTGAAAGCAGCCATGTTGTGGCACTTCTGCACTCCCTTTGGGATGCCTTTGGCAGATGAAGTAAGCCTGGAACTCAGGGCTTCCTGGTTAAAAAAATTCAAGCCCTAGGCTGAACCCTAACCCTAACCCTAGGCAGATAAATCAGCCTAGGTATAGGGATGGTGCCAAGGAAAAAGCTGTGAAAGCTGCCATGTTGTTGCACTTTTGTACTCCCCTTGGGATGCCTTGAACAGCTGCAGTGTGCCTGGAGCCCAGGGCTTCCTAGTTTCAAAAATCCTAGCCCTAGGCCTAAGCCTAACAGTAACCCTGGGAAAGTATGTCAGCCTGGTGTTAGGCTTCTTGCCAAGGAAAAAGCCGTGAAAGCAGCCATGTTGTGGCACTTTTGCACTCCCTTTTGGATGCCTTTCACAGCTCCAGTGTGCCTGGAACTCAGGGCTTCCTGATTTTAAAAATCCTAGCCCTAGGCCGAACCGCAACCCTAAGACGAGAAAGGCAAATCAGCCAGGAATTAGGCATGTCCCCAAGGAAAAAGCTGTGGAGGCAGGCATGTTGTGGTACTTTTGCGCTCTTCTTGGCTAGTCCTTCGCAGCTGCTGTGTTCTTGGAACTCAGGGCTTTCTGGTTTATAGAGCCCTTACCCTAGGCGTAACTCAAACCTTAACCCTAGGAAGGAAAATCAACCTATGGTTCGGGATGGTCTCATGGAAATATCAGTGGTGGCAGCCAAGTTGCGTCACTTTTGCGCTCCCCTTGGGATGCCTTTTGCAGCTGCAGTGTGCCTGGAGCCCAGGGCTTCCTGGTTTTAAAAGTCCTAGGCCTAAGCCTAACAGTAACCCTAGGAAGGTAAATCAGCCGGGTATTAGGGTTCTTCCTAAGGGAAAAGCCGTGAAAGCAGCCATGTTGTGGCACTTCTGCACTCCCTTTGGGATGCCTTTGGCAGATGAAGTAAGCCTGGAACTCAGGGCTTCCTGGTTAAAAAAATTCAAGCCCTAGGCTGAACCCTAACCCTAACCCTAGGCAGATAAATCAGCCTATGTATAGGGATGATGCCAAGGAAAAAGCTGTGAAAGCTGCCATGTTGTTGCACTTTTGTACTCCCCTTGGGATGCCTTGAACAGCTGCAGTGTGCCTGGAGCTAAGGGCTTCCTAGTTTTAAAAATCCTAGCCCTAGGCCTAAGCCTAACAGTAACCCTGGGAAAGTATGTCAGCCTGGTGTTAGGCGTCTTGCCAAGGAAAAAGCCGTGAAAGCAGCCATGTTGTGGCACTTTTGCACTCCCTTTTGGATGCCTTTCACAGCTCCAGTGTGCCTGGAACTCAGGGCTTCCTGCTTTTAAAAATCCTAGCCCTAGGCCGAACCCCAACCCTAAGACGAGAAAGGCAAATCAGCCAGGAATTAGGCATGTCCCCAAGGAAAAAGCTGTGGAGGCAGGCATGTTGTGGTACTTTTGCGCTCTTCTTGGCTAGTCCTTCGCAGCTGCTGTGTTCTTGGAACTCAGGGCTTTCTGGTTAATAGACCCTTACCCTAGGCGTAACTCAAACCTTAACCCTAGGAAGGAAAATCAGCCTATGGTTCGGGATGGTCTCATGGAAATATCAGTGGTGGCAGCCAAGTTGCGTCACTTTTGCGCTCCCCTTGGGATGCCTTTTGCAGCTGCAGTGTGCCTGGAGCCCAGGGCTTCCTGGTTTTAAAAGTCCTAGGCCTAAGCCTAACAGTAACCCTAGGAAGGTAAATCAGCCGGGTATTAGGGTTCTTCCTAAGGGAAAAGCCGTGAAAGCAGCCATGTTGTGGCACTTCTGCACTCCCTTTGGGATGCCTTTGGCAGATGAAGTAAGCCTGGAACTCAGGGCTTCCTGGTTAAAAAAATTCAAGCCCTAGGCTGAACCCTAACCCTAACCCTAGGCAGATAAATCAGCCTAGGTATAGGGATGATGCCAAGGAAAAAGCTGTGAAAGCTGCCATGTTGTTGCACTTTTGTACTCCCCTTGGGATGCCTTGAACAGCTGCAGTGTGCCTGGAGCTAAGGGCTTCCTAGTTTTAAAAATCCTAGCCCTAGGCCTAAGCCTAACAGTAACCCTGGGAAAGTAAATCAGACGGGTATTAGGCGTCTTGCCAAGGAAAAAGCCGTGAAAGCAGCCATGTTGTGGCACTTTTGCACTCCCTTTTGGATGCCTTTCACAGCTCCAGTGTGCCTGGAACTCAGGGCTTCCTGCTTTTAAAAATCCTAGCCCTAGGCCGAACCCCAACCCTAAGACGAGAAAGGCAAATCAGCCAGGAATTAGGCATGTCCGCAAGGAAAAAGCTGTGGAGGCAGGCATGTTGTGGTACTTTTGCGCTCTTCTTGGCTAGTCCTTCGCAGCTGCTGTGTTCTTGGAACTCAGGGCTTTCTGGTTAATAGACCCTTACCCTAGGCGTAACTCAAACCTTAACCCTAGGAAGGAAAATCAGCCTATGGTTCGGGATGGTCTCATGGAAATATCAGTGGTGGCAGCCAAGTTGCGTCACTTTTGCGCTCCCCTTGGGATGCCTTTTGCAGCTGCAGTGTGCCTGGAGCCCAGGGCTTCCTGGTTTTAAAAGTCCTAGGCCTAAGCCTAACAGTAACCCTGGGAAAGTAAATCAGCCTGGTGTTAGGCGTCTTGCCAAGGAAAAAGCCGTGAAAGCAGCCATGTTGTGGCACTTTTGCACTCCCTTTTGGATGCCTTTCACAGCTCCAGTGTGCCTGGAACTCAGGGCTTCCTGCTTTTAAAAATCCTAGCCCTAGGCCGAACCCCAACCCTAAGACGAGAAAGGCAAATCAGCCAGGAATTAGGCATGTCCCCAAGGAAAAAGCTGTGGAGGCAGGCATGTTGTGGTACTTTTGCGCTCTTCTTGGCTAGTCCTTCGCAGCTGCTGTGTTCTTGGAACTCAGGGCTTTCTGGTTAATAGAGCCCTTACCCTAGGCGTAACTCAAACCTTAACCCTAGGAAGGAAAATCAGCCTATGGTTCGGGATGGTCTCATGGAAATATCAGTGGTGGCAGCCAAGTTGCGTCACTTTTGCACTCCCCTTGGGATGCCTTTTGCAGCTGCAGTGTGCCTGGAGCCCAGGGCTTCCTGGTTTTAAAAGTCCTAGGCCTAAGCCTAACAGTAACCCTAGGAAGGTAAATCAGCCGGGTATTAGGGTTCTTCCTAAGGGAAAAGCCGTGAAAGCAGCCATGTTGTGGCACTTCTGCACTCCCTTTGGGATGCCTTTGGCAGATGAAGTAAGCCTGGAACTCAGGGCTTCCTGGTTAAAAAAATTCAAGCCCTAGGCTGAACCCTAACCCTAACCCTAGGCAGATAAATCAGCCTAGGTATAGGGATGGTGCCAAGCAAAAAGCTGTGAAAGCTGCCATGTTGTTGCACTTTTGTACTCCCCTTGGGATGCCTTGAACAGCTGCAGTGTGCCTGGAGCCCAGGGCTTCCTAGTTTCAAAAATCCTAGCCCTAGGCCTAAGCCTAACAGTAACCCTGGGAAGGTAAATCAGCCTGGTGTTAGGCGTCTTGCCAAGGAAAAAGCCGTGAAAGCAGCCATGTTGTGGCACTTTTGCACTCCCCTTGGGATGCCTTTCACAGCTGCAGTGTGCCTGGAACTCAGGGCTTCCTGCTTTTAAAAATCCTAGCCCTAGGCCGAACCCCAACCCTAAGACGAGAAAGGCAAATCAGCCAGGAATTAGGCATGTCCCCAAGGAAAAAGCTGTGGAGGCAGGCATGTTGTGGTACTTTTGCGCTCTTCTTGGCTAGTCCTTCGCAGCTGCTGTGTTCTTGGAACTCAGGGCTATCTGGTTAATAGACCCTTACCCTAGGCGTAACTCAAACCTTAACCCTAGGAAGGAAAATCAGCCTATGGTTCGGGATGCTCTCATGGAAATATCAGTGGTGGCAGCCAAGTTGAGTCACTTTTGCGCTCCCCTTGGGATGCCTTTCGCAGCTGCAGTGTGCCTGGAGCCCAGGGTTTCCTGGTTTTAAAAGTCCTAGGCCTAAGCCTAACAGTAACCCTAGGAAGGTAAATCAGCCGGGTATTAGGGTTCTTCCTAAGGGAAAAGCCGTGAAAGCAGCCATGTTGTGGCACTTCTGCACTCCCTTTTGGATGCCTTTCACAGCTGCAGTGTGCCTGGAACTCAGGGCTTCCTGCTTTTAAAAATCCTAGCCCTAGGCCGAACCCCAACCCTAAGACGAGAAAGGCAAATCAGCCAGGAATTAGGCATGTCCCCAAGGAAAAAGCTGTGGAGGCAGGCATGTTGTGCTACTTTTGCGCTCTTCTTGGGTAGTCCTTCGCAGCTGCTGTGTTCTTGGAACTCAGGGCTTTCTGGTTAATAGACCCTTACCCTAGGCGTAACTCAAACCTTAACCCTAGGAAGGAAAATCAACCTATGGTTCAGGATGGTCTCATGGAAATATCAGTGGTGGCAGCCAAGTTGCGTCACTTTTGCGCTCCCCTTGGGATGCCTTTCGCAGCTGCAGTGTGCCTGGAGCCCAGGGCTTCCTGGTTTTAAAAGTCCTAGGCCTAAGCCTAACAGTAACCCTAGGAAGGTAAATCAGCCGGGTATTAGGGTTCTTCCTAAGAGAAAAGCCGTGAAAGCAGCCATGTTGTGGCACTTCTGCACTCCCTTTGGGATGCCTTTGGCAGATGAAGTAAGCCTGGAACTCAGGGCTTCCTGGTTAAAGAAATTCAAGCCCTAGGCTGAACCCTAACCCTAACCCTAGGCAGATAAATCAGCCTAGGTATAGGGATAGTGCCAAGGAAAAAGCTGTGAAAGCTGCCATGTTGTTGCACTTTTGTACTCCCCTTGGGATGCCTTGAACAGCTGCAGTGTGCCTGGAGCTAAGGGCTTCCTAGTTTTAAAAATCCTAGCCCTAGGCCTAAGCCTAACAGTAACCCTGGGAAGGTAAATCAGCCTGGTGTTAGGCGTCTTGCCAAGGAAAAAGCCGTGAAAGCAGCCATGTTGTGGCACTTTTGCACTCCCTTTTGGATGCCTTTCACAGCTCCAGTGTGCCTGGAACTCAGGGCTTCCTGATTTTAAAAATCCTAGCCCTAGGCCGAACCCCAACCCTAAGACGAGAAAGGCAAATCAGCCAGGAATTAGGCATGTCCCCAAGGAAAAAGCTGTGGAGGCAGGCATGTTGTGGTACTTTTGAGCTCTTCTTGGGTAGTCCTTCACAGCTGCTGTGTTCTTGGAACTCAGGGCTTTCTGGTTAATAGAACCCTTACCCTAGGCGTAACTCAAACCTTAACCCTAGGAATGAAAATCAGCCTATGGTTCGGGATGGTCTCATGGAAATATCAGTGGTGGCAGCCAAGTTGCGTCACTTTTGCGCTCCCCTTGGGATGCCTTTCGCAGCTGCAGTGTGCCTGGAGCCCAGGGCTTCCTGGTTTTAAAAGTCCTAGGCCTAAGCCTAACAGTAACCCTAGGAAGGTAAATCAGCCGGGTATTAGGGTTCTTCCTAAGGGAAAAGCCGTGAAAGCAGCCATGTTGTGGCACTTTTGCACTCCCTTTTGGATGCCTTTCACAGCTGCAGTGTGCCTGGAACTCAGGGCTTCCTGCTTTTAAAAATCCTAGCCCTAGGCCGAACCCCAACCTTAAGACGAGAAAGGCAAATCAGCCAGGAATTAGGCATGTCCCCAAGGAAAAAGCTGTGGAGGTAGGCATGTTGTGGTACTTTTGCGCTCTTCTTGGCTAGTCCTTCGCAGCTGCTGTGTTCTTGGAACTCAGGGCTTTCTGGTTAATAGACCCTTACCCTAGGCGTAACTCAAACCTTAACCCTAGGAAGGAAAATCAGCCTATGGTTCGGGATGCTCTCATGGAAATATCAGTGGTTGCAGCCAAGTTGCGTCACTTTTGCGCTCCCCTTGGGATGCCTTTTGCAGCTGCAGTGTGCCTGGAGCCCAGGGCTTCCTGGTTTTAAAAGTCCTAGGCCTAAGCCTAACAGTAACCCTAGGAAGGTAAATCAGCCGGGTATTAGGGTTCTTCCTAAGGGAAAAGCCGTGAAAGCAGCCATGTTGTGGCACTTCTGCACTCCCTTTGGGATGCCTTTGGCAGATGAAGTAAGCCTGGAACTCAGGGCTTCCTGGTTAAAAAAATCCAAGCCCTAGGCTGAACCCTAACCCTAACCCTAGGCAGATAAATCAGCCTAGGTATAGGGATGGTGCCAAGGAAAAAGCTGTGAAAGCTGCCATGTTGTTGCACTTTTGTACTCCCCTTGGGATGCCTTGAACAGCTGCAGTGTGCCTGGAGCTAAGGGCTTCCTAGTTTTAAAAATCCTAGCCCTAGGCCTAAGCCTGACAGTAACCCTGGGAAGGTAAATCAGCCTGGTGTTAGGCTTCTTGCCAAGGAAAAAGCTGTGAAAGCAGCCATGTTGTGGCACTTTTGCACTCCCTTTTGGATGCCTTTCACAGCTCCAGTGTGCCTGGAACTCAGGGCTTCCTGCTCTTAAAAATCCTAGCCCTAGGCCGAACCCCAACCCTAAGACGAGAAAGGCAAATCAGCCAGGAATTAGGCATGTCCCCAAGGAAAAAGCTGTGGAGGCAGGCATGTTGTGGTACTTTTGCGCTCTTCTTGGCTAGTCCTTCGCAGCTGCTGTGTTCTTGGAACTCAGGGCTTTCTGGTTAATAGAACCCTTACCCTAGGCGTAACTCAAACCTTAACCCTAGGAAGGAAAATCAGCCTATGGTTCGGGATGGTCTCATGGAAATATCAGTGGTGGCAGCCAAGTTGCGTCACTTTTGCGCTCCCCTTGGGATGCCTTTTGCAGCTGCAGTGTGCCTGGAGCCCAGGGCTTCCTGGTTTTAAAAGTCCTAGGCCTAAGCCTAACAGTAACCCTAGGAAGGTAAATCAGCCGGGTATTAGGGTTCTTCCTAAGGGAAAAGCCGTGAAAGCAGCCATGTTGTGGCACTTCTGCACTCCCTTTGGGATGCCTTTGGCAGATGAAGTAAGCCTGGAACTCAGGGCTTCCTGGTAAAAAAAATTCAAGCCCTAGGCTGAACCCTAACCCTAACCCTAGGCAGATAAATCAGCCTAGGTATAGGGATGGTGCCAAGGAAAAAGCTGTGAAAGCTGCCATGTTGTTGCACTTTTGTACTCCCCTTGGGATGCCTTGAACAGCTGCAGTGTGCCTGGAGCCCAGGGCTTCCTAGTTTTAAAAATCCTAGCCCTAGGCCTAAGCCTAACAGTAACCCTGGGAAGGTAAATCAGCCTGGTGTTAGGCGTCTTGCCAAGGAAAAAGCCGTGAAAGCAGCCATGTTGTGGCACTTTTGCACTCACTTTTGGATGCCTTTCACAGCTCCAGTGTGCCTGGAACTCAGGGCTTCCTGCTTTTAAAAATCCTAGCCCTAGGCTGAACCCCAACCCTAAGACGAGAAAGGCAAATCAGCCAGGAATTAGGCATGTCCCCAAGGAAAAAGCTGTGGAGGCAGGCATGTTGTGGTACTTTTGCGCTCTTCTTGGCTAGTCCTTCGCAGCTGCTGTGTTCTTGGAACTCAGGGCTTTCTGGTTAATAGACCCTTACCCTAGGCGTAACTCAAACCTTAACCCTAGGAAGGAAAATCAGCCTATGGTTCGGGATGGTCTCATGGAAATATCAGTGGTGGCAGCCAAGTTGCGTCACTTTTGCGCTCCCCTTGGGATGCCTTTTGCAGCTGCAGTGTGCCTGGAGCCCAGGGCTTCCTGGTTTTAAAAGTCCTAGGCCTAAGCCTAACAGTAACCCTAGGAAGGTAAATCAGCCGGGTATTAGGGTTCTTCCTAAGGGAAAAGCCGTGAAAGCAGCCATGTTGTGGCACTTCTGCACTCCCTTTGGGATGCCTTTGGCAGATGAAGTAAGCCTGGAACTCAGGGCTTCCTGGTTAAAAAAATTCAAGCCCTAGGCTGAACCCTAACCCTAACCCTAGGCAGATAAATCAGCCTAGGTATAGGGATGGTGCCAAGGAAAAAGCTGTGAAAGCTGCCATGTTGTTGCACTTTTGTACTCCCCTTGGGATGCCTTGAACAGCTGCAGTGTGCCTGGAGCTAAGGGCTTCCTAGTTTCAAAAATCCTAGCCCTAGGCCTAAGCCTAACAGTAACCCTGGGAAGGTAAATCAGCATGGTGTTAGGCGTCTTGCCAAGGAAAAAGCCGTGAAAGCAGCCATGTTGTGGCACTTTTGCACTCCCTTTTGGATGCCTTTCACAGCTGCAGTGTGCCTGGAACTCAGGGCTTCCTGCTTTTAAAAATCCTAGCCCTAGGCCGAACCCCAACCCTAAGACGAGAAAGGCAAATCAGCCAGGAATTAGGCATGTCCCCAAGGAAAAAGCTGTGGAGGCAGGCATGTTGTGGTACTTTTGCGCTCTTCTTGGCTAGTCCTTCGCAGCTGCTGTGTTCTTGGAACTCAGGGCTTTCTGGTTAATAGACCCTTACCCTAGGCGTAACTCAAACCTTAACCCTAGGAAGGAAAATCAGCCTATGGTTCGGGATGCTCTCATGGAAATATCAGTGGTGGCAGCCAAGTTGCATCACTTTTGCGCTCCCCTTGGGATGCCTTTCGCAGCTGCAGTGTGCCTGGAGCCCAGGGCTTCCTGGTTTTAAAAGTCCTAGGCCTAAGCCTAACAGTAACCCTAGGAAGGTAAATCAGACGGGTATTAGGATTCTTCCTAAGGGAAAAGCCGTGAAAGCAGCCATGTTGTGGCACTTTTGCACTCCCTTTTGGATGCCTTTCACAGCTGCAGTAAGCCTGGAACTCAGGGCTTCCTGCTTTTAAAAATCCTAGCCCTAGGCCGAACCCCAACCCTAAGACGAGAAAGGCAAATCAGCCAGGAATTAGGCATGTCCCCAAGGAAAAAGCTGTGGAGGCAGGCATGTTGTGGTACTTTTGCGCTCTTCTTGGCTAGTCCTTCGCAGCTGCTGTGTTCTTGGAACTCAGGGCTTTCTGGTTAATAGACCCTTACCCTAGGCGTAACTCAAACCTTAACCCTAGGAAGGAAAATCAGCCTATGGTTCGGGATGGTCTCATGGAAATATCAGTGGTGGCAGCCAAGTTGCGTCACTTTTGCGCTCCCCTTGGGATGCCTTTTGCAGCTGCAGTGTGGCTGGAGCCCAGGGCTTCCTGGTTTTAAAAGTCCTAGGCCTAAGCCTAACAGTAACCCTAGGAAGGTAAATCAGCCGGGTATTAGGGTTCTTCCTAAGGGAAAAGCCGTGAAAGCAGCCATGTTGTGGCACTTCTGCACTCCCTTTGGGATGCCTTTGGCAGATGAAGTAAGCCTGGAACACAGGGCTTCCTGGTTAAAAAAATTCAAGCCCTAGGCTGAACCCTAACCCTAACCCTAGGCAGATAAATCAGCCTAGGTATAGGGATGGTGCCAAGGAAAAAGCTGTGAAAGCTGCCATGTTGTTGCACTTTTGTACTCCCCTTGGGATGCCTTGAACAGCTGCATTGTGCCTGGAGCCCAGGGCTTCCTAGTTTCAAAAATCCTAGCCCTAGGCCTAAGCCTAACAGTAACCCTGGGAAGGTAAATCAGCCTGGTGTTAGGCGTCTTGCCAAGGAAAAAGCCGTGAAAGCAGCCATGTTGTGGCACTTTTGCACTCCCTTTTGGATGCCTTTCACAGCTCCAGTGTGCCTGGAACTCAGGGCTTCCTGCTTTTAAAAATCCTAGCCCTAGGCTGAACCCCAACCCTAAGACGAGAAAGGCAAATCAGCCAGGAATTAGGCATGTCCGCAAGGAAAAAGCTGTGGAGGCAGGCATGTTGTGGTACTTTTGCGCTCTTCTTGGCTAGTCCTTCGCAGCTGCTGTGTTCTTGGAACTCAGGGCTTTCTGGTTAATAGAGCCCTTACCCTAGGCATAACTCAAACCTTAACCCTAGGAAGGAAAATCTGCCTATGGTTCGGGATGGTCTCATGGAAATATCAGTGGTGGCAGCCAAGTTGCGTCACTTTTGCGCTCCCCTTGGGATGCCTTTTGCAGCTGCAGTGTGCCTGGAGCCCAGGGCTTCCTGGTTTTAAAAGTCCTAGGCCTAAGCCTAACAGTAACCCTAGGAAGGTAAATCAGCCGGGTATTAGGGTTCTTCCTAAGGGAAAAGCCGTGAAAGCAGCCATGTTGTGGCACTTTTGCACTCCCTTTTGGATGCCTTTCACAGCTGCAGTGTGCCTGGAACTCAGGGCTTCCTGCTTTTAAAAATCCTAGCCCTAGGCCGAACCCCAACCCTAAGACGAGAAAGGCAAATCAGCCAGGAATTAGGCATGTCCCCAAGGAAAAAGCTGTGGAGGCAGGCATGTTGTGGTACTTTTGCGCTCTTCTTGGCTAGTCCTTCGCAGCTGCTGTGTTCTTGGAACTCAGGGCTTTCTGGTTAATAGACCCTTACCCTAGGCGTAACTCAAACCTTAACCCTAGGAAGGAAAATCAACCTATGGTTCGGGATGGTCTCATGGAAATATCAGTGGTGGCAGCCAAGTTGCGTCACTTTTGCGCTCCCCTTGGGATGCCTTTTGCAGCTGCAGTGTGCCTGGAGCCCAGGGCTTCCTGGTTTTAAAAGTCCTAGGCCTAAGCCTAACAGTAACCCTAGGAAGGTAAATCAGCCGGGTATTAGGGTTCTTCCTAAGGGAAAAGCCGTGAAAGCAGCCATGTTGTGGCACTTCTGCACTCCCTTTGGGATGCCTTTGGCAGATGAAGTAAGCCTGGAACTCAGGGCTTCCTGGTTAAAGAAATTCAAGCCCTAGGCTGAACCCTAACCATAACCCTAGGCCGATAAATCAGCCTAGGTATAGGGATAGTGCCAAGGAAAAAGCTGTGAAAGCTGCCATGTTGTTGCATTTTGTACTCCCCTTGGGATGCCTTGAACAGCTGCAGTGTGCCTGGAGCTAAGGGCTTCCTAGTTTTAAAAATCCTAGCCCTAGGCCTAAGCCTAACAGTAACCCTGGGAAGGTAAATCAGCCTGGTGTTAGGCGTCTTGCCAAGGAAAAAGCCGTGAAAGCAGCCATGTTGTGGCACTTTTGCACTCCCTTTTGGATGCCTTTCACAGCTCCAGTGTGCCTGGAACTCAGGGCTTCCTGATTTTAAAAATCCTAGCCCTAGGCCGAACCCCAACCCTAAGACGAGAAAGGCAAATCAGCCAGGAATTAGGCATGTCCCCAAGGAAAAAGCTGTGGAGGCAGGCATGTTGTGGTACTTTTGCGCTCTTCTTGGGTAGTCCTTCACAGCTGCTGTGTTCCGGGAACTCAGGGCTTTCTGGTTAATAGAACCCTTACCCTAGGCGTAACTCAAACCTTAACCCTAGGAAGGAAAATCAGCCTATGGTTCGGGATGGTCTCATGGAAATATCAGTGGTGGCAGCCAAGTTGCGTCACTTTTGCGCTCCCCTTGGGATGCCTTTTGCAGCTGCAGTGTGCCTGGAGCCCAGGGCTTCCTGGTTTTAAAAGTCCTAGGCCTAAGCCTAACAGTAACCCTAGGAAGGTAAATCAGCCGGGTATTAGGGTTCTTCCTAAGGGAAAAGCCGTGAAAGCAGCCATGTTGTGGCACTTTTGCACTCCCTTTTGGATGCCTTTCACAGCTCCAGTGTGCCTGGAACTCAGGGCTTCCTGCTTTTAAAAATCCTAGCCCTAGGCCGAACCCCAACCTTAAGACGAGAAAGGCAAATCAGCCAGGAATTAGGCATGTCCCCAAGGAAAAAGCTGTGGAGGCAGGCATGTTGTGGTACTTTTGCGCTCTTCTTGGCTAGTCCTTCGCAGCTGCTGTGTTCTTGGAACTCAGGGCTTTCTGGTTATTAGAACCCTTACCCTAGGCGTAACTCAAACCTTGACCCTAGGAAGGAAAATCAGCCTATGGTTCGGGATGGTCTCATGGAAATATCAGTGGTGGCAGCCAAGTTGCGTCACTTTTGCGCTCCCCTTGGGATGCCTTTTGCAGCTGCAGTGTGCCTGGAGCCCAGGGCTTCCTGGTTTTAAAAGTCCTAGGCCTAAGCCTAACAGTAACCCTAGGAAGGTAAATCAGCCGGGTATTAGGGTTCTTCCTAAGGGAAAAGCCGTGAAAGCAGCCATGTTGTGGCACTTTTGCACTCCCTTTTGGATGCCTTTCACAGCTGCAGTGTGCCTGGAACTCAGGGCTTCCTGCTTTTAAAAATCCTAGCCCTAGGCCGAACCCCAACCTTAAGACGAGAAAGGCAAATCAGCCAGGAATTAGGCATGTCCCCAAGGAAAAAGCTGTGGAGGCAGGCATGTTGTGGTACTTTTGCGCTCTTCTTGGCTAGTCCTTCGCAGCTGCTGTGTTCTTGGAACTCAGGGCTTTCTGGTTAATAGAACCCTTACCCTAGGCGTAACTCAAACCTTAACCCTAGGAAGGAAAATCAGCCTATGGTTCGGGATGGTCTCATGGAAATATCAGTGGTGGCAGCCAAGTTGCATCACTTTTGCGCTCCCCTTGGGATGCCTTTTGCAGCTGCAGTGTGCCTGGAGCCCAGGGCTTCCTGGTTTTAAAAGTCCTAGGCCTAAGCCTAATAGTAACCCTAGGAAGGTAAATCAGCCGGGTATTAGGGTTCTTCCTAAGGGAAAAGCCGTGAAAGCAGCCATGTTGTGGCACTTCTGCACTCCCTTTGGGATGCCTTTGGCAGATGAAGTAAGCCTGGAACTCAGGGCTTCCTGGTTAAAAAAATTCAAGCCCTAGGCTGAACCCTAACCCTAACCCTAGGCAGATAAATCAGCCTAGGTATAGGGATGGTGCCAAGGAAAAAGCTGTGAAAGCTGCCATGTTGTTGCACTTTTGTACTCCCCTTGGGATGCCTTGAACAGCTGCAGTGTGCCTGGAGCTAAGGGCTTCCTAGTTTTAAAAATCCTAGCCCTAAGCCTAAGCCTAACAGTAACCCTGGGAAAGTAAATCAGCCTGATGTTAGGCGTCTTGCCAAGGAAAAAGCCGTGAAAGCAGCCATGGTTTGGCACTTTTGCACTCCCTTTTGGATGCCTTTCACAGCTCCAGTGTGCCTGGAACTCAGGGCTTCCTGATTTTAAAAACCCTAGCCCTAGGCCGAACCCCAACCCTAAGACGAGAAAGGCAAATCAGCCAGGAATTAGGCATGTCCCCAAGGAAAAAGCTGTGGAGGCAGGCATGTTGTGGTACTTTTGCGCTCTTCTTGGCTAGTCCTTCGCAGCTGCTGTGTTCTTGGAACTCAGGGCTTTCTGGTTAATAGAACCCTTACCCTAGGCGTAACTCAAACCTTAACCCTAGGAAGGAAAATCAGCCTATGGTTCGGGATGGTCTCATGGAAATATCAGTGGTGGCAGCCAAGTTGCGTCACTTTTGCGCTCCCCTTGGGATGCCTTTCGCAGCTGCAGTGTGCCTGGAGCCCAGGGCTTCCTGGTTTTAAAAGTCCTAGGCCTAAGCCTAACAGTAACCCTAGGAAGGTAAATCAGCCGGGTATTAGGGTTCTTCCTAAGGGAAAAGCCGTGAAAGCAGCCATGTTGTGGCACTTCTGCACTCCCTTTGGGATGCCTTTGGCAGATGAAGTAAGCCTGGAACTCAGGGCTTCCTGGTTAAAGAAATCCAAGCCCTAGGCTGAACCCTAACCCTAACCCTAGGCAGATAAATCAGCCTAGGTATAGGGATGGTGCCAAGGAAAAAGCTGTGAAAGCTGCCATGTTGTTGCACTTTTGTACTCCCCTTGGGATGCCTTGAACAGCTGCAGTGTGCCTGGAGCCCAGGGCTTCCTAGTTTCAAAAATCCTAGCCCTAGGCCTAAGCCTAACAGTAACCCTGGGAAAGTATGTCAGCCTGGTGTTAGGCTTCTTGCCAAGGAAAAAGCCGTGAAAGCAGCCATGTTGTGGCACTTTTGCACTCCCTTTTGGATGCCTTTCACAGCTGCAGTGTGCCTGGAACTCAGGGCTTCCTGATTTTAAAAATCCTAGCCCTAGGCCGAACCCCAACCCTAAGACGAGAAAGGCAAATCAGCCAGGAATTAGGCATGTCCCCAAGGAAAAAGCTGTGGAGGCAGGCATGTTGTGGTACTTTTGCGCTCTTCTTGGCTAGTCCTTCGCAACTGCTGTGTTCTTGGAACTCAGGGCTTTCTGGTTAATAGAACCCTTACCCTAGGCGTAACTCAAACCTTAACCCTAGGAAGGAAAATCAGCCTATGGTTCGGGATGGTCTCATGGAAATATCAGTGGTGGCAGCCAAGTTGCGTCACTTTTGCGCTCCCCTTGGGATGCCTTTTGCAGCTGCAGTGTGCCTGGAGCCCAGGGCTTCCTGGTTTTAAAAGTCCTAGGCCTAAGCCTAACAGTAACCCTAGGAAGGTAAATCAGCCGGGTATTAGGGTTCTTCCTAAGGGAAAAGCCGTGAAAGCAGCCATGTTGTGGCACTTCTGCACTCCCTTTGGGATGCCTTTGGCAGATGAAGTAAGCCTGGAACTCAGGGCTTCCTGGTTAAAGAAATCCAAGCCCTAGGCTGAAGCCTAACCCTAACCCTAGGCAGATAAATCAGCCTAGGTATAGGGATGGTGCCAAGGAAAAAGCTGTGAAAGCTGCCATGTTGTTGCACTTTTGTACTCCCCTTGGGATGCCTTGAACAGCTGCAGTGTGCCTGGAGCCCAGGGCTTCCTAGTTTCAAAAATCCTAGCCCTAGGCCTAAGCCTAACAGTAACCCTGGGAAAGTATGTCAGCCTGGTGTTAGGCTTCTTGCCAAGGAAAAAGCCGTGAAAGCAGCCATGTTGTGGCACTTTTGCACTCCCTTTTGGATGCCTTTCACAGCTCCAGTGTGCCTGGAACTCAGGGCTTCCTGCTTTTAAAAATCCTAGCCCTAGGCCGAACCCCAACCCTAAGACGAGAAAGGCAAATCAGCCAGGAATTAGGCATGTCCCCAAGGAAAAAGCTGTGGAGGCAGGCATGTTGTGCTACTTTTGCGCTCTTCTTGGCTAGTCCTTCGCAGCTGCTGTGTTCTTGGAACTCAGGGCTTTCTGGTTAATAGAACCCTTACCCTAGGCGTAACTCAAACCTTACCCCTAGGAAGGAAAATCAGCCTATGGTTCGGGATGGTCTCATGGAAATATCAGTGGTGGCAGCCAAGTTGCGTCACTTTTGCGCTCCCCTTGGGATGCCTTTCGCAGCTGCAGTGTGCCTGGAGCCCAGGGCTTCCTGGTTTTAGAAGTCCTAGGCCTAAGCCTAACAGTAACCCTAGGAAGGTAAATCAGCCGGGTATTAGGGTTCTTCCTAAGGGAAAAGCCGTGAAAGCAGCCATGTTGTGGCACTTCTGCACTCCCTTTGGGATGCCTTTGGCAGATGAAGTAAGCCTGGAACTCAGGGCTTCCTGGTTAAAGAAATCCAAGCCCTAGGCTGAACCCTAACCCTAACCCTAGGCAGATAAATCAGCCTAGGTATAGGGATGGTGCCAAGGAAAAAGCTGTGAAAGCTGCCATGTTGTTGCACTTTTGTACTCCCCTTGGGATGCCTTGAACAGCTGCAGTGTGCCTGGAGCCCAGGGCTTCCTAGTTTCAAAAATCCTAGCCCTAGGCCTAAGCCTAACAGTAACCCTGGGAAAGTATGTCAGCCTGGTGTTAGGCTTCTTGCCAAGGAAAAAGCCGTGAAAGCAGCCATGTTGTGGCACTTTTGCACTCCCTTTTGGATGCCTTTCACAGCTCCAGTGTGCCTGGAACTCAGGGCTTCCTGCTTTTAAAAATCCTAGCCCTAGGCCGAACCCCAACCCTAAGACGAGAAAGGCAAATCAGCCAGGAATTAGGCATGTCCCCAAGGAAAAAGCTGTGGAGGCAGGCATGTTGTGGTACTTTTGCGCTCTTCTTGGCTAGTCCTTCGCAGCTGCTGTGTTCTTGGAACTCAGGGCTTTCTGGTTAATAGAGCCCTTACCCTAGGCGTAACTCAAACCTTAACCCTAGGAAGGAAAATCAGCCTATGGTTCGGGATGGTCTCATGGAAATATCAGTGGTGGCAGCCAAGTTGCGTCACTTTTGCGCTCCCCTTGGGATGCCTTTCGCAGCTGCAGTGTGCCTGGAGCCCAGGGCTTCCTGGTTTTAAAAGTCCTAGGCCTAAGCCTAACAGTAACCCTAGGAAGGTAAATCAGCCGGGTATTAGGGTTCTTCCTAAGGGAAAAGCCGTGAAAGCAGCCATGTTGTGGCACTTCTGCACTCCCTTTGGGATGCCTTTGGCAGATGAAGTAAGCCTGGAACTCAGGGCTTCCTGGTTAAAGAAATCCAAGCCCTAGGCTGAACCCTAACCCTAACCCTAGGCAGATAAATCAGCCTAGGTATAGGGATGGTGCCAAGGAAAAAGCTGTGAAAGCTGCCATGTTGTTGCACTTTTGTACTCCCCTTGGGATGCCTTGAACAGCTGCAGTGTGCCTGGAGCCCAGGGCTTCCTAGTTTCAAAAATCCTAGCCCTAGGCCTAAGCCTAACAGTAACCCTGGGAAAGTATGTCAGCCTGGTGTTAGGCTTCTTGCCAAGGAAAAAGCCGTGAAAGCAGCCATGTTGTGGCACTTTTGCACTCCCTTTTGGATGCCTTTCACAGCTCCAGTGTGCCTGGAACTCAGGGCTTCCTGCTTTTAAAAATCCTAGCCCTAGGCCGAACCCCAACCCTAAGACGAGAAAGGCAAATCAGCCAGGAATTAGGCATGTCCCCAAGGAAAAAGCTGTGGAGGCAGGCATGTTGTGGTACTTTTGCGCTCTTCTTGGCTAGTCCTTCGCAGCTGCTGTGTTCTTGGAACTCAGGGCTTTCTGGTTAATAGAACCCTTACCCTAGGCGTAACTCAAACCTTAACCCTAGGAAGGAAAATCAACCTATGGTTCGGGATGGTCTCATGGAAATATCAGTGGTGGCAGCCAAGTTGCGTCACTTTTGCGCTCCCCTTGGGATGCCTTTTGCAGCTGCAGTGTGCCTGGAGCCCAGGGCTTCCTGGTTTTAAAAGTCCTTGGCCTAAGCCTAACAGTAACCCTAGGAAGGTAAATCAGCCGGGTATTAGGGTTCTTCCTAAGGGAAAAGCCGTGAAAGCAGCCATGTTGTGGCACTTCTGCACTCCCTTTGGGATGCCTTTGGCAGATGAAGTAAGCCTGGAACTCAGGGCTTCCTGGTTAAAGAAATCCAAGCCCTAGGCTGAACCCTAACCCTAACCCTAGGCAGATAAATCAGCCTAGGTATAGGGATGGTGCCAAGGAAAAAGCTGTGAAAGCTGCCATGTTGTTGCACTTTTGTACTCCCCTTGGGATGCCTTGAACAGCTGCAGTGTGCCTGGAGCCCAGGGCTTCCTAGTTTCAAAAATCCTAGCCCTAGGCCTAAGCCTAACAGTAACCCTGGGAAAGTATGTCAGCCTGGTGTTAGGCTTCTTGCCAAGGAAAAAGCCGTGAAAGCAGCCATGTTGTGGCACTTTTGCACTCACTTTTGGATAGCTTTCACAGCTCCAGTGTGCCTGGAACTCAGGGCTTCCTGATTTTAAAAATCCTAGCCCTAGGCCGAACCCCAACCCTAAGACGAGAAAGGCAAATCAGCCAGGAATTAGGCATGTCCCCAAGGAAAAAGCTGTGGAGGCAGGCATGTTGTGCTACTTTTGCGCTCTTCTTGGCTAGTCCTTCGCAGCTGCTGTGTTCTTGGAACTCAGGGCTTTCTGGTTAATAGAACCCTTACCCTAGGCGTAACTCAAACCTTAAGCCTAGGAAGGAAAATCAACCTATGGTTCGGGATGGTCTCATGGAAATATCAGTGGTGGCAGCCAAGTTGCGTCACTTTTGCGCTCCCCTTGGGATGCCTTTTGCAGCTGCAGTGTGCCTGGAGCCCAGGGCTTCCTGGTTTTAAAAGTCCTTGGCCTAAGCCTAACAGTAACCCTAGGAAGGTAAATCAGCCGGGTATTAGGGTTCTTCCTAAGGGAAAAGCCGTGAAAGCAGCCATGTTGTGGCACTTCTGCACTCCCTTTGGGATGCCTTTGGCAGATGAAGTAAGTCTGGAACTCAGGGCTTCCTGGTTAAAGAAATCCAAGCCCTAGGCTGAACCCTAACCCTAACCCTAGGCAGATAAATCAGCCTAGGTATAGGGATGGTGCCAAAGAAAAAGCTGTGAAAGCTGCCATGTTGTTGCACTTTTGTACTCCCCTTGGGATGCCTTGAACAGCTGCAGTGTGCCTGGAGCTAAGGGCTTCCTAGTTTTAAAAATCCTAGCCCTAGGCCTAAGCCTAACAGTAACCCTGGGAAAGTATGTCAGCCTGGTGTTAGGCGTCTTGCCAAGGAAAAAGCCGTGAAAGCAGCCATGTTGTGGCACTTTTGCACTCCCTTTTGGATGCCTTTCACAGCTCCAGTGTGCCTGGAACTCAGGGCTTCCTGCTTTTAAAAATCCTAGCCCTAGGCCGAACCCCAACCCTAAGACGAGAAAGGCAAATCAGCCAGGAATTAGGCATGTCCCCAAGGAAAAAGCTGTGGAGGCAGGCATGTTGTGGTACTTTTGCGCTCTTCTTGGCTAGTCCTTCGCAGCTGCTGTGTTCTTGGAACTCAGGGCTTTCTGGTTAATAGAGCCCTTACCCTAGGCGTAACTCAAACCTTAACCCTAGGAAGGAAAATCAGCCTATGGTTCGGGATGGTCTCATGGAAATATCAGTGGTGGCAGCCAAGTTGCGTCACTTTTGCGCTCCCCTTGGGATGCCTTTTGCAGCTGCAGTGTGCCTGGAGCCCAGGGCTTCCTGGTTTTAAAAGTCCTAGGCCTAAGCCTAACAGTAACCCTAGGAAGGTAAATCAGCCGGGTATTAGGGTTCTTCCTAAGGGAAAAGCCGTGAAAGCAGCCATGTTGTGGCACTTCTGCACTCCCTTTGGGATGCCTTTGGCAGATGAAGTAAGCCTGGAACTCAGGGCTTCCTGGTTAAAAAAATTCAAGCCCTAGGCTGAACCCTAACCCTAACCCTAGGCAGATAAATCAGCCTAGGTATAGGGATGGTGCCAAGGAAAAAGCTGTGAAAGCTGCCATGTTGTTGCACTTTTGTACTCCCCTTGGGATGCCTTGAACAGCTGCAGTGTGCCTGGAGCTAAGGGCTTCCTAGTTTTAAAAATCCTAGCCCTAAGCCTAAGCCTAACAGTAACCCTGGGAAAGTAAATCAGCCTGATGTTAGGCGTCTTGCCAAGGAAAAAGCCGTGAAAGCAGCCATGGTTTGGCACTTTTGCACTCCCTTTTGGATGCCTTTCACAGCTCCAGTGTGCCTGGAACTCAGGGCTTCCTGATTTTAAAAATCCTAGCCCTAGGCCGAACCCCAACCCTAAGACGAGAAAGGCAAATCAGCCAGGAATTAGGCATGTCCCCAAGGAAAAAGCTGTGGAGGCAGGCATGTTGTGGTACTTTTGCGCTCTTCTTGGCTAGTCCTTCGCAGCTGCTGTGTTCTTGGAACTCAGGGCTTTCTGGTTAATAGAACCCTTACCCTAGGCGTAACTCAAACCTTAACCCTAGGAAGGAAAATCAGCCTATGGTTCGGGATGGTCTCATGGAAATATCAGTGGTGGCAGCCAAGTTGCGTCACTTTTGCGCTCCCCTTGGGATGCCTTTCGCAGCTGCAGTGTGCCTGGAGCCCAGGGCTTCCTGGTTTTAAAAGTCCTAGGCCTAAGCCTAACAGTAACCCTAGGAAGGTAAATCAGCCGGGTATTAGGGTTCTTCCTAAGGGAAAAGCCGTGAAAGCAGCCATGTTGTGGCACTTCTGCACTCCCTTTGGGATGCCTTTGGCAGATGAAGTAAGCCTGGAACTCAGGGCTTCCTGGTTAAAAAAATTCAAGCCCTAGGCTGAACCCTAACCCTAACCCTAGGCAGATAAATCAGCCTAGGTATAGGGATGGTGCCAAGGAAAAAGCTGTGAAAGCTGCCATGTTGTTGCACTTTTGTACTCCCCTTGGGATGCCTTGAACAGCTGCAGTGTGCCTGGAGCCCAGGGCTTCCTAGTTTCAAAAATCCTAGCCCTAGGCCTAAGCCTAACAGTAACCCTGGGAAAGTATGTCAGCCTGGTGTTAGGCTTCTTGCCAAGGAAAAAGCCGTGAAAGCAGCCATGTTGTGGCACTTTTGCACTCCCTTTTGGATGCCTTTCACAGCTCCAGTGTGCCTGGAACTCAGGGCTTCCTGATTTTAAAAATCCTAGCCCTAGGCCGAACCCCAACCCTAAGACGAGAAAGGCAAATCAGCCAGGAATTAGGCATGTCCCCAAGGAAAAAGCTGTGGAGGCAGGCATGTTGTGGTACTTTTGCGCTCTTCTTGGCTAGTCCTTCGCAGCTGCTGTGTTCTTGGAACTCAGGGCTTTCTGGTTAATAGAGCCCTTACCCTAGGCGTAACTCAAACCTTAACCCTAGGAAGGAAAATCAACCTATGGTTCGGGATGGTCTCATGGAAATATCAGTGGTGGCAGCCAAGTTGCGTCACTTTTGCGCTCCCCTTGGGATGCCTTTTGCAGCTGCAGTGTGCCTGGAGCCCAGGGCTTCCTGGTTTTAAAAGTCCTAGGCCTAAGCCTAACAGTAACCCTAGGAAGGTAAATCAGCCGGGTATTAGGGTTCTTCCTAAGGGAAAAGCCGTGAAAGCAGCCATGTTGTGGCACTTCTGCACTCCCTTTGGGATGCCTTTGGCAGATGAAGTAAGCCTGGAACTCAGGGCTTCCTGGTTAAAAAAATTCAAGCCCTAGGCTGAACCCTAACCCTAACCCTAGGCAGATAAATCAGCCTATGTATAGGGATGATGCCAAGGAAAAAGCTGTGAAAGCTGCCATGTTGTTGCACTTTTGTACTCCCCTTGGGATGCCTTGAACAGCTGCAGTGTGCCTGGAGCTAAGGGCTTCCTAGTTTTAAAAATCCTAGCCCTAGGCCTAAGCCTAACAGTAACCCTGGGAAAGTATGTCAGCCTGGTGTTAGGCGTCTTGCCAAGGAAAAAGCCGTGAAAGCAGCCATGTTGTGGCACTTTTGCACTCCCTTTTGGATGCCTTTCACAGCTCCAGTGTGCCTGGAACTCAGGGCTTCCTGCTTTTAAAAATCCTAGCCCTAGGCCGAACCCCAACCCTAAGACGAGAAAGGCAAATCAGCCAGGAATTAGGCATGTCCCCAAGGAAAAAGCTGTGGAGGCAGGCATGTTGTGGTACTTTTGCGCTCTTCTTGGCTAGTCCTTCGCAGCTGCTGTGTTCTTGGAACTCAGGGCTTTCTGGTTAATAGAACCCTTAGCCTAGGCGTAACTCAAACCTTAACCCTAGGAAGGAAAATCAGCCTATGGTTCGGGATGGTCTCATGGAAATATCAGTGGTGGCAGCCAAGTTGCGTCACTTTTGCGCTCCCCTTGGGATGCCTTTCGCAGCTGCAGTGTGCCTGGAGCCCAGAGCTTCCTGGTTTTAAAAGTCCTAGGCCTAAGCCTAACAGTAACCCTAGGAAGGTAAATCAGCCGGGTATTAGGGTTCTTCCTAAGGGAAAAGCCGTGAAAGCAGCCATGTTGTGGCACTTCTGCACTCCCTTTGGGATGCCTTTGGCAGATGAAGTAAGCCTGGAACTCAGGGCTTCCTGGTTAAAAAAATTCAAGCCCTAGGCTGAACCCTAACCCTAACCCTAGGCAGATAAATCAGCCTAGGTATAGGGATGGTGCCAAGGAAAAAGCTGTGAAAGCTGCCATGTTGTTGCACTTTTGTACTCCCCTTGGGATGCCTTGAACAGCTGCAGTGTGCCTGGAGCTAAGGGCTTCCTAGTTTTAAAAATCCTAGCCCTAAGCCTAAGCCTAACAGTAACCCTGGGAAAGTAAATCAGCCTGATGTTAGGCGTCTTGCCAAGGAAAAAGCCGTGAAAGCAGCCATGGTTTGGCACTTTTGCACTCCCTTTTGGATGCCTTTCACAGCTCCAGTGTGCCTGGAACTCAGGGCTTCCTGATTTTAAAAATCCTAGCCCTAGGCCGAACCCCAACCCTAAGACGAGAAAGGCAAATCAGCCAGGAATTAGGCATGTCCCCAAGGAAAAAGCTGTGGAGGCAGGCATGTTGTGGTACTTTTGCGCTCTTCTTGGCTAGTCCTTCGCAGCTGCTGTGTTCTTGGAACTCAGGGCTTTCTGGTTAATAGAACCCTTACCCTAGGCGTAACTCAAACCTTAACCCTAGGAAGGAAAATCAGCCTATGGTTCGGGATGGTCTCATGGAAATATCAGTGGTGGCAGCCAAGTTGCGTCACTTTTGCGCTCCCCTTGGGATGCCTTTTGCAGCTGCAGTGTGCCTGGAGCCCAGGGCTTCCTGGTTTTAAAAGTCCTAGGCCTAAGCCTAACAGTAACCCTAGGAAGGTAAATCAGCCGGGTATTAGGGTTCTTCCTAAGGGAAAAGCCGTGAAAGCAGCCATGTTGTGGCACTTCTGCACTCCCTTTGGGATGCCTTTGGCAGATGAAGTAAGCCTGGAACTCAGGGCTTCCTGGTTAAAGAAATCCAAGCCCTAGGCTGAAGCCTAACCCTAACCCTAGGCAGATAAATCAGCCTAGGTATAGGGATGGTGCCAAGGAAAAAGCTGTGAAAGCTGCCATGTTGTTGCACTTTTGTACTCCCCTTGGGATGCCTTGAACAGCTGCAGTGTGCCTGGAGCCCAGGGCTTCCTAGTTTCAAAAATCCTAGCCCTAGGCCTAAGCCTAACAGTAACCCTGGGAAAGTATGTCAGCCTGGTGTTAGGCTTCTTGCCAAGGAAAAAGCCGTGAAAGCAGCCATGTTGTGGCACTTTTGCACTCCCTTTTGGATGCCTTTCACAGCTCCAGTGTGCCTGGAACTCAGGGCTTCCTGCTTTTAAAAATCCTAGCCCTAGGCCGAACCCCAACCCTAAGACGAGAAAGGCAAATCAGCCAGGAATTAGGCATGTCCCCAAGGAAAAAGCTGTGGAGGCAGGCATGTTGTGGTACTTTTGCGCTCTTCTTGGCTAGTCCTTCGCAGCTGCTGTGTTCTTGGAACTCAGGGCTTTCTGGTTAATAGAGCCCTTACCCTAGGCGTAACTCAAACCTTAAGCCTAGGAAGGAAAATCAACCTATGGTTCGGGATGGTCTCATGGAAATATCAGTGGTGGCAGCCAAGTTGCGTCACTTTTGCGCTCCCCTTGGGATGCCTTTCGCAGCTGCAGTGTGCCTGGAGCCCAGGGCTTCCTGGTTTTAAAAGTCCTAGGCCTAAGCCTAACAGTAACCCTAGGAAGGTAAATCAGCCGGGTATTAGGGTTCTTCCTAAGGGAAAAGCCGTGAAAGCAGCCATGTTGTGGCACTTCTGCACTCCCTTTGGGATGCCTTTGGCAGATGAAGTAAGCCTGGAACTCAGGGCTTCCTGGTTAAAGAAATCCAAGCCCTAGGCTGAACCCTAACCCTAACCCTAGGCAGATAAATCAGCCTAGGTATAGGGATGGTGCCAAGGAAAAAGCTGTGAAAGCTGCCATGTTGTTGCACTTTTGTACTCCCCTTGGGATGCCTTGAACAGCTGCAGTGTGCCTGGAGCCCAGGGCTTCCTAGTTTCAAAAATCCTAGCCCTAGGCCTAAGCCTAACAGTAACCCTGGGAAAGTATGTCAGCCTGGTGTTAGGCTTCTTGCCAAGGAAAAAGCCGTGAAAGCAGCCATGTTGTGGCACTTTTGCACTCCCTTTTGGATGCCTTTCACAGCTCCAGTGTGCCTGGAACTCAGGGCTTCCTGCTTTTAAAAATCCTAGCCCTAGGCCGAACCCCAACCCTAAGACGAGAAAGGCAAATCAGCCAGGAATTAGGCATGTCCCCAAGGAAAAAGCTGTGGAGGCAGGCATGTTGTGGTACTTTTGCGCTCTTCTTGGCTAGTCCTTCGCAGCTGCTGTGTTCTTGGAACTCAGGGCTTTCTGGTTAATAGAACCCTTACCCTAGGCGTAACTCAAACCTTAACCCTAGGAAGGAAAATCAACCTATGGTTCGGGATGGTCTCATGGAAATATCAGTGGTGGCAGCCAAGTTGCGTCACTTTTGCGCTCCCCTTGGGATGCCTTTTGCAGCTGCAGTGTGCCTGGAGCCCAGGGCTTCCTGGTTTTAAAAGTCCTTGGCCTAAGCCTAACAGTAACCCTAGGAAGGTAAATCAGCCGGGTATTAGGGTTCTTCCTAAGGGAAAAGCCGTGAAAGCAGCCATGTTGTGGCACTTCTGCACTCCCTTTGGGATGCCTTTGGCAGATGAAGTAAGCCTGGAACTCAGGGCTTCCTGGTTAAAGAAATCCAAGCCCTAGGCTGAACCCTAACCCTAACCCTAGGCAGATAAATCAGCCTAGGTATAGGGATGGTGCCAAGGAAAAAGCTGTGAAAGCTGCCATGTTGTTGCACTTTTGTACTCCCCTTGGGATGCCTTGAACAGCTGCAGTGTGCCTGGAGCCCAGGGCTTCCTAGTTTCAAAAATCCTAGCCCTAGGCCTAAGCCTAACAGTAACCCTGGGAAAGTATGTCAGCCTGGTGTTAGGCTTCTTGCCAAGGAAAAAGCCGTGAAAGCAGCCATGTTGTGGCACTTTTGCACTCACTTTTGGATAGCTTTCACAGCTCCAGTGTGCCTGGAACTCAGGGCTTCCTGATTTTAAAAATCCTAGCCCTAGGCCGAACCCCAACCCTAAGACGAGAAAGGCAAATCAGCCAGGAATTAGGCATGTCCCCAAGGAAAAAGCTGTGGAGGCAGGCATGTTGTGGTACTTTTGCGCTCTTCTTGGCTAGTCCTTCGCAGCTGCTGTGTTCTTGGAACTCAGGGCTTTCTGGTTAATAGAACCCTTACCCTAGGCGTAACTCAAACCTTAAGCCTAGGAAGGAAAATCAACCTATGGTTCGGGATGGTCTCATGGAAATATCAGTGGTGGCAGCCAAGTTGCGTCACTTTTGCGCTCCCCTTGGGATGCCTTTTGCAGCTGCAGTGTGCCTGGAGCCCAGGGCTTCCTGGTTTTAAAAGTCCTTGGCCTAAGCCTAACAGTAACCCTAGGAAGGTAAATCAGCCGGGTATTAGGGTTCTTCCTAAGGGAAAAGCCGTGAAAGCAGCCATGTTGTGGCACTTCTGCACTCCCTTTGGGATGCCTTTGGCAGATGAAGTAAGTCTGGAACTCAGGGCTTCCTGGTTAAAGAAATCCAAGCCCTAGGCTGAACCCTAACCCTAACCCTAGGCAGATAAATCAGCCTAGGTATAGGGATGGTGCCAAAGAAAAAGCTGTGAAAGCTGCCATGTTGTTGCACTTTTGTACTCCCCTTGGGATGCCTTGAACAGCTGCAGTGTGCCTGGAGCTAAGGGCTTCCTAGTTTTAAAAATCCTAGCCCTAGGCCTAAGCCTAACAGTAACCCTGGGAAAGTATGTCAGCCTGGTGTTAGGCGTCTTGCCAAGGAAAAAGCCGTGAAAGCAGCCATGTTGTGGCACTTTTGCACTCCCTTTTGGATGCCTTTCACAGCTCCAGTGTGCCTGGAACTCAGGGCTTCCTGCTTTTAAAAATCCTAGCCCTAGGCCGAACCCCAACCCTAAGACGAGAAAGGCAAATCAGCCAGGAATTAGGCATGTCCCCAAGGAAAAAGCTGTGGAGGCAGGCATGTTGTGGTACTTTTGCGCTCTTCTTGGCTAGTCCTTCGCAGCTGCTGTGTTCTTGGAACTCAGGGCTTTCTGGTTAATAGAGCCCTTACCCTAGGCGTAACTCAAACCTTAACCCTAGGAAGGAAAATCAGCCTATGGTTCGGGATGGTCTCATGGAAATATCAGTGGTGGCAGCCAAGTTGCGTCACTTTTGCGCTCCCCTTGGGATGCCTTTTGCAGCTGCAGTGTGCCTGGAGCCCAGGGCTTCCTGGTTTTAAAAGTCCTAGGCCTAAGCCTAACAGTAACCCTAGGAAGGTAAATCAGCCGGGTATTAGGGTTCTTCCTAAGGGAAAAGCCGTGAAAGCAGCCATGTTGTGGCACTTCTGCACTCCCTTTGGGATGCCTTTGGCAGATGAAGTAAGCCTGGAACTCAGGGCTTCCTGGTTAAAAAAATTCAAGCCCTAGGCTGAACCCTAACCCTAACCCTAGGCAGATAAATCAGCCTAGGTATAGGGATGGTGCCAAGGAAAAAGCTGTGAAAGCTGCCATGTTGTTGCACTTTTGTACTCCCCTTGGGATGCCTTGAACAGCTGCAGTGTGCCTGGAGCTAAGGGCTTCCTAGTTTTAAAAATCCTAGCCCTAAGCCTAAGCCTAACAGTAACCCTGGGAAAGTAAATCAGCCTGATGTTAGGCGTCTTGCCAAGGAAAAAGCCGTGAAAGCAGCCATGGTTTGGCACTTTTGCACTCCCTTTTGGATGCCTTTCACAGCTCCAGTGTGCCTGGAACTCAGGGCTTCCTGATTTTAAAAATCCTAGCCCTAGGCCGAACCCCAACCCTAAGACGAGAAAGGCAAATCAGCCAGGAATTAGGCATGTCCCCAAGGAAAAAGCTGTGGAGGCAGGCATGTTGTGGTACTTTTGCGCTCTTCTTGGCTAGTCCTTCGCAGCTGCTGTGTTCTTGGAACTCAGGGCTTTCTGGTTAATAGAACCCTTACCCTAGGCGTAACTCAAACCTTAACCCTAGGAAGGAAAATCAGCCTATGGTTCGGGATGGTCTCATGGAAATATCAGTGGTGGCAGCCAAGTTGCGTCACTTTTGCGCTCCCCTTGGGATGCCTTTCGCAGCTGCAGTGTGCCTGGAGCCCAGGGCTTCCTGGTTTTAAAAGTCCTAGGCCTAAGCCTAACAGTAACCCTAGGAAGGTAAATCAGCCGGGTATTAGGGTTCTTCCTAAGGGAAAAGCCGTGAAAGCAGCCATGTTGTGGCACTTCTGCACTCCCTTTGGGATGCCTTTGGCAGATGAAGTAAGCCTGGAACTCAGGGCTTCCTGGTTAAAAAAATTCAAGCCCTAGGCTGAACCCTAACCCTAACCCTAGGCAGATAAATCAGCCTAGGTATAGGGATGGTGCCAAGGAAAAAGCTGTGAAAGCTGCCATGTTGTTGCACTTTTGTACTCCCCTTGGGATGCCTTGAACAGCTGCAGTGTGCCTGGAGCCCAGGGCTTCCTAGTTTCAAAAATCCTAGCCCTAGGCCTAAGCCTAACAGTAACCCTGGGAAAGTATGTCAGCCTGGTGTTAGGCTTCTTGCCAAGGAAAAAGCCGTGAAAGCAGCCATGTTGTGGCACTTTTGCACTCCCTTTTGGATGCCTTTCACAGCTCCAGTGTGCCTGGAACTCAGGGCTTCCTGATTTTAAAAATCCTAGCCCTAGGCCGAACCGCAACCCTAAGACGAGAAAGGCAAATCAGCCAGGAATTAGGCATGTCCCCAAGGAAAAAGCTGTGGAGGCAGGCATGTTGTGGTACTTTTGCGCTCTTCTTGGCTAGTCCTTCGCAGCTGCTGTGTTCTTGGAACTCAGGGCTTTCTGGTTTATAGAGCCCTTACCCTAGGCGTAACTCAAACCTTAACCCTAGGAAGGAAAATCAACCTATGGTTCGGGATGGTCTCATGGAAATATCAGTGGTGGCAGCCAAGTTGCGTCACTTTTGCGCTCCCCTTGGGATGCCTTTTGCAGCTGCAGTGTGCCTGGAGCCCAGGGCTTCCTGGTTTTAAAAGTCCTAGGCCTAAGCCTAACAGTAACCCTAGGAAGGTAAATCAGCCGGGTATTAGGGTTCTTCCTAAGGGAAAAGCCGTGAAAGCAGCCATGTTGTGGCACTTCTGCACTCCCTTTGGGATGCCTTTGGCAGATGAAGTAAGCCTGGAACTCAGGGCTTCCTGGTTAAAAAAATTCAAGCCCTAGGCTGAACCCTAACCCTAACCCTAGGCAGATAAATCAGCCTATGTATAGGGATGATGCCAAGGAAAAAGCTGTGAAAGCTGCCATGTTGTTGCACTTTTGTACTCCCCTTGGGATGCCTTGAACAGCTGCAGTGTGCCTGGAGCTAAGGGCTTCCTAGTTTTAAAAATCCTAGCCCTAGGCCTAAGCCTAACAGTAACCCTGGGAAAGTATGTCAGCCTGGTGTTAGGCGTCTTGCCAAGGAAAAAGCCGTGAAAGCAGCCATGTTGTGGCACTTTTGCACTCCCTTTTGGATGCCTTTCACAGCTCCAGTGTGCCTGGAACTCAGGGCTTCCTGCTTTTAAAAATCCTAGCCCTAGGCCGAACCCCAACCCTAAGACGAGAAAGGCAAATCAGCCAGGAATTAGGCATGTCCCCAAGGAAAAAGCTGTGGAGGCAGGCATGTTGTGGTACTTTTGCGCTCTTCTTGGCTAGTCCTTCGCAGCTGCTGTGTTCTTGGAACTCAGGGCTTTCTGGTTAATAGACCCTTACCCTAGGCGTAACTCAAACCTTAACCCTAGGAAGGAAAATCAGCCTATGGTTCGGGATGGTCTCATGGAAATATCAGTGGTGGCAGCCAAGTTGCGTCACTTTTGCGCTCCCCTTGGGATGCCTTTTGCAGCTGCAGTGTGCCTGGAGCCCAGGGCTTCCTGGTTTTAAAAGTCCTAGGCCTAAGCCTAACAGTAACCCTAGGAAGGTAAATCAGCCGGGTATTAGGGTTCTTCCTAAGGGAAAAGCCGTGAAAGCAGCCATGTTGTGGCACTTCTGCACTCCCTTTGGGATGCCTTTGGCAGATGAAGTAAGCCTGGAACTCAGGGCTTCCTGGTTAAAAAAATTCAAGCCCTAGGCTGAACCCTAACCCTAACCCTAGGCAGATAAATCAGCCTAGGTATAGGGATGATGCCAAGGAAAAAGCTGTGAAAGCTGCCATGTTGTTGCACTTTTGTACTCCCCTTGGGATGCCTTGAACAGCTGCAGTGTGCCTGGAGCTAAGGGCTTCCTAGTTTTAAAAATCCTAGCCCTAGGCCTAAGCCTAACAGTAACCCTGGGAAAGTAAATCAGACGGGTATTAGGCGTCTTGCCAAGGAAAAAGCCGTGAAAGCAGCCATGTTGTGGCACTTTTGCACTCCCTTTTGGATGCCTTTCACAGCTCCAGTGTGCCTGGAACTCAGGGCTTCCTGCTTTTAAAAATCCTAGCCCTAGGCCGAACCCCAACCCTAAGACGAGAAAGGCAAATCAGCCAGGAATTAGGCATGTCCCCAAGGAAAAAGCTGTGGAGGCAGGCATGTTGTGGTACTTTTGCGCTCTTCTTGGCTAGTCCTTCGCAGCTGCTGTGTTCTTGGAACTCAGGGCTTTCTGGTTAATAGACCCTTACCCTAGGCGTAACTCAAACCTTAACCCTAGGAAGGAAAATCAGCCTATGGTTCGGGATGGTCTCATGGAAATATCAGTGGTGGCAGCCAAGTTGCGTCACTTTTGCGCTCCCCTTGGGATGCCTTTTGCAGCTGCAGTGTGCCTGGAGCCCAGGGCTTCCTGGTTTTAAAAGTCCTAGGCCTAAGCCTAACAGTAACCCTGGGAAAGTAAATCAGCCTGGTGTTAGGCGTCTTGCCAAGGAAAAAGCCGTGAAAGCAGCCATGTTGTGGCACTTTTGCACTCCCTTTTGGATGCCTTTCACAGCTCCAGTGTGCCTGGAACTCAGGGCTTCCTGCTTTTAAAAATCCTAGCCCTAGGCCGAACCCCAACCCTAAGACGAGAAAGGCAAATCAGCCAGGAATTAGGCATGTCCCCAAGGAAAAAGCTGTGGAGGCAGGCATGTTGTGGTACTTTTGCGCTCTTCTTGGCTAGTCCTTCGCAGCTGCTGTGTTCTTGGAACTCAGGGCTTTCTGGTTAATAGAGCCCTTACCCTAGGCGTAACTCAAACCTTAACCCTAGGAAGGAAAATCAGCCTATGGTTCGGGATGGTCTCATGGAAATATCAGTGGTGGCAGCCAAGTTGCGTCACTTTTGCACTCCCCTTGGGATGCCTTTTGCAGCTGCAGTGTGCCTGGAGCCCAGGGCTTCCTGGTTTTAAAAGTCCTAGGCCTAAGCCTAACAGTAACCCTAGGAAGGTAAATCAGCCGGGTATTAGGGTTCTTCCTAAGGGAAAAGCCGTGAAAGCAGCCATGTTGTGGCACTTCTGCACTCCCTTTGGGATGCCTTTGGCAGATGAAGTAAGCCTGGAACTCAGGGCTTCCTGGTTAAAAAAATTCAAGCCCTAGGCTGAACCCTAACCCTAACCCTAGGCAGATAAATCAGCCTAGGTATAGGGATGGTGCCAAGCAAAAAGCTGTGAAAGCTGCCATGTTGTTGCACTTTTGTACTCCCCTTGGGATGCCTTGAACAGCTGCAGTGTGCCTGGAGCCCAGGGCTTCCTAGTTTCAAAAATCCTAGCCCTAGGCCTAAGCCTAACAGTAACCCTGGGAAGGTAAATCAGCCTGGTGTTAGGCGTCTTGCCAAGGAAAAAGCCGTGAAAGCAGCCATGTTGTGGCACTTTTGCACTCCCCTTGGGATGCCTTTCACAGCTGCAGTGTGCCTGGAACTCAGGGCTTCCTGCTTTTAAAAATCCTAGCCCTAGGCCGAACCCCAACCCTAAGACGAGAAAGGCAAATCAGCCAGGAATTAGGCATGTCCCCAAGGAAAAAGCTGTGGAGGCAGGCATGTTGTGGTACTTTTGCGCTCTTCTTGGCTAGTCCTTCGCAGCTGCTGTGTTCTTGGAACTCAGGGCTATCTGGTTAATAGACCCTTACCCTAGGCGTAACTCAAACCTTAACCCTAGGAAGGAAAATCAGCCTATGGTTCGGGATGCTCTCATGGAAATATCAGTGGTGGCAGCCAAGTTGAGTCACTTTTGCGCTCCCCTTGGGATGCCTTTCGCAGCTGCAGTGTGCCTGGAGCCCAGGGTTTCCTGGTTTTAAAAGTCCTAGGCCTAAGCCTAACAGTAACCCTAGGAAGGTAAATCAGCCGGGTATTAGGGTTCTTCCTAAGGGAAAAGCCGTGAAAGCAGCCATGTTGTGGCACTTCTGCACTCCCTTTTGGATGCCTTTCACAGCTGCAGTGTGCCTGGAACTCAGGGCTTCCTGCTTTTAAAAATCCTAGCCCTAGGCCGAACCCCAACCCTAAGACGAGAAAGGCAAATCAGCCAGGAATTAGGCATGTCCCCAAGGAAAAAGCTGTGGAGGCAGGCATGTTGTGCTACTTTTGCGCTCTTCTTGGGTAGTCCTTCGCAGCTGCTGTGTTCTTGGAACTCAGGGCTTTCTGGTTAATAGACCCTTACCCTAGGCGTAACTCAAACCTTAACCCTAGGAAGGAAAATCAACCTATGGTTCGGGATGGTCTCATGGAAATATCAGTGGTGGCAGCCAAGTTGCGTCACTTTTGCGCTCCCCTTGGGATGCCTTTCGCAGCTGCAGTGTGCCTGGAGCCCAGGGCTTCCTGGTTTTAAAAGTCCTAGGCCTAAGCCTAACAGTAACCCTAGGAAGGTAAATCAGCCGGGTATTAGGGTTCTTCCTAAGAGAAAAGCCGTGAAAGCAGCCATGTTGTGGCACTTCTGCACTCCCTTTGGGATGCCTTTGGCAGATGAAGTAAGCCTGGAACTCAGGGCTTCCTGGTTAAAGAAATTCAAGCCCTAGGCTGAACCCTAACCCTAACCCTAGGCAGATAAATCAGCCTAGGTATAGGGATAGTGCCAAGGAAAAAGCTGTGAAAGCTGCCATGTTGTTGCACTTTTGTACTCCCCTTGGGATGCCTTGAACAGCTGCAGTGTGCCTGGAGCTAAGGGCTTCCTAGTTTTAAAAATCCTAGCCCTAGGCCTAAGCCTAACAGTAACCCTGGGAAGGTAAATCAGCCTGGTGTTAGGCGTCTTGCCAAGGAAAAAGCCGTGAAAGCAGCCATGTTGTGGCACTTTTGCACTCCCTTTTGGATGCCTTTCACAGCTCCAGTGTGCCTGGAACTCAGGGCTTCCTGATTTTAAAAATCCTAGCCCTAGGCCGAACCCCAACCCTAAGACGAGAAAGGCAAATCAGCCAGGAATTAGGCATGTCCCCAAGGAAAAAGCTGTGGAGGCAGGCATGTTGTGGTACTTTTGAGCTCTTCTTGGGTAGTCCTTCACAGCTGCTGTGTTCTTGGAACTCAGGGCTTTCTGGTTAATAGAACCCTTACCCTAGGCGTAACTCAAACCTTAACCCTAGGAATGAAAATCAGCCTATGGTTCGGGATGGTCTCATGGAAATATCAGTGGTGGCAGCCAAGTTGCGTCACTTTTGCGCTCCCCTTGGGATGCCTTTCGCAGCTGCAGTGTGCCTGGAGCCCAGGGCTTCCTGGTTTTAAAAGTCCTAGGCCTAAGCCTAACAGTAACCCTAGGAAGGTAAATCAGCCGGGTATTAGGGTTCTTCCTAAGGGAAAAGCCGTGAAAGCAGCCATGTTGTGGCACTTTTGCACTCCCTTTTGGATGCCTTTCACAGCTGCAGTGTGCCTGGAACTCAGGGCTTCCTGCTTTTAAAAATCCTAGCCCTAGGCCGAACCCCAACCTTAAGACGAGAAAGGCAAATCAGCCAGGAATTAGGCATGTCCCCAAGGAAAAAGCTGTGGAGGTAGGCATGTTGTGGTACTTTTGCGCTCTTCTTGGCTAGTCCTTCGCAGCTGCTGTGTTCTTGGAACTCAGGGCTTTCTGGTTAATAGACCCTTACCCTAGGCGTAACTCAAACCTTAACCCTAGGAAGGAAAATCAGCCTAAGGTTCGGGATGCTCTCATGGAAATATCAGTGGTTGCAGCCAAGTTGCGTCACTTTTGCGCTCCCCTTGGGATGCCTTTTGCAGCTGCAGTGTGCCTGGAGCCCAGGGCTTCCTGGTTTTAAAAGTCCTAGGCCTAAGCCTAACAGTAACCCTAGGAAGGTAAATCAGCCGGGTATTAGGGTTCTTCCTAAGGGAAAAGCCGTGAAAGCAGCCATGTTGTGGCACTTCTGCACTCCCTTTGGGATGCCTTTGGCAGATGAAGTAAGCCTGGAACTCAGGGCTTCCTGGTTAAAAAAATCCAAGCCCTAGGCTGAACCCTAACCCTAACCCTAGGCAGATAAATCAGCCTAGGTATAGGGATGGTGCCAAGGAAAAAGCTGTGAAAGCTGCCATGTTGTTGCACTTTTGTACTCCCCTTGGGATGCCTTGAACAGCTGCAGTGTGCCTGGAGCTAAGGGCTTCCTAGTTTTAAAAATCCTAGCCCTAGGCCTAAGCCTGACAGTAACCCTGGGAAGGTAAATCAGCCGGGTGTTAGGCTTCTTGCCAAGGAAAAAGCTGTGAAAGCAGCCATGTTGTGGCACTTTTGCACTCCCTTTTGGATGCCTTTCACAGCTCCAGTGTGCCTGGAACTCAGGGCTTCCTGCTCTTAAAAATCCTAGCCCTAGGCCGAACCCCAACCCTAAGACGAGAAAGGCAAATCAGCCAGGAATTAGGCATGTCCCCAAGGAAAAAGCTGTGGAGGCAGGCATGTTGTGGTACTTTTGCGCTCTTCTTGGCTAGTCCTTCGCAGCTGCTGTGTTCTTGGAACTCAGGGCTTTCTGGTTAATAGAACCCTTACCCTAGGCGTAACTCAAACCTTAACCCTAGGAAGGAAAATCAGCCTATGGTTCGGGATGGTCTCATGGAAATATCAGTGGTGGCAGCCAAGTTGCGTCACTTTTGCGCTCCCCTTGGGATGCCTTTTGCAGCTGCAGTGTGCCTGGAGCCCAGGGCTTCCTGGTTTTAAAAGTCCTAGGCCTAAGCCTAACAGTAACCCTAGGAAGGTAAATCAGCCGGGTATTAGGGTTCTTCCTAAGGGAAAAGCCGTGAAAGCAGCCATGTTGTGGCACTTCTGCACTCCCTTTGGGATGCCTTTGGCAGATGAAGTAAGCCTGGAACTCAGGGCTTCCTGGTAAAAAAAATTCAAGCCCTAGGCTGAACCCTAACCCTAACCCTAGGCAGATAAATCAGCCTAGGTATAGGGATGGTGCCAAGGAAAAAGCTGTGAAAGCTGCCATGTTGTTGCACTTTTGTACTCCCCTTGGGATGCCTTGAACAGCTGCAGTGTGCCTGGAGCCCAGGGCTTCCTAGTTTTAAAAATCCTAGCCCTAGGCCTAAGCCTAACAGTAACCCTGGGAAGGTAAATCAGCCTGGTGTTAGGCGTCTTGCC
Source organism: Ammospiza caudacuta (assembly GCF_027887145.1). Classification (NCBI taxonomy): domain Eukaryota; kingdom Metazoa; phylum Chordata; class Aves; order Passeriformes; family Passerellidae; genus Ammospiza; species Ammospiza caudacuta. Next base: position 673,024 of record NW_026683127.1, on the reverse strand, counting down.
AAGGAAAAAGCCGTGAAAGCAGCCATGTTGTGGCACTTTTGCACTCACTTTTGGATGCCTTTCACAGCTCCAGTGTGCCTGGAACTCAGGGCTTCCTGCTTTTAAAAATCCTAGCCCTAGGCTGAACCCCAACCCTAAGACGAGAAAGGCAAATCAGCCAGGAATTAGGCATGTCCCCAAGGAAAAAGCTGTGGAGGCAGGCATGTTGTGGTACTTTTGCGCTCTTCTTGGCTAGTCCTTCGCAGCTGCTGTGTTCTTGGAACTCAGGGCTTTCTGGTTAATAGACCCTTACCCTAGGCGTAACTCAAACCTTAACCCTAGGAAGGAAAATCAGCCTATGGTTCGGGATGGTCTCATGGAAATATCAGTGGTGGCAGCCAAGTTGCGTCACTTTTGCGCTCCCCTTGGGATGCCTTTTGCAGCTGCAGTGTGCCTGGAGCCCAGGGCTTCCTGGTTTTAAAAGTCCTAGGCCTAAGCCTAACAGTAACCCTAGGAAGGTAAATCAGCCGGGTATTAGGGTTCTTCCTAAGGGAAAAGCCGTGAAAGCAGCCATGTTGTGGCACTTCTGCACTCCCTTTGGGATGCCTTTGGCAGATGAAGTAAGCCTGGAACTCAGGGCTTCCTGGTTAAAAAAATTCAAGCCCTAGGCTGAACCCTAACCCTAACCCTAGGCAGATAAATCAGCCTAGGTATAGGGATGGTGCCAAGGAAAAAGCTGTGAAAGCTGCCATGTTGTTGCACTTTTGTACTCCCCTTGGGATGCCTTGAACAGCTGCAGTGTGCCTGGAGCTAAGGGCTTCCTAGTTTCAAAAATCCTAGCCCTAGGCCTAAGCCTAACAGTAACCCTGGGAAGGTAAATCAGCATGGTGTTAGGCGTCTTGCCAAGGAAAAAGCCGTGAAAGCAGCCATGTTGTGGCACTTTTGCACTCCCTTTTGGATGCCTTTCACAGCTGCAGTGTGCCTGGAACTCAGGGCTTCCTGCTTTTAAAAATCCTAGCCCTAGGCCGAACCCCAACCCTAAGACGAGAAAGGCAAATCAGCCAGGAATTAGGCATGTCCCCAAGGAAAAAGCTGTGGAGGCAGGCATGTTGTGGTACTTTTGCGCTCTTCTTGGCTAGTCCTTCGCAGCTGCTGTGTTCTTGGAACTCAGGGCTTTCTGGTTAATAGACCCTTACCCTAGGCGTAACTCAAACCTTAACCCTAGGAAGGAAAATCAGCCTATGGTTCGGGATGCTCTCATGGAAATATCAGTGGTGGCAGCCAAGTTGCATCACTTTTGCGCTCCCCTTGGGATGCCTTTCGCAGCTGCAGTGTGCCTGGAGCCCAGGGCTTCCTGGTTTTAAAAGTCCTAGGCCTAAGCCTAACAGTAACCCTAGGAAGGTAAATCAGACGGGTATTAGGATTCTTCCTAAGGGAAAAGCCGTGAAAGCAGCCATGTTGTGGCACTTTTGCACTCCCTTTTGGATGCCTTTCACAGCTGCAGTAAGCCTGGAACTCAGGGCTTCCTGCTTTTAAAAATCCTAGCCCTAGGCCGAACCCCAACCCTAAGACGAGAAAGGCAAATCAGCCAGGAATTAGGCATGTCCCCAAGGAAAAAGCTGTGGAGGCAGGCATGTTGTGGTACTTTTGCGCTCTTCTTGGCTAGTCCTTCGCAGCTGCTGTGTTCTTGGAACTCAGGGCTTTCTGGTTAATAGACCCTTACCCTAGGCGTAACTCAAACCTTAACCCTAGGAAGGAAAATCAACCTATGGTTCGGGATGGTCTCATGGAAATATCAGTGGTGGCAGCCAAGTTGCGTCACTTTTGCGCTCCCCTTGGGATGCCTTTCGCAGCTGCAGTGTGCCTGGAGCCCAGGGCTTCCTGGTTTTAAAAGTCCTAGGCCTAAGCCTAACAGTAACCCTAGGAAGGTAAATCAGCCGGGTATTAGGGTTCTTCCTAAGGGAAAAGCCGTGAAAGCAGCCATGTTGTGGCACTTCTGCACTCCCTTTGGGATGCCTTTGGCAGATGAAGTAAGCCTGGAACTCAGGGCTTCCTGGTTAAAGAAATTCAAGCCCTAGGCTGAACCCTAACCCTAACCCTAGGCAGATAAATCAGCCTAGGTATAGGGATGGTGCCAAGGAAAAAGCTGTGAAAGCTGCCATGTTGTTGCACTTTTGTACTCCCCTTGGGATGCCTTGAACAGCTGCAGTGTGCCTGGAGCTAAGGGCTTCCTAGTTTTAAAAATCCTAGCCCTAGGCCTAAGCCTAACAGTAACCCTGGGAAGGGAAATCAGCCTGGTGTTAGGCGTCTTGCCAAGGAAAAAGCCGTGAAAGCAGCCATGTTGTGGCACTTTTGCACTCCCTTTTGGATGCCTTTCACAGCTCCAGTGTGCCTGGAACTCAGGGCTTCCTGCTTTTAAAAATCCTAGCCCTAGGCCGAACCCCAACCCTAAGACGAGAAAGGCAAATCAGCCAGGAATTAGGCATGTCCCCAAGGAAAAAGCTGTGGAGGCAGGCATGTTGTGGTACTTTTGCGCTCTTCTTGGCTAGTCCTTCGCAGCTGCTGTGTTCTTGGAACTCAGGGCTTTCTGGTTAATAGACCCTTACCCTAGGCGTAACTCAAACCTTAACCCTAGGAAGGAAAATCAGCCTATGGTTCGGGATGGTCTCATGGAAATATCAGTGGTGGCAGCCAAGTTGCGTCACTTTTGCGCTCCCCTTGGGATGCCTTTTGCAGCTGCAGTGTGCCTGGAGCCCAGGGCTTCCTGGTTTTAAAAGTCCTAGGCCTAAGCCTAACAGTAACCCTAGGAAGGTAAATCAGCCGGGTATTAGGGTTCTTCCTAAGGGAAAAGCCGTGAAAGCAGCCATGTTGTGGCACTTCTGCACTCCCTTTGGGATGCCTTTGGCAGATGAAGTAAGCCTGGAACTCAGGGCTTCCTGGTTAAAAAAATTCAAGCCCTAGGCTGAACCCTAACCCTAACCCTAGGCAGATAAATCAGCCTAGGTATAGGGATGGTGCCAAGGAAAAAGCTGTGAAAGCTGCCATGTTGTTGCACTTTTGTACTCCCCTTGGGATGCCTTGAACAGCTGCAGTGTGCCTGGAGCTAAGGGCTTCCTAGTTTCAAAAATCCTAGCCCTAGGCCTAAGCCTAACAGTAACCCTGGGAAAGTAAATCAGCCTGATGTTAGGCTTCTTGCCAAGGAAAAAGCCGTGAAAGCAGCCATGTTGTGGCACTTTTGCACTCCCTTTTGGATGCCTTTCACAGCTCCAGTGTGCCTGGAACTCAGGGCTTCCTGCTTTTAAAAATCCTAGCCCTAGGCCGAACCCCAACCCTAAGACGAGAAAGGCAAATCAGCCAGGAATTAGGCATGTCCCCAAGGAAAAAGATGTGGAGGCAGGCATGTTGTGGTACTTTTGCGCTCTTCTTGGCTAGTCCTTCGCAGCTGCTGTGTTCTTGGAACTCAGGGCTTTCTGGTTAATAGAGCCCTTACCCTAGGCGTAACTCAAACCTTAACCCTAGGAAGGAAAATCAACCTATGGTTCGGGATGGTCTCATGGAAATATCAGTGGTGGCAGCCAAGTTGCGTCACTTTTGCGCTCCCCTTGGGATGCCTTTTGCAGCTGCAGTGTGCCTGGAGCCCAGGGCTTCCTGGTTTTAAAAGTCCTAGGCCTAAGCCTAACAGTAACCCTAGGAAGGTAAATCAGCCGGGTATTAGGGTTCTTCCTAAGGGAAAAGCCATGAAAGCAGCCATGTTGTGGCACTTCTGCACTCCCTTTGGGATGCCTTTGGCAGATGAAGTAAGCCTGGAACTCAGGGCTTCCTGGTTAAAGAAATCCAAGCCCTAGGCTGAAGCCTAACCCTAACCCTAGGCAGATAAATCAGCCTAGGTATAGGGATGGTGCCAAGGAAAAAGCTGTGAAAGCTGCCATGTTGTTGCACTTTTGTACTCCCCTTGGGATGCCTTGAACAGCTGCAGTGTGCCTGGAGCCCAGGGCTTCCTAGTTTTAAAAATCCTAGCCCTAGGCCTAAGCCTAACAGTAACCCTGGGAAAGTATGTCAGCCTGGTGTTAGGCTTCTTGCCAAGGAAAAAGCCGTGAAAGCAGCCATGTTGTGGCACTTTTGCACTCCCTTTTGGATGCCTTTCACAGCTGCAGTGTGCCTGGAACTCAGGGCTTCCTGCTTTTAAAAATCCTAGCCCTAGGCCGAACCCCAACCCTAAGACGAGAAAGGCAAATCAGCCAGGAATTAGGCATGTCCCCAAGGAAAAAGCTGTGGAGGCAGGCATGTTGTGGTACTTTTGCGCTCTTCTTGGCTAGTCCTTCGCAGCTGCTGTGTTCTTGGAACTCAGGGCTTTCTGGTTAATAGAGCCCTTACCCTAGGCGTAACTCAAACCTTAACCCTAGGAAGGAAAATCAACCTATGGTTCGGGATGGTCTCATGGAAATATCAGTGGTGGCAGCCAAGTTGCATCACTTTTGCGCTCCCCTTGGGATGCCTTTTGCAGCTGCAGTGTGCCTGGAGCCCAGGGCTTCCTGGTTTTAAAAGTCCTAGGCCTAAGCCTAACAGTAACCCTAGGAAGGTAAATCAGCCGGGTATTAGGGTTCTTCCTAAGGGAAAAGCCGTGAAAGCAGCCATGTTGTGGCACTTCTGCACTCCCTTTGGGATGCCTTTGGCAGATGAAGTAAGCCTGGAACTCAGGGCTTCCTGGTTAAAGAAATCCAAGCCCTAGGCTGAACCCTAACCCTAACCCTAGGCAGATAAATCAGCCTAGGTATAGGGATGGTGCCAAGGAAAAAGCTGTGAAAGCTGCCATGTTGTTGCACTTTTGTACTCCCCTTGGGATGCCTTGAACAGCTGCAGTGTGCCTGGAGCCCAGGGCTTCCTAGTTTCAAAAATCCTAGCCCTAGGCCTAAGCCTAACAGTAACCCTGGGAAAGTATGTCAGCCTGGTGTTAGGCTTCTTGCCAAGGAAAAAGCCGTGAAAGCAGCCATGTTGTGGCACTTTTGCACTCCCTTTTGGATGCCTTTCACAGCTGCAGTGTGCCTGGAACTCAGGGCTTCCTGCTTTTAAAAATCCTAGCCCTAGGCCGAACCCCAACCCTAAGACGAGAAAGGCAAATCAGCCAGGAATTAGGCATGTCCCCAAGGAAAAAGCTGTGGAGGCAGGCATGTTGTGGTACTTTTGCGCTCTTCTTGGCTAGTCCTTCGCAGCTGCTGTGTTCTTGGAACTCAGGGCTTTCTGGTTAATAGAGCCCTTACCCTAGGCGTAACTCAAACCTTAACCCTAGGAAGGAAAATCAACCTATGGTTCGGGATGGTCTCATGGAAATATCAGTGGTGGCAGCCAAGTTGCGTCACTTTTGCGCTCCCCTTGGGATGCCTTTTGCAGCTGCAGTGTGCCTGGAGCCCAGGGCTTCCTGGTTTTAAAAGTCCTAGGCCTAAGCCTAACAGTAACCCTAGGAAGGTAAATCAGCCGGGTATTAGGGTTCTTCCTAAGGGAAAAGCCGTGAAAGCAGCCATGTTGTGGCACTTCTGCACTCCCTTTGGGATGCCTTTGGCAGATGAAGTAAGCCTGGAACTCAGGGCTTCCTGGTTAAAGAAATCCAAGCCCTAGGCTGAACCCTAACCCTAACCCTAGGCAGATAAATCAGCCTAGGTATAGGGATGGTGCCAAGGAAAAAGCTGTGAAAGCTGCCATGTTGTTGCACTTTTGTACTCCCCTTGGGATGCCTTGAACAGCTGCAGTGTGCCTGGAGCCCAGGGCTTCCTAGTTTCAAAAATCCTAGCCCTAGGCCTAAGCCTAACAGTAACCCTGGGAAAGTATGTCAGCCTGGTGTTAGGCTTCTTGCCAAGGAAAAAGCCGTGAAAGCAGCCATGTTGTGGCACTTTTGCACTCCCTTTTGGATGCCTTTCACAGCTGCAGTGTGCCTGGAACTCAGGGCTTCCTGCTTTTAAAAATCCTAGCCCTAGGCCGAACCCCAACCCTAAGACGAGAAAGGCAAATCAGCCAGGAATTAGGCATGTCCCCAAGGAAAAAGCTGTGGAGGCAGGCATGTTGTGCTACTTTTGCGCTCTTCTTGGGTAGTCCTTCGCAGCTGCTGTGTTCTTGGAACTCAGGGCTTTCTGGTTAATAGAGCCCTTACCCTAGGCGTAACTCAAACCTTAACCCTAGGAAGGAAAATCAACCTATGGTTCGGGATGGTCTCATGGAAATATCAGTGGTGGCAGCCAAGTTGCGTCACTTTTGCGCTCCCCTTGGGATGCCTTTTGCAGCTGCAGTGTGCCTGGAGCCCAGGGCTTCCTGGTTTTAAAAGTCCTAGGCCTAAGCCTAACAGTAACCCTAGGAAGGTAAATCAGCCGGGTATTAGGGTTCTTCCTAAGGGAAAAGCCGTGAAAGCAGCCATGTTGTGGCACTTCTGCACTCCCTTTGGGATGCCTTTGGCAGATGAAGTAAGCCTGGAACTCAGGGCTTCCTGGTTAAAGAAATCCAAGCCCTAGGCTGAACCCTAACCCTAACCCTAGGCAGATAAATCAGCCTAGGTATAGGGATGGTGCCAAGGAAAAAGCTGTGAAAGCTGCCATGTTGTTGCACTTTTGTACTCCCCTTGGGATGCCTTGAACAGCTGCAGTGTGCCTGGAGCCCAGGGCTTCCTAGTTTCAAAAATCCTAGCCCTAGGCCTAAGCCTAACAGTAACCCTGGGAAAGTATGTCAGCCTGGTGTTAGGCTTCTTGCCAAGGAAAAAGCCGTGAAAGCAGCCATGTTGTGGCACTTTTGCACTCCCTTTTGGATGCCTTTCACAGCTCCAGTGTGCCTGGAACTCAGGGCTTCCTGCTTTTAAAAATCCTAGCCCTAGGCCGAACCCCAACCCTAAGACGAGAAAGGCAAATCAGCCAGGAATTAGGCATGTCCCCAAGGAAAAAGCTGTGGAGGCAGGCATGTTGTGGTACTTTTGCGCTCTTCTTGGCTAGTCCTTCGCAGCTGCTGTGTTCTTGGAACTCAGGGCTTTCTGGTTAATAGAACCCTTACCCTAGGCGTAACTCAAACCTTAACCCTAAGAAGGAAAATCAGCCTATGGTTCGGGATGGTCTCATGGAAATATCAGTGGTGGCAGCCAAGTTGCGTCACTTTTGCGCTCCCCTTGGGATGCCTTTTGCAGCTGCAGTGTGCCTGGAGCCCAGGGCTTCCTGGTTTTAAAAGTCCTAGGCCTAAGCCTAACAGTAACCCTAGGAAGGTAAATCAGCCGGGTATTAGGGTTCTTCCTAAGGGAAAAGCCATGAAAGCAGCCATGTTGTGGCACTTCTGCACTCCCTTTGGGATGCCTTTGGCAGATGAAGTATGCCTGGAACTCAGGGCTTCCTGGTTAAAGAAATCCAAGCCCTAGGCTGAACCCTAACCCTAACCCTAGGCAGATAAATCAGCCTAGGTATAGGGATGGTGCCAAGGAAAAAGCTGTGAAAGCTGCCATGTTGTTGCACTTTTGTACTCCCCTTGGGATGCCTTGAACAGCTGCAGTGTGCCTGGAGCCCAGGGCTTCCTAGTTTCAAAAATCCTAGCCCTAGGCCTAAGCCTAACAGTAACCCTGGGAAAGTAAATCAGCCTGATGTTAGGCTTCTTGCCAAGGAAAAAGCCGTGAAAGCAGCCATGTTGTGGCACTTTTGCACTCCCTTTTGGATGCCTTTCACAGCTCCAGTGTGCCTGGAACTCAGGGCTTCCTGCTTTTAAAAATCCTAGCCCTAGGCCGAACCCCAACCCTAAGACGAGAAAGGCAAATCAGCCAGGAATTAGGCATGTCCCCAAGGAAAAAGCTGTGGAGGCAGGCATGTTGTGGTACTTTTGCGCTCTTCTTGGCTAGTCCTTCGCAGCTGCTGTGTTCTTGGAACTCAGGGCTTTCTGGTTAATAGAGCCCTTACCCTAGGCGTAACTCAAACCTTAACCCTAGGAAGGAAAATCAACCTATGGTTCGGGATGGTCTCATGGAAATATCAGTGGTGGCAGCCAAGTTGCGTCACTTTTGCGCTCCCCTTGGGATGCCTTTTGCAGCTGCAGTGTGCCTGGAGCCCAGGGCTTCCTGGTTTTAAAAGTCCTAGGCCTAAGCCTAACAGTAACCCTAGGAAGGTAAATCAGCCGGGTATTAGGGTTCTTCCTAAGGGAAAAGCCGTGAAAGCAGCCATGTTGTGGCACTTCTGCACTCCCTTTGGGATGCCTTTGGCAGATGAAGTAAGCCTGGAACTCAGGGCTTCCTGGTTAAAGAAATCCAAGCCCTAGGCTGAACCCTAACTCTAACCCTAGGCAGATAAATCAGCCTAGGTATAGGGATGGTGCCAAGGAAAAAGCTGTGAAAGCTGCCATGTTGTTGCACTTTTGTACTCCCCTTGGGATGCCTTGAACAGCTGCAGTGTGCCTGGAGCTAAGGGCTTCCTAGTTTTAAAAATCCTAGCCCTAGGCCTAAGCCTAACAGTAACCCTGGGAAGGTAAATCAGCCTGGTGTTAGGCGTCTTGCCAAGGAAAAAGCCGTGAAAGCAGCCATGTTGTGGCACTTTTGCACTCCCTTTTGGATGCCTTTCACAGCTCCAGTGTGCCTGGAACTCAGGGCTTCCTGCTTTTAAAAATCCTAGCCCTAGGCCGAACCCCAACCCTAAGACGAGAAAGGCAAATCAGCCAGGAATTAGGCATGTCCCCAAGGAAAAAGCTGTGGAGGCAGGCATGTTGTGGTACTTTTGCGCTCTTCTTGGCTAGTCCTTCGCAGCTGCTGTGTTCTTGGAACTCAGGGCTTTCTGGTTAATAGAACCCTTACCCTAGGCGTAACTCAAACCTTAACCCTAGGAAGGAAAATCAGCCTATGGTTCGGGATGGTCTCATGGAAATATCAGTGGTGGCAGCCAAGTTGCGTCACTTTTGCGCTCCCCTTGGGATGCCTTTTGCAGCTGCAGTGTGCCTGGAGCCCAGGGCTTCCTGGTTTTAAAAGTCCTAGGCCTAAGCCTAACAGTAACCCTAGGAAGGTAAATCAGCCGGGTATTAGGGTTCTTCCTAAGGGAAAAGCCGTGAAAGCAGCCATGTTGTGGCACTTCTGCACTCCCTTTGGGATGCCTTTGGCAGATGAAGTAAGCCTGGAACTCAGGGCTTCCTGGTTAAAGAAATCCAAGCCCTAGGCTGAACTCTAACCCTAACCCTAGGCAGATAAATCAGCCTAGGTATAGGGATGGTGCCAAGAAAAAAGCTGTGAAAGCTGCCATGTTGTTGCACTTTTGTACTCCCCTTGGGATGCCTTGAACAGCTGCAGTGTGCCTGGAGCTAAGGGCTTCCTAGTTTTAAAAATCCTAGCCGTAGGCCTAAGCCTAACAGTAACCCTGGGAAGGTAAATCAGCCTGGTGTTAGGCGTCTTGCCAAGGAAAAAGCCGTGAAAGCAGCCATGTTGTGGCACTTTTGCACTCCCTTTTGGATGCCTTTCACAGCTCCAGTGTGCCTGGAACTCAGGGCTTCCTGATTTTAAAAATCCTAGCCCTAGGCCGAACCCCAACCCTAAGACGAGAAAGGCAAATCAGCCAGGAATTAGGCATGTCCCCAAGGAAAAAGCTGTGGAGGCAGGCATGTTGTGGTACTTTTGCGCTCTTCTTGGCTAGTCCTTCGCAGCTGCTGTGTTCTTGGAACTCAGGGCTTTCTGGTTAATAGAACCCTTACCCTAGGCGTAACTCAAACCTTAACCCTAGGAAGGAAAATCAGCCTATGGTTCGGGATGGTCTCATGGAAATATCAGTGGTGGCAGCCAAGTTGCGTCACTTTTGCGCTCCCCTTGGGATGCCTTTTGCAGCTGCAGTGTGCCTGGAGCCCAGGGCTTCCTGGTTTTAAAAGTCCTAGGCCTAAGCCTAACAGTAACCCTAGGAAGGTAAATCAGCCGGGTATTAGGGTTCTTCCTAAGGGAAAAGCCGTGAAAGCAGCCATGTTGTGGCACTTCTGCACTCCCTTTGGGATGCCTTTGGCAGATGAAGTAAGCCTGAAACTCAGGGCTTCCTGGTTAAAAAAATTCAAGCCCTAGGCTGAACCCTAACCCTAACCCTAGGCAGATAAATCAGCCTAGGTATAGGGATGGTGCCAAGGAAAAAGCTGTGAAAGCTGCCATGTTGTTGCACTTTTGTACTCCCCTTGGGATGCCTTGAACAGCTGCAGTGTGCCTGGAGCCAGGGGCTTCCTAGTTTTAAAAATCCTAGCCCTAGGCCTAAGCCTAACAGTAACCCTGGGAAGGTAAATCAGCCTGGTGTTAGGCCTCTTGCCAAGGAAAAAGCCGTGAAAGCAGCCATGTTGTGGCACTTTTGCACTCCCTTTTGGATGCCTTTCACAGCTCCAGTGTGCCTGGAACTCAGGGCTTCCTGCTTTTAAAAATCCTAGCCCTAGGCCGAACCCCAACCCTAAGACGAGAAAGGCAAATCAGCCAGGAATTAGGCATGTCCCCAAGGAAAAAGCTGTGGAGGCAGGCATGTTGTGGTACTTTTGCGCTCTTCTTGGCTAGTCCTTCGCAGCTGCTGTGTTCTTGGAACTCAGGGCTTTCTGGTTAATAGAACCCTTACCCTAGGCGTAACTCAAACCTTAACCCTAGGAAGGAAAATCAGCCTATGGTTCGGGATGGTCTCATGGAAATATCAGTGGTGGCAGCCAAGTTGCGTCACTTTTGCGCTCCCCTTGGGATGCCTTTTGCAGCTGCAGTGTGCCTGGAGCCCAGGGCTTCCTGGTTTTAAAAGTCCTAGGCCTAAGCCTAACAGTAACCCTAGGAAGGTAAATCAGCCGGGTATTAGGGTTCTTCCTAAGGGAAAAGCCGTGAAAGCAGCCATGTTGTGGCACTTCTGCACTCCCTTTGGGATGCCTTTGGCAGATGAAGTAAGCCTGGAACTCAGGGCTTCCTGGTTAAAAAAATTCAAGCCCTAGGCTGAACCCTAACCCTAACCCTAGGCAGATAAATCAGCCTAGGTATAGGGATGGTGCCAAGGAAAAAGCTGTGAAAGCTGCCATGTTGTTGCATTTTGTACTCCCCTTGGGATGCCTTGAACAGCTGCAGTGTGCCTGGAGCTAAGGGCTTCCTAGTTTTAAAAATCCTAGCCCTAGGCCTAAGCCTAACAGTAACCCTGGGAAAGTATGTCAGCCTGGTGTTAGGCTTCTTGCCAAGGAAAAAGCCGTGAAAGCAGCCATGTTGTGGCACTTTTGCACTCCCTTTTGGATGCCTTTCACAGCTCCAGTGTGCCTGGAACTCAGGGCTTCCTGCTTTTAAAAATCCTAGCCCTAGGCCGAACCCCAACCCTAAGACGAGAAAGGCAAATCAGCCAGGAATTAGGCATGTCCCCAAGGAAAAAGCTGTGGAGGCAGGCATGTTGTGGTACTTTTGCGCTCTTCTTGGCTAGTCCTTCGCAGCTGCTGTGTTCTTGGAACTCAGGGCTTTCTGGTTAATAGAACCCTTACCCTAGGCGTAACTCAAACCTTAACCCTAGGAAGGAAAATCAGCCTATGGTTCGGGATGGTCTCATGGAAATATCAGTGGTGGCAGCCAAGTTGCGTCACTTTTGCGCTCCCCTTGGGATGCCTTTTGCAGCTGCAGTGTGCCTGGAGCCCAGGGCTTCCTGGTTTTAAAAGTCCTAGGCCTAAGCCTAACAGTAACCCTAGGAAGGTAAATCAGCCGGGTATTAGGGTTCTTCCTAAGGGAAAAGCCGTGAAAGCAGCCATGTTGTGGCACTTCTGCACTCCCTTTGGGATGCCTTTGGCAGATGAAGTAAGCCTGGAACTCAGGGCTTCCTGGTTAAAGAAATCCAAGCCCTAGGCTGAAGCCTAACCCTAACCCTAGGCAGATAAATCAGCCTAGGTATAGGGATGGTGCCAAGGAAAAAGCTGTGAAAGCTGCCATGTTGTTGCACTTTTGTACTCCCCTTGGGATGCCTTGAACAGCTGCAGTGTGCCTGGAGCCCAGGGCTTCCTAGTTTCAAAAATCCTAGCCCTAGGCCTAAGCCTAACAGTAACCCTGGGAAAGTAAATCAGCCTGATGTTAGGCTTCTTGCCAAGGAAAAAGCCGTGAAAGCAGCCATGTTGTGGCACTTTTGCACTCCCTTTTGGATGCCTTTCACAGCTCCAGTGTGCCTGGAACTCAGGGCTTCCTGCTTTTAAAAATCCTAGCCCTAGGCCGAACCCCAACCCTAAGACGAGAAAGGCAAATCAGCCAGGAATTAGGCATGTCCCCAAGGAAAAAGCTGTGGAGGCAGGCATGTTGTGGTACTTTTGCGCTCTTCTTGGGTAGTCCTTCACAGCTGCTGTGTTCTTGGAACTCAGGGCTTTCTGGTTAATAGAACCCTTACCCTAGGCGTAACTCAAACCTTAACCCTAGGAAGGAAAATCAGCCTATGTTTCGGGATGGTCTCATGGAAATATCAGTGGTGGCAGCCAAGTTGCGTCACTTTTGCGCTCCCCTTGGGATGCCTTTTGCAGCTGCAGTGTGCCTGGAGCCCAAGGCTTCCTGGTTTTAAAAGTCCTAGGCCTAAGCCTAACAGTAACCCTAGGAAGGTAAATCAGCCGGGTATTAGGGTTCTTCCTAAGGGAAAAGCCGTGAAAGCAGCCATGTTGTGGCACTTCTGCACTCCCTTTGGGATGCCTTTGGCAGATGAAGTAAGCCTGGAACTCAGGGCTTCCTGGTTAAAGAAATCCAAGCCCTAGGCTGAACTCTAACCCTAACCCTAGGCAGATAAATCAGCCTAGGTATAGGGATGGTGCCAAGGAAAAAGCTGTGAAAGCTGCCATGTTGTTGCACTTTTGTACTCCCCTTGGGATGCCTTGAACAGCTGCAGTGTGCCTGGAGCCCAGCGCTTCCTAGTTTCAAAAATCCTAGCCCTAGGCCTAAGCCTAACAGTAACCCTGGGAAAGTAAATCAGCCTGATGTTAGGCGTCTTGCCAAGGAAAAAGCCATGAAAGCAGCCATGTTGTGGCACTTTTGCACTCCCTTTTGGATGCCTTTCACAGCTCCAGTGTGCCTGGAACTCAGGGCTTCCTGCTTTTAAAAATCCTAGCCCTAGGCCGAACCCCAACCCTAAGACGAGAAAGGCAAATCAGCCAGGAATTAGGCATGTCCCCAAGGAAAAAAGCTGTGGAGGCAGGCATGTTGTGGTACTTTTGCGCTCTTCTTGGCTAGTCCTTCGCAGCTGCTGTGTTCTTGGAACTCAGGGCTTTCTGGTTAATAGAACCCTTACCCTAGGCGTAACTCAACCTTAACCCTAGGAAGGAAAATCAGCCTATGGTTCGGGATGGTCTCATGGAAATATCAGTGGTGGCAGCCAAGTTGCGTCACTTTTGCGCTCCCCCTTGGGATGCCTTTTGCAGCTGCAGTGTGCCTGGAGCCCAGGGCTTCCTGGTTTTAAAAGTCCTAGGCCTAAGCCTAACAGTAACCCTAGGAAGGTAAATCAGCCGGGTATTAGGGTTCTTCCTAAGGGAAAAGCCGTGAAAGCAGCCATGTTGTGGCACTTCTGCACTCCCTTTGGGATGCCTTTGGCAGATGAAGTAAGCCTGGAACTCAGGGCTTCCTGGTTAAAGAAATCCAAGCCCTAGGCTGAACTCTAACCTAACCCTAGGCAGATAAATCAGCCTAGGTATAGGGATGGTGCCAAGGAAAAAGCTGTGAAAGCTGCCATGTTGTTGCACTTTTGTACTCCCCTTGGGATGCCTTGAACAGCTGCAGTGTTCTTGGAGTTAAGGGTTTCCTAGTTTCAAAAATCCTAGCCCTAGGCCTAAGCCTAACAGTAACCCTGGAAAGTAAATCAGCCTGATGTTAGGCTTCTTGCCAAGGAAAAAGCCGTGAAAGCAGCCATGTTGTGGCACTTTTGCACTCCCTTTTGGATGCCTTTCACAGCTCCAGTGTGCCTGGAACTCAGGGCTTCCTGCTTTTAAAAATCCTAGCCCTAGGCCGAACCCCAACCCTAAGACGAGAAAGGCAAATCAGCCAGGAATTAGGCATGTCCCCAAGGAAAAAAGCTGTGGAGGCAGGCATGTTGTGGTACTTTTGCGCTCTTCTTGGCTAGTCCTTCGCAGCTGCTGTGTTCTTGGAACTCAGGGCTTTCTGGTTAATAGAACCCTTACCCTAGGCGTAACTCAAACCTTAACCCTAGGAAGGAAAATCAGCCTATGGTTCGGGATGGTCTCATGGAAATATCAGTGGTGGCAGCCAAGTTGCGTCACTTTTGCGCTCCCCTTGGGATGCCTTTTGCAGCTGCAGTGTGCCTGGAGCCCAGGGCTTCCTGGTTTAAAAGTCCTAGGCCTAAGCCTAACAGTAACCCTAGGAAGGTAAATCAGCCGGGTATTAGGGTTCTTCCTAAGGGAAAAGCCGTGAAAGCAGCCATGTTGTGGCACTTCTGCACTCCCTTTGGGATGCCTTTGGCAGATGAAGTAAGCCTGGAACTCAGGGCTTCCTGGTTAAAGAAATCCAAGCCCTAGGCTGAACTCTAACCCTAACCCTAGGCAGATAAATCAGCCTAGGTATAGGGATGGTGCCAAGGAAAAAGCTGTGAAAGCTGCATGTTGTTGCACTTTTGTACTCCCCTTGGGATGCCTTGAACAGCTGCAGTGTTCCTGGAGCTAAGGGCTTCCTAGTTTCAAAAATCCTAGCCCTAGGCCTAAGCCTAACAGTAACCCTGGAAAGTAAATCAGCCTGATGTAGGCTTCTTGCCAAGGAAAAAGCCGTGAAAGCAGCCATGTTTGTGGCACTTTTGCACTCCCTTTTGGATGCCTTTCACAGCTCCAGTGTGCCTGGAACTCAGGGCTTCCTGCTTTTAAAAATCCTAGCCCTAGGCCGAACCCCAACCCTAAGACGAGAAAGGCAAATCAGCCAGGAATTAGGCATGTCCCCAAGGAAAAAGCTGTGGAGGCAGGCATGTTGTGGTACTTTTGCGCTCTTCTTGGGTAGTCCTTCGCAGCTGCTGTGTTCTTGGAACTCAGGGCTTTCTGGTTAATAGAACCCTTACCCTAGGCGTAAACTCAAACCTTAACCCTAGGAAGGAAAATCAGCCTATGGTTCGGGATGGTCTCATGGAAATATCAGTGGTGGCAGCCAAGTTGCGTCACTTTTGCGCTCCCCTTGGGATGCCTTTTGCAGCTGCAGTGTGCCTGGAGCCCAGGGCTTCCTGGTTTTAAAAGTCCTAGGCCTAAGCCTAACAGTAACCCTAGGAAGGTAAATCAGCCGGGTATTAGGTTCTTCCTAAGGGAAAAAGCCGTGAAAGCAGCCATGTTGTGGCACTTCTGCACTCCCTTTGGGATGCCTTTGGCAGATGAAGTAAGCCTGGAACTCAGGCTTCCTGGTTAAAGAAATCCAAGCCCTAGGCTGAACCCTAACCCTAACCCTAGGCAGATAAATCAGCCTAGGTATAGGGATGGTGCCAAGGAAAAAGCTGTGAAAGCTGCCATGTTGTTGCACTTTTGTACTCCCCTTGGGATGCCTTGAACAGCTGCAGTGTGCCTGGAGCCCAGGGCTTCCTAGTTTCAAATATCCTAGCCCTAGGCCTAAGCCTAACAGTAACCCTGGGAAAGTAAATCAGCCTGGTGTAGGCTTCTTGCCAAGGAAAAAGCCGTGAAAGCAGCCATGTTGTGGCACTTTTGCACTCCCTTTTGGATGCCTTTCACAGCTCCAGTGTGCCTGGAACTCAGGGCTTCCTGCTCTTAAAAATCCTAGCCCTAGGCCGAACCCCAACCCTAAGATGAGAAAGGCAAATCAGCCAGGAATTAGGCATGTCCCCAAGGAAAAAGCTGTGGAGGCAGGCATGTTGTGCTACTTTTGCGCTCTTCTTGGCTAGTCCTTCGCAGCTGCTGTGTTCTTGGAACTCAGGGCTTTCTGTTTAATAGAGCCCTTACCCTAGGCGTAACTCAAACCTTAACCCGAGGAAGGAAAATCAGCCTATGGTTCGGGATGGTCTCATGGAAATATCAGTGGTGGCAGCCAAGTTGCGTCACTTTTGCGCTCCCCTTGGGATGCCTTTTGCAGCTGCAGTGTGCCTGGAGCCCAGGGCTTCCTGGTTTTAAAAGTCCTAGGCCTAAGCCTAGCAGTAACCCTAGGAAGGTAAATCAGCCGGGTATTAGGGTTCTTCCTAGGGAAAAGCCGTGAAAGCAGCCATGTTGTGGCACTTCTGCACTCCCTTTGGGATGCCTTTGGCAGATGAAGTAAGCCTGGAACTCAGGGCTTCCTGGTAAGAAATCCAAGCCCTAGGCTGAACCCTAACCCTAACCCTAGGCAGATAAATCAGCCTAGGTATAGGGATGGTGCCAAGGAAAAAGCTGTGAAAGCTGCCATGTTGTTGCACTTTTGTACTCCCCTTGGGATGCCTTGAACAGCTGCAGTGTGCCTGGAGCTAAGGGCTTCCTAGTTTTCAAAAATCCTAGCCCTAGGCCTAAGCCTAACAGTAACCCTGGGAAGGTAAATCAGCCTGGTGTTAGGCGTCTTGCCAAGGAAAAAGCCGTGAAAGCAGCCATGTTGTGGCACTTTTGCACTCCCTTTTGGATGCCTTTCACAGCTGCAGTGTGCCTGGAACTCAGGGCTTCCTGCTTTTAAAAATCCTAGCCCTAGGCCGAACCCCAAACCTAAGACGAGAAAGGCAAATCAGCCAGGAATTAGGCATGTCCCCAAGGAAAAAGCTGTGGAGGCAGGCATGTTGTGCTACTTTTGCGCTCTTCTTGGGTAGTCCTTCGCAGCTGCTGTGTTCTTGAACTCAGGGCTTTCTGGTTAATAGAGCCCTTACCCTAGGCGTAACTCAAACCTTAACCCTAGGAAGGGAAAATCAGCCTATGGTTCCGGATGGTCTCATGGAAATATCAGTGGTGGCAGCCAAGTTGCGTCACTTTTGCGCTCCCCTTGGGATGCCTTTGCAGCTGCAGTGTGCCTGGAGCCCAGGGCTTCCTGGTTTTAAAAGTCCTAGGCCTAAGCCTAACAGTAACCCTAGGAAGGTAAATCAGCCGGGTATTAGGGTTCTTCCTAAGGGAAAAGCCGTGAAAGCAGCCATGTGTGGCACTTCTGCACTCCCTTTGGGATGCCTTTGGCAGATGAAGTAAGCCTGGAACTCAGGGCTTCCTGGTTAAAGAAATCCAAGCCCTACGCTGAAGCCTAACCCTAACCCTAGGCAGATAAATCAGCCTAGGTATAGGGATGGTGCCAAGGAAAAAGCTGTGAAAGCTGCCATGTTGTTGCACTTTTGTACTCCCCTTGGGTGCCTTGAACAGCTGCAGTGTGCCTGGAGCCCAGGGCTTCCTAGTTTCAAAAATCCTAGCCCTAGGCCTAAGCCTAACAGTAACCCTGGGAAAGTATGTCAGCCTGGTGTTAGGCTTCTTGCCAAGGAAAAAGCCGTGAAAGCAGCCATGCTGTGGCACTTTTGCACTCCCCTTTTGGATGCCTTTCACAGCTGCAGTGTGCCTGGAACTCAGGGCTTCCTGCTCTTAAAAATCCTAGCCCTAGGCCGAACCCCAACCCTAAGACGAGAAAGGCAAATCAGCCAGGAATTAGGCATGTCCCCAAGGAAAAAGCTGTGGAGGCAGGCATGTTGTGGTACTTTTGCGCTCTTCTTGCTAGTCCTTCGCAGCTGCTGTGTTCTTGGAACTCAGGGCTTTCTGTTTAATAGAGCCCTTACCCTAGGCGTAACTCAAACCTTAACCCTAGAAGGAAAATCAGCCTATGGTTCGGGATGGTCTCATGGAAATATCAGTGGTTGGCAGCCAAGTTGCGTCACTTTTGCGCTCCCCTTGGGATGCCTTTTGCAGCTGCAGTGTGCCTGGAGCCCAGGGCTTCCTGGTTTAAAAGTCCTAGGCGGCCTAAGCCTAGCAGTAACCCTAGGAAGGTAAATCAGCCGGGTATTAGGGTTCTTCCTAAGGGAAAAGCCGTGAAAGCAGCCATGTTGTGGCACTTCTGCACTCCCTTTGGGATGCCTTTGGCAGATGAAGTAAGCCTGGAACTCAGGGCTTCCTGGTTAAAGAAATCCAAGCCCTAGGCTGAACCCTAACCCTAACCCTAGGCAGATAAATCAGCCTAGGTATAGGGATGGTGCCAAGGAAAAAGCTGTGAAAGCTGCCATGTTGTTGCACTTTTGTACTCCCCTTGGGATGCCTTGAACAGCTGCAGTGTGCCTGGAGCTAAGGGCTTCCTAGTTTCAAAAATCCTAGCCCTAGGCCTAAGCCTAACAGTAACCCTGGGAAGGTAAATCAGCCTGGTGTTAGGCGTCTTGCCAAGGAAAAAGCCGTGAAAGCAGCCATGTTGTGGCACTTTTGCACTCCCTTTTGGATGCCTTTCACAGCTCCAGTGTGCCTGGAACTCAGGGCTTCCTGCTTTTAAAAATCCTAGCCCTAGGCCGAACCCCAAACCTAAGACGAGAAAGGCAAATCAGCCAGGAATTAGGCATGTCCCCAAGGAAAAAGCTGTGGAGGCAGGCATGTTGTGGTACTTTTGCGCTCTTCTTGGGTAGTCCTTCGCAGCTGCTGTGTTCTTGGAACTCAGGGCTTTCTGGTTAATAGAGCCCTTACCCTAGGCGTAACTCAAACCTTAACCCTAGGAAGGAAAATCAGCCTATGGTTCGGGATGGTCTCATGGAAATATCAGTGGTGGCAGCCAAGTTGCGTCACTTTTGCGCTCCCCTTGGGATGCCTTTTGCAGCTGCAGTGTGCCTGGAGCCCAGGGCTTCCTGGTTTTAAAAGTCCTAGGCCTAAGCCTAACAGTAACCCTAGGAAGGTAAATCAGCCGGGTATTAGGGTTCTTCCTAAGGGAAAAGCCGTGAAAGCAGCCATGTTGTGGCACTTCTGCACTCCCTTTGGGATGCCTTTGGCAGATGAAGTAAGCCTGGAACTCAGGGCTTCCTGGTTAAAGAAATCCAAGCCCTACGCTGAAGCCTAACCCTAACCCTAGGCAGATAAATCAGCCTAGGTATAGGGATGGTGCCAAGGAAAAAGCTGTGAAAGCTGCCATGTTGTTGCACTTTTGTACTCCCCTTGGGATGCCTTGAACAGCTGCAGTGTGCCTGGAGCCCAGGGCTTCCTAGTTTCAAAAATCCTAGCCCTAGGCCTAAGCCTAACAGTAACCCTGGGAAAGTATGTCAGCCTGGTGTTAGGCTTCTTGCCAAGGAAAAAGCCGTGAAAGCAGCCATGTTGTGGCACTTTTGCACTCCCTTTTGGATGCCTTTCACAGCTGCAGTGTGCCTGGAACTCAGGGCTTCCTGCTTTTAAAAATCCTAGCCCTAGGCCGAACCCCAACCCTAAGACGAGAAAGGCAAATCAGCCAGGAATTAGGCATGTCTCCTAGGAAAAAGCTGTGGAGGCAGGCATGTTGTGGTACTTTTGCGCTCTTCTTGGCTAGTCCTTCGCAGCTGCTGTGTTCTTGGAACTCAGGGCTTTCTGGTTAATAGAACCCTTACCCTAGGCGTAACTCAAACCTTAACCCTAGGAAGGAAAATCAACCTATGGTTCGGGATGGTCTCATGGAAATATCAGTGGTGGCAGCCAAGTTGCGTCACTTTTGCGCTCCCCTTGGGATGCCTTTTGCAGCTGCAGTGTGCCTGGAGCCAGGGCTTCCTGGTTTTAAAAGTCCTAGGCCTAAGCCTAGCAGTAACCCTAGGAAGGTAAATCAGCCGGGTATTAGGGTTCTTCCTAAGGGAAAAGCCGTGAAAGCAGCCATGTTGTGGCACTTCTGCACTCCCTTTGGGATGCCTTTGGCAGATGAAGTAAGCCTGGAACTCAGGGCTTCCTGGTTAAAGAAATCCAAGCCCTAGGCTGAAGCCTAACCCTAACCCTAGGCAGATAAATCAGCCTAGGTATAGGGATGGTGCCAAGGAAAAAGCTGTGAAAGCTGCCATGTTGTTGCACTTTTGTACTCCCCTTGGGATGCCTTGAACAGCTGCAGTGTGCCTGGAGCTATGGGCTTCCTAGTTTCAAAAATCCTAGCCCTAGGCCTAAGCCTAACAGTAACCCTGGGAAGGTAAATCAGCCTGGTGTTAGGCGTCTTGCCAAGGAAAAAGCCGTGAAAGCAGCCATGTTGTGGCACTTTTGCACTCCCTTTTGGATGCCTTTCACAGCTCCAGTGTGCCTGGAACTCAGGGCTTCCTGATTTTAAAAATCCTAGCCCTAGGCCGAACCCCAAACCTAAGATGGGAAAGGCAAATCAGCCAGGAATTAGGCATGTCCCCAAGGAAAAAGCTGTGGAGGCAGGCATGTTGTGGTACTTTTGCGCTCTTCTTGGCTAGTCCTTCGCAGCTGCTGTGTTCTTGGAACTCAGGGCTTTCTGGTTAATAGAACCCTTACCCTAGGCGTAACTCAAACCTTAACCCTAGGAAGGAAAATCAACCTATGGTTCGGGATGGTCTCATGGAAATATCAGTGGTGGCAGCCAAGTTGCATCACTTTTGCGCTCCCCTTGGGATGACTTTTGCAGCTGCAGTGTGCCTGGAGCCCAGGGCTTCCTGGTTTTAAAAGTCCTAGGCCTAAGCCTAGCAGTAACCCTAGGAAGGTAAATCAGCTGGGTATTAGGGTTCTTCCTAAGGGAAAAGCCGTGAAAGCAGCCATGTTGTGGCACTTCTGCACTCCCTTTGGGATGCCTTTGGCAGATGAAGTAAGCCTGGAACTCAGGGCTTCCTGGTTAAAGAAATCCAAGCCCTAGGCTGAACCCTAACCCTAACCCTAGGCAGATAAATCAGCCTAGGTATAGGGATGGTGCCAAGGAAAAAGCTGTGAAAGCTGCCATGTTGTTGCACTTTTGTACTCCCCTTGGGATGCCTTGAACAGCTGCAGTGTGCCTGGAGCCCAGGGCTTCCTAGTTTCAAAAATCCTAGCCCTAGGCCTAAGCCTAACAGTAACCCTGGGAAAGTATGTCAGCCTGGTGTTAGGCTTCTTGCCAAGGAAAAAGCCGTGAAAGCAGCCATGTTGTGGCACTTTTGCACTCCCTTTTGGATGCCTTTCACAGCTGCAGTGTGCCTGGAACTCAGGGCTTCCTGCTTTTAAAAATCCTAGCCCTAGGCCGAACCCCAACCCTAAGACGAGAAAGGCAAATCAGCCAGGAATTAGGCATGTCCCCAAGGAAAAAGCTGTGGAGGCAGGCATGTTGTGGTACTTTTGCGCTCTTCTTGGCTAGTCCTTCGCAGCTGCTGTGTTCTTGCAACTCAGGGCTTTCTGGTTAATAGAACCCTTACCCTAGGCGTAACTCAAACCTTAACCCTAGGAAGGAAAATCAACCTATGGTTCGGGATGGTCTCATGGAAATATCAGTGGTGGCAGCCAAGTTGCGTCACTTTTGCGCTCCCCTTGGGATGCCTTTTGCAGCTGCAGTGTACCTGGAGCCCAGGGCTTCCTGGTTTTAAAAGTCCTAGGCCTAAGCCTAACAGTAACCCTAGGAAGGTAAATCAGCCGGGTATTAGGGTTCTTCCTAAGGGAAAAGCCGTGAAAGCAGCCATGTTGTGGCACTTCTGCACTCCCTTTGGGATGCCTTTGGCAGATGAAGTAAGCCTGGAACTCAGGGCTTCCTGGTTAAAGAAATCCAAGCCCTAGGCTGAACCCTAACCCTAACCCTAGGCAGATAAATCAGCCTAGGTATAGGGATGGTGCCAAGGAAAAAGCTGTGAAAGCTGCCATGTTGTTGCACTTTTGTACTCCCCTTGGGATGCCTTGAACAGCTGCAGTGTGCCTGGAGCCCAGGGCTTCCTAGTTTCAAATATCCTAGCCCTAGGCCTAAGCCTAACAGTAACCCTGGGAAAGTATGTCAGCCTGGTGTTAGGCTTCTTGCCAAGGAAAAAGCCGTGAAAGCAGCCATGTTGTGGCACTTTTGCACTCCCTTTTGGATGCCTTTCACAGCTCCAGTGTGCCTGGAACTCAGGGCTTCCTGCTTTTAAAAATCCTAGCCCTAGGCCGAACCCCAACCCTAAGACGAGAAAGGCAAATCAGCCAGGAATTAGGCATGTCCCCAAGGAAAAAGCTGTGGAGGCAGGCATGTTGTGGTACTTTTGCGCTCTTCTTGGCTAGTCCTTCGCAGCTGCTGTGTTCTTGGAACTCAGGGCTTTCTGGTTAATAGAGCCCTTACCCTAGGCGTAACTCAAACCTTAACCCTAGGAAGGAAAATCAACCTATGGTTCGGGATGGTCTCATGGAAATATCAGTGGTGGCAGCCAAGTTGCGTCACTTTTGCGCTCCCCTTGGGATGCCTTTTGCAGCTGCAGTGTACCTGGAGCCCAGGGCTTCCTGGTTTTAAAAGTCCTAGGCCTAAGCCTAACAGTAACCCTAGGAAGGTAAATCAGCCGGGTATTAGGGTTCTTCCTAAGGGAAAAGCCGTGAAAGCAGCCATGTTGTGGCACTTCTGCACTCCCTTTGGGATGCCTTTGGCAGATGAAGTAAGCCTGGAACTCAGGGCTTCCTGGTTAAAGAAATCCAAGCCCTACGCTGAACCCTAACCTAACCCTAGGCAGATAAATCAGCCTAGGTATAGGGATGGTGCCAAGGAAAAAGCTGTGAAAGCTGCCATGTTGTTGCACTTTTGTACTCCCCTTGGGATGCCTTGAACAGCTGCAGTGTGCCTGGAGCCCAGGGCTTCCTAGTTTCAAAAATCCTAGCCCTAGGCCTAAGCCTAACAGTAACCCTGGGAAGGTAAATCAGCCTGGTGTTAGGCGTCTTGCCAAGGAAAAAGCCGTGAAAGCAGCCATGTTGTGGCACTTTTGCACTCCCTTTTGGATGCCTTTCACAGCTCCAGTGTGCCTGGAACTCAGGGCTTCCTGCTTTTAAAAATCCTAGCCCTAGGCCGAACCCCAACCCTAAGACGAGAAAGGCAAATCAGCCAGGAATTAGGCATGTCCCCAAGGAAAAAGCTGTGGAGGCAGGCATGTTGTGGTACTTTTGCGCTCTTCTTGGCTAGTCCTTCGCAGCTGCTGTGTTCTTGGAACTCAGGGCTTTCTGGTTAATAGAGCCCTTACCCTAGGCGTAACTCAAACCTTAACCCTAGGAAGGAAAATCAACCTATGGTTCGGGATGGTCTCATGGAAATATCAGTGGTGGCAGCCAAGTTGCGTCACTTTTGCGCTCCCCTTGGGATGCCTTTTGCAGCTGCAGTGTACCTGGAGCCCAGGGCTTCCTGGTTTTAAAAGTCCTAGGCCTAAGCCTAACAGTAACCCTAGGAAGGTAAATCAGCCGGGTATTAGGGTTCTTCCTAAGGGAAAAGCCGTGAAAGCAGCCATGTTGTGGCACTTCTGCACTCCCTTTGGGATGCCTTTGGCAGATGAAGTAAGCCTGGAACTCAGGGCTTCCTGGTTAAAGAAATCCAAGCCCTACGCTGAACCCTAACCTAACCCTAGGCAGATAAATCAGCCTAGGTATAGGGATGGTGCCAAGGAAAAAGCTGTGAAAGCTGCCATGTTGTTGCACTTTTGTACTCCCCTTGGGATGCCTTGAACAGCTGCAGTGTGCCTGGAGCCCAGGGCTTCCTAGTTTCAAAAATCCTAGCCCTAGGCCTAAGCCTAACAGTAACCCTGGGAAGGTAAATCAGCCTGGTGTTAGGCGTCTTGCCAAGGAAAAAGCCGTGAAAGCAGCCATGTTGTGGCACTTTTGCACTCCCTTTTGGATGCCTTTCACAGCTCCAGTGTGCCTGGAACTCAGGGCTTCCTGCTTTTAAAAATCCTAGCCCTAGGCCGAACCCCAACCCTAAGACGAGAAAGGCAAATCAGCCAGGAATTAGGCATGTCCCCAAGGAAAAAGCTGTGGAGGCAGGCATGTTGTGGTACTTTTGCGCTCTTCTTGGCTAGTCCTTCGCAGCTGCTGTGTTCTTGGAACTCAGGGCTTTCTGGTTAATAGAACCCTTACCCTAGGCGTAACTCAAACCTTAACCCTAGGAAGGAAAATCAGCCTATGGTTCGGGATGGTCTCATGGAAATATCAGTGGTGGCAGCCAAGTTGCGTCACTTTTGCGCTCCCCTTGGGATGCCTTTTGCAGCTGCAGTGTGCCTGGAGCCCAGGGCTTCCTGGTTTTAAAAGTCCTAGGCCTAAGCCTAACAGTAACCCTAGGAAGGTAAATCAGCCGGGTATTAGGGTTCTTCCTAAGGGAAAAGCCGTGAAAGCAGCCATGTTGTGGCACTTCTGCACTCCCTTTGGGATGCCTTTGGCAGATGAAGTAAGCCTGGAACTCAGGGCTTCCTGGTTAAAGAAATCCAAGCCCTAGGCTGAACCCTAACCCTAACCCTAGGCAGATAAATCAGCCTAGGTATAGGGATGGTGCCAAGGAAAAAGCTGTGAAAGCTGCCATGTTGTTGCACTTTTGTACTCCCCTTGGGATGCCTTGAACAGCTGCAGTGTGCCTGGAGCCCAGGGCTTCCTAGTTTCAAAAATCCTAGCCCTAGGCCTAAGCCTAACAGTAACCCTGGGAAAGTAAGTCAGCCTGGTGTTAGGCTTCTTGCCAAGGAAAAAGCCGTGAAAGCAGCCATGTTGTGGCACTTTTGCACTCCCTTTTGGATGCCTTTCACAGCTCCAGTGTGCCTGGAACTCAGGGCTTCCTGCTTTTAAAAATCCTAGCCCTAGGCCGAACCCCAACCCTAAGACGAGAAAGGCAAATCAGCCAGGAATTAGGCATGTCCCCAAGGAAAAAGCTGTGGAGGCAGGCATGTTGTGGTACTTTTGCGCTCTTCTTGGCTAGTCCTTCGCAGCTGCTGTGTTCTTGGAACTCAGGGCTTTTTGGTTAATAGAGTCCTTACCCTAGGCGTAACTCAAACCTTAACCCTAGGAAGGAAAATCAACCTATGGTTCGGGATGGTCTCATGGAAATATCAGTGGTGGCAGCCAAGTTGCGTCACTTTTGCGCTCCCCTTGGGATGCCTTTCGCAGCTGCAGTGTGCCTGGAGCCCAGGGCTTCCTGGTTTTAAAAGTCCTAGGCCTAAGCCTAACAGTAACCCTAGGAAGGTAAATCAGCCGGGTATTAGGGTTCTTCCTAAGGGAAAAGCCATGAAAGCAGCCATGTTGTGGCACTTCTGCACTCCCTTTGGGATGCCTTTGGCAGATGAAGTAAGCCTGGAACTCAGGGCTTCCTGGTTAAAGAAATCCAAGCCCTAGGCTGAACCCTAACCCTAACCCTAGGCAGATAAATCAGCCTAGGTATAGGGATGGTGCCAAGGAAAAAGCTGTGAAAGCTGCCATGTTGTTGCACTTTTGTACTCCCCTTGGGATGCCTTTCGCAGCTGCAGTGTGCCTGGAGCCCAGGGCTTCCTGGTTTTAAAAGTCCTAGGCCTAAGCCTAACAGTAACCCTAGGAAGGTAAATCAGCCGGGTATTAGGGTTCTTCCTAAGGGAAAAGCCATGAAAGCAGCCATGTTGTGGCACTTCTGCACTCCCTTTGGGATGCCTTTGGCAGATGAAGTAAGCCTGGAACTCAGGGCTTCCTGGTTAAAGAAATCCAAGCCCTAGGCTGAACCCTAACCCTAACCCTAGGCAGATAAATCAGCCTAGGTATAGGGATGGTGCCAAGGAAAAAGCTGTGAAAGCTGCCATGTTGTTGCACTTTTGTACTCCCCTTGGGATGCCTTGAACAGCTGCAGTGTGCCTGGAGCCCAGGGCTTCCTAGTTTCAAAAATCCTAGCCCTAGGCCTAAGCCTAACAGTAACCCTGGGAAGGTAAATCAGCCTGGTGTTAGGCGTCTTGCCAAGGAAAAAGCCGTGAAAGCAGCCATGTTGTGGCACTTTTGCACTCCCTTTTGGATGCCTTTCACAGCTGCAGTGTGCCTGGAACTCAGGGCTTCCTGCTTTTAAAAATCCTAGCCCTAGGCCGAACCCCAACCCTAAGACGAGAAAGGCAAATCAGCCAGGAATTAGGCATGTCCCCAAGGAAAAAGCTGTGGAGGCAGGCATGTTGTGGTACTTTTGCGCTCTTCTTGGGTAGTCCTTCGCAGCTGCTGTGTTCTTGGAACTCAGGGCTTTCTGGTTAATAGAACCCTTACCCTAGGCGTAACTCAAACCTTAACCCTAGGAAGGAAAATCAGCCTATGTTTCGGGATGGTCTCATGGAAATATCAGTGGTGGCAGCCAAGTTGCGTCACTTTTGCGCTCCCCTTGGGATGCCTTTTGCAGCTGCAGTGTGCCTGGAGCCCAGGGCTTCCTGGTTTTAAAAGTCCTAGGCCTAAGCCTAACAGTAACCCTAGGAAGGTAAATCAGCCGGGTATTAGGGTTCTTCCTAAGGGAAAAGCCGTGAAAGCAGCCATGTTGTGGCACTTCTGCACTCCCTTTGGGATGCCTTTGGCAGATGAAGTAAGCCTGGAACTCAGGGCTTCCTGGTTAAAGAAATCCAAGCCCTAGGCTGAACCCTAACCCTAACCCTAGGCAGATAAATCAGCCTAGGTATAGGGATGGTGCCAAGGAAAAAGCTGTGAAAGCTGCCATGTTGTTGCACTTTTGTACTCCCCTTGGGATGCCTTGAACAGCTGCAGTGTGCCTGGAGCCCAGGGCTTCCTAGTTTCAAATATCCTAGCCCTAGGCCTAAGCCTAACAGTAACCCTGGGAAAGTATGTCAGCCTGGTGTTAGGCTTCTTGCCAAGGAAAAAGCCGTGAAAGCAGCCATGTTGTGGCACTTTTGCACTCCCTTTTGGATGCCTTTCACAGCTCCAGTGTGCCTGGAACTCAGGGCTTCCTGCTTTTAAAAATCCTAGCCCTAGGCCGAACCCCAACCCTAAGACGAGAAAGGCAAATCAGCCAGGAATTAGGCATGTCCCCAAGGAAAAAGCTGTGGAGGCAGGCATGTTGTGGTACTTTTGCGCTCTTCTTGGCTAGTCCTTCGCAGCTGCTGTGTTCTTGGAACTCAGGGCTTTCTGGTTAATAGAACCCTTACCCTAGGCGTAACTCAAACCTTAACCCTAGGAAGGAAAATCAACCTATGGTTCGGGATGGTCTCATGGAAATATCAGTGGTGGCAGCCAAGTTGCGTCACTTTTGCGCTCCCCTTGGGATGCCTTTTGCAGCTGCAGTGTACCTGGAGCCCAGGGCTTCCTGGTTTTAAAAGTCCTAGGCCTAAGCCTAACAGTAACCCTAGGAAGGTAAATCAGCCGGGTATTAGGGTTCTTCCTAAGGGAAAAGCCGTGAAAGCAGCCATGTTGTGGCACTTCTGCACTCCCTTTGGGATGCCTTTGGCAGATGAAGTAAGCCTGGAACTCAGGGCTTCCTGGTTAAAGAAATCCAAGCCCTAGGCTGAACCCTAACCCTAACCCTAGGCAGATAAATCAGCCTAGGTATAGGGATGGTGCCAAGGAAAAAGCTGTGAAAGCTGCCATGTTGTTGCACTTTTGTACTCCCCTTGGGATGCCTTGAACAGCTGCAGTGTGCCTGGAGCTAAGGGCTTCCTAGTTTCAAAAATCCTAGCCCTAGGCCTAAGCCTAACAGTAACCCTGGGAAGGTAAATCAGCCTGGTGTTAGGCGTCTTGCCAAGGAAAAAGCCGTGAAAGCAGCCATGTTGTGGCACTTTTGCACTCCCTTTTGGATGCCTTTCACAGCTCCAGTGTGCCTGGAACTCAGGGCTTCCTGCTTTTAAAAATCCTAGCCCTAGGCCGAACCCCAACCCTAAGACGAGAAAGGCAAATCAGCCAGGAATTAGGCATGTCCCCAAGGAAAAAGCTGTGGAGGCAGGCATGTTGTGGTACTTTTGCGCTCTTCTTGAGTAGTCCTTCGCAGCTGCTGTGTTCTTGGAACTCAGGGCTTTCTGGTTAATAGAACCCTTACCCTAGGCGTAACTCAAACCTTAACCCTAGGAAGGAAAATCAGCCTATGGTTCGGGATGGTCTCATGGAAATATCAGTGGTGGCAGCCAAGTTGCGTCACTTTTGCGCTCCCCTTGGGATGCCTTTTGCAGCTGCAGTGTGCCTGGAGCCCAGGGCTTCCTGGTTTTAAAAGTCCTAGGCCTAAGCCTAACAGTAACCCTAGGAAGGTAAATCAGCCGGGTATTAGGGTTCTTCCTAAGGGAAAAGCCGTGAAAGCAGCCATGTTGTGGCACTTCTGCACTCCCTTTGGGATGCCTTTGGCAGATGAAGTAAGCCTGGAACTCAGGGCTTCCTGGTTAAAGAAATCCAAGCCCTAGGCTGAACC
Source organism: Ammospiza caudacuta (assembly GCF_027887145.1). Taxonomy (NCBI): domain Eukaryota; kingdom Metazoa; phylum Chordata; class Aves; order Passeriformes; family Passerellidae; genus Ammospiza; species Ammospiza caudacuta. The sequence goes on along the minus strand of NW_026683127.1, from coordinate 644,985 downwards.
CTAACCCTAACCCTAGGCAGATAAATCAGCCTAGGTATAGGGATGGTGCCAAGGAAAAAGCTGTGAAAGCTGCCATGTTGTTGCACTTTTGTACTCCCCTTGGGATGCCTTGAACAGCTGCAGTGTGCCTGGAGCTAAGGGCTTCCTAGTTTCAAAAATCCTAGCCCTAGGCCTAAGCCTAACAGTAACCCTGGGAAAGTAAGTCAGCCTGGTGTTAGGCTTCTTGCCAAGGAAAAAGCCGTGAAAGCAGCCATGTTGTGGCACTTTTGCACTCCCTTTTGGATGCCTTTCACAGCTCCAGTGTGCCTGGAACTCAGGGCTTCCTGCTTTTAAAAATCCTAGCCCTAGGCCGAACCCCAACCCTAAGACGAGAAAGGCAAATCAGCCAGGAATTAGGCATGTCCCCAAGGAAAAAGCTGTGGAGGCAGGCATGTTGTGGTACTTTTGCGCTCTTCTTGGCTAGTCCTTCGCAGCTGCTGTGTTCTTGGAACTCAGGGCTTTTTGGTTAATAGAGTCCTTACCCTAGGCGTAACTCAAACCTTAACCCTAGGAAGGAAAATCAACCTATGGTTCGGGATGGTCTCATGGAAATATCAGTGGTGGCAGCCAAGTTGCGTCACTTTTGCGCTCCCCTTGGGATGCCTTTCGCAGCTGCAGTGTGCCTGGAGCCCAGGGCTTCCTGGTTTTAAAAGTCCTAGGCCTAAGCCTAACAGTAACCCTAGGAAGGTAAATCAGCCGGGTATTAGGGTTCTTCCTAAGGGAAAAGCCATGAAAGCAGCCATGTTGTGGCACTTCTGCACTCCCTTTGGGATGCCTTTGGCAGATGAAGTAAGCCTGGAACTCAGGGCTTCCTGGTTAAAGAAATCCAAGCCCTAGGCTGAACCCTAACCCTAACCCTAGGCAGATAAATCAGCCTAGGTATAGGGATGGTGCCAAGGAAAAAGCTGTGAAAGCTGCCATGTTGTTGCACTTTTGTACTCCCCTTGGGATGCCTTGAACAGCTGCAGTGTGCCTGGAGCCCAGGGCTTCCTAGTTTCAAAAATCCTAGCCCTAGGCCTAAGCCTAACAGTAACCCTGGGAAGGTAAATCAGCCTGGTGTTAGGCGTCTTGCCAAGGAAAAAGCCGTGAAAGCAGCCATGTTGTGGCACTTTTGCACTCCCTTTTGGATGCCTTTCACAGCTGCAGTGTGCCTGGAACTCAGGGCTTCCTGCTTTTAAAAATCCTAGCCCTAGGCCGAACCCCAACCCTAAGACGAGAAAGGCAAATCAGCCAGGAATTAGGCATGTCCCCAAGGAAAAAGCTGTGGAGGCAGGCATGTTGTGGTACTTTTGCGCTCTTCTTGGCTAGTCCTTCGCAGCTGCTGTGTTCTTGGAACTCAGGGCTTTCTGGTTAATAGAGCCCTTACCCTAGGCGTAACTCAAACCTTAACCCTAGGAAGGAAAATCAACCTATGGTTCGGGATGGTCTCATGGAAATATCAGTGGTGGCAGCCAAGTTGCGTCACTTTTGCGCTCCCCTTGGGATGCCTTTTGCAGCTGCAGTGTGCCTGGAGCCCAGGGCTTCCTGGTTTTAAAAGTCCTAGGCCTAAGCCTAACAGTAACCCTAGGAAGGTAAATCAGCCGGGTATTAGGGTTCTTCCTAAGGGAAAAGCCGTGAAAGCAGCCATGTTGTGGCACTTCTGCACTCCCTTTGGGATGCCTTTGGCAGATGAAGTAAGCCTGGAACTCAGGGCTTCCTGGTTAAAGAAATCCAAGCCCTAGGCTGAACCCTAACCCTAACCCTAGGCAGATAAATCAGCCTAGGTATAGGGATGGTGCCAAGGAAAAAGCTGTGAAAGCTGCCATGTTGTTGCACTTTTGTACTCCCCTTGGGATGCCTTGAACAGCTGCAGTGTGCCTGGAGCCCAGGGCTTCCTAGTTTCAAAAATCCTAGCCCTAGGCCTAAGCCTAACAGTAACCCTAGGAAGGTAAATCAGCCGGGTATTAGGGTTCTTCCTAAGGAAAAAGCCGTGAAAGCAGCCATGTTGTGGCACTTTTGCACTCCCTTTTGGATGCCTTTCACAGCTCCAGTGTGCCTGGAACTCAGGGCTTCCTGCTTTTAAAAATCCTAGCCCTAGGCCGAACCCCAACCCTAAGACGAGAAAGGCAAATCAGCCAGGAATTAGGCATGTCCCCAAGGAAAAAGCTGTGGAGGCAGGCATGTTGTGGTACTTTTGCGCTCTTCTTGGCTAGTCCTTCGCAGCTGCTGTGTTCTTGGAACTCAGGGCTTTCTGGTTAAGAGAACCCTTACCCTAGGCGTAACTCAAACCTTAACCCTAGGAAGGAAAATCAGCCTATGGTTCGGGATGGTCTCATGGAAATATCAGTGGTGGCAGCCAAGTTGCGTCACTTTTGCGCTCCCCTTGGGATGCCTTTTGCAGCTGCAGTGTGCCTGGAGCCCAGGGCTTCCTGGTTTTAAAAGTCCTAGGCCTAAGCCTAACAGTAACCCTAGGAAGGTAAATCAGCCGGGTATTAGGGTTCTTCCTAAGGGAAAAGCCGTGAAAGCAGCCATGTTGTGGCACTTCTGCACTCCCTTTGGGATGCCTTTGGCAGATGAAGTAAGCCTGGAACTCAGGGCTTCCTGGTTAAAGAAATCCAAGCCCTAGGCTGAACCCTAACCCTAACCCTAGGCAGATAAATCAGCCTAGGTATAGGGATGGTGCCAAGGAAAAAGCTGTGAAAGCTGCCATGTTGTTGCACTTTTGTACTCCCCTTGGGATGCCTTGAACAGCTGCAGTGTGCCTGGAGCCCAGGGCTTCCTAGTTTCAAAAATCCTAGCCCTAGGCCTAAGCCTAACAGTAACCCTGGGAAAGTATGTCAGCCTGGTGTTAGGCTTCTTGCCAAGGAAAAAGCCGTGAAAGCAGCCATGTTGTGGCACTTTTGCACTCCCTTTTGGATGCCTTTCACAGCTCCAGTGTGCCTGGAACTCAGGGCTTCCTGCTTTTAAAAATCCTAGCCCTAGGCCGAACCCCAACCCTAAGACGAGAAAGGCAAATCAGCCAGGAATTAGGCATGTCTCCAAGGAAAAAGCTGTGGAGGCAGGCATGTTGTGGTACTTTTGCGCTCTTCTTGGCTAGTCCTTCGCAGCTGCTGTGTTCTTGGAACTCAGGGCTTTCTGGTTAATAGAGCCCTTACCCTAGGCGTAACTCAAACCTTAACCCTAGGAAGGAAAATCAACCTATGGTTCGGGATGGTCTCATGGAAATATCAGTGGTGGCAGCCAAGTTGCGTCACTTTTGCGCTCCCCTTGGGATGCCTTTTGCAGCTGCAGTGTGCCTGGAGCCCAGGGCTTCCTGGTTTTAAAAGTCCTAGGCCTAAGCCTAACAGTAACCCTAGGAAGGTAAATCAGCCGGGTATTAGGGTTCTTCCTAAGGGAAAAGCCGTGAAAGCAGCCATGTTGTGGCACTTCTGCACTCCCTTTGGGATGCCTTTGGCAGATGAAGTAAGCCTGGAACTCAGGGCTTCCTGGTTAAAGAAATCCAAGCCCTAGGCTGAACCCTAACCCTAACCCTAGGCAGATAAATCAGCCTAGGTATAGGGATGGTGCCAAGGAAAAAGCTGTGAAAGCTGCCATGTTGTTGCACTTTTGTACTCCCCTTGGGATGCCTTGAACAGCTGCAGTGTGCCTGGAGCCCAGGGCTTCCTAGTTTCAAAAATCCTAGCCCTAGGCCTAAGCCTAACAGTAACCCTGGGAAGGTAAATCAGCCTGGTGTTAGGCGTCTTGCCAAGGAAAAAGCCGTGAAAGCAGCCATGTTGTGGCACTTTTGCACTCCCTTTTGGATGCCTTTCACAGCTGCAGTGTGCCTGGAACTCAGGGCTTCCTGCTTTTAAAAATCCTAGCCCTAGGCCGAACCCCAACCCTAAGACGAGAAAGGCAAATCAGCCAGGAATTAGGCATGTCCCCAAGGAAAAAGCTGTGGAGGCAGGCATGTTGTGGTACTTTTGCGCTCTTCTTGGCTAGTCCTTCGCAGCTGCTGTGTTCTTGGAACTCAGGGCTTTCTGGTTAATAGAACCCTTACCCTAGGCGTAACTCAAACCTTTACCCTAGGAAGGAAAATCAGCCTATGGTTCGGGATGGTCTCATGGAAATATCAGTGGTGGCAGCCAAGTTGCGTCACTTTTGCGCTCCCCTTGGGATGCCTTTTGCAGCTGCAGTGTGCCTGGAGCCCAGGGCTTCCTGGTTTTAAAAGTCCTAGGCCTAAGCCTAACAGTAACCCTAGGAAGGTAAATCAGCCGGGTATTAGGGTTCTTCCTAAGGGAAAAGCCGTGAAAGCAGCCATGTTGTGGCACTTCTGCACTCCCTTTGGGATGCCTTTGGCAGATGAAGTAAGCCTGGAACTCAGGGCTTCCTGGTTAAAGAAATCCAAGCCCTAGGCTGAACCCTAACCCTAACCCTAGGCAGATAAATCAGCCTAGGTATAGGGATGGTGCCAAGGAAAAAGCTGTGAAAGCTGCCATGTTGTTGCACTTTTGTACTCCCCTTGGGATGCCTTGAACAGCTGCAGTGTGCCTGGAGCCCAGGGCTTCCTAGTTTCAAAAATCCTAGCCCTAGGCCTAAGCCTAACAGTAACCCTGGGAAGGTAAATCAGCCTGGTGTTAGGCGTCTTGCCAAGGAAAAAGCCGTGAAAGCAGCCATGTTGTGGCACTTTTGCACTCCCTTTTGGATGCCTTTCACAGCTCCAGTGTGCCTGGAACTCAGGGCTTCCTGCTTTTAAAAATCCTAGCCCTAGGCCGAACCCCAACCCTAAGACGAGAAAGGCAAATCAGCCAGGAATTAGGCATGTCCCCAAGGAAAAAGCTGTGGAGGCAGGCATGTTGTGGTACTTTTGCGCTCTTCTTGGCTAGTCCTTCGCAGCTGCTGTGTTCTTGGAACTCAGGGCTTTCTGGTTAATAGAACCCTTACCCTAGGCGTAACTCAAACCTTAACCCTAGGAAGGAAAATCAGCCTATGGTTCGGGATGGTCTCATGGAAATATCAGTGGTGGCAGCCAAGTTGCGTCACTTTTGCGCTCCCCTTGGGATGCCTTTTGCAGCTGCAGTGTGCCTGGAGCCCAGGGCTTCCTGGTTTTAAAAGTCCTAGGCCTAAGCCTAACAGTAACCCTAGGAAGGTAAATCAGCCAGGTATTAGGGTTCTTCCTAAGGGAAAAGCCGTGAAAGCAGCCATGTTGTGGCACTTCTGCACTCCCTTTGGGATGCCTTTGGCAGATGAAGTAAGCCTGGAACTCAGGGCTTCCTGGTTAAAAAAATTCAAGCCCTAGGCTGAACCCTAACCCTAACCCTAGGCAGATAAATCAGCCTAGGTATAGGGATGGTGCCAAGGAAAAAGCTGTGAAAGCTGCCATGTTGTTGCACTTTTGTACTCCCCTTGGGATGCCTTGAACAGCTGCAGTGTGCCTGGAGCCCAGGGCTTCCTAGTTTCAAAAATCCTAGCCCTAGGCCTAAGCCTAACAGTAACCCTGGGAAAGTATGTCAGCCTGGTGTTAGGCTTCTTGCCAAGGAAAAAGCCGTGAAAGCAGCCATGTTGTGGCACTTTTGCACTCCCTTTTGGATGCCTTTCACAGCTCCAGTGTGCCTGGAACTCAGGGCTTCCTGCTTTTAAAAATCCTAGCCCTAGGCCGAACCCCAACCCTAAGACGAGAAAGGCAAATCAGCCAGGAATTAGGCATGTCCCCAAGGAAAAAGCTGTGGAGGCAGGCATGTTGTGGTACTTTTGCGCTCTTCTTGGCTAGTCCTTCGCAGCTGCTGTGTTCTTGGAACTCAGGGCTTTCTGGTTAATAGAGCCCTTACCCTAGGCGTAACTCAAACCTTAACCCTAGGAAGGAAAATCAACCTATGGTTCGGGATGGTCTCATGGAAATATCAGTGGTGGCAGCCAAGTTGCGTCACTTTTGCGCTCCCCTTGGGATGCCTTTCGCAGCTGCAGTGTGCCTGGAGCCCAGGGCTTCCTGGTTTTAAAAGTCCTAGGCCTAAGCCTAACAGTAACCCTAGGAAGGTAAATCAGCCGGGTATTAGGGTTCTTCCTAAGGGAAAAGCCGTGAAAGCAGCCATGTTGTGGCACTTCTGCACTCCCTTTGGGATGCCTTTGGCAGATGAAGTAAGCCTGGAACTCAGGGCTTCCTGGTTAAAGAAATCCAAGCCCTAGGCTGAACCCTAACCCTAACCCTAGGCAGATAAATCAGCCTAGGTATAGGGATGGTGCCAAGGAAAAAGCTGTGAAAGCTGCCATGTTGTTGCACTTTTGTACTCCCCTTGGGATGCCTTGAACAGCTGCAGTGTGCCTGGAGCCCAGGGCTTCCTAGTTTCAAAAATCCTAGCCCTAGGCCTAAGCCTAACAGTAACCCTGGGAAGGTAAATCAGCCGGGTATTAGGGTTCTTCCTAAGGAAAAAGCCGTGAAAGCAGCCATGTTGTGGCACTTTTGCACTCCCTTTTGGATGCCTTTCACAGCTCCAGTGTGCCTGGAACTCAGGGCTTCCTGCTTTTAAAAATCCTAGCCCTAGGCCGAACCCCAACCCTAAGACGAGAAAGGCAAATCAGCCAGGAATTAGGCATGTCCCCAAGGAAAAAGCTGTGGAGGCAGGCATGTTGTGGTACTTTTGCGCTCTTCTTGGCTAGTCCTTCGCAGCTGCTGTGTTCTTGGAACTCAGGGCTTTCTGGTTAATAGAACCCTTACCCTAGGCGTAACTCAAACCTTTACCCTAGGAAGGAAAATCAGCCTATGGTTCGGGATGGTCTCATGGAAATATCAGTGGTGGCAGCCAAGTTGCGTCACTTTTGCGCTCCCCTTGGGATGCCTTTTGCAGCTGCAGTGTGCCTGGAGCCCAGGGCTTCCTGGTTTTAAAAGTCCTAGGCCTAAGCCTAACAGTAACCCTAGGAAGGTAAATCAGCCGGGTATTAGGGTTCTTCCTAAGGGAAAAGCCGTGAAAGCAGCCATGTTGTGGCACTTCTGCACTCCCTTTGGGATGCCTTTGGCAGATGAAGTAAGCCTGGAACTCAGGGCTTCCTGGTTAAAGAAATCCAAGCCCTAGGCTGAACCCTAACCCTAACCCTAGGCAGATAAATCAGCCTAGGTATAGGGATGGTGCCAAGGAAAAAGCTGTGAAAGCTGCCATGTTGTTGCACTTTTGTACTCCCCTTGGGATGCCTTGAACAGCTGCAGTGTGCCTGGAGCCCAGGGCTTCCTAGTTTCAAAAATCCTAGCCCTAGGCCTAAGCCTAACAGTAACCCTGGGAAAGTAAGTCAGCCTGGTGTTAGGCTTCTTGCCAAGGAAAAAGCCGTGAAAGCAGCCATGTTGTGGCACTTTTGCACTCCCTTTTGGATGCCTTTCACAGCTCCAGTGTGCCTGGAACTCAGGGCTTCCTGATTTTAAAAATCCTAGCCCTAGGCCGAACCCCAACCCTAAGACGAGAAAGGCAAATCAGCCAGGAATTAGGCATGTCCCCAAGGAAAAAGCTGTGGAGGCAGGCATGTTGTGGTACTTTTGCGCTCTTCTTGGCTAGTCCTTCGCAGCTGCTGTGTTCTTGGAACTCAGGGCTTTTTGGTTAATAGAGCCCTTACCCTAGGCGTAACTCAAACCTTAACCCTAGGAAGGAAAATCAACCTATGGTTCGGGATGGTCTCATGGAAATATCAGTGGTGGCAGCCAAGTTGCGTCACTTTTGCGCTCCCCTTGGGATGCCTTTCGCAGCTGCAGTGTGCCTGGAGCCCAGGGCTTCCTGGTTTTAAAAGTCCTAGGCCTAAGCCTAACAGTAACCCTAGGAAGGTAAATCAGCCGGGTATTAGGGTTCTTCCTAAGGGAAAAGCCGTGAAAGCAGCCATGTTGTGGCACTTCTGCACTCCCTTTGGGATGCCTTTGGCAGATGAAGTAAGCCTGGAACTCAGGGCTTCCTGGTTAAAGAAATCCAAGCCCTAGGCTGAACCCTAACCCTAACCCTAGGCAGATAAATCAGCCTAGGTATAGGGATGGTGCCAAGGAAAAAGCTGTGAAAGCTGCCATGTTGTTGCACTTTTGTATTCCACTTGGGATGCCTTGAACAGCTGCAGTGTGCCTGGAGCCCAGGGCTTCCTAGTTTCAAAAATCCTAGCCCTAGGCCTAAGCCTAACAGTAACCCTGGGAAAGTATGTCAGCCTGGTGTTAGGCTTCTTGCCAAGGAAAAAGCCATGAAAGCAGCCATGTTGTGGCACTTTTGCACTCCCTTTTGGATGCCTTTCACAGCTCCAGTGTGCCTGGAACTCAGGGCTTCCTGCTTTTAAAAATCCTAGCCCTAGGCCGAACCCCAACCCTAAGACGAGAAAGGCAAATCAGCCAGGAATTAGGCATGTCCCCAAGGAAAAAGCTGTGGACGCAGGCATGTTGTGCTACTTTTGCACTCTTCTTGGGTAGTCCTTCGCAGCTGCTGTGTTCTTGGAACTCAGGGCTTTCTGGTTAATAGAACCCTTACCCAAGGCGTAACTCAAACCTTAACCCTAGGAAGGAAAATCAGCCTATGGTTCGGGATGGTCTCATGGAAATATCAGTGGTGGCAGCCAAGTTGCGTCACTTTTGCGCTCCCCTTGGGATGCCTTTTGCAGCTGCAGTGTGCCTGGAGCCCAGGGCTTCCTGGTTTTAAAAGTCCTAGGCCTAAGCCTAACAGTAACCCTAGGAAGGTAAATCAGCCGGGTATTAGGGTTCTTCCTAAGGGAAAAGCCGTGAAAGCAGCCATGTTGTGGCACTTCTGCACTCCCTTTGGGATGCCTTTGGCAGATGAAGTAAGCCTGGAACTCAGGGCTTCCTGGTTAAAGAAATCCAAGCCCTAGGCTGAACCCTAACCCTAACCCTAGGCAGATAAATCAGCCTAGGTATAGGGATGGTGCCAAGGAAAAAGCTGTGAAAGCTGCCATGTTGTTGCACTTTTGTACTCCCCTTGGGATGCCTTGAACAGCTGCAGTGTGCCTGGAGCTAAGGGCTTCCTAGTTTCAAAAATCCTAGCCCTAGGCCTAAGCCTAACAGTAACCCTGGGAAGGTAAATCAGCCTGGTGTTAGGCGTCTTGCCAAGGAAAAAGCCGTGAAAGCAGCCATGTTGTGGCACTTTTGCACTCCCTTTTGGATGCCTTTCACAGCTCCAGTGTGCCTGGAACTCAGGGCTTCCTGATTTTAAAAATCCTAGCCCTAGGCCGAACCCCAACCCTAAGACGAGAAAGGCAAATCAGCCAGGAATTAGGCATGTCCCCGAGGAAAAACTGTGGAGGCAGGCATGTTGTGGTACTTTTGCGCTCTTCTTGGCTAGTCCTTCGCAGCTGCTGTGTTCTTGGAACTCAGGGCTTTCTGGTTAATAGAACCCTTACCCTAGGCGTAACTCAAACCTTTACCCTAGGAAGGAAAATCAGCCTATGGTTCGGGATGGTCTCATGGAAATATCAGTGGTGGCAGCCAAGTTGCGTCACTTTTGCGCTCCCCTTGGGATGCCTTTTGCAGCTGCAGTGTGCCTGGAGCCCAGGGCTTCCTGGTTTTAAAAGTCCTAGGCCTAAGCCTAACAGTAACCCTAGGAAGGTAAATCAGCCGGGTATTAGGGTTCTTCCTAAGGGAAAAGCCGTGAAAGCAGCCATGTTGTGGCACTTCTGCACTCCCTTTGGGATGCCTTTGGCAGATGAAGTAAGCCTGGAACTCAGGGCTTCCTGGTTAAAGAAATCCAAGCCCTAGGCTGAACCCTAACCCTAACCCTAGGCAGATAAATCAGCCTAGGTATAGGGATGGTGCCAAGGAAAAAGCTGTGAAAGCTGCCATGTTGTTGCACTTTTGTACTCCCCTTGGGATGCCTTGAACAGCTGCAGTGTGCCTGGAGCCCAGGGCTTCCTAGTTTCAAAAATCCTAGCCCTAGGCCTAAGCCTAACAGTAACCCTGGGAAAGTAAGTCAGCCTGGTGTTAGGCTTCTTGCCAAGGAAAAAGCCGTGAAAGCAGCCATGTTGTGGCACTTTTGCACTCCCTTTTGGATGCCTTTCACAGCTCCAGTGTGCCTGGAACTCAGGGCTTCCTGATTTTAAAAATCCTAGCCCTAGGCCGAACCCCAACCCTAAGACGAGAAAGGCAAATCAGCCAGGAATTAGGCATGTCCCCAAGGAAAAAGCTGTGGAGGCAGGCATGTTGTGCTACTTTTGCGCTCTTCTTGGCTAGTCCTTCGCAGCTGCTGTGTTCTTGGAACTCAGGGCTTTCTGGTTAATAGAACCCTTACCCTAGGCGTAACTCAAACCTTTACCCTAGGAAGGAAAATCAGCCTATGGTTCGGGATGGTCTCATGGAAATATCAGTGGTGGCAGCCAAGTTGCGTCACTTTTGCGCTCCCCTTGGGATGCCTTTTGCAGCTGCAGTGTGCCTGGAGCCCAGGGCTTCCTGGTTTTAAAAGTCCTAGGCCTAAGCCTAACAGTAACCCTAGGAAGGTAAATCAGCCGGGTATTAGGGTTCTTCCTAAGGGAAAAGCCGTGAAAGCAGCCATGTTGTGGCACTTCTGCACTCCCTTTGGGATGCCTTTGGCAGATGAAGTAAGCCTGGAACTCAGGGCTTCCTGGTTAAAGAAATCCAAGCCCTAGGCTGAACCCTAACCCTAACCCTAGGCAGATAAATCAGCCTAGGTATAGGGATGGTGCCAAGGAAAAAGCTGTGAAAGCTGCCATGTTGTTGCACTTTTGTACTCCCCTTGGGATGCCTTGAACAGCTGCAGTGTGCCTGGAGCCCAGGGCTTCCTAGTTTCAAAAATCCTAGCCCTAGGCCTAAGCCTAACAGTAACCCTGGGAAAGTATGTCTGCCTGGTGTTAGGCTTCTTGCCAAGGAAAAAGCCGTGAAAGCAGCCATGTTGTGGCACTTTTGCACTCCCTTTTGGATGCCTTTCACAGCTCCAGTGTGCCTGGAACTCAGGGCTTCCTGATTTTAAAAATCCTAGCCCTAGGCCGAACCCCAACCCTAAGACGAGAAAGGCAAATCAGCCAGGAATTAGGCATGTCCCCAAGGAAAAAGCTGTGGAGGCAGGCATGTTGTGGTACTTTTGCGCTCTTCTTGGCTAGTCCTTCGCAGCTGCTGTGTTCTTGGAACTCAGGGCTTTCTGGTTAATAGAGCCCTTACCCTAGGCGTAACTCAAACCTTAACCCTAGGAAGGAAAATCAGCCTATGGTTCGGGATGGTCTCATGGAAATATCAGTGGTGGCAGCCAAGTTGCGTCACTTTTGCGCTCCCCTTGGGATGCCTTTTGCAGCTGCAGTGTGCCTGGAGCCCAGGGCTTCCTGGTTTTAAAAGTCCTAGGCCTAAGCCTAACAGTAACCCTAGGAAGGTAAATCAGCCGGGTATTAGGGTTCTTCCTAAGGGAAAAGCCGTGAAAGCAGCCATGTTGTGGCACTTCTGCACTCCCTTTGGGATGCCTTTGGCAGATGAAGTAAGCCTGGAACTCAGGGCTTCCTGGTTAAAGAAATCCAAGCCCTAGGCTGAACCCTAACCCTAACCCTAGGCAGATAAATCAGCCTAGGTATAGGGATGGTGCCAAGGAAAAAGCTGTGAAAGCTGCCATGTTGTTGCACTTTTGTACTCCCCTTGGGATGCCTTGAACAGCTGCAGTGTGCCTGGAGCCCAGGGCTTCCTAGTTTCAAAAATCCTAGCCCTAGGCCTAAGCCTAACAGTAACCCTGGGAAGGTAAATCAGCCTGGTGTTAGGCGTCTTGCCAAGGAAAAAGCCGTGAAAGCAGCCATGTTGTGGCACTTTTGCACTCCCTTTTGGATGCCTTTCACAGCTCCAGTGTGCCTGGAACTCAGGGCTTCCTGCTTTTAAAAATCCTAGCCCTAGGCCGAACCCCAACCCTAAGACGAGAAAGGCAAATCAGCCAGGAATTAGGCATGTCCCCAAGGAAAAAGCTGTGGAGGCAGGCATGTTGTGCTACTTTTGCGCTCTTCTTGGCTAGTCCTTCGCAGCTGCTGTGTTCTTGGAACTCAGGGCTTTCTGGTTAATAGAACCCTTACCCTAGGCATAACTCAAACCTTAACCCTAGGAAGGAAAATCAACCTATGGTTCGGGATGGTCTCATGGAAATATCAGTGGTGGCAGCCAAGTTGCATCACTTTTGCCCTCCCCTTGGGATGCCTTTCGCAGCTGCAGTGTGCCTGGAGCCCAGGGCTTCCTGGTTTTAAAAGTCCTAGGCCTAAGCCTAACAGTAACCCTAGGAAGGTAAATCAGCCGGGTATTAGGGTTCTTCCTAAGGGAAAAGCCGTGAAAGCAGCCATGTTGTGGCACTTCTGCACTCCCTTTGGGATGCCTTTGGCAGATGAAGTAAGCCTGGAACTCAGGGCTTCCTGGTTAAAGAAATCCAAGCCCTAGGCTGAACCCTAACCCTAACCCTAGGCAGATAAATCAGCCTAGGTATAGGGATGGTGCCAAGGAAAAAGCTGTGAAAGCTGCCATGTTGTTGCACTTTTGTACTCCCCTTGGGATGCCTTGAACAGCTGCAGTGTGCCTGGAGCTAAGGGCTTCCTAGTTTCAAAAATCCTAGCCCTAGGCCTAAGCCTAACAGTAACCCTGGGAAGGTAAATCAGCCTGGTGTTAGGCGTCTTGCCAAGGAAAAAGCCGTGAAAGCAGCCATGTTGTGGCACTTTTGCACTCCCTTTTGGATGCCTTTCACAGCTCCAGTGTGCCTGGAACTCAGGGCTTCCTGCTTTTAAAAATCCTAGCCCTAGGCCGAACCCCAACCCTAAGACGAGAAAGGCAAATCAGCCAGGAATTAGGCATGTCCCCAAGGAAAAAGCTGTGGAGGCAGGCATGTTGTGGTACTTTTGCGCTCTTCTTGGCTAGTCCTTCGCAGCTGCTGTGTTCTTGGAACTCAGGGCTTTCTGGTTAATAGAGCCCTTACCCTAGGCGTAACTCAAACCTTAACCCTAGGAAGGAAAATCAGCCTATGGTTCGGGATGGTCTCATGGAAATATCAGTGGTGGCAGCCAAGTTGCGTCACTTTTGCGCTCCCCTTGGGATGCCTTTTGCAGCTGCAGTGTGCCTGGAGCCCAGGGCTTCCTGGTTTTAAAAGTCCTAGGCCTAAGCCTAACAGTAACCCTAGGAAGGTAAATCAGCCGGGTATTAGGGTTCTTCCTAAGGGAAAAGCCGTGAAAGCAGCCATGTTGTGGCACTTCTGCACTCCCTTTGGGATGCCTTTGGCAGATGAAGTAAGCCTGGAACTCAGGGCTTCCTGGTTAAAGAAATCCAAGCCCTAGGCTGAACCCTAACCCTAACCCTAGGCAGATAAATCAGCCTAGGTATAGGGATGGTGCCAAGGAAAAAGCTGTGAAAGCTGCCATGTTGTTGCACTTTTGTACTCCCCTTGGGATGCCTTGAACAGCTGCAGTGTGCCTGGAGCTAAGGGCTTCCTAGTTTCAAAAATCCTAGCCCTAGGCCTAAGCCTAACAGTAACCCTGGGAAAGTAAGTCAGCCTGGTTTTAGGCGTCTTGCCAAGGAAAAAGCCGTGAAAGCAGCCATGTTGTGGCACTTTTGCACTCCCTTTTGGATGCCTTTCACAGCTGCAGTGTGCCTGGAACTCAGGGCTTCCTGATTTTTAAAATCCTAGCCCTAGGCCGAACCCCAACCCTAAGACGAGAAAGGCAAATCAGCCAGGAATTAGGCATGTCCCCAAGGAAAAAGCTGTGGAGGCAGGCATGTTGTGGTACTTTTGCGCTCTTCTTGGCTAGTCCTTCGCAGCTGCTGTGTTCTTGGAACTCAGGGCTTTCTGGTTAATAGAACCCTTACCCTAGGCGTAACTCAAACCTTAACCCTAGGAAGGAAAATCAACCTATGGTTCGGGATGGTCTCATGGAAATACCAGTGGTGGCAGCCAAGTTGCGTCACTTTTGCGCTCCCCTTGGGATGCCTTTTGCAGCTGCAGTGTGCCTGGAGCCCAGGGCTTCCTGGTTTTAAAAGTCCTAGGCCTAAGCCTAACAGTAACCCTAGGAAGGTAAATCAGCCGGGTATTAGGGTTCTTCCTAAGGGAAAAGCCGTGAAAGCAGCCATGTTGTGGCACTTCTGCACTCCCTTTGGGATGCCTTTGGCAGATGAAGTAAGCCTGGAACTCAGGGCTTCCTGGTTAAAGAAATCCAAGCCCTAGGCTGAACCCTAACCCTAACCCTAGGCAGATAAATCAGCCTAGGTATAGGGATGGTGCCAAGGAAAAAGCTGTGAAAGCTGCCATGTTGTTGCACTTTTGTACTCCCCTTGGGATGCCTTGAACAGCTGCAGTGTGCCTGGAGCCCAGGGCTTCCTAGTTTCAAAAATCCTAGCCCTAGGCCTAAGCCTAACAGTAACCCTGGGAAAGTATGTCAGCCTGGTTTTAGGCTTCTTGCCAAGGAAAAAACCATGAAAGCAGCCATGTTGTGGCACTTTTGCACTCCCTTTTGGATGCCTTTCACAGCTCCAGTGTGCCTGGAACTCAGGGCTTCCTGCTTTTAAAAATCCTAGCCCTAGGCCGAACCCCAACCCTAAGACGAGAAAGGCAAATCAGCCAGGAATTAGGCATGTCCCCAAGGAAAAAGCTGTGGAGGCAGGCATGTTGTGGTACTTTTGCGCTCTTCTTGGCTAGTCCTTCGCAGCTGCTGTGTTCTTGGAACTCAGGGCTTTCTGGTTAGTAGAACCCTTACCCTAGGCGTAACTCAAACCTTAACCCTAGGAAGGAAAATCAGCCTATGGTTCGGGATGGTCTCATGGAAATATCAGTGGTGGCAGCCAAGTTGCGTCACTTTTGCGCTCCCCTTGGGATGCCTTTTGCAGCTGCAGTGTGCCTGGAGCCCAGGGCTTCCTGGTTTTAAAAGTCCTAGGCCTAAGCCTAACAGTAACCCTAGGAAGGTAAATCAGCCGGGTATTAGGGTTCTTCCTAAGGGAAAAGCCGTGAAAGCAGCCATGTTGTGGCACTTCTGCACTCCCTTTGGGATGCCTTTGGCAGATGAAGTAAGCCTGGAACTCAGGGCTTCCTGGTTAAAGAAATCCAAGCCCTAGGCTGAACCCTAACCCTAACCCTAGGCAGATAAATCAGCCTAGGTATAGGGATGGTGCCAAGGAAAAAGCTGTGAAAGCTGCCATGTTGTTGCACTTTTGTACTCCCCTTGGGATGCCTTGAACAGCTGCAGTGTGCCTGGAGCCCAGGGCTTCCCAGTTTCAAAAATCCTAGCCCTAGGCCTAAGCCTAACAGTAACCCTGGGAAAGTATGTCAGCCTGGTGTTAGGCTTCTTGCCAAGGAAAAAGCCGTGAAAGCAGCCATGTTGTGGCACTTTTGCACTCCCTTTTGGATGCCTTTCACAGCTCCAGTGTGCCTGGAACTCAGGGCTTCCTGATTTTAAAAATCCTAGCCCTAGGCCGAACCCCAACCCTAAGACGAGAAAGGCAAATCAGCCAGGAATTAGGCATGTCCCCAAGGAAAAAGCTGTGGAGGCAGGCATGTTGTGCTACTTTTGCGCTCTTCTTGGCTAGTCCTTCGCAGCTGCTGTGTTCTTGGAACTCAGGGCTTTCTGGTTAATAGAACCCTTACCCTAGGCGTAACTCAAACCTTAACCCTAGGAAGGAAAATCAGCCTATGGTTCGGGATGGTCTCATGGAAATATCAGTGGTGGCAGCCAAGTTGCGTCACTTTTGCGCTCCCCTTGGGATGCCTTTTGCAGCGTCAGTGTGCCTGGAGCCCAGGGCTTCCTGGTTTTAAAAGTCCTAGGCCTAAGCCTAACAGTAACCCTAGGAAGGTAAATCAGCCGGGTATTAGGGTTCTTCCTAAGGGAAAAGCCGTGAAAGCAGCCATGTTGTGGCACTTCTGCACTCCCTTTGGGATGCCTTTGGCAGATGAAGTAAGCCTGGAACTCAGGGCTTCCTGGTTAAAGAAATCCAAGCCCTAGGCTGAACCCTAACCCTAACCCTAGGCAGATAAATCAGCCTAGGTATAGGGATGGTGCCAAGGAAAAAGCTGTGAAAGCTGCCATGTTGTTGCACTTTTGTACTCCCCTTGGGATGCCTTGAACAGCTGCAGTGTGCCTGGAGCTAAGGGCTTCCTAGTTTCAAAAATCCTAGCCCTAGGCCTAAGCCTAACAGTAACCCTGGGAAAGTAAGTCAGCCTGGTGTTAGGCTTCTTGCCAAGGAAAAAGCCGTGAAAGCAGCCATGTTGTGGCACTTTTTCACTCCCTTTTGGATGCCTTTCACAGCTCCAGTGTGCCTGGAACTCAGGGCTTCCTGCTTTTAAAAATCCTAGCCCTAGCCCGAACCCCAACCCTAAGACGAGAAAGGCAAATCAGCCAGGAATTAGGCATGTCCCCAAGGAAAAAGCTGTGGAGGCAGGCATGTTGTGGTACTTTTGCGCTCTTCTTGGCTAGTCCTTCGCAGCTGCTGTGTTCTTGGAACTCAGGGCTTTCTGGTTAATAGAACCCTTACCCTAGGCGTAACTCAAACCTTAACCCTAGGAAGGAAAATCAACCTATGGTTCGGGATGGTCTCATGGAAATACCAGTGGTGGCAGCCAAGTTGCGTCACTTTTGCGCTCCCCTTGGGATGCCTTTCGCAGCTGCAGTGTGCCTGGAGCCCAGGGCTTCCTGGTTTTAAAAGTCCTAGGCCTAAGCCTAACAGTAACCCTAGGAAGGTAAATCAGCCGGGTATTAGGGTTCTTCCTAAGGGAAAAGCCGTGAAAGCAGCCATGTTGTGGCACTTCTGCACTCCCTTTGGGATGCCTTTGGCAGATGAAGTAAGCCTGGAACTCAGGGCTCCCTGGTTAAAGAAATCCAAGCCCTAGGCTGAACCCTAACCCTAACCCTAGGCAGATAAATCAGCCTAGGTATAGGGATGGTGCCAAGGAAAAAGCTGTGAAAGCTGCCATGTTGTTGCACTTTTGTACTCCCCTTGGGATGCCTTGAACAGCTGCAGTGTGCCTGGAGCCCAGGGCTTCCTAGTTTCAAAAATCCTAGCCCTAGGCCTAAGCCTAACAGTAACCCTGGGAAAGTATGTCAGCCTGGTGTTAGGCTTCTTGCCAAGGAAAAAGCCATGAAAGCAGCCATGTTGTGGCACTTTTGCACTCCCTTTTGGATGCCTTTCACAGCTCCAGTGTGCCTGGAACTCAGGGCTTCCTGCTTTTAAAAATCCTAGCCCTAGGCCGAACCCCAACCCTAAGACGAGAAAGGCAAATCAGCCAGGAATTAGGCATGTCCCCAAGGAAAAAGCTGTGGAGGCAGGCATGTTGTGGTACTTTTGCGCTCTTCTTGGCTAGTCCTTCGCAGCTGCTGTGTTCTTGGAACTCAGGGCTTTCTGGTTAATAGAACCCTTACCCTAGGCGTAACTCAAACCTTAACCCTAGGAAGGAAAATCAGCCTATGGTTCGGGATGGTCTCATGGAAATATCAGTGGTGGCAGCCAAGTTGCGTCACTTTTGCGCTCCCCTTGGGATGCCTTTTGCAGCGTCAGTGTGCCTGGAGCCCAGGGCTTCCTGGTTTTAAAAGTCCTAGGCCTAAGCCTAACAGTAACCCTAGGAAGGTAAATCAGCCGGGTATTAGGGTTCTTCCTAAGGGAAAAGCCGTGAAAGCAGCCATGTTGTGGCACTTCTGCACTCCCTTTGGGATGCCTTTGGCAGATGAAGTAAGCCTGGAACTCAGGGCTTCCTGGTTAAAGAAATCCAAGCCCTAGGCTGAACCCTAACCCTAACCCTAGGCAGATAAATCAGCCTAGGTATAGGGATGGTGCCAAGGAAAAAGCTGTGAAAGCTGCCATGTTGTTGCACTTTTGTACTCCCCTTGGGATGCCTTGAACAGCTGCAGTGTGCCTGGAGCCCAGGGCTTCCTAGTTTCAAAAATCCTAGCCCTAGGCCTAAGCCTAACAGTAACCCTGGGAAAGTATGTCAGCCTGGTGTTAGGCTTCTTGCCAAGGAAAAAGCCGTGAAAGCAGCCATGTTGTGGCACTTTTGCACTCCCTTTTGGATGCCTTTCACAGCTCCAGTGTGCCTGGAACTCAGGGCTTCCTGCTTTTAAAAATCCTAGCCCTAGGCCGAACCCCAACCCTAAGACGAGAAAGGCAAATCAGCCAGGAATTAGGCATGTCCCCAAGGAAAAAGCTGTGGAGGCAGGCATGTTGTGGTACTTTTGTGCTCTTCTTGGCTAGTCCTTCGCAGCTGCTGTGTTCTTGGAACTCAGGGCTTTCTGGTTAATAGAGCCCTTACCCTAGGCGTATCTCAAACCTTAACCCTAGGAAGGAAAATCAGCCTATGGTTCGGGATGGTCTCATGGAAATATCAGTGGTGGCAGCCAAGTTGCGTCACTTTTGCGCTCCCCTTGGGATGCCTTTTGCAGCTGCAGTGTGCCTGGAGCCCAGGGCTTCCTGGTTTTAAAAGTCCTAGGCCTAAGCCTAACAGTAACCCTAGGAAGGTAAATCAGCCGGGTATTAGGGTTCTTCCTAAGGGAAAAGCCGTGAAAGCAGCCATGTTGTGGCACTTCTGCACTCCCTTTGGGATGCCTTTGGCAGATGAAGTAAGCCTGGAACTCAGGGCTTCCTGGTTAAAGAAATCCAAGCCCTAGGCTGAACCCTAACCCTAACCCTAGGCAGATAAATCAGCCTAGGTATAGGGATGGTGCCAAGGAAAAAGCTGTGAAAGCTGCCATGTTGTTGCACTTTTGTACTCCCCTTGGGATGCCTTGAACAGCTGCAGTGTGCCTGGAGCCCAGGGCTTCCCAGTTTCAAAAATCCTAGCCCTAGGCCTAAGCCTAACAGTAACCCTGGGAAAGTATGTCAGCCTGGTGTTAGGCTTCTTGCCAAGGAAAAAGCCGTGAAAGCAGCCATGTTGTGGCACTTTTGCACTCCCTTTTGGATGCCTTTCACAGCTCCAGTGTGCCTGGAACTCAGGGCTTCCTGCTTTTAAAAATCCTAGCCCTAGGCCGAACCCCAACCCTAAGACGAGAAAGGCAAATCAGCCAGGAATTAGGCATGTCCCCAAGGAAAAAGCTGTGGAGGCAGGCATGTTGTGCTACTTTTGCGCTCTTCTTGGCTAGTCCTTCGCAGCTGCTGTGTTCTTGGAACTCAGGGCTTTCTGGTTAATAGAACCCTTACCCTAGGCGTAACTCAAACCTTAACCCTAGGAAGGAAAATCAGCCTATGGTTCGGGATGGTCTCATGGAAATATCAGTGGTGGCAGCCAAGTTGCGTCACTTTTGCGCTCCCCTTGGGATGCCTTTTGCAGCTGCAGTGTGCCTGGAGCCCAGGGCTTCCTGGTTTTAAAAGTCCTAGGCCTAAGCCTAACAGTAACCCTAGGAAGGTAAATCAGCCGGGTATTAGGGTTCTTCCTAAGGGAAAAGCCGTGAAAGCAGCCATGTTGTGGCACTTCTGCACTCCCTTTGGGATGCCTTTGGCAGATGAAGTAAGCCTGGAACTCAGGGCTTCCTGGTTAAAGAAATCCAAGCCCTAGGCTGAACCCTAACCCTAACCCTAGGCAGATAAATCAGCCTAGGTATAGGGATGGTGCCAAGGAAAAAGCTGTGAAAGCTGCCATGTTGTTGCACTTTTGTACTCCCCTTGGGATGCCTTGAACAGCTGCAGTGTGCCTGGAGCTAAGGGCTTCCTAGTTTCAAAAATCCTAGCCCTAGGCCTAAGCCTAACAGTAACCCTGGGAAAGTAAGTCAGCCTGGTGTTAGGCTTCTTGCCAAGGAAAAAGCCGTGAAAGCAGCCATGTTGTGGCACTTTTTCACTCCCTTTTGGATGCCTTTCACAGCTCCAGTGTGCCTGGAACTCAGGGCTTCCTGATTTTAAAAATCCTAGCCCTAGCCCGAACCCCAACCCTAAGACGAGAAAGGCAAATCAGCCAGGAATTAGGCATGTCCCCAAGGAAAAAGCTGTGGAGGCAGGCATGTTGTGGTACTTTTGCGCTCTTCTTGGCTAGTCCTTCGCAGCTGCTGTGTTCTTGGAACTCAGGGCTTTCTGGTTAATAGAACCCTTACCCTAGGCGTAACTCAAACCTTAACCCTAGGAAGGAAAATCAACCTATGGTTCGGGATGGTCTCATGGAAATACCAGTGGTGGCAGCCAAGTTGCGTCACTTTTGCGCTCCCCTTGGGATGCCTTTCGCAGCTGCAGTGTGCCTGGAGCCCAGGGCTTCCTGGTTTTAAAAGTCCTAGGCCTAAGCCTAACAGTAACCCTAGGAAGGTAAATCAGCCGGGTATTAGGGTTCTTCCTAAGGGAAAAGCCGTGAAAGCAGCCATGTTGTGGCACTTCTGCACTCCCTTTGGGATGCCTTTGGCAGATGAAGTAAGCCTGGAACTCAGGGCTTCCTGGTTAAAAAAATCCAAGCCCTAGGCTGAACCCTAACCCTAACCCTAGGCAGATAAATCAGCCTAGGTATAGGGATGGTGCCAAGGAAAAAGCTGTGAAAGCTGCCATGTTGTTGCACTTTTGTACTCCCCTTGGGATGCCTTGAACAGCTGCAGTGTGCCTGGAGCCCAGGGCTTCCTAGTTTCAAAAATCCTAGCCCTAGGCCTAAGCCTAACAGTAACCCTGGGAAAGTATGTCAGCCTGGTGTTAGGCTTCTTGCCAAGGAAAAAGCCATGAAAGCAGCCATGTTGTGGCACTTTTGCACTCCCTTTTGGATGCCTTTCACAGCTCCAGTGTGCCTGGAACTCAGGGCTTCCTGCTTTTAAAAATCCTAGCCCTAGGCCGAACCCCAACCCTAAGACGAGAAAGGCAAATCAGCCAGGAATTAGGCATGTCCCCAAGGAAAAAGCTGTGGAGGTAGGCATGTTGTGGTACTTTTGCGCTCTTCTTGGCTAGTCCTTCGCAGCTGCTGTGTTCTTGGAACTCAGGGCTTTCTGGTTAATAGAACCCTTACCCTAGGCGTAACTCAAACCTTAACCCTAGGAAGGAAAATCAGCCTATGGTTCGGGATGGTCTCATGGAAATATCAGTGGTGGCAGCCAAGTTGCGTCACTTTTGCGCTCCCCTTGGGATGCCTTTTGCAGCTGCAGTGTGCCTGGAGCCCAGGGCTTCCTGGTTTTAAAAGTCCTAGGCCTAAGCCTAACAGTAACCCTAGGAAGGTAAATCAGCCGGGTATTAGGGTTCTTCCTAAGGGAAAAGCCGTGAAAGCAGCCATGTTGTGGCACTTCTGCACTCCCTTTGGGATGCCTTTGGCAGATGAAGTAAGCCTGGAACTCAGGGCTTCCTGGTTAAAGAAATCCAAGCCCTAGGCTGAACCCTAACCCTAACCCTAGGCAGATAAATCAGCCTAGGTATAGGGATGGTGCCAAGGAAAAAGCTGTGAAAGCTGCCATGTTGTTGCACTTTTGTACTCCCCTTGGGATGCCTTGAACAGCTGCAGTGTGCCTGGAGCTAAGGGCTTCCTAGTTTCAAAAATCCTAGCCCTAGGCCTAAGCCTAACAGTAACCCTGGGAAAGTAAGTCAGCCTGGTGTTAGGCTTCTTGCCAAGGAAAAAGCCGTGAAAGCAGCCATGTTGTGGCACTTTTTCACTCCCTTTTGGATGCCTTTCACAGCTCCAGTGTGCCTGGAACTCAGGGCTTCCTGATTTTAAAAATCCTAGCCCTAGCCCGAACCCCAACCCTAAGACGAGAAAGGCAAATCAGCCAGGAATTAGGCATGTCCCCAAGGAAAAAGCTGTGGAGGCAGGCATGTTGTGGTACTTTTGCGCTCTTCTTGGCTAGTCCTTCGCAGCTGCTGTGTTCTTGGAACTCAGGGCTTTCTGGTTAATAGAACCCTTACCCTAGGCGTAACTCAAACCTTAACCCTAGGAAGGAAAATCAACCTATGGTTCGGGATGGTCTCATGGAAATACCAGTGGTGGCAGCCAAGTTGCGTCACTTTTGCGCTCCCCTTGGGATGCCTTTCGCAGCTGCAGTGTGCCTGGAGCCCAGGGCTTCCTGGTTTTAAAAGTCCTAGGCCTAAGCCTAACAGTAACCCTAGGAAGGTAAATCAGCCGGGTATTAGGGTTCTTCCTAAGGGAAAAGCCGTGAAAGCAGCCATGTTGTGGCACTTCTGCACTCCCTTTGGGATGCCTTTGGCAGATGAAGTAAGCCTGGAACTCAGGGCTTCCTGGTTAAAGAAATCCAAGCCCTAGGCTGAACCCTAACCCTAACCCTAGGCAGATAAATCAGCCTAGGTATAGGGATGGTGCCAAGGAAAAAGCTGTGAAAGCTGCCATGTTGTTGCACTTTTGTACTCCCCTTGGGATGCCTTGAACAGCTGCAGTGTGCCTGGAGCCCAGGGCTTCCTAGTTTCAAAAATCCTAGCCCTAGGCCTAAGCCTAACAGTAACCCTGGGAAAGTATGTCAGCCTGGTGTTAGGCTTCTTGCCAATGAAAAAGCCATGAAAGCAGCCATGTTGTGGCACTTTTGCACTCCCTTTTGGATGCCTTTCACAGCTCCAGTGTGCCTGGAACTCAGGGCTTCCTGATTTTAAAAATCCTAGCCCTAGGCCGAACCCCAACCCTAAGACGAGAAAGGCAAATCAGCCAGGAATTAGGCATGTCCCCAAGGAAAAAGCTGTGGAGGCAGGCATGTTGTGGTACTTTTGCGCTCTTCTTGGCTAGTCCTTCGCAGCTGCTGTGTTCTTGGAACTCAGGGCTTTCTGGTTAATAGAACCCTTACCCTAGGCGTAACTCAAACCTTAACCCTAGGAAGGAAAATCAGCCTATGGTTCGGGATGGTCTCATGGAAATATCAGTGGTGGCAGCCAAGTTGCGTCACTTTTGCGCTCCCCTTGGGATGCCTTTTGCAGCTGCAGTGTGCCTGGAGCCCAGGGCTTCCTGGTTTTAAAAGTCCTAGGCCTAAGCCTAACAGTAACCCTAGGAAGGTAAATCAGCCGGGTATTAGGGTTCTTCCTAAGGGAAAAGCCGTGAAAGCAGCCATGTTGTGGCACTTCTGCACTCCCTTTGGGATGCCTTTGGCAGATGAAGTAAGCCTGGAACTCAGGGCTTCCTGGTTAAAGAAATCCAAGCCCTAGGCTGAACCCTAACCCTAACCCTAGGCAGATAAATCAGCCTAGGTATAGGGATGGTGCCAAGGAAAAAGCTGTGAAAGCTGCCATGTTGTTGCACTTTTGTACTCCCCTTGGGATGCCTTGAACAGCTGCAGTGTGCCTGGAGCCCAGGGCTTCCTAGTTTCAAAAATCCTAGCCCTAGGCCTAAGCCTAACAGTAACCCTGGGAAAGTATGTCAGCCTGGTGTTAGGCTTCTTGCCAAGGAAAAAGCCGTGAAAGCAGCCATGTTGTGGCACTTTTGCACTCCCTTTTGGATGCCTTTCACAGCTCCAGTGTGCCTGGAACTCAGGGCTTCCTGATTTTAAAAATCCTAGCCCTAGGCCGAACCCCAACCCTAAGACGAGAAAGGCAAATCAGCCAGGAATTAGGCATGTCCGCAAGGAAAAAGCTGTGGAGGCAGGCATGTTGTGGTACTTTTGCGCTCTTCTTGGCTAGTCCTTCGCAGCTGCTGTGTTCTTGGAACTCAGGGCTTTCTGGTTAATAGAACCCTTACCCTAGGCGTAACTCAAACCTTAACCCTAGGAAGGAAAATCAACCTATGGTTCGGGATGGTCTCATGGAAATATCAGTGGTGGCAGCCAAGTTGCATCACCTTTGCGCTCCCCTTGGGATGCCTTTTGCAGCTGCAGTGTGCCTGGAGCCCAGGGCTTCCTGGTTTTAAAAGTCCTAGGCCTAAGCCTAACAGTAACCCTAGGAAGGTAAATCAGCCGGGTATTAGGGTTCTTCCTAAGGGAAAAGCTGTGAAAGCAGCCATGTTGTGGCACTTCTGCACTCCCTTTGGGATGCCTTTGGCAGATGAAGTAAGCCTGGAACTCAGGGCTTCCTGGTTAAAGAAATCCAAGCCCTAGGCTGAACCCTAACCCTAACCCTAGGCAGATAAATCAGCCTAGGTATAGGGATGGTGCCAAGGAAAAAGCTGTGAAAGCTGCCATGTTGTTGCACTTTTGTACTCCCCTTGGGATGCCTTGAACAGCTGCAGTGTGCCTGGAGCCCAGGGCTTCCTAGTTTCAAAAATCCTAGCCCTAGGCCTAAGCCTAACAGTAACCCTGGGAAAGTATGTCAGCCTGGTGTTAGGCTTCTTGCCAAGGAAAAAGCCGTGAAAGCAGCCATGTTGTGGCACTTTTGCACTCCCTTTTGGATGCCTTTCACAGCTCCAGTGTGCCTGGAACTCAGGGCTTCCTGCTTTTAAAAATCCTAGCCCTAGGCCGAACCCCAACCCTAAGACGAGAAAGGCAAATCAGCCAGGAATTAGGCATGTCCCCAAGGAAAAAGCTGTGGAGGCAGGCATGTTGTGGTACTTTTGCGCTCTTCTTGGCTAGTCCTTCGCAGCTGCTGTGTTCTTGGAACTCAGGGCTTTCTGGTTAATAGAACCCTTACCCTAGGCGTAACTCAAACCTTAACCCTAGGAAGGAAAATCAGCCTATGGTTCGGGATGGTCTCATGGAAATATCAGTGGTGGCAGCCAAGTTGCGTCACTTTTGCGCTCCCCTTGGGATGCCTTTTGCAGCTGCAGTGTGCCTGGAGCCCAGGGCTTCCTGGTTTTAAAAGTCCTAGGCCTAAGCCTAACAGTAACCCTAGGAAGGTAAATCAGCCGGGTATTAGGGTTCTTCCTAAGGGAAAATCCGTGAAAGCAGCCATGTTGTGGCACTTCTGCACTCCCTTTGGGATGCCTTTGGCAGATGAAGTAAGCCTGGAACTCAGGGCTTCCTGGTTAAAGAAATCCAAGCCCTAGGCTGAACCCTAACCCTAACCCTAGGCAGATAAATCAGCCTAGGCATAGGGATGGTGCCAAGGAAAAAGCTGTGAAAGCTGCCATGTTGTTGCACTTTTGTACTCCCCTTGGGATGCCTTGAACA
The DNA here is from genome assembly GCF_027887145.1 of Ammospiza caudacuta. Lineage (NCBI taxonomy): Eukaryota > Metazoa > Chordata > Aves > Passeriformes > Passerellidae > Ammospiza > Ammospiza caudacuta. The sequence goes on along the minus strand of NW_026683127.1, from coordinate 620,118 downwards.
GCTGCAGTGTGCCTGGAGCCCAGGGCTTCCCAGTTTCAAAAATCCTAGCCCTAGGCCTAAGCCTAACAGTAACCCTGGGAAAGTATGTCAGCCTGGTGTTAGGCTTCTTGCCAAGGAAAAAGCCGTGAAAGCAGCCATGTTGTGGCACTTTTGCACTCCCTTTTGGATGCCTTTCACAGCTCCAGTGTGCCTGGAACTCAGGGCTTCCTGCTTTTAAAAATCCTAGCCCTAGGCCGAACCCCAACCCTAAGACGAGAAAGGCAAATCAGCCAGGAATTAGGCATGTCCCCAAGGAAAAAGCTGTGGAGGCAGGCATGTTGTGGTACTTTTGCGCTCTTCTTGGCTAGTCCTTCGCAGCTGCTGTGTTCTTGGAACTCAGGGCTTTCTGGTTAATAGAACCCTTACCCTAGGCGTAACTCAAACCTTAAGCCTAGGAAGGAAAATCAGCCTATGGTTTGGGATGGTCTCATGGAAATATCAGTGGTGGCAGCCAAGTTGCATCACTTTTGCGCTCCCCTTGGGATGCCTTTCGCAGCTGCAGTGTGCCTGGAGCCCAGGGCTTCCTGGTTTTAAAAGTCCTAGGCCTAAGCCTAACAGTAACCCTAGGAAGGTAAATCAGCCGGGTATTAGGGTTCTTCCTAAGGGAAAAGCCGTGAAAGCAGCCATGTTGTGGCACTTCTGCACTCCCTTTGGGATGCCTTTGGCAGATGAAGTAAGCCTGGAACTCAGGGCTTCCTGGTTAAAGAAATCCAAGCCCTAGGCTGAACCCTAACCCTAACCCTAGGCAGATAAATCAGCCTAGGTATAGGGATGGTGCCAAGGAAAAAGCTGTGAAAGCTGCCATGTTGTTGCACTTTTGTACTCCCCTTGGGATGCCTTGAACAGCTGCAGTGTGCCTGGAGCCCAGGGCTTCCTAGTTTCAAAAATCCTAGCCCTAGGCCTAAGCCTAACAGTAACCCTGGGAAAGTATGTCAGCCTGGTGTTAGGCTTCTTGCCAAGGAAAAAGCCATGAAAGCAGCCATGTTGTGGCACTTTTGCACTCCCTTTTGGATGCCTTTCACAGCTCCAGTGTGCCTGGAACTCAGGGCTTCCTGCTTTTAAAAATCCTAGCCCTAGGCCGAACCCCAACCCTAAGACGAGAAAGGCAAATCAGCCAGGAATTAGGCATGTCCCCAAGGAAAAAGCTGTGGAGGCAGGCATGTTGTGGTACTTTTGCGCTCTTCTTGGCTAGTCCTTCGCAGCTGCTGTGTTCTTGGAACTCAGGGCTTTCTGGTTAATAGAACCCTTACCCTAGGCGTAACTCAAACCTTAACCCTAGGAAGGAAAATCAGCCTATGGTTCGGGATGGTCTCATGGAAATATCAGTGGTGGCAGCCAAGTTGCGTCACTTTTGCGCTCCCCTTGGGATGCCTTTTGCAGCTGCAGTGTGCCTGGAGCCCAGGGCTTCCTGGTTTTAAAAGTCCTAGGCCTAAGCCTAACAGTAACCCTAGGAAGGTAAATCAGCCGGGTATTAGGGTTCTTCCTAAGGGAAAAGCCGTGAAAGCAGCCATGTTGTGGCACTTCTGCACTCCCTTTGGGATGCCTTTGGCAGATGAAGTAAGCCTGGAACTCAGGGCTTCCTGGTTAAAGAAATCCAAGCCCTAGGCTGAACCCTAACCCTAACCCTAGGCAGATAAATCAGCCTAGGTATAGGGATGGTGCCAAGGAAAAAGCTGTGAAAGCTGCCATGTTGTTGCACTTTTGTACTCCCCTTGGGATGCCTTGAACAGCTGCAGTGTGCCTGGAGCCCAGGGCTTCCTAGTTTCAAAAATCCTAGCCCTAGGCCTAAGCCTAACAGTAACCCTGGGAAAGTATGTCAGCCTGGTGTTAGGCTTCTTGCCAAGGAAAAAGCCGTGAAAGCAGCCAGGTTGTGGCACTTTTGCACTCCCTTTTGGATGCCTTTCACAGCTCCAGTGTGCCTGGAACTCAGGGCTTCCTGATTTTAAAAATCTTAGCCCTAGGCCGAACCCCAACCCTAAGACGAGAAAGGCAAATCAGCCAGGAATTAGGCATGTCCCCAAGGAAAAAGCTGTGGAGGCAGGCATGTTGTGCTACTTTTGCGCTCTTCTTGGCTAGTCCTTCGCAGCTGCTGTGTTCTTGGAACTCAGGTCTTTCTGGTTAATAGAACCCTTACCCTAGGCGTAACTCAAACCTTAACCCTAGGAAGGAAAATCAGCCTATGGTTCGGGATGGTCTCATGGAAATATCAGTGGTGGCAGCCAAGTTGCGTCACTTTTGCGCTCCCCTTGGGATGCCTTTTGCAGCTGCAGTGTGCCTGGAGCCCAGGGCTTCCTGGTTTTAAAAGTCCTAGGCCTAAGCCTAACAGTAACCCTAGGAAGGTAAATCAGCCGGGTATTAGGGTTCTTCCTAAGGGAAAAGCCGTGAAAGCAGCCATGTTGTGGCACTTCTGCACTCCCTTTGGGATGCCTTTGGCAGATGAAGTAAGCCTGGAACTCAGGGCTTCCTGGTTAAAGAAATCCAAGCCCTAGGCTGAACCCTAACCCTAACCCTAGGCAGATAAATCAGCCTAGGTATAGGGATGGTGCCAAGGAAAAAGCTGTGAAAGCTGCCATGTTGTTGCACTTTTGTACTCCCCTTGGGATGCCTTGAACAGCTGCAGTGTGCCTGGAGCCCAGGGCTTCCTAGTTTCAAAAATCCTAGCCCTAGGCCTAAGCCTAACAGTAACCCTGGGAAAGTATGTCAGCCTGGTGTTAGGCTTCTTGCCAAGGAAAAAGCCGTGAAAGCAGCCATGTTGTGGCACTTTTGCACTCCCTTTTGGATGCCTTTCACAGCTCCAGTGTGCCTGGAACTCAGGGCTTCCTGCTTTTAAAAATCCTAGCCCTAGGCCGAACGCCAACCCTAAGACGAGAAAGGCAAATCAGCCAGGAATTAGGCATGTCCCCAAGGAAAAAGCTGTGGAGGCAGGCATGTTGTGGTACTTTTGCGCTCTTCTTGGCTAGTCCTTCGCAGCTGCTGTGTTCTTGGAACTCAGGGCTTTCTGGTTAATAGAACCCTTACCCTAGGCGTAACTCAAACCTTAACCCTAGGAAGGAAAATCAGCCTATGGTTCGGGATGGTCTCATGGAAATATCAGTGGTGGCAGCCAAGTTGCGTCACTTTTGCGCTCCCCTTGGGATGCCTTTTGCAGCTGCAGTGTGCCTGGAGCCCAGGGCTTCCTGGTTTTAAAAGTCCTAGGCCTAAGCCTAACAGTAACCCTAGGAAGGTAAATCAGCCGGGTATTAGGGTTCTTCCTAAGGGAAAAGCCGTGAAAGCAGCCATGTTGTGGCACTTCTGCACTCCCTTTGGGATGCCTTTGGCAGATGAAGTAAGCCTGGAACTCAGGGCTTCCTGGTTAAAAAAATCCAAGCCCTAGGCTGAACCCTAACCCTAACCCTAGGCAGATAAATCAGCCTAGGTATAGGGATGGTGCCAAGGAAAAAGCTGTGAAAGCTGCCATGTTGTTGCACTTTTGTACTCCCCTTGGGATGCCTTGAACAGCTGCAGTGTGCCTGGAGCCCAGGGCTTCCTAGTTTCAAAAATCCTAGCCCTAGGCCTAAGCCTAACAGTAACCCTGGGAAAGTAAATCAGCCTGATGTTAGGCTTCTTGCCAAGGAAAAAGCCGTGAAAGCAGCCATGTTGTGGCACTTTTGCACTCCCTTTTGGATGCCTTTCACAGCTCCAGTGTGCCTGGAACTCAGGGCTTCCTGATTTTAAAAATCCTAGCCCTAGGCCGAACCCCAACCCTAAGACGAGAAAGGCAAATCAGCCAGGAATTAGGCATGTCCCCAAGGAAAAAGCTGTGGAGGCAGGCATGTTGTGGTACTTTTGCGCTCTTCTTGGCTAGTCCTTCGCAGCTGCTGTGTTCTTGGAACTCAGGGCTTTCTGGTTAATAGAACCCTTACCCTAGGCGTAACTCAAACCTTAACCCTAGGAAGGAAAATCAGCCTATGGTTCGGGATGGTCTCATGGAAATATCAGTGGTGGCAGCCAAGTTGCGTCACTTTTGCGCTCCCCTTGGGATGCCTTTTGCAGCTGCAGTGTGCCTGGAGCCCAGGGCTTCCTGGTTTTAAAAGTCCTAGGCCTAAGCCTAACAGTAACCCTAGGAAGGTAAATCAGCCGGGTATTAGGGTTCTTCCTAAGGGAAAAGCCGTGAAAGCAGCCATGTTGTGGCACTTCTGCACTCCCTTTGGGATGCCTTTGGCAGATGAAGTAAGCCTGGAACTCAGGGCTTCCTGGTTAAAGAAATCCAAGCCCTAGGCTGAACCCTAACCCTAACCCTAGGCAGATAAATCAGCCTAGGTATAGGGATGGTGCCAAGGAAAAAGCTGTGAAAGCTGCCATGTTGTTGCACTTTTGTACTCCCCTTGGGATGCCTTGAACAGCTGCAGTGTGCCTGGAGCCCAGGGCTTCCTCGTTTCAAAAATCCTAGCCCTAGGCCTAAGCCTAACAGTAACCCTGGGAAAGTATGTCAGCCTGGTGTTAGGCTTCTTGCCAAGGAAAAAGCCGTGAAAGCAGCCATGTTGTGGCACTTTTTCACTCCCTTTTGGATGCCTTTCACAGCTCCAGTGTGCCTGGAACTCAGGGCTTCCTGATTTTAAAAATCCTAGCCCTAGCCCGAACCCCAACCCTAAGACGAGAAAGGCAAATCAGCCAGGAATTAGGCATGTCCCCAAGGAAAAAGCTGTGGAGGCAGGCATGTTGTGGTACTTTTGCGCTCTTCTTGGCTAGTCCTTCGCAGCTGCTGTGTTCTTGGAACTCAGGGCTTTCTGGTTAATAGAACCCTTACCCTAGGCGTAACTCAAACCTTAACCCTAGGAAGGAAAATCAGCCTATGGTTCGGGATGGTCTCATGGAAATATCAGTGGTGGCAGCCAAGTTGCGTCACTTTTGCGCTCCCCTTGGGATGCCTTTTGCAGCTGCAGTGTGCCTGGAGCCCAGGGCTTCCTGGTTTTAAAAGTCCTAGGCCTAAGCCTAACAGTAACCCTAGGAAGGTAAATCAGCCGGGTATTAGGGTTCTTCCTAAGGGAAAATCCGTGAAAGCAGCCATGTTGTGGCACTTCTGCACTCCCTTTGGGATGCCTTTGGCAGATGAAGTAAGCCTGGAACTCAGGGCTTCCTGGTTAAAGAAATCCAAGCCCTAGGCTGAACCCTAACCCTAACCCTAGGCAGATAAATCAGCCTAGGTATAGGGATGGTGCCAAGGAAAAAGCTGTGAAAGCTGCCATGTTGTTGCACTTTTGTACTCCCCTTGGGATGCCTTGAACAGCTGCAGTGTGCCTGGAGCTAAGGGCTTCCTAGTTTCAAAAATCCTAGCCCTAGGCCTAAGCCTAACAGTAACCCTGGGAAAGTATGTCAGCCTGGTGTTAGGCTTCTTGCCAAGGAAAAAGCCGTGAAAGCAGCCATGTTGTGGCACTTTTGCACTCCCTTTTGGATGCCTTTCACAGCTCCAGTGTGCCTGGAACTCAGGGCTTCCTGATTTTAAAAATCCTAGCCCTAGGCCGAACCCCAACCCTAAGACGAGAAAGGCAAATCAGCCAGGAATTAGGCATGTCCCCAAGGAAAAAGCTGTGGAGGCAGGCATGTTGTGGTACTTTTGCGCTCTTCTTGGCTAGTCCTTCGCAGCTGCTGTGTTCTTGGAACTCAGGGCTTTCTGGTTAATAGAACCCTTACCCTAGGCGTAACTCAAACCTTAACCCTAGGAAGGAAAATCAACCTATGGTTCGGGATGGTCTCATGGAAATATCAGTGGTGGCAGCCAAGTTGCATCACTTTTGCGCTCCCCTTGGGATGCCTTTTGCAGCTGCAGTGTGCCTGGAGCCCAGGGCTTCCTGGTTTTAAAAGTCCTAGGCCTAAGCCTAACAGTAACCCTAGGAAGGTAAATCAGCCGGGTATTAGGGTTCTTCCTAAGGGAAAAGCTGTGAAAGCAGCCATGTTGTGGCACTTCTGCACTCCCTTTGGGATGCCTTTGGCAGATGAAGTAAGCCTGGAACTCAGGGCTTCCTGGTTAAAGAAATCCAAGCCCTAGGCTGAAGCCTAACCCTAACCCTAGGCAGATAAATCAGCCTAGGTATAGGGATGGTGCCAAGGAAAAAGCTGTGAAAGCTGCCATGTTGTTGCACTTTTGTACTCCCCTTGGGATGCCTTGAACAGCTGCAGTGTGCCTGGAGCCCAGGGCTTCCTAGTTTCAAAAATCCTAGCCCTAGGCCTAAGCCTAACAGTAACCCTGGGAAAGTATGTCAGCCTGGTGTTAGGCTTCTTGCCAAGGAAAAAGCCGTGAAAGCAGCCATGTTGTGGCACTTTTTCACTCCCTTTTGGATGCCTTTCACAGCTCCAGTGTGCCTGGAACTCAGGGCTTCCTGCTTTTAAAAATCCTAGCCCTAGGCCGAACCCCAACCCTAAGACGAGAAAGGCAAATCAGCCAGGAATTAGGCATGTCCCCAAGGAAAAAGCTGTGGAGGCAGGCATGTTGTGGTACTTTTGTGCTCTTCTTGGCTAGTCCTTCGCAGCTGCTGTGTTCTTGGAACTCAGGGCTTTCTGGTTAATAGAACCCTTACCCTAGGCGTAACTCAAACCTTAACCCTAGGAAGGAAAATCAGCCTATGGTTCGGGATGGTCTCATGGAAATATCAGTGGTGGCAGCCAAGTTGCGTCACTTTTGCGCTCCCCTTGGGATGCCTTTTGCAGCTGCAGTGTGCCTGGAGCCCAGGGCTTCCTGGTTTTAAAAGTCCTAGGCCTAAGCCTAACAGTAACCCTAGGAAGGTAAATCAGCCGGGTATTAGGGTTCTTCCTAAGGGAAAATCCGTGAAAGCAGCCATGTTGTGGCACTTCTGCACTCCCTTTGGGATGCCTTTGGCAGATGAAGTAAGCCTGGAACTCAGGGCTTCCTGGTTAAAGAAATCCAAGCCCTAGGCTGAACCCTAACCCTAACCCTAGGCAGATAAATCAGCCTAGGCATAGGGATGGTGCCAAGGAAAAAGCTGTGAAAGCTGCCATGTTGTTGCACTTTTGTACTCCCCTTGGGATGCCTTGAACAGCTGCAGTGTGCCTGGAGCCCAGGGCTTCCCAGTTTCAAATATCCTAGCCCTAGGCCTAAGCCTAACAGTAACCCTGGGAAAGTATGTCAGCCTGGTGTTAGGCTTCTTGCCAAGGAAAAAGCCGTGAAAGCAGCCATGTTGTGGCACTTTTGCACTCCCTTTTGGATGCCTTTCACAGCTCCAGTGTGCCTGGAACTCAGGGCTTCCTGCTTTTAAAAATCCTAGCCCTAGGCCGAACCCCAACCCTAAGACGAGAAAGGCAAATCAGCCAGGAATTAGGCATGTCCCCAAGGAAAAAGCTGTGGAGGCAGGCATGTTGTGGTACTTTTGCGCTCTTCTTGGCTAGTCCTTCGCAGCTGCTGTGTTCTTGGAACTCAGGGCTTTCTGGTTAATAGAACCCTTACCCTAGGCGTAACTCAAACCTTAACCCTAGGAAGGAAAATCAACCTATGGTTCGGGATGGTCTCATGGAAATATCAGTGGTGGCAGCCAAGTTGCATCACTTTTGCGCTCCCCTTGGGATGCCTTTCGCAGCTGCAGTGTGCCTGGAGCCCAGGGCTTCCTGGTTTTAAAAGTCCTAGGCCTAAGCCTAACAGTAACCCTAGGAAGGTAAATCAGCCGGGTATTAGGGTTCTTCCTAAGGGAAAAGCCGTGAAAGCAGCCATGTTGTGGCACTTCTGCACTCCCTTTGGGATGCCTTTGGCAGATGAAGTAAGCCTGGAACTCAGGGCTTCCTGGTTAAAGAAATCCAAGCCCTAGGCTGAAGCCTAACCCTAACCCTAGGCAGATAAATCAGCCTAGGTATAGGGATGGTGCCAAGGAAAAAGCTGTGAAAGCTGCCATGTTGTTGCACTTTTGTACTCCCCTTGGGATGCCTTGAACAGCTGCAGTGTGCCTGGAGCCCAGGGCTTCCTAGTTTCAAAAATCCTAGCCCTAGGCCTAAGCCTAACAGTAACCCTGGGAAAGTATGTCAGCCTGGTGTTAGGCTTCTTGCCAAGGAAAAAGCCATGAAAGCAGCCATGTTGTGGCACTTTTGCACTCCCTTTTGGATGCCTTTCACAGCTCCAGTGTGCCTGGAACTCAGGGCTTCCTGCTTTTAAAAATCCTAGCCCTAGGCCGAACCCCAACCCTAAGACGAGAAAGGCAAATCAGCCAGGAATTAGGCATGTCCCCAAGGAAAAAGCTGTGGAGGCAGGCATGTTGTGGTACTTTTGCGCTCTTCTTGGCTAGTCCTTCGCAGCTGCTGTGTTCTTGGAACTCAGGGCTTTCTGGTTAATAGAACCCTTACCCTAGGCGTAACTCAAACCTTAACCCTAGGAAGGAAAATCAGCCTATGGTTCGGGATGGTCTCATGGAAATATCAGTGGTGGCAGCCAAGTTGCGTCACTTTTGCGCTCCCCTTGGGATGCCTTTTGCAGCTGCAGTGTGCCTGGAGCCCAGGGCTTCCTGGTTTTAAAAGTCCTAGGCCTAAGCCTAACAGTAACCCTAGGAAGGTAAATCAGCCGGGTATTAGGGTTCTTCCTAAGGGAAAAGCTGTGAAAGCAGCCATGTTGTGGCACTTCTGCACTCCCTTTGGGATGCCTTTGGCAGATGAAGTAAGCCTGGAACTCAGGGCTTCCTGGTTAAAGAAATCCAAGCCCTAGGCTGAACCCTAACCCTAACCCTAGGCAGATAAATCAGCCTAGGTATAGGGATGGTGCCAAGGAAAAAGCTGTGAAAGCTGCCATGTTGTTGCACTTTTGTACTCCCCTTGGGATGCCTTGAACAGCTGCAGTGTGCCTGGAGCCCAGGGCTTCCTAGTTTCAAAAATCCTAGCCCTAGGCCTAAGCCTAACAGTAACCCTGGGAAAGTATGTCAGCCTGGTGTTAGGCTTCTTGCCAAGGAAAAAGCCGTGAAAGCAGCCAGGTTGTGGCACTTTTGCACTCCCTTTTGGATGCCTTTCACAGCTCCAGTGTGCCTGGAACTCAGGGCTTCCTGATTTTAAAAATCTTAGCCCTAGGCCGAACCCCAACCCTAAGACGAGAAAGGCAAATCAGCCAGGAATTAGGCATGTCCCCAAGGAAAAAGCTGTGGAGGCAGGCATGTTGTGGTACTTTTGCGCTCTTCTTGGCTAGTCCTTCGCAGCTGCTGTGTTCTTGGAACTCAGGGCTTTCTGGTTAATAGAACCCTTACCCTAGGCGTAACTCAAACCTTAACCCTAGGAAGGAAAATCAGCCTATGGTTCGGGATGGTCTCATGGAAATATCAGTGGTGGCAGCCAAGTTGCGTCACTTTTGCGCTCCCCTTGGGATGCCTTTTGCAGCTGCAGTGTGCCTGGAGCCCAGGGCTTCCTGGTTTTAAAAGTCCTAGGCCTAAGCCTAACAGTAACCCTAGGAAGGTAAATCAGCCGGGTATTAGGGTTCTTCCTAAGGGAAAAGCCGTGAAAGCAGCCATGTTGTGGCACTTCTGCACTCCCTTTGGGATGCCTTTGGCAGATGAAGTAAGCCTGGAACTCAGGGCTTCCTGGTTAAAGAAATCCAAGCCCTACGCTGAACCCTAACCCTAACCCTAGGCAGATAAATCAGCCTAGGTATAGGGATGGTGCCAAGGAAAAAGCTGTGAAAGCTGCCATGTTGTTGCACTTTTGTACTCCCCTTGGGATGCCTTGAACAGCTGCAGTGTGCCTGGAGCCCAGGGCTTCCTAGTTTCAAAAATCCTAGCCCTAGGCCTAAGCCTAACAGTAACCCTGGGAAAGTATGTCAGCCTGGTGTTAGGCTTCTTGCCAAGGAAAAAGCCGTGAAAGCAGCCATGTTGTGGCACTTTTGCACTCCCTTTTGGATGCCTTTCACAGCTCCAGTGTGCCTGGAACTCAGGGCTTCCTGCTTTTAAAAATCCTAGCCCTAGGCCGAACGCCAACCCTAAGACGAGAAAGGCAAATCAGCCAGGAATTAGGCATGTCCCCAAGGAAAAAGCTGTGGAGGCAGGCATGTTGTGGTACTTTTGCGCTCTTCTTGGCTAGTCCTTCGCAGCTGCTGTGTTCTTGGAACTCAGGGCTTTCTGGTTAATAGAACCCTTACCCTAGGCGTAACTCAAACCTTAACCCTAGGAAGGAAAATCAGCCTATGGTTCGGGATGGTCTCATGGAAATATCAGTGGTGGCAGCCAAGTTGCGTCACTTTTGCGCTCCCCTTGGGATGCCTTTTGCAGCTGCAGTGTGCCTGGAGCCCAGGGCTTCCTGGTTTTAAAAGTCCTAGGCCTAAGCCTAACAGTAACCCTAGGAAGGTAAATCAGCCGGGTATTAGGGTTCTTCCTAAGGGAAAAGCCGTGAAAGCAGCCATGTTGTGGCACTTCTGCACTCCCTTTGGGATGCCTTTGGCAGATGAAGTAAGCCTGGAACTCAGGGCTTCCTGGTTAAAAAAATCCAAGCCCTAGGCTGAACCCTAACCCTAACCCTAGGCAGATAAATCAGCCTAGGTATAGGGATGGTGCCAAGGAAAAAGCTGTGAAAGCTGCCATGTTGTTGCACTTTTGTACTCCCCTTGGGATGCCTTGAACAGCTGCAGTGTGCCTGGAGCCCAGGACTTCCTAGTTTCAAAAATCCTAGCACTAGGCCTAAGCCTAACAGTAACCCTGGGAAAGTAAATCAGCCTGATGTTAGGCTTCTTGCCAAGGAAAAAGCCGTGAAAGCAGCCATGTTGTGGCACTTTTGCACTCCCTTTTGGATGCCTTTCACAGCTCCAGTGTGCCTGGAACTCAGGGCTTCCTGATTTTAAAAATCCTAGCCCTAGGCCGAACCCCAACCCTAAGACGAGAAAGGCAAATCAGCCAGGAATTAGGCATGTCCCCAAGGAAAAAGCTGTGGAGGCAGGCATGTTGTGGTACTTTTGCGCTCTTCTTGGCTAGTCCTTCGCAGCTGCTGTGTTCTTGGAACTCAGGGCTTTCTGGTTAATAGAACCCTTACCCTAGGCGTAACTCAAACCTTAACCCTAGGAAGGAAAATCAGCCTATGGTTCGGGATGGTCTCATGGAAATATCAGTGGTGGCAGCCAAGTTGCGTCACTTTTGCGCTCCCCTTGGGATGCCTTTTGCAGCTGCAGTGTGCCTGGAGCCCAGGGCTTCCTGGTTTTAAAAGTCCTAGGCCTAAGCCTAACAGTAACCCTAGGAAGGTAAATCAGCCGGGTATTAGGGTTCTTCCTAAGGGAAAAGCCGTGAAAGCAGCCATGTTGTGGCACTTCTGCACTCCCTTTGGGATGCCTTTGGCAGATGAAGTAAGCCTGGAACTCAGGGCTTCCTGGTTAAAGAAATCCAAGCCCTAGGCTGAACCCTAACCCTAACCCTAGGCAGATAAATCAGCCTAGGTATAGGGATGGTGCCAAGGAAAAAGCTGTGAAAGCTGCCATGTTGTTGCACTTTTGTACTCCCCTTGGGATGCCTTGAACAGCTGCAGTGTGCCTGGAGCCCAGGGCTTCCTAGTTTCAAAAATCCTAGCCCTAGGCCTAAGCCTAACAGTAACCCTGGGAAAGTATGTCAGCCTGGTGTTAGGCTTCTTGCCAAGGAAAAAGCCGTGAAAGCAGCCATGTTGTGGCACTTTTGCACTCCCTTTTGGATGCCTTTCACAGCTGCAGTGTGCCTGGAACTCAGGGCTTCCTGCTTTTAAAAATCCTAGCCCTAGGCCGAACCCCAACCCTAAGACGAGAAAGGCAAATCAGCCAGGAATTAGGCATGTCCCCAAGGAAAAAGCTGTGGAGGCAGGCATGTTGTGGTACTTTTGCGCTCTTCTTGGCTAGTCCTTCGCAGCTGCTGTGTTCTTGGAACTCAGGGCTTTCTGGTTAATAGAACCCTTACCCTAGGCGTAACTCAAACCTTAACCCTAGGAAGGAAAATCAACCTATGGTTCGGGATGGTCTCATGGAAATATCAGTGGTGGCAGCCAAGTTGCGTCACTTTTGCGCTCCCCTTGGGATGCCTTTCGCAGCTGCAGTGTGCCTGGAGCCCAGGGCTTCCTGGTTTTAAAAGTCCTAGGCCTAAGCCTAACAGTAACCCTAGGAAGGTAAATCAGCCGGGTATTAGGGTTCTTCCTAAGGGAAAAGCCGTGAAAGCAGCCATGTTGTGGCACTTCTGCACTCCCTTTGGGATGCCTTTGGCAGATGAAGTAAGCCTGGAACTCAGGGCTTCCTGGTTAAAAAAATCCAAGCCCTAGGCTGAACCCTAACCCTAACCCTAGGCAGATAAATCAGCCTAGGTATAGGGATGGTGCCAAGGAAAAAGCTGTGAAAGCTGCCATGTTGTTGCACTTTTGTACTCCCCTTGGGATGCCTTGAACAGCTGCAGTGTGCCTGGAGCCCAGGGCTTCCTAGTTTCAAAAATCCTAGCCCTAGGCCTAAGCCTAACAGTAACCCTGGGAAAGTATGTCAGCCTGGTGTTAGGCTTCTTGCCAAGGAAAAAGCCGTGAAAGCAGCCATGTTGTGGCACTTTTGCACTCCCTTTTGGATGCCTTTCACAGCTCCAGTGTGCCTGGAACTCAGGGCTTCCTGATTTTAAAAATCCTAGCCCTAGGCCGAACCCCAACCCTAAGACGAGAAAGGCAAATCAGCCAGGAATTAGGCATGTCCCCAAGGAAAAAGCTGTGGAGGCAGGCATGTTGTGGTACTTTTGCGCTCTTCTTGGCTAGTCCTTCGCAGCTGCTGTGTTCTTGGAACTCAGGGCTTTCTGGTTAATAGAGCCCTTACCCTAGGCGTAACTCAAACCTTAACCCTAGGAAGGAAAATCAGCCTATGGTTCGGGATGGTCTCATGGAAATATCAGTGGTGGCAGCCAAGTTGCGTCACTTTTGCGCTCCCCTTGGGATGCCTTTCGCAGCTGCAGTGTGCCTGGAGCCCAGGGCTTCCTGGTTTTAAAAGTCCTAGGCCTAAGCCTAACAGTAACCCTAGGAAGGTAAATCAGCCGGGTATTAGGGTTCTTCCTAAGGGAAAAGCCGTGAAAGCAGCCATGTTGTGGCACTTCTGCACTCCCTTTGGGATGCCTTTGGCAGATGAAGTAAGCCTGGAACTCAGGGCTTCCTCGTAAAAAAAATTCAAGCCCTAGGCTGAACCCTAACCCTAACCCTAGCAGATAAATCAGCCTAGGTATAGGGATGGTGCCAAGGAAAAAGCTGTGAAAGCTGCCATGTTGTTGCACTTTTGTACTCCCCTTGGGATGCCTTGAACAGCTGCAGTGTGCCTGGAGCTAAGGGCTTCCTAGTTTTAAAAATCCTAGCCCTAGGCCTAAGCCTAACAGTAACCCTGGGAAGGGAAATCAGCCTGGTGTTAGGCGTCTTGCCAAGGAAAAAGCCGTGAAAGCAGCCATGTTGTGGCACTTTTGCACTCCCTTTTGGATGCCTTTCACAGCTCCAGTGTGCCTGGAACTCAGGGCTTCCTGCTTTTAAAAATCCTAGCCCTAGGCCGAACCCCAACACTAAGACGAGAAAGGCAAATCAGCCAGGAATTAGGCATGTCCCCAAGGAAAAAGCTGTGGAGGCAGGCCTGTTGTGCTACTTTTGCGCTCTTCTTGGCTAGTCCTTCGCAGCTGCTGTGTTCTTGGAACTCAGGGCTTTCTGGTTAATAGACCCTTACCCTAGGCGTAACTCAAACCTTAACCCTAGGAAGGAAAATCAGCCTATGGTTCGGGATGGTCTCATGGAAATATCAGTGGTGGCAGCCAAGTTGCGTCACTTTTGCGCTCCCCTTGGGATGCCTTTCGCAGCTGCAGTGTGCCTGGAGCCCAGGGCTTCCTGGTTTTAAAAGTCCTAGGCCTAAGCCTAACAGTAACCCTAGGAAGGTAAATCAGCCGGGTATTAGGGTTCTTCCTAAGGGAAAAGCCGTGAAAGCAGCCATGTTGTGGCACTTCTGCACTCCCTTTGGGATGCCTTTGGCAGATGAAGTAAGCCTGGAACTCAGGGCTTCCTGGTAAAAAAAATTCAAGCCCTAGGCTGAACCCTAACCCTAACCCTAGGCAGATAAATCAGCCTAGGTATAGGGATGGTGCCAAGGAAAAAGCTGTGAAAGCTGCCATGTTGTTGCACTTTTGTACTCCCCTTGGGATGCCTTGAACAGCTGCAGTGTGCCTGGAGCCCAGGGCTTCCTAGTTTCAAAAACCCTAGCCCTAGGCCTAAGCCTAACAGTAACCCTGGGAAAGTAAATCAGCCTGATGTTAGGTTTCTTGCCAAGGAAAAAGCCGTGAAAGCAGCCATGTTGTGGCACTTTTGCACTCCCTTTTGGATGCCTTTCACAGCTGCAGTGTGCCTGGAACTCAGGGCTTCCTGCTTTTAAAAATCCTAGCCCTAGGCCGAACCCCAACCCTAAGACGAGAAAGGCAAATCAGCCAGGAATTAGGCATGTCCCCAAGGAAAAAGCTGTGGAGGCAGGCATGTTGTGGTACTTTTGCGCTCTTCTTGGCTAGTCCTTCGCAGCTGCTGTGTTCTTGGAACTCAGGGCTTTCTGGTTAATAGAACCCTTACCCTAGGCGTAACTCAAACCTTAACCCTAGGAAGGAAAATCAGCCTATGGTTCGGGACGGTCTCATGGAAATATCAGTGGTGGCAGCCAAGTTGCGTCACTTTTGCGCTCCCCTTGGGATGCCATTTGCAGCTGCAGTGTGCCTGGAGCCAAGGGCTTCCTGGTTTTAAAAGTCCTAGGCCTAAGCCTAACAGTAACCCTAGGAAGGTAAATCAGCCGGGTATTAGGGTTCTTCCTAAGGGAAAAGCCGTGAAAGCAGCCATGTTGTGGCACTTTTGCACTCCCTTTTGGATGCCTTTCACAGCTCCAGTGTGCCTGGAACTCAGGGCTTCCTGCTTTTAAAAATCCTAGCCCTAGGCCGAAGCCCAAACCTAAGACGAGAAAGGCAAATCAGCCAGGAATTAGGCATGTCCCCAAGGAAAAAGCTGTGGAGGCAGGCATGTTGTGGTACTTTTGCGCTCTTCTTGGCTAGTCCTTCGCAGCTGCTGTGTTCTTGGAACTCAGGGCTTTCTGGTTAATAGACCCTTACCCTAGGCGTAACTCAAACCTTAACCCTAGGAAGGAAAATCAGCCTATGGTTCGGGATGCTCTCACGGAAATATCAGTGGTGGCAGCCAAGTTGCGTCACTTTTGCGCTCCCCTTGGGATGCCTTTCGCAGCTGCAGTGTGCCTGGAGCCCAGGGCTTCCTGGTTTTAAAAGTCCTAGGCCTAAGCCTAACAGTAACCCTAGGAAGGTAAATCAGCCGGGTATTAGGGTTCTTCCTAAGGGAAAAGCCATGAAAGCAGCCATGTTGTGGCACTTCTGCACTCCCTTTGGGATGCCTTTGGCAGATGAAGTAAGCCTGGAACTCAGGGCTTCCTGGTAAAAAAAATTCAAGCCCTAGGCTGAACCCTAACCCTAACCCTAGCAGATAAATCAACCTAGGTATAGGGATGGTGCCAAGGAAAAAGCTGTGAAAGCTGCCATGTTGTTGCACTTTTGTACTCCCCTTGGGATGCCTTGAACAGCTGCAGTGTGCCTGGAGCTAAGGGCTTCCTAGTTTTAAAAATCCTAGCCCTAGGCCTAAGCCTAACAGTAACCCTGGGAAGGGAAATCAGCCTGGTGTTAGGCGTCTTGCCAAGGAAAAAGCCGTGAAAGCAGCCATGTTGTGGCACTTTTGCACTCCCTTTTGGATGCCTTTCACAGCTCCAGTGTGCCTGGAACTCAGGGCTTCCTGCTTTTAAAAATCCTAGCCCTAGGCCGAACCGCAACCCTAAGACGAGAAAGGCAAATCAGCCAGGAATTAGGCATGTCCCCAAGGAAAAAGCTGTGGAGGCAGGCATGTTGTGCTACTTTTGCGCTCTTCTTGGCTAGTCCTTCGCAGCTGCTGTGTTCTTGGAACTCAGGGCTTTCTGGTTAATAGACCCTTACCCTAGGCGTAACTCAAACCTTAACCCTAGGAAGGAAAATCAGCCTATGGTTCGGGATGGTCTCATGGAAATATCAGTGGTGGCAGCCAAGTTGCGTCACTTTTGCGCTCCCCTTGGGATGCCTTTCGCAGCTGCAGTGTGCCTGGAGCCCAGGGCTTCCTGGTTTTAAAAGTCCTAGGCCTAAGCCTAACAGTAACCCTAGGAAGGTAAATCAGCCGGGTATTAGGGTTCTTCCTAAGGGAAAAGCCGTGAAAGCAGCCATGTTGTGGCACTTCTGCACTCCCTTTGGGATGCCTTTGGCAGATGAAGTAAGCCTGGAACTCAGGGCTTCCTGGTAAAAAATATTCAAGCCCTATGCTGAACCCTAACCCTAACCCTAGCAGATAAATCAGCCTAGGTATAGGGATGGTGCCAAGGAAAAAGCTGTGAAAGCTGCCATGTTGTTGCACTTTTGTACTCCCCTTGGGATGCCTTGAACAGCTGCAGTGTGCCTGGAGCTAAGGGCTTCCTAGTTTTAAAAATCCTAGCCCTAGGCCTAAGCCTAACAGTAACCCTGGGAAGGGAAATCAGCCTGGTGTTAGGCGTCTTGCCAAGGAAAAAGCCGTGAAAGCAGCCATGTTGTGGCACTTTTGCACTCCCTTTTGGATGCCTTTCACAGCTCCAGTGTGCCTGGAACTCAGGGCTTCCTGATTTTAAAAATCCTAGCCCTAGGCCGAACCCCAACCCTAAGACGAGAAAGGCAAATCAGCCAGGAATTAGGCATGTCCCCAAGGAAAAAGCTGTGGAGGCAGGCATGTTGTGGTACTTTTGCGCTCTTCTTGGCTAGTCCTTCGCAGCTGCTGTGTTCTTTGAACTCAAGGCTTTCTGGTTAATAGACCCTTACCCTAGGCGTAACTCAAACCTTAACCCTAGGAAGGAAAATCCGCCTATGGTTCGGGATGGTCTCATGGAAATATCAGTGGTGGCAGCCAAGTTGCGTCACTTTTGCGCTCCCCTTGGGATGCCTTTCGCAGCTGCAGTGTGCCTGGAGCCCAGGGCTTCCTGGTTTTAAAAGTCCTAGGCCTAAGCCTAACAGTAACCCTAGGAAGGTAAATCAGCCGGGTATTAGGGTTCTTCCTAAGGGAAAAGCCGTGAAAGCAGCCATGTTGTGGCACTTCTGCACTCCCTTTGGGATGCCTTTGGCAGATGAAGTAAGCCTGGAACTCAGGGCTTCCTGGTAAAAAAAATTCAAGCCCTAGGCTGAAGCCTAACCCTAACCCTAGGCAGATAAATCAGCCTAGGTATAGGGATGGTGCCAAAGAAAAAGCTGTGAAAGCTGCCATGTTGTTGCACTTTTGTACTCCCCTTGGGATGCCTTGAACAGCTGCAGTGTGCCTGGAGCTAAGGGCTTCCTAGTTTTAAAAATCCTAGCCCTAGGCCTAAGCCTAACATTAACCCTGGGAAGGGAAATCAGCCTGGTGTTAGGCGTCTTGCCAAGGAAAAAGCCGTGAAAGCAGCCATGTTGTGGCACTTTTGCACTCCCTTTTGGATGCCTTTCACAGCTGCAGTGTGCCTGGAACTCAGGGCTTCCTGCTTTTAAAAATCCTAGCCCTAGGCCGAACCCCAACCCTAAGACGAGAAAGGCAAATCAGCCAGGAATTAGGCATGTCCCCAAGGAAAAAGCTGTGGAGGCAGGCATGTTGTGGTACTTTTGCGCTCTTCTTGGCTAGTCCTTCGCAGCTGCTGTGTTCTTGGAACTCAGGGCTTTCTGGTTAATAGACCCTTACCCTAGGCGTAACTCAAACCTTAACCCTAGGAAGGAAAATCAGCCTATGGTTCGGGATGGTCTCATGGAAATATCAGTGGTGGCAGCCAAGTTGCGTCACTTTTGCGCTCCCCTTGGGATGCCTTTCGCAGCTGCAGTGTGCCTGGAGCCCAGGGCTTCCTGGTTTTAAAAGTCCTAGGCCTAAGCCTAACAGTAACCCTAGGAAGGTAAATCAGCCGGGTATTAGGCTTCTTCCTAAGGGAAAAGCCGTGAAAGCAGCCATGTTGTGGCACTTTTGCACTCCCTTTTGGATGCCTTTCACAGCTCCAGTGTGCCTGGAACTCAGGGCTTCCTGCTTTTAAAAATCCTAGCCCTAGGCCGAACCCCAACCCTAAGACGAGAAAGGCAAATCAGCCAGGAATTAGGCATGTCCCCAAGGAAAAAGCTGTGGAGGCAGGCATGTTGTGGTACTTTTGCGCTCTTCTTGGCTAGTCCTTCGCAGCTGCTGTGTTCTTGGAACTCAGGGCTTTCTGGTTAATAGACCCTTACCCTAGGCGTAACTCAAACCTTAACCCTAGGAAGGAAAATCAGCCTATGGTTCGGGATGCTCTCTTGGAAATATCAGCGGTGGCAGCCAAGTTGCGTCACTTTTGCGCTCCCCTTGGGATGCCTTTCGCAGCTGCAGTGTGCCTGGAGCCCAGGGCTTCCTGGTTTTAAAAGTCCTAGGCCTAAGCCTAACAGTAACCCTAGGAAGGTAAATCAGCCGGGTATTAGGGTTCTTCCTAAGGGAAAAGCCGTGAAAGCAGCCATGTTGTGGCACTTCTGCACTCCCTTTGGGATGCCTTTGGCAGATGAAGTAAGCCTGGAACTCAGGGCTTCCTGGTAGAAAAAATTCAAGCCCTAGGCTGAACCCTAACCCTAACCCTAGCAGATATATCAGCCTAGGTATAGGGATGGTGCCAAGGAAAAAGCTGTGAAAGCTGCCATGTTGTTGCACTTTTGTACTCCCCTTGGGATGCCTTGAACAGCTGCAGTGTGCCTGGAGCTAAGGGCTTCCTAGTTTTAAAAATCCTAGCCCTAGGCCTAAGCCTAACAGTAACCCTGGGAAGGGAAATCAGCCTGGTGTTAGGCGTCTTGCCAAGGAAAAAGCCGTGAAAGCAGCCATGTTGTGGCACTTTTGCACTCCCTTTTGGATGCCTTTCACAGCTGCAGTGTGCCTGGAACTCAGGGCTTCCTGATTTTAAAAATCCTAGCCCTAGGCCGAACCCCAACACTAAGACGAGAAAGGCAAATCAGCCAGGAATTAGGCATGTCCCCAAGGAAAAAGCTGTGGAGGCAGGCGTGTTGTGGTACTTTTGCGCTCTTCTTGGCTAGTCCTTCGCAGCTGCTGTGTTCTTGGAACTCAGGGCTTTCTGGTTAATAGAGCCCTTACCCTAGGCGTAACTCAAACCTTAACCCTAGGAAGGAAAATCAGCCTATGGTTCGGGATGGTCTCACGGAAATATCAGTGGTGGCAGCCAAGTTGCGTCACTTTTGCGCTCCCCTTGGGATGCCTTTCGCAGCTGCAGTGTGCCTGGAGCCCAGGGCTTCCTGGTTTTAAAAGTCCTAGGCCTAAGCCTAACAGTAACCCTAGGAAGGTAAATCAGCCGGGTATTAGGGTTCTTCCTAAGGGAAAAGCCGTGAAAGCAGCCATGTTGTGGCACTTCTGCACTCCCTTTGGGATGCCTTTGGCAGATGAAGTAAGCCTGGAACTCAGGGCTTCCTGGTAAAAACAATTCAAGCCCTAGGCTGAACCCTAACCCTAACCCTAGGCAGATAAATCAGCCTAGGTATAGGGATGGTGCCAAGGAAAAAGCTGTGAAAGCTGCCATGTTGTTGCACTTTTGTACTCCCCTTGGGATGCCTTGAACAGCTGCAGTGTGCCTGGAGCTAAGGGCTTCCTAGTTTTAAAAATCCTAGCCCTAGGCCTAAGCCTAACAGTAACCCTGGGAAGGGAAATCAGCCTGGTGTTAGGCGTCTTGCCAAGGAAAAAGCCGTGAAAGCAGCCATGTTGTGGCACTTTTGCACTCCCTTTTGGATGCCTTTCACAGCTCCAGTGTGCCTGGAACTCAGGGCTTCCTGATTTTAAAAATCCTAGCCCTAGGCCGAACCGCAACCCTAAGACGAGAAAGGCAAATCAGCCAGGAATTAGGCATGTCCCCAAGGAAAAAGCTGTGGAGGCAGGCATGTTGTGGTACTTTTGCGCTCTTCTTGGCTAGTCCTTCGCAGCTGCTGTGTTCTTGGAACTCAGGGCTTTCTGGTTAATAGACCCTTACCCTAGGCGTAACTCAAACCTTAACCCTAGGAAGGAAAATCAGCCTATGGTTCGGGATGGTCTCATGGAAATATCAGTGGTGGCAGCCAAGTTGCGTCACTTTTGCGCTCCCCTTGGGATGCCTTTCGCAGCTGCAGTGTGCCTGGAGCCCAGGGCTTCCTGGTTTTAAAAGTCCTAGGCCTAAGCCTAACAGTAACCCTAGGAAGGTAAATCAGCCGGGTATTAGGGTTCTTCCTAAGGGAAAAGCCGTGAAAGCAGCCATGTTGTGGCACTTCTGCACTCCCTTTGGGATGCCTTTGGCAGATGAAGTAAGCCTGGAACTCAGGGCTTCCTGGTAAAAAATATTCAAGCCCTATGCTGAACCCTAACCCTAACCCTAGCAGATAAATCAGCCTAGGTATAGGGATGGTGCCAAGGAAAAAGCTGTGAAAGCTGCCATGTTGTTGCACTTTTGTACTCCCCTTGGGATGCCTTGAACAGCTGCAGTGTGCCTGGAGCTAAGGGCTTCCTAGTTTTAAAAATCCTAGCCCTAGGCCTAAGCCTAACAGTAACCCTGGGAAGGGAAATCAGCCTGGTGTTAGGCGTCTTGCCAAGGAAAAAGCCGTGAAAGCAGCCATGTTGTGGCACTTTTGCACTCCCTTTTGGATGCCTTTCACAGCTCCAGTGTGCCTGGAACTCAGGGCTTCCTGATTTTAAAAATCCTAGCCCTAGGCCGAACCCCAACCCTAAGACGAGAAAGGCAAATCAGCCAGGAATTAGGCATGTCCCCAAGGAAAAAGCTGTGGAGGCAGGCGTGTTGTGGTACTTTTGCGCTCTTCTTGGCTAGTCCTTCGCAGCTGCTGTGTTCTTTGAACTCAAGGCTTTCTGGTTAATAGACCCTTACCCTAGGCGTAACTCAAACCTTAACCCTAGGAAGGAAAATCCGCCTATGGTTCGGGATGGTCTCATGGAAATATCAGTGGTGGCAGCCAAGTTGCGTCACTTTTGCGCTCCCCTTGGGATGCCTTTCGCAGCTGCAGTGTGCCTGGAGCCCAGGGCTTCCTGGTTTTAAAAGTCCTAGGCCTAAGCCTAACAGTAACCCTAGGAAGGTAAATCAGCCGGGTATTAGGGTTCTTCCTAAGGGAAAAGCCGTGAAAGCAGCCATGTTGTGGCACTTCTGCACTCCCTTTGGGATGCCTTTGGCAGATGAAGTAAGCCTGGAACTCAGGGCTTCCTGGTAAAAAAAATTCAAGCCCTAGGCTGAAGCCTAACCCTAACCCTAGGCAGATAAATCAGCCTAGGTATAGGGATGGTGCCAAAGAAAAAGCTGTGAAAGCTGCCATGTTGTTGCACTTTTGTACTCCCCTTGGGATGCCTTGAACAGCTGCAGTGTGCCTGGAGCTAAGGGCTTCCTAGTTTTAAAAATCCTAGCCCTAGGCCTAAGCCTAACATTAACCCTGGGAAGGGAAATCAGCCTGGTGTTAGGCGTCTTGCCAAGGAAAAAGCCGTGAAAGCAGCCATGTTGTGGCACTTTTGCACTCCCTTTTGGATGCCTTTCACAGCTGCAGTGTGCCTGGAACTCAGGGCTTCCTGCTTTTAAAAATCCTAGCCCTAGGCCGAACCCCAACCCTAAGACGAGAAAGGCAAATCAGCCAGGAATTAGGCATGTCCCCAAGGAAAAAGCTGTGGAGGCAGGCATGTTGTGGTACTTTTGCGCTCTTCTTGGCTAGTCCTTCGCAGCTGCTGTGTTCTTGGAACTCAGGGCTTTCTGGTTAATAGACCCTTACCCTAGGCGTAACTCAAACCTTAACCCTAGGAAGGAAAATCAGCCTATGGTTCGGGATGGTCTCATGGAAATATCAGTGGTGGCAGCCAAGTTGCGTCACTTTTGCGCTCCCCTTGGGATGCCTTTCGCAGCTGCAGTGTGCCTGGAGCCCAGGGCTTCCTGGTTTTAAAAGTCCTAGGCCTAAGCCTAACAGTAACCCTAGGAAGGTAAATCAGCCGGGTATTAGGCTTCTTCCTAAGGGAAAAGCCGTGAAAGCAGCCATGTTGTGGCACTTTTGCACTCCCTTTTGGATGCCTTTCACAGCTCCAGTGTGCCTGGAACTCAGGGCTTCCTGCTTTTAAAAATCCTAGCCCTAGGCCGAACCCCAACCCTAAGACGAGAAAGGCAAATCAGCCAGGAATTAGGCATGTCCCCAAGGAAAAAGCTGTGGAGGCAGGCATGTTGTGGTACTTTTGCGCTCTTCTTGGCTAGTCCTTCGCAGCTGCTGTGTTCTTGGAACTCAGGGCTTTCTGGTTAATAGACCCTTACCCTAGGCGTAACTCAAACCTTAACCCTAGGAAGGAAAATCAGCCTATGGTTCGGGATGCTCTCTTGGAAATATCAGCGGTGGCAGCCAAGTTGCGTCACTTTTGCGCTCCCCTTGGGATGCCTTTCGCAGCTGCAGTGTGCCTGGAGCCCAGGGCTTCCTGGTTTTAAAAGTCCTAGGCCTAAGCCTAACAGTAACCCTAGGAAGGTAAATCAGCCGGGTATTAGGGTTCTTCCTAAGGGAAAAGCCGTGAAAGCAGCCATGTTGTGGCACTTCTGCACTCCCTTTGGGATGCCTTTGGCAGATGAAGTAAGCCTGGAACTCAGGGCTTCCTGGTAGAAAAAATTCAAGCCCTAGGCTGAACCCTAACCCTAACCCTAGCAGATAAATCAGCCTAGGTATAGGGATGGTGCCAAGGAAAAAGCTGTGAAAGCTGCCATGTTGTTGCACTTTTGTACTCCCCTTGGGATGCCTTGAACAGCTGCAGTGTGCCTGGAGCTAAGGGCTTCCTAGTTTTAAAAATCCTAGCCCTAGGCCTAAGCCTAACAGTAACCCTGGGAAGGGAAATCAGCCTGGTGTTAGGCGTCTTGCCAAGGAAAAAGCCGTGAAAGCAGCCATGTTGTGGCACTTTTGCACTCCCTTTTGGATGCCTTTCACAGCTGCAGTGTGCCTGGAACTCAGGGCTTCCTGATTTTAAAAATCCTAGCCCTAGGCCGAACCCCAACACTAAGACGAGAAAGGCAAATCAGCCAGGAATTAGGCATGTCCCCAAGGAAAAAGCTGTGGAGGCAGGCGTGTTGTGGTACTTTTGCGCTCTTCTTGGCTAGTCCTTCGCAGCTGCTGTGTTCTTGGAACTCAGGGCTTTCTGGTTAATAGAGCCCTTACCCTAGGCGTAACTCAAACCTTAACCCTAGGAAGGAAAATCAGCCTATGGTTCGGGATGGTCTCATGGAAATATCAGTGGTGGCAGCCAAGTTGCGTCACTTTTGCGCTCCCCTTGGGATGCCTTTCGCAGCTGCAGTGTGCCTGGAGCCCAGGGCTTCCTGGTTTTAAAAGTCCTAGGCCTAAGCCTAACAGTAACCCTAGGAAGGTAAATCAGCCGGGTATTAGGGTTCTTCCTAAGGGAAAAGCCGTGAAAGCAGCCATGTTGTGGCACTTCTGCACTCCCTTTGGGATGCCTTTGGCAGATGAAGTAAGCCTGGAACTCAGGGCTTCCTGGTAAAAACAATTCAAGCCCTAGGCTGAACCCTAACCCTAACCCTAGGCAGATAAATCAGCCTAGGTATAGGGATGGTGCCAAGGAAAAAGCTGTGAAAGCTGCCATGTTGTTGCACTTTTGTACTCCCCTTGGGATGCCTTGAACAGCTGCAGTGTGCCTGGAGCCCAGGGCTTCCTAGTTTCAAAAACCCTAGCCCTAGGCCTAAGCCTAACAGTAACCCTGGGAAAGTAAATCAGCCTGATGTTAGGTTTCTTGCCAAGGAAAAAGCCGTGAAAGCAGCCATGTTGTGGCACTTTTGCACTTCCTTTTGGATGCCTTTCACAGCTGCAGTGTGCCTGGAACTCAGGGCTTCCTGCTTTTAAAAATCCTAGCCCTAGGCCGAACCCCAACCCTAAGACGAGAAAGGCAAATCAGCCAGGAATTAGGCATGTCCCCAAGGAAAAAGCTGTGGAGGCAGGCATGTTGTGGTACTTTTGCGCTCTTCTTGGCTAGTCCTTCGCAGCTGCTGTGTTCTTGGAACTCAGGGCTTTCTGGTTAATAGAACCCTTACCCTAGGCGTAACTCAAACCTTAACCCTAGGAAGGAAAATCAGCATATGGTTCGGGATGGTCTCATGGAAATATCAGTGGTGGCAGCCAAGTTGCGTCACTTTTGCGCTCCCCTTGGGATGCCATTTGCAGCTGCAGTGTGCCTGGAGCCCAGGGCTTCCTGGTTTTCAAAGTCCTAGGCCTAAGCCTAACAGTAACCCTAGGAAGGTAAATCAGCCGGGTATTAGGGTTCTTCCTAAAGGAAAAGCCGTGAAAGCAGCCATGTTGTGGCACTTTTGCACTCCCTTTTGGATGCCTTTCACAGCTCCAGTGTGCCTGGAACTCAGGGCTTCCTGCTTTTAAAAATCCTAGCCCTAGGCCGAACCCCAACCCTAAGACGAGAAAGGCAAATCAGCCAGGAATTAGGCATGTCCCCAAGGAAAAAGCTGTGGAGGCAGGCATGTTGTGGTACTTTTGCGCTCTTCTTGGCTAGTCCTTCGCAGCTGCTGTGTTCTTGGAACTCAGGGCTTTCTGGTTAATAGAGCCCTTACCCTAGGCGTAACTCAAACCTTAACCCTAGGAAGGAAAATCAGCCTATGGTTCGGGATGGTCTCATGGAAATATCAGTGGTGGCAGCCAAGTTGCGTCACTTTTGCGCTCCCCTTGGGATGCCTTTCGCAGCTGCAGTGTGCCTGGAGCCCAGGGCTTCCTGGTTTTAAAAGTCCTAGGCCTAAGCCTAACAGTAACCCTAGGAAGGGAAATCAGCCGGGTATTAGGGTTCTTCCTAAGGGAAAAGCCATGGAACAGCCATGTTGTGGCACTTCTGCACTCCCTTTGGGATGCCTTTGGCAGATGAAGTAAGCCTGGAACTCAGGGCTTCCTGGTAAAAAAAATTCAAGCCCTAGGCTGAACCCTAACCCTAACCCTAGGCAGATAAATCAGCCTAGGTATAGGGATGGTGCCAAGGAAAAAGCTGTGAAAGCTGCCATGTTGTTGCACTTTTGTACTCCCCTTGGGATGCCTTGAACAGCTGCAGTGTGCCTGGAGCTAAGGGCTTCCTAGTTTTAAAAATCCTAGCCCTAGGCCTAAGCCTAACAGTAACCCTGGGAAGGCAAATCAGCCTGGTGTTAGGCGTCTTGCCAAGGAAAAAGCCGTGAAAGCAGCCATGTTGTGGCACTTTTGCACTCCCTTTTGGATGCCTTTCACAGCTCCAGTGTGCCTGGAACTCAGGGCTTCCTGATTTTAAAAATCCTAGCCCTAGGCCGAACCCCAACCCTAAGACGAGAAAGGCAAATCAGCCAGGAATTAGGCATGTCCCCAAGGAAAAAGCTGTGGAGGCAGGCATGTTGTGGTACTTTTGCGCTCTTCTTGGGTAGTCCTTCGCAGCTGCTGTGTTCTTGGAACTCAGGGCTTTCTGGTTAATAGACCCTTACCATAGGCGTAACTCAAACCTTAACCCTAGGAAGGAAAATCAGCCTATGGTTCGGGATGGTCTCATGGAAATATCAGTGGTGGCAGCCAAGTTGCGTCACTTTTGCGCTCCCCTTGGGATGCCTTTCGCAGCTGCAGTGTGCCTGGAGCCTAGGGCTTCCTGGTTTTAAAAGTCCTAGGCCTAAGCCTAACAGTAACCCTAGGAAGGTAAATCAGCCGGGTATTAGGGTTCTTCCTAAGGGAAAAGCCGTGAGAGCAGCCATGTTGTGGCACTTTTGCACTCCCTTTTGGATGCCTTTCACAGCTCCAGTGTGCCTGGAACTCAGGGCTTCCTGCTTTTAAAAATCCTAGCCCTAGGCCGAACCCCAACCCTAAGACGAGAAAGGCAAATCAGCCAGGAATTAGGCATGTCCCCAAGGAAAAAGCTGTGGAGGCAGGCATGTTGTGGTACTTTTGCGCTCTTCTTGGCTAGTCCTTCGCAGCTGCTGTGTTCTTGGAACTCAGGGCTTTCTGGTTAATAGAACCCTTACCCTAGGCGTAACTCAAACCTTAACCCTAGGAAGGAAAATCAGCATATGGTTCGGGATGGTCTCATGGAAATATCAGTGGTGGCAGCCAAGTTGCGTCACTTTTGCGCTCCCCTTGGGATGCCATTTGCAGCTGCAGTGTCCCTGGAGCCAAGGGCTTCCTGGTTTTCAAAGTCCTAGGCCTAAGCCTAACAGTAACCCTAGGAAGGTAAATCAGCCGGGTATTAGGGTTCTTCCTAAGGGAAAAGCCGTGAAAGCAGCCATGTTGTGGCACTTTTGCACTCCCTTTTGGATGCCTTTCACAGCTCCAGTGTGCCTGGAACTCAGGGCTTCCTGCTTTTAAAAATCCTAGCCCTAGGCCGAAGCCCAACCCTAAGACGAGAAAGGCAAATCAGCCAGGAATTAGGCATGTCCCCAAGGAAAAAGCTGTGGAGGCAGGCATGTTGTGGTACTTTTGCGCTCTTCTTGGCTAGTCCTTCGCAGCTGCTGTGTTCTTGGAACTCAGGGCTTTCTGGTTAATAGACCCTTACCCTAGGCGTAACTCAAACCTTAACCCTAGGAAGGAAAATCAGCCTATGGTTCGGGATGGTCTCATGGAAATATCAGTGGTGGCAGCCAAGTTGCGTCACTTTTGCGCTCCCCTTGGGATGCCTTTCGCAGCTGCAGTGTGCCTGGAGCCCAGGGCTTCCTGGTTTTAAAAGTCCTAGGCCTAAGCCTAACAGTAACCCTAGGAAGGTAAATCAGCCGGGTATTAGGGTTCTTCCTAAGGGAAAAGCCATGAAAGCAGCCATGTTGTGGCACTTCTGCACTCCCTTTGGGATGCCTTTGGCAGATGAAGTAAGCCTGGAACTCAGGGCTTCCTGGTAAAAAAAATTCAAGCCCTAGGCTGAACCCTAACCCTAACCCTAGCAGATAAATCAACCTAGGTATAGGGATGGTGCCAAGGAAAAAGCTGTGAAAGCTGCCATGTTGTTGCACTTTTGTACTCCCCTTGGGATGCCTTGAACAGCTGCAGTGTGCCTGGAGCTAAGGGCTTCCTAGTTTTAAAAATCCTAGCCCGAGGCCTAAGCCTAACAGTAACCCTGGGAAGGGAAATCAGCCTGGTGTTAGGCGTCTTGCCAAGGAAAAAGCCGTGAAAGCAGCCATGTTGTGGCACTTTTGCACTCCCTTTTGGATGCCTTTCACAGCTCCAGTGTGCCTGGAACTCAGGGCTTCCTGCTTTTAAAAATCCTAGCCCTAGGCCGAACCCCAACCCTAAGACGAGAAAGGCAAATCAGCCAGGAATTAGGCATGTCCCCAAGGAAAAAGCTGTGGAGGCAGGCATGTTGTGGTACTTTTGCGCTCTTCTTGGCTAGTCCTTCGCAGCTGCTGTGTTCTTGGAACTCAGGGCTTTCTGGTTAATAGAGCCCTTACCCTAGGCGTAACTCAAACCTTAACCCTAGGAAGGAAAATCAGCCTATGGTTCGGGATGGTCTCATGGAAATATCAGTGGTGGCAGCCAAGTTGCGTCACTTTTGCGCTCCCCTTGGGATGCCTTTCGCAGCTGCAGTGTGCCTGGAGCCCAGGGCTTCCTGGTTTTAAAAGTCCTAGGCCTAAGCCTAACAGTAACCCTAGGAAGGGAAATCAGCCGGGTATTAGGGTTCTTCCTAAGGGAAAAGCCATGGAACAGCCATGTTGTGGCACTTCTGCACTCCCTTTGGGATGCCTTTGGCAGATGAAGTAAGCCTGGAACTCAGGGCTTCCTGGTAAAAAAAATTCAAGCCCTAGGCTGAACCCTAACCCTAACCCTAGGCAGATAAATCAGCCTAGGTATAGGGATGGTGCCAAGGAAAAAGCTGTGAAAGCTGCCATGTTGTTGCACTTTTGTACTCCCCTTGGGATGCCTTGAACAGCTGCAGTGTGCCTGGAGCTAAGGGCTTCCTAGTTTTAAAAATCCTAGCCCTAGGCCTAACCCTAACAGTAACCCTGGGAAGGCAAATCAGCCTGGTGTTAGGCGTCTTGCCAAGGAAAAAGCCGTGAAAGCAGCCATGTTGTGGCACTTTTGCACTCCCTTTTGGATGCCTTTCACAGCTCCAGTGTGCCTGGAACTCAGGGCTTCCTGATTTTAAAAATCCTAGCCCTAGGCCGAACCGCAACCCTAAGACGAGAAAGGCAAATCAGCCAGGAATTAGGCATGTCCCCAAGGAAAAAGCTGTGGAGGCAGGCATGTTGTGGTACTTTTGCGCTCTTCTTGGCTAGTCCTTCGCAGCTGCTGTGTTCTTGGAACTCAGGGCTTTCTGGTTAATAGACCCTTACCCTAGGCGTAACTCAAACCTTAACCCTAGGAAGGAAAATCAGCCTATGGTTCGGGATGGTCTCATGGAAATATCAGTGGTGGCAGCCAAGTTGCGTCACTTTTGCGCTCCCCTTGGGATGCCTTTTGCAGCTGCAGTGTGCCTGGAGCCTAGGGCTTCCTGGTTTTAAAAGTCCTAGGCCTAAGCCTAACAGTAACCCTAGGAAGGTAAATCAGCCGGGTATTAGGGTTCTTCCTAAGGGAAAAGCCGTGAAAGCAGCCATGTTGTGGCACTTTTGCACTCCCTTTTGGATGCCTTTCACAGCTCCAGTGTGCCTGGAACTCAGGGCTTCCTGCTTTTAAAAATCCTAGCCCTAGGCCGAACCCCAACCCTAAGACGAGAAAGGCAAATCAGCCAGGAATTAGGCATGTCCCCAAGGAAAAAGCTGTGGAGGCAGGCATGTTGTGGTACTTTTGCGCTCTTCTTGGCTAGTCCTTCGCAGCTGCTGTGTTCTTGGAACTCAGGGCTTTCTGGTTAATAGAACCCTTACCCTAGGCGTAACTCAAACCTTAACCCTAGGAAGGAAAATCAGCCTATGGTTCGGGATGCTCTCATGGAAATATCAGTGGTGGCAGCCAAGTTGCGTCACTTTTGCGCTCCCCTTGGGATGCCTTTCGCAGCTGCAGTGTGCCTGGAGCCCAGGGCTTCCTGGTTTTAAAAGTCCTAGGCCTAAGCCTAACAGTAACCCTAGGAAGGGAAATCAGCCGGGTATTAGGGTTCTTCCTAAGGGAAAAGCCGTGAAAGCAGCCATGTTGTGGCACTTTTGCACTCCCTTTTGGATGCCTTTCACAGCTGCAGTGTGCCTGGAACTCAGGGCTTCCTGCTTTTAATAATCCTAGCCCTAGGCCGAACCGCAACCCTAAGACGAGAACGGCAAATCAGCCAGGAATTAGGCATGTCCCCAAGAAAAAAGCTGTGGAGGCAGGCATGTTGTGCTACTTTTGCGCTCTTCTTGGCTAGTCCTTCGCAGCTGCTGTGTTCTTGGAACTCAGGGCTTTCTGGTTAATAGAGCCCTTACCCTAGGCCTAACTCAAACCTTAACCCTAGGAAGGAAAATCAGCCTATGGTTCGGGATGGTCTCATGGAAATATCAGTGGTGGCAGCCAAGTTGCGTCACTTTTGCGCTCCCCTTGGGATGCCTTTTGCAGCTGCAGTGTGCCTGGAGCCCAGGGCTTCCTGGTTTTAAAAGTCCTAGGCCTAAGCCTAACAGTAACCCTAGGAAGGTAAATCAGCCGGGTATTAGGGTTCTTCCTAAGGGAAAAGCCGTGAAAGCAGCCATGTTGTGGCACTTTTGCACTCCCTTTTGGATGCCTTTCACAGCTCCAGTGTGCCTGGAACTCAGGGCTTCCTGCTTTTAAAAATCCTAGCCCTAGGCCGAACCCCAACCCTAAGACGAGAAAGGCAAATCAGCCAGGAATTAGGCATGTCCCCAAGGAAAAAGCTGTGGAGGCAGGCATGTTGTGGTACTTTTGCGCTCTTCTTGGCTAGTCCTTCGCAGCTGCTGTGTTCTTGGAACTCAGGGCTTTCTGGTTAATAGACCCTTACCCTAGGCGTAACTCAAACCTTAACCCTAGGAAGGAAAATCAGCCTATGGTTCGGGATGGTCTCATGGAAATATCAGTGGTGGCAGCCAAGTTGCGTCACTTTTGCGCTCCCCTTGGGATGCCTTTCGCAGCTGCAGTGTGCCTGGAGCCCAGGGCTTCCTGGTTTTAAAAGTCCTAGGCCTAAGCCTAACAGTAACCCTAGGAAGGGAAATCAGCCGGGTATTAGGGTTCTTCCTAAGGGAAAAGCCATGGAAGCAGCCATGTTGTGGCACTTCTGCACTCCCTTTGGGATGCCTTTGGCAGATGAAGTAAGCCTGGAACTCAGGGCTTCCTGGTAAAAAAAATTCAAGCCCTAGGCTGAACCCTAACCCTAACCCTAGGCAGATAAATCAGCCTAGGTATAGGGAGGGTGCCAAGGAAAAAGCTGTGAAAGCTGCCATGTTGTTGCACTTTTGTACTCCCCTTGGGATGCCTTGAACAGCTGCAGTGTGCCTGGAGCTAAGGGCTTCCTAGTTTTAAAAATCCTAGCCCTAGGCCTAAGCCTAACAGTAACCCTGGGAAGGGAAATCAGCCTGGTGTTAGGCGTCTTGCCAAGGAAAAAGCCGTGAAAGCAGCCATGTTGTGGCACTTTTGCACTCCCTTTTGGATGCCTTTCACAGCTCCAGTGTGCCTGGAACTCAGGGCTTCCTGCTTTTAAAAATCCTAGCCCTAGGCCGAACCCCAACCCTAAGACGAGAAAGGCAAATCAGCCAGGAATTAGGCATGTCCCCAAGGAAAAAGCTGTGGAGGCAGGCATGTTGTGGTACTTTTGCGCTCTTCTTGGCTAGTCCTTCGCAGCTGCTGTGTTCTTGGAACTCAGGGCTTTCTGGTTAATAGACCCTTACCGTAGGCGTAACTCAAACCTTAACCCTAGGAAGGAAAATCAGCCTATGGTTCGGGATGGTCTCATGGAAATATCAGTGGTGGCAGCCAAGTTGCGTCACTTTTGCGCTCCCCTTGGGATGCCTTGAACAGCTGCAGTGTGCCTGGAGCCTAGGGCTTCCTGGTTTTAAAAGTCCTAGGCCTAAGCCTAACAGTAACCCTAGGAAGGTAAATCAGCCGGGTATTAGGGTTCTTCCTAAGGGAAAAGCCGTGAAAGCAGCCATGTTGTGGCACTTTTGCACTCCCTTTTGGATGCCTTTCACAGCTGCAGTGTGCCTGGAACTCAGGGCTTCCTGCTTTTAAAAATCCTAGCCCTAGGCCGAACCCCAACCCTAAGACGAGAAAGGCAAATCAGCCAGGAATTAGGCATGTCCCCAAGGAAAAAGCTGTGGAGGCAGGCATGTTGTGGTACTTTTGCGCTCTTCTTGGCTAGTCCTTCGCAGCTGCTGTGTTCTTGGAACTCAGGGCTTTCTGGTTAATAGAACCCTTACCCTAGGCGTAACTCAAACCTTAACCCTAGGAAGGAAAATCAGCCTATGGTTCGGGATGGTCTCATGGAAATATCAGTGGTGGCAGCCAAGTTGCGTCACTTTTGCGCTCCCCTTGGGATGCCTTTCGCAGCTGCAGTGTGCCTGGAGCCCAGGGCTTCCTGGTTTTAAAATTCCTAGGCGTAAGCCTAACAGTAACCCTAGGAAGGGAAATCAGCCGGGTATTAGGGTTCTTCCTAAGGGAAAAGCCGTGAAAGCAGCCATGTTGTGGCACTTTTGCACTCCCTTTTGGATGCCTTTCACAGCTCCAGTGTGCCTGGAACTCAGGGCTTCCTGATTTTAAAAATCCTAGCCCTAGCCCGAACCCCAACCCTAAGACGAGAAAGGCAAATCAGCCAGGAATTAGGCATGTCCCCAAGGAAAAAGCTGTGGAGGCAGGCATGTTGTGCTACTTTTGCGCTCTTCTTGGCTAGTCCTTCGCAGCTGCTGTGTTCTTGGAACTCAGGGCTTTCTGGTTAATAGAGCCCTTACCCTAGGCGTAACTCAAACCTTAACCCTAGGAAGGAAAATCAGCCTATGGTTCGGGATGGTCTCATGGAAATATCAGTGGTGGCAGCCAAGTTGCGTCACTTTTGCGCTCCCCTTGGGATGCCTTTCGCAGCTGCAGTGTGCCTGGAGCCCAGGGCTTCCTGGTTTTAAAAGTCCTAGGCCTAAGCCTAACAGTAACCCTAGGAAGGTAAATCAGCCGGGTATTAGGGTTCTTCCTAAGGGAAAAGCCGTGAAAGCAGCCATGTTGTGGCACTTTTGCACTCCCTTTTGGATGCCTTTCACAGCTCCAGTGTGCCTGGAACTCAGGGCTTCCTGATTTTAAAAATCCTAGCCCTAGGCCGAACCCCAACCCTAAGACGAGAAAGGCAAATCAGCCAGGAATTAGGCATGTCCCCAAGGAAAAAGCTGTGGAGGCAGGCATGTTGTGGTACTTTTGCGCTCTTCTTGGCTAGTCCTTCGCAGCTGCTGTGTTCTTGGAACTCAGGGCTTTCTGGTTAATAGACCCTTTCCCTAGGCGTAACTCAAACCTTAACCCTAGGAAGGAAAATCAGCCTATGGTTCGGGATGGTCTCATGGAAATATCAGTGGTGGCAGCCAAGTTGCGTCACTTTTGCGCTCCCCTTGGGATGCCTTTCGCAGCTGCAGTGTGCCTGGAGCCCAGGGCTTCCTGGTTTTAAAAGTCCTAGGCCTAAGCCTAACAGTAACCCTAGGAAGGTAAATCAGCCGGGTATTAGGGTTCTTCCTAAGGGAAAAGCCGTGAAAGCAGCCATGTTGTGGCACTTCTGCACTCCCTTTGGGATGCCTTTGGCAGATGAAGTAAGCCTGGAACTCAGGGCTTCCTGGTAAAAAAAATTCAAGCCCTAGACTGCACTCTAACCCTAACCCTAGGCAGATAAATCAGCCTAGGTATAGGGATGGTGCCAAGGAAAAAGCTGTGAAAGCTGCCATGTTGTTGCACTTTTGTACTCCCCTTGGGATGCCTTGAACAGCTGCAGTGTGCCTGGAGCTAAGGGCTTCCTAGTTTTAAAAATCCTAGCCCTAGACCTAAGCCTAACAGTAACCCTGGGAAAGTAAATCAGCCTGATGTTAGGTTTCTTGCCAAGGAAAAAGCCGTGAAAGCAGCCATGTTGTGGCACTTTTGCACTCCCTTTTGGATGCCTTTCACAGCTCCAGTGTGCCTGGAACTCAGGGCTTCCTGCTTTTAAAAATCCTAGCCCTAGGCCGAACCCCAACCCTAAGACGAGAAAGGGAAATCAGCCAGGAATTAGGCATGTCCCCAAGGAAAAAGCTGTGGAGGCAGGCATGTTGTGGTACTTTTGCGCTCTTCTTGGCTAGTCCTTCGCAGCTGCTGTGTTCTTGGAACTCAGGGCTTTCTGGTTAATAGAACCCTTACCCTAGGCGTAACTCAAACCTTAACCCTAGGAAGGAAAATCAGCATATGGTTCGGGATGGTCTCATGGAAATATCAGTGGTGGCAGCCAAGTTGCATCACTTTTGCGCTCCCCTTGGGATGCCTTTCGCAGCTGCAGTGTGCCTGGAGCCAAGGGCTTCCTGGTTTTCAAAGTCCTAGGCCTAAGCCTAACAGTAACCCTAGGAAGGTAAATCAGCCGGGTATTAGGGTTCTTTCTAAGGGAAAAGCCGTGAAAGCAGCCATGTTGTGGCACTTTTGCACTCCCTTTTGGATGCCTTTCACAGCTCCAGTGTGCCTGGATCTCAGGGCTTCCTGCTTTTAAAAATCATAGCCCTAGGCCGAAGCCCAACCCTAAGACGAGAAAGGCAAATCAGCCAGGAATTAGGCATGTCCCCAAGGAAAAAGCTGTGGAGGCAGGCATGTTGTGGTACTTTTGCGCTCTTCTTGGCTAGTCCTTCGCAGCTGCTGTGTTCTTGGAACTCAGGGCTTTCTGGTTAATAGACCCTTACCCTAGGCGTAACTCAAACCTTAACCCTAGGAAGGAAAATCAGCCTATGGTTCGGGATGCTCTCATGGAAATATCAGTGGTGGCAGCCAAGTTGCGTCACTTTTGCGCTCCCCTTGGGATGCCTTTCGCAGCTGCAGTGTGCCTGGAGCCCAGGGCTTCCTGGTTTTAAAAGTCCTAGGCCTAAGCCTAACAGTAACCCTAGGAAGGTAAATCAGCCGGGTATTAGGGTTCTTCCTAAGGGAAAAGCCATGAAAGCAGCCATGTTGTGGCACTTCTGCACTCCCTTTGGGATGCCTTTGGCAGATGAAGTAAGCCTGGAACTCAGGGCTTCCTGGTAAAAAAAATTCAAGCCCTAGGCTGAACCCTAACCCTAACCCTAGCAGATAAATCAGCCTAGGTATAGGGATGGTGCCAAGGAAAAAGCTGTGAAAGCTGCCATGTTGTTGCACTTTTGTACTCCCCTTGGGATGCCTTGAACAGCTGCAGTGTGCCTGGAGCTAAGGGCTTCCTAGTTTTAAAAATCCTAGCCCTAGGCCTAAGCCTAACAGTAACCCTGGGAAGGCAAATCAGCCTGGTGTTAGGCGTCTTGCCAAGGAAAAAGCCGTGAAAGCAGCCATGTTGTGGCACTTTTGCACTCCCTTTTGGATGCCTTTCACAGCTCCAGTGTGCCTGGAACTCAGGGCTTCCTGCTTTTAAAAATCCTAGCCCTAGGCCGAACCCCAACCCTAAGACGAGAAAGGCAAATCAGCCAGGAATTAGGCATGTCCCCAAGGAAAAAGCTGTGGAGGCAGGCATGTTGTGCTACTTTTGCGCTCTTCTTGGCTAGTCCTTCGCAGCTGCTGTGTTCTTGGAACTCAGGGCTTTCTGGTTAATAGAGCCCTTACCCTAGGCGTAACTCAAACCTTAACCCTAGGAAGGAAAATCAGCCTATGGTTCGGGATGGTCTCATGGAAATATCAGTGGTGGCAGCCAAGTTGCGTCACTTTTGCGCTCCCCTTGGGATGCCTTTCGCAGCTGCAGTGTGCCTGGAGCCCAGGGCTTCCTGGTTTTAAAAGTCCTAGGCCTAAGCCTAACAGTAACCCTAGGAAGGTAAATCAGCCGGGTATTAGGGTTCTTCCTAAGGGAAAAGCCATGGAAGCAGCCATGTTGTGGCACTTCTGCACTCCCTTTGGGATGCCTTTGGCAGATGAAGTAAGCCTGGAACTCAGGGCTTCCTGGTAAAAAAAATTCAAGCCCTAGGCTGAACCCTAACCCTAACCCTAGGCAGATAAATCAGCCTAGGTATAGGGATGGTGCCAAGGAAAAAGCTGTGAAAGCTGCCATGTTGTTGCACTTTTGTACTCCCCTTGGGATGCCTTGAACAGCTGCAGTGTGCCTGGAGCTAAGGGCTTCCTAGTTTTAAAAATCCTAGCCCTAGGCCTAAGCCTAACAGTAACCCTGGGAAAGGAAATCAGCCTGGTGTTAAGCGTCTTGCCAAGGAAAAAGCCGTGAAAGCAGCCATGTTGTGGCACTTTTGCACTCCCTTTTGGATGCCTTTCACAGCTCCAGTGTGCCTGGAACTCAGGGCTTCCTGCTTTTAAAAATCCTAGCCCTAGGCCGAACCCCAACCCTAAGACGAGAAAGGCAAATCAGCCAGGAATTAGGCATGTCCCCAAGGAAAAAGCTGTGGAGGCAGGCATGTTGTGGTACTTTTGCGCTCTTCTTGGCTAGTCCTTCGCAGCTGCTGTGTTCTTGGAACTCAGGGCTTTCTGGTTAATAGACCCTTACCCTAGGCGTAACTCAAACCTTAACCCTAGGAAGGAAAATCAGCCTATGGTTCGGGATGGTCTCATGGAAATATCAGTGGTGGCAGCCAAGTTGCGTCACTTTTGCGCTCCCCTTGGGATGCCTTTTACAGCTGCAGTGTGCCTGGAGCCCAGGGCTTCCTGGTTTTAAAAGTCCTAGGCCTAAGCCTAACAGTAACCCTAGGAAGGTAAATCAGCCGGATATTAGGGTTCTTCCTAAGGGAAAAGCCGTGAAAGCAGCCATGTTGTGGCACTTCTGCACTCCCTTTGGGATGCCTTTCACAGCTCCAGTGTGCCTGGAACTCAGGGCTTCCTGCTTTTAAAAATCCTAGCCCTAGGCCGAACCCCAACCCTAAGACGAGAAAGGCAAATCAGCCAGGAATTAGGCATGTCCCCAAGGAAAAAGCTGTGGAGGCAGGCATGTTGTGGTACTTTTGCGCTCTTCTTGGCTAGTCCTTCGCAGCTGCTGTGTTCTTGGAACTCAGGGCTTTCTGGTTAATAGACCCTTACCCTAGGCGTAACTCAAACCTTAACCCTAGGAAGGAAAATCAGCCTATGGTTCGGGATGGTCTCATGGAAATATCAGTGGTGGCAGCCAAGTTGCGTCACTTTTGCGCTCCCCTTGGGATGCCTTTCGCAGCTGCAGTGTGCCTGGAGCCCAGGGCTTCCTGGTTTTAAAAGTCCTAGGCCTAAGCCTAACAGTAACCCTAGGAAGGTAAATCAGCCGGGTATTAGGGTTCTTCCTAAGGGAAAAGCCGTGAAAGCAGCCATGTTGTGGCACTTCTGCACTCCCTTTGGGATGCCTTTGGCAGATGAAGTAAGCCTGGAACTCAGGGCTTCCTGGTAAAAAAAATTCAAGCCCTAGGCTGAACCCTAACCCTAACCCTAGCAGATAAATCAGCCTAGGTATAGGGATGGTGCCAAGGAAAAAGCTGTGAAAGCTGCCATGTTGTTGCACTTTTGTACTCCCCTTGGGATGCCTTGAACAGCTGCAGTGTGCCTGGAGCTAAGGGCTTCCTAGTTTTAAAAATCCTAGCCCTAGGCCTAGGCCTAACAGTAACCCTGGGAAGGGAAATCAGCCTGGTGTTAGGCGTCTTGCCAAGGAAAAAGCCGTGAAAGCAGCCATGTTGTGGCACTTTTGCACTCCCTTTTGGATGCCTTTCACAGCTCCAGTGTGCCTGGAACTCAGGGCTTCCTGATTTTAAAAATCCTAGCCCTAGGCCGAACCAGAACCCTAAGACGAGAAAGGCAAATCAGCCAGGAATTAGGCATGTCCCCAAGGAAAAAGCTGTGGAGGCAGGCATGTTGTGGTACTTTTGCGCTCTTCTTGGCTAGTCCTTCGCAGCTGCTGTGTTCTTGGAACTCAAGGCTTTCTGGTTAATAGACCCTTACCCTAGGCGTAACTCAAACCTTAACCCTAGGAAGGAAAATCCGCCTATGGTTCGGGATGGTCTCATGGAAATATCAGTGGTGGCAGCCAAGTTGCGTCACTTTTGCGCTCCCCTTGGGATGCCTTTCGCAGCTGCAGTGTGCCTGGAGCCCAGGGCTTCCTGGTTTTAAAAGTCCTAGGCCTAAGCCTAACAGTAACCCTAGGAAGGTAAATCAGCCGGGTATTAGGGTTCTTCCTAAGGGAAAAGCCGTGAAAGCAGCCATGTTGTGGCACTTCTGCACTCCCTTTGGGATGCCTTTGGCAGATGAAGTAAGCCTGGAACTCAGGGCTTCCTGGTAAAAAAAATTCAAGCCCTAGGCTGAACCCTAACCCTAACCCTAGGCAGATAAATCAGCCTAGGTATAGGGATGGTGCCAAAGAAAAAGCTGTGAAAGCTGCCATGTTGTTGCACTTTTGTACTCCCCTTGGGATGCCTTGAACAGCTGCAGTGTGCCTGGAGCTAAGGGCTTCCTAGTTTTAAAAATCCTAGCCCTAGGCCTAAGCCTAACAGTTACCCTAGGAAGGTAAATCAGCCGCGTATTAGGGTTCTTCCTAAGGGAAAAGCCGTGAAAGCAGCCATGTTGTGGCACTTTTGCACTCCCTTTTGGATGCCTTTCACAGCTGCAGTGTGCCTGGAACTCAGGGCTTCCTGCTTTTAAAAATCCTAGCCCTAGGCCGAACCCCAACCCTAAGACGAGAAAGGCAAATCAGCCAGGAATTAGGCATGTCCCCAAGGAAAAAGCTGTGGAGGCAGGCATGTTGTGGTACTTTTGCGCTCTTCTTGGCTAGTCCTTCGCAGCTGCTGTGTTCTTGGAACTCAGGGCTTTCTGGTTAATAGAACCCTTACCCTAGGCGTAACTCAAACCTTAACCCTAGGAAGGAAAATCAGCCTATGGTTCGGGATGGTCTCATGGAAATATCAGTGGTGGCAGCCAAGTTGCGTCACTTTTGCGCTCCCCTTGGGATGCCTTTTGCAGCTGCAGTGTGCCTGGAGCCCAGGGCTTCCTGGTTTTAAAAGTCCTAGGCCTAAGCCTAACAGTAACCCTAGGAAGGTAAATCAGCCGGGTATTAGGGTTCTTGCCAAGGAAAAAGCCGTGAAAGCAGCCATGTTGTGGCACTTTTGCACTCCCTTTTGGATGCCTTTCACAGCTCCAGTGTGCCTGGAACTCAGGGCTTCCTGCTTTTAAAAATCCTAGCCCTAGGCCGAACCCCAACCCTAAGACGAGAAAGGCAAATCAGCCAGGAATTAGGCATGTCCCCAAGGAAAAAGCTGTGGAGGCAGGCATGTTGTGGTACTTTTGCGCTCTTCTTGGCTAGTCCTTCGCAGCTGCTGTGTTCTTGGAACTCAGGGCTTTCTGGTTAATAGAGCCCTTACCCTAGGCGTAACTCAAACCTTAACCCTAGGAAGGAAAATCAGCCTATGATTCGGGATGGTCTCATGGAAATATCAGTGGTGGCAGCCAAGTTGCGTCACTTTTGCGCTCCCCTTGGGATGCCTTTCGCAGCTGCAGTGTGCCTGGAGCCCAGGGCTTCCTGGTTTTAAAAGTCCTCGGCCTAAGCCTAACAGTAACCCTAGGAAGGTAAATCAGCCGGGTATTAGGGTTCTTCCTAAGGGAAAAGCCGTGAAAGCAGCCATGTTGTGGCACTTTTGCACTCCCTTTTGGATGCCTTTCACAGCTCCAGTGTGCCTGGAACTCAGGGCTTCCTGCTTTTAAAAATCCTAGCCCTAGGCCGAACCCCAACCCTAAGATGAGAAAGGCAAATCAGCCAGGAATTAGGCATGTCCCCAAGGAAAAAGCTGTGGAGGCAGGCATGTTGTGGTACTTTTGCGCTCTTCTTGGCTAGTCCTTCGCAGCTGCTGTGTTCTTGGAACTCAGGGCTTTCTGGTTAATAGACCCTTACCCTAGGCGTAACTCAAACCTTAACCCTAGGAAGGAAAATCAGCCTATGGTTCGGGATGCTCTCTTGGAAATATCAGCGGTGGCAGCCAAGTTGCGTCACTTTTGCGCTCCCCTTGGGATGCCTTTCGCAGCTGCAGTGTGCCTGGAGCCCAGGGCTTCCTGGTTTTAAAAGTCCTAGGCCTAAGCCTAACAGTAACCCTAGGAAGGTAAATCAGCCGGGTATTAGGGTTCTTCCTAAGGGAAAAGCCGTGAAAGCAGCCATGTTGTGGCACTTCTGCACTCCCTTTGGGATGCCTTTGGCAGATGAAGTAAGCCTGGAACTCAGGGCTTCCTGGTTAAAGAAATCCAAGCCCTAGGCTGAACTCTAACCCTAACCCTAGGCAGATAAATCAGCCTAGGTATAGGGATGGTGCCAAGGAAAAAGCTGTGAAAGCTGCCATGTTGTTGCACTTTTGTACTCCCCTTGGGATGCCTTGAACAGCTGCAGTGTGCCTGGAGCTAAGGGCTTCCTAGTTTTAAAAATCCTAGCCCTAGGCCTAAGCCTAACAGTAACCCTGGGAAAGTAAATCAGCCTGATGTTAGGCTTCTTGCCAAGGAAAAAGCCGTGAAAGCAGCCATGTTGTGGCACTTTTGCACTCCCTTTTGGATGCCTTTCACAGCTCCAGTGTGCCTGGAACTCAGGGCTTCCTGATTTTAAAAATCCTAACCCTAGGCCGAACCCCAACCCTAAGACGAGAAAGGCAAATCAGCCAGGAATTAGGCATGTCCCCAAGGAAAAAGCTGTGGAGGCAGGCATGTTGTGCTACTTTTGCGCTCTTCTTGGCTAGTCCTTCGCAGCTGCTGTGTTCTTGGAACTCAGGGCTTTCTGGTTAATAGAGCCCTTACCCTAGGCGTAACTCAAACCTTAACCCTAGGAAGGAAAATCAGCCTATGGTTCGGGATGCTCTCATGGAAATATCAGTAGTGGCAGCCAAGTTGCGTCACTTTTGCGCTCCCCTTGGGATGCCTTTCGCAGCTGCAGT
Organism: Ammospiza caudacuta; assembly: GCF_027887145.1. Classification (NCBI taxonomy): domain Eukaryota; kingdom Metazoa; phylum Chordata; class Aves; order Passeriformes; family Passerellidae; genus Ammospiza; species Ammospiza caudacuta. The sequence continues at coordinate 580,220 of NW_026683127.1, read as the reverse complement.
GTGCCTGGAGCCCAGGGCTTCCTGGTTTTAAAAGTCCTAGGCCTAAGCCTAACAGTAACCCTAGGAAGGTAAATCAGCCGGGTATTAGGGTTCTTCCTAAGGGAAAAGCCGTGAAAGCAGCCATGTTGTGGCACTTCTGCACTCCCTTTGGGATGCCTTTGGCAGATGAAGTAAGCCTGGAACTCAGGGCTTCCTGGTAAAAAAAATTCAAGCCCTAGGCTGAACCCTAACCCTAACCCTAGGCAGATAAATCAGCCTAGGTATAGGGATGGTGCCAAGGAAAAAGCTGTGAAAGCTGCCATGTTGTTGCACTTTTGTACTCCCCTTGGGATGCCTTGAACAGCTGCAGTGTGCCTGGAGCTAAGGGCTTCCTAGTTTTAAAAATCCTAGCCCTAGGCCTAAGCCTAACAGTAACCCTGGGAAGGCAAATCAGCCTGGTGTTAGGCGTCTTGCCAAGGAAAAAGCCGTGAAAGCAGCCATGTTGTGGCACTTTTGCACTCCCTTTTGGATGCCTTTCACAGCTCCAGTGTGCCTGGAACTCAGGGCTTCCTGCTTTTAAAAATCCTAGCCCTAGGCCGAACCCCAACCCTAAGACGAGAAAGGCAAATCAGCCAGGAATTAGGCATGTCCCCAAGGAAAAAGCTGTGGAGGCAGGCATGTTGTGCTACTTTTGCGCTCTTCTTGGCTAGTCCTTCGCAGCTGCTGTGTTCTTGGAACTCAGGGCTTTCTGGTTAATAGAACCCTTACCCTAGGCGTAACTCAAACCTTAACCCTAGGAAGGAAAATCAGCCTATGGTTCGGGATGGTCTCATGGAAATATCAGTGGTGGCAGCCAAGTTGCGTCACTTTTGCGCTCCCCTTGGGATGCCTTTCGCAGCTGCAGTGTGCCTGGAGCCCAGGGCTTCCTGGTTTTAAAAGTCCTAGGCCTAAGCCTAACAGTAACCCTAGGAAGGTAAATCAGCCGGGTATTAGGGTTCTTCCTAAGGGAAAAGCCGTGAAAGCAGCCATGTTGTGGCACTTTTGCACTCCCTTTTGGATGCCTTTCACAGCTCCAGTGTGCCTGGAACTCAGGGCTTCCTGCTTTTAAAAATCCTAGCCCTAGGCCGAACCCCAACCCTAAGACGAGAAAGGCAAATCAGCCAGGAATTAGGCATGTCCCCAAGGAAAAAGCTGTGGAGGCAGGCATGTTGTGGTACTTTTGCGCTCTTCTTGGCTAGTCCTTCGCAGCTGCTGTGTTCTTGGAACTCAGGGCTTTCTGGTTAATAGACCCTTACCCTAGGCGTAACTCAAACCTTAACCCTAGGAAGGAAAATCAGCCTATGGTTCGGGATGGTCTCATGGAAATATCAGTGGTGGCAGCCAAGTTGCGTCACTTTTGCGCTCCCCTTGGGATGCCTTTCGCAGCTGCAGTGTGCCTGGAGCCCAGGGCTTCCTGGTTTTAAAAGTCCTAGGCCTAAGCCTAACAGTAACCCTAGGAAGGTAAATCAGCCGGGTATTAGGGTTCTTCCTAAGGGAAAAGCCGTGAAAGCAGCCATGTTGTGGCACTTCTGCACTCCCTTTGGGATGCCTTTGGCAGATGAAGTAAGCCTGGAACTCAGGGCTTCCTGGTAAAAAAAATTCAAGCCCTAGGATGAACCCTAACCCTAACCCTAGGCAGATAAATCAGCCTAGGTATAGGGATGGTGCCAAGGAAAAAGCTGTGAAAGCTGCCATGTTGTTGCACTTTTGTACTCCCCTTGGGATGCCTTGAACAGCTGCAGTGTGCCTGGAGCTAAGGGCTTCCTAGTTTTAAAAATCCTAGCCCTAGGCCTAAGCCTAACAGTAACCCTGGGAAGGCAAATCAGCCTGGTGTTAGGCGTCTTGCCAAGGAAAAAGCCGTGAAAGCAGCCATGTTGTGGCACTTTTGCACTCCCTTTTGGATGCCTTTCACAGCTCCAGTGTGCCTGGAACTCAGGGCTTCCTGCTTTTAAAAATCCTAGCCCTAGGCCGAACCCCAACCCTAAGACGAGAAAGGCAAATCAGCCAGGAATTAGGCATGTCCCCAAGGAAAAAGCTGTGGAGGCAGGCATGTTGTGGTACTTTTGCGCTCTTCTTGGCTAGTCCTTCGCAGCTGCTGTGTTCTTGGAACTCAGGGCTTTCTGGTTAATAGAACCCTTACCCTAGGCGTAACTCAAACCTTAACCCTAGGAAGGAAAATCAGCCTATGGTTCGGGATGGTCTCATGGAAATATCAGTGGTGGCAGCCAAGTTGCGTCACTTTTGCGCTCCCCTTGGGATGCCTTTCGCAGCTGCAGTGTGCCTGGAGCCTAGGGCTTCCTGGTTTTAAAAGTCCTAGGCCTAAGCCTGACAGTAACCCTAGGAAGGTAAATCAGCCTGGTATTAGGGTTCTTCCTAAGGGAAAAGCCGTGAAAGCAGCCATGTTGTGGCACTTTTGCACTCCCTTTTGGATGCCTTTCACAGCTCCAGTGTGCCTGGAACTCAGGGCTTCCTGATTTTAAAAATCCTAGCCCTAGGCCGAACCCCAACCCTAAGACGAGAAAGGCAAATCAGCCAGGAATTAGGCATGTCCCCAAGGAAAAAGCTGTGGAGGCAGGCATGTTGTGCTACTTTTGCGCTCTTCTTGGCTAGTCCTTCGCAGCTGCTGTGTTCTTGGAACTCAGGGCTTTCTGGTTAATAGACCCTTACCCTAGGCGTAACTCAAAACTTAACCCTAGGAGGGAAAATCAGCCTATGTTTCGGGATGGTCTCATGGAAATATCAGTGGTGGCAGCCAAGTTGCGTCACTTTTGCGCTCCCCTTGGGATGCCTTTCGCAGCTGCAGTGTGCCTGGAGCCCAGGGCTTCCTGGTTTTAAAAGTCCTAGGCCTAAGCCTAACAGTAACCCTAGGAAGGTAAATCAGCCGGGTATTAGGGTTCTTCCTAAGGGAAAAGCCGTGAAAGCAGCCATGTTGTGGCACTTCTGCACTCCCTTTGGGATGCCTTTGGCAGATGAAGTAAGCCTGGAACTCAGGGCTTCCTGGTAAAAAAAATTCAAGCCCTAGGCTGAACCCTAACCCTAACCCTAGGCAGATAAATCAGCCTAGGTATAGGGATGGTGCCAAAGAAAAAGCTGTGAAAGCTGCCATGTTGTTGCACTTTTGTACTCCCCTTGGGATGCCTTGAACAGCTGCAGTGTGCCTGGAGCTAAGGGCTTCCTAGTTTTAAAAATCCTAGCCCTAGGCCTAAGCCTAACAGTTACCCTAGGAAGGTAAATCAGCCGCGTATTATGGTTCTTCCTAAGGGAAAAGCCGTGAAAGCAGCCATGTTGTGGCACTTTTGCACTCCCTTTTGGATGCCTTTCACAGCTCCAGTGTGCCTGGAACTCAGGGCTTCCTGCTTTTAAAAATCCTAGCCCTAGGCCGAACCCCAACCCTAAGACGAGAAAGGCAAATCAGCCAGGAATTAGGCATGTCCCCAAGGAAAAAGCTGTGGAGGCAGGCATGTTGTGGTACTTTTGCGCTCTTCTTGGCTAGTCCTTCGCAGCTGCTGTGTTCTTGGAACTCAGGGCTTTCTGGTTAATAGACCCTTACCCTAGGCGTAACTCAAACCTTAACCCTAGGAAGGAAAATCAGCCTATGGTTCGGGATGGTCTCATGGAAATATCAGTGGTGGCAGCCAAGTTGCGTCACTTTTGCGCTCCCCTTGGGATGCCTTTCGCAGCTGCAGTGTGCCTGGAGCCCAGGGCTTCCTGGTTTTAAAAGTCCTAGGCCTTAGCCTAACAGTAACCCTAGGAAGGTAAATCAGCCGGGTATTAGGGTTCTTCCTAAGGGAAAAGCCGTGAAAGCAGCCATGTTGTGGCACTTTTGCACTCCCTTTTGGATGCCTTTCACAGCTCCAGTGTGCCTGGAACTCACGGCTTCCTGCTTTTAAAAATCCTAGCCCTAGGCCGAACCCCAACCCTAAGACGAGAAAGGCAAATCAGCCAGGAATTAGGCATGTCCCCAAGGAAAAAGCTGTGGAGGCAGGCATGTTGTGCTACTTTTGCGCTCTTCTTGGCTAGTCCTTCGCAGCTGCTGTGTTCTTGGAACTCAGGGCTTTCTGGTTAATAGAACCCTTACCCTAGGCGTGATTCAAACCTTAACCCTAGGAAGGAAAATCAGCCTATGGTTCGGGATGCTCTCTTGGAAATATCAGCGGTGGCAGCCAAGTTGCGTCACTTTTGCGCTCCCCTTGGGATGCCTTTCGCAGCTGCAGTGTGCCTGGAGCCCAGGGCTTCCTGGTTTTAAAAGTCCTAGGCCTAAGCCTAACAGTAACCCTAGGAAGGTAAATCAGCCGGGTATTAGGGTTCTTCCTAAGGGAAAAGCCGTGAAAGCAGCCATGTTGTGGCACTTCTGCACTCCCTTTGGGATGCCTTTGGCAGATGAAGTAAGCCTGGAACTCAGGGCTTCCTGCTTTTAAAAATCCTAGCCCTAGGCCGAACCCCAACCCTAAGACGAGAAAGGCAAATCAGCCAGGAATTAGGCATGTCCCCAAGGAAAAAGCTGTGGAGGCAGGCATGTTGTGGTACTTTTGCGCTCTTCTTGGCTAGTCCTTCGCAGCTGCTGTGTTCTTGGAACTCAGGGCTTTCTGGTTAATAGACCCTTACCCTAGGCGTAACTCAAACCTTAACCCTAGGAAGGAAAATCAGCCTATGGTTCGGGATGCTCTCTTGGAAATATCAGCGGTGGCAGCCAAGTTGCGTCACTTCTGCGCTCCCCTTGGGATGCCTTTCGCAGCTGCAGTGTGCCTGGAGCCCAGGGCTTCCTGGTTTTAAAAGTCCTAGGCCTAAGCCTAACAGTAACCCTAGGAAGGTAAATCAGCCGGGTATTAGGGTTCTTCCTAAGGGAAAAGCCGTGAAAGCAGCCATGTTGTGGCACTTCTGCACTCCCTTTGGGATGCCTTTGGCAGATGAAGTAAGCCTGGAACTCAGGGCTTCCTGGTTAAAGAAATCCAAGCCCTAGCCTGAACCCTAACCCTAACCCTAGGCAGATAAATCAGCCTAGGTATAGGGATGGTGCCAAGGAAAAAGCTGTGAAAGCTGCCATGTTGTTGCACTTTTGTACTCCCCTTGGGATGCCTTGAACAGCTGCAGTGTGCCTGGAGCTAAGGGCTTCCTAGTTTTAAAAATCCTAGCCCTAGGCCTAAGCCTAACAGTAACCCTGGGAAGGGAATTCAGCCTGGTGTTAGGCGTCTTGCCAAGGAAAAAGCCGTGAAAGCAGCCATGTTGTGGCACTTTTGCACTCCCTTTTGGATGCCTTTCACAGCTCCAGTGTGCCTGGAACTCAGGGCTTCCTGCTTTTAAAAATCCTAGCCCTAGGCCGAACCCCAACCCTAAGACGAGAAAGGCAAATCAGCCAGGAATTAGGCATGTCCCCAAGGAAAAAGCTGTGGAGGCAGGCATGTTGTGGTACTTTTGCGCTCTTCTTGGCTAGTCCTTCGCAGCTGCTGTGTTCTTGGAACTCAGGGCTTTCTGGTTAATAGACCCTTACCCTAGGCGTAACTCAAACCTTAACCCTAGGAAGGAAAATCAGCCTATGGTTCGGGATGGTCTCATGGAAATATCAGTGGTGGCAGCCAAGTTGCGTCACTTTTGCGCTCCCCTTGGGATGCCTTTCGCAGCTGCAGTGTGCCTGGAGCCTAGGGCTTCCTGGTTTTAAAAGTCCTAGGCCTAAGCCTGACAGTAACCCTAGGAAGGTAAATCAGCCTGGTATTAGGGTTCTTCCTAAGGGAAAAGCCGTGAAAGCAGCCATGTTGTGGCACTTTTGCACTCCCTTTTGGATGCCTTTCACAGCTCCAGTGTGCCTGGAACTCAGGGCTTCCTGATTTTAAAAATCCTAGCCCTAGGCCGAACCCCAACCCTAAGACGAGAAAGGCAAATCAGCCAGGAATTAGGCATGTCCCCAAGGAAAAAGCTGTGGAGGCAGGCATGTTGTGCTACTTTTGCGCTCTTCTTGGCTAGTCCTTCGCAGCTGCTGTGTTCTTGGAACTCAGGGCTTTCTGGTTAATAGACCCTTACCCTAGGCGTAACTCAAAACTTAACCCTAGGAGGGAAAATCAGCCTATGTTTCGGGATGGTCTCATGGAAATATCAGTGGTGGCAGCCAAGTTGCGTCACTTTTGCGCTCCCCTTGGGATGCCTTTCGCAGCTGCAGTGTGCCTGGAGCCCAGGGCTTCCTGGTTTTAAAAGTCCTAGGCCTAAGCCTAACAGTAACCCTAGGAAGGTAAATCAGCCGGGTATTAGGGTTCTTCCTAAGGGAAAAGCCGTGAAAGCAGCCATGTTGTGGCACTTCTGCACTCCCTTTGGGATGCCTTTGGCAGATGAAGTAAGCCTGGAACTCAGGGCTTCCTGGTAAAAAAAATTCAAGCCCTAGGCTGAACCCTAACCCTAACCCTAGGCAGATAAATCAGCCTAGGTATAGGGATGGTGCCAAAGAAAAAGCTGTGAAAGCTGCCATGTTGTTGCACTTTTGTACTCCCCTTGGGATGCCTTGAACAGCTGCAGTGTGCCTGGAGCTAAGGGCTTCCTAGTTTTAAAAATCCTAGCCCTAGGCCTAAGCCTAACAGTTACCCTAGGAAGGTAAATCAGCCGCGTATTATGGTTCTTCCTAAGGGAAAAGCCGTGAAAGCAGCCATGTTGTGGCACTTTTGCACTCCCTTTTGGATGCCTTTCACAGCTCCAGTGTGCCTGGAACTCAGGGCTTCCTGCTTTTAAAAATCCTAGCCCTAGGCCGAACCCCAACCCTAAGACGAGAAAGGCAAATCAGCCAGGAATTAGGCATGTCCCCAAGGAAAAAGCTGTGGAGGCAGGCATGTTGTGGTACTTTTGCGCTCTTCTTGGCTAGTCCTTCGCAGCTGCTGTGTTCTTGGAACTCAGGGCTTTCTGGTTAATAGACCCTTACCCTAGGCGTAACTCAAACCTTAACCCTAGGAAGGAAAATCAGCCTATGGTTCGGGATGGTCTCATGGAAATATCAGTGGTGGCAGCCAAGTTGCGTCACTTTTGCGCTCCCCTTGGGATGCCTTTCGCAGCTGCAGTGTGCCTGGAGCCCAGGGCTTCCTGGTTTTAAAAGTCCTAGGCCTTAGCCTAACAGTAACCCTAGGAAGGTAAATCAGCCGGGTATTAGGGTTCTTCCTAAGGGAAAAGCCGTGAAAGCAGCCATGTTGTGGCACTTTTGCACTCCCTTTTGGATGCCTTTCACAGCTCCAGTGTGCCTGGAACTCACGGCTTCCTGCTTTTAAAAATCCTAGCCCTAGGCCGAACCCCAACCCTAAGACGAGAAAGGCAAATCAGCCAGGAATTAGGCATGTCCCCAAGGAAAAAGCTGTGGAGGCAGGCATGTTGTGCTACTTTTGCGCTCTTCTTGGCTAGTCCTTCGCAGCTGCTGTGTTCTTGGAACTCAGGGCTTTCTGGTTAATAGAACCCTTACCCTAGGCGTGATTCAAACCTTAACCCTAGGAAGGAAAATCAGCCTATGGTTCGGGATGCTCTCTTGGAAATATCAGCGGTGGCAGCCAAGTTGCGTCACTTTTGCGCTCCCCTTGGGATGCCTTTCGCAGCTGCAGTGTGCCTGGAGCCCAGGGCTTCCTGGTTTTAAAAGTCCTAGGCCTAAGCCTAACAGTAACCCTAGGAAGGTAAATCAGCCGGGTATTAGGGTTCTTCCTAAGGGAAAAGCCGTGAAAGCAGCCATGTTGTGGCACTTCTGCACTCCCTTTGGGATGCCTTTGGCAGATGAAGTAAGCCTGGAACTCAGGGCTTCCTGCTTTTAAAAATCCTAGCCCTAGGCCGAACCCCAACCCTAAGACGAGAAAGGCAAATCAGCCAGGAATTAGGCATGTCCCCAAGGAAAAAGCTGTGGAGGCAGGCATGTTGTGGTACTTTTGCGCTCTTCTTGGCTAGTCCTTCGCAGCTGCTGTGTTCTTGGAACTCAGGGCTTTCTGGTTAATAGACCCTTACCCTAGGCGTAACTCAAACCTTAACCCTAGGAAGGAAAATCAGCCTATGGTTCGGGATGCTCTCTTGGAAATATCAGCGGTGGCAGCCAAGTTGCGTCACTTCTGCGCTCCCCTTGGGATGCCTTTCGCAGCTGCAGTGTGCCTGGAGCCCAGGGCTTCCTGGTTTTAAAAGTCCTAGGCCTAAGCCTAACAGTAACCCTAGGAAGGTAAATCAGCCGGGTATTAGGGTTCTTCCTAAGGGAAAAGCCGTGAAAGCAGCCATGTTGTGGCACTTCTGCACTCCCTTTGGGATGCCTTTGGCAGATGAAGTAAGCCTGGAACTCAGGGCTTCCTGGTTAAAGAAATCCAAGCCCTAGCCTGAACCCTAACCCTAACCCTAGGCAGATAAATCAGCCTAGGTATAGGGATGGTGCCAAGGAAAAAGCTGTGAAAGCTGCCATGTTGTTGCACTTTTGTACTCCCCTTGGGATGCCTTGAACAGCTGCAGTGTGCCTGGAGCTAAGGGCTTCCTAGTTTTAAAAATCCTAGCCCTAGGCCTAAGCCTAACAGTAACCCTGGGAAGGGAATTCAGCCTGGTGTTAGGCGTCTTGCCAAGGAAAAAGCCGTGAAAGCAGCCATGTTGTGGCACTTTTGCACTCCCTTTTGGATGCCTTTCACAGCTCCAGTGTGCCTGGAACTCAGGGCTTCCTGCTTTTAAAAATCCTAGCCCTAGGCCGAACCCCAACCCTAAGACGAGAAAGGCAAATCAGCCAGGAATTAGGCATGTCCCCAAGGAAAAAGCTGTGGAGGCAGGCATGTTGTGGTACTTTTGCGCTCTTCTTGGCTAGTCCTTCGCAGCTGCTGTGTTCTTGGAACTCAGGGCTTTCTGGTTAATAGACCCTTACCCTAGGCGTAACTCAAACCTTAACCCTAGGAAGGAAAATCAGCCTATGGTTCGGGATGCTCTCTTGGAAATATCAGCGGTGGCAGCCAAGTTGCGTCACTTTTGCGCTCCCCTTGGGATGCCTTTCGCAGCTGCAGTGTGCCTGGAGCCCAGGGCTTCCTGGTTTTAAAAGTCCTAGGCCTAAGCCTAACAGTAACCCTAGGAAGGTAAATCAGCCGGGTATTAGGGTTCTTCCTAAGGGAAAAGCCGTGAAAGCAGCCATGTTGTGGCACTTCTGCACTCCCTTTGGGATGCCTTTGGCAGATGAAGTAAGCCTGGAACTCAGGGCTTCCTGCTTTTAAAAATCCTAGCCCTAGGCCGAACCCCAACCCTAAGACGAGAAAGGCAAATCAGCCAGGAATTAGGCATGTCCCCAAGGAAAAAGCTGTGGAGGCAGGCATGTTGTGGTACTTTTGCGCTCTTCTTGGCTAGTCCTTCGCAGCTGCTGTGTTCTTGGAACTCAGGGCTTTCTGGTTAATAGACCCTTACCCTAGGCGTAACTCAAACCTTAACCCTAGGAAGGAAAATCAGCCTATGGTTCGGGATGCTCTCTTGGAAATATCAGCGGTGGCAGCCAAGTTGCGTCACTTTTGCGCTCCCCTTGGGATGCCTTTCGCAGCTGCAGTGTGCCTGGAGCCCAGGGCTTCCTGGTTTTAAAAGTCCTAGGCCTAAGCCTAACAGTAACCCTAGGAAGGTAAATCAGCCGGGTATTAGGGTTCTTCCTAAGGGAAAAGCCGTGAAAGCAGCCATGTTGTGGCACTTCTGCACTCCCTTTGGGATGCCTTTGGCAGATGAAGTAAGCCTGGAACTCAGGGCTTCCTGGTAAAAAAAATTCAAGCCCTAGGCTGAACCCTAACCCTAACCCTAGGCAGACAAATCAGCCTAGGTATAGGGATGGTGCCAAGGAAAAAGCTGTGAAAGCTGCCATGTTGTTGCACTTTTGTACTCCCCTTGGGATGCCTTGAACAGCTGCAGTGTGCCTGGAGCTAAGGGCTTCCTAGTTTTAAAAATCCTAGCCCTAGGCCTAAGCCTAACAGTAACCCTGGGAAGGGAATTCAGCCTGGTGTTAGGCGTCTTGCCAAGGAAAAAGCCGTGAAAGCAGCCATGTTGTGGCACTTTTGCACTCCCTTTTGGATGCCTTTCACAGCTCCAGTGTGCCTGGAACTCAGGGCTTCCTGATTTTAAAAATCCTAGCCCTAGGCCGAACCCCAACCCTAAGACGAGAAAGGCAAATCAGCCAGGAATTAGGCATGTCCCCAAGGAAAAAGCTGTGGAGGCAGGCATGTTGTGCTACTTTTGCGCTCTTCTTGGCTAGTCCTTCGCAGCTGCTGTGTTCTTGGAACTCAGGGCTTTCTGGTTAATAGACCCTTACCCTAGGCGTAACTCAAAACTTAACCCTAGGAGGGAAAATCAGCCTATGGTTCGGGATGGTCTCATGGAAATATCAGTGGTGGCAGCCAAGTTGCGTCACTTTTGCGCTCCCCTTGGGATGCCTTTTGCAGCTGCAGTGTGCCTGGAGCCCAGGGCTTCCTGGTTTTAAAAGTCCTAGGCCTAAGCCTAACAGTAACCCTAGGAAGGTAAATCAGCCGGGTATTAGGGTTCTTCCTAAGGGAAAAGCCGTGAAAGCAGCCATGTTGTGGCACTTTTGCACTCCCTTTTGGATGCCTTTCACAGCTCCAGTGTGCCTGGAACTCAGGGCTTCCTGATTTTAAAAATCCTAGCCCTAGGCCGAACCCCAACCCTAAGACGAGAAAGGCAAATCAGCCAGGAATTAGGCATGTCCCCAAGGAAAAAGCTGTGGAGGCAGGCATGTTGTGGTACTTTTGCGCTCTTCTTGGCTAGTCCTTCGCAGCTGCTGTGTTCTTGGAACTCAGGGCTTTCTGGTTAATAGACCCTTACCCTAGGCGTAACTCAAACCTTAACCCTAGGAAGGAAAATCAGCCTATGGTTCGGGATGGTCTCATGGAAATATCAGTGGTGGCAGCCAAGTTGCGTCACTTTTGCGCTCCCCTTGGGATGCCTTTCGCAGCTGCAGTGTGCCTGGAGCCCAGGGCTTCCTGGTTTTAAAAGTCCTAGGCCTAAGCCTAACAGTAACCCTGGGAAAGTAAATCAGCCGGGTATTAGGGTTCTTCCTAAGGGAAAAGCCGTGAAAGCAGCCATGTTGTGGCACTTTTGCACTCCCTTTTGGATGCCTTTCACATCTCCAGTGTGCCTGGAACTCAGGGCTTCCTGCTTTTAAAAATCCTAGCCCTAGGCCGAACCCCAACCCTAAGACGAGAAAGGCAAATCAGCCAGGAATTAGGCATGTCCCCAAGGAAAAAGCTGTGGAGGCAGGCATGTTGTGGTACTTTTGCGCTCTTCTTGGCTAGTCCTTCGCAGCTGCTGTGTTCTTGGAACTCAGGGCTTTCTGGTTAATAGACCCTTACCCTAGGCGTAACTCAAACCTTAACCCTAGGAAGGAAAATCAGCCTATGGTTCGGGATGCTCTCTTGGAAATATCAGTGGTGGCAGCCAAGTTGCGTCACTTTTGCGCTCCCCTTGGGATGCCTTTCGCAGCTGCAGTGTGCCTGGAGCCCAGGGCTTCCTGGTTTTAAAAGTCCTAGGCCTAAGCCTAACAGTAACCCTAGGAAGGTAAATCAGCCGGGTATTAGGGTTCTTCCTAAGGGAAAAGCCGTGAAAGCAGCCATGTTGTGGCACTTCTGCACTCCCTTTGGGATGCCTTTGGCAGATGAAGTAAGCCTGGAACTCAGGGCTTCCTGGTAAAAAAAATTCAAGCCCTAGGCTGAACCCTAACCCTAACCCTAGGCAGATAAATCAGCCTAGGTATAGGGATGGTGCCAAGGAAAAAGCCGTGAAAGCTGCCATGTTGTTGCACTTTTGTACTCCCCTTGGGATGCCTTGAACAGCTGCAGTGTGCCTGGAGCTAAGGGCTTCCTAGTTTTAAAAATCCTAGCCCTAGGCCTAAGCCTAACAGTAACCCTGGGAAGGGAAATCAGCCTGGTGTTAGGCGTCTTGCCAAGGAAAAAGCCGTGAAAGCAGCCATGTTGTGGCACTTTTGCACTCCCTTTTGGATGCCTTTCACAGCTCCAGTGTGCCTGGAACTCAGGGCTTCCTGCTTTTAAAAATCCTAGCCCTAGGCCGAACCCCAACCCTAAGACGAGAAAGGCAAATCAGCCAGGAATTAGGCATGTCCCCAAGGAAAAAGCTGTGGAGGCAGGCATGTTGTGGTACTTTTGCGCTCTTCTTGGCTAGTCCTTCGCAGCTGCTGTGTTCTTGGAACTCAGGGCTTTCTGGTTAATAGACCCTTACCCTAGGCGTAACTCAAAACTTAACCCTAGGAGGGAAAATCAGCCTATGGTTCGGGATGGTCTCATGGAAATATCAGTGGTGGCAGCCAAGTTGCGTCACTTTTGCGCTCCCCTTGGGATGCCTTTCGCAGCTGCAGTGTGCCTGGAGCCCAGGGTTTCCTGGTTTTAAAAGTCCTAGGCCTAAGCCTAACAGTAACCCTAGGAAGGTAAATCAGCCGGGTATTAGGGTTCTTCCTAAGGGAAAAGCCGTGAAAGCAGCCATGTTGTGGCACTTTTGCACTCCCTTTTGGATGCCTTTCACAGCTCCAGTGTGCCTGGAACTCAGGGCTTCCTGCTTTTAAAAATCCTAGCCCTAGGCCGAACCCCAACCCTAAGACGAGAAAGGCAAATCAGCCAGGAATTAGGCATGTCCCCAAGGAAAAAGCTGTGGAGGCAGGCATGTTGTGGTACTTTTGCGCTCTTCTTGGCTAGTCCTTCGCAGCTGCTGTGTTCTTGGAACTCAGGGCTTTCTGGTTAATAGACCCTTACCCTAGGCGTAACTCAAACCTTAACCCTAGGAAGGAAAATCAGCCTATGGTTCGGGATGCTCTCATGGAAATATCAGTGGTGGCAGCCAAGTTGCGTCACTTTTGCGCTCCCCTTGGGATGCCTTTCGCAGCTGCAGTGTGCCTGGAGCCCAGGGCTTCCTGGTTTTAAAAGTCCTAGGCCTAAGCCTAACAGTAACCCTAGGAAGGTAAATCAGCCGGGTATTAGGGTTCTTCCTAAGGGAAAAGCCGTGAAAGCAGCCATGTTGTGGCACTTCTGCACTCCCTTTGGGATGCCTTTGGCAGATGAAGTAAGCCTGGAACTCAGGGCTTCCTGGTAAAAAAAATTCAAGCCCTAGGCTGAACCCTAACCCTAACCCTAGGCAGATAAATCAGCCTAGGTATAGGGATGGTGCCAAGGAAAAAGCCGTGAAAGCCTCCATGTTGTTGCACTTTTGTACTCCCCTTGGGATGCCTTGAACAGCTGCAGTGTGCCTGGAGCTAAGGGCTTCCTAGTTTTAAAAATCCTAGCCCTAGGCCTAAGCCTAACAGTAACCCTGGGAAGGGAAATCAGCCTGGTGTTAGGCGTCTTGCCAAGGAAAAAGCCGTGAAAGCAGCCATGTTGTGGCACTTTTGCACTCCCTTTTGGATGCCTTTCACAGCTCCAGTGTGCCTGGAACTCAGGGCTTCCTGCTTTTAAAAATCCTAGCCCTAGGCCGAACCCCAACCCTAAGACGAGAAAGGCAAATCAGCCAGGAATTAGGCATGTCCCCAAGGAAAAAGCTGTGGAGGCAGGCATGTTGTGGTACTTTTGCGCTCTTCTTGGCTAGTCCTTCGCAGCTGCTGTGTTCTTGGAACTCAGGGCTTTCTGGTTAATAGACCCTTACCCTAGGCGTAACTCAAACCTTAACCCTAGGAGGGAAAATCAGCCTATGGTTCGGGATGGTCTCATGGAAATATCAGTGGTGGCAGCCAAGTTGCGTCACTTTTGCGCTCCCCTTGGGATGCCTTTCGCAGCTGCAGTGTGCCTGGAGCCCAGGGCTTCCTGGTTTTAAAAGTCCTAGGCCTAAGCCTAACAGTAACCCTAGGAAGGTAAATCAGCCGGGTATTAGGGTTCTTCCTAAGGGAAAAGCCGTGAAAGCAGCCATGTTGTGGCACTTTTGCACTCCCTTTTGGATGCCTTTCACAGCTCCAGTGTGCCTGGAACTCAGGGCTTCCTGCTTTTAAAAATCCTAGCCCTAGGCCGAACCCCAACCCTAAGACGAGAAAGGCAAATCAGCCAGGAATTAGGCATGTCCCCAAGGAAAAAGCTGTGGAGGCAGGCATGTTGTGGTACTTTTGCGCTCTTCTTGGCTAGTCCTTCGCAGCTGCTGTGTTCTTGGAACTCAGGGCTTTCTGGTTAATAGACCCTTACCCTAGGCGTAACTCAAACCTTAACCCTAGGAAGGAAAATCAGCCTATGGTTCGGGATGGTCTCATGGAAATATCAGTGGTGGCAGCCAAGTTGCGTCACTTTTGCGCTCCCCTTGGGATGCCTTTCGCAGCTGCAGTGTGCCTGGAGCCCAGGGCTTCCTGGTTTTAAAAGTCCTAGGCCTAAGCCTAACAGTAACCCTAGGAAGGTAAATCAGCCGGGTATTAGGGTTCTTCCTAAGGGAAAAGCCGTGAAAGCAGCCATGTTGTGGCACTTCTGCACTCCCTTTGGGATGCCTTTGGCAGATGAAGTAAGCCTGGAACTCAGGGCTTCCTGGTAAAAAAAATTCAAGCCCTAGGCTGAACCCTAACCCTAACCCTAGGCAGATAAATCAGCCTAGGTATAGGGATGGTGCCAAGGAAAAAGCTGTGAAAGCTGCCATGTTGTTGCACTTTTGTACTCCCCTTGGGATGCCTTGAACAGCTGCAGTGTGCCTGGAGCTAAGGGCTTCCTAGTTTTAAAAATCCTAGCCCTAGGCCTAAGCCTAACAGTAACCCTGGGAAGGCAAATCAGCCTGGTGTTAGGCGTCTTGCCAAGGAAAAAGCCGTGAAAGCAGCCATGTTGTGGCACTTTTGCACTCCCTTTTGGATGCCTTTCACAGCTCCAGTGTGCCTGGAACTCAGGGCTTCCTGCTTTTAAAAATCCTAGCCCTAGGCCGAACCCCAACCCTAAGACGAGAAAGGCAAATCAGCCAGGAATTAGGCATGTCCCCAAGGAAAAAGCTGTGGAGGCAGGCATGTTGTGGTACTTTTGCGCTCTTCTTGGCTAGTCCTTCGCAGCTGCTGTGTTCTTGGAACTCAGGGCTTTCTGGTTAATAGAACCCTTACCCTAGGCGTAACTCAAACCTTAACCCTAGGAAGGAAAATCAGCCTATGGTTCGGGATGGTCTCATGGAAATATCAGTGGTGGCAGCCAAGTTGCGTCACTTTTGCGCTCCCCTTGGGATGCCTTTTGCAGCTGCAGTGTGCCTGGAGCCTAGGGCTTCCTGGTTTTAAAAGTCGTAGGCCTAAGCCTAACAGTAACCCTAGGAAGGTAAATCAGCCGGGTATTAGGGTTCTTCCTAAGGGAAAAGCCGTGAAAGCAGCCATGTTGTGGCACTTTTGCACTCCCTTTTGGATGCCTTTCACAGCTCCAGTGTGCCTGGAACTCAGGGCTTCCTGCTTTTAAAAATCCTAGCCCTAGGCCGAACCCCAACCCTAAGACGAGAAAGGCAAATCAGCCAGGAATTAGGCATGTCCCCAAGGAAAAAGCTGTGGAGGCAGGCATGTTGTGGTACTTTTGCGCTCTTCTTGGCTAGTCCTTCGCAGCTGCTGTGTTCTTGGAACTCAGGGCTTTCTGGTTAATAGACCCTTACCCTAGGCGTAACTCAAACCTTAACCCTAGGAAGGAAAATCAGCCTATGGTTCGGGATGGTCTCATGGAAATATCAGTGGTGGCAGCCAAGTTGCGTCACTTTTGCGCTCCCCTTGGGATGCCTTTCGCAGCTGCAGTGTGCCTGGAGCCCAGGGCTTCCTGGTTTTAAAAGTCCTAGGCCTTAGCCTAACAGTAACCCTAGGAAGGTAAATCAGCCGGGTATTAGGCTTCTTCCTAAGGGAAAAGCCGTGAAAGCAGCCATTTTGTGGCACTTTTGCACTCCCTTTTGGATGCCTTTCACAGCTCCAGTGTGCCTGGAACTCAGGGCTTCCTGCTTTTAAAAATCCTAGCCCTAGGCCGAACCCCAACCCTAAGACGAGAAAGGCAAATCAGCCAGGAATTAGGCATGTCCCCAAGGAAAAAGCTGTGGAGGCAGGCATGTTGTGGTACTTTTGCGCTCTTCTTGGCTAGTCCTTCGCAGCTGCTGTGTTCTTGGAACTCAGGGCTTTCTGGTTAATAGACCCTTACCCTAGGCGTAACTCAAACCTTAACCCTAGGAAGGAAAATCAGCCTATGGTTCGGGATGCTCTCTTGGAAATATCAGCGGTGGCAGCCAAGTTGCGTCACTTTTGCGCTCCCCTTGGGATGCCTTTCGCAGCTGCAGTGTGCCTGGAGCCCAGGGCTTCCTGGTTTTAAAAGTCCTAGGCCTAAGCCTAACAGTAACCCTAGGAAGGTAAATCAGCCGGGTATTAGGGTTCTTCCTAAGGGAAAAGCCGTGAAAGCAGCCATGTTGTGGCACTTCTGCACTCCCTTTGGGATGCCTTTGGCAGATGAAGTAAGCCTGGAACTCAGGGCTTCCTGGTAAAAAAAATTCAAGCCCTAGGCTGAACCCTAACCCTAACCCTAGGCAGATAAATCAGCCTAGGTATAGGGATGGTGCCAAGGAAAAAGCTGTGAAAGCTGCCATGTTGTTGCACTTTTGTACTCCCCTTGGGATGCCTTGAACAGCTGCAGTGTGCCTGGAGCCCAGGGCTTCCTAGTTTCAAAAATCCTAGCCCTAGGCCTAAGCCTAACAGTAACCCTGGGAAGGGAATTCAGCCTGGTGTTAGGCGTCTTGCCAAGGAAAAAGCCGTGAAAGCAGCCATGTTGTGGCACTTTTGCACTCCCTTTTGGATGCCTTTCACAGCTCCAGTGTGCCTGGAACTCAGGGCTTCCTGCTTTTAAAAATCCTAGCCCTAGGCCGAACCCCAACACTAAGACGAGAAAGGCAAATCAGCCAGGAATTAGGCATGTCCCCAAGGAAAAAGCTGTGGAGGCAGGCGTGTTGTGGTACTTTTGCGGTCTTCTTGGCTAGTCCTTCGCAGCTGCTGTGTTCTTGGAACTCAGGGCTTTCTGGTTAATAGAGCCCTTACCCTAGGCGTAACTCAAACCTTAACCCTAGGAAGGAAAATCAGCCTATGGTTCGGGATGGTCTCATGGAAATATCAGTGGTGGCAGCCAAGTTGCGTCACTTTTGCGCTCCCCTTGGGATGCCTTTCGCAGCTGCAGTGTGCCTGGAGCCCAGGGCTTCCTGGTTTTAAAAGTCCTAGGCCTAAGCCTAACAGTAACCCTAGGAAGGTAAATCAGCCGGGTATTAGGGTTCTTCCTAAGGGAAAAGCCGTGAAAGCAGCCATGTTGTGGCACTTCTGCACTCCCTTTGGGATGCCTTTGGCAGATGAAGTAAGCCTGGAACTCAGGGCTTCCTGGTAAAAAAAATTCAAGCCCTAGGCTGAACCCTAACCCTAACCCTAGGCAGATAAATCAGCCTAGGTATAGGGATGGTGCCAAGGAAAAAGCTGTGAAAGCTGCCATGTTGTTGCACCTTTGTACTCCCCTTGGGATGCCTTGAACAGCTGCAGTGTGCCTGGAGCTAAGGGCTTCCTAGTTTCAAAAATCCTAGCCCTAGGCCGAACCCCAACCCTAAGACGAGAAAGGCAAATCAGCCAGGAATTAGGCATGTCCCCAAGGAAAAAGCTGTGGAGGCAGGCATGTTGTGGTACTTTTGCGCTCTTCTTGGCTAGTCCTTCGCAGCTGCTGTGTTCTTGGAACTCAGGGCTTTCTGGTTAATAGAGCCCTTACCCTAGGCGTAACTCAAACCTTAACCCTAGGAAGGAAAATCAGCCTATGATTCGGGATGGTCTCATGGAAATATCAGCGGTGGCAGCCAAGTTGCGTCACTTTTGCGCTCCCCTTGGGATGCCTTTCGCAGCTGCAGTGTGCCTGGAGCCCAGGGCTTCCTGGTTTTAAAAGTCCTAGGCCTAAGCCTAACAGTAACCCTAGGAAGGTAAATCAGCCGGGTATTAGGGTTCTTCCTAAGGGAAAAGCCGTGAAAGCAGCCATGTTGTGGCACTTCTGCACTCCCTTTGGGATGCCTTTGGCAGATGAAGTAAGCCTGGAACTCAGGGCTTCCTGGTTAAAGAAATCCAAGCCCTAGGCTGAACTCTAACCCTAACCCTAGGCAGATAAATCAGCCTAGGTATAGGGATGGTGCCAAGGAAAAAGCTGTGAAAGCTGCCATGTTGTTGCACTTTTGTACTCCCCTTGGGATGCCTTGAACAGCTGCAGTGTGCCTGGAGCTAAGGGCTTCCTAGTTTTAAAAATCCTAGCCCTAGGCCTAAGCCTAACAGTAACCCTGGGAAAGTAAATCAGCCTGATGTTAGGCTTCTTGCCAAGGAAAAAGCCGTGAAAGCAGCCATGTTGTGGCACTTTTGCACTCCCTTTTGGATGCCTTTCACAGCTCCAGTGTGCCTGGAACTCAGGGCTTCCTGCTTTTAAAAATCCTAGCCCTAGGCCGAACCCCAACCCTAAGACGAGAAAGGCAAATCAGCCAGGAATTAGGCATGTCCCCAAGGAAAAAGCTGTGGAGGCAGGCATGTTGTGGTACTTTTGCGCTCTTCTTGGCTAGTCCTTCGCAGCTGCTGTGTTCTTGGAACTCAGGGCTTTCTGGTTAATAGAACCCTTACCCTAGGCGTAACTCAAACCTTAACCCTAGGAAGGAAAATCAGCCTATGGTTCGGGATGGTCTCATGGAAATATCAGTGGTGGCAGCCAAGTTGCGTCACTTTTGCGCTCCCCTTGGGATGCCTTGAACAGCTGCAGTGTGCCTGGAGCCCAGGGCTTCCTGGTTTTAAAAGTCCTAGGCCTAAGCCTAACAGTAACCCTAGGAAGGTAAATCAGCCGGGTATTAGGGTTCTTCCTAAGGGAAAAGCCGTGAAAGCAGCCATGTTGTGGCACTTCTGCACTCCCTTTGGGATGCCTTTGGCAGATGAAGTAAGCCTGGAACTCAGGGCTTCCTGGTAAAAAAAATTCAAGCCCTAGGCTGAACCCTAACCCTAACCCTAGGCAGATAAATCAGCCTAGGTATAGGGATGGTGCCAAGGAAAAAGCTGTGAAAGCTGCCATGTTGTTGCACTTTTGCACTCCCTTTTGGATGCCTTTCACAGCTCCAGTGTGCCTGGAACTCAGGGCTTCCTGATTTTAAAAATCCTAGCCCTAGGCCGAACCCCAACCCTAAGACGAGAAAGGCAAATCAGCCAGGAATTAGGCATGTCCCCAAGGAAAAAGCTGTGGAGGCAGGCATGTTGTGCTACTTTTGCGCTCTTCTTGGCTAGTCCTTCGCAGCTGCTGTGTTCTTGGAACTCAGGGCTTTCTGGTTAATAGACCCTTACCCTAGGCGTAACTCAAAACTTAACCCTAGGAGGGAAAATCAGCCTATGGTTCGGGATGGTCTCATGGAAATATCAGTGGTGGCAGCCAAGTTGCGTCACTTTTGCGCTCCCCTTGGGATGCCTTTTGCAGCTGCAGTGTGCCTGGAGCCCAGGGCTTCCTGGTTTTAAAAGTCCTAGGCCTAAGCCTAACAGTAACCCTAGGAAGGTAAATCAGCCGGGTATTAGGGTTCTTCCTAAGGGAAAAGCCGTGAAAGCAGCCATGTTGTGGCACTTTTGCACTCCCTTTTGGATGCCTTTCACAGCTCCAGTGTGCCTGGAACTCAGGGCTTCCTGATTTTAAAAATCCTAGCCCTAGGCCGAACCCCAACCCTAAGACGAGAAAGGCAAATCAGCCAGGAATTAGGCATGTCCCCAAGGAAAAAGCTGTGGAGGCAGGCATGTTGTGGTACTTTTGCGCTCTTCTTGGCTAGTCCTTCGCAGCTGCTGTGTTCTTGGAACTCAGGGCTTTCTGGTTAATAGACCCTTACCCTAGGCGTAACTCAAACCTTAACCCTAGGAAGGAAAATCAGCCTATGGTTCGGGATGGTCTCATGGAAATATCAGTGGTGGCAGCCAAGTTGCGTCACTTTTGCGCTCCCCTTGGGATGCCTTTCGCAGCTGCAGTGTGCCTGGAGCCCAGGGCTTCCTGGTTTTAAAAGTCCTAGGCCTAAGCCTAACAGTAACCCTGGGAAAGTAAATCAGTCGGGTATTAGGGTTCTTCCTAAGGGAAAAGCCGTGAAAGCAGCCATGTTGTGGCACTTTTGCACTCCCTTTTGGATGCCTTTCACATCTCCAGTGTGCCTGGAACTCAGGGCTTCCTGCTTTTAAAAATCCTAGCCCTAGGCCGAACCCCAACCCTAAGACGAGAAAGGCAAATCAGCCAGGAATTAGGCATGTCCCCAAGGAAAAAGCTGTGGAGGCAGGCATGTTGTGGTACTTTTGCGCTCTTCTTGGCTAGTCCTTCGCAGCTGCTGTGTTCTTGGAACTCAGGGCTTTCTGGTTAATAGACCCTTACCCTAGGCGTAACTCAAACCTTAACCCTAGGAAGGAAAATCAGCCTATGGTTCGGGATGGTCTCATGGAAATATCAGTGGTGGCAGCCAAGTTGCGTCACTTTTGCGCTCCCCTTGGGATGCCTTTTGCAGCTGCAGTGTGCCTGGAGCCCAGGGCTTCCTGGTTTTAAAAGTCCTAGGCCTAAGCCTAACAGTAACCCTAGGAAGGTAAATCAGCCGGGTATTAGGGTTCTTCCTAAGGGAAAAGCCGTGAAAGCAGCCATGTTGTGGCACTTCTGCACTCCCTTTGGGATGCCTTTGGCAGATGAAGTAAGCCTGGAACTCAGGGCTTCCTGGTAAAAAAAATTCAAGCCCTAGGCTGAACCCTAACCCTAACCCTAGGCAGATAAATCAGCCTAGGTATAGGGATGGTGCCAAGGAAAAAGCTGTGAAAGCTGCCATGTTGTTGCACTTTTGTACTCCCCTTGGGATGCCTTGAACAGCTGCAGTGTGCCTGGAGCTAAGGGCTTCCTAGTTTTAAAAATCCTAGCCCTAGGCCTAAGCCTAACAGTAACCCTGGGAAGGGAAATCAGCCTGGTGTTAGGCGTCTTGCCAAGGAAAAAGCCGTGAAAGCAGCCATGTTGTGGCACTTTTGCACTCCCTTTTGGATGCCTTTCACAGCTCCAGTGTGCCTGGAACTCAGGGCTTCCTGCTTTTAAAAATCCTAGCCCTAGGCCGAACCCCAACCCTAAGACGAGAAAGGCAAATCAGCCAGGAATTAGGCATGTCCCCAAGGAAAAAGCTGTGGAGGCAGGCATGTTGTGGTACTTTTGCGCTCTTCTTGGCTAGTCCTTCGCAGCTGCTGTGTTCTTGGAACTCAGGGCTTTCTGGTTAATAGAACCCTTACCCTAGGCGTAACTCAAACCTTAACCCTAGGAAGGAAAATCAGCCTATGGTTCGGGATGGTCTCATGGAAATATCAGTGGTGGCAGCCAAGTTGCGTCACTTTTGCGCTCCCCTTGGGATGCCTTTTGCAGCTGCAGTGTGCCTGGAGCCTAGGGCTTCCTGGTTTTAAAAGTCCTAGGCCTAAGCCTAACAGTAACCCTAGGAAGGTAAATCAGCCGGGTATTAGGGTTCTTCCTAAGGGAAAAGCCGTGAAAGCAGCCATGTTGTTGCACTTTTGCACTCCCTTTTGGATGCCTTTCACAGCTCCAGTGTGCCTGGAACTCAGGGCTTCCTGCTTTTAAAAATCCTAGCCCTAGGCCGAACCCCAACCCTAAGACGAGAAAGGCAAATCAGCCAGGAATTAGGCATGTCCCCAAGGAAAAAGCTGTGGAGGCAGGCATGTTGTGGTACTTTTGCGCTCTTCTTGGCTAGTCCTTCGCAGCTGCTGTGTTCTTGGAACTCAGGGCTTTCTGGTTAATAGACCCTTACCCTAGGCGTAACTCAAACCTTAACCCTAGGAAGGAAAATCAGCCTATGGTTCGGGATGCTCTCTTGGAAATATCAGCGGTGGCAGCCAAGTTGCGTCACTTTTGCGCTCCCCTTGGGATGCCTTTCGCAGCTGCAGTGTGCCTGGAGCCCAGGGCTTCCTGGTTTTAAAAGTCCTAGGCCTAAGCCTAACAGTAACCCTAGGAAGGTAAATCAGCCGGGTATTAGGGTTCTTCCTAAGGGAAAAGCCGTGAAAGCAGCCATGTTGTGGCACTTCTGCACTCCCTTTGGGATGCCTTTGGCAGATGAAGTAAGCCTGGAACTCAGGGCTTCCTGGTAAAAAAAATTCAAGCCCTAGGCTGAACCCTAACCCTAACCCTAGGCAGATAAATCAGCCTAGGTATAGGGATGGTGCCAAGGAAAAAGCTGTGAAAGCTGCCATGTTGTTGCACTTTTGTACTCCCCTTGGGATGCCTTGAACAGCTGCAGTGTGCCTGGAGCCCAGGGCTTCCTAGTTTCAAAAATCCTAGCCCTAGGCCTAAGCCTAACAGTAACCCTGGGAAGGGAATTCAGCCTGGTGTTAGGCGTCTTGCCAAGGAAAAAGCCGTGAAAGCAGCCATGTTGTGGCACTTTTGCACTCCCTTTTGGATGCCTTTCACAGCTCCAGTGTGCCTGGAACTCAGGGCTTCCTGCTTTTAAAAATCCTAGCCCTAGGCCGAACCCCAACACTAAGACGAGAAAGGCAAATCAGCCAGGAATTAGGCATGTCCCCAAGGAAAAAGCTGTGGAGGCAGGCGTGTTGTGGTACTTTTGCGGTCTTCTTGGCTAGTCCTTCGCAGCTGCTGTGTTCTTGGAACTCAGGGCTTTCTGGTTAATAGAGCCCTTACCCTAGGCGTAACTCAAACCTTAACCCTAGGAAGGAAAATCAGCCTATGGTTCGGGATGGTCTCATGGAAATATCAGTGGTGGCAGCCAAGTTGCGTCACTTTTGCGCTCCCCTTGGGATGCCTTTCGCAGCTGCAGTGTGCCTGGAGCCCAGGGCTTCCTGGTTTTAAAAGTCCTAGGCCTAAGCCTAACAGTAACCCTAGGAAGGTAAATCAGCCGGGTATTAGGGTTCTTCCTAAGGGAAAAGCCGTGAAAGCAGCCATGTTGTGGCACTTCTGCACTCCCTTTGGGATGCCTTTGGCAGATGAAGTAAGCCTGGAACTCAGGGCTTCCTGGTAAAAAAAATTCAAGCCCTAGGCTGAACCCTAACCCTAACCCTAGGCAGATAAATCAGCCTAGGTATAGGGATGGTGCCAAGGAAAAAGCTGTGAAAGCTGCCATGTTGTTGCACCTTTGTACTCCCCTTGGGATGCCTTGAACAGCTGCAGTGTGCCTGGAGCTAAGGGCTTCCTAGTTTCAAAAATCCTAGCCCTAGGCCGAACCCCAACCCTAAGACGAGAAAGGCAAATCAGCCAGGAATTAGGCATGTCCCCAAGGAAAAAGCTGTGGAGGCAGGCATGTTGTGGTACTTTTGCGCTCTTCTTGGCTAGTCCTTCGCAGCTGCTGTGTTCTTGGAACTCAGGGCTTTCTGGTTAATAGAGCCCTTACCCTAGGCGTAACTCAAACCTTAACCCTAGGAAGGAAAATCAGCCTATGATTCGGGATGGTCTCATGGAAATATCAGCGGTGGCAGCCAAGTTGCGTCACTTTTGCGCTCCCCTTGGGATGCCTTTCGCAGCTGCAGTGTGCCTGGAGCCCAGGGCTTCCTGGTTTTAAAAGTCCTAGGCCTAAGCCTAACAGTAACCCTAGGAAGGTAAATCAGCCGGGTATTAGGGTTCTTCCTAAGGGAAAAGCCGTGAAAGCAGCCATGTTGTGGCACTTCTGCACTCCCTTTGGGATGCCTTTGGCAGATGAAGTAAGCCTGGAACTCAGGGCTTCCTGGTTAAAGAAATCCAAGCCCTAGGCTGAACTCTAACCCTAACCCTAGGCAGATAAATCAGCCTAGGTATAGGGATGGTGCCAAGGAAAAAGCTGTGAAAGCTGCCATGTTGTTGCACTTTTGTACTCCCCTTGGGATGCCTTGAACAGCTGCAGTGTGCCTGGAGCTAAGGGCTTCCTAGTTTTAAAAATCCTAGCCCTAGGCCTAAGCCTAACAGTAACCCTGGGAAAGTAAATCAGCCTGATGTTAGGCTTCTTGCCAAGGAAAAAGCCGTGAAAGCAGCCATGTTGTGGCACTTTTGCACTCCCTTTTGGATGCCTTTCACAGCTCCAGTGTGCCTGGAACTCAGGGCTTCCTGCTTTTAAAAATCCTAGCCCTAGGCCGAACCCCAACCCTAAGACGAGAAAGGCAAATCAGCCAGGAATTAGGCATGTCCCCAAGGAAAAAGCTGTGGAGGCAGGCATGTTGTGGTACTTTTGCGCTCTTCTTGGCTAGTCCTTCGCAGCTGCTGTGTTCTTGGAACTCAGGGCTTTCTGGTTAATAGAACCCTTACCCTAGGCGTAACTCAAACCTTAACCCTAGGAAGGAAAATCAGCCTATGGTTCGGGATGGTCTCATGGAAATATCAGTGGTGGCAGCCAAGTTGCGTCACTTTTGCGCTCCCCTTGGGATGCCTTGAACAGCTGCAGTGTGCCTGGAGCCCAGGGCTTCCTGGTTTTAAAAGTCCTAGGCCTAAGCCTAACAGTAACCCTAGGAAGGTAAATCAGCCGGGTATTAGGGTTCTTCCTAAGGGAAAAGCCGTGAAAGCAGCCATGTTGTGGCACTTCTGCACTCCCTTTGGGATGCCTTTGGCAGATGAAGTAAGCCTGGAACTCAGGGCTTCCTGGTAAAAAAAATTCAAGCCCTAGGCTGAACCCTAACCCTAACCCTAGGCAGATAAATCAGCCTAGGTATAGGGATGGTGCCAAGGAAAAAGCTGTGAAAGCTGCCATGTTGTTGCACTTTTGCACTCCCTTTTGGATGCCTTTCACAGCTCCAGTGTGCCTGGAACTCAGGGCTTCCTGATTTTAAAAATCCTAGCCCTAGGCCGAACCCCAACCCTAAGACGAGAAAGGCAAATCAGCCAGGAATTAGGCATGTCCCCAAGGAAAAAGCTGTGGAGGCAGGCATGTTGTGCTACTTTTGCGCTCTTCTTGGCTAGTCCTTCGCAGCTGCTGTGTTCTTGGAACTCAGGGCTTTCTGGTTAATAGACCCTTACCCTAGGCGTAACTCAAAACGTAACCCTAGGAGGGAAAATCAGCCTATGGTTCGGGATGGTCTCATGGAAATATCAGTGGTGGCAGCCAAGTTGCGTCACTTTTGCGCTCCCCTTGGGATGCCTTTTGCAGCTGCAGTGTGCCTGGAGCCCAGGGCTTCCTGGTTTTAAAAGTCCTAGGCCTAAGCCTAACAGTAACCCTAGGAAGGTAAATCAGCCGGGTATTAGGGTTCTTCCTAAGGGAAAAGCCGTGAAAGCAGCCATGTTGTGGCACTTTTGCACTCCCTTTTGGATGCCTTTCACAGCTCCAGTGTGCCTGGAACTCAGGGCTTCCTGATTTTAAAAATCCTAGCCCTAGGCCGAACCCCAACCCTAAGACGAGAAAGGCAAATCAGCCAGGAATTAGGCATGTCCCCAAGGAAAAAGCTGTGGAGGCAGGCATGTTGTGGTACTTTTGCGCTCTTCTTGGCTAGTCCTTCGCAGCTGCTGTGTTCTTGGAACTCAGGGCTTTCTGGTTAATAGACCCTTACCCTAGGCGTAACTCAAACCTTAACCCTAGGAAGGAAAATCAGCCTATGGTTCGGGATGGTCTCATGGAAATATCAGTGGTGGCAGCCAAGTTGCGTCACTTTTGCGCTCCCCTTGGGATGCCTTTCGCAGCTGCAGTGTGCCTGGAGCCCAGGGCTTCCTGGTTTTAAAAGTCCTAGGCCTAAGCCTAACAGTAACCCTGGGAAAGTAAATCAGTCGGGTATTAGGGTTCTTCCTAAGGGAAAAGCCGTGAAAGCAGCCATGTTGTGGCACTTTTGCACTCCCTTTTGGATGCCTTTCACATCTCCAGTGTGCCTGGAACTCAGGGCTTCCTGCTTTTAAAAATCCTAGCCCTAGGCCGAACCCCAACCCTAAGACGAGAAAGGCAAATCAGCCAGGAATTAGGCATGTCCCCAAGGAAAAAGCTGTGGAGGCAGGCATGTTGTGGTACTTTTGCGCTCTTCTTGGCTAGTCCTTCGCAGCTGCTGTGTTCTTGGAACTCAGGGCTTTCTGGTTAATAGACCCTTACCCTAGGCGTAACTCAAACCTTAACCCTAGGAAGGAAAATCAGCCTATGGTTCGGGATGGTCTCATGGAAATATCAGTGGTGGCAGCCAAGTTGCGTCACTTTTGCGCTCCCCTTGGGATGCCTTTTGCAGCTGCAGTGTGCCTGGAGCCCAGGGCTTCCTGGTTTTAAAAGTCCTAGGCCTAAGCCTAACAGTAACCCTAGGAAGGTAAATCAGCCGGGTATTAGGGTTCTTCCTAAGGGAAAAGCCGTGAAAGCAGCCATGTTGTGGCACTTCTGCACTCCCTTTGGGATGCCTTTGGCAGATGAAGTAAGCCTGGAACTCAGGGCTTCCTGGTAAAAAAAATTCAAGCCCTAGGCTGAACCCTAACCCTAACCCTAGGCAGATAAATCAGCCTAGGTATAGGGATGGTGCCAAGGAAAAAGCTGTGAAAGCTGCCATGTTGTTGCACTTTTGTACTCCCCTTGGGATGCCTTGAACAGCTGCAGTGTGCCTGGAGCTAAGGGCTTCCTAGTTTTAAAAATCCTAGCCCTAGGCCTAAGCCTAACAGTAACCCTGGGAAGGGAAATCAGCCTGGTGTTAGGCGTCTTGCCAAGGAAAAAGCCGTGAAAGCAGCCATGTTGTGGCACTTTTGCACTCCCTTTTGGATGCCTTTCACAGCTCCAGTGTGCCTGGAACTCAGGGCTTCCTGCTTTTAAAAATCCTAGCCCTAGGCCGAACCCCAACCCTAAGACGAGAAAGGCAAATCAGCCAGGAATTAGGCATGTCCCCAAGGAAAAAGCTGTGGAGGCAGGCATGTTGTGGTACTTTTGCGCTCTTCTTGGCTAGTCCTTCGCAGCTGCTGTGTTCTTGGAACTCAGGGCTTTCTGGTTAATAGAACCCTTACCCTAGGCGTAACTCAAACCTTAACCCTAGGAAGGAAAATCAGCCTATGGTTCGGGATGGTCTCATGGAAATATCAGTGGTGGCAGCCAAGTTGCGTCACTTTTGCGCTCCCCTTGGGATGCCTTTTGCAGCTGCAGTGTGCCTGGAGCCTAGGGCTTCCTGGTTTTAAAAGTCCTAGGCCTAAGCCTAACAGTAACCCTAGGAAGGTAAATCAGCCGGGTATTAGGGTTCTTCCTAAGGGAAAAGCCGTGAAAGCAGCCATGTTGTGGCACTTTTGCACTCCCTTTTGGATGCCTTTCACAGCTCCAGTGTGCCTGGAACTCAGGGCTTCCTGCTTTTAAAAATCCTAGCCCTAGGCCGAACCCCAACCCTAAGACGAGAAAGGCAAATCAGCCAGGAATTAGGCATGTCCCCAAGGAAAAAGCTGTGGAGGCAGGCATGTTGTGGTACTTTTGCGCTCTTCTTGGCTAGTCCTTCGCAGCTGCTGTGTTCTTGGAACTCAGGGCTTTCTGGTTAATAGACCCTTACCCTAGGCGTGATTCAAACCTTAACCCTAGGAAGGAAAATCAGCCTATGGTTCGGGATGCTCTCTTGGAAATATCAGCGGTGGCAGCCAAGTTGCGTCACTTTTGCGCTCCCCTTGGGATGCCTTTCGCAGCTGCAGTGTGCCTGGAGCCCAGGGCTTCCTGGTTTTAAAAGTCCTAGGCCTAAGCCTAACAGTAACCCTAGGAAGGTAAATCAGCCGGGTATTAGGGTTCTTCCTAAGGGAAAAGCCGTGAAAGCAGCCATGTTGTGGCACTTTTGCACTCCCTTTGGGATGCCTTTGGCAGATGAAGTAAGCCTGGAACTCAGGGCTTCCTGCTTTTAAAAATCCTAGCCCTAGGCCGAACCCCAACCCTAAGACGAGAAAGGCAAATCAGCCAGGAATTAGGCATGTCCCCAAGGAAAAAGCTGTGGAGGCAGGCATGTTGTGGTACTTTTGCGCTCTTCTTGGCTAGTCCTTCGCAGCTGCTGTGTTCTTGGAACTCAGGGCTTTCTGGTTAATAGACCCTTACCCTAGGCGTAACTCAAACCTTAACCCTAGGAAGGAAAATCAGCCTATGGTTCGGGATGCTCTCTTGGAAATATCAGCGGTGGCAGCCAAGTTGCGTCACTTTTGCGCTCCCCTTGGGATGCCTTTCGCAGCTGCAGTGTGCCTGGAGCCCAGGGCTTCCTGGTTTTAAAAGTCCTAGGCCTAAGCCTAACAGTAACCCTAGGAAGGTAAATCAGCCGGGTATTAGGGTTCTTCCTAAGGGAAAAGCCGTGAAAGCAGCCATGTTGTGGCACTTCTGCACTCCCTTTGGGATGCCTTTGGCAGATGAAGTAAGCCTGGAACTCAGGGCTTCCTGGTAAAAAAAATTCAAGCCCTAGGCTGAACCCTAACCCTAACCCTAGGCAGATAAATCAGCCTAGGTATAGGGATGGTGCCAAGGAAAAAGCTGTGAAAGCTGCCATGTTGTTGCACTTTTGTACTCCCCTTGGGATGCCTTGAACAGCTGCAGTGTGCCTGGAGCTAAGGGCTTCCTAGTTTTAAAAATCCTAGCCCTAGGCCTAAGCCGAACAGTAACCCTGGGAAGGGAATTCAGCCTGGTGTTAGGCGTCTTGCCAAGGAAAAAGCCGTGAAAGCAGCCATGTTGTGGCACTTTTGCACTCCCTTTTGGATGCCTTTCACAGCTCCAGTGTGCCTGGAACTCAGGGCTTCCTGCTTTTAAAAATCCTAGCCCTAGGCCGAACCCCAACACTAAGACGAGAAAGGCAAATCAGCCAGGAATTAGGCATGTCCCCAAGGAAAAAGCTGTGGAGGCAGGCGTGTTGTGGTACTTTTGCGGTCTTCTTGGCTAGTCCTTCGCAGCTGCTGTGTTCTTGGAACTCAGGGCTTTCTGGTTAATAGAGCCCTTACCCTAGGCGTAACTCAAACCTTAACCCTAGGAAGGAAAATCAGCCTATGGTTCGGGATGGTCTCATGGAAATATCAGTGGTGGCAGCCAAGTTGCGTCACTTTTGCGCTCCCCTTGGGATGCCTTTTGCAGCTGCAGTGTGCCTGGAGCCCAGGGCTTCCTGGTTTTAAAAGTCCTAGGCCTAAGCCTAACAGTAACCCTAGGAAGGTAAATCAGCCGGGTATTAGGGTTCTTCCTAAGGGAAAAGCCGTGAAAGCAGCCATGTTGTGGCACTTCTGCACTCCCTTTGGGATGCCTTTGGCAGATGAAGTAAGCCTGGAACTCAGGGCTTCCTGGTAAAAAAAATTCAAGCCCTAGGCTGAACCCTAACCCTAACCCTAGGCAGATAAATCAGCCTAGGTATAGGGATGGTGCCAAGGAAAAAGCTGTGAAAGCTGCCATGTTGTTGCACATTTGTACTCCCCTTGGGATGCCTTGAACAGCTGCAGTGTGCCTGGAGCTAAGGGCTTCCTAGTTTCAAAAATCCTAGCCCTAGGCCGAACCCCAACCCTAAGACGAGAAAGGCAAATCAGCCAGGAATTAGGCATGTCCCCAAGGAAAAAGCTGTGGAGGCAGGCATGTTGTGGTACTTTTGCGCTCTTCTTGGCTAGTCCTTCGCAGCTGCTGTGTTCTTGGAACTCAGGGCTTTCTGGTTAATAGAGCCCTTACCCTAGGCGTAACTCAAACCTTAACCCTAGGAAGGAAAATCAGCCTATGATTCGGGATGGTCTCATGGAAATATCAGCGGTGGCAGCCAAGTTGCGTCACTTTTGCGCTCCCCTTGGGATGCCTTTCGCAGCTGCAGTGTGCCTGGAGCCCAGGGCTTCCTGGTTTTAAAAGTCCTAGGCCTAAGCCTAACAGTAACCCTAGGAAGGTAAATCAGCCGGGTATTAGGGTTCTTCCTAAGGGAAAAGCCGTGAAAGCAGCCATGTTGTGGCACTTCTGCACTCCCTTTGGGATGCCTTTGGCAGATGAAGTAAGCCTGGAACTCAGGGCTTCCTGGTTAAAGAAATCCAAGCCCTAGGCTGAACTCTAACCCTAACCCTAGGCAGATAAATCAGCCTAGGTATAGGGATGGTGCCAAGGAAAAAGCTGTGAAAGCTGCCATGTTGTTGCACTTTTGTACTCCCCTTGGGATGCCTTGAACAGCTGCAGTGTGCCTGGAGCTAAGGGCTTCCTAGTTTTAAAAATCCTAGCCCTAGGCCTAAGCCTAACAGTAACCCTGGGAAAGTAAATCAGCCTGATGTTAGGCTTCTTGCCAAGGAAAAAGCCGTGAAAGCAGCCATGTTGTGGCACTTTTGCACTCCCTTTTGGATGCCTTTCACAGCTCCAGTGTGCCTGGAACTCAGGGCTTCCTGCTTTTAAAAATCCTAGCCCTAGGCCGAACCCCAACCCTAAGACGAGAAAGGCAAATCAGCCAGGAATTAGGCATGTCCCCAAGGAAAAAGCTGTGGAGGCAGGCATGTTGTGGTACTTTTGCGCTCTTCTTGGCTAGTCCTTCGCAGCTGCTGTGTTCTTGGAACTCAGGGCTTTCTGGTTAATAGAACCCTTACCCTAGGCGTAACTCAAACCTTAACCCTAGGAAGGAAAATCAGCCTATGGTTCGGGATGGTCTCATGGAAATATCAGTGGTGGCAGCCAAGTTGCGTCACTTTTGCGCTCCCCTTGGGATGCCTTTTGCAGCTGCAGTGTGCCTGGAGCCCAGGGCTTCCTGGTTTTAAAAGTCCTAGGCCTAAGCCTAACAGTAACCCTAGGAAGGTAAATCAGCCGGGTATTAGGGTTCTTCCTAAGGGAAAAGCCGTGAAAGCAGCCATGTTGTGGCACTTCTGCACTCCCTTTGGGATGCCTTTGGCAGATGAAGTAAGCCTGGAACTCAGGGCTTCCTGGTAAAAAAAATTCAAGCCCTAGGCTGAACCCTAACCCTAACCCTAGGCAGATAAATCAGCCTAGGTATAGGGATGGTGCCAAGGAAAAAGCTGTGAAAGCTGCCATGTTGTGGCACTTTTGCACTCCCTTTTGGATGCCTTTCACAGCTCCAGTGTGCCTGGAACTCAGGGCTTCCTGATTTTAAAAATCCTAGCCCTAGGCCGAACCCCAACCCTAAGACGAGAAAGGCAAATCAGCCAGGAATTAGGCATGTCCCCAAGGAAAAAGCTGTGGAGGCAGGCATGTTGTGGTACTTTTGCGCTCTTCTTGGCTAGTCCTTCGCAGCTGCTGTGTTCTTGGAACTCAGGGCTTTCTGGTTAATAGAACCCTTACCCTAGGCGTAACTCAAACCTTAACCCTAGGAAGGAAAATCAGCCTATGGTTCGGGATGGTCTCATGGAAATATCAGTGGTGGCAGCCAAGTTGCGTCACTTTTGCGCTCCCCTTGGGATGCCTTTCGCAGCTGCAGTGTGCCTGGAGCCTAGGGCTTCCTGGTTTTAAAAGTCCTAGGCCTAAGCCTAACAGTAACCCTAGGAAGGTAAATCAGCCGGGTATTAGGGTTCTTCCTAAGGGAAAAGCCGTGAAAGCAGCCATGTTGTGGCACTTTTGCACTCCCTTTTGGATGCCTTTCACAGCTCCAGTGTGCCTGGAACTCAGGGCTTCCTGCTTTTAAAAATCCTAGCCCTAGGCCGAACCCCAACCCTAAGACGAGAAAGGCAAATCAGCCAGGAATTAGGCATGTCCCCAAGGAAAAAGCTGTGGAGGCAGGCATGTTGTGGTACTTTTGCGCTCTTCTTGGCTAGTCCTTCGCAGCTGCTGTGTTCTTGGAACTCAGGGCTTTCTGGTTAATAGACCCTTACCCTAGGCGTGATTCAAACCTTAACCCTAGGAAGGAAAATCAGCCTATGGTTCGGGATGCTCTCTTGGAAATATCAGCGGTGGCAGCCAAGTTGCGTCACTTTTGCGCTCCCCTTGGGATGCCTTTCGCAGCTGCAGTGTGCCTGGAGCCCAGGGCTTCCTGGTTTTAAAAGTCCTAGGCCTAAGCCTAACAGTAACCCTAGGAAGGTAAATCAGCCGGGTATTAGGGTTCTTCCTAAGGGAAAAGCCGTGAAAGCAGCCATGTTGTGGCACTTCTGCACTCCCTTTGGGATGCCTTTGGCAGATGAAGTAAGCCTGGAACTCAGGGCTTCCTGCTTTTAAAAATCCTAGCCCTAGGCCGAACCCCAACCCTAAGACGAGAAAGGCAAATCAGCCAGGAATTAGGCATGTCCCCAAGGAAAAAGCTGTGGAGGCAGGCATGTTGTGGTACTTTTGCGCTCTTCTTGGCTAGTCCTTCGCAGCTGCTGTGTTCTTGGAACTCAGGGCTTTCTGGTTAATAGACCCTTACCCTAGGCGTAACTCAAACCTTAACCCTAGGAAGGAAAATCAGCCTATGGTTCGGGATGCTCTCTTGGAAATATCAGCGGTGGCAGCCAAGTTGCGTCACTTTTGCGCTCCCCTTGGGATGCCTTTCGCAGCTGCAGTGTGCCTGGAGCCCAGGGCTTCCTGGTTTTAAAAGTCCTAGGCCTAAGCCTAACAGTAACCCTAGGAAGGTAAATCAGCCGGGTATTAGGGTTCTTCCTAAGGGAAAAGCCGTGAAAGCAGCCATGTTGTGGCACTTCTGCACTCCCTTTGGGATGCCTTTGGCAGATGAAGTAAGCCTGGAACTCAGGGCTTCCTGGTAAAAAAAATTCAAGCCCTAGGCTGAACCCTAACCCTAACCCTAGGCAGATAAATCAGCCTAGGTATAGGGATGGTGCCAAGGAAAAAGCTGTGAAAGCTGCCATGTTGTTGCACTTTTGTACTCCCCTTGGGATGCCTTGAACAGCTGCAGTGTGCCTGGAGCTAAGGGCTTCCTAGTTTTAAAAATCCTAGCCCTAGGCCTAAGCCTAACAGTAACCCTGGGAAGGGAATTCAGCCTGGTGTTAGGCGTCTTGCCAAGGAAAAAGCCGTGAAAGCAGCCATGTTGTGGCACTTTTGCACTCCCTTTTGGATGCCTTTCACAGCTCCAGTGTGCCTGGAACTCAGGGCTTCCTGCTTTTAAAAATCCTAGCCCTAGGCCGAACCCCAACACTAAGACGAGAAAGGCAAATCAGCCAGGAATTAGGCATGTCCCCAAGGAAAAAGCTGTGGAGGCAGGCGTGTTGTGGTACTTTTGCGGTCTTCTTGGCTAGTCCTTCGCAGCTGCTGTGTTCTTGGAACTCAGGGCTTTCTGGTTAATAGAGCCCTTACCCTAGGCGTAACTCAAACCTTAACCCTAGGAAGGAAAATCAGCCTATGGTTCGGGATGGTCTCATGGAAATATCAGTGGTGGCAGCCAAGTTGCGTCACTTTTGCGCTCCCCTTGGGATGCCTTTTGCAGCTGCAGTGTGCCTGGAGCCCAGGGCTTCCTGGTTTTAAAAGTCCTAGGCCTAAGCCTAACAGTAACCCTAGGAAGGTAAATCAGCCGGGTATTAGGGTTCTTCCTAAGGGAAAAGCCGTGAAAGCAGCCATGTTGTGGCACTTCTGCACTCCCTTTGGGATGCCTTTGGCAGATGAAGTAAGCCTGGAACTCAGGGCTTCCTGGTAAAAAAAATTCAAGCCCTAGGCTGAACCCTAACCCTAACCCTAGGCAGATAAATCAGCCTAGGTATAGGGATGGTGCCAAGGAAAAAGCTGTGAAAGCTGCCATGTTGTTGCACATTTGTACTCCCCTTGGGATGCCTTGAACAGCTGCAGTGTGCCTGGAGCTAAGGGCTTCCTAGTTTCAAAAATCCTAGCCCTAGGCCGAACCCCAACCCTAAGACGAGAAAGGCAAATCAGCCAGGAATTAGGCATGTCCCCAAGGAAAAAGCTGTGGAGGCAGGCATGTTGTGGTACTTTTGCGCTCTTCTTGGCTAGTCCTTCGCAGCTGCTGTGTTCTTGGAACTCAGGGCTTTCTGGTTAATAGAGCCCTTACCCTAGGCGTAACTCAAACCTTAACCCTAGGAAGGAAAATCAGCCTATGATTCGGGATGGTCTCATGGAAATATCAGCGGTGGCAGCCAAGTTGCGTCACTTTTGCGCTCCCCTTGGGATGCCTTTCGCAGCTGCAGTGTGCCTGGAGCCCAGGGCTTCCTGGTTTTAAAAGTCCTAGGCCTAAGCCTAACAGTAACCCTAGGAAGGTAAATCAGCCGGGTATTAGGGTTCTTCCTAAGGGAAAAGCCGTGAAAGCAGCCATGTTGTGGCACTTCTGCACTCCCTTTGGGATGCCTTTGGCAGATGAAGTAAGCCTGGAACTCAGGGCTTCCTGGTTAAAGAAATCCAAGCCCTAGGCTGAACTCTAACCCTAACCCTAGGCAGATAAATCAGCCTAGGTATAGGGATGGTGCCAAGGAAAAAGCTGTGAAAGCTGCCATGTTGTTGCACTTTTGTACTCCCCTTGGGATGCCTTGAACAGCTGCAGTGTGCCTGGAGCTAAGGGCTTCCTAGTTTTAAAAATCCTAGCCCTAGGCCTAAGCCTAACAGTAACCCTGGGAAAGTAAATCAGCCTGATGTTAGGCTTCTTGCCAAGGAAAAAGCCGTGAAAGCAGCCATGTTGTGGCACTTTTGCACTCCCTTTTGGATGCCTTTCACAGCTCCAGTGTGCCTGGAACTCAGGGCTTCCTGCTTTTAAAAATCCTAGCCCTAGGCCGAACCCCAACCCTAAGACGAGAAAGGCAAATCAGCCAGGAATTAGGCATGTCCCCAAGGAAAAAGCTGTGGAGGCAGGCATGTTGTGGTACTTTTGCGCTCTTCTTGGCTAGTCCTTCGCAGCTGCTGTGTTCTTGGAACTCAGGGCTTTCTGGTTAATAGAACCCTTACCCTAGGCGTAACTCAAACCTTAACCCTAGGAAGGAAAATCAGCCTATGGTTCGGGATGGTCTCATGGAAATATCAGTGGTGGCAGCCAAGTTGCGTCACTTTTGCGCTCCCCTTGGGATGCCTTTCGCAGCTGCAGTGTGCCTGGAGCCCAGGGCTTCCTGGTTTTAAAAGTCCTAGGCCTAAGCCTAACAGTAACCCTAGGAAGGTAAATCAGCCGGGTATTAGGGTTCTTCCTAAGGGAAAAGCCGTGAAAGCAGCCATGTTGTGGCACTTCTGCACTCCCTTTGGGATGCCTTTGGCAGATGAAGTAAGCCTGGAACTCAGGGCTTCCTGGTAAAAAAAATTCAAGCCCTAGGCTGAACCCTAACCCTAACCCTAGGCAGATAAATCAGCCTAGGTATAGGGATGGTGCCAAGGAAAAAGCTGTGAAAGCTGCCATGTTGTGGCACTTTTGCACTCCCTTTTGGATGCCTTTCACAGCTCCAGTGTGCCTGGAACTCAGGGCTTCCTGATTTTAAAAATCCTAGCCCTAGGCCGAACCCCAACCCTAAGACGAGAAAGGCAAATCAGCCAGGAATTAGGCATGTCCCCAAGGAAAAAGCTGTGGAGGCAGGCATGTTGTGCTACTTTTGCGCTCTTCTTGGCTAGTCCTTCGCAGCTGCTGTGTTCTTGGAACTCAGGGCTTTCTGGTTAATAGACCCTTACCCTAGGCGTAACTCAAAACTTAACCCTAGGAGGGAAAATCAGCCTATGGTTCGGGATGGTCTCATGGAAATATCAGTGGTGGCAGCCAAGTTGCGTCACTTTTGCGCTCCCCTTGGGATGCCTTGAACAGCTGCAGTGTGCCTGGAGCCCAGGGCTTCCTGGTTTTAAAAGTCCTAGGCCTAAGCCTAACAGTAACCCTAGGAAGGTAAATCAGCCGGGTATTAGGGTTCTTCCTAAGGGAAAAGCCGTGAAAGCAGCCATGTTGTGGCACTTTTGCACTCCCTTTTGGATGCCTTTCACAGCTCCAGTGTGCCTGGAACTCAGGGCTTCCTGATTTTAAAAATCCTAGCCCTAGGCCGAACCCCAACCCTAAGACGAGAAAGGCAAATCAGCCAGGAATTAGGCATGTCCCCAAGGAAAAAGCTGTGGAGGCAGGCATGTTGTGGTACTTTTGCGCTCTTCTTGGCTAGTCCTTCGCAGCTGCTGTGTTCTTGGAACTCAGGGCTTTCTGGTTAATAGACCCTTACCCTAGGCGTAACTCAAACCTTAACCCTAGGAAGGAAAATCAGCCTATGGTTCGGGATGGTCTCATGGAAATATCAGTGGTGGCAGCCAAGTTGCGTCACTTTTGCGCTCCCCTTGGGATGCCTTTTGCAGCTGCAGTGTGCCTGGAGCCCAGGGCTTCCTGGTTTTAAAAGTCCTAGGCCTAAGCCTAACAGTAACCCTGGGAAAGTAAATCAGTCGGGTATTAGGGTTCTTCCTAAGGGAAAAGCCGTGAAAGCAGCCATGTTGTGGCACTTTTGCACTCCCTTTTGGATGCCTTTCACATCTCCAGTGTGCCTGGAACTCAGGGCTTCCTGCTTTTAAAAATCCTAGCCCTAGGCCGAACCCCAACCCTAAGACGAGAAAGGCAAATCAGCCAGGAATTAGGCATGTCCCCAAGGAAAAAGCTGTGGAGGCAGGCATGTTGTGGTACTTTTGCGCTCTTCTTGGCTAGTCCTTCGCAGCTGCTGTGTTCTTGGAACTCAGGGCTTTCTGGTTAATAGACCCTTACCCTAGGCGTAACTCAAACCTTAACCCTAGGAAGGAAAATCAGCCTATGGTTCGGGATGGTCTCATGGAAATATCAGTGGTGGCAGCCAAGTTGCGTCACTTTTGCGCTCCCCTTGGGATGCCTTTTGCAGCTGCAGTGTGCCTGGAGCCCAGGGCTTCCTGGTTTTAAAAGTCCTAGGCCTAAGCCTAACAGTAACCCTAGGAAGGTAAATCAGCCGGGTATTAGGGTTCTTCCTAAGGGAAAAGCCGTGAAAGCAGCCATGTTGTGGCACTTCTGCACTCCCTTTGGGATGCCTTTGGCAGATGAAGTAAGCCTGGAACTCAGGGCTTCCTGGTAAAAAAAATTCAAGCCCTAGGCTGAACCCTAACCCTAACCCTAGGCAGATAAATCAGCCTAGGTATAGGGATGGTGCCAAGGAAAAAGCTGTGAAAGCTGCCATGTTGTTGCACTTTTGTACTCCCCTTGGGATGCCTTGAACAGCTGCAGTGTGCCTGGAGCTAAGGGCTTCCTAGTTTTAAAAATCCTAGCCCTAGGCCTAAGCCTAACAGTAACCCTGGGAAGGGAAATCAGCCTGGTGTTAGGCGTCTTGCCAAGGAAAAAGCCGTGAAAGCAGCCATGTTGTGGCACTTTTGCACTCCCTTTTGGATGCCTTTCACAGCTCCAGTGTGCCTGGAACTCAGGGCTTCCTGCTTTTAAAAATCCTAGCCCTAGGCCGAACCCCAACCCTAAGACGAGAAAGGCAAATCAGCCAGGAATTAGGCATGTCCCCAAGGAAAAAGCTGTGGAGGCAGGCATGTTGTGGTACTTTTGCGCTCTTCTTGGCTAGTCCTTCGCAGCTGCTGTGTTCTTGGAACTCAGGGCTTTCTGGTTAATAGAACCCTTACCCTAGGCGTAACTCAAACCTTAACCCTAGGAAGGAAAATCAGCCTATGGTTCGGGATGGTCTCATGGAAATATCAGTGGTGGCAGCCAAGTTGCGTCACTTTTGCGCTCCCCTTGGGATGCCTTTCGCAGCTGCAGTGTGCCTGGAGCCTAGGGCTTCCTGGTTTTAAAAGTCCTAGGCCTAAGCCTAACAGTAACCCTAGGAAGGTAAATCAGCCGGGTATTAGGGTTCTTCCTAAGGGAAAAGCCGTGAAAGCAGCCATGTTGTGGCACTTTTGCACTCCCTTTTGGATGCCTTTCACAGCTCCAGTGTGCCTGGAACTCAGGGCTTCCTGCTTTTAAAAATCCTAGCCCTAGGCCGAACCCCAACCCTAAGACGAGAAAGGCAAATCAGCCAGGAATTAGGCATGTCCCCAAGGAAAAAGCTGTGGAGGCAGGCATGTTGTGCTACTTTTGCGCTCTTCTTGGCTAGTCCTTCGCAGCTGCTGTGTTCTTGGAACTCAGGGTTTCTGGTTAATAGACCCTTACCCTAGGCGTAACTCAAAACTTAACCCTAGGAGGGAAAATCAGCCTATGGTTCGGGATGGTCTCATGGAAATATCAGTGGTGGCAGCCAAGTTGCGTCACTTTTGCGCTCCCCTTGGGATGCCTTTCGCAGCTGCAGTGTGCCTGGAGCCCAGGGCTTCCTGGTTTTAAAAGTCCTAGGCCTAAGCCTAACAGTAACCCTAGGAAGGTAAATCAGCCGGGTATTAGGGTTCTTCCTAAGGGAAAAGCCGTGAAAGCAGCCATGTTGTGGCACTTTTGCACTCCCTTTTGGATGCCTTTCACAGCTCCAGTGTGCCTGGAACTCAGGGCTTCCTGCTTTTAAAAATCCTAGCCCTAGGCCGAACCCCAACCCTAAGATGAGAAAGGCAAATCAGCCAGGAATTAGGCATGTCCCCAAGGAAAAAGCTGTGGAGGCAGGCATGTTGTGGTACTTTTGCGCTCTTCTTGGCTAGTCCTTCGCAGCTGCTGTGTTCTCGGAACTCAGGGCTTTCTGGTTAATAGAACCCTTACCCTAGGCGTAACTCAAACCTTAACCCTAGGAAGGAAAATCAGCCTATGGTTCGGGATGCTCTCTTGGAAATATCAGCGGTGGCAGCCAAGTTGCGTCACTTTTGCGCTCCCCTTGGGATGCCTTTTGCAGCTGCAGTGTGCCTGGAGCCCAGGGCTTCCTGGTTTTAAAAGTCCTAGGCCTAAGCCTAACAGTAACCCTAGGAAGGTAAATCAGCCGGGTATTAGGGTTCTTCCTAAGGGAAAAGCCGTGAAAGCAGCCATGTTGTGGCACTTCTGCACTCCCTTTGGGATGCCTTTGGCAGATGAAGTAAGCCTGGAACTCAGGGCTTCCTGGTAAAAAAAATTCAAGCCCTAGGCTGAACCCTAACCCTAACCCTAGGCAGATAAATCAGCCTAGGTATAGGGATGGTGCCAAGGAAAAAGCTGTGAAAGCTGCCATGTTGTTGCACTTTTGTACTCCCCTTGGGATGCCTTGAACAGCTGCAGTGTGCCTGGAGCTAAGGGCTTCCTAGTTTCAAAAATCCTAGCCCTAGGCCTAAGCCTAACAGTAACCCTGGGAAGGGAAATCAGCCTGGTGTTAGGCGTCTTGCCAAGGAAAAAGCCGTGAAAGCAGCCATGTTGTGGCACTTTTGCACTCCCTTTTGGATGCCTTTCACAGCTCCAGTGTGCCTGGAACTCAGGGCTTCCTGCTTTTAAAAATCCTAGCCCTAGGCCGAACCCCAACCCTAAGACGAGAAAGGCAAATCAGCCAGGAATTAGGCATGTCCCCAAGGAAAAAGCTGTGGAGGCAGGCATGTTGTGGTACTTTTGCGCTCTTCTTGGCTAGTCCTTCGCAGCTGCTGTGTTCTTGGAACTCAGGGCTTTCTGGTTAATAGACCCTTACCCTAGGCGTAACTCAAACCTTAACCCTAGGAAGGAAAATCAGCCTATGGTTCGGGATGGTCTCATGGAAATATCAGTGGTGGCAGCCAAGTTGC
This sequence comes from Ammospiza caudacuta, assembly GCF_027887145.1. Taxonomy (NCBI): domain Eukaryota; kingdom Metazoa; phylum Chordata; class Aves; order Passeriformes; family Passerellidae; genus Ammospiza; species Ammospiza caudacuta. Next base: position 540,947 of record NW_026683127.1, on the reverse strand, counting down.
GTCACTTTTGCGCTCCCCTTGGGATGCCTTGAACAGCTGCAGTGTGCCTGGAGCCCAGGGCTTCCTGGTTTTAAAAGTCCTAGGCCTAAGCCTAACAGTAACCCTAGGAAGGTAAATCAGCCGGGTATTAGGGTTCTTCCTAAGGGAAAAGCCGTGAAAGCAGCCATGTTGTGGCACTTCTGCACTCCCTTTGGGATGCCTTTGGCAGATGAAGTAAGCCTGGAACTCAGGGCTTCCTGGTTAAAGAAATCCAAGCCCTAGGCTGAACCCTAACCCTAACCCTAGGCAGATAAATCAGCCTAGGTATAGGGATGGTGCCAAGGAAAAAGCTGTGAAAGCTGCCATGTTGTTGCACTTTTGTACTCCCCTTGGGATGCCTTGAACAGCTGCAGTGTGCCTGGAGCTAAGGGCTTCCTAGTTTTAAAAATCCTAGCCCTAGGCCTAAGCCTAACAGTAACCCTGGGAAAGTAAATCAGCCTGATGTTAGGCTTCTTGCCAAGGAAAAAGCCGTGAAAGCAGCCATGTTGTGGCACTTTTGCACTCCCTTTTGGATGCCTTTCACAGCTCCAGTGTGCCTGGAACTCAGGGCTTCCTGCTTTTAAAAATCCTAGCCCTAGGCCGAACCCCAACCCTAAGACGAGAAAGGCAAATCAGCCAGGAATTAGGCATGTCCCCAAGGAAAAAGCTGTGGAGGCAGGCATGTTGTGCTACTTTTGCGCTCTTCTTGGCTAGTCCTTCGCAGCTGCTGTGTTCTTGGAACTCAGGGCTTTCTGGTTAATAGACCCTTACCCTAGGCGTAACTCAAACCTTAACCCTAGGAAGGAAAATCAGCCTATGGTTCGGGATGGTCTCATGGAAATATCAGTGGTGGCAGCCAAGTTGCGTCACTTTTGCGCTCCCCTTGGGATGCCTTTCGCAGCTGCAGTGTGCCTGGAGCCCAGGGCTTCCTGGTTTTAAAAGTCCTAGGCCTAAGCCTAACAGTAACCCTAGGAAGGTAAATCAGCCGGGTATTAGGGTTCTTCCTAAGGGAAAAGCCGTGAAAGCAGCCATGTTGTGGCACTTTTGCACTCCCTTTTGGATGCCTTTCACAGCTCCAGTGTGCCTGGAACTCAGGGCTTCCTGCTTTTAAAAATCCTAGCCCTAGGCCGAACCCCAACCCTAAGACGAGAAAGGCAAATCAGCCAGGAATTAGGCATGTCCCCAAGGAAAAAGCTGTGGAGGCAGGCATGTTGTGGTACTTTTGCGCTCTTCTTGGCTAGTCCTTCGCAGCTGCTGTGTTCTTGGAACTCAGGGCTTTCTGGTTAATAGAGCCCTTACCCTAGGCGTAACTCAAACCTTAACCCTAGGAAGGAAAATCAGCCTATGGTTCGGGATGGTCTCATGGAAATATCAGTGGTGGCAGCCAAGTTGCGTCACTTTTGCGCTCCCCTTGGGATGCCTTTCGCAGCTGCAGTGTGCCTGGAGCCCAGGGCTTCCTGGTTTTAAAAGTCCTAGGCCTAAGCCTAACAGTAACCCTAGGAAGGTAAATCAGCCGGGTATTAGGGTTCTTCCTAAGGGAAAAGCCGTGAAAGCAGCCATGTTGTGGCACTTCTGCACTCCCTTTGGGATGCCTTTGGCAGATGAAGTAAGCCTGGAACTCAGGGCTTCCTGGTAAAAAAAATTCAAGCCCTAGGCTGAACCCTAACCCTAACCCTAGGCAGATAAATCAGCCTAGGTATAGGGATGGTGCCAAGGAAAAAGCTGTGAAAGCTGCCATGTTGTTGCACTTTTGTACTCCCCTTGGGATGCCTTGAACAGCTGCAGTGTGCCTGGAGCTAAGGGCTTCCTAGTTTTAAAAATCCTAGCCCTAGGCCTAAGCCTAACAGTAACCCTGGGAAGGGAAATCAGCCTGGTGTTAGGCGTCTTGCCAAGGAAAAAGCCGTGAAAGCAGCCATGTTGTGGCACTTTTGCACTCCCTTTTGGATGCCTTTCACAGCTCCAGTGTGCCTGGAACTCAGGGCTTCCTGCTTTTAAAAATCCTAGCCCTAGGCCGAACCCCAACCCTAAGACGAGAAAGGCAAATCAGCCAGGAATTAGGCATGTCCCCAAGGAAAAAGCTGTGGAGGCAGGCATGTTTTGGTACTTTTGCGCTCTTCTTGGCTAGTCCTTCGCAGCTGCTGTGTTCTTGGAACTCAGGGCTTTCTGGTTAATAGAACCCTTACCCTAGGCGTAACTCAAACCTTAACCCTAGGAAGGAAAATCAGCCTATGGTTCGGGATGGTCTCATGGAAATATCAGCGGTGGCAGCCAAGTTGCGTCACTTTTGCGCTCCCCTTGGGATGCCTTTCGCAGCTGCAGTGTGCCTGGAGCCCAGGGCTTCCTGGTTTTAAAAGTCCTAGGCCTAAGCCTAACAGTAACCCTAGGAAGGTAAATCAGCCGGGTATTAGGGTTCTTCCTAAGGGAAAAGCCGTGAAAGCAGCCATGTTGTGGCACTTCTGCACTCCCTTTGGGATGCCTTTGGCAGATGAAGTAAGCCTGGAACTCAGGGCTTCCTGGTAAAAAAAATTCAAGCCCTAGGCTGAACCCTAACCCTAACCCTAGGCAGATAAATCAGCCTAGGTATAGGGATGGTGCCAAGGAAAAAGCTGTGAAAGCTGCCATGTTGTTGCACTTTTGTACTCCCCTTGGGATGCCTTGAACAGCTGCAGTGTGCCTGGAGCTAAGGGCTTCCTAGTTTCAAAAATCCTAGCCCTAGGCCTAAGCCTAACAGTAACCCTGGGAAGGGAAATCAGCCTGGTGTTAGGCGTCTTGCCAAGGAAAAAGCCGTGAAAGCAGCCATGTTGTGGCACTTTTGCACTCCCTTTTGGATGCCTTTCACAGCTCCAGTGTGCCTGGAACTCAGGGCTTCCTGCTTTTAAAAATCCTAGCCCTAGGCCGAACCCCAACCCTAAGACGAGAAAGGCAAATCAGCCAGGAATTAGGCATGTCCCCAAGGAAAAAGCTGTGGAGGCAGGCATGTTGTGGTACTTTTGCGCTCTTCTTGGCTAGTCCTTCGCAGCTGCTGTGTTCTTGGAACTCAGGGCTTTCTGGTTAATAGAGCCCTTACCCTAGGCGTAACTCAAACCTTAACCCTAGGAAGGAAAATCAGCCTATGGTTCGGGATGGTCTCATGGAAATATCAGTGGTGGCAGCCAAGTTGCGTCACTTTTGCGCTCCCCTTGGGATGCCTTTCGCAGCTGCAGTGTGCCTGGAGCCCAGGGCTTCCTGGTTTTAAAAGTCCTAGGCCTAAGCCTAACAGTAACCCTGGGAAGGTAAATCAGCCGGGTATTAGGGTTCTTCCTAAGGGAAAAGCCGTGAAAGCAGCCATGTTGTGGCACTTTTGCACTCCCTTTTGGATGCCTTTCACAGCTCCAGTGTGCCTGGAACTCAGGGCTTCCTGCTTTTAAAAATCCTAGCCCTAGGCCGAACCCCAACCCTAAGATGAGAAAGGCAAATCAGCCAGGAATTAGGCATGTCCCCAAGGAAAAAGCTGTGGAGGCAGGCATGTTGTGGTACTTTTGCGCTCTTCTTGGCTAGTCCTTCGCAGCTGCTGTGTTCTTGGAACTCAGGGCTTTCTGGTTAATAGACCCTTACCCTAGGCGTAACTCAAACCTTAACCCTAGGAAGGAAAATCAGCCTATGGTTCGGGATGGTCTCATGGAAATATCAGTGGTGGCAGCCAAGTTGCGTCACTTTTGCGCTCCCCTTGGGATGCCTTTCGCAGCTGCAGTGTGCCTGGAGCCCAGGGCTTCCTGGTTTTAAAAGTCCTAGGCCTAAGCCTAACAGTAACCCTAGGAAGGTAAATCAGCCGGGTATTAGGGTTCTTCCTAAGGGAAAAGCCGTGAAAGCAGCCATGTTGTGGCACTTCTGCACTCCCTTTGGGATGCCTTTGGCAGATGAAGTAAGCCTGGAACTCAGGGCTTCCTGGTAAAAGAAATCCAAGCCCTAGGCTGAACCCTAACCCTAACCCTAGGCAGATAAATCAGCCTAGGTATAGGGATGGTGCCAAGGAAAAAGCTGTGAAAGCTGCCATGTTGTTGCACTTTTGTACTCCCCTTGGGATGCCTTGAACAGCTGCAGTGTGCCTGGAGCTAAGGGCTTCCTAGTTTTAAAAATCCTAGCCCTAGGCCTAAGCCTAACAGTAACCCTGGGAAAGTAAATCAGCCTGATGTTAGGCTTCTTGCCAAGGAAAAAGCCGTGAAAGCAGCCATGTTGTGGCACTTTTGCACTCCCTTTTGGATGCCTTTCACAGCTCCAGTGTGCCTGGAACTCAGGGCTTCCTGCTTTTAAAAATCCTAGCCCTAGGCCGAACCCCAACCCTAAGACGAGAAAGGCAAATCAGCCAGGAATTAGGCATGTCCCCAAGGAAAAAGCTGTGGAGGCAGGCATGTTGTGGTACTTTTGCGCTCTTCTTGGGTAGTCCTTCGCAGCTGCTGTGTTCTTGGAACTCAGGGCTTTCTGGTTAATAGACCCTTACCCTAGGCGTAACTCAAACCTTAACCCTAGGAAGGAAAATCAGCCTATGGTTCGGGATGGTCTCATGGAAATATCAGTGGTGGCAGCCAAGTTGCGTCACTTTTGCGCTCCCCTTGGGATGCCTTTCGCAGCTGCAGTGTGCCTGGAGCCCAGGGCTTCCTGGTTTTAAAAGTCCTAGGCCTAAGCCTAACAGTAACCCTAGGAAGGTAAATCAGCCGGGTATTAGGGTTCTTCCTAAGGGAAAAGCCGTGAAAGCAGCCATGTTGTGGCACTTTTGCACTCCCTTTTGGATGCCTTTCACAGCTCCAGTGTGCCTGGAACTCAGGGCTTCCTGCTTTTAAAAATCCTAGCCCTAGGCCGAACCCCAACCCTAAGACGAGAAAGGCAAATCAGCCAGGAATTAGGCATGTCCCCAAGGAAAAAGCTGTGGAGGCAGGCATGTTGTGGTACTTTTGCGCTCTTCTTGGCTAGTCCTTCGCAGCTGCTGTGTTCTTGGAACTCAGGGCTTTCTGGTTAATAGAGCCCTTACCCTAGGCGTAACTCAAACCTTAACCCTAGGAAGGAAAATCAGCCTATGGTTCGGGATGGTCTCATGGAAATATCAGTGGTGGCAGCCAAGTTGCGTCACTTTTGCGCTCCCCTTGGGATGCCTTTCGCAGCTGCAGTGTGCCTGGAGCCCAGGGCTTCCTGGTTTTAAAAGTCCTAGGCCTAAGCCTAACAGTAACCCTAGGAAGGTAAATCAGCCGGGTATTAGGGTTCTTCCTAAGGGAAAAGCCGTGAAAGCAGCCATGTTGTGGCACTTCTGCACTCCCTTTGGGATGCCTTTGGCAGATGAAGTAAGCCTGGAACTCAGGGCTTCCTGGTAAAAAAAATTCAAGCCCTAGGCTGAACCCTAACCCTAACCCTAGGCAGATAAATCAGCCTAGGTATAGGGATGGTGCCAAGGAAAAAGCTGTGAAAGCTGCCATGTTGTTGCACTTTTGTACTCCCCTTGGGATGCCTTGAACAGCTGCAGTGTGCCTGGAGCTAAGGGCTTCCTAGTTTTAAAAATCCTAGCCCTAGGCCTAAGCCTAACAGTAACCCTGGGAAGGGAAATCAGCCTGGTGTTAGGCGTCTTGCCAAGGAAAAAGCCGTGAAAGCAGCCATGTTGTGGCACTTTTGCACTCCCTTTTGGATGCCTTTCACAGCTCCAGTGTGCCTGGAACTCAGGGCTTCCTGCTTTTAAAAATCCTAGCCCTAGGCCGAACCCCAACCCTAAGACGAGAAAGGCAAATCAGCCAGGAATTAGGCATGTCCCCAAGGAAAAAGCTGTGGAGGCAGGCATGTTGTGGTACTTTTGCGCTCTTCTTGGCTAGTCCTTCGCAGCTGCTGTGTTCTTGGAACTCAGGGCTTTCTGGTTAATAGAACCCTTACCCTAGGCGTAACTCAAACCTTAACCCTAGGAAGGAAAATCAGCCTATGGTTCGGGATGGTCTCATGGAAATATCAGCGGTGGCAGCCAAGTTGCGTCACTTTTGCGCTCCCCTTGGGATGCCTTTCGCAGCTGCAGTGTGCCTGGAGCCCAGGGCTTCCTGGTTTTAAAAGTCCTAGGCCTAAGCCTAACAGTAACCCTAGGAAGGTAAATCAGCCGGGTATTAGGGTTCTTCCTAAGGGAAAAGCCGTGAAAGCAGCCATGTTGTGGCACTTCTGCACTCCCTTTGGGATGCCTTTGGCAGATGAAGTAAGCCTGGAACTCAGGGCTTCCTGGTAAAAAAAATTCAAGCCCTAGGCTGAACCCTAACCCTAACCCTAGGCAGATAAATCAGCCTAGGTATAGGGATGGTGCCAAGGAAAAAGCTGTGAAAGCTGCCATGTTGTTGCACTTTTGTACTCCCCTTGGGATGCCTTGAACAGCTGCAGTGTGCCTGGAGCTAAGGGCTTCCTAGTTTCAAAAATCCTAGCCCTAGGCCTAAGCCTAACAGTAACCCTGGGAAGGGAAATCAGCCTGGTGTTAGGCGTCTTGCCAAGGAAAAAGCCGTGAAAGCAGCCATGTTGTGGCACTTTTGCACTCCCTTTTGGATGCCTTTCACAGCTCCAGTGTGCCTGGAACTCAGGGCTTCCTGCTTTTAAAAATCCTAGCCCTAGGCCGAACCCCAACCCTAAGACGAGAAAGGCAAATCAGCCAGGAATTAGGCATGTCCCCAAGGAAAAAGCTGTGGAGGCAGGCATGTTGTGGTACTTTTGCGCTCTTCTTGGCTAGTCCTTCGCAGCTGCTGTGTTCTTGGAACTCAGGGCTTTCTGGTTAATAGAGCCCTTACCCTAGGCGTAACTCAAACCTTAACCCTAGGAAGGAAAATCAGCCTATGGTTCGGGATGGTCTCATGGAAATATCAGTGGTGGCAGCCAAGTTGCGTCACTTTTGCGCTCCCCTTGGGATGCCTTGAACAGCTGCAGTGTGCCTGGAGCCCAGGGCTTCCTGGTTTTAAAAGTCCTAGGCCTAAGCCTAACAGTAACCCTGGGAAGGTAAATCAGCCGGGTATTAGGGTTCTTCCTAAGGGAAAAGCCGTGAAAGCAGCCATGTTGTGGCACTTTTGCACTCCCTTTTGGATGCCTTTCACAGCTCCAGTGTGCCTGGAACTCAGGGCTTCCTGCTTTTAAAAATCCTAGCCCTAGGCCGAACCCCAACCCTAAGATGAGAAAGGCAAATCAGCCAGGAATTAGGCATGTCCCCAAGGAAAAAGCTGTGGAGGCAGGCATGTTGTGGTACTTTTGCGCTCTTCTTGGCTAGTCCTTCGCAGCTGCTGTGTTCTTGGAACTCAGGGCTTTCTGGTTAATAGACCCTTACCCTAGGCGTAACTCAAACCTTAACCCTAGGAAGGAAAATCAGCCTATGGTTCGGGATGGTCTCATGGAAATATCAGTGGTGGCAGCCAAGTTGCGTCACTTTTGCGCTCCCCTTGGGATGCCTTTCGCAGCTGCAGTGTGCCTGGAGCCCAGGGCTTCCTGGTTTTAAAAGTCCTAGGCCTAAGCCTAACAGTAACCCTAGGAAGGTAAATCAGCCGGGTATTAGGGTTCTTCCTAAGGGAAAAGCCGTGAAAGCAGCCATGTTGTGGCACTTCTGCACTCCCTTTGGGATGCCTTTGGCAGATGAAGTAAGCCTGGAACTCAGGGCTTCCTGGTAAAAGAAATCCAAGCCCTAGGCTGAACCCTAACCCTAACCCTAGGCAGATAAATCAGCCTAGGTATAGGGATGGTGCCAAGGAAAAAGCTGTGAAAGCTGCCATGTTGTTGCACTTTTGTACTCCCCTTGGGATGCCTTGAACAGCTGCAGTGTGCCTGGAGCTAAGGGCTTCCTAGTTTTAAAAATCCTAGCCCTAGGCCTAAGCCTAACAGTAACCCTGGGAAAGTAAATCAGCCTGATGTTAGGCTTCTTGCCAAGGAAAAAGCCGTGAAAGCAGCCATGTTGTGGCACTTCTGCACTCCCTTTTGGATGCCTTTCACAGCTCCAGTGTGCCTGGAACTCAGGGCTTCCTGCTTTTAAAAATCCTAGCCCTAGGCCGAACCCCAACCCTAAGACGAGAAAGGCAAATCAGCCAGGAATTAGGCATGTCCGCAAGGAAAAAGCTGTGGAGGCAGGCATGTTGTGGTACTTTTGCGCTCTTCTTGGCTAGTCCTTCGCAGCTGCTGTGTTCTTGGAACTCAGGGCTTTCTGGTTAATAGACCCTTACCCTAGGCGTAACTCAAACCTTAACCCTAGGAAGGAAAATCAGCCTATGGTTCGGGATGGTCTCATGGAAATATCAGTGGTGGCAGCCAAGTTGCGTCACTTTTGCGCTCCCCTTGGGATGCCTTTCGCAGCTGCAGTGTGCCTGGAGCCCAGGGCTTCCTGGTTTTAAAAGTCCTAGGCCTAAGCCTAACAGTAACCCTAGGAAGGTAAATCAGCCGGGTATTAGGGTTCTTCCTAAGGGAAAAGCCGTGAAAGCAGCCATGTTGTGGCACTTCTGCACTCCCTTTGGGATGCCTTTGGCAGATGAAGTAAGCCTGGAACTCAGGGCTTCCTGCTTTTAAAAATCCTAGCCCTAGGCCGAACCCCAACCCTAAGACGAGAAAGGCAAATCAGCCAGGAATTAGGCATGCCCCCAAGGAAAAAGCTGTGGAGGCAGGCATGTTGTGGTACTTTTGCGCTCTTCTTGGCTAGTCCTTCGCAGCTGCTGTGTTCTTGGAACTCAGGGCTTTCTGGTTAATAGACCCTTACCCTAGGCGTAACTCAAACCTTAACCCTAGGAAGGAAAATCAGCCTATGGTTCGGGATGGTCTCATGGAAATATCAGTGGTGGCAGCCAAGTTGCGTCACTTTTGTGCTCCCCTTGGGATGCCTTTCGCAGCTGCAGTGTGCCTGGAGCCCAGGGCTTCCTGGTTTTAAAAGTCCTAGGCCTAAGCCTAACAGTAACCCTAGGAAGGTAAATCAGCCGGGTATTAGGGTTCTTCCTAAGGGAAAAGCCGTGAAAGCAGCCATGTTGTGGCACTTCTGCACTCCCTTTGGGATGCCTTTGGCAGATGAAGTAAGCCTGGAACTCAGGGCTTCCTGGTTAAAGAAATCCAAGCCCTAGGCTGAACCCTAACCCTAACCCTAGGCAGATAAATCAGCCTAGGTATAGGGATGGTGCCAAGGAAAAAGCTGTGAAAGCTGCCATGTTGTTGCACTTTTGTACTCCCCTTGGGATGCCTTGAACAGCTGCAGTGTGCCTGGAGCTAAGGGCTTCCTAGTTTTAAAAATCCTAGCCCTAGGCCTAAGCCTAACAGTAACCCTGGGAAGGGAAATCAGCCTGGTGTTAGGCGTCTTGCCAAGGAAAAAGCCGTGAAAGCAGCCATGTTGTGGCACTTTTGCACTCCCTTTTGGATGCCTTTCACAGCTCCAGTGTGCCTGGAACTCAGGGCTTCCTGATTTTAAGAATCCTAGCCCTAGGCCGAACCCCAACCCTAAGACGAGAAAGGCAAATCAGCCAGGAATTAGGCATGTCCGCAAGGAAAAAGCTGTGGAGGCAGGCATGTTGTGGTACTTTTGCGCTCTTCTTGGCTAGTCCTTCGCAGCTGCTGTGTTCTTGAAACTCAGGGCTTTCTGATTAATAGAACCCTTACCCTAGGCGTAACTCAAACCTTAACCCTAGGAAGGAAAATCAGCCTATGGTTCGGGATGGTCTCATGGAAATATCAGTGGTGGCAGCCAAGTTGCGTCACTTTTGCGCTCCCCTTGGGATGCCTTTCGCAGCTGCAGTGTGCCTGGAGCCCAAGGCTTCCTGGTTTTAAAAGTCCTAGGCCTAAGCCTAACAGTAACCCTAGGAAGGTAAATCAGCCGGGTATTAGGGTTCTTCCTAAGGGAAAAGCCGTGAAAGCAGCCATGTTGTGGCACTTTTGCACTCCCTTTTGGATGCCTTTCACAGCTCCAGTGTGCCTGGAACTCAGGGCTTCCTGCTTTTAAAAATCCTAGCCCTAGGCCGAACCCCAACCCTAAGACGAGAAAGGCAAATCAGCCAGGAATTAGGCATGTCCCCAAGGAAAAAGCTGTGGAGGCAGGCATGTTGTGGTACTTTTGCGCTCTTCTTGGCTAGTCCTTCGCAGCTGCTGTGTTCTTGGAACTCAGGGCTTTCTGGTTAATAGACCCTTACCCTAGGCGTAACTCAAACCTTAACCCTAGGAAGGAAAATCAGCCTATGGTTCGGGATGGTCTCATGGAAATATCAGTGGTGGCAGCCAAGTTGCGTCACTTTTGCGCTCCCCTTGGGATGCCTTTTGCAGCTGCAGTGTGCCTGGAGCCCAGGGCTTCCTGGTTTTAAAAGTCCTAGGCCTAAGCCTAACAGTAACCCTAGGAAGGTAAATCAGCCGGGTATTAGGGTTCTTCCTAAGGGAAAAGCCGTGAAAGCAGCCATGTTGTGGCACTTCTGCACTCCCTTTTGGATGCCTTTCACAGCTCCAGTGTGCCTGGAACTCAGGGCTTCCTGCTTGTAAAAATCCTAACCCTAGGCCGAACCCCAACCCTAAGACGAGAAAGGCAAATCAGCCAGGAATTAGGCATGTCCCCAAGGAAAAAGCTGTGGAGGCAGGCATGTTGTGGTACTTTTGCGCTCTTCTTGGCTAGTCCTTCGCAGCTGCTGTGTTCTTGGAACTCAGGGCTTTCTGGTTAATAGACCCTTACCCTAGGCGTAACTCAAACCTTAACCCTAGGAAGGAAAATCAGCCTATGGTTCGGGATGCTCTCATGGAAATATCAGTGGTGGCAGCCAAGTTGCGTCACTTTTGCGCTCCCCTTGGGATGCCTTTCGCAGCTGCAGTGTGCCTGGAGCCCAGGGCTTCCTGGTTTTAAAAGTCCTAGGCCTAAGCCTAACAGTAACCCTAGGAAGGTAAATCAGCCGGGTATTAGGGTTCTTCCTAAGGGAAAAGCCGTGAAAGCAGCCATGTTGTGGCACTTCTGCACTCCCTTTGGGATGCCTTTGGCAGATGAAGTAAGCCTGGAACTCAGGGCTTCCTGGTAAAAAAAATTCAAGCCCTAGGCTGAACCCTAACCCTAACCCTAGGCAGATAAATCAGCCTAGGTATAGGGATGGTGCCAAGGAAAAAGCTGTGAAAGCTGCCATGTTGTTGCACTTTTGTACTCCCCTTGGGATGCCTTGAACAGCTGCAGTGTGCCTGGAGCTAAGGGCTTCCTAGTTTTAAAAATCCTAGCCCTAGGCCTAAGCCTAACAGTTACCCTAGAAAGGTAAATCAGCCGGGTATTAGGGTTCTTCCTAAGGGAAAAGCCGTGAAAGCAGCCATGTTGTGGCACTTTTGCACTCCCTTTTGGATGCCTTTCACAGCTCCAGTGTGCCTGGAACTCAGGGCTTCCTGCTTTTAAAAATCCTAGCCCTAGGCCGAACCCCAACCCTAAGACGAGAAAGGCAAATCAGCCAGGAATTAGGCATGTCCCCAAGGAAAAAGCTGTGGAGGCAGGCATGTTGTGGTACTTTTGCGCTCTTCTTGGCTAGTCCTTCGCAGCTGCTGTGTTCTTGGAACTCAGGGCTTTCTGGTTAATAGACCCTTACCCTAGGCATAACTCAAACCTTAACCCTAGGAAGGAAAATCAGCCTATGGTTCGGGATGGTCTCATGGAAATATCAGTGGTGGCAGCCAAGTTGCGTCACTTTTGCGCTCCCCTTGGGATGCCTTTCGCAGCTGCAGTGTGCCTGGAGCCCAGGGCTTCCTGGTTTTAAAAGTCCTAGGCCTAAGCCTAACAGTAACCCTAGGAAGGTAAATCAGCCGGGTATTAGGGTTCTTCCTAAGGGAAAAGCCGTGAAAGCAGCCATGTTGTGGCACTTCTGCACTCCCTTTGGGATGCCTTTGGCAGATGAAGTAAGCCTGGAACTCAGGGCTTCCTGGTTAAAAAAATCCAAGCCCTAGGCTGAACCCTAACCCTAACCCTAGGCAGATAAATCAGCCTAGGTATAGGGATGGTGCCAAGGAAAAAGCTGTGAAAGCTGCCATGTTGTTGCACTTTTGTACTCCCCTTGGGATGCCTTGAACAGCTGCAGTGTGCCTGGAGCTAAGGGCTTCCTAGTTTTAAAAATCCTAGCCCTAGGCCTAAGCCTAACAGTAACCCTGGGAAGGTAAATCAGCCTGGTGTTAGGCGTCTTGCCAAGGAAAAAGCCGTGAAAGCAGCCATGTTGTGGCACTTTTGCACTCCCTTTTGGATGCCTTTCACAGCTCCAGTGTGCCTGGAACTCAGGGCTTCCTGCTTTTAAAAATCCTAGCCCTAGGCCGAACCCCAACCCTAAGACGAGAAAGGCAAATCAGCCAGGAATTAGGCATGTCCCCAAGGAAAAAGCTGTGGAGGCAGGCATGTTGTGGTACTTTTGCGCTCTTCTTGGCTAGTCCTTCGCAGCTGCTGTGTTCTTGGAACTCAGGGCTTTCTGGTTAATAGACCCTTACCCTAGGCGTAACTCAAACCTTAACCCTAGGAAGGAAAATCAGCCTATGGTTCGGGATGGTCTCATGGAAATATCAGTGGTGGCAGCCAAGTTGCGTCACTTTTGCGATCCCCTTGGGATGCCTTTCGCAGCTGCAGTGTGCCTGGAGCCCAGGGCTTCCTGGTTTTAAAAGTCCTAGGCCTAAGCCTAAGAGTAACCCTAGGAAGGTAAATCAGCCGGGTATTAGGGTTCTTCCTAAGGGAAAAGCCGTGAAAGCAGCCATGTTGTGGCACTTTTGCACTCCCTTTTGGATGCCTTTCACAGCTCCAGTGTGCCTGGAACTCAGGGCTTCCTGGTTAAAAAAATCCTAGCCCTAGGCCGAACCCCAACCCTAAGACGAGAAAGGCAAATCAGCCAGGAATTAGGCATGTCCCCAAGGAAAAAGCTGTGGAGGCAGGCATGTTGTGGTACTTTTGCGCTCTTCTTGGCTAGTCCTTCGCAGCTGCTGTGTTCTTGGAACTCAGGGCTTTCTGGTTAATAGACCCTTACCCTAGGCGTAACTCAAACCTTAACCCTAGGAAGGAAAATCAGCCTATGGTTCGGGATGGTCTCATGGAAATATCAGTGGTGGCAGCCAAGTTGCGTCACTTTTGCGCTCCCCTTGGGATGCCTTTCGCAGCTGCAGTATGCCTGGAGCCCAGGGCTTCCTGGTTTTAAAAGTCCTAGGCCTAAGCCTAACAGTAACCCTAGGAAGGTAAATCAGCCGGGTATTAGGGTTCTTCCTAAGGGAAAAGCCGTGAAAGCAGCCATGTTGTGGCACTTCTGCACTCCCTTTGGGATGCCTTTGGCAGATGAAGTAAGCCTGGAACTCAGGGCTTCCTGGTAAAAAAAATTCAAGCCCTAGGCTGAACCCTAACCCTAACCCTAGCAGATAAATCAGCCTAGGTATAGGGATGGTGCCAAGGAAAAAGCTGTGAAAGCTGCCATGTTGTTGCACTTTTGTACTCCCCTTGGGATGCCTTGAACAGCTGCAGTGTGCCTGGAGCTAAGGGCTTCCTAGTTTTAAAAATCCTAGCCCTAGGCCTAAGCCTAACATTAACCCTGGGAAGGGAAATCAGCCTGGTGTTAGGCGTCTTGCCAAGGAAAAAGCCGTGAAAGCAGCCATGTTGTGGCACTTTTGCACTCCCTTTTGGATGCCTTTCACAGCTGCAGTGTGCCTGGAACTCAGGGCTTCCTGATTTTAAAAATCCTAGCCCTAGGCCGAACCCCAACCCTAAGACGAGAAAGGCAAATCAGCCAGGAATTAGGCATGTCCCCAAGGAAAAAGCTGTGGAGGCAGGCATGTTGTGGTACTTTTGCGCTCTTCTTGGCTAGTCCTTCGCAGCTGCTGTGTTCTTGGAACTCAGGGCTTTCTGGTTAATAGACCCTTACCCTAGGCGTAACTCAAACCTTAACCCTAGGAAGGAAAATCAGCCTATGGTTCGGGATGGTCTCATGGAAATATCAGTGGTGGCAGCCAAGTTGCGTCACTTTTGCGCTCCCCTTGGGATGCCTTATGCAGCTGCAGTATGCCTGGAGCCCAGGGCTTCCTGGTTTTTAAAGTCCTAGGCCTAAGCCTAACAGTAACCCTAGGAAGGTAAATCAGCCGGGTATTAGGGTTCTTCCTAAGGGAAAAGCCATGAAAGCAGCCATGTTGTGGCACTTCTGCACTCCCTTTGGGATGCCTTTGGCAGATGAAGTAAGCCTGGAACTCAGGGCTTCCTGGTAAAAAAAATTCAAGCCCTAGGCTGAACCCTAACCCTAACCCTAGCAGATAAATCAGCCTAGGTATAGGGATGGTGCCAAGGAAAAAGCTGTGGAGGCAGGCATGTTGTTGCACTTTTGTACTCCCCTTGGGATGCCTTGAACAGCTGCAGTGTGCCTGGAGCTAAGGGCTTCCTAGTTTTAAAAATCCTAGCCCTAGGCCTAAGCCTAACAGTAACCCTGGGAAGGGAAATCAGCCTGGTGTTAGGCGTCTTGCCAAGGAAAAAGCCGTGAAAGCAGCCATGTTGTGGCACTTTTGCACTCCCTTTTGGATGCCTTTCACAGCTGCAGTGTGCCTGGAACTCAGGGCTTCCTGCTTTTAAAAATCCTAGCCCTAGGCCGAACCCCAACCCTAAGACGAGAAAGGCAAATCAGCCAGGAATTAGGCATGTCCCCAAGGAAAAAGCTGTGGAGGCAGGCATGTTGTGGTACTTTTGCGCTCTTCTTGGCTAGTCCTTCGCAGCTGCTGTGTTCTTGGAACTCAGGGCTTTCTGGTTAATAGACCCTTACCCTAGGCGTAACTCAAACCTTAACCCTAGGAAGGAAAATCAGCCTATGGTTCGGGATGGTCTCATGGAAATATCAGTGGTGGCAGCCAAGTTGCGTCACTTTTGCGCTCCCCTTGGGATGCCTTTCGCAGCTGCAGTGTGCCTGGAGCCCAGGACTTCCTGGTTTTAAAAGTCCTAGGCCTAAGCCTAACAGTAACCCTAGGAAGGTAAATCAGCCGGGTATTAGGGTTCTTCCTAAGGGAAAAGCCGTGAAAGCAGCCATGTTGTGGCACTTCTGCACTCCCTTTGGGATGCCTTTGGCAGATGAAGTAAGCCTGGAACTCAGGGCTTCCTGGTTAAAGAAATCCAAGCCCTAGGCTGCACTCTAACCCTAACCCTAGGCAGATAAATCAGCCTAGGTATAGGGATGGTGCCAAGGAAAAAGCTGTGATAGCTGCCATGTTGTTGCACTTTTGTACTCCCCTTGGGATGCCTTGAACAGCTGCAGTGTGCCTGGAGCCCAGGGCTTCCTAGTTTCAAAAATCCTAGCCCTAGGCCTAAGCCTAACAGTAACCCTGGGAAAGTAAATCAGCCTGATATTAGGCTTCTTGCCAAGGAAAAAGCCGTGAAAGCAGCCATGTTGTGGCACTTTTGCACTCCCTTTTGGATGCCTTTCACAGCTGCAGTGTGCCTGGAACTCAGGGCTTCCTGCTTTTAAAAATCCTAGCCCTAGGCCGAACCCCAACCCTAAGACGAGAAAGGCAAATCAGCCAGGAATTAGGCATGTCCCCAAGGAAAAAGCTGTGGAGGCAGGCATGTTGTGGTACTTTTGCGCTCTTCTTGGCTAGTCCTTCGCAGCTGCTGTGTTCTTGGAACTCAGGGCTTTCTGGTTAATAGAACCCTTACCCTAGGCGTAACTCAAACCTTAACCCTAGGAAGGAAAATCAGCCTATGGTTCGGGATGGTCTCATGGAAATATCAGTGGTGGCAGCCAAGTTGCGTCACTTTTGCGCTCCCCTTGGGATGCCTTTTGCAGCTGCAGTGTGCCTGGAGCCCAGGGCTTCCTGGTTTTAAAAGTCCTAGGCCTAAGCCTAACAGTAACCCTAGGAAGGTAAATCAGCCGGGTATTAGGGTTCTTCCTAAGGGAAAAGCCGTGAAAGCAGCCATGTTGTGGCACTTCTGCACTCCCTTTGGGATGCCTTTGGCAGATGAAGTAAGCCTGGAACTCAGGGTTTCCTGGTTAAAGAAATCCAAGCCCTAGGCTGCACACTAACCCTAACCCTAGGCAGATAAATCAGCCTAGGTATAGGGATGGTGCCAAGGAAAAAGCTGTGAAAGCTGCCATGTTGTTGCACTTTTGTACTCCCCTTGGGATGCCTTGAACAGCTGCAGTGTGCCTGGAGCTAAGGGCTTCCTAGTTTCAAAAATCCTAGCCCTAGGCCTAAGCCTAACAGTAACCCTGAGAAAGTAAATCAGCCTGATATAAGGCTTCTTGCCAAGGAAAAAGCCGTGAAAGCAGCCATGTTGTGGCACTTTTGCACTCCCTTTTGGATGCCTTTCACAGCTCCAGTGTGCCTGGAACTCAGGGCTTCCTGCTTTTAAAAATCCTAGCCCTAGGCCGAACCCCAACCCTAAGACGAGAAAGGCAAATCAGCCAGGAATTAGGCATGTCCCCAAGGAAAAAGCTGTGGAGGCAGGCATGTTGTGGTACTTTTGCGCTCTTCTTGGCTAGTCCTTCGCAGCTGCTGTGTTCTTGGAACTCAGGGCTTTCTGGTTAATAGACCCTTACCCTAGGCATAACTCAAACCTTAACCCTAGGAAGGAAAATCAGCCTATGGTTCGGGATGGTCTCATGGAAATATCAGTGGTGGCAGCCAAGTTGCGTCACTTTTGCGCTCCCCTTGGGATGCCTTTCGCAGCTGCAGTGTGCCTGGAGCCCAGGGCTTCCTGGTTTTAAAAGTCCTAGGCCTAAGCCTAACAGTAACCCTAGGAAGGTAAATCAGCCGGGTATTAGGGTTCTTCCTAAGGGAAAAGCCGTGAAAGCAGCCATGTTGTGGCACTTCTGCACTCCCTTTGGGATGCCTTTGGCAGATGAAGTAAGCCTGGAACTCAGGGCTTCCTGGTTAAAAAAATTCAAGCCCTAGGCTGAACCCTAACCCTAACCCTAGGCAGATAAATCAGCCTAGGTATAGGGATGGTGCCAAGGAAAAAGCTGTGAAAGCTGCCATGTTGTTGCACTTTTGTACTCCCCTTGGGATGCCTTGAACAGCTGCAGTGTGCCTGGAGCTAAGGGCTTCCTAGTTTTAAAAATCCTAGCCCTAGGCCTAAGCCTAACAGTAACCCTGGGAAGGTAAATCAGCCTGGTGTTAGGCGTCTTGCCAAGGAAAAAGCCGTGAAAGCAGCCATGTTGTGGCACTTTTGCACTCCCTTTTGGATGCCTTTCACAGCTCCAGTGTGCCTGGAACTCAGGGCTTCCTGCTTTTAAAAATCCTAGCCCTAGGCCGAACCCCAACCCTAAGACGAGAAAGGCAAATCAGCCAGGAATTAGGCATGTCCCCAAGGAAAAAGCTGTGGAGGCAGGCATGTTGTGGTACTTTTGCGCTCTTCTTGGCTAGTCCTTCGCAGCTGCTGTGTTCTTGGAACTCAGGGCTTTCTGGTTAATAGACCCTTACCCTAGGCGTAACTCAAACCTTAACCCTAGGAAGGAAAATCAGCCTATGGTTCGGGATGGTCTCATGGAAATATCAGTGGTGGCAGCCAAGTTGCGTCACTTTTGCGATCCCCTTGGGATGCCTTTCGCAGCTGCAGTGTGCCTGGAGCCCAGGGCTTCCTGGTTTTAAAAGTCCTAGGCCTAAGCCTAAGAGTAACCCTAGGAAGGTAAATCAGCCGGGTATTAGGGTTCTTCCTAAGGGAAAAGCCGTGAAAGCAGCCATGTTGTGGCACTTTTGCACTCCCTTTTGGATGCCTTTCACAGCTCCAGTGTGCCTGGAACTCAGGGCTTCCTGGTTAAAAAAATCCTAGCCCTAGGCCGAACCCCAACCCTAAGACGAGAAAGGCAAATCAGCCAGGAATTAGGCATGTCCCCAAGGAAAAAGCTGTGGAGGCAGGCATGTTGTGGTACTTTTGCGCTCTTCTTGGCTAGTCCTTCGCAGCTGCTGTGTTCTTGGAACTCAGGGCTTTCTGGTTAATAGACCCTTACCCTAGGCGTAACTCAAACCTTAACCCTAGGAAGGAAAATCAGCCTATGGTTCGGGATGGTCTCATGGAAATATCAGTGGTGGCAGCCAAGTTGCGTCACTTTTGCGCTCCCCTTGGGATGCCTTTCGCAGCTGCAGTATGCCTGGAGCCCAGGGCTTCCTGGTTTTAAAAGTCCTAGGCCTAAGCCTAACAGTAACCCTAGGAAGGTAAATCAGCCGGGTATTAGGGTTCTTCCTAAGGGAAAAGCCGTGAAAGCAGCCATGTTGTGGCACTTCTGCACTCCCTTTGGGATGCCTTTGGCAGATGAAGTAAGCCTGGAACTCAGGGCTTCCTGGTAAAAAAAATTCAAGCCCTAGGCTGAACCCTAACCCTAACCCTAGCAGATAAATCAGCCTAGGTATAGGGATGGTGCCAAGGAAAAAGCTGTGAAAGCTGCCATGTTGTTGCACTTTTGTACTCCCCTTGGGATGCCTTGAACAGCTGCAGTGTGCCTGGAGCTAAGGGCTTCCTAGTTTTAAAAATCCTAGCCCTAGGCCTAAGCCTAACATTAACCCTGGGAAGGGAAATCAGCCTGGTGTTAGGCGTCTTGCCAAGGAAAAAGCCGTGAAAGCAGCCATGTTGTGGCACTTTTGCACTCCCTTTTGGATGCCTTTCACAGCTGCAGTGTGCCTGGAACTCAGGGCTTCCTGATTTTAAAAATCCTAGCCCTAGGCCGAACCCCAACCCTAAGACGAGAAAGGCAAATCAGCCAGGAATTAGGCATGTCCCCAAGGAAAAAGCTGTGGAGGCAGGCATGTTGTGGTACTTTTGCGCTCTTCTTGGCTAGTCCTTCGCAGCTGCTGTGTTCTTGGAACTCAGGGCTTTCTGGTTAATAGACCCTTACCCTAGGCGTAACTCAAACCTTAACCCTAGGAAGGAAAATCAGCCTATGGTTCGGGATGGTCTCATGGAAATATCAGTGGTGGCAGCCAAGTTGCGTCACTTTTGCGCTCCCCTTGGGATGCCTTATGCAGCTGCAGTATGCCTGGAGCCCAGGGCTTCCTGGTTTTTAAAGTCCTAGGCCTAAGCCTAACAGTAACCCTAGGAAGGTAAATCAGCCGGGTATTAGGGTTCTTCCTAAGGGAAAAGCCATGAAAGCAGCCATGTTGTGGCACTTCTGCACTCCCTTTGGGATGCCTTTGGCAGATGAAGTAAGCCTGGAACTCAGGGCTTCCTGGTAAAAAAAATTCAAGCCCTAGGCTGAACCCTAACCCTAACCCTAGCAGATAAATCAGCCTAGGTATAGGGATGGTGCCAAGGAAAAAGCTGTGGAGGCAGGCATGTTGTTGCACTTTTGTACTCCCCTTGGGATGCCTTGAACAGCTGCAGTGTGCCTGGAGCTAAGGGCTTCCTAGTTTTAAAAATCCTAGCCCTAGGCCTAAGCCTAACAGTAACCCTGGGAAGGGAAATCAGCCTGGTGTTAGGCGTCTTGCCAAGGAAAAAGCCGTGAAAGCAGCCATGTTGTGGCACTTTTGCACTCCCTTTTGGATGCCTTTCACAGCTGCAGTGTGCCTGGAACTCAGGGCTTCCTGCTTTTAAAAATCCTAGCCCTAGGCCGAACCCCAACCCTAAGACGAGAAAGGCAAATCAGCCAGGAATTAGGCATGTCCCCAAGGAAAAAGCTGTGGAGGCAGGCATGTTGTGGTACTTTTGCGCTCTTCTTGGCTAGTCCTTCGCAGCTGCTGTGTTCTTGGAACTCAGGGCTTTCTGGTTAATAGACCCTTACCCTAGGCGTAACTCAAACCTTAACCCTAGGAAGGAAAATCAGCCTATGGTTCGGGATGGTCTCATGGAAATATCAGTGGTGGCAGCCAAGTTGCGTCACTTTTGCGCTCCCCTTGGGATGCCTTTCGCAGCTGCAGTGTGCCTGGAGCCCAGGACTTCCTGGTTTTAAAAGTCCTAGGCCTAAGCCTAACAGTAACCCTAGGAAGGTAAATCAGCCGGGTATTAGGGTTCTTCCTAAGGGAAAAGCCGTGAAAGCAGCCATGTTGTGGCACTTCTGCACTCCCTTTGGGATGCCTTTGGCAGATGAAGTAAGCCTGGAACTCAGGGCTTCCTGGTTAAAGAAATCCAAGCCCTAGGCTGCACTCTAACCCTAACCCTAGGCAGATAAATCAGCCTAGGTATAGGGATGGTGCCAAGGAAAAAGCTGTGATAGCTGCCATGTTGTTGCACTTTTGTACTCCCCTTGGGATGCCTTGAACAGCTGCAGTGTGCCTGGAGCCCAGGGCTTCCTAGTTTCAAAAATCCTAGCCCTAGGCCTAAGCCTAACAGTAACCCTGGGAAAGTAAATCAGCCTGATATTAGGCTTCTTGCCAAGGAAAAAGCCGTGAAAGCAGCCATGTTGTGGCACTTTTGCACTCCCTTTTGGATGCCTTTCACAGCTCCAGTGTGCCTGGAACTCAGGGCTTCCTGCTTTTAAAAATCCTAGCCCTAGGCCGAACCCCAACCCTAAGACGAGAAAGGCAAATCAGCCAGGAATTAGGCATGTCCCCAAGGAAAAAGCTGTGGAGGCAGGCATGTTGTGGTACTTTTGCGCTCTTCTTGGCTAGTCCTTCGCAGCTGCTGTGTTCTTGGAACTCAGGGCTTTCTGGTTAATAGAACCCTTACCCTAGGCGTAACTCAAA
This sequence comes from Ammospiza caudacuta, assembly GCF_027887145.1. Lineage (NCBI taxonomy): Eukaryota > Metazoa > Chordata > Aves > Passeriformes > Passerellidae > Ammospiza > Ammospiza caudacuta. The sequence continues at coordinate 520,382 of NW_026683127.1, read as the reverse complement.
CCTTAACCCTAGGAAGGAAAATCAGCCTATGGTTCGGGATGGTCTCATGGAAATATCAGTGGTGGCAGCCAAGTTGCGTCACTTTTGCGCTCCCCTTGGGATGCCTTTTGCAGCTGCAGTGTGCCTGGAGCCCAGGGCTTCCTGGTTTTAAAAGTCCTAGGCCTAAGCCTAACAGTAACCCTAGGAAGGTAAATCAGCCGGGTATTAGGGTTCTTCCTAAGGGAAAAGCCGTGAAAGCAGCCATGTTGTGGCACTTCTGCACTCCCTTTGGGATGCCTTTGGCAGATGAAGTAAGCCTGGAACTCAGGGTTTCCTGGTTAAAGAAATCCAAGCCCTAGGCTGAACCCTAACCCTAACCCTAGGCAGATAAATCAGCCTAGGTATAGGGATGGTGCCAAGGAAAAAGCTGTGAAAGCTGCCATGTTGTTGCACTTTTGTACTCCCCTTGGGATGCCTTGAACAGCTGCAGTGTGCCTGGAGCTAAGGGCTTCCTAGTTTCAAAAATCCTAGCCCTAGGCCTAAGCCTAACAGTAACCCTGAGAAAGTAAATCAGCCTGATATAAGGCTTCTTGCCAAGGAAAAAGCCGTGAAAGCAGCCATGTTGTGGCACTTTTGCACTCCCTTTTGGATGCCTTTCACAGCTCCAGTGTGCCTGGAACTCAGGGCTTCCTGCTTTTAAAAATCCTAGCCCTAGGCCGAACCCCAACCCTAAGACGAGAAAGGCAAATCAGCCAGGAATTAGGCATGTCCCCAAGGAAAAAGCTGTGGAGGCAGGCATGTTGTGGTACTTTTGCGCTCTTCTTGGCTAGTCCTTCGCAGCTGCTGTGTTCTTGGAACTCAGGGCTTTCTGGTTAATAGATCCCTTACCCTAGGCGTAACTCAAACCTTAACCCTAGGAAGGAAAATCAGCCTATGGTTCGGGATGGTCTCATGGAAATATCAGTGGTGGCAGCCAAGTTGCGTCACTTTTGCGCTCCCCTTGGGATGCCTTTCGCAGCTGCAGTGTGCCTGGAGCCCAGGGCTTCCTGGTTTTAAAAGTCCTAGGCCTAAGCCTAACAGTAACCCTAGGAAGGTAAATCAGCCGGGTATTAGGGTTCTTCCTAAGGGAAAAGCCGTGAAAGCAGCCATGTTGTGGCACTTCTGCACTCCCTTTGGGATGCCTTTGGCAGATGAAGTAAGCCTGGAACTCAGGGCTTCCTGGTAAAAAAAATTCAAGCCCTAGGCTGAACCCTAACCCTAACCCTAGGCAGATAAATCAGCCTAGGTATAGGGATGGTGCCAAGGAAAAAGCTGTGAAAGCTGCCATGTTGTTGCACTTTTGTACTCCCCTTGGGATGCCTTGAACAGCTGCAGTGTGCCTGGAGCCCAGGGCTTCCTAGTTTTAAAAATCCTAGCCCTAGGCCTAAGCCTAACAGTAACCCTGGGAAGGGAAATCAGCCTGGTGTTAGGTGTCTTGCCAAGGAAAAAGCCGTGAAAGCAGCCATGTTGTGGCACTTTTGCACTCCCTTTTGGATGCCTTTCACAGCTCCAGTGTGCCTGGAACTCAGGGCTTCCTGCTTTTAAAAATCCTAGCCCTAGGCCGAACCCCAACCCTAAGACGAGAAAGGCAAATCAGCCAGGAATTAGGCATGTCCCCAAGGAAAAAGCTGTGGAGGCAGGCATGTTGTGGTACTTTTGCGCTCTTCTTGGCTAGTCCTTCGCAGCTGCTGTGTTCTTGGAACTCAGGGCTTTCTGGTTAATAGAACCCTTACCCTAGGCGTAACTCAAACCTTAACCCTAGGAAGGAAAATCAGCCTATGGTTCCGGATGGTCTCATGGAAATATCAGTGGTGGCAGCCAAGTTGCGTCACTTTTGCGCTCCCCTTGGGATGCCTTTCGCAGCTGCAGTGTGCCTGGAGCCTAGGGCTTCCTGGTTTTAAAAGTCCTAGGCCTAAGCCTAACAGTAACCCTAGGAAGGTAAATCAGCCGGGTATTAGGGTTCTTCCTAAGGGAAAAGCCGTGAAAGCAGCCATGTTGTGGCACTTTTGCACTCCCTTTTGGATGCCTTTCACAGCTCCAGTGTGCCTGGAACTCAGGGCTTCCTGCTTTTAAAAATCCTAGCCCTAGGCCGAACCCCAACCCTAAGACGAGAAAGGCAAATCAGCCAGGAATTAGGCATGTCCCCAAGGAAAAAGCTGTGGAGGCAGGCATGTTGTGGTACTTTTGCGCTCTTCTTGGCTAGTCCTTCGCAGCTGCTGTGTTCTTGGAACTCAGGGCTTTCTGGTTAATAGAACCCTTACCCTAGGCGTAACTCAAACCTTAACCCTAGGAAGGAAAATCAGCCTATGGTTCGGGATGGTCTCATGGAAATATCAGTGGTGGCAGCCAAGTTGCGTCACTTTTGCGCTCCCCTTGGGATGCCTTTTGCAGCTGCAGTGTGCCTGGAGCCCAGGGCTTCCTGGTTTTAAAAGTCCTAGGCCTAAGCCTAACAGTAACCCTAGGAAGGTAAATCAGCCGGGTATTAGGGTTCTACCTAAGGGAAAAGCCGTGAAAGCAGCCATGTTGTGGCACTTCTGCACTCCCTTTGGGATGCCTTTGGCAGATGAAGTAAGCCTGGAACTCAGGGCTTCCTGGTTAAAGAAATCCAAGCCCTAGGCTGCACTCTAACCCTAACGCTAGGCAGATAAATCAGCCTAGGTATAGGGATGGTGCCAAGGAAAAAGCTGTGAAAGCTGCCATGTTGTTGCACTTTTGTACTCCCCTTGGGATGCCTTGAACAGCTGCAGTGTGCCTGGAGCTAAGGGCTTCCTAGTTTCAAAAATCCTAGCCCTAGGCCTAAGCCTAACAGTAACCCTGGGAAAGTAAATCAGCCTGATATTAGGCTTCTTGCCAAGGAAAAAGCCGTGAAAGCAGCCATGTTGTGGCACTTTTGCACTCCCTTTTGGATGCCTTTCACAGCTCCAGTGTGCCTGGAACTCAGGGCTTCCTGCTTTTAAAAATCCTAGCCCTAGGCCGAACTCCAACCCTAAGACGAGAAAGGCAAATCAGCCAGGAATTAGGCATGTCCCCAAGGAAAAAGCTGTGGAGGCAGGCATGTTGTGGTACTTTTGCGCTCTTCTTGGCTAGTCCTTCGCAGCTGCTGTGTTCTTGGAACTCAGGGCTTTCTGGTTAATAGAACCCTTACCCTAGGCGTAACTCAAACCTTAACCCTAGGAAGGAAAATCAGCCTATGGTTCCGGATGGTCTCATGGAAATATCAGTGGTGGCAGCCAAGTTGCGTCACTTTTGCGCTCCCCTTGGGATGCCTTTTGCAGCTGCAGTGTGCCTGGAGCCCAGGGCTTCCTGGTTTTAAAAGTCCTAGGCCTAAGCCTAACAGTAACCCTAGGAAGGTAAATCAGCCGGGTATTAGGGTTCTTCCTAAGGGAAAAGCCGTGAAAGCAGCCATGTTGTGGCACTTCTGCACTCCCTTTGGGATGCCTTTGGCAGATGAAGTAAGCCTGGAACTCAGGGCTTCCTGGTTAAAGAAATCCAAGCCCTAGGCTGCACTCTAACCCTAACCCTAGGCAGATAAATCAGCCTAGGTATAGGGATGGTGCCAAGGAAAAAGCTGTGAAAGCTGCCATGTTGTTGCACTTTTGTACTCCCCTTGGGATGCCTTGAACAGCTGCAGTGTGCCTGGAGCTAAGGGCTTCCTAGTTTCAAAAATCCTAGCCCTAGGCCTAAGCCTAACAGTAACCCTGAGAAAGTAAATCAGCCTGATATTAGGCTTCTTGCCAAGGAAAAAGCCGTGAAAGCAGCCATGTTGTGGCACTTTTGCACTCCCTTTTGGATGCCTTTCACAGCTCCAGTGTGCCTGGAACTCAGGGCTTCCTGCTTTTAAAAATCCTAGCCCTAGGCCGAACCCCAACCCTAAGACGAGAAAGGCAAATCAGCCAGGAATTAGGCATGTCCCCAAGGAAAAAGCTGTGGAGGCAGGCATGTTGTGGTACTTTTGCGCTCTTCTTGGCTAGTCCTTCGCAGCTGCTGTGTTCTTGGAACTCAGGGCTTTCTGGTTAATAGAACCCTTACCCTAGGCGTAACTCAAACCTTAACCCTAGGAAGGAAAATCAGCCTATGGTTCGGGATGGTCTCATGGAAATATCAGTGGTGGCAGCCAAGTTGCGTCACTTTTGCGCTCCCCTTGGGATGCCTTTCGCAGCTGCAGTGTGCCTGGAGCCCAGGGCTTCCTGGTTTTAAAAGTCCTAGGCCTAAGCCTAACAGTAACCCTAGGAAGGTAAATCAGCCGGGTATTAGGGTTCTTCCTAAGGGAAAAGCCGTGAAAGCAGCCATGTTGTGGCACTTTTGCACTCCCTTTTGGATGCCTTTCACAGCTCCAGTGTGCCTGGAACTCAGGGCTTCCTGGTTAAAAAAATCCTAGCCCTAGGCCGAACCCCAACCCTAAGACGAGAAAGGCAAATCAGCCAGGAATTAGGCATGTCCCCAAGGAAAAAGCTGTGGAGGCAGGCATGTTGTGCTACTTTTGCGCTCTTCTTGGCTAGTCCTTCGCAGCTGCTGTGTTCTTGGAACTCAGGGCTTTCTGGTTAATAGACCCTTACCCTAGGCGTAACTCAAACCTTAACCCTAGGAAGGAAAATCAGCCTATGGTTCGGGATGGTCTCATGCAAATATCAGTGGTGGCAGCCAAGTTGCGTCACTTTTGCGCTCCCCTTGGGATGCCTTATGCAGCTGCAGTATGCCTGGAGCCCAGGGCTTCCTGGTTTTAAAAGTCCTAGGCCTAAGCCTAACAGTAACCCTAGGAAGGTAAATCAGCCGGGTATTAGGGTTCTTCCTAAGGGAAAAGCCGTGAAAGCAGCCATGTTGTGGCACTTCTGCACTCCCTTTGGGATGCCTTTGGCAGATGAAGTAAGCCTGGAACTCAGGGCTTCCTGGTTAAAAAAATTCAAGCCCTAGGCTGAACCCTAACCCTAACCCTAGCAGATAAATCAGCCTAGGTATAGGGATGGTGCCAAGGAAAAAGCTGTGAAAGCTGCCATGTTGTTGCACTTTTGTACTCCCCTTGGGATGCCTTGAACAGCTGCAGTGTGCCTGGAGCTAAGGGCTTCCTAGTTTTAAAAATCCTAGCCCTAGGCCTAAGCCTAACAGTAACCCTGGGAAGGGAAATCAGCCTGGTGTTAGGCGTCTTGCCAAGGAAAAAGCCGTGAAAGCAGCCATGTTGTGGCACTTTTGCACTCCCTTTTGGATGCCTTTCACAGCTCCAGTGTGCCTGGAACTCAGGGCTTCCTGCTTTTAAAAATCCTAGCCCTAGGCCGAACCCCAACCCTAAGACGAGAAAGGCAAATCAGCCAGGAATTAGGCATGCCCCCAAGGAAAAAGCTGTGGAGGCAGGCATGTTGTGGTACTTTTGCGCTCTTCTTGGCTAGTCCTTCGCAGCTGCTGTGTTCTTGGAACTCAGGGCTTTCTGGTTAATAGACCCTTACCCTAGGCGTAACTCAAACCTTAACCCTAGGAAGGAAAATCAGCCTATGGTTCGGGATGGTCTCATGGAAATATCAGTGGTGGCAGCCAAGTTGCGTCACTTTTGCGCTCCCCTTGGGATGCCTTTCGCAGCTGCAGTGTGCCTGGAGCCCAGGGCTTCCTGGTTTTAAAAGTCCTAGGCCTAAGCCTAACAGTAACCCTAGGAAGGTAAATCAGCCGGGTATTAGGGTTCTTCCTAAGGGAAAAGCCGTGAAAGCAGCCATGTTGTGGCACTTCTGCACTCCCTTTTGGATGCCTTTCACAGCTCCAGTGTGCCTGGAACTCAGGGCTTCCTGCTTTTAAAAATCCTAGCCCTAGGCCGAACCCCAACCCTAAGACGAGAAAGGCAAATCAGCCAGGAATTAGGCATGTCCCCAAGGAAAAAGCTGTGGAGGCAGGCATGTTGTGGTACTTTTGCGCTCTTCTTGGCTAGTCCTTCGCAGCTGCTGTGTTCTTGGAACTCAGGGCTTTCTGGTTAATAGACCCTTACCCTAGGCGTAACTCAAACCTTAACTTTAGGAAGGAAAATCAGCCTATGGTTCGGGATGGTCTCATGGAAATATCAGTGGTGGCAGCCAAGTTGCGTCACTTTTGCGCTCCCCTTGGGATGCCTTTCGCAGCTGCAGTGTGCCTGGAGCCCAGGGCTTCCTGGTTTTAAAAGTCCTAGGCCTAAGCCTAACAGTAACCCTAGGAAGGTAAATCAGCCGGGTATTAGGGTTCTTCCTAAGGGAAAAGCCGTGAAAGCAGCCATGTTGTGGCACTTCTGCACTCCCTTTGGGATGCCTTTCACAGCTCCAGTGTGCCTGGAACTCAGGGCTTCCTGCTTTTAAAAATCCTAGCCCTAGGCCGAACCCCAACCCTAAGACGAGAAAGGCAAATCAGCCAGGAATTAGGCATGTCCCCAAGGAAAAAGCTGTGGAGGCAGGCATGTTGTGGTACTTTTGCGCTCTTCTTGGCTAGTCCTTCGCAGCTGCTGTGTTCTTGGAACTCAGGGCTTTCTGGTTAATAGACCCTTACCCTAGGCGTAACTCAAACCTTAACCCTAGGAAGGAAAATCAGCCTATGGTTCGGGATGGTCTCATGGAAATATCAGTGGTGGCAGCCAAGTTGCGTCACTTTTGCGCTCCCCTTGGGATGCCTTTTGCAGCTGCAGTGTGCCTGGAGCCCAGGGCTTCCTGGTTTTAAAAGTCCTAGGCCTAAGCCTAACAGTAACCCTAGGAAGGTAAATCAGCCGGGTATTAGGGTTCTACCTAAGGGAAAAGCCGTGAAAGCAGCCATGTTGTGGCACTTCTGCACTCCCTTTGGGATGCCTTTGGCAGATGAAGTAAGCCTGGAACTCAGGGCTTCCTGGTTAAAGAAATCCAAGCCCTAGGCTGCACTCTAACCCTAACCCTAGGCAGATAAATCAGCCTAGGTATAGGGATGGTGCCAAGGAAAAAGCTGTGAAAGCTGCCATGTTGTTGCACTTTTGTACTCCCCTTGGGATGCCTTGAACAGCTGCAGTGTGCCTGGAGCTAAGGGCTTCCTAGTTTCAAAAATCCTAGCCCTAGGCCTAAGCCTAACAGTAAGCCTGGGAAAGTAAATCAGCCTGATATTAGGCTTCTTGCCAAGGAAAAAGCCGTGAAAGCAGCCATGTTGTGGCACTTTTGCACTCCCTTTTGGATGCCTTTCACAGCTCCAGTGTGCCTGGAACTCAGGGCTTCCTGCTTTTAAAAATCCTAGCCCTAGGCCGAACCCCAACCCTAAGACGAGAAAGGCAAATCAGCCAGGAATTAGGCATGTCCCCAAGGAAAAAGCTGTGGAGGCAGGCATGTTGTGGTACTTTTGCGCTCTTCTTGGCTAGTCCTTCGCAGCTGCTGTGTTCTTGGAACTCAGGGCTTTCTGGTTAATAGACCCTTACCCTAGGCGTAACTCAAACCTTAACCCTAGGAAGGAAAATCAGCCTATGGTTCCGGATGGTCTCATGGAAATATCAGTGGTGGCAGCCAAGTTGCGTCACTTTTGCGCTCCCCTTGGGATGCCTTTTGCAGCTGCAGTGTGCCTGGAGCCTAGGGCTTCCTGGTTTTAAAAGTCCTAGGCCTAAGCCTAACAGTAACCCTAGGAAGGTAAATCAGCCGGGTATTAGGGTTCTTCCTAAGGGAAACGCCGTGAAAGCAGCCATGTTGTGGCACTTTTGCACTCCCTTTTGGATGCCTTTCACAGCTCCAGTGTGCCTGGAACTCAGGGCTTCCTGGTTAAAAAAATCCTAGCCCTAGGCCGAACCCCAACCCTAAGACGAGAAAGGCAAATCAGCCAGGAATTAGGCATGTCCCCAAGGAAAAAGCTGTGGAGGCAGGCATGTTGTGGTACTTTTGCGCTCTTCTTGGCTAGTCCTTCGCAGCTGCTGTGTTCTTGGAACTCAGGGCTTTCTGGTTAATAGACCCTTACCCTAGGCGTAACTCAAACCTTAACCCTAGGAAGGAAAATCAGCCTATGGTTCGGGATGGTCTCATGGAAATATCAGTGGTGGCAGCCAAGTTGCGTCACTTTTGCGCTCCCCTTGGGATGCCTTTTGCAGCTGCAGTGTGCCTGGAGCCCAGGGCTTCCTGGTTTTAAAAGTCCTAGGCCTAAGCCTAACAGTAACCCTAGGAAGGTAAATCAGCCGGGTATTAGGGTTCTTCCTAAGGGAAAAGCCGTGAAAGCAGCCATGTTGTGGCACTTCTGCACTCCCTTTGGGATGCCTTTGGCAGATGAAGTAAGCCTGGAACTCAGGGCTTCCTGGTAAAAAAAATTCAAGACCTAGGCTGAACCCTAACCCTAACCCTAGGCAGATAAATCAGCCTAGGTATAGGGATGGTGCCAAGGAAAAAGCTGTGAAAGCTGCCATGTTGTTGCATTTTTGTACTCCCCTTGGGATGCCTTGAACAGTTGCAGTGTGCCTGGAGCTAAGGGCTTCCTAGTTTTAAAAATCCTAGCCCTAGGCCTAAGCCTAACAGTAACCCTGGGAAGAGAAATCAGCCTGGTGTTAGGCGTCTTGCCAAGGAAAAAGCCGTGAAAGCAGCCATGTTGTGGCACTTTTGCACTCCCTTTTGGATGCCTTTCACAGCTCCAGTGTGCCTGGAACTCAGGGCTTCCTGCTTTTAAAAATCCTAGCCCTAGGGCGAACCCCAACCCTAAGACGAGAAAGGCAAATCAGCCAGGAATTAGGCATGTCCCCAAGGAAAAAGCTGTGGAGGCAGGCATGTTGTGGTACTTTTGCGCTCTTCTTGGCTAGTCCTTCGCAGCTGCTGTGTTCTTGGAACTCAGGGCTTTCTGGTTAATAGAACCCTTACCCTAGGCGTAACTCAAACCTTAACCCTAGGAAGGAAAATCAGCCTATGGTTCGGGATGGTCTCATGGAAATATCAGTGGTGGCAGCCAAGTTGCGTCACTTTTGCGCTCCCCTTGGGATGCCTTTTGCAGCTGCAGTGTGCCTGGAGCCTAGGGCTTCCTGGTTTTAAAAGTCCTAGGCCTAAGCCTAACAGTAACCCTAGGAAGGTAAATCAGCCGGGTATTAGGGTTCTTCCTAAGGGAAAAGCCGTGAAAGCAGCCATGTTGTGGCACTTTTGCACTCCCTTTTGGATGCCTTTCACAGCTCCAGTGTGCCTGGAACTCAGGGCTTCCTGCTTTTAAAAATCCTAGCCCTAGGCCGAACCCCAACCCTAAGACGAGAAAGGCAAATCAGCCAGGAATTAGGCATGTCCCCAAGGAAAAAGCTGTGGAGGCAGGCATGTTGTGGTACTTTTGCGCTCTTCTTGGCTAGTCCTTCGCAGCTGCTGTGTTCTTGGAACTCAGGGCTTTCTGGTTAATAGACCCTTACCCTAGGCGTAACTCAAACCTTAACCCTAGGAAGGAAAATCAGCCTATGGTTCGGGATGGTCTCATGGAAATATCAGTGGTGGCAGCCAAGTTGCATCACTTTTGCGCTCCCCTTGGGATGCCTTATGCAGCTGCAGTATGCCTGGAGCCCAGGGCTTCCTGGTTTTAAAAGTCCTAGGCCTAAGCCTAACAGTAACCCTAGGAAGGTAAATCAGCCGGGTATTAGGGTTCTTCCTAAGGGAAAAGCCGTGAAAGCAGCCATGTTGTGGCACTTCTGCACTCCCTTTGGGATGCCTTTGGCAGATGAAGTAAGCCTGGAACTCAGGGCTTCCTGGTAAAAAAAATTCAAGCCCTAGGCTGAACCCTAACCCTAACCCTAGGCAGATAAATCAGCCTAGGTATAGGGATGGTGCCAAGGAAAAAGCTGTGAAAGCTGCCATGTTGTTGCACTTTTGTACTCCCCTTGGGATGCCTTGAACAGCTGCAGTGTGCCTGGAGCTAAGGGCTTCCTAGTTTTAAAAATCCTAGCCCTAGGCCTAAGCCTAACAGTAACCCTGGGAAGGGAAATCAGCCTGGTGTTAGGCGTCTTGCCAAGGAAAAAGCCGTGAAAGCAGCCATGTTGTGGCACTTTTGCACTCCCTTTTGGATGCCTTTCACAGCTCCAGTGTGCCTGGAACTCAGGGCTTCCTGCTTTTAAAAATCCTAGCCCTAGGCCGAACCCCAACCCTAAGACGAGAAAGGCAAATCAGCCAGGAATTAGGCATGTCCCCAAGGAAAAAGCTGTGGAGGCAGGCATGTTGTGGTACTTTTGCGCTCTTCTTGGCTAGTCCTTCGCAGCTGCTGTGTTCTTGGAACTCAGGGCTTTCTGGTTAATAGACCCTTACCCTAGGCGTAACTCAAACCTTAACCCTAGGAAGGAAAATCAGCCTATGGTTCCGGATGGTCTCATGGAAATATCAGTGGTGGCAGCCAAGTTGCGTCACTTTTGCGCTCCCCTTGGGATGCCTTTCGCAGCTGCAGTGTGCCTGGAGCCCAGGGCTTCCTGGTTTTAAAAGTCCTAGGCCTAAGCCTAACAGTAACCCTAGGAAGGTAAATCAGCCGGGTATTAGGGTTCTTCCTAAGGGAAAAGCCGTGAAAGCAGCCATGTTGTGGCACTTCTGCACTCCCTTTTGGATGCCTTTCACAGCTCCAGTGTGCCTGGAACTCAGGGCTTCCTGCTTTTAAAAATCCTAGCCCTAGGCCGAACCCCAACCCTAAGACGAGAAAGGCAAATCAGCCAGGAATTAGGCATGTCCCCAAGGAAAAAGCTGTGGAGGCAGGCATGTTGTGGTACTTTTGCGCTCTTCTTGGCTAGTCCTTCGCAGCTGCTGTGTTCTTGGAACTCAGGGCTTTCTGGTTAATAGACCCTTACCCTAGGCGTAACTCAAACCTTAACCCTAGGAAGGAAAATCAGCCTATGGTTCGGGATGGTCTCATGGAAATATCAGTGGTGGCAGCCAAGTTGCGTCACTTTTGCGCTCCCCTTGGGATGCCTTTTGCAGCTGCAGTGTGCCTGGAGCCCAGGGCTTCCTGGTTTTAAAAGTCCTAGGCCTAAGCCTAACAGTAACCCTAGGAAGGTAAATCAGCCGGGTATTAGGGTTCTTCCTAAGGGAAAAGCCGTGAAAGCAGCCATGTTGTGGCACTTCTGCACTCCCTTTGGGATGCCTTTGGCAGATGAAGTAAGCCTGGAACTCAGGGCTTCCTGGTAAAAAAAATTCAAGCCCTAGGCTGAACCCTAACCCTAACCCTAGGCAGATAAATCAGCCTAGGTATAGGGATGGTGCCAAGGAAAAAGCTGTGAAAGCTGCCATGTTGTTGCATTTTTGTACTCCCCTTGGGATGCCTTGAACAGCTGCAGTGTGCCTGGAGCTAAGGGCTTCCTAGTTTTAAAAATCCTAGCCCTAGGCCTAAGCCTAACAGTAACCCTGGGAAGAGAAATCAGCCTGGTGTTAGGCGTCTTGCCAAGGAAAAAGCCGTGAAAGCAGCCATGTTGTGGCACTTTTGCACTCCCTTTTGGATGCCTTTCACAGCTCCAGTGTGCCTGGAACTCAGGGCTTCCTGCTTTTAAAAATCCTAGCCCTAGGGCGAACCCCAACCCTAAGACGAGAAAGGCAAATCAGCCAGGAATTAGGCATGTCCCCAAGGAAAAAGCTGTGGAGGCAGGCATGTTGTGGTACTTTTGCGCTCTTCTTGGCTAGTCCTTCGCAGCTGCTGTGTTCTTGGAACTCAGGGCTTTCTGGTTAATAGAACCCTTACCCTAGGCGTAACTCAAACCTTAACCCTAGGAAGGAAAATCAGCCTATGGTTCGGGATGGTCTCATGGAAATATCAGTGGTGGCAGCCAAGTTGCGTCACTTTTGCGCTCCCCTTGGGATGCCTTTTGCAGCTGCAGTGTGCCTGGAGCCTAGGGCTTCCTGGTTTTAAAAGTCCTAGGCCTAAGCCTAACAGTAACCCTAGGAAGGTAAATCAGCCGGGTATTAGGGTTCCTCCTAAGGGAAAAGCCGTGAAAGCAGCCATGTTGTGGCACTTTTGCACTCCCTTTTGGATGCCTTTCACAGCTCCAGTGTGCCTGGAACTCAGGGCTTCCTGCTTTTAAAAATCCTAGCCCTAGGCCGAACCCCAACCCTAAGACGAGAAAGGCAAATCAGCCAGGAATTAGGCATGTCCCCAAGGAAAAAGCTGTGGAGGCAGGCATGTTGTGGTACTTTTGCGCTCTTCTTGGCTAGTCCTTCGCAGCTGCTGTGTTCTTGGAACTCAGGGCTTTCTGGTTAATAGACCCTTACCCTAGGCGTAACTCAAACCTTAACCCTAGGAAGGAAAATCAGCCTATGGTTCGGGATGGTCTCATGGAAATATCAGTGGTGGCAGCCAAGTTGCATCACTTTTGCGCTCCCCTTGGGATGCCTTATGCAGCTGCAGTATGCCTGGAGCCCAGGGCTTCCTGGTTTTAAAAGTCCTAGGCCTAAGCCTAACAGTAACCCTAGGAAGGTAAATCAGCCGGGTATTAGGGTTCTTCCTAAGGGAAAAGCCGTGAAAGCAGCCATGTTGTGGCACTTCTGCACTCCCTTTGGGATGCCTTTGGCAGATGAAGTAAGCCTGGAACTCAGGGCTTCCTGGTAAAAAAAATTCAAGCCCTAGGCTGAACCCTAACCCTAACCCTAGGCAGATAAATCAGCCTAGGTATAGGGATGGTGCCAAGGAAAAAGCTGTGAAAGCTGCCATGTTGTTGCACTTTTGTACTCCCCTTGGGATGCCTTGAACAGCTGCAGTGTGCCTGGAGCTAAGGGCTTCCTAGTTTTAAAAATCCTAGCCCTAGGCCTAAGCCTAACAGTAACCCTGGGAAGGGAAATCAGCCTGGTGTTAGGCGTCTTGCCAAGGAAAAAGCCGTGAAAGCAGCCATGTTGTGGCACTTTTGCACTCCCTTTTGGATGCCTTTCACAGCTCCAGTGTGCCTGGAACTCAGGGCTTCCTGCTTTTAAAAATCCTAGCCCTAGGCCGAACCCCAACCCTAAGACGAGAAAGGCAAATCAGCCAGGAATTAGGCATGTCCCCAAGGAAAAAGCTGTGGAGGCAGGCATGTTGTGGTACTTTTGCGCTCTTCTTGGCTAGTCCTTCGCAGCTGCTGTGTTCTTGGAACTCAGGGCTTTCTGGTTAATAGACCCTTACCCTAGGCGTAACTCAAACCTTAACCCTAGGAAGGAAAATCAGCCTATGGTTCCGGATGGTCTCATGGAAATATCAGTGGTGGCAGCCAAGTTGCGTCACTTTTGCGCTCCCCTTGGGATGCCTTTTGCAGCTGCAGTGTGCCTGGAGCCAAGGGCTTCCTGGTTTTAAAAGTCCTAGGCCTAAGCCTAACAGTAACCCTAGGAAGGTAAATCAGCCGGGTATTAGGGTTCTTCCTAAGGGAAAAGCCGTGAAAGCAGCCATGTTGTGGCACTTCTGCACTCCCTTTTGGATGCCTTTCACAGCTCCAGTGTGCCTGGAACTCAGGGCTTCCTGCTTGTAAAAATCCTAGCCCTAGGCCGAACCGCAACCCTAAGACGAGAAAGGCAAATCAGCCAGGAATTAGGCATGTCCCCAAGGAAAAAGCTGTGGAGGCAGGCATGTTGTGGTACTTTTGCGCTCTTCTTGGCTAGTCCTTCGCAGCTGCTGTGTTCTTGGAACTCAGGGCTTTCTGGTTAATAGACCCTTACCCTAGGCGTAACTCAAACCTTAACCCTAGGAAGGAAAATCAGCCTATGGTTCGGGATGGTCTCATGGAAATATCAGTGGTGGCAGCCAAGTTGCGTCACTTTTGCGCTCCCCTTGGGATGCCATTTGCAGCTGCAGTGTGCCTGGAGCCCAGGGCTTCCTGGTTTTAAAAGTCCTAGGCCTAAGCCTAACAGTAACCCTAGGAAGGTAAATCAGCCGGGTATTAGGGTTCTTCCTAAGGGAAAAGCCGTGAAAGCAGCCATGTTGTGGCACTTCTGCACTCCCTTTGGGATGCCTTTGGCAGATGAAGTAAGCCTGGAACTCAGGGCTTCCTGGTAAAAAAAATTCAAGCCCTAGGCTGAACCCTAACCCTAACCCTAGGCAGATAAATCAGCCTAGGTATAGGGATGGTGCCAAGGAAAAAGCTGTGAAAGCTGCCATGTTGTTGCACTTTTGTACTCCCCTTGGGATGCCTTGAACAGCTGCAGTGTGCCTGGAGCTAAGGGCTTCCTAGTTTTAAAAATCCTAGCCCTAGGCCTAAGCCTAACAGTAACCCTGGGAAGGGAAATCAGCCTGGTGTTAGGCGTCTTGCCAAGGAAAAAGCCGTGAAAGCAGCCATGTTGTGGCACTTTTGCACTCCCTTTTGGATGCCTTTCACATCTCCAGTGTGCCTGGAACTCAGGGCTTCCTGCTTTTAAAAATCCTAGCCCTAGGCCGAACCCCAACCCTAAGACGAGAAAGGCAAATCAGCCAGGAATTAGGCATGTCCCCAAGGAAAAAGCTGTGGAGGCAGGCATGTTGTGGTACTTTTGCGCTCTTCTTGGCTAGTCCTTCGCAGCTGCTGTGTTCTTGGAACTCAGGGCTTTCTGGTTAATAGACCCTTACCCTAGGCGTAACTCAAACCTTAACCCTAGGAAGGAAAATCAGCCTATGGTTCGGGATGGTCTCATGGAAATATCAGTGGTGGCAGCCAAGTTGCGTCACTTTTGCGCTCCCCTTGGGATGCCTTTCGCAGCTGCAGTGTGCCTGGAGCCCAGGGCTTCCTGGTTTTAAAAGTCCTAGGCCTAAGCCTAACAGTAACCCTAGGAAGGTAAATCAGCCGGGTATTAGGGTTCTTCCTAAGGGAAAAGCCGTGAAAGCAGCCATGTTGTGGCACTTCTGCACTCCCTTTGGGATGCCTTTGGCAGATGAAGTAAGCCTGGAACTCAGGGCTTCCTGGTTAAAAAAATTCAAGCCCTAGGCTGAACCCCAACCCTAACCCTAGGCAGATAAATCAGCCTAGGTATAGGGATGGTGCCAAGGAAAAAGCTGTGAAAGCTGCCATGTTGTTGCACTTTTGTACTCCCCTTGGGATGCCTTGAACAGCTGCAGTGTGCCTGGAGCTAAGGGCTTCCTAGTTTTAAAAATCCTAGCCCTAGGCCTAAGCCTAACAGTAACCCTGGGAAGGGAAATCAGCCTGGTGTTAGGCGTCTTGCCAAGGAAAAAGCCGTGAAAGCAGCCATGTTGTGGCACTTTTGCACTCCCTTTTGGATGCCTTTCACAGCTGCAGTGTGCCTGGAACTCAGGGCTTCCTGCTTTTAAAAATCCTAGCCCTAGGCCGAACCCCAACCCTAAGACGAGAAAGGCAAATCAGCCAGGAATTAGGCATGTCCCCAAGGAAAAAGCTGTGGAGGCAGGCATGTTGTGGTACTTTTGCGCTCTTCTTGGCTAGTCCTTCGCAGCTGCTGTGTTCTTGGAACTCAGGGCTTTCTGGTTAATAGAACCCTTACCCTAGGCGTAACTCAAACCTTAACCCTAGGAAGGAAAATCAGCCTATGGTTCCGGATGGTCTCATGGAAATATCAGTGGTGGCAGCCAAGTTGCGTCACTTTTGCGCTCCCCTTGGGATGCCTTTGGCAGCTGCAGTGTGCCTGGAGCCCAGGGCTTCCTGGTTTTAAAAGTCCTAGGCCTAAGCCTAACAGTAACCCTAGGAAGGTAAATCAGCCGGGTATTAGGGTTCTTCCTAAGGGAAAAGCCGTGAAAGCAGCCATGTTGTGGCACTTCTGCACTCCCTTTGGGATGCCTTTGGCAGATGAAGTAAGCCTGGAACTCAGGGCTTCCTGGTTAAAGAAATCCAAGCCCTAGGCTGAAGCCTAACCCTAACCATAGGCAGATAAATCAGCCTAGGTATAGGGATGGTGCCAAGGAAAAAGCTGTGAAAGCTGCCATGTTGTTGCACTTTTGTACTCCCCTTGGGATGCCTTGAACAGCTGCAGTGTGCCTGGAGCTAAGGGCTTCCTAGTTTCAAAAATCCTAGCCCTAGGCCTAAGCCTAACAGTAACCCTGGGAAGGTAAATCAGCCGGGTATTAGGGTTCTTCCTAAGGGAAAAGCCGTGAAAGCAGCCATGTTGTGGCACTTCTGCACTCCCTTTGGGATGCCTTTGGCAGATGAAGTAAGCCTGGAACTCAGGGCTTCCTGGTTAAAGAAATCCAAGCCCTAGGCTGAACCCTAACCCTAACCCTAGGCAGATAAATCAGCCTAGGTATAGGGATGGTGCCAAGGAAAAAGCTGTGAAAGCTGCCATGTTGTTGCACTTTTGTACTCCCCTTGGGATGCCTTGAACAGCTGCAGTGTGCCTGGAGCTAAGGGCTTTCTAGTTTTAAAAATCCTAGCCCTAGGCCTAAGCCTAACAGTAACCCTGGGAAGGGAAATCAGCCTGGTGTTAGGCGTCTTGCCAAGGAAAAAGCCGTGAAAGCAGCCATGTTGTGGCACTTTTGCACTCCCTTTTGGATGCCTTTCACAGCTGCAGTGTGCCTGGAACTCAGGGCTTCCTGCTTTTAAAAATCCTAGCCCTAGGCCGAACCCCAACCCTAAGACGAGAAAGGCAAATCAGCCAGGAATTAGGCATGTCCCCAAGGAAAAAGCTGTGGAGGCAGGCATGTTGTGGTACTTTTGCGCTCTTCTTGGCTAGTCCTTCGCAGCTGCTGTGTTCTTGGAACTCAGGGCTTTCTGGTTACTAGAACCCTTACCCTAGGCGTAACTCAAACCTTAACCCTAGGAAGGAAAATCAGCCTATGGTTCCGGATGGTCTCATGGAAATATCAGTGGTGGCAGCCAAGTTGCGTCACTTTTGCGCTCCCCTTGGGATGCCTTTTGCAGCTGCAGTGTGCCTGGAGCCCAGGGCTTCCTGGTTTTAAAAGTCCTAGGCCTAAGCCTAACAGTAACCCTAGGAAGGTAAATCAGCCGGGTATTAGGGTTCTTCCTAAGGGAAAAGCCGTGAAAGCAGCCATGTTGTGGCACTTTTGCACTCCCTTTTGGATGCCTTTCACAGCTCCAGTGTGCCTGGAACTCAGGGCTTCCTGCTTTTAAAAATCCTAGCCCTAGGGCGAACCCCAACCCTAAGACGAGAAAGGCAAATCAGCCAGGAATTAGGCATGTCCCCAAGGAAAAAGCTGTGGAGGCAGGCATGTTGTGGTACTTTTGCGCTCTTCTTGGCTAGTCCTTCGCAGCTGCTGCGTTCTTGGAACTCAGGGCTTTCTGGTTAATAGAACCCTTACCCTAGGCGTAACTCAAACCTTAACCCTAGGAAGGAAAATCAGCCTATGGTTCGGGATGGTCTCATGGAAATATCAGTGGTGGCAGCCAAGTTGCGTCACTTTTGCGCTCCCCTTGGGATGCCTTTTGCAGCTGCAGTGTGCCTGGAGCCCAGGGCTTCCTGGTTTTAAAAGTCCTAGGCCTAAGCCTAACAGTAACCCTAGGAAGGTAAATCAGCCGGGTATTAGGGTTCTTCCTAAGGGAAAAGCCGTGAAAGCAGCCATGTTGTGGCACTTCTGCACTCCCTTTGGGATGCCTTTGGCAGATGAAGTAAGCCTGGAACTCAGGGCTTCCTGGTAAAAAAAATCCAAGCCCTAGGCTGAACCCTAACCCTAACCCTAGCAGATAAATCAGCCTAGGTATAGGGATGGTGCCAAGGAAAAAGCTGTGAAAGCTGCCATGTTGTTGCACTTTTGTACTCCCCTTGGGATGCCTTGAACAGCTGCAGTGTGCCTGGAGCTAAGGGCTTCCTAGTTTTAAAAATCCTAGCCCTAGGCCTAAGCCTAACAGTAACCCTGGGAAGGGAAATCAGCCTGGTGTTAGGCGTCTTGCCAAGGAAAAAGCCGTGAAAGCAGCCATGTTGTGGCACTTTTGCACTCCCTTTTGGATGCCTTTCACAGCTGCAGTGTGCCTGGAACTCAGGGCTTCCTGCTTTTAAAAATCCTAGCCCTAGGCCGAACCCCAACCCTAAGACGAGAAAGGCAAATCAGCCAGGAATTAGGCATGTCCCCAAGGAAAAAGCTGTGGAGGCAGGCATGTTGTGGTACTTTTGCGCTCTTCTTGGCTAGTCCTTCGCAGCTGCTGTGTTCTTGGAACTCAGGGCTTTCTGGTTAATAGAACCCTTACCCTAGGCGTAACTCAAACCTTAACCCTAGGAAGGAAAATCAGCCTATGGTTCGGGATGGTCTCATGGAAATATCAATGGTGGCAGCCAAGTTGCGTCACTTTTGCGCTCCCCTTGGGATGCCATTTGCAGCTGCAGTGTGCCTGGAGCCCAGGGCTTCCTGGTTTTAAAAGTCCTAGGCCTAAGCCTAACAGTAACCCTAGGAAGGTAAATCAGCCGGGTATTAGGGTTCTTCCTAAGGGAAAAGCCGTGAAAGCAGCCATGTTGTGGCACTTTTGCACTCCCTTTTGGATGCCTTTCACAGCTCCAGTGTGCCTGGAACTCAGGGCTTCCTGCTTTTAAAAATCCTAGCCCTAGGCCGAACCCCAACCCTAAGACGAGAAAGGCAAATCAGCCAGGAATTAGGCATGTCCCCAAGGAAAAAGCTGTGGAGGCAGGCATGTTGTGCTACTTTTGCGCTCTTCTTGGCTAGTCCTTCGCAGCTGCTGTGTTCTTGGAACTCAGGGCTTTCTGGTTAATAGACCCTTACCCTAGGCGTATCTCGAACCTTAACCCTAGGAAGGAAAATCAGCCTATGGTTCGGGATGGTCTCATGGAAATATCAGTGGTGGCAGCCAAGTTGCGTCACTTTTGCGCTCCCCTTGGGATGCCTTTCGCAGCTGCAGTGTGCCTGGAGCCCAGGGCTTCCTGGTTTTAAAAGTCCTAGGCCTAAGCCTAACAGTAACCCTAGGAAGGTAAATCAGCCGGGTATTAGGGTTCTTCCTAAGGGAAAAGCCGTGAAAGCAGCCATGTTGTGGCACTTCTGCACTCCCTTTGGGATGCCTTTGGCAGATGAAGTAAGCCTGGAACTCAGGGCTTCCTGGTAAAAAAAATTCAAGCCCTAGGCTGAACCCTAACCCTAACCCTAGGCAGATAAATCAGCCTAGGTATAGGGATGGTGCCAAGGAAAAAGCTGTGAAAGCTGCCATGTTGTTGCACTTTTGTACTCCCCTTGGGATGCCTTGAACAGCTGCAGTGTGCCTGGAGCTAAGGGCTTCCTAGTTTTAAAAGTCCTAGCCCTAGGCCTAAGCCTAACAGTAACCCTGGGAAGGGAAATCAGCCTGGTGTTAGGCGTCTTGCCAAGGAAAAAGCCGTGAAAGCAGCCATGTTGTGGCACTTTTGCACTCCCTTTTGGATGCCTTTCACAGCTGCAGTGTGCCTGGAACTCAGGGCTTCCTGATTTTAAAAATCCTAGCCCTAGGCCGAACCCCAACCCTAAGACGAGAAAGGCAAATCAGCCAGGAATTAGGCATGTCCCCAAGGAAAAAGCTGTGGAGGCAGGCATGTTGTGGTACTTTTGTGCTCTTCTTGGCTAGTCCTTCGCAGCTGCTGTGTTCTTGGAACTCAGGGCTTTCTGGTTAATAGAACCCTTACCCTAGGCGTAACTCAAACCTTAACCCTAGGAAGGAAAATCAGCCTATGGTTCAGGATGGTCTCATGGAAATATCAGTGGTGGCAGCCAAGTTGCGTCACTTTTGCGCTCCCCTTGGGATGCCTTTCGCAGCTGCAGTGTGCCTGGAGCCTAGGGCTTCCTGGTTTTAAAAGTCCTAGGCCTAAGCCTAACAGTAACCCTAGGAAGGTAAATCAGCCGGGTATTAGGGTTCTTCCTAAGGGAAAAGCCGTGAAAGCAGCCATGTTGTGGCACTTTTGCACTCCCTTTTGGATGCCTTTCACAGCTCCAGTGTGCCTGGAACTCAGGGCTTCCTGATTTTAAAAATCCTAGCCCTAGGCCGAACCCCAACCCTAAGACGAGAAAGGCAAATCAGCCAGGAATTAGGCATGTCCCCAAGGAAAAAGCTGTGGAGGCAGGCATGTTGTGGTACTTTTGCGCTCTTCTTGGCTAGTCCTTCGCAGCTGCTGTGTTCTTGGAACTCAGGGCTTTCTGGTTAATAGACCCTTACCCTAGGCGTAACTCAAACCTTAACCCTAGGAAGGAAAATCAGCCTATGGTTCGGGATGGTCTCATGGAAATATCAGTGGTGGCAGCCAAGTTGCGTCACTTTTGCGCTCCCCTTGGGATGCCTTTCGCAGCTGCAGTGTGCCTGGAGCCCAGGGCTTCCTGGTTTTAAAAGTCCTAGGCCTAAGCCTAACAGTAACCCTAGGAAGGTAAATCAGCCGGGTATTAGGGTTCTTCCTAAGGGAAAAGCCGTGAAAGCAGCCATGTTGTGGCACTTTTGCACTCCCTTTTGGATGCCTTTCACAGCTCCAGTGTGCCTGGAACTCAGGGCTTCCTGCTTTTAAAAATCCTAGCCCTAGGCCGAACCCCAACCCTAAGACGAGAAAGGCAAATCAGCCAGGAATTAGGCATGTCCCCAAGGAAAAAGCTGTGGAGGCAGGCATGTTGTGGTACTTTTGCGCTCTTCTTGGCTAGTCCTTCGCAGCTGCTGTGTTCTTGGAACTCAGGGCTTTCTGGTTAATAGACCCTTACCCTAGGCGTAACTCAAACCTTAACCCTAGGAAGGAAAATCAGCCTATGGTTCGGGATGGTCTCATGGAAATATCAGTGGTGGCAGCCAAGTTGCGTCACTTTTGCGCTCCCCTTGGGATGCCTTTTGCAGCTGCAGTGTGCCTGGAGCCCAGGGCTTCCTGGTTTTAAAAGTCCTAGGCCTAAGCCTAACAGTAACCCTAGGAAGGTAAATCAGCCGGGTATTAGGGTTCTTCCTAAGGGAAAAGCCGTGAAAGCAGCCATGTTGTGGCACTTCTGCACTCCCTTTGGGATGCCTTTGGCAGATGAAGTAAGCCTGGAACTCAGGGCTTCCTGGTTAAAGAAATCCAAGCCCTAGGCTGAACTCTAACCCTAACCCTAGGCAGATAAATCAGCCTAGGTAAAAGGATGGTGCCAAGGAAAAAGCTGTGAAAGCTGCCATGTTGTTGCACTTTTGTACTCCCCTTAGGATGCCTTGAACAGCTGCAGTGTGCCTGGAGCTAAGGGCTTCCTAGTTTCAAAAATCCTAGCCCTAGGCCTAAGCCTAACAGTAACCCTGGGAAAGTAAATCAGCCTGATGTTAGGCTTCTTGCCAAGGAAAAAGCCGTGAAAGCAGCCATGTTGTGGCACTTTTGCACTCCCTTTTGGATGCCTTTCACAGCTCCAGTGTGCCTGGAACTCAGGGCTTCCTGCTTTTAAAAATCCTAGCCCTAGGCCGAACCCCAACCCTAAGACGAGAAAGGCAAATCAGCCAGGAATTAGGCATGTCCCCAAGGAAAAAGCTGTGGAGGCAGGCATGTTGTGGTACTTTTGCGCTCTTCTTGGCTAGTCCTTCGCAGCTGCTGTGTTCTTGGAACTCAGGGCTTTCTGGTTAATAGAACCCTTACCCTAGGCGTAACTCAAACCTTAACCCTAGGAAGGAAAATCAACCTATGGTTCGGGATGGTCTCATGGAAATATCAGTAGTGGCAGACAAGTTGCGTCACTTTTGCGCTCCCCTTGGGATGCCTTTTGCAGCTGCAGTGTGCCTGGAGCCCAGGGCTTCCTGGTTTTAAAAGTCCTAGGCCTAAGCCTAACAGTAACCCTAGGAAGGTAAATCAGCCGGGTATTAGGGTTCTTCCTAAGGGAAAAGCCGTGAAAGCAGCCATGTTGTGGCACTTCTGCACTCCCTTTGGGATGCCTTTGGCAGATGAAGTAAGCCTGGAACTCAGGGCTTCCTGGTAAAAAAAGTTCAAGCCCTAGGCTGAACCCTAACCCTAACCCTAGCAGATAAATCAGCCTAGGTATAGGGATGGTGCCAAGGAAAAAGCTGTGAAAGCTGCCATGTTGTTGCACTTTTGTACTCCCCTTGGGATGCCTTGAACAGCTGCAGTGTGCCTGGAGCTAAGGGCTTCCTAGTTTTAAAAATCCTAGCCCTAGGCCTAAGCCTAACAGTAACCCTGGGAAGGCAAATCAGCCTGGTGTTAGGCGTCTTGCCAAGGAAAAAGCCATGAAAGCAGCCATGTTGTGGCACTTTTGCACTCCCTTTTGGATGCCTTTCACAGCTCCAGTGTGCCTGGAACTCAGGGCTTCCTGCTTTTAAAAATCCTAGCCCTAGGCCGAACCCCAACCCTAAGACGAGAAAGGCAAATCAGCCAGGAATTAGGCATGTCCCCAAGGAAAAAGCTGTGGAGGCAGGCATGTTGTGGTACTTTTGCGCTCTTCTTGGCTAGTCCTTCGCAGCTGCTGTGTTCTTGGAACTCAGGGCTTTCTGGTTAATAGAACCCTTACCCTAGGCGTAACTCAAACCTTAACCCTAGGAAGGAAAATCAGCCTATGGTTCGGGATGGTCTCATGGAAATATCAGTGGTGGCAGCCAAGTTGCGTCACTTTTGCGCTCCCCTTGGGATGCCATTTGCAGCTGCAGTGTGCCTGGAGCCCAGGGCTTCCTGGTTTTAAAAGTCCTAGGCCTAAGCCTAACAGTAACCCTAGGAAGGTAAATCAGCCGGGTATTAGGGTTCTTCCTAAGGGAAAAGCCGTGAAAGCAGCCATGTTGTGGCACTTTTGCACTCCCTTTTGGATGCCTTTCACAGCTCCAGTGTGCCTGGAACTCAGGGCTTCCTGCTTTTAAAAATCCTAGCCCTAGGCCGAACCCCAACCCTAAGACGAGAAAGGCAAATCAGCCAGGAATTAGGCATGTCCCCAAGGAAAAAGCTGTGGAGGCAGGCATGCTGTGGTACTTTTGCGCTCTTCTTGGCTAGTCCTTCGCAGCTGCTGTGTTCTTGGAACTCAGGGCTTTCTGGTTAATAGAACCCTTACCCTAGGCGTAACTCAAACCTTAACCCTAGGAAGGAAAATCAACCTATGGTTCGGGATGGTCTCATGGAAATATCAGTGGTGGCAGCCAAGTTGCGTCACTTTTGCGCTCCCCTTGGGATGCCTTTTGCAGCTGCAGTGTGCCTGGAGCCCAGGGCTTCCTGGTTTTAAAAGTCCTAGGCCTAAGCCTAACAGTAACCCTAGGAAGGTAAATCAGCCGGGTATTAGGGTTCTTCCTAAGGGAAAAGCCGTGAAAGCAGCCATGTTGTGGCACTTCTGCACTCCCTTTGGGATGCCTTTGGCAGATGAAGTAAGCCTGGAACTCAGGGCTTCCTGGTAAAAAAAATTCAAGCCCTAGGCTGAACCCTAACCCTAACCCTAGCAGATAAATCAGCCTAGGTATAGGGATGGTGCCAAGGAAAAAGCTGTGAAAGCTGCCATGTTGTTGCACTTTTGTACTCCCCTTGGGATGCCTTGAACAGCTGCAGTGTGCCTGGAGCCCAGGGCTTCCTAGTTTTAAAAATCCTAGCCCTAGGCCTAAGCCTAACAGTAACCCTGGGAAGGGAAATCAGCCTGGTGTTAGGCGTCTTGCCAAGGAAAAAGCCGTGAAAGCAGCCATGTTGTGGCACTTTTGCACTCCCTTTTGGATGCCTTTCACAGCTGCAGTGTGCCTGGAACTCAGGGCTTCCTGCTTTTAAAAATCCTAGCCCTAGGCCGAACCCCAACCCTAAGACGAGAAAGGCAAATCAGCCAGGAATTAGGCATGTCCCCAAGGAAAAAGCTGTGGAGGCAGGCATGTTGTGGTACTTTTGCGCTCTTCTTGGCTAGTCCTTCGCAGCTGCTGTGTTCTTGGAACTCAGGGCTTTCTGGTTAATAGAACCCTTACCCTAGGCGTAACTCAAACCTTAACCCTAGGAAGGAAAATCAGCCTATGGTTCGGGATGGTCTCATGGAAATATCAGTGGTGGCAGCCAAGTTGCGTCACTTTTGCGCTCCCCTTGGGATGCCATTTGCAGCTGCAGTGTGCCTGGAGCCCAGGGCTTCCTGGTCTTAAAAGTCCTAGGCCTAAGCCTAACAGTAACCCTAGGAAGGTAAATCAGCCGGGTATTAGGGTTCTTCCTAAGGGAAAAGCCGTGAAAGCAGCCATGTTGTGGCACTTTTGCACTCCCTTTTGGATGCCTTTCACAGCTCCAGTGTGCCTGGAACTCAGGGCTTCCTGATTTTAAAAATCCTAGCCCTAGGCCGAACCCCAACCCTAAGACGAGAAAGGCAAATCAGCCAGGAATTAGGCATGTCCCCAAGGAAAAAGCTGTGGAGGCAGGCATGTTGTGCTACTTTTGCGCTCTTCTTGGCTAGTCCTTCGCAGCTGCTGTGTTCTTGGAACTCAGGGCTTTCTGGTTAATAGACCCTTACCCTAGGCGTAACTCAAACCTTAACCCTAGGAAGGAAAATCAGCCTATGGTTCGGGATGGTCTCATGGAAATATCAGTGGTGGCAGCCAAGTTGCGTCACTTTTGTGCTCCCCTTGGGATGCCTTTCGCAGCTGCAGTGTGCCTGGAGCCCAGGGCTTCCTGGTTTTAAAAGTCCTAGGCCTAAGCCTAACAGTAACCCTAGGAAGGTAAATCAGCCGGGTATTAGGGTTCTTCCTAAGGGAAAAGCCGTGAAAGCAGCCATGTTGTGGCACTTTTGCACTCCCTTTTGGATGCCTTTCACAGCTCCAGTGTGCCTGGAACTCAGGGCTTCCTGCTTTTAAAAATCCTAGCCCTAGGCCGAACCCCAACCCTAAGACGAGAAAGGCAAATCAGCCAGGAATTAGGCATGTCCCCAAGGAAAAAGCTGTGGAGGCAGGCATGTTGTGCTACTTTTGCGCTCTTCTTGGCTAGTCCTTCGCAGCTGCTGTGTTCTTGGAACTCAGGGCTTTCTGGTTAATAGACCCTTACCCTAGGCGTAACTCAAACCTTAACCCTAGGAAGGAAAATCAGCCTATGGTTCGGGATGCTCTCTTGGAAATATCAGCGGTGGCAGCCAAGTTGCGTCACTTTTGCGCTCCCCTTGGGATGCCTTTTGCAGCTGCAGTGTGCCTGGAGCCCAGGGCTTCCTGGTTTTAAAAGTCCTAGGCCTAAGCCTAACAGTAACCCTAGGAAGGTAAATCAGCCGGGTATTAGGGTTCTTCCTAAGGGAAAAGCCGTGAAAGCAGCCATGTTGTGGCACTTCTGCACTCCCTTTGGGATGCCTTTGGCAGATGAAGTAAGCCTGGAACTCAGGGCTTCCTGGTTAAAGAAATCCAAGCCCTAGGCTGAACTCTAACCCTAACCCTAGGCAGATAAATCAGCCTAGGTAAAAGGATGGTGCCAAGGAAAAAGCTGTGAAAGCTGCCATGTTGTTGCACTTTTGTACTCCCCTTAGGATGCCTTGAACAGCTGCAGTGTGCCTGGAGCTAAGGGCTTCCTAGTTTTAAAAATCCTAGCCCTAGGCCTAAGCCTAACAGTAACCCTGGGAAAGTAAATCAGCCTGATGTTAGGCTTCTTGCCAAGGAAAAAGCCGTGAAAGCAGCCATGTTGTGGCACTTTTGCACTCCCTTTTGGATGCCTTTCACAGCTCCAGTGTGCCTGGAACTCAGGGCTTCCTGATTTTAAAAATCCTAGCCCTAGGCCGAACCCCAACCCTAAGACGAGAAAGGCAAATCAGCCAGGAATTAGGCATGTCCCCAAGGAAAAAGCTGTGGAGGCAGGCATGTTGTGCTACTTTTGCGCTCTTCTTGGCTAGTCCTTCGCAGCTGCTGTGTTCTTGGAACTCAGGGCTTTCTGGTTAATAGAGCCCTTACCCTAGGCGTAACTCAAACCTTAACACTAGGAAGGAAAATCAGCCTATGGTTCGGGATGGTCTCATGGAAATATCAGTAGTGGCAGCCAAGTTGCGTCACTTTTGCGCTCCCCTTGGGATGCCTTTTGCAGCTGCAGTGTACCTGGAGCCCAGGGCTTCCTGGTTTTAAAAGTCCTAGGCCTAAGCCTAACAGTAACCCTAGGAAGGTAAATCAGCCGGGTATTAGGGTTCTACCTAAGGGAAAAGCCGTGAAAGCAGCCATGTTGTGGCACTTCTGCACTCCCTTTGGGATGCCTTTGGCAGATGAAGTAAGCCTGGAACTCAGGGCTTCCTGGTTAAAGAAATCCAAGCCCTAGGCTGCACTCTAACCCTAACCCTAGGCAGATAAATCAGCCTAGGTATAGGGATGGTGCCAAGGAAAAATCTGTGAAAGCTGCCATGTTGTTGCACTTTTGTACTCCCCTTGGGATGCCTTGAACTGCTGCAGTGTGCCTGGAGCTAAGGGCTTCCTAATTTTAAAAATCCTAGCCCTAGGCCTAAGCCTAACATTAACCCTGGGAAGGGAAATCAGCCTGGTGTTAGGCGTCTTGCCAAGGAAAAAGCCGTGAAAGCAGCCATGTTGTGGCACTTTTGCACTCCCTTTTGGATGCCTTTCACAGCTCCAGTGTGCCTGGAACTCAGGGCTTCCTGCTTTTAAAAATCCTAGCCCTAGGCCGAACCCCAACCCTAAGACGAGAAAGGCAAATCAGCCAGGAATTAGGCATGTCCCCAAGGAAAAAGCTGTGGAGGCAGGCATGTTGTGCTACTTTTGCGATCTTCTTGGCTAGTCCTTCGCAGCTGCTGTGTTCTTGGAACTCAGGGCTTTCTGGTTAATAGACCCTTTCCCTAGGCGTAACTCAAACCTTAACCCTAGGAAGGAAAATCAGCCTATGGTTCCGGATGGTCTCATGGAAATATCAGTGGTGGCAGCCAAGTTGCGTCACTTTTGCGCTCCCCTTGGGATGCCTTGAACAGCTGCAGTGTGCCTGGAGCCCAGGGCTTCCTGGTTTTAAAAGTCCTAGGCCTAAGCCTAACAGTAACCCTAGGAAGGTAAATCAGCCGGGTATTAGGGTTCTTCCTAAGGGAAAAGCCGTGAAAGCAGCCATGTTGTGGCACTTCTGCACTCCCTTTGGGATGCCTTTGGCAGATGAAGTAAGCCTGGAACTCAGGGCTTCCTGGTAAAAAAAATTCAAGCCCTAGGCTGAACCCTAACCCTAACCCTAGCAGATAAATCAGCCTAGGTATAGGGATGGTGCCAAGGAAAAAGCTGTGAAAGCTGCCATGTTGTTGCACTTTTGTACTCCCCTTGGGATGCCTTGAACAGCTGCAGTGTGCCTGGAGCTAAGGGCTTCCTAGTTTTAAAAATCGTAGCCCTAGGCCTAAGCCTAACAGTAACCCTGGGAAGGGAAATCAGCCTGGTGTTAGGCGTCTTGCCAAGGAAAAAGCCGTGAAAGCAGCCATGTTGTGGCACTTTTGCACTCCCTTTTGGATGCCTTTCACAGCTCCAGTGTGCCTGGAACTCAGGGCTTCCTGCTTTTAAAAATCCTAGCCCTAGGCCGAACCCCAACCCTAAGACGAGAAAGGCAAATCAGCCAGGAATTAGGCATGTCCCCAAGGAAAAAGCTGTGGAGGCAGGCATGTTGTGGTACTTTTGCGCTCTTCTTGGCTAGTCCTTCGCAGCTGCTGTGTTCTTGGAACTCAGGGCTTTCTGGTTAATAGACCCTTTCCCTAGGCGTAACTCAAACCTTAACCCTAGGAAGGAAAATCAGCCTATGGTTCGGGATGGTCTCATGGAAATATCAGTGGTGGCAGCCAAGTTGCGTCACTTTTGCGCTCCCCTTGGGATGCCTTTCGCAGCTGCAGTGTGCCTGGAGCCCAGGGCTTCCTGGTTTTAAAAGTCCTAGGCCTAAGCCTAACAGTAACCCTAGGAAGGTAAATCAGCCGGGTATTAGGGTTCTTCCTAAGGGAAAAGCCGTGAAAGCAGCCATGTTGTGGCACTTCTGCACTCCCTTTGGGATGCCTTTGGCAGATGAAGTAAGCCTGGAACTCAGGGCTTCCTGGTAAAAAAAATTCAAGCCCTAGGCTGAACCCTAACCCTAACCCTAGGCAGATAAATCAGCCTAGGTATAGGGATGGTGCCAAGGAAAAAGCTGTGAAAGCTGCCATGTTGTTGCACTTTTGTACTCCCCTTGGGATGCCTTGAACAGCTGCAGTGTGCCTGGAGCTAAGGGCTTCCTAGTTTTAAAAATCCTAGCCCTAGGCCTAAGCCTAACATTAACCCTGGGAAGGGAAATCAGCCTGGTGTTAGGCGTCTTGCCAAGGAAAAAGCCGTGAAAGCAGCCATGTTGTGGCACTTTTGCACTCCCTTTTGGATGCCTTTCACAGCTGCAGTGTGCCTGGAACTCAGGGCTTCCTGCTTTTAAAAATCCTAGCCCTAGGCCGAACCCCAACCCTAAGACGAGAAAGGCAAATCAGCCAGGAATTAGGCATGCCCCCAAGGAAAAAGCTGTGGAGGCAGGCATGTTGTGGTACTTTTGCGCTCTTCTTGGCTAGTCCTTCGCAGCTGCTGTGTTCTTGGAACTCAGGGCTTTCTGGTTAATAGACCCTTTCCCTAGGCGTAACTCAAACCTTAACCCTAGGAAGGAAAATCAGCCTATGGTTCGGGATGGTCTCATGGAAATATCAGTGGTGGCAGCCAAGTTGCGTCACTTTTGCTCTCCCCTTGGGATGCCTTTTGCAGCTGCAGTGTGCCTGGAGCCCAGGGCTTCCTGGTTTTAAAAGTCCTAGGCCTAAGCCTAACAGTAACCCTAGGAAGGTAAATCAGCCGGGTATTAGGGTTCTTCCTAAGGGAAAAGCCGTGAAAGCAGCCATGTTGTGGCACTTCTGCACTCCCTTTGGGATGCCTTTGGCAGATGAAGTAAGCCTGGAACTCAGGGCTTCCTGGTAAAAAAAATTCAAGCCCTAGGCTGAACCCTAACCCTAACCCTAGGCAGATAAATCAGCCTAGGTATAGGGATGGTGCCAAGGAAAAAGCTGTGAAAGCTGCCATGTTGTTGCACTTTTGTACTCCCCTTGGGATGCCTTGAACAGCTGCAGTGTGCCTGGAGCTAAGGGCTTCCTAGTTTTAAAAATCCTAGCCCTAGGCCTAAGCCTAACATTAACCCTGGGAAGGGAAATCAGCCTGGTGTTAGGCGTCTTGCCAAGGAAAAAGCCGTGAAAGCAGCCATGTTGTGGCACTTTTGCACTCCCTTTTGGATGCCTTTCACAGCTCCAGTGTGCCTGGAACTCAGGGCTTCCTGCTTTTAAAAATCCTAGCCCTAGGCCGAACCCCAACCCTAAGACGAGAAAGGCAAATCAGCCAGGAATTAGGCATGCCCCCAAGGAAAAAGCTGTGGAGGCAGGCATGTTGTGGTACTTTTGCGCTCTTCTTGGCTAGTCCTTCGCAGCTGCTGTGTTCTTGGAACTCAGGGCTTTCTGGTTAATAGACCCTTTCCCTAGGCGTAACTCAAACCTTAACCCTAGGAAGGAAAATCAGCCTATGGTTCGGGATGGTCTCATGGAAATATCAGTGGTGGCAGCCAAGTTGCGTCACTTTTGCGCTCCCCTTGGGATGCCTTTCGCAGCTGCAGTGTGCCTGGAGCCCAGGGCTTCCTGGTTTTAAAAGTCCTAGGCCTAAGCCTAACAGTAACCCTAGGAAGGTAAATCAGCCGGGTATTAGGGTTCTTCCTAGGAGAAAAGCCGTGAAAGCAGCCATGTTGTGGCACTTCTGCACTCCCTTTGGGATGCCTTTGGCAGATGAAGTAAGCCTGGAACTCAGGGCTTCCTGGTAAAAAAAATTCAAGCCCTAGGCTGAACCCTACCCCTAACCCTAGCAGATAAATCAGCCTAGGTATAGGGATGGTGCCAAGGAAAAAGCTGTGAAAGCTGCCATGTTGTTGCACTTTTGTACTCCCCTTGGGATGCCTTGAACAGCTGCAGTGTGCCTGGAGCCCAGGGCTTCCTAGTTTTAAAAATCCTAGCCCTAGGCCTAAGCCTAACAGTAACCCTGGGAAAGTAAATCAGCCTGATGTTAGGTTTCTTGCCAAGGAAAAAGCCGTGAAAGCAGCCATGTTGTGGCACTTTTGCACTCCCTTTTGGATGCCTTTCACAGCTCCAGTGTGCCTGGAACTCAGGGCTTCCTGCTTTTAAAAATCCTAGCCCTAGGCCGAACCCCAACCCTAAGACGAGAAAGGCAAATCAGCCAGGAATTAGGCATGTCCCCAAGGAAAAAGCTGTGGAGGCAGGCATGTTGTGCTACTTTTGCGATCTTCTTGGCTAGTCCTTCGCAGCTGCTGTGTTCTTGGAACTCAGGGCTTTCTGGTTAATAGACCCTTTCCCTAGGCGTAACTCAAACCTTAACCCTAGGAAGGAAAATCAGCCTATGGTTCCGGATGGTCTCATGGAAATATCAGTGGTGGCAGCCAAGTTGCGTCACTTTTGCGCTCCCCTTGGGATGCCTTTCGCAGCTGCAGTGTGCCTGGAGCCCAGGGCTTCCTGGTTTTAAAAGTCCTAGGCCTAAGCCTAACAGTAACCCTAGGAAGGTAAATCAGCCGGGTATTAGGGTTCTTCCTAAGGGAAAAGCCGTGAAAGCAGCCATGTTGTGGCACTTCTGCACTCCCTTTGGGATGCCTTTGGCAGATGAAGTAAGCCTGGAACTCAGGGCTTCCTGGTAAAAAAAATTCAAGCCCTAGGCTGAACCCTAACCCTAACCCTAGCAGATAAATCAGCCTAGGTATAGGGATGGTGCCAAGGAAAAAGCTGTGAAAGCTGCCATGTTGTTGCACTTTTGTACTCCCCTTGGGATGCCTTGAACAGCTGCAGTGTGCCTGGAGCTAAGGTCTTCCTAGTTTTAAAAATCCTAGCCCTAGGCCTAAGCCTAACAGTAACCCTGGGAAGGGAAATCAGCCTGGTGTTAGGCGTCTTGCCAAGGAAAAAGCCGTGAAAGCAGCCATGTTGTGGCACTTTTGCACTCCCTTTTGGATGCCTTTCACAGCTCCAGTGTGCCTGGAACTCAGGGCTTCCTGCTTTTAAAAATCCTAGCCCTAGGCCGAACCCCAACCCTAAGACGAGAAAGGCAAATCAGCCAGGAATTAGGCATGTCCCCAAGGAAAAAGCTGTGGAGGCAGGCATGTTGTGGTACTTTTGCGCTCTTCTTGGCTAGTCCTTCGCAGCTGCTGTGTTCTTGGAACTCAGGGCTTTCTGGTTAATAGACCCTTACCCTAGGCGTAACTCAAACCTTAACCCTAGGAAGGAAAATCAGCCTATGGTTCGGGATGGTCTCATGGAAATATCAGTGGTGGCAGCCAAGTTGCGTCACTTTTGCGCTCCCCTTGGGATGCCTTTCGCAGCTGCAGTGTGCCTGGAGCCCAGGGCTTCCTGGTTTTAAAAGTCCTAGGCCTAAGCCTAACAGTAACCCTAGGAAGGTAAATCAGCCGGGTATTAGGGTTCTTCCTAAGGGAAAAGCCGTGAAAGCAGCCATGTTGTGGCACTTCTGCACTCCCTTTGGGATGCCTTTGGCAGATGAAGTAAGCCTGGAACTCAGGGCTTCCTGGTAAAAAAAATTCAAGCCCTAGGCTGAACCCTAACCCTAACCCTAGGCAGATAAATCAGCCTAGGTATAGGGATGGTGCCAAGGAAAAAGCTGTGAAAGCTGCCATGTTGTTGCACTTTTGTACTCCCCTTGGGATGCCTTGAACAGCTGCAGTGTGCCTGGAGCTAAGGGCTTCCTAGTTTTAAAAATCCTAGCCCTAGGCCTAAGCCTAACATTAACCCTGGGAAGGGAAATCAGCCTGGTGTTAGGCGTCTTGCCAAGGAAAAAGCCGTGAAAGCAGCCATGTTGTGGCACTTTTGCACTCCCTTTTGGATGCCTTTCACAGCTGCAGTGTGCCTGGAACTCAGGGCTTCCTGCTTTTAAAAATCCTAGCCCTAGGCCGAACCCCAACCCTAAGACGAGAAAGGCAAATCAGCCAGGAATTAGGCATGCCCCCAAGGAAAAAGCTGTGGAGGCAGGCATGTTGTGGTACTTTTGCGCTCTTCTTGGCTAGTCCTTCGCAGCTGCTGTGTTCTTGGAACTCAGGGCTTTCTGGTTAATAGACCCTTTCCCTAGGCGTAACTCAAACCTTAACCCTAGGAAGGAAAATCAGCCTATGGTTCGGGATGGTCTCATGGAAATATCAGTGGTGGCAGCCAAGTTGCGTCACTTTTGCGCTCCCCTTGGGATGCCTTTCGCAGCTGCAGTGTGCCTGGAGCCCAGGGCTTCCTGGTTTTAAAAGTCCTAGGCCTAAGCCTAACAGTAACCCTAGGAAGGTAAATCAGCCGGGTATTAGGGTTCTTCCTAGGAGAAAAGCCGTGAAAGCAGCCATGTTGTGGCACTTCTGCACTCCCTTTGGGATGCCTTTGGCAGATGAAGTAAGCCTGGAACTCAGGGCTTCCTGGTAAAAAAAATTCAAGCCCTAGGCTGAACCCTACCCCTAACCCTAGCAGATAAATCAGCCTAGGTATAGGGATGGTGCCAAGGAAAAAGCTGTGAAAGCTGCCATGTTGTTGCACTTTTGTACTCCCCTTGGGATGCCTTGAACAGCTGCAGTGTGCCTGGAGCCCAGGGCTTCCTAGTTTTAAAAATCCTAGCCCTAGGCCTAAGCCTAACAGTAACCCTGGGAAAGTAAATCAGCCTGATGTTAGGTTTCTTGCCAAGGAAAAAGCCGTGAAAGCAGCCATGTTGTGGCACTTTTGCACTCCCTTTTGGATGCCTTTCACAGCTCCAGTGTGCCTGGAACTCAGGGCTTCCTGCTTTTAAAAATCCTAGCCCTAGGCCGAACCCCAACCCTAAGACGAGAAAGGCAAATCAGCCAGGAATTAGGCATGTCCCCAAGGAAAAAGCTGTGGAGGCAGGCATGTTGTGCTACTTTTGCGCTCTTCTTGGCTAGTCCTTCGCAGCTGCTGTGTTCTTGGAACTCAGGGCTTTCTGGTTAATAGAACCCTTACCCTAGGCGTAACTCAAACCTTAACCCTAGGAAGGAAAATCAGCCTATGGTTCGGGATGGTCTCATGGAAATATCAGTGGTGGCAGCCAAGTTGCGTCACTTTTGCTCTCCCCTTGGGATGCCTTTTGCAGCTGCAGTGTGCCTGGAGCCCAGGGCTTCCTGGTTTTAAAAGTCCTAGGCCTAAGCCTAACAGTAACCCTAGGAAGGTAAATCAGCCGGGTATTAGGGTTCTTCCTAAGGGAAAAGCCGTGAAAGCAGCCATGTTGTGGCACTTCTGCACTCCCTTTGGGATGCCTTTGGCAGATGAAGTAAGCCTGGAACTCAGGGCTTCCTGGTAAAAAAAATTCAAGCCCTAGGCTGAACCCTAACCCTAACCCTAGGCAGATAAATCAGCCTAGGTATAGGGATGGTGCCAAGGAAAAAGCTGTGAAAGCTGCCATGTTGTTGCACTTTTGTACTCCCCTTGGGATGCCTTGAACAGCTGCAGTGTGCCTGGAGCTAAGGGCTTCCTAGTTTTAAAAATCCTAGCCCTAGGCCTAAGCCTAACAGTAACCCTGGGAAGGGAAATCAGCCTGGTGTTAGGCGTCTTGCCAAGGAAAAAGCCGTGAAAGCAGCCATGTTGTGGCACTTTTGCACTCCCTTTTGGATGCCTTTCACAGCTCCAGTGTGCCTGGAACTCAGGGCTTCCTGCTTTTAAAAATCCTAGCCCTAGGCCGAACCCCAACCCTAAGACGAGAAAGGCAAATCAGCCAGGAATTAGGCATGTCCCCAAGGAAAAAGCTGTGGAGGCAGGCATGTTGTGGTACTTTTGCGCTCTTCTTGGCTAGTCCTTCGCAGCGGCTGTGTTCTTGGAACTCAGGGCTTTCTGGTTAATAGAGCCCTTACCCTAGGCGTAACTCAAACCTTAACCCTAGGAAGGAAAATCAGCCTATGGTTCGGGATGGTCTCATGGAAATATCAGTGGTGGCAGCCAAGTTGCGTCACTTTTGCGCTCCCCTTGGGATGCCTTTCGCAGCTGCAGTGTGCCTGGAGCACAGGGCTTCCTGGTTTTAAAAGTCCTAGGCCTAAGCCTAACAGTAACCCTGGGAAGGGAAATCAGCCGGGTATTAGGGTTCTTCCTAAGGGAAAAGCCGTGAAAGCAGCCATGTTGTGGCACTTTTGCACTCCCTTTTGGATGCCTTTCACAGCTCCAGTGTGCCTGGAACTCAGGGCTTCCTGCTTTTAAAAATCCTAGCCCTAGGCCGAACCCCAACCCTAAGACGAGAAAGGCAAATCAGCCAGGAATTAGGCATGTCCCCAAGGAAAAAGCTGTGGAGGCAGGCATGTTGTGGTACTTTTGCGCTCTGCTTGGGTAGTCCTTCGCAGCTGCTGTGTTCTTGGAACTCAGGGCTTTCTGGTTAATAGAGCCCTTACCCTAGGCGTAACTCAAACCTTAACCCTAGGAAGGAAAATCAGCCTATGGTTCGGGATGGTCTCATGGAAATATCAGTGGTGGCAGCCAAGTTGCGTCACTTTTGCGCTCCCGTTGGGATGCCTTTTGCAGCTGCAGTGTGCCTGGAGCCCAGGGCTTCCTGGTTTTAAAAGTCCTAGGCCTAAGCCTAACAGTAACCCTAGGAAGGTAAATCAGCCGGGTATTAGGGTTCTTCCTAAGGGAAAAGCCGTGAAAGCAGCCATGTTGTGGCACATCTGCACTCCCTTTGGGATGCCTTTGGCAGATGAAGTAAGCCTGGAACTCAGGGCTTCCTGGTAAAAAAAATTCAAGCCCTAGGCTTAACCCTAACCCTAACCCTAGCAGATAAATCAGCCTAGGTATAGGGATGGTGCCAAGGAAAAAGCTGTGAAAGCTGCCATGTTGTTGCACTTTTGTACTCCCCTTGGGATGCCTTGAACAGCTGCAGTGTGCCTGGAGCTAAGGGCTTCCTAGTTTTAAAAATCCTAGCCCTAGGCCTAAGCCTAACAGTAACCCTGGGAAGGGAAATCAGCCTGGTGTTAGGCATCTTGCCAAGGAAAAAGCCGTGAAAGCAGCCATGTTGTGGCACTTTTGCACTCCCTTTTGGATGCCTTTCACAGCTCCAGTGTGCCTGGAACTCAGGGCTTCCTGATTTTAAAAATCCTAGCCCTAGGCCGAACCCCAACCCTAAGACGAGAAAGGCAAATCAGCCAGGAATTAGGCATGTCCCCAAGGAAAAAGCTGTGGAGGCAGGCATGTTGTGGTACTTTTGCGCTCTTCTTGGCTAGTCCTTCGCAGCTGCTGTGTTCTTGGAACTCAGGGCTTTCTGGTTAATAGACCCTTACCCTAGGCGTAACTCAAACCTTAACCCTAGGAAGGAAAATCAGCCTATGGTTCGGGATGGTCTCATGGAAATATCAGTGGTGGCAGCCAAGTTGCGTCACTTTTGCGCTCCCCTTGGGATGCCTTTTGCAGCTGCAGTGTGCCTGGAGCCCAGGGCTTCCTGGTTTTAAAAGTCCTAGGCCTAAGCCTAACAGTAACCCTAGGAAGGTAAATCAGCCGGGTATTAGGGTTCTTCCTAAGGGAAAAGCCGTGAAAGCAGCCATGTTGTGGCACTTCTGCACTCCCTTTGGGATGCCTTTGGCAGATGAAGTAAGCCTGGAACTCAGGGCTTCCTGGTAAAAAAAATTCAAGCCCTAGGCTGAACCCTAACCCTAACACTAGCAGATAAATCAGCCTAGGTATAGGGATGGTGCCAAGGAAAAAGCTGTGAAAGCTGCCATGTTGTTGCACTTTTGTACTCCCCTTGGGATGCCTTGAACAGCTGCAGTGTGCCTGGAGCCCAGGGCTTCCTAGTTTTAAAAATCCTAGCCCTAGGCCTAAGCCTAACAGTAACCCTGGGAAGGGAAATCAGCCTGGTGTTAGGCGTCTTGCCAAGGAAAAAGCCGTGAAAGCAGCCATGTTGTGGCACTTTTGCACTCCCTTTTGGATGCCTTTCACAGCTCCAGTGTGCCTGGAACTCAGGGCTTCCTGCTTTTAAAAATCCTAGCCCTAGGCCGAACCCCAACCCTAAGACGAGAAAGGCAAATCAGCCAGGAATTAGGCATGTCCCCAAGGAAAAAGCTGTGGAGGCAGGCATGTTGTGGTACTTTTGCGCTCTTCTTGGCTAGTCCTTCGCAGCTGCTGTGTTCTTGGAACTCAGGGCTTTCTGGTTAATAGACCCTTACCCTAGGCGTAACTCAAACCTTAACCCTAGGAAGGAAAATCAGCCTATGGTTCGGGATGGTCTCATGGAAATATCAGTGGTGGCAGCCAAGTTGCGTCACTTTTGCGCTCCCCTTGGGATGCCTTTCGCAGCTGCAGTGTGCCTGGAGCCCAGGGCTTCCTGGTTTTAAAAGTCCTAGGCCTAAGCCTAACAGTAACCCTAGGAAGGTAAATCAGCCGGGTATTAGGGTTCTTCCTAAGGGAAAAGCCGTGAAAGCAGCCATGTTGTGGCACTTCTGCACTCCCTTTGGGATGCCTTTGGCAGATGAAGTAAGCCTGGAACTCAGGGCTTCCTGGTAAAAAAAATTTAAGCCCTAGGCTGAACCCTAACCCTAACCCTAGGCAGATAAATCAGCCTAGGTATAGGGATGGTGCCAAGGAAAAAGCTGTGAAAGCTGCCATGTTGTTGCACTTTTGTACTCCCCTTGGGATGCCTTGAACAGCTGCAGTGTGCCTGGAGCTAAGGGCTTCCTAGTTTTAAAAATCCTAGCCCTAGGCCTAAGCCTAACAGTAACCCTGGGAAGGGAAATCAGCCTGATGTTAGGCGTCTTGCCAAGGAAAAAGCCGTGAAAGCAGCCATGTTGTGGCACTTTTGCACTCCCTTTTGGATGCCTTTCACAGCTCCAGTGTGCCTGGAACTCAGGGCTTCCTGCTTTTAAAAATCCTAGCCCTAGGCCGAACCCCAACCCTAAGACGAGAAAGGCAAATCAGCCAGGAATTAGGCATGTCCCCAAGGAAAAAGCTGTGGAGGCAGGCATGTTGTGGTACTTTTGCGCTCTTCTTGGCTAGTCCTTCGCAGCTGCTGTGTTCTTGGAACTCAGGGCTTTCTGGTTAATAGACCCTTTCCCTAGGCGTAACTCAAACCTTAACCCTAGGAAGGAAAATCAGCCTATGGTTCGGGATGGTCTCATGGAAATATCAGTGGTGGCAGCCAAGTTGCGTCACTTTTGCGCTCCCCTTGGGATGCCTTTCGCAGCTGCAGTGTGCCTGGAGCCCAGGGCTTCCTGGTTTTAAAAGTCCTAGGCCTAAGCCTAACAGTAACCCTAGGAAGGTAAATCAGCCGGGTATTAGGGTTCTTCCTAGGGGAAAAGCCGTGAAAGCAGCCATGTTGTGGCACTTCTGCACTCCCTTTGGGATGCCTTTGGCAGATGAAGTAAGCCTGGAACTCAGGGCTTCCTGGTAAAAAAAATTCAAGCCCTAGGCTGAACCCTAACCCTAACCCTAGCAGATAAATCAGCCTAGGTATAGGGATGGTGCCAAGGAAAAAGCTGTGAAAGCTGCCATGTTGTTGCACTTTTGTACTCCCCTTGGGATGCCTTGAACAGCTGCAGTGTGCCTGGAGCCCAGGGCTTCCTAGTTTTAAAAATCCTAGCCCTAGGCCTAAGCCTAACAGTAACCCTGGGAAGGGAAATCAGCCTGGTGTTAGGCGTCTTGCCAAGGAAAAAGCCGTGAAAGCAGCCATGTTGTGGCACTTTTGCACTCCCTTTTGGATGCCTTTCACAGCTCCAGTGTGCCTGGAACTCAGGGCTTCCTGCTTTTAAAAATCCTAGCCCTAGGCCGAACCCCAACCCTAAGACGAGAAAGGCAAATCAGCCAGGAATTAGGCATGTCCCCAAGGAAAAAGCTGTGGAGGCAGGCATGTTGTGGTACTTTTGCGCTCTTCTTGGGTAGTCCTTCGCAGCTGCTGTGTTCTTGGAACTCAGGGCTTTCTGGTTAATAGACCCTTTCCCTAGGAGTAACTCAAACCTTAACCCTAGGAAGGAAAATCAGCCTATGGTTCGGGATGGTCTCATGGAAATATCAGTGGTGGCAGCCAAGTTGCGTCACTTTTGCGCTCCCCTTGGGATGCCTTTCGCAGCTGCAGTGTGCCTGGAGCCCAGGGCTTCCTGGTTTTAAAAGTCCTAGGCCTAAGCCTAACAGTAACCCTAGGAAGGTAAATCAGCCGGGTATTAGGGTTCTTCCTAGGGGAAAAGCCGTGAAAGCAGCCATGTTGTGGCACTTCTGCACTCCCTTTGGGATGCCTTTGGCAGATGAAGTAAGCCTGGAACTCAGGGCTTCCTGGTAAAAAAAATTCAAGCCCTAGGCTGAACCCTAACCCTAACCCTAGCAGATAAATCAGCCTAGGTATAGGGATGGTGCCAAGGAAAAAGCTGTGAAAGCTGCCATGTTGTTGCACTTTTGTACTCCCCTTGGGATGCCTTGAACAGCTGCAGTGTGCCTGGAGCTAAGGGCTTCCTAGTTTTAAAAATCCTAGCCCTAGGCCTAAGCCTAACAGTAACCCTGGGAAAGTAAATCAGCCTGATGTTAGGTTTCTTGCCAAGGAAAAAGCCGTGAAAGCAGCCATGTTGTGGCACTTTTGCACTCCCTTTTGGATGCCTTTCACAGCTCCAGTGTGCCTGGAACTCAGGGCTTCCTGCTTTTAAAAATCCTAGCCCTAGGCCGAACCCCAACCCTAAGACGAGAAAGGCAAATCAGCCAGGAATTAGGCATGTCCCCAAGGAAAAAGCTGTGGAGGCAGGCATGTTGTGGTACTTTTGCGCTCTTCTTGGCTAGTCCTTCGCAGCTGCTGTGTTCTTGGAACTCAGGGCTTTCTGGTTAATAGAACCCTTACCCTAGGCGTAACTCAAACCTTAACCCTAGGAAGGAAAATCAGCCTATGGTTCGGGATGGTCTCATGGAAATATCAGTGGTGGCAGCCAAGTTGCGTCACTTTTGCTCTCCCCTTGGGATGCCTTTCGCAGCTGCAGTGTGCCTGGAGCCCAGGGCTTCCTGGTTTTAAAAGTCCTAGGCCTAAGCCTAACAGTAACCCTAGGAAGGTAAATCAGCCGGGTATTAGGGTTCTTCCTAAGGGAAAAGCCGTGAAAGCAGCCATGTTGTGGCACTTCTGCACTCCCTTTGGGATGCCTTTGGCAGATGAAGTAAGCCTGGAACTCAGGGCTTCCTGGTAAAAAAAATTCAAGCCCTAGGCTTAACCCTAACCCTAACCCTAGCAGATAAATCAGCCTAGGTATAGGGATGGTGCCAAGGAAAAAGCTGTGAAAGCTGCCATGTTGTTGCACTTTTGTACTCCCCTTGGGATGCCTTGAACAGCTGCAGTGTGCCTGGAGCTAAGGGCTTCCTAGTTTTAAAAATCCTAGCCCTAGGCCTAAGCCTAACAGTAACCCTGGGAAGGGAAATCAGCCTGGTGTTAGGCGTCTTGCCAAGGAAAAAGCCGTGAAAGCAGCCATGTTGTGGCACTTTTGCACTCCCTTTTGGATGCCTTTCACAGCTCCAGTGTGCCTGGAACTCAGGGCTTCCTGATTTTAAAAATCCTAGCCCTAGGCCGAACCCCAACCCTAAGACGAGAAAGGCAAATCAGCCAGGAATTAGGCATGTCCCCAAGGAAAAAGCTGTGGAGGCAGGCATGTTGTGGTACTTTTGCGCTCTTCTTGGCTAGTCCTTCGCAGCTGCTGTGTTCTTGGAACTCAGGGCTTTCTGGTTAATAGACCCTTACCCTAGGCGTAACTCAAACCTTAACCCTAGGAAGGAAAATCAGCCTATGGTTCGGGATGGTCTCATGGAAATATCAGTGGTGGCAGCCAAGTTGCGTCACTTTTGCGCTCCCCTTGGGATGCCTTTTGCAGCTGCAGTGTGCCTGGAGCCCAGGGCTTCCTGGTTTTAAAAGTCCTAGGCCTAAGCCTAACAGTAACCCTAGGAAGGTAAATCAGCCGGGTATTAGGGTTCTTCCTAAGGGAAAAGCCGTGAAAGCAGCCATGTTGTGGCACTTCTGCACTCCCTTTGGGATGCCTTTGGCAGATGAAGTAAGCCTGGAACTCAGGGCTTCCTGGTAAAAAAAATTCAAGCCCTAGGCTGAACCCTAACCCTAACCCTAGCAGATAAATCAGCCTAGATATAGGGATGGTGCCAAGGAAAAAGCTGTGAAAGCTGCCATGTTGTTGCACTTTTGTACTCCCCTTGGGATGCCTTGAACAGCTGCAGTGTGCCTGGAGCTAAGGGCTTCCTAGTTTTAAAAATCCTAGCCCTAGGCCTAAGCCTAACAGTAACCCTGGGAAGGGAAATCAGCCTGGTGTTAGGCGTCTTGCCAAGGAAAAAGCCGTGAAAGCAGCCATGTTGTGGCACTTTTGCACTCCCTTTTGGATGCCTTTCACAGCTCCAGTGTGCCTGGAACTCAGGGCTTCCTGCTTTTAAAAATCCTAGCCCTAGGCCGAACCCCAACCCTAAGACGAGAAAGGCAAATCAGCCAGGAATTAGGCATGTCCCCAAGGAAAAAGCTGTGGAGGCAGGCATGTTGTGGTACTTTTGCGCTCTTCTTGGCTAGTCCTTCGCAGCTGCTGTGTTCTTGGAACTCAGGGCTTTCTGGTTAATAGACCCTTACCCTAGGCGTAACTCAAACCTTAACCCTAGGAAGGAAAATCAGCCTATGGTTCGGGATGGTCTCATGGAAATATCAGTGGTGGCAGCCAAGTTGCGTCACTTTTGCGCTCCCCTTGGGATGCCTTTTGCAGCTGCAGTGTACCTGGAGCCCAGGGCTTCCTGGTTTTAAAAGTCCTAGGCCTAAGCCTAACAGTAACCCTAGGAAGGTAAATCACCCGGGTATTAGAGTTCTACCTAAGGGAAAAGCCGTGAAAGCAGCCATGTTGTGGCACTTCTGCACTCCCTTTGGGATGCCTTTGGCAGATGAAGTAAGCCTGGAACTCAGGGCTTCCTGGTAAAAAAAATTCAAGCCCTAGGCTGAACCCTAACCCTAACCCTAGGCAGATAAATCAGCCTAGGTATAGGGATGGTGCCAAGGAAAAAGCTGTGAAAGCTGCCATGTTGTTGCACTTTTGTACTCCCCTTGGGATGCCTTGAACAGCTGCAGTGTGCCTGGAGCTAAGGGCTTCCTAGTTTCAAAAATCCTAGCCCTAGGCCTAAGCCTAACAGTAACCCTGGGAAGGGAAATCAGCCTGGTGTTAGGCGTCTTGCCAAGGAAAAAGCCGTGAAAGCAGCCATGTTGTGGCACTTTTGCACTCCCTTTTGGATGCCTTTCACAGCTCCAGTGTGCCTGGAACTCAGGGCTTCCTGCTTTTAAAAATCCTAGCCCTAGGCCGAACCCCAACCCTAAGACGAGAAAGGCAAATCAGCCAGGAATTAGGCATGTCCCCAAGGAAAAAGCTGTGGAGGCAGGCATGTTGTGGTACTTTTGCGCTCTTCTTGGCTAGTCCTTCGCAGCTGCTGTGTTCTTGGAACTCAGGGCTTTCTGGTTAATAGACCCTTACCCTAGGCGTAACTCAAACCTTAACCCTAGGAAGGAAAATCAGCCTATGGTTCGGGATGGTCTCATGGAAATATCAGTAGTGGCAGCCAAGTTGCGTCACTTTTGCGCTCCCCTTGGGATGCCTTTCGCAGCTGCAGTGTGCCTGGAGCCCAGGGCTTCCTGGTTTTAAAAGTCCTAGGCCTAAGCCTAACAGTAACCCTAGGAAGGTAAATCAGCCGGGTATTAGGGTTCTTCCTAAGGGAAAAGCCGTGAAAGCAGCCATGTTGTGGCACTTCTGCACTCCCTTTGGGATGCCTTTGGCAGATGAAGTAAGCCTGGAACTCAGGGCTTCCTGGTAAAAAAAATTCAAGCCCTAGGCTGAACCCTAACCCTAAACCTAGCAGATAAATCAGCCTAGGTATAGGGATGGTGCCAAGGAAAAAGCTGTGAAAGCTGCCATGTTGTTGCACTTTTGTACTCCCCTTGGGATGCCTTGAACAGCTGCAGTGTGCCTGGAGCTAAGGGCTTCCTAGTTTTAAAAATCCTAGCCCTAGGCCTAAGCCTAACAGTAACCCTGGGAAGGGAAATCAGCCTGGTGTTAGGCGTCTTGCCAAGGAAAAAGCCGTGAAAGCAGCCATGTTGTGGCACTTTTGCACTCCCTTTTGGATGCCTTTCACAGCTCCAGTGTGCCTGGAACTCAGGGCTTCCTGATTTTAAAAATCCTAGCCCTAGGCCGAACCCCAACCCTAAGACGAGAAAGGCAAATCAGCCAGGAATTAGGCATGTCCCCAAGGAAAAAGCTGTGGAGGCAGGCATGTTGTGGTACTTTTGCGCTCTTCTTGGCTAGTCCTTCGCAGCTGCTGTGTTCTTGGAACTCAGGGCTTTCTGGTTAATAGACCCTTACCCTAGGCGTAACTCAAACCTTAACCCTAGGAAGGAAAATCAGCCTATGGTTCGGGATGGTCTCATGGAAATATCAGTGGTGGCAGCCAAGTTGCGTCACTTTTGCTCTCCCCTTGGGATGCCTTTTGCAGCTGCAGTGTACCTGGAGCCCAGGGCTTCCTGGTTTTAAAAGTCCTAGGCCTAAGCCTAACAGTAACCCTAGGAAGGTAAATCAGCCGGGTATTAGGGTTCTTCCTAAGGGAAAAGCCGTGAAAGCAGCCATGTTGTGGCACTTCTGCACTCCCTTTGGGATGCCTTTGGCAGATGAAGTAAGCCTGGAACTCAGGGCTTCCTGGTAAAAAAAATTCAAGCCCTAGGCTGAACCCTAACCCTAACCCTAGCAGATAAATCAGCCTAGGTATAGGGATGGTGCCAAGGAAAAAGCTGTGAAAGCTGCCATGTTGTTGCACTTTTGTACTCCCCTTGGGATGCCTTGAACAGCTGCAGTGTGCCTGGAGCTAAGGGCTTCCTAGTTTTAAAAATCCTAGCCCTAGGCCTAAGCCTAACAGTAACCCTGGGAAGGGAAATCAGCCTGGTGTTAGGCGTCTTGCCAAGGAAAAAGCCGTGAAAGCAGCCATGTTGTGGCACTTT
The DNA here is from genome assembly GCF_027887145.1 of Ammospiza caudacuta. Taxonomy (NCBI): domain Eukaryota; kingdom Metazoa; phylum Chordata; class Aves; order Passeriformes; family Passerellidae; genus Ammospiza; species Ammospiza caudacuta. The sequence goes on along the minus strand of NW_026683127.1, from coordinate 477,778 downwards.
TGCACTCCCTTTTGGATGCCTTTCACAGCTCCAGTGTGCCTGGAACTCAGGGCTTCCTGATTTTAAAAATCCTAGCCCTAGGCCGAACCCCAACCCTAAGACGAGAAAGGCAAATCAGCCAGGAATTAGGCATGTCCCCAAGGAAAAAGCTGTGGAGGCAGGCATGTTGTGGTACTTTTGCGCTCTTCTTGGCTAGTCCTTCGCAGCTGCTGTGTTCTTGGAACTCAGGGCTTTCTGGTTAATAGACCCTTACCCTAGGCGTAACTCAAACCTTAACCCTAGGAAGGAAAATCAGCCTATGGTTCGGGATGGTCTCATGGAAATATCAGTGGTGGCAGCCAAGTTGCGTCACTTTTGCTCTCCCCTTGGGATGCCTTTTGCAGCTGCAGTGTACCTGGAGCCCAGGGCTTCCTGGTTTTAAAAGTCCTAGGCCTAAGCCTAACAGTAACCCTAGGAAGGTAAATCAGCCGGGTATTAGGGTTCTTCCTAAGGGAAAAGCCGTGAAAGCAGCCATGTTGTGGCACTTCTGCACTCCCTTTGGGATGCCTTTGGCAGATGAAGTAAGCCTGGAACTCAGGGCTTCCTGGTAAAAAAAATTCAAGCCCTAGGCTGAACCCTAACCCTAACCCTAGCAGATAAATCAGCCTAGGTATAGGGATGGTGCCAAGGAAAAAGCTGTGAAAGCTGCCATGTTGTTGCACTTTTGTACTCCCCTTGGGATGCCTTGAACAGCTGCAGTGTGCCTGGAGCTAAGGGCTTCCTAGTTTTAAAAATCCTAGCCCTAGGCCTAAGCCTAACAGTAACCCTGGGAAGGGAAATCAGCCTGGTGTTAGGCGTCTTGCCAAGGAAAAAGCCGTGAAAGCAGCCATGTTGTGGCACTTTTGCACTCCCTTTTGGATGCCTTTCACAGCTGCAGTGTGCCTGGAACTCAGGGCTTCCTGCTTTTAAAAATCCTAGCCCTAGGCCGAACCCCAACCCTAAGACGAGAAAGGCAAATCAGCCAGGAATTAGGCATGCCCCCAAGGAAAAAGCTGTGGAGGCAGGCATGTTGTGGTACTTTTGCGCTCTTCTTGGCTAGTCCTTCGCAGCTGCTGTGTTCTTGGAACTCAGGGCTTTCTGGTTAATAGACCCTTACCCTAGGCGTAACTCAAACCTTAACCCTAGGAAGGAAAATCAGCCTATGGTTCGGGATGGTCTCATGGAAATATCAGTGGTGGCAGCCAAGTTGCGTCACTTTTGCGCTCCCCTTGGGATGCCTTTCGCAGCTGCAGTGTGCCTGGAGCCCAGGGCTTCCTGGTTTTAAAAGTCCTAGGCCTAAGCCTAACAGTAACCCTAGGAAGGTAAATCAGCCGGGTATTAGGGTTCTTCCTAGGGGAAAAGCCGTGAAAGCAGCCATGTTGTGGCACTTCTGCACTCCCTTTGGGATGCCTTTGGCAGATGAAGTAAGCCTGGAACTCAGGGCTTCCTGGTAAAAAAAATTCAAGCCCTAGGCTGAACCCTAACCCTAACCCTAGCAGATAAATCAGCCTAGGTATAGGGATGGTGCCAAGGAAAAAGCTGTGAAAGCTGCCATGTTGTTGCACTTTTGTACTCCCCTTGGGATGCCTTGAACAGCTGCAGTGTGCCTGGAGCCCAGGGCTTCCTAGTTTTAAAAATCCTAGCCCTAGGCCTAAGCCTAACAGTAACCCTGGGAAAGTAAATCAGCCTGATGTTAGGTTTCTTGCCAAGGAAAAAGCCGTGAAAGCAGCCATGTTGTGGCACTTTTGCACTCCCTTTTGGATGCCTTTCACAGCTGCAGTGTGCCTGGAACTCAGGGCTTCCTGCTTTTAAAAATCCTAGCCCTAGGCCGAACCCCAACCCTAAGACGAGAAAGGCAAATCAGCCAGGAATTAGGCATGTCCCCAAGGAAAAAGCTGTGGAGGCAGGCATGTTGTGGTACTTTTGCGCTCTTCTTGGCTAGTCCTTCGCAGCTGCTGTGTTCTTGGAACTCAGGGCTTTCTGGTTAATAGAACCCTTACCCTAGGCGTAACTCAAACCTTAACCCTAGGAAGGAAAATCAGCCTATGGTTCGGGATGGTCTCATGGAAATATCAGTGGTGGCAGCCAAGTTGCGTCACTTTTGCTCTCCCCTTGGGATGCCTTTCGCAGCTGCAGTGTGCCTGGAGCCCAGGGCTTCCTGGTTTTAAAAGTCCTAGGCCTAAGTCTAACAGTAACCCTAGGAAGGTAAATCAGCCGGGTATTAGGGTTCTTCCTAAGGGAAAAGCCGTGAAAGCAGCCATGTTGTGGCACTTTTGCACTCCCTTTTGGATGCTTTTCACAGCTCCAGTGTGCCTGGAACTCAGGGCTTCCTGCTTTTAAAAATCCTAGCCCTAGGCCGAACCCCAACCCTAAGACGAGAAAGGCAAATCAGCCAGGAATTAGGCATGTCCCCAAGGAAAAAGCTGTGGAGGCAGGCATGTTGTGGTACTTTTGCGTTCTTCTTGGCTAGTCCTTCGCAGCTGCTGTGTTCTTGGAACTCAGGGCTTTCTGGTTAATAGACCCTTACCCTAGGCGTAACTCAAACCTTAACCCTAGGAAGGAAAATCAGCCTATGGTTCGGGATGGTCTCATGGAAATATCAGTGGTGGCAGCCAAGTTGCGTCACTTTTGCGCTCCCCTTGGGATGCCTTTCGCAGCTGCAGTGTGCCTGGAGCCCAGGGCTTCCTGGTTTTAAAAGTCCTAGGCCTAAGCCTAACAGTAACCCTAGGAAGGTAAATCAGCCGGGTATTAGGGTTCTTCCTAGGGGAAAAGCCGTGAAAGCAGCCATGTTGTGGCACTTCTGCACTCCCTTTGGGATGCCTTTGGCAGATGAAGTAAGCCTGGAACTCAGGGCTTCCTGGTAAAAAAAATTCAAGCCCTAGGCTGAACCCTAACCCTAACCCTAGCAGATAAATCAGCCTAGGTATAGGGATGGTGCCAAGGAAAAAGCTGTGAAAGCTGCCATGTTGTTGCACTTTTGTACTCCCCTTGGGATGCCTTGAACAGCTGCAGTGTGCCTGGAGCCCAGGGCTTCCTAGTTTTAAAAATCCTAGCCCTAGGCCTAAGCCTAACAGTAACCCTGGGAAGGGAAATCAGCCTGGTGTTAGGCGTCTTGCCAAGGAAAAAGCCGTGAAAGCAGCCATGTTGTGGCACTTTTGCACTCCCTTTTGGATGCCTTTCACAGCTCCAGTGTGCCTGGAACTCAGGGCTTCCTGATTTTAAAAATCCTAGCCCTAGGCCGAACCCCAACCCTAAGACGAGAAAGGCAAATCAGCCAGGAATTAGGCATGTCCCCAAGGAAAAAGCTGTGGAGGCAGGCATGTTGTGGTACTTTTGCGCTCTTCTTGGGTAGTCCTTCGCAGCTGCTGTGTTCTTGGAACTCAGGGCTTTCTGGTTAATAGACCCTTTCCCTAGGCGTAACTCAAACCTTAACCCTAGGAAGGAAAATCAGCCTATGGTTCGGGATGGTCTCATGGAAATATCAGTGGTGGCAGCCAAGTTGCGTCACTTTTGCGCTCCCCTTGGGATGCCTTTCGCAGCTGCAGTGTGCCTGGAGCCCAGGGCTTCCTGGTTTTAAAAGTCCTAGGCCTAAGCCTAACAGTAACCCTAGGAAGGTAAATCAGCCGGGTATTAGGGTTCTTCCTAGGGGAAAAGCCGTGAAAGCAGCCATGTTGTGGCACTTCTGCACTCCCTTTGGGATGCCTTTGGCAGATGAAGTAAGCCTGGAACTCAGGGCTTCCTGGTAAAAAAAATTCAAGCCCTAGGCTGAACCCTAACCCTAACCCTAGCAGATAAATCAGCCTAGGTATAGGGATGGTGCCAAGGAAAAAGCTGTGAAAGCTGCCATGTTGTTGCACTTTTGTACTCCCCTTGGGATGCCTTGAACAGCTGCAGTGTGCCTGGAGCCCAGGGCTTCCTAGTTTTAAAAATCCTAGCCCTAGGCCTAAGCCTAACAGTAACCCTGGGAAAGTAAATCAGCCTGATGTTAGGTTTCTTGCCAAGGAAAAAGCCGTGAAAGCAGCCATGTTGTGGCACTTTTGCACTCCCTTTTGGATGCCTTTCACAGCTGCAGTGTGCCTGGAACTCAGGGCTTCCTGCTTTTAAAAATCCTAGCCCTAGGCCGAACCCCAACCCTAAGACGAGAAAGGCAAATCAGCCAGGAATTAGGCATGTCCCCAAGGAAAAAGCTGTGGAGGCAGGCATGTTGTGGTACTTTTGCGCTCTTCTTGGCTAGTCCTTCGCAGCTGCTGTGTTCTTGGAACTCAGGGCTTTCTGGTTAATAGAACCCTTACCCTAGGCGTAACTCAAACCTTAACCCTAGGAAGGAAAATCAGCCTATGGTTCGGGATGGTCTCATGGAAATATCAGTGGTGGCAGCCAAGTTGCGTCACTTTTGCTCTCCCCTTGGGATGCCTTTCGCAGCTGCAGTGTGCCTGGAGCCCAGGGCTTCCTGGTTTTAAAAGTCCTAGGCCTAAGCCTAACAGTAACCCTAGGAAGGTAAATCAGCCGGGTATTAGGGTTCTTCCTAAGGGAAAAGCCGTGAAAGCAGCCATGTTGTGGCACTTTTGCACTCCCTTTGGGATGCCTTTGGCAGATGAAGTAAGCCTGGAACTCAGGGCTTCCTGGTAAAAAAAATTCAAGCCCTAGGCTTAACCCTAACCCTAACCCTAGCAGATAAATCAGCCTAGGTATAGGGATGGTGCCAAGGAAAAAGCTGTGAAAGCTGCCATGTTGTTGCACTTTTGTACTCCCCTTGGGATGCCTTGAACAGCTGCAGTGTGCCTGGAGCTAAGGGCTTCCTAGTTTTAAAAATCCTAGCCCTAGGCCTAAGCCTAACAGTAACCCTGGGAAGGGAAATCAGCCTGGTGTTAGGCGTCTTGCCAAGGAAAAAGCCGTGAAAGCAGCCATGTTGTGGCACTTTTGCACTCCCTTTTGGATGCCTTTCACAGCTCCAGTGTGCCTGGAACTCAGGGCTTCCTGATTTTAAAAATCCTAGCCCTAGGCCGAACCCCAACCCTAAGACGAGAAAGGCAAATCAGCCAGGAATTAGGCATGTCCCCAAGGAAAAAGCTGTGGAGGCAGGCATGTTGTGGTACTTTTGCGCTCTTCTTGGCTAGTCCTTCGCAGCTGCTGTGTTCTTGGAACTCAGGGCTTTCTGGTTAATAGACCCTTACCCTAGGCGTAACTCAAACCTTAACCCTAGGAAGGAAAATCAGCCTATGGTTCGGGATGGTCTCATGGAAATATCAGTGGTGGCAGCCAAGTTGCGTCACTTTTGCGCTCCCCTTGGGATGCCTTTTGCAGCTGCAGTGTGCCTGGAGCCCAGGGCTTCCTGGTTTTAAAAGTCCTAGGCCTAAGCCTAACAGTAACCCTAGGAAGGTAAATCAGCCGGGTATTAGGGTTCTTCCTAAGGGAAAAGCCGTGAAAGCAGCCATGTTGTGGCACTTCTGCACTCCCTTTGGGATGCCTTTGGCAGATGAAGTAAGCCTGGAACTCAGGGCTTCCTGGTAAAAAAAATTCAAGCCCTAGGCTGAACCCTAACCCTAACCCTAGGCAGATAAATCAGCCTAGGTATAGGGATGGTGCCAAGGAAAAAGCTGTGAAAGCTGCCATGTTGTTGCACTTTTGTACTCCCCTTGGGATGCCTTGAACAGCTGCAGTGTGCCTGGAGCTAAGGGCTTCCTAGTTTTAAAAATCCTAGCCCTAGGCCTAAGCCTAACAGTAACCCTGGGAAGGGAAATCAGCCTGGTGTTAGGCGTCTTGCCAAGGAAAAAGCCGTGAAAGCAGCCATGTTGTGGCACTTTTGCACTCCCTTTTGGATGCCTTTCACAGCTCCAGTGTGCCTGGAACTCAGGGCTTCCTGATTTTAAAAATCCTAGCCCTAGGCCGAACCCCAACCCTAAGACGAGAAAGGCAAATCAGCCAGGAATTAGGCATGTCCCCAAGGAAAAAGCTGTGGAGGCAGGCATGTTGTGGTACTTTTGCGCTCTTCTTGGCTAGTCCTTCGCAGCTGCTGTGTTCTTGGAACTCAGGGCTTTCTGGTTAATAGACCCTTACCCTAGGCGTAACTCAAACCTTAACCCTAGGAAGGAAAATCAGCCTATGGTTCGGGATGGTCTCATGGAAATATCAGTGGTGGCAGCCAAGTTGCGTCACTTTTGCGCTCCCCTTGGGATGCCTTTTGCAGCTGCAGTGTACCTGGAGCCCAGGGCTTCCTGGTTTTAAAAGTCCTAGGCCTAAGCCTAACAGTAACCCTAGGAAGGTAAATCAGCCGGGTATTAGAGTTCTACCTAAGGGAAAAGCCGTGAAAGCAGCCATGTTGTGGCACTTCTGCACTCCCTTTGGAATGCCTTTGGCAGATGAAGTAAGCCTGGAACTCAGGGCTTCCTGGTAAAAAAAATTCAAGCCCTAGGCTGAACCCTAACCCTAACCCTAGCAGATAAATCAGCCTAGGTATAGGGATGGTGCCAAGGAAAAAGCTGTGAAAGCTGCCATGTTGTTGCACTTTTGTACTCCCCTTGGGATGCCTTGAACAGCTGCAGTGTGCCTGGAGCTAAGGGCTTCCTAGTTTTAAAAATCCTAGCCCTAGGCCTAAGCCTAACAGTAACCCTGGGAAGGGAAATCAGCCTGGTGTTAGGCGTCTTGCCAAGGAAAAAGCCGTGAAAGCAGCCATGTTGTGGCACTTTTGCACTCCCTTTTGGATGCCTTTCACAGCTCCAGTGTGCCTGGAACTCAGGGCTTCCTGCTTTTAAAAATCCTAGCCCTAGGCCGAACCCCAACCCTAAGACGAGAAAGGCAAATCAGCCAGGAATTAGGCATGCCCCCAAGGAAAAAGCTGTGGAGGCAGGCATGTTGTGGTACTTTTGCGCTCTTCTTGGCTAGTCCTTCGCAGCTGCTGTGTTCTTGGAACTCAGGGCTTTCTGGTTAATAGACCCTTTCCCTAGGCGTAACTCAAACCTTAACCCTAGGAAGGAAAATCAGCCTATGGTTCGGGATGGTCTCATGGAAATATCAGTGGTGGCAGCCAAGTTGCGTCACTTTTGCGCTCCCCTTGGGATGCCTTTCGCAGCTGCAGTGTGCCTGGAGCCCAGGGCTTCCTGGTTTTAAAAGTCCTAGGCCTAAGCCTAACAGTAACCCTAGGAAGGTAAATCAGCCGGGTATTAGGGTTCTTCCTAAGGGAAAAGCCGTGAAAGCAGCCATGTTGTGGCACTTCTGCACTCCCTTTGGGATGCCTTTGGCAGATGAAGTAAGCCTGGAACTCAGGGCTTCCTGGTAAAAAAAATTCAAGCCCTAGGCTGAACCCTAACCCTAACCCTAGCAGATAAATCAGCCTAGGTATAGGGATGGTGCCAAGGAAAAAGCTGTGAAAGCTGCCATGTTGTTGCACTTTTGTACTCCCCTTGGGATGCCTTGAACAGCTGCAGTGTGCCTGGAGCCCAGGGCTTCCTAGTTTTAAAAATCCTAGCCCTAGGCCTAAGCCTAACAGTAACCCTGGGAAAGTAAATCAGCCTGATGTTAGGTTTCTTGCCAAGGAAAAAGCCGTGAAAGCAGCCATGTTGTGGCACTTTTGCACTCCCTTTTGGATGCCTTTCACAGCTCCAGTGTGCCTGGAACTCAGGGCTTCCTGCTTTTAAAAATCCTAGCCCTAGGCCGAACCCCAACCCTAAGACGAGAAAGGCAAATCAGCCAGGAATTAGGCATGTCCCCAAGGAAAAAGCTGTGGAGGCAGGCATGTTGTGGTACTTTTGCGCTCTTCTTGGCTAGTCCTTCGCAGCTGCTGTGTTCTTGGAACTCAGGGCTTTCTGGTTAATAGAACCCTTACCCTAGGCGTAACTCAAACCTTAACCCTAGGAAGGAAAATCAGCCTATGGTTCGGGATGGTCTCATGGAAATATCAGTGGTGGCAGCCAAGTTGCGTCACTTTTGCTCTCCCCTTGGGATGCCTTGAACAGCTGCAGTGTGCCTGGAGCCCAGGGCTTCCTGGTTTTAAAAGTCCTAGGCCTAAGTCTAACAGTAACCCTAGGAAGGTAAATCAGCCGGGTATTAGGGTTCTTCCTAAGGGAAAAGCCGTGAAAGCAGCCATGTTGTGGCACTTTTGCACTCCCTTTTGGATGCCTTTCACAGCTCCAGTGTGCCTGGAACTCAGGGCTTCCTGCTTTTAAAAATCCTAGCCCTAGGCCGAACCCCAACCCTAAGACGAGAAAGGCAAATCAGCCAGGAATTAGGCATGTCCCCAAGGAAAAAGCTGTGGAGGCAGGCATGTTGTGGTACTTTTGCGTTCTTCTTGGCTAGTCCTTCGCAGCTGCTGTGTTCTTGGAACTCAGGGCTTTCTGGTTAATAGACCCTTACCCTAGGCGTAACTCAAACCTTAACCCTAGGAAGGAAAATCAGCCTATGGTTCGGGATGGTCTCATGGAAATATCAGTGGTGGCAGCCAAGTTGCGTCACTTTTGCGCTCCCCTTGGGATGCCTTTCGCAGCTGCAGTGTGCCTGGAGCCCAGGGCTTCCTGGTTTTAAAAGTCCTAGGCCTAAGCCTAACAGTAACCCTAGGAAGGTAAATCAGCCGGGTATTAGGGTTCTTCCTAAGGGAAAAGCCGTGAAAGCAGCCATGTTGTGGCACTTCTGCACTCCCTTTGGGATGCCTTTGGCAGATGAAGTAAGCCTGGAACTCAGGGCTTCCTGGTAAAAAAAATTCAAGCCCTAGGCTGAACCCTAACCCTAACCCTAGGCAGATAAATCAGCCTAGGTATAGGGATGGTGCCAAGGAAAAAGCTGTGAAAGCTGCCATGTTGTTGCACTTTTGTACTCCCCTTGGGATGCCTTGAACAGCTGCAGTGTGCCTGGAGCTAAGGGCTTCCTAGTTTTAAAAATCGTAGCCCTAGGCCTAAGCCTAACAGTAACCCTGGGAAGGGAAATCAGCCTGGTGTTAGGCGTCTTGCCAAGGAAAAAGCCGTGAAAGCAGCCATGTTGTGGCACTTTTGCACTCCCTTTTGGATGCCTTTCACAGCTCCAGTGTGCCTGGAACTCAGGGCTTCCTGCTTTTAAAAATCCTAGCCCTAGGCCGAACCCCAACCCTAAGACGAGAAAGGCAAATCAGCCAGGAATTAGGCATGTCCCCAAGGAAAAAGCTGTGGAGGCAGGCATGTTGTGGTACTTTTGCGCTCTTCTTGGCTAGTCCTTCGCAGCTGCTGTGTTCTTGGAACTCAGGGCTTTCTGGTTAATAGAGCCCTTACCCTAGGCGTAACTCAAACCTTAACCCTAGGAAGGAAAATCAGCCTATGGTTCGGGATGGTCTCATGGAAATATCAGTGGTGGCAGCCAAGTTGCGTCACTTTTGCGCTCCCCTTGGGATGCCTTTCGCAGCTGCAGTGTGCCTGGAGCTAAGGGCTTCCTGGTTTTAAAAGTCCTAGGCCTAAGCCTAACAGTAACCCTGGGAAGGGAAATCAGCCGGGTATTAGGGTTCTTCCTAAGGGAAAAGCCGTGAAAGCAGCCATGTTGTGGCACTTTTGCACTCCCTTTTGGATGCCTTTCACAGCTCCAGTGTGCCTGGAACTCAGGGCTTCCTGCTTTTAAAAATCCTAGCCCTAGGCCGAACCCCAACCCTAAGACGAGAAAGGCAAATCAGCCAGGAATTAGGCATGTCCCCAAGGAAAAAGCTGTGGAGGCAGGCATGTTGTGGTACTTTTGCGCTCTTCTTGGCTAGTCCTTCGCAGCTGCTGTGTTCTTGGAACTCAGGGCTTTCTGGTTAATAGACCCTTACCCTAGGCGTAACTCAAACCTTAACCCTAGGAAGGAAAATCAGCCTATGGTTCGGGATGGTCTCATGGAAATATCAGTGGTGGCAGCCAAGTTGCGTCACTTTTGCGCTCCCCTTGGGATGCCTTTCGCAGCTGCAGTGTGCCTGGAGCCCAGGGCTTCCTGGTTTTAAAAGTCCTAGGCCTAAGCCTAACAGTAACCCTAGGAAGGTAAATCAGCCGGGTATTAGGGTTCTTCCTAAGGGAAAAGCCGTGAAAGCAGCCATGTTGTGGCACTTCTGCACTCCCTTTGGGATGCCTTTGGCAGATGAAGTAAGCCTGGAACTCAGGGCTTCCTGGTTAAAAAAATCCAAGCCCTAGGCTGAACCCTAACCCTAACCCTAGGCAGATAAATCAGCCTAGGTATAGGGATGGTGCCAAGGAAAAAGCTGTGAAAGCTGCCATGTTGTTGCACTTTTGTACTCCCCTTGGGATGCCTTGAACAGCTGCAGTGTGCCTGGAGCTAAGGGCTTCCTAGTTTTAAAAATCCTAGCCCTAGGCCTAAGCCTAACAGTAACCCTGGGAAGGGAAATCAGCCTGGTGTTAGGCGTCTTGCCAAGGAAAAAGCCGTGAAAGCAGCCATGTTGTGGCACTTTTGCACTCCCTTTTGGATGCCTTTCACAGCTCCAGTGTGCCTGGAACTCAGGGCTTCCTGATTTTAAAAATCCTAGCCCTAGGCTGAACCTAACCCTAAGACGAGAAAGGCAAATCAGCCAGGAATTAGGCATGTCCCCAAGGAAAAAGCTGTGGAGGCAGGCATGTTGTGGTACTTTTGCGCTCTTCTTGGCTAGTCCTTCGCAGCTGCTGTGTTCTTGGAACTCAGGGCTTTCTGGTTAATAGAACCCTTACCCTAGGCGTAACTCAAACCTTAACCCTAGGAAGGAAAATCAGCCTATGATTCGGGATGGTCTCATGGAAATATCAGTGGTGGCAGCCAAGTTGCGTCACTTTTGCGCTCCCCTTGGGATGCCTTTCGCAGCTGCAGTGTGCCTGGAGCCCAGGGCTTCCTGGTTTTAAAAGTCCTAGGCCTAAGCCTAACAGTAACCCTAGGAAGGTAAATCAGCCGGGTATTAGGGTTCTTCCTAAGGGAAAAGCCGTGAAAGCAGCCATGTTGTGGCACTTCTGCACTCCCGTTGGGATGCCTTTGGCAGATGAAGTAAGCCTGGAACTCAGGGCTTCCTGGTTAAAGAAATCCAAGCCCTAGGCTGAAGCCTAACCCTAACCCTAGGCAGATAAATCAGCCTAGGTATAGGGATGGTGCCAAGGAAAAAGCTGTGAAAGCTGCCATGTTGTTGCACTTTTGTACTCCCCTTGGGATGCCTTGAACAGCTGCAGTGTGCCTGGAGCCCAGGGCTTCCTTGTTTCAAAAATCCTAGCCCTAGGCCTAAGCCTAACAATAACCTTGGGAAAGTTAATCAGCCTGATGTTAGGTTTCTTGCCAAGGAAAAAGCCGTGAAAGCAGCCATGTTGTGGCACTTTTGCACTCCCTTTTGGATGCCTTTCACAGCTCCAGTGTGCCTGGAACTCAGGGCTTCCTGCTTTTAAAAATCCTAGCCCTAGGCCGAACCCCAACCCTAAGACGAGAAAGGCAAATCAGCCAGGAATTAGGCATGTCCCCAAGGAAAAAGCTGTGGAGGCAGGCATGTTGTGGTACTTTTGCGCTCTTCTTGGCTAGTCCTTCGCAGCTGCTGTGTTCTTGGAACTCAGGGCTTTCTGGTTAATAGACCCTTACCCTAGGCGTAACTCAAACCTTAACCCTAGGAAGGAAAATCAGCCTATGGTTCGGGATGGTCTCATGGAAATATCAGTGGTGGCAGCCAAGTTGCGTCACTTTTGCGCTCCCCTTGGGATGCCTTTTGCAGCTGCAGTGTGCCTGGAGCCCAGGGCTTCCTGGTTTTAAAAGTCCTAGGCCTAAGCCTAACAGTAACCCTAGGAAGGTAAATCAGCCGGGTATTAGGGTTCTTCCTAAGGGAAAAGCCGTGAAAGCAGCCATGTTGTGGCACTTCTGCAATCCCTTTGGGATGCCTTTGGCAGATGAAGTAATCCTGGAACTCAGGGCTTCCTGGTTAAAAAAATTCAAGCCCTAGGCTGAACCCTAACCGTAACCCTAGGCAGATAAATCAGCCTAGGTATAGGGATGGTGCCAAGGAAAAAGCTGTGAAAGCTGCCATGTTGTTGCACTTTTGTACTCCCCTTGGGATGCCTTGAACAGCTGCAGTGTGCCTGGAGCTAAGGGCTTCCTGGTTTCAAAAATCCTAGCCCTAGGCCTAAGCCTACAGTAACCCTGGGAAAGTAAATCAGCCTGATGTTAGGCTTCTTGCCAAGGAAAAAGCCGTGAAAGCAGCCATGTTGTGGCACTTTTGCACTCCCTTTTGGATGCCTTTCACAGCTCCAGTGTGCCTGGAACTCAGGGCTTCCTGCTTTTAAAAATCCTAGCCCTAGGCCGAACCCCAACCCTAAGACGAGAAAGGCAAATCAGCCAGGAATTAGGCATGTCCCCAAGGAAAAAGCTGTGGAGGCAGGCATGTTGTGGTACTTTTGCGCTCTTCTTGGCTAGTCCTTCGCAGCTGCTGTGTTCTTGGAACTCAGGGCTTTCTGGTTAATAGAGCCCTTACCCTAGGCGTAACTCAAACCTTAACCCTAGGAAGGAAAATCAACCTATGGTTCGGGATGGTCTCATGGAAATATCAGTGGTGGCAGCCAAGTTGCGTCACTTTTGCGCTCCCCTTGGGATGCCTTTTGCAGCTGCAGTGTGCCTGGAGCCCAGGGCTTCCTGGTTTTAAAAGTCCTAGGCCTAAGCCTAACAGTAACCCTAGGAAGGTAAATCAGCCGGGTATTAGGGTTCTTCCTAAGGGAAAAGCCGTGAAAGCAGCCATGTTGTGGCACTTCTGCACTCCCTTTGGGATGCCTTTGGCAGATGAAGTAAGCCTGGAACTCAGGGCTTCCTGGTTAAAGAAATCCAAGCCCTAGGCTGAACCCTAACCCTAACCCTAGGCAGATAAATCAGCCTAGGTATAGGGATGGTGCCAAGGAAAAAGCTGTGAAAGCTGCCATGTTGTTGCACTTTTGTACTCCCCTTGGGATGCCTTGAACAGCTGCAGTGTGCCTGGAGCTAAGGGCTTCCTAGTTTCAAAAATCCTAGCCCTAGGCCTAAGCCTAACAGTAACCCTGGGAAAGTAAATCAGCCTGATGTTAGGCTTCTTGCCAAGGAAAAAGCCGTGAAAGCAGCCATGTTGTGGCACTTCTGCACTCCCTTTGGGATGCCTTTGGCAGATGAAGTAAGCCTGGAACTCAGGGCTTCCTGGTTAAAGAAATCCAAGCCCTAGGCTGAACCCTAACCCTAACCCTAGGCAGATAAATCAGCCTAGGTATAGGGATGGTGCCAGGGATAAACCTGTGAAAGCTGCCATGTTGTTGCACTTTTGTACTCCCCTTGGGATGCCTTGAACAGCTGCAGTGTGCCTGGAGCTAAGGGCTTCCTAGTTTCAAAAATCCTAGCCCTAGGCCTAAGCCTAACAGTAACCCTGGGAAAGTAAATCAGCCTGATGTTAGGCTTCTTGCCAAGGAAAAAGCCGTGAAAGCAGCCATGTTGTGGCACTTTTGCACTCCCTTTTGGATGCCTTTCACAGCTGCAGTGTGCCTGGAACTCAGGGCTTCCTGCTTTTAAAAATCCTAGCCCTAGGCCGAACCCCAACCCTAAGACGAGAAAGGCAAATCAGCCAGGAATTAGGCATGTCCCCAAGGAAAAAGCTGTGGAGGCAGGCATGTTGTGGTACTTTTGCGCTCTTCTTGGCTAGTCCTTCGCAGCTGCTGTGTTCTTGGAACTCAGGGCTTTCTGGTTAATAGAACCCTTACCCTAGGCGTAACTCAAACCTTAACCCTAGGAAGGAAAATCAGCCTATGGTTCGGGATGGTCTCATGGAAATATCAGTGGTGGCAGCCAAGTTGCGTCACTTTTGCGCTCCCCTTGGGATGCCTTTTGCAGCTGCAGTGTGCCTGGAGCCCAGGGCTTCCTGGTTTTAAAAGTCCTAGGCCTAAGCCTAACAGTAACCCTAGGAAGGTAAATCAGCCGGGTATTAGGGTTCTTCCTAAGGGAAAAGCCGTGAAAGCAGCCATGTTGTGGCACTTCTGCACTCCCTTTGGGATGCCTTTGGCAGATGAAGTAAGCCTGGAACTCAGGGCTTCCTGGTTAAAGAAATCCAAGCCCTAGGCTGAACCCTAACCCTAACCCTAGGCAGATAAATCAGCCTAGGTATAGGGATGGTGCCAAGGAAAAAGCTGTGAAAGCTGCCATGTTGTTGCACTTTTGTACTCCCCTTGGGATGCCTTGAACAGCTGCAGTGTGCCTGGAGCTAAGGGCTTCCTAGTTTCAAAAATCCTAGCCCTAGGCCTAAGCCTAACAGTAACCCTGGGAAAGTAAATCAGCCTGATGTTAGGCTTCTTGCCAAGGAAAAAGCCGTGAAAGCAGCCATGTTGTGGCACTTCTGCACTCCCTTTGGGATGCCTTTGGCAGATGAAGTAAGCCTGGAACTCAGGGCTTCCTGGTTAAAGACATCCAGGCCCTAGGCTGAACCCTAACCCTAACCCTAGGCAGATAAATCAGCCTAGGTATAGGGATGGTGCCAAGGAAAAAGCTGTGAAAGCTGCCATGTTGTTGCACTTTTGTACTCCCCTTGGGATGCCTTGAACAGCTGCAGTGTGCCTGGAGCTAAGGGCTTCCTAGTTTCAAAAATCCTAGCCCTAGGCCTAAGCCTAACAGTAACCCTGGGAAAGTAAATCAGCCTGATGTTAGGCTTCTTGCCAAGGAAAAAGCCGTGAAAGCAGCCATGTTGTGGCACTTTTGCACTCCCTTTTGGATGCCTTTCACAGCTCCAGTGTGCCTGGAACTCAGGGCTTCCTGCTTTTAAAAATCCTAGCCCTAGGCCGAACCCCAACCCTAAGACGAGAAAGGCAAATCAGCCAGGAATTAGGCATGTCCCCAAGGAAAAAGCTGTGGAGGCAGGCATGTTGTGGTACTTTTGCGCTCTTCTTGGCTAGTCCTTCGCAGCTGCTGTGTTCTTGGAACTCAGGGCTTTCTGGTTAATAGAGCCCTTACCCTAGGCGTAACTCAAACCTTTACCCTAGGAAGGAAAATCAACCTATGGTTCGGGATGGTCTCATGGAAATATCAGTGGTGGCAGCCAAGTTGCGTCACTTTTGCGCTCCCCTTGGGATGCCTTGAACAGCTGCAGTGTGCCTGGAGCCCAGGGCTTCCTGGTTTTAAAAGTCCTAGGCCTAAGCCTAACAGTAACCCTAGGAAGGTAAATCAGCCGGGTATTAGGGTTCTTCCTAAGGGAAAAGCCGTGAAAGCAGCCATGTTGTGGCACTTCTGCACTCCCGTTGGGATGCCTTTGGCAGATGAAGTAAGCCTGGAACTCAGGGCTTCCTGGTTAAAGAAATCCAAGCCCTAGGCTGAACCCTAACCCTAACCCTAGGCAGATAAATCAGCCTAGGTATAGGGATGGTGCCAAGGAAAAAGCTGTGAAAGCTGCCATGTTGTTGCACTTTTGTACTCCCCTTGGGATGCCTTGAACAGCTGCAGTGTGCCTGGAGCTAAGGGCTTCCTAGTTTCAAAAATCCTAGCCCTAGGCCTAAGCCTAACAGTAACCCTGGGAAAGTAAATCAGCCTGATGTTAGGCTTCTTGCCAAGGAAAAAGCCGTGAAAGCAGCCATGTTGTGGCACTTCTGCACTCCCTTTGGGATGCCTTTGGCAGATGAAGTAAGCCTGGAACTCAGGGCTTCCTGGTTAAAGAAATCCAAGCCCTAGGCTGAACCCTAACCCTAACCCTAGGCAGATAAATCAGCCTAGGTATAGGGATGGTGCCAAGGAAAAAGCTGTGAAAGCTGCCATGTTGTTGCACTTTAGTACTCCCCTTGGCATGCCTTGAACAGCTACAGTGTGCCTGGAGCTAAGGGCTTCCTAGTTTCAAAAATCCTAGCCCTAGGCCTAAGCCTAACAGTAACCCTGGGAAAGTAAATCAGCCTGATGTTAGGCTTCTTGCCAAGGAAAAAGCCGTGAAAGCAGCCATGTTGTGGCACTTTTGCACTCCCTTTTGGATGCCTTTCACAGCTCCAGTGTGCCTGGAACTCAGGGCTTCCTGCTTTTAAAAATCCTAGACCTAGGCCGAACCCCAACCCTAAGACGAGAAAGGCAAATCAGCCAGGAATTAGGCATGTCCCCAAGGAAAATGCTGTGGAGGCAGGCATGTTGTGGTACTTTTGCGCTCTTCTTGGCTAGTCCTTCGCAGCTGCTGTGTTCTTGGAACTCAGGGCTTTCTGGTTAATAGAACCCTTACCCTAGGCGTAACTCAAACCTTAACCCTAGGAAGGAAAATCAGCCTATGGTTCGGGATGGTCTCATGGAAATATCAGTGGTGGCAGCCAAGTTGCGTCACTTTTGCGCTCCCCTTGGGATGCCTTTCGCAGCTGCAGTGTGCCTGGAGCCCAGGGCTTCCTGGTTTTAAAAGTCCTAGGCCTAAGCCTAACAGTAACCCTAGGAAGGTAAATCAGCCGGGTATTAGGGTTCTTCCTAAGGGAAAAGCCGTGAAAGCAGCCATGTTGTGGCACTTCTGCACTCCCTTTGGGATGCCTTTGGCAGATGAAGTAAGCCTGGAACTCAGGGCTTCCTGGTTAAAAAAATTCAAGCCCTAGGCTGAACCCTAACCCTAACCCTAGGCAGATAAATCAGCCTAGGTATAGGGATGGTGCCAAGGAAAAAGCTGTGAAAGCTGCCATGTTGTTGCACTTTTGTACTCCCCTTGGGATGCCTTGAACAGCTGCAGTGTGCCTGGAGCTAAGGGCTTCCTAGTTTCAAAAATCCTAGCCCTAGGCCTAAGCCTCACAGTAACCCTGGGAAAGTAAATCAGCCTGATGTTAGGCTTCTTGCCAAGGAAAAAGCCGTGAAAGCAGCCATGTTGTGGCACTTCTGCACTCCCTTTGGGATGCCTTTGGCAGATGAAGTAAGCCTGGAACTCAGGGCTTCCTGGTTAATGAAATCCAAGCCCTAGGCTGAACCCTAACCCTAACCCTAGGCAGATAAATCAGCCTAGGTATAGGGATGGTGCCAAGGAAAAAGCTGTGAAAGCTGCCATGTTGTTGCACTTTTGTACTCCCCTTGGGATGCCTTGAACAGCTGCAGTGTGCCTGGAGCTAAGGGCTTCCTAGTTTCAAAAATCCTAGCCCTAGGCCTAAGCCTAACAGTAACCCTGGGAAAGTAAATCAGCCTGATGTTAGGCTTCTTGCCAAGGAAAAAGCCGTGAGAGCAGCCATGTTGTGGCACTTTTGCACTCCCTTTTGGATGCCTTTCACAGCTGCAGTGTGCCTGGAACTCAGGGCTTCCTGCTTTTAAAAATCCTAGCCCTAGGCCGAACCCCAACCCTAAGACGAGAAAGGCAAATCAGCCAGGAATTAGGCATGTCCCCAAGGAAAAAGCTGTGGAGGCAGGCATGTTGTGGTACTTTTGCGCTCTTCTTGGCTAGTCCTTCGCAGCTGCTGTGTTCTTGGAACTCAGGGCTTTCTGGTTAATAGAACCCTTACCCTAGGCGTAACTCAAACCTTAACCCTAGGAAGGAAAATCAGCCTATGGTTCGGGATGGTCTCATGGAAATATCAGTGGTGGCAGCCAAGTTGCGTCACTTTTGCGCTCCCCTTGGGATGCCTTTTGCAGCTGCAGTGTGCCTGGAGCCCAGGGCTTCCTGGTTTTAAAAGTCCTGGGCCTAAGCCAAACAGTAACCCTAGGAAGGTAAATCAGCCGGGTATTAGGGTTCTTCCTAAGGGAAAAGCTGTGAAAGCAGCCATGTTGTGGCACTTCTGCACTCCCTTTGGGATGCCTTTGGCAGATGAAGTAAGCCTGGAACTCAGGGCTTCCTGGTTAAAGAAATCCAAGCCCTAGGCTGAACCCTAACCCTAACCCTAGGCAGATAAATCAGCCTAGGTATAGGGATGGTGCCAAGGAAAAAGCTGTGAAAGCTGCCATGTTGTTGTACTTTTGTACTCCCCTTGGGATGCCTTGAACAGCTGCAGTGTGCCTGGAGCTAAGGGCTTCCTAGTTTCAAAAATCCTAGCCCTAGGCCTAAGCCTAACAGTAACCCTGGGACAGTAAATCAGCCTGATGTTAGGCTTCTTGCCAAGGAAAAAGCCGTGAAAGCAGCCATGTTGTGGCACTTCTGCACTCCCTTTGGGATGCCTTTGGCAGATGAAGTAAGCCTGGAACTCAGGGCTTCCTGGTAAAAGAAATCCAAGCCCTAGGCTGAACCCTAACCCTAACCCTAGGCAGATCAATCAGCCTAGGTATAGGGATGGTGCCAAGGAAAAAGCTGTGAAAGCTGCCATGTTGTTGCACTTTTGTACTCCCCTTGGGATGCCTTGAACAGCTGCAGTGTGCCTGGAGCTAAGGGCTTCCTAGTTTCAAAAATCCTAGCCCTAGGCCTAAGCCTAACAGTAACCCTGGGAAAGTAAATCAGCCTGATGTTAGGCTTCTTGCCAAGGAAAAAGCCGTGAAAGCAGCCATGTTGTGGCACTTTTGCACTCCCTTTTGGATGCCTTTCACAGCTGCAGTGTGCCTGGAACTCAGGGCTTCCTGCTTTTAAAAATCCTAGCCCTAGGCCGAACCCCAACCCTAAGACGAGAAAGGCAAATCAGCCAGGAATTAGGCATGTCCCCAAGGAAAAAGCTGTGGAGGCAGGCATGTTGTGGTACTTTTGCGCTCTTCTTGGCTAGTCCTTCGCAGCTGCTGTGTTCTTGGAACTCAGGGCTTTCTGGTTAATAGAACCCTTACCCTAGGCGTAACTCAAACCTTAACCCTAGGAAGGAAAATCAGCCTATGGTTCGGGATGGTCTCATGGAAATATCAGTGGTGGCAGCCAAGTTGCGTCACTTTTGCGCTCCCCTTGGGATGCCTTTCGCAGCTGCAGTGTGCCTGGAGCCCAGGGCTTCCTGGTTTTAAAAGTCCTAGGCCTAAGCCTAACAGTAACCCTAGGAAGGTAAATCAGTCGGGTATTAGGGTTCTTCCTAAGGGAAAAGCCGTGAAAGCAGCCATGTTGTGGCACTTCTGCACTCCCTTTGGGATGCCTTTGGCAGATGAAGTAAGCCTGGAACTCAGGGCTTCCTGGTTAAAGAAATCCAAGCCCTAGGCTGAACCCTAACCCTAACCCTAGGCAGATAAATCAGCCTAGGTATAGGGATGGTGCCAAGGAAAAAGCTGTGAAAGCTGCCATGTTGTTGCACTTTTGTACTCCCCTTGGGATGCCTTGAACCGCTGCAGTGTGCCTGGAGCCCAGGGCTTCCTAGTTTCAAAAATCCTAGCCCTAGGCCTAAGCCTAACAGTAATCTTGGGAAAGTAAATCAGCCTGATGTTAGGTTTCTTGCCAAGGAAAAAGCCGTGAAAGCAGCCATGTTGTGGCACTTTTGCACTCCCTTTTGGATGCCTTTCACAGCTCCAGTGTGCCTGGAACTCAGGGCTTCCTGCTTTTAAAAATCCTAGCCCTAGGCCGAACCCCAACCCTAAGACGAGAAAGGCAAATCAGCCAGGAATTAGGCATGTCCCCAAGGAAAAAGCTGTGGAGGCAGGCATGTTGTGGTACTTTTGCGCTCTTCTTGGCTAGTCCTTCGCAGCTGCTGTGTTCTTGGAACTCAGGGCTTTCTGGTTAATAGACCCTTACCCTAGGCGTAACTCAAACCTTAACCCTAGGAAGGAAAATCAGCCTATGGTTCGGGATGGTCTCATGGAAATATCAGTGGTGGCAGCCAAGTTGCGTCACTTTTGCGCTCCCCTTGGGATGCCTTTTGCAGCTGCAGTGTGCCTGGAGCCCAGGGCTTCCTGGTTTTAAAAGTCCTAGGCCTAAGCCTAACAGTAACCCTAGGAAGGTAAATCAGCCGGGTATTAGGGTTCTTCCTAAGGGAAAAGCCGTGAAAGCAGCCATGTTGTGGCACTTCTGCAATCCCTTTGGGATGCCTTTGGCAGATGAAGTAATCCTGGAACTCAGGGCTTCCTGGTTAAAAAAATTCAAGCCCTAGGCTGAACCCTAACCGTAACCCTAGGCAGATAAATCAGCCTAGGTATAGGGATGGTGCCAAGGAAAAAGCTGTGAAAGCTGCCATGTTGTTGCACTTTTGTACTCCCCTTGGGATGCCTTGAACAGCTGCAGTGTGCCTGGAGCTAAGGGCTTCCTGGTTTCAAAAATCCTAGCCCTAGGCCTAAGCCTACAGTAACCCTGGGAAAGTAAATCAGCCTGATGTTAGGCTTCTTGCCAAGGAAAAAGCCGTGAAAGCAGCCATGTTGTGGCACTTTTGCACTCCCTTTTGGATGCCTTTCACAGCTCCAGTGTGCCTGGAACTCAGGGCTTCCTGCTTTTAAAAATCCTAGCCCTAGGCCGAACCCCAACCCTAAGACGAGAAAGGCAAATCAGCCAGGAATTAGGCATGTCCCCAAGGAAAAAGCTGTGGAGGCAGGCATGTTGTGGTACTTTTGCGCTCTTCTTGGCTAGTCCTTCGCAGCTGCTGTGTTCTTGGAACTCAGGGCTTTCTGGTTAATAGAGCCCTTACCCTAGGCGTAACTCAAACCTTAACCCTAGGAAGGAAAATCAACCTATGGTTCGGGATGGTCTCATGGAAATATCAGTGGTGGCAGCCAAGTTGCGTCACTTTTGCTCTCCCCTTGGGATGCCTTGAACAGCTGCAGTGTGCCTGGAGCCCAGGGCTTCCTGGTTTTAAAAGTCCTAGGCCTAAGCCTAACAGTAACCCTAGGAAGGTAAATCAGCCGGGTATTAGGGTTCTTCCTAAGGGAAAAGCCGTGAAAGCAGCCATGTTGTGGCACTTCTGCACTCCCTTTGGGATGCCTTTGGCAGATGAAGTAAGCCTGGAACTCAGGGCTTCCTGGTTAAAGAAATCCAAGCCCTAGGCTGAACCCTAACCCTAACCCTAGGCAGATAAATCAGCCTAGGTATAGGGATGGTGCCAAGGAAAAAGCTGTGAAAGCTGCCATGTTGTTGCACTTTTGTACTCCCCTTGGGATGCCTTGAACAGCTGCAGTGTGCCTGGAGCTAAGGGCTTCCTAGTTTCAAAAATCCTAGCCCTAGGCCTAAGCCTAACAGTAACCCTGGGAAAGTAAATCAGCCGGGTATTAGGGTTCTTGCCAAGGAAAAAGCCGTGAAAGCAGCCATGTTGTGGCACTTCTGCACTCCCTTTGGGATGCCTTTGGCAGATGAAGTAAGCCTGGAACTCAGGGCTTCCTGGTTAAAGAAATCCAAGCCCTAGGCTGAACCCTAACCCTAACCCTAGGCAGATAAATCAGCCTAGGTATAGGGATGGTGCCAGGGATAAACCTGTGAAAGCTGCCATGTTGTTGCACTTTTGTACTCCCCTTGGGATGCCTTGAACAGCTGCAGTGTGCCTGGAGCTAAGGGCTTCCTAGTTTCAAAAATCCTAGCCCTAGGCCTAAGCCTAACAGTAACCCTGGGAAAGTAAATCAGCCTGATGTTAGGCTTCTTGCCAAGGAAAAAGCCGTGAAAGCAGCCATGCTGTGGCACTTTTGCACTCCCTTTTGGATGCCTTTCACAGCTGCAGTGTGCCTGGAACTCAGGGCTTCCTGCTTTTAAAAATCCTAGCCCTAGGCCGAACCCCAACCCTAAGACGAGAAAGGCAAATCAGCCAGGAATTAGGCATGTCCCCAAGGAAAAAGCTGTGGAGGCAGGCATGTTGTGGTACTTTTGCGCTCTTCTTGGCTAGTCCTTCGCAGCTGCTGTGTTCTTGGAACTCAGGGCTTTCTGGTTAATAGAACCCTTACCCTAGGCGTAACTCAAACCTTAACCCTAGGAAGGAAAATCAGCCTATGGTTCGGGATGGTCTCATGGAAATATCAGTGGTGGCAGCCAAGTTGCGTCACTTTTGCGCTCCCCTTGGGATGCCTTTTGCAGCTGCAGTGTGCCTGGAGCCCAGGGCTTCCTAGTTTTAAAAGTCCTAGGCCTAAGCCTAACAGTAACCCTAGGAAGGTAAATCAGCCGGGTATTAGGGTTCTTCCTAAGGGAAAAGCCGTGAAAGCAGCCATGTTGTGGCACTTCTGCACTCCCTTTGGGATGCCTTTGGCAGATGAAGTAAGCCTGGAACTCAGGGCTTCCTGGTTAAAGAAATCCAAGCCCTAGGCTGAACCCTAACCCTAACCCTAGGCAGATAAATCAGCCTAGGTATAGGGATGGTGCCAAGGAAAAAGCTGTGAAAGCTGCCATGTTGTTGCACTTTTGTACTCCCCTTGGGATGCCTTGAACAGCTGCAGTGTGCCTGGAGCTAAGGGCTTCCTAGTTTCAAAAATCCTAGCCCTAGGCCTAAGCCTAACAGTAACCCTGGGAAAGTAAATCAGCCTGATGTTAGGCTTCTTGCCAAGGAAAAAGCCGTGAAAGCAGCCATGTTGTGGCACTTCTGCACTCCCTTTGGGATGCCTTTGGCAGATGAAGTAAGCCTGGAACTCAGGGCTTCCTGGTTAAAGACATCCAGGCCCTAGGCTGAACCCTAACCCTAACCCTAGGCAGATAAATCAGCCTAGGTATAGGGATGGTGCCAAGGAAAAAGCTGTGAAAGCTGCCATGTTGTTGCACTTTTGTACTCCCCTTGGGATGCCTTGAACAGCTGCAGTGTGCCTGGAGCTAAGGGCTTCCTAGTTTCAAAAATCCTAGCCCTAGGCCTAAGCCTAACAGTAACCCTGGGAAAGTAAATCAGCCTGATGTTAGGCTTCTTGCCAAGGAAAAAGCCGTGAAAGCAGCCATGTTGTGGCACTTTTGCACTCCCTTTTGGATGCCTTTCACAGCTCCAGTGTGCCTGGAACTCAGGGCTTCCTGCTTTTAAAAATCCTAGCCCTAGGCCGAACCCCAACCCTAAGACGAGAAAGGCAAATCAGCCAGGAATTAGGCATGTCCCCAAGGAAAAAGCTGTGGAGGCAGGCATGTTGTGGTACTTTTGCGCTCTTCTTGGCTAGTCCTTCGCAGCTGCTGTGTTCTTGGAACTCAGGGCTTTCTGGTTAATAGAGCCCTTACCCTAGGCGTAACTCAAACCTTTACCCTAGGAAGGAAAATCAACCTATGGTACGGGATGGTCTCATGGAAATATCAGTGGTGGCAGCCAAGTTGCGTCACTTTTGCGCTCCCCTTGGGATGCCTTTTGCAGCTGCAGTGTGCCTGGAGCCCAGGGCTTCCTGGTTTTAAAAGTCCTAGGCCTAAGCCTAACAGTAACCCTAGGAAGGTAAATCAGCCGGGTATTAGGGTTCTTCCTAAGGGAAAAGCCGTGAAAGCAGCCATGTTGTGGCACTTCTGCACTCCCGTTGGGATGCCTTTGGCAGATGAAGTAAGCCTGGAACTCAGGGCTTCCTGGTTAAAGAAATCCAAGCCCTAGGCTGAACCCTAACCCTAACCCTAGGCAGATAAATCAGCCTAGGTATAGGGATGGTGCCAAGGAAAAAGCTGTGAAAGCTGCCATGTTGTTGCACTTTTGTACTCCCCTTGGGATGCCTTGAACAGCTGCAGTGTGCCTGGAGCTAAGGGCTTCCTAGTTTCAAAAATCCTAGCCCTAGGCCTAAGCCTAACAGTAACCCTGGGAAAGTAAATCAGCCTGATGTTAGGCTTCTTGCCAAGGAAAAAGCCGTGAAAGCAGCCATGTTGTGGCACTTCTGCACTCCCTTTGGGATGCCTTTGGCAGATGAAGTAAGCCTGGAACTCAGGGCTTCCTGGTTAAAGAAATCCAAGCCCTAGGCTGAACCCTAACCCTAACCCTAGGCAGATAAATCAGCCTAGGTATAGGGATGGTGCCAAGGAAAAAGCTGTGAAAGCTGCCATGTTGTTGCACTTTAGTACTCCCCTTGGCATGCCTTGAACAGCTACAGTGTGCCTGGAGCCCAGGGCTTCCTAGTTTCAAAAATCCTAGCCCTAGGCCTAAGCCTAACAGTAACCCTGGGAAAGTAAATCAGCCTGATGTTAGGCTTCTTGCCAAGGAAAAAGCCGTGAAAGCAGCCATGTTGTGGCACTTTTGCACTCCCTTTTGGATGCCTTTCACAGCTCCAGTGTGCCTGGAACTCAGGGCTTCCTGCTTTTAAAAATCCTAGCCCTAGGCCGAACCCCAA
This sequence comes from Ammospiza caudacuta, assembly GCF_027887145.1. Lineage (NCBI taxonomy): Eukaryota > Metazoa > Chordata > Aves > Passeriformes > Passerellidae > Ammospiza > Ammospiza caudacuta. The sequence continues at coordinate 453,826 of NW_026683127.1, read as the reverse complement.
CCCTAAGACGAGAAAGGCAAATCAGCCAGGAATTAGGCATGTCCCCAAGGAAAATGCTGTGGAGGCAGGCATGTTGTGGTACTTTTGCGCTCTTCTTGGCTAGTCCTTCGCAGCTGCTGTGTTCTTGGAACTCAGGGCTTTCTGGTTAATAGAACCCTTACCCTAGGCGTAACTCAAACCTTAACCCTAGGAAGGAAAATCAGCCTATGGTTCGGGATGGTCTCATGGAAATATCAGTGGTGGCAGCCAAGTTGCGTCACTTTTGCGCTCCCCTTGGGATGCCTTTTGCAGCTGCAGTGTGCCTGGAGCCCAGGGCTTCCTGGTTTTAAAAGTCCTAGGCCTAAGCCTAACAGTAACCCTAGGAAGGTAAATCAGCCGGGTATTAGGGTTCTTCCTAAGGGAAAAGCCGTGAAAGCAGCCATGTTGTGGCACTTCTGCACTCCCTTTGGGATGCCTTTGGCAGATGAAGTAAGCCTGGAACTCAGGGCTTCCTGGTTAAAGAAATCCAAGCCCTAGGCTGAACCCTAACCCTAACCCTAGGCAGATAAATCAGCCTAGGTATAGGGATGGTGCCAAGGAAAAAGCTGTGAAAGCTGCCATGTTGTTGCACTTTTGTACTCCCCTTGGGATGCCTTGAACAGCTGCAGTGTGCCTGGAGCTAAGGGCTTCCTAGTTTCAAAAATCCGAGCCCTAGGCCTAAGCCTCACAGTAACCCTGGGAAAGTAAATCAGCCTGATGTTAGGTTTCTTGCCAAGGAAAAAGCCGTGAAAGCAGCCATGTTGTGGCACTTCTGCACTCCCTTTGGGATGCCTTTGGCAGATGAAGTAAGCCTGGAACTCAGGGCTTCCTGGTTAATGAAATCCAAGCCCTAGGCTGAACCCTAACCCTAACCCTAGGCAGATAAATCAGCCTAGGTATAGGGATGGTGCCAAGGAAAAAGCTGTGAAAGCTGCCATGTTGTTGCACTTTTGTACTCCCCTTGGGATGCCTTGAACAGCTGCAGTGTGCCTGGAGCTAAGGGCTTCCTAGTTTCAAAAATCCTAGCCCTAGGCCTAAGCCTAACATTAACCCTGGGAAAGTAAATCATCCTGATGTTAGGCTTCTTGCCAAGGAAAAAGCCGTGAGAGCAGCCATGTTGTGGCACTTTTGCACTCCCTTTTGGATGCCTTTCACAGCTGCAGTGTGCCTGGAACTCAGGGCTTCCTGCTTTTAAAAATCCTAGCCCTAGGCCGAACCCCAACCCTAAGATGAGAAAGGCAAATCAGCCAGGAATTAGGCATGTCCCCAAGGAAAAAGCTGTGGAGGCAGGCATGTTGTGGTACTTTTGCGCTCTTCTTGGCTAGTCCTTCGCAGCTGCTGTGTTCTTGGAACTCAGGGCTTTCTGGTTAATAGAACCCTTACCCTAGGCGTAACTCAAACCTTAACCCTAGGAAGGAAAATCAGCCTATGGTTCGGGATGGTCTCATGGAAATATCAGTGGTGGCAGCCAAGTTGCGTCACTTTTGCGCTCCCCTTGGGATGCCTTTTGCAGCTGCAGTGTGCCTGGAGCCCAGGGCTTCCTGGTTTTAAAAGTCCTGGGCCTAAGCCAAACAGTAACCCTAGGAAGGTAAATCAGCCGGGTATTAGGGTTCTTCCTAAGGGAAAAGCTGTGAAAGCAGCCATGTTGTGGCACTTCTGCACTCCCTTTGGGATGCCTTTGGCAGATGAAGTAAGCCTGGAACTCAGGGCTTCCTGGTTAAAGAAATCCAAGCCCTAGGCTGAACCCTAACCCTAACCCTAGGCAGATAAATCAGCCTAGGTATAGGGATGGTGCCAAGGAAAAAGCTGTGAAAGCTGCCATGTTGTTGTACTTTTGTACTCCCCTTGGGATGCCTTGAACAGCTGCAGTGTGCCTGGAGCTAAGGGCTTCCTAGTTTCAAAAATCCTAGCCCTAGGCCTAAGCCTAACAGTAACCCTGGGACAGTAAATCAGCCTGATGTTAGGCTTCTTGCCAAGGAAAAAGCCGTGAAAGCAGCCATGTTGTGGCACTTCTGCACTCCCTTTGGGATGCCTTTGGCAGATGAAGTAAGCCTGGAACTCAGGGCTTCCTGGTAAAAGAAATCCAAGCCCTAGGCTGAACCCTAACCCTAACCCTAGGCAGATAAATCAGCCTAGGTATAGGGATGGTGCCAAGGAAAAAGCTGTGAAAGCTGCCATGTTGTTGCACTTTTGTACTCCCCTTGGGATGCCTTGAACAGCTGCAGTGTGCCTGGAGCTAAGGGCTTCCTAGTTTCAAAAATCCTAGCCCTAGGCCTAAGCCTAACAGTAACCCTGGGAAAGTAAATCAGCCTGATGTTAGGCTTCTTGCCAAGGAAAAAGCCGTGAAAGCAGCCATGTTGTGGCACTTTTGCACTCCCTTTTGGATGCCTTTCACAGCTGCAGTGTGCCTGGAACTCAGGGCTTCCTGCTTTTAAAAATCCTAGCCCTAGGCCGAACCCCAACCCTAAGACGAGAAAGGCAAATCAGCCAGGAATTAGGCATGTCCCCAAGGAAAAAGCTGTGGAGGCAGGCATGTTGTGGTACTTTTGCGCTCTTCTTGGCTAGTCCTTCGCAGCTGCTGTGTTCTTGGAACTCAGGGCTTTCTGGTTAATAGAACCCTTACCCTAGGCGTAACTCAAACCTTAACCCTAGGAAGGAAAATCAGCCTATGGTTCGGGATGGTCTCATGGAAATATCAGTGGTGGCAGCCAAGTTGCGTCACTTTTGCGCTCCCCTTGGGATGCCTTTCGCAGCTGCAGTGTGCCTGGAGCCCAGGGCTTCCTGGTTTTAAAAGTCCTAGGCCTAAGCCTAACAGTAACCCTAGGAAGGTAAATCAGTCGGGTATTAGGGTTCTTCCTAAGGGAAAAGCCGTGAAAGCAGCCATGTTGTGGCACTTCTGCACTCCCTTTGGGATGCCTTTGGCAGATGAAGTAAGCCTGGAACTCAGGGCTTCCTGGTTAAAGAAATCCAAGCCCTAGGCTGAACCCTAACCCTAACCCTAGGCAGATAAATCAGCCTAGGTATAGGGATGGTGCCAAGGAAAAAGCTGTGAAAGCTGCCATGTTGTTGCACTTTTGTACTCCCCTTGGGATGCCTTGAACCGCTGCAGTGTGCCTGGAGCCCAGGGCTTCCTAGTTTCAAAAATCCTAGCCCTAGGCCTAAGCCTAACAGTAATCTTGGGAAAGTAAATCAGCCTGATGTTAGGTTTCTTGCCAAGGAAAAAGCCGTGAAAGCAGCCATGTTGTGGCACTTTTGCACTCCCTTTTGGATGCCTTTCACAGCTCCAGTGTGCCTGGAACTCAGGGCTTCCTGCTTTTAAAAATCCTAGCCCTAGGCCGAACCCCAACCCTAAGACGAGAAAGGCAAATCAGCCAGGAATTAGGCATGTCCCCAAGGAAAAAGCTGTGGAGGCAGGCATGTTGTGGTACTTTTGCGCTCTTCTTGGCTAGTCCTTCGCAGCTGCTGTGTTCTTGGAACTCAGGGCTTTCTGGTTAATAGAGCCCTTACCCTAGGCGTAACTCAAACCTTTACCCTAGGAAGGAAAATCAACCTATGGTTCGGGATGGTCTCATGGAAATATCAGTGGTGGCAGCCAAGTTGCGTCACTTTTGCGCTCCCCTTGGGATGCCTTTTGCAGCTGCAGTGTGCCTGGAGCCCAGGGCTTCCTGGTTTTAAAAGTCCTAGGCCTAAGCCTAACAGTAACCCTAGGAAGGTAAATCAGCCGGGTATTAGGGTTCTTCCTAAGGGAAAAGCCGTGAAAGCAGCCATGTTGTGGCACTTCTGCACTCCCTTTGGGATGCCTTTGGCAGATGAAGTAAGCCTGGAACTTAGGGCTTCCTGGTAAAAAAAATTCAAGCCCTAGGCTGAACCCTAACCCTAACCCTAGGCAGATAAATCAGCCTAGGTATAGGGATGGTGCCAAGGAAAAAGCTGTGAAAGCTGCCATGTTGTTGCACTTTTGTACTCCCCTTGGGATGCCTTGAACAGCTGCAGTGTGCCTGGAGCTAAGGGCTTCCTAGTTTCAAAAATCCTAGCCCTAGGCCTAAGCCTCACAGTAACCCTGGGAAAGTAAATCAGCCTGATGTTAGGCTTCTTGCCAAGGAAAAAGCCGTGAAAGCAGCCATGTTGTGGCACTTCTGCACTCCCTTTGGGATGCCTTTGGCAGATGAAGTAAGCCTGGAACTCAGGGCTTCCTGGTTAATGAAATCCAAGCCCTAGGCTGAACCCTAACCCTAACCCTAGGCAGATAAATCAGCCTAGGTATAGGGATGGTGCCAAGGAAAAAGCTGTGAAAGCTGCCATGTTGTTGCACTTTTGTACTCCCCTTGGGATGCCTTGAACAGCTGCAGTGTGCCTGGAGCTAAGGGCTTCCTAGTTTCAAAAATCCTAGCCCTAGGCCTAAGCCTCACAGTAACCCTGGGAAAGTAAATCAGCCTGATGTTAGGCTTCTTGCCAAGGAAAAAGCCGTGAAAGCAGCCATGTTGTGGCACTTCTGCACTCCCTTTGGGATGCCTTTGGCAGATGAAGTAAGCCTGGAACTCAGGGCTTCCTGGTTAATGAAATCCAAGCCCTAGGCTGAACCCTAACCCTAACCCTAGGCAGATAAATCAGCCTAGGTATAGGGATGGTGCCAAGGAAAAAGCTGTGAAAGCTGCCATGTTGTTGCACTTTTGTACTCCCCTTGGGATGCCTTGAACAGCTGCAGTGTGCCTGGAGCTAAGGGCTTCCTAGTTTCAAAAATCCTAGCCCTAGGCCTAAGCCTAACAGTAACCCTGGGAAAGTAAATCATCCTGATGTTAGGCTTCTTGCCAAGGAAAAAGCCGTGAGAGCAGCCATGTTGTGGCACTTTTGCACTCCCTTTTGGATGCCTTTCACAGCTCCAGTGTGCCTGGAACTCAGGGCTTCCTGCTTTTAAAAATCCTAGCCCTAGGCCGAACCCCAACCCTAAGACGAGAAAGGCAAATCAGCCAGGAATTAGGCATGTCCCCAAGGAAAAAGCTGTGGAGGCAGGCATGTTGTGGTACTTTTGAGCTCTTCTTGGCTAGTCCTTCGCAGCTGCTGTGTTCTTGGAACTCAGGGCTTTCTGGTTAATAGAGCCCTTACCCTAGGCGTAACTCAAACCTTAACCCTAGGAAGGAAAATCAGCCTATGGTTCGGGATGGTCTCATGGAAATATCAGTGGTGGCAGCCAAGTTGCGTCACTTTTGCGCTCCCCTTGGGATGCCTTTTGCAGCTGCAGTGTGCCTGGAGCCCAGGGCTTCCTGGTTTTAAAAGTCCTGGGCCTAAGCCAAACAGTAACCCTAGGAAGGTAAATCAGCCGGGTATTAGGGTTCTTCCTAAGGGAAAAGCTGTGAAAGCAGCCATGTTGTGGCACTTCTGCACTCCCTTTGGGATGCCTTTGGCAGATGAAGTAAGCCTGGAACTCAGGGCTTCCTGGTTAAAGAAATCCAAGCCCTAGGCTGAACCCTAACCCTAACCCTAGGCAGATAAATCAGCCTAGGTATAGGGATGGTGCCAAGGAAAAAGCTGTGAAAGCTGCCATGTTGTTGTACTTTTGTACTCCCCTTGGGATGCCTTGAACAGCTGCAGTGTGCCTGGAGCTAAGGGCTTCCTAGTTTCAAAAATCCTAGCCCTAGGCCTAAGCCTAACAGTAACCCTGGGACAGTAAATCAGCCTGATGTTAGGCTTCTTGCCAAGGAAAAAGCCGTGAAAGCAGCCATGTTGTGGCACTTCTGCACTCCCTTTGGGATGCCTTTGGCAGATGAAGTAAGCCTGGAACTCAGGGCTTCCTGGTAAAAGAAATCCAAGCCCTAGGCTGAACCCTAACCCTAACCCTAGGCAGATAAATCAGCCTAGGTATAGGGATGGTGCCAAGGAAAAAGCTGTGAAAGCTGCCATGTTGTTGCACTTTTGTACTCCCCTTGGGATGCCTTGAACAGCTGCAGTGTGCCTGGAGCTAAGGGCTTCCTAGTTTCAAAAATCCTAGCCCTAGGCCTAAGCCTAACAGTAACCCTGGGAAGGGAAATCAGCCTGGTGTTAGGCGTCTTGCCAAGGAAAAAGCCGTGAAAGCAGCCATGTTGTGGCACTTTTGCACTCCCTTTTGGATGCCTTTCACAGCTGCAGTGTGCCTGGAACTCAGGGCTTCCTGCTTTTAAAAATCCTAGCCCTAGGCCGAACCCCAACCCTAAGACGAGAAAGGCAAATCAGCCAGGAATTAGGCATGTCCCCAAGGAAAAAGCTGTGGAGGCAGGCATGTTGTGGTACTTTTGCGCTCTTCTTGGGTAGTCCTTCGCAGCTGCTGTGTTCTTGGAACTCAGGGCTTTCTGGTTAATAGAACCCTTACCCTAGGCGTAACTCAAACCTTAACCCTAGGAAGGAAAATCAGCCTATGGTTCGGGATGGTCTCATGGAAATATCAGTGGTGGCAGCCAAGTTGCGTCACTTTTGCGCTCCCCTTGGGATGCCTTTCGCAGCTGCAGTGTGCCTGGAGCCCAGGGCTTCCTGGTTTTAAAAGTCCTAGGCCTAAGCCTAACAGTAACCCTAGGAAGGTAAATCAGTCGGGTATTAGGGTTCTTCCTAAGGGAAAAGCCGTGAAAGCAGCCATGTTGTGGCACTTCTGCACTCCCTTTGGGATGCCTTTGGCAGATGAAGTAAGCCTGGAACTCAGGGCTTCCTGGTTAAAGAAATCCAAGCCCTAGGCTGAACCCTAACCCTAACCCTAGGCAGATAAATCAGCCTAGGTATAGGGATGGTGCCAAGGAAAAAGCTGTGAAAGCTGCCATGTTGTTGCACTTTTGTACTCCCCTTGGGATGCCTTGAACCGCTGCAGTGTGCCTGGAGCCCAGGGCTTCCTAGTTTCAAAAATCCTAGCCCTAGGCCTAAGCCTAACAGTAATCTTGGGAAAGTAAATCAGCCTGATGTTAGGTTTCTTGCCAAGGAAAAAGCCGTGAAAGCAGCCATGTTGTGGCACTTTTGCACTCCCTTTTGGATGCCTTTCACAGCTGCAGTGTGCCTGGAACTCAGGGCTTCCTGCTTTTAAAAATCCTAGCCCTAGGCCGAACCCCAACCCTAAGACGAGAAAGGCAAATCAGCCAGGAATTAGGCATGTCCCCAAGGAAAAAGCTGTGGAGGCAGGCATGTTGTGGTACTTTTGCGCTCTTCTTGGCTAGTCCTTCGCAGCTGCTGTGTTCTTGGAACTCAGGGCTTTCTGGTTAATAGAACCCTTACCCTAGGCGTAACTCAAACCTTAACCCTAGGAAGGAAAATCAGCCTATGGTTCGGGATGGTCTCATGGAAATATCAGTGGTGGCAGCCAAGTTGCGTCACTTTTGCGCTCCCCTTGGGATGCCTTTTGCAGCTGCAGTGTGCCTGGAGCCCAGGGCTTCCTGGTTTTAAAAGTGCTAGGCCTAAGCCTAACAGTAACCCTAGGAAGGTAAATCAGCCGGGTATTAGGGTTCTTCCTAAGGGAAAAGCCGTGAAAGCAGCCATGTTGTGGCACTTCTGCACTCCCTTTGGGATGCCTTTGGCAGATGAAGTAAGCCTGGAACTTAGGGCTTCCTGGTAAAAAAAATTCAAGCCCTAGGCTGAACCCTAACCCTAACCCTAGGCAGATAAATCAGCCTAGGTATAGGGATGGTGCCAAGGAAAAAGCTGTGAAAGCTGCCATGTTGTTGCACTTTTGTACTCCCCTTGGGATGCCTTGAACAGCTGCAGTGTGCCTGGAGCTAAGGGCTTCCTAGTTTCAAAAATCCTAGCCCTAGGCCTAAGCCTAACAGTAACCCTGGGAAAGTAAATCAGCCTGATGTTAGGCTTCTTGCCAAGGAAAAAGCCGTGAAAGCAGCCATGTTGTGGCACTTCTGCACTCCCTTTGGGATGCCTTTGGCAGATGAAGTAAGCCTGGAACTCAGGGCTTCCTGGTTAAAGAAATCCAAGCCCTAGGCTGAACCCTAACCCTAACCCTAGGCAGATAAATCAGCCTAGGTATAGGGATGGTGCCAAGGAAAAAGCTGTGAAAGCTGCCATGTTGTTGCACTTTTGTACTCCCCTTGGGATGCCTTGAACCGCTGCAGTGTGCCTGGAGCCCAGGGCTTCCTAGTTTCAAAAATCCTAGCCCTAGGCCTAAGCCTAACAGTAATCTTGGGAAAGTAAATCAGCCTGATGTTAGGTTTCTTGCCAAGGAAAAAGCCGTGAAAGCAGCCATGTTGTGGCACTTTTGCACTCCCTTTTGGATGCCTTTCACAGCTCCAGTGTGCCTGGAACTCAGGGCTTCCTGCTTTTAAAAATCCTAGCCCTAGGCCGAACCCCAACCCTAAGACGAGAAAGGCAAATCAGCCAGGAATTAGGCATGTCCCCAAGGAAAAAGCTGTGGAGGCAGGCATGTTGTGGTACTTTTGCGCTCTTCTTGGCTAGTCCTTCGCAGCTGCTGTGTTCTTGGAACTCAGGGCTTTCTGGTTAATAGAGCCCTTACCCTAGGCGTAACTCAAACCTTTACCCTAGGAAGGAAAATCAACCTATGGTTCGGGATGGTCTCATGGAAATATCAGTGGTGGCAGCCAAGTTGCGTCACTTTTGCGCTCCCCTTGGGATGCCTTTTGCAGCTGCAGTGTGCCTGGAGCCCAGGGCTTCCTGGTTTTAAAAGTCCTAGGCCTAAGCCTAACAGTAACCCTAGGAAGGTAAATCAGCCGGGTATTAGGGTTCTTCCTAAGGGAAAAGCCGTGAAAGCAGCCATGTTGTGGCACTTCTGCACTCCCTTTGGGATGCCTTTGGCAGATGAAGTAAGCCTGGAACTTAGGGCTTCCGGGTAAAAAAAATTCAAGCCCTAGGCTGAACCCTAACCCTAACCCTAGGCAGATAAATCAGCCTAGGTATAGGGATGGTGCCAAGGAAAAAGCTGTGAAAGCTGCCATGTTGTTGCACTTTTGTACTCCCCTTGGGATGCCTTGAACAGCTGCAGTGTGCCTGGAGCTAAGGGCTTCCTAGTTTCAAAAATCCTAGCCCTAGGCCTAAGCCTCACAGTAACCCTGGGAAAGTAAATCAGCCTGATGTTAGGCTTCTTGCCAAGGAAAAAGCCGTGAAAGCAGCCATGTTGTGGCACTTCTGCACTCCCTTTGGGATGCCTTTGGCAGATGAAGTAAGCCTGGAACTCAGGGCTTCCTGGTTAATGAAATCCAAGCCCTAGGCTGAACCCTAACCCTAACCCTAGGCAGATAAATCAGCCTAGGTATAGGGATGGTGCCAAGGAAAAAGCTGTGAAAGCTGCCATGTTGTTGCACTTTTGTACTCCCCTTGGGATGCCTTGAACAGCTGCAGTGTGCCTGGAGCTAAGGGCTTCCTAGTTTCAAAAATCCTAGCCCTAGGCCTAAGCCTCACAGTAACCCTGGGAAAGTAAATCAGCCTGATGTTAGGCTTCTTGCCAAGGAAAAAGCCGTGAAAGCAGCCATGTTGTGGCACTTCTGCACTCCCTTTGGGATGCCTTTGGCAGATGAAGTAAGCCTGGAACTCAGGGCTTCCTGGTTAATGAAATCCAAGCCCTAGGCTGAACCCTAACCCTAACCCTAGGCAGATAAATCAGCCTAGGTATAGGGATGGTGCCAAGGAAAAAGCTGTGAAAGCTGCCATGTTGTTGCACTTTTGTACTCCCCTTGGGATGCCTTGAACAGCTGCAGTGTGCCTGGAGCTAAGGGCTTCCTAGTTTCAAAAATCCTAGCCCTAGGCCTAAGCCTAACAGTAACCCTGGGAAAGTAAATCATCCTGATGTTAGGCTTCTTGCCAAGGAAAAAGCCGTGAGAGCAGCCATGTTGTGGCACTTTTGCACTCCCTTTTGGATGCCTTTCACAGCTCCAGTGTGCCTGGAACTCAGGGCTTCCTGCTTTTAAAAATCCTAGCCCTAGGCCGAACCCCAACCCTAAGACGAGAAAGGCAAATCAGCCAGGAATTAGGCATGTCCCCAAGGAAAAAGCTGTGGAGGCAGGCATGTTGTGGTACTTTTGAGCTCTTCTTGGCTAGTCCTTCGCAGCTGCTGTGTTCTTGGAACTCAGGGCTTTCTGGTTAATAGAGCCCTTACCCTAGGCGTAACTCAAACCTTAACCCTAGGAAGGAAAATCAGCCTATGGTTCGGGATGGTCTCATGGAAATATCAGTGGTGGCAGCCAAGTTGCGTCACTTTTGCGCTCCCCTTGGGATGCCTTTTGCAGCTGCAGTGTGCCTGGAGCCCAGGGCTTCCTGGTTTTAAAAGTCCTGGGCCTAAGCCAAACAGTAACCCTAGGAAGGTAAATCAGCCGGGTATTAGGGTTCTTCCTAAGGGAAAAGCTGTGAAAGCAGCCATGTTGTGGCACTTCTGCACTCCCTTTGGGATGCCTTTGGCAGATGAAGTAAGCCTGGAACTCAGGGCTTCCTGGTTAAAGAAATCCAAGCCCTAGGCTGAACCCTAACCCTAACCCTAGGCAGATAAATCAGCCTAGGTATAGGGATGGTGCCAAGGAAAAAGCTGTGAAAGCTGCCATGTTGTTGTACTTTTGTACTCCCCTTGGGATGCCTTGAACAGCTGCAGTGTGCCTGGAGCTAAGGGCTTCCTAGTTTCAAAAATCCTAGCCCTAGGCCTAAGCCTAACAGTAACCCTGGGACAGTAAATCAGCCTGATGTTAGGCTTCTTGCCAAGGAAAAAGCCGTGAAAGCAGCCATGTTGTGGCACTTCTGCACTCCCTTTGGGATGCCTTTGGCAGATGAAGTAAGCCTGGAACTCAGGGCTTCCTGGTAAAAGAAATCCAAGCCCTAGGCTGAACCCTAACCCTAACCCTAGGCAGATCAATCAGCCTAGGTATAGGGATGGTGCCAAGGAAAAAGCTGTGAAAGCTGCCATGTTGTTGCACTTTTGTACTCCCCTTGGGATGCCTTGAACAGCTGCAGTGTGCCTGGAGCTAAGGGCTTCCTAGTTTCAAAAATCCTAGCCCTAGGCCTAAGCCTAACAGTAACCCTGGGAAAGTAAATCAGCCTGATGTTAGGCTTCTTGCCAAGGAAAAAGCCGTGAAAGCAGCCATGTTGTGGCACTTTTGCACTCCCTTTTGGATGCCTTTCACAGCTGCAGTGTGCCTGGAACTCAGGGCTTCCTGCTTTTAAAAATCCTAGCCCTAGGCCGAACCCCAACCCTAAGACGAGAAAGGCAAATCAGCCAGGAATTAGGCATGTCCCCAAGGAAAAAGCTGTGGAGGCAGGCATGTTGTGGTACTTTTGCGCTCTTCTTGGCTAGTCCTTCGCAGCTGCTGTGTTCTTGGAACTCAGGGCTTTCTGGTTAATAGAACCCTTACCCTAGGCGTAACTCAAACCTTAACCCTAGGAAGGAAAATCAGCCTATGGTTCGGGATGGTCTCATGGAAATATCAGTGGTGGCAGCCAAGTTGCGTCACTTTTGCGCTCCCCTTGGGATGCCTTTCGCAGCTGCAGTGTGCCTGGAGCCCAGGGCTTCCTGGTTTTAAAAGTCCTAGGCCTAAGCCTAACAGTAACCCTAGGAAGGTAAATCAGTCGGGTATTAGGGTTCTTCCTAAGGGAAAAGCCGTGAAAGCAGCCATGTTGTGGCACTTCTGCACTCCCTTTGGGATGCCTTTGGCAGATGAAGTAAGCCTGGAACTCAGGGCTTCCTGGTTAAAGAAATCCAAGCCCTAGGCTGAACCCTAACCCTAACCCTAGGCAGATAAATCAGCCTAGGTATAGGGATGGTGCCAAGGAAAAAGCTGTGAAAGCTGCCATGTTGTTGCACTTTTGTACTCCCCTTGGGATGCCTTGAACCGCTGCAGTGTGCCTGGAGCCCAGGGCTTCCTAGTTTCAAAAATCCTAGCCCTAGGCCTAAGCCTAACAGTAATCTTGGGAAAGTAAATCAGCCTGATGTTAGGTTTCTTGCCAAGGAAAAAGCCGTGAAAGCAGCCATGTTGTGGCACTTTTGCACTCCCTTTTGGATGCCTTTCACAGCTCCAGTGTGCCTGGAACTCAGGGCTTCCTGCTTTTAAAAATCCTAGCCCTAGGCCGAACCCCAACCCTAAGACGAGAAAGGCAAATCAGCCAGGAATTAGGCATGTCCCCAAGGAAAAAGCTGTGGAGGCAGGCATGTTGTGGTACTTTTGCGCTCTTCTTGGCTAGTCCTTCGCAGCTGCTGTGTTCTTGGAACTCAGGGCTTTCTGGTTAATAGACCCTTACCCTAGGCGTAACTCAAACCTTAACCCTAGGAAGGAAAATCAGCCTATGGTTCGGGATGGTCTCATGGAAATATCAGTGGTGGCAGCCAAGTTGCGTCACTTTTGCGCTCCCCTTGGGATGCCTTTTGCAGCTGCAGTGTGCCTGGAGCCCAGGGCTTCCTGGTTTTAAAAGTCCTAGGCCTAAGCCTAACAGTAACCCTAGGAAGGTAAATCAGCCGGGTATTAGGGTTCTTCCTAAGGGAAAAGCCGTGAAAGCAGCCATGTTGTGGCACTTCTGCAATCCCTTTGGGATGCCTTTGGCAGATGAAGTAATCCTGGAACTCAGGGCTTCCTGGTTAAAAAAATTCAAGCCCTAGGCTGAACCCTAACCGTAACCCTAGGCAGATAAATCAGCCTAGGTATAGGGATGGTGCCAAGGAAAAAGCTGTGAAAGCTGCCATGTTGTTGCACTTTTGTACTCCCCTTGGGATGCCTTGAACAGCTGCAGTGTGCCTGGAGCTAAGGGCTTCCTGGTTTCAAAAATCCTAGCCCTAGGCCTAAGCCTACAGTAACCCTGGGAAAGTAAATCAGCCTGATGTTAGGCTTCTTGCCAAGGAAAAAGCCGTGAAAGCAGCCATGTTGTGGCACTTTTGCACTCCCTTTTGGATGCCTTTCACAGCTCCAGTGTGCCTGGAACTCAGGGCTTCCTGCTTTTAAAAATCCTAGCCCTAGGCCGAACCCCAACCCTAAGACGAGAAAGGCAAATCAGCCAGGAATTAGGCATGTCCCCAAGGAAAAAGCTGTGGAGGCAGGCATGTTGTGGTACTTTTGCGCTCTTCTTGGCTAGTCCTTCGCAGCTGCTGTGTTCTTGGAACTCAGGGCTTTCTGGTTAATAGAGCCCTTACCCTAGGCGTAACTCAAACCTTAACCCTAGGAAGGAAAATCAACCTATGGTTCGGGATGGTCTCATGGAAATATCAGTGGTGGCAGCCAAGTTGCGTCACTTTTGCTCTCCCCTTGGGATGCCTTGAACAGCTGCAGTGTGCCTGGAGCCCAGGGCTTCCTGGTTTTAAAAGTCCTAGGCCTAAGCCTAACAGTAACCCTAGGAAGGTAAATCAGCCGGGTATTAGGGTTCTTCCTAAGGGAAAAGCCGTGAAAGCAGCCATGTTGTGGCACTTCTGCACTCCCTTTGGGATGCCTTTGGCAGATGAAGTAAGCCTGGAACTCAGGGCTTCCTGGTTAAAGAAATCCAAGCCCTAGGCTGAACCCTAACCCTAACCCTAGGCAGATAAATCAGCCTAGGTATAGGGATGGTGCCAAGGAAAAAGCTGTGAAAGCTGCCATGTTGTTGCACTTTTGTACTCCCCTTGGGATGCCTTGAACAGCTGCAGTGTGCCTGGAGCTAAGGGCTTCCTAGTTTCAAAAATCCTAGCCCTAGGCCTAAGCCTAACAGTAACCCTGGGAAAGTAAATCAGCCGGGTATTAGGGTTCTTGCCAAGGAAAAAGCCGTGAAAGCAGCCATGTTGTGGCACTTCTGCACTCCCTTTGGGATGCCTTTGGCAGATGAAGTAAGCCTGGAACTCAGGGCTTCCTGGTTAAAGAAATCCAAGCCCTAGGCTGAACCCTAACCCTAACCCTAGGCAGATAAATCAGCCTAGGTATAGGGATGGTGCCAGGGATAAACCTGTGAAAGCTGCCATGTTGTTGCACTTTTGTACTCCCCTTGGGATGCCTTGAACAGCTGCAGTGTGCCTGGAGCTAAGGGCTTCCTAGTTTCAAAAATCCTAGCCCTAGGCCTAAGCCTAACAGTAACCCTGGGAAAGTAAATCAGCCTGATGTTAGGCTTCTTGCCAAGGAAAAAGCCGTGAAAGCAGCCATGCTGTGGCACTTTTGCACTCCCTTTTGGATGCCTTTCACAGCTGCAGTGTGCCTGGAACTCAGGGCTTCCTGCTTTTAAAAATCCTAGCCCTAGGCCGAACCCCAACCCTAAGACGAGAAAGGCAAATCAGCCAGGAATTAGGCATGTCCCCAAGGAAAAAGCTGTGGAGGCAGGCATGTTGTGGTACTTTTGCGCTCTTCTTGGCTAGTCCTTCGCAGCTGCTGTGTTCTTGGAACTCAGGGCTTTCTGGTTAATAGAACCCTTACCCTAGGCGTAACTCAAACCTTAACCCTAGGAAGGAAAATCAGCCTATGGTTCGGGATGGTCTCATGGAAATATCAGTGGTGGCAGCCAAGTTGCGTCACTTTTGCGCTCCCCTTGGGATGCCTTTTGCAGCTGCAGTGTGCCTGGAGCCCAGGGCTTCCTAGTTTTAAAAGTCCTAGGCCTAAGCCTAACAGTAACCCTAGGAAGGTAAATCAGCCGGGTATTAGGGTTCTTCCTAAGGGAAAAGCCGTGAAAGCAGCCATGTTGTGGCACTTCTGCACTCCCTTTGGGATGCCTTTGGCAGATGAAGTAAGCCTGGAACTCAGGGCTTCCTGGTTAAAGAAATCCAAGCCCTAGGCTGAACCCTAACCCTAACCCTAGGCAGATAAATCAGCCTAGGTATAGGGATGGTGCCAAGGAAAAAGCTGTGAAAGCTGCCATGTTGTTGCACTTTTGTACTCCCCTTGGGATGCCTTGAACAGCTGCAGTGTGCCTGGAGCTAAGGGCTTCCTAGTTTCAAAAATCCTAGCCCTAGGCCTAAGCCTAACAGTAACCCTGGGAAAGTAAATCAGCCTGATGTTAGGCTTCTTGCCAAGGAAAAAGCCGTGAAAGCAGCCATGTTGTGGCACTTCTGCACTCCCTTTGGGATGCCTTTGGCAGATGAAGTAAGCCTGGAACTCAGGGCTTCCTGGTTAAAGACATCCAGGCCCTAGGCTGAACCCTAACCCTAACCCTAGGCAGATAAATCAGCCTAGGTATAGGGATGGTGCCAAGGAAAAAGCTGTGAAAGCTGCCATGTTGTTGCACTTTTGTACTCCCCTTGGGATGCCTTGAACAGCTGCAGTGTGCCTGGAGCTAAGGGCTTCCTAGTTTCAAAAATCCTAGCCCTAGGCCTAAGCCTAACAGTAACCCTGGGAAAGTAAATCAGCCTGATGTTAGGCTTCTTGCCAAGGAAAAAGCCGTGAAAGCAGCCATGTTGTGGCACTTTTGCACTCCCTTTTGGATGCCTTTCACAGCTCCAGTGTGCCTGGAACTCAGGGCTTCCTGCTTTTAAAAATCCTAGCCCTAGGCCGAACCCCAACCCTAAGACGAGAAAGGCAAATCAGCCAGGAATTAGGCATGTCCCCAAGGAAAAAGCTGTGGAGGCAGGCATGTTGTGGTACTTTTGCGCTCTTCTTGGCTAGTCCTTCGCAGCTGCTGTGTTCTTGGAACTCAGGGCTTTCTGGTTAATAGAGCCCTTACCCTAGGCGTAACTCAAACCTTTACCCTAGGAAGGAAAATCAACCTATGGTACGGGATGGTCTCATGGAAATATCAGTGGTGGCAGCCAAGTTGCGTCACTTTTGCGCTCCCCTTGGGATGCCTTTTGCAGCTGCAGTGTGCCTGGAGCCCAGGGCTTCCTGGTTTTAAAAGTCCTAGGCCTAAGCCTAACAGTAACCCTAGGAAGGTAAATCAGCCGGGTATTAGGGTTCTTCCTAAGGGAAAAGCCGTGAAAGCAGCCATGTTGTGGCACTTCTGCACTCCCGTTGGGATGCCTTTGGCAGATGAAGTAAGCCTGGAACTCAGGGCTTCCTGGTTAAAGAAATCCAAGCCCTAGGCTGAACCCTAACCCTAACCCTAGGCAGATAAATCAGCCTAGGTATAGGGATGGTGCCAAGGAAAAAGCTGTGAAAGCTGCCATGTTGTTGCACTTTTGTACTCCCCTTGGGATGCCTTGAACAGCTGCAGTGTGCCTGGAGCTAAGGGCTTCCTAGTTTCAAAAATCCTAGCCCTAGGCCTAAGCCTAACAGTAACCCTGGGAAAGTAAATCAGCCTGATGTTAGGCTTCTTGCCAAGGAAAAAGCCGTGAAAGCAGCCATGTTGTGGCACTTCTGCACTCCCTTTGGGATGCCTTTGGCAGATGAAGTAAGCCTGGAACTCAGGGCTTCCTGGTTAAAGAAATCCAAGCCCTAGGCTGAACCCTAACCCTAACCCTAGGCAGATAAATCAGCCTAGGTATAGGGATGGTGCCAAGGAAAAAGCTGTGAAAGCTGCCATGTTGTTGCACTTTAGTACTCCCCTTGGCATGCCTTGAACAGCTACAGTGTGCCTGGAGCTAAGGGCTTCCTAGTTTCAAAAATCCTAGCCCTAGGCCTAAGCCTAACAGTAACCCTGGGAAAGTAAATCAGCCTGATGTTAGGCTTCTTGCCAAGGAAAAAGCCGTGAAAGCAGCCATGTTGTGGCACTTTTGCACTCCCTTTTGGATGCCTTTCACAGCTCCAGTGTGCCTGGAACTCAGGGCTTCCTGCTTTTAAAAATCCTAGCCCTAGGCCGAACCCCAACCCTAAGACGAGAAAGGCAAATCAGCCAGGAATTAGGCATGTCCCCAAGGAAAATGCTGTGGAGGCAGGCATGTTGTGGTACTTTTGCGCTCTTCTTGGCTAGTCCTTCGCAGCTGCTGTGTTCTTGGAACTCAGGGCTTTCTGGTTAATAGAACCCTTACCCTAGGCGTAACTCAAACCTTAACCCTAGGAAGGAAAATCAGCCTATGGTTCGGGATGGTCTCATGGAAATATCAGTGGTGGCAGCCAAGTTGCGTCACTTTTGCGCTCCCCTTGGGATGCCTTTTGCAGCTGCAGTGTGCCTGGAGCCCAGGGCTTCCTGGTTTTAAAAGTCCTAGGCCTAAGCCTAACAGTAACCCTAGGAAGGTAAATCAGCCGGGTATTAGGGTTCTTCCTAAGGGAAAAGCCGTGAAAGCAGCCATGTTGTGGCACTTCTGCACTCCCTTTGGGATGCCTTTGGCAGATGAAGTAAGCCTGGAACTCAGGGCTTCCTGGTTAAAGAAATCCAAGCCCTAGGCTGAACCCTAACCCTAACCCTAGGCAGATAAATCAGCCTAGGTATAGGGATGGTGCCAAGGAAAAAGCTGTGAAAGCTGCCATGTTGTTGCACTTTTGTACTCCCCTTGGGATGCCTTGAACAGCTGCAGTGTGCCTGGAGCTAAGGGCTTCCTAGTTTCAAAAATCCGAGCCCTAGGCCTAAGCCTCACAGTAACCCTGGGAAAGTAAATCAGCCTGATGTTAGGTTTCTTGCCAAGGAAAAAGCCGTGAAAGCAGCCATGTTGTGGCACTTCTGCACTCCCTTTGGGATGCCTTTGGCAGATGAAGTAAGCCTGGAACTCAGGGCTTCCTGGTTAATGAAATCCAAGCCCTAGGCTGAACCCTAACCCTAACCCTAGGCAGATAAATCAGCCTAGGTATAGGGATGGTGCCAAGGAAAAAGCTGTGAAAGCTGCCATGTTGTTGCACTTTTGTACTCCCCTTGGGATGCCTTGAACAGCTGCAGTGTGCCTGGAGCTAAGGGCTTCCTAGTTTCAAAAATCCTAGCCCTAGGCCTAAGCCTAACATTAACCCTGGGAAAGTAAATCATCCTGATGTTAGGCTTCTTGCCAAGGAAAAAGCCGTGAGAGCAGCCATGTTGTGGCACTTTTGCACTCCCTTTTGGATGCCTTTCACAGCTGCAGTGTGCCTGGAACTCAGGGCTTCCTGCTTTTAAAAATCCTAGCCCTAGGCCGAACCCCAACCCTAAGATGAGAAAGGCAAATCAGCCAGGAATTAGGCATGTCCCCAAGGAAAAAGCTGTGGAGGCAGGCATGTTGTGGTACTTTTGCGCTCTTCTTGGCTAGTCCTTCGCAGCTGCTGTGTTCTTGGAACTCAGGGCTTTCTGGTTAATAGAACCCTTACCCTAGGCGTAACTCAAACCTTAACCCTAGGAAGGAAAATCAGCCTATGGTTCGGGATGGTCTCATGGAAATATCAGTGGTGGCAGCCAAGTTGCGTCACTTTTGCGCTCCCCTTGGGATGCCTTTTGCAGCTGCAGTGTGCCTGGAGCCCAGGGCTTCCTGGTTTTAAAAGTCCTGGGCCTAAGCCAAACAGTAACCCTAGGAAGGTAAATCAGCCGGGTATTAGGGTTCTTCCTAAGGGAAAAGCTGTGAAAGCAGCCATGTTGTGGCACTTCTGCACTCCCTTTGGGATGCCTTTGGCAGATGAAGTAAGCCTGGAACTCAGGGCTTCCTGGTTAAAGAAATCCAAGCCCTAGGCTGAACCCTAACCCTAACCCTAGGCAGATAAATCAGCCTAGGTATAGGGATGGTGCCAAGGAAAAAGCTGTGAAAGCTGCCATGTTGTTGTACTTTTGTACTCCCCTTGGGATGCCTTGAACAGCTGCAGTGTGCCTGGAGCTAAGGGCTTCCTAGTTTCAAAAATCCTAGCCCTAGGCCTAAGCCTAACAGTAACCCTGGGACAGTAAATCAGCCTGATGTTAGGCTTCTTGCCAAGGAAAAAGCCGTGAAAGCAGCCATGTTGTGGCACTTCTGCACTCCCTTTGGGATGCCTTTGGCAGATGAAGTAAGCCTGGAACTCAGGGCTTCCTGGTAAAAGAAATCCAAGCCCTAGGCTGAACCCTAACCCTAACCCTAGGCAGATAAATCAGCCTAGGTATAGGGATGGTGCCAAGGAAAAAGCTGTGAAAGCTGCCATGTTGTTGCACTTTTGTACTCCCCTTGGGATGCCTTGAACAGCTGCAGTGTGCCTGGAGCTAAGGGCTTCCTAGTTTCAAAAATCCTAGCCCTAGGCCTAAGCCTAACAGTAACCCTGGGAAAGTAAATCAGCCTGATGTTAGGCTTCTTGCCAAGGAAAAAGCCGTGAAAGCAGCCATGTTGTGGCACTTTTGCACTCCCTTTTGGATGCCTTTCACAGCTGCAGTGTGCCTGGAACTCAGGGCTTCCTGCTTTTAAAAATCCTAGCCCTAGGCCGAACCCCAACCCTAAGACGAGAAAGGCAAATCAGCCAGGAATTAGGCATGTCCCCAAGGAAAAAGCTGTGGAGGCAGGCATGTTGTGGTACTTTTGCGCTCTTCTTGGCTAGTCCTTCGCAGCTGCTGTGTTCTTGGAACTCAGGGCTTTCTGGTTAATAGAACCCTTACCCTAGGCGTAACTCAAACCTTAACCCTAGGAAGGAAAATCAGCCTATGGTTCGGGATGGTCTCATGGAAATATCAGTGGTGGCAGCCAAGTTGCGTCACTTTTGCGCTCCCCTTGGGATGCCTTTCGCAGCTGCAGTGTGCCTGGAGCCCAGGGCTTCCTGGTTTTAAAAGTCCTAGGCCTAAGCCTAACAGTAACCCTAGGAAGGTAAATCAGTCGGGTATTAGGGTTCTTCCTAAGGGAAAAGCCGTGAAAGCAGCCATGTTGTGGCACTTCTGCACTCCCTTTGGGATGCCTTTGGCAGATGAAGTAAGCCTGGAACTCAGGGCTTCCTGGTTAAAGAAATCCAAGCCCTAGGCTGAACCCTAACCCTAACCCTAGGCAGATAAATCAGCCTAGGTATAGGGATGGTGCCAAGGAAAAAGCTGTGAAAGCTGCCATGTTGTTGCACTTTTGTACTCCCCTTGGGATGCCTTGAACCGCTGCAGTGTGCCTGGAGCCCAGGGCTTCCTAGTTTCAAAAATCCTAGCCCTAGGCCTAAGCCTAACAGTAATCTTGGGAAAGTAAATCAGCCTGATGTTAGGTTTCTTGCCAAGGAAAAAGCCGTGAAAGCAGCCATGTTGTGGCACTTTTGCACTCCCTTTTGGATGCCTTTCACAGCTCCAGTGTGCCTGGAACTCAGGGCTTCCTGCTTTTAAAAATCCTAGCCCTAGGCCGAACCCCAACCCTAAGACGAGAAAGGCAAATCAGCCAGGAATTAGGCATGTCCCCAAGGAAAAAGCTGTGGAGGCAGGCATGTTGTGGTACTTTTGCGCTCTTCTTGGCTAGTCCTTCGCAGCTGCTGTGTTCTTGGAACTCAGGGCTTTCTGGTTAATAGAGCCCTTACCCTAGGCGTAACTCAAACCTTTACCCTAGGAAGGAAAATCAACCTATGGTTCGGGATGGTCTCATGGAAATATCAGTGGTGGCAGCCAAGTTGCGTCACTTTTGCGCTCCCCTTGGGATGCCTTTTGCAGCTGCAGTGTGCCTGGAGCCCAGGGCTTCCTGGTTTTAAAAGTCCTAGGCCTAAGCCTAACAGTAACCCTAGGAAGGTAAATCAGCCGGGTATTAGGGTTCTTCCTAAGGGAAAAGCCGTGAAAGCAGCCATGTTGTGGCACTTCTGCACTCCCTTTGGGATGCCTTTGGCAGATGAAGTAAGCCTGGAACTTAGGGCTTCCTGGTAAAAAAAATTCAAGCCCTAGGCTGAACCCTAACCCTAACCCTAGGCAGATAAATCAGCCTAGGTATAGGGATGGTGCCAAGGAAAAAGCTGTGAAAGCTGCCATGTTGTTGCACTTTTGTACTCCCCTTGGGATGCCTTGAACAGCTGCAGTGTGCCTGGAGCTAAGGGCTTCCTAGTTTCAAAAATCCTAGCCCTAGGCCTAAGCCTCACAGTAACCCTGGGAAAGTAAATCAGCCTGATGTTAGGCTTCTTGCCAAGGAAAAAGCCGTGAAAGCAGCCATGTTGTGGCACTTCTGCACTCCCTTTGGGATGCCTTTGGCAGATGAAGTAAGCCTGGAACTCAGGGCTTCCTGGTTAATGAAATCCAAGCCCTAGGCTGAACCCTAACCCTAACCCTAGGCAGATAAATCAGCCTAGGTATAGGGATGGTGCCAAGGAAAAAGCTGTGAAAGCTGCCATGTTGTTGCACTTTTGTACTCCCCTTGGGATGCCTTGAACAGCTGCAGTGTGCCTGGAGCTAAGGGCTTCCTAGTTTCAAAAATCCTAGCCCTAGGCCTAAGCCTCACAGTAACCCTGGGAAAGTAAATCAGCCTGATGTTAGGCTTCTTGCCAAGGAAAAAGCCGTGAAAGCAGCCATGTTGTGGCACTTCTGCACTCCCTTTGGGATGCCTTTGGCAGATGAAGTAAGCCTGGAACTCAGGGCTTCCTGGTTAATGAAATCCAAGCCCTAGGCTGAACCCTAACCCTAACCCTAGGCAGATAAATCAGCCTAGGTATAGGGATGGTGCCAAGGAAAAAGCTGTGAAAGCTGCCATGTTGTTGCACTTTTGTACTCCCCTTGGGATGCCTTGAACAGCTGCAGTGTGCCTGGAGCTAAGGGCTTCCTAGTTTCAAAAATCCTAGCCCTAGGCCTAAGCCTAACAGTAACCCTGGGAAAGTAAATCATCCTGATGTTAGGCTTCTTGCCAAGGAAAAAGCCGTGAGAGCAGCCATGTTGTGGCACTTTTGCACTCCCTTTTGGATGCCTTTCACAGCTCCAGTGTGCCTGGAACTCAGGGCTTCCTGCTTTTAAAAATCCTAGCCCTAGGCCGAACCCCAACCCTAAGACGAGAAAGGCAAATCAGCCAGGAATTAGGCATGTCCCCAAGGAAAAAGCTGTGGAGGCAGGCATGTTGTGGTACTTTTGAGCTCTTCTTGGCTAGTCCTTCGCAGCTGCTGTGTTCTTGGAACTCAGGGCTTTCTGGTTAATAGAGCCCTTACCCTAGGCGTAACTCAAACCTTAACCCTAGGAAGGAAAATCAGCCTATGGTTCGGGATGGTCTCATGGAAATATCAGTGGTGGCAGCCAAGTTGCGTCACTTTTGCGCTCCCCTTGGGATGCCTTTTGCAGCTGCAGTGTGCCTGGAGCCCAGGGCTTCCTGGTTTTAAAAGTCCTGGGCCTAAGCCAAACAGTAACCCTAGGAAGGTAAATCAGCCGGGTATTAGGGTTCTTCCTAAGGGAAAAGCTGTGAAAGCAGCCATGTTGTGGCACTTCTGCACTCCCTTTGGGATGCCTTTGGCAGATGAAGTAAGCCTGGAACTCAGGGCTTCCTGGTTAAAGAAATCCAAGCCCTAGGCTGAACCCTAACCCTAACCCTAGGCAGATAAATCAGCCTAGGTATAGGGATGGTGCCAAGGAAAAAGCTGTGAAAGCTGCCATGTTGTTGTACTTTTGTACTCCCCTTGGGATGCCTTGAACAGCTGCAGTGTGCCTGGAGCTAAGGGCTTCCTAGTTTCAAAAATCCTAGCCCTAGGCCTAAGCCTAACAGTAACCCTGGGACAGTAAATCAGCCTGATGTTAGGCTTCTTGCCAAGGAAAAAGCCGTGAAAGCAGCCATGTTGTGGCACTTCTGCACTCCCTTTGGGATGCCTTTGGCAGATGAAGTAAGCCTGGAACTCAGGGCTTCCTGGTAAAAGAAATCCAAGCCCTAGGCTGAACCCTAACCCTAACCCTAGGCAGATAAATCAGCCTAGGTATAGGGATGGTGCCAAGGAAAAAGCTGTGAAAGCTGCCATGTTGTTGCACTTTTGTACTCCCCTTGGGATGCCTTGAACAGCTGCAGTGTGCCTGGAGCTAAGGGCTTCCTAGTTTCAAAAATCCTAGCCCTAGGCCTAAGCCTAACAGTAACCCTGGGAAGGGAAATCAGCCTGGTGTTAGGCGTCTTGCCAAGGAAAAAGCCGTGAAAGCAGCCATGTTGTGGCACTTTTGCACTCCCTTTTGGATGCCTTTCACAGCTGCAGTGTGCCTGGAACTCAGGGCTTCCTGCTTTTAAAAATCCTAGCCCTAGGCCGAACCCCAACCCTAAGACGAGAAAGGCAAATCAGCCAGGAATTAGGCATGTCCCCAAGGAAAAAGCTGTGGAGGCAGGCATGTTGTGGTACTTTTGCGCTCTTCTTGGGTAGTCCTTCGCAGCTGCTGTGTTCTTGGAACTCAGGGCTTTCTGGTTAATAGAACCCTTACCCTAGGCGTAACTCAAACCTTAACCCTAGGAAGGAAAATCAGCCTATGGTTCGGGATGGTCTCATGGAAATATCAGTGGTGGCAGCCAAGTTGCGTCACTTTTGCGCTCCCCTTGGGATGCCTTTCGCAGCTGCAGTGTGCCTGGAGCCCAGGGCTTCCTGGTTTTAAAAGTCCTAGGCCTAAGCCTAACAGTAACCCTAGGAAGGTAAATCAGTCGGGTATTAGGGTTCTTCCTAAGGGAAAAGCCGTGAAAGCAGCCATGTTGTGGCACTTCTGCACTCCCTTTGGGATGCCTTTGGCAGATGAAGTAAGCCTGGAACTCAGGGCTTCCTGGTTAAAGAAATCCAAGCCCTAGGCTGAACCCTAACCCTAACCCTAGGCAGATAAATCAGCCTAGGTATAGGGATGGTGCCAAGGAAAAAGCTGTGAAAGCTGCCATGTTGTTGCACTTTTGTACTCCCCTTGGGATGCCTTGAACCGCTGCAGTGTGCCTGGAGCCCAGGGCTTCCTAGTTTCAAAAATCCTAGCCCTAGGCCTAAGCCTAACAGTAATCTTGGGAAAGTAAATCAGCCTGATGTTAGGTTTCTTGCCAAGGAAAAAGCCGTGAAAGCAGCCATGTTGTGGCACTTTTGCACTCCCTTTTGGATGCCTTTCACAGCTGCAGTGTGCCTGGAACTCAGGGCTTCCTGCTTTTAAAAATCCTAGCCCTAGGCCGAACCCCAACCCTAAGACGAGAAAGGCAAATCAGCCAGGAATTAGGCATGTCCCCAAGGAAAAAGCTGTGGAGGCAGGCATGTTGTGGTACTTTTGCGCTCTTCTTGGCTAGTCCTTCGCAGCTGCTGTGTTCTTGGAACTCAGGGCTTTCTGGTTAATAGAACCCTTACCCTAGGCGTAACTCAAACCTTAACCCTAGGAAGGAAAATCAGCCTATGGTTCGGGATGGTCTCATGGAAATATCAGTGGTGGCAGCCAAGTTGCGTCACTTTTGCGCTCCCCTTGGGATGCCTTTTGCAGCTGCAGTGTGCCTGGAGCCCAGGGCTTCCTGGTTTTAAAAGTGCTAGGCCTAAGCCTAACAGTAACCCTAGGAAGGTAAATCAGCCGGGTATTAGGGTTCTTCCTAAGGGAAAAGCCGTGAAAGCAGCCATGTTGTGGCACTTCTGCACTCCCTTTGGGATGCCTTTGGCAGATGAAGTAAGCCTGGAACTTAGGGCTTCCTGGTAAAAAAAATTCAAGCCCTAGGCTGAACCCTAACCCTAACCCTAGGCAGATAAATCAGCCTAGGTATAGGGATGGTGCCAAGGAAAAAGCTGTGAAAGCTGCCATGTTGTTGCACTTTTGTACTCCCCTTGGGATGCCTTGAACAGCTGCAGTGTGCCTGGAGCTAAGGGCTTCCTAGTTTCAAAAATCCTAGCCCTAGGCCTAAGCCTAACAGTAACCCTGGGAAAGTAAATCAGCCTGATGTTAGGCTTCTTGCCAAGGAAAAAGCCGTGAAAGCAGCCATGTTGTGGCACTTCTGCACTCCCTTTGGGATGCCTTTGGCAGATGAAGTAAGCCTGGAACTCAGGGCTTCCTGGTTAAAGAAATCCAAGCCCTAGGCTGAACCCTAACCCTAACCCTAGGCAGATAAATCAGCCTAGGTATAGGGATGGTGCCAAGGAAAAAGCTGTGAAAGCTGCCATGTTGTTGCACTTTTGTACTCCCCTTGGGATGCCTTGAACCGCTGCAGTGTGCCTGGAGCCCAGGGCTTCCTAGTTTCAAAAATCCTAGCCCTAGGCCTAAGCCTAACAGTAATCTTGGGAAAGTAAATCAGCCTGATGTTAGGTTTCTTGCCAAGGAAAAAGCCGTGAAAGCAGCCATGTTGTGGCACTTTTGCACTCCCTTTTGGATGCCTTTCACAGCTCCAGTGTGCCTGGAACTCAGGGCTTCCTGCTTTTAAAAATCCTAGCCCTAGGCCGAACCCCAACCCTAAGACGAGAAAGGCAAATCAGCCAGGAATTAGGCATGTCCCCAAGGAAAAAGCTGTGGAGGCAGGCATGTTGTGGTACTTTTGCGCTCTTCTTGGCTAGTCCTTCGCAGCTGCTGTGTTCTTGGAACTCAGGGCTTTCTGGTTAATAGAGCCCTTACCCTAGGCGTAACTCAAACCTTTACCCTAGGAAGGAAAATCAACCTATGGTTCGGGATGGTCTCATGGAAATATCAGTGGTGGCAGCCAAGTTGCGTCACTTTTGCGCTCCCCTTGGGATGCCTTTTGCAGCTGCAGTGTGCCTGGAGCCCAGGGCTTCCTGGTTTTAAAAGTCCTAGGCCTAAGCCTAACAGTAACCCTAGGAAGGTAAATCAGCCGGGTATTAGGGTTCTTCCTAAGGGAAAAGCCGTGAAAGCAGCCATGTTGTGGCACTTCTGCACTCCCTTTGGGATGCCTTTGGCAGATGAAGTAAGCCTGGAACTTAGGGCTTCCGGGTAAAAAAAATTCAAGCCCTAGGCTGAACCCTAACCCTAACCCTAGGCAGATAAATCAGCCTAGGTATAGGGATGGTGCCAAGGAAAAAGCTGTGAAAGCTGCCATGTTGTTGCACTTTTGTACTCCCCTTGGGATGCCTTGAACAGCTGCAGTGTGCCTGGAGCTAAGGGCTTCCTAGTTTCAAAAATCCTAGCCCTAGGCCTAAGCCTCACAGTAACCCTGGGAAAGTAAATCAGCCTGATGTTAGGCTTCTTGCCAAGGAAAAAGCCGTGAAAGCAGCCATGTTGTGGCACTTCTGCACTCCCTTTGGGATGCCTTTGGCAGATGAAGTAAGCCTGGAACTCAGGGCTTCCTGGTTAATGAAATCCAAGCCCTAGGCTGAACCCTAACCCTAACCCTAGGCAGATAAATCAGCCTAGGTATAGGGATGGTGCCAAGGAAAAAGCTGTGAAAGCTGCCATGTTGTTGCACTTTTGTACTCCCCTTGGGATGCCTTGAACAGCTGCAGTGTGCCTGGAGCTAAGGGCTTCCTAGTTTCAAAAATCCTAGCCCTAGGCCTAAGCCTCACAGTAACCCTGGGAAAGTAAATCAGCCTGATGTTAGGCTTCTTGCCAAGGAAAAAGCCGTGAAAGCAGCCATGTTGTGGCACTTCTGCACTCCCTTTGGGATGCCTTTGGCAGATGAAGTAAGCCTGGAACTCAGGGCTTCCTGGTTAATGAAATCCAAGCCCTAGGCTGAACCCTAACCCTAACCCTAGGCAGATAAATCAGCCTAGGTATAGGGATGGTGCCAAGGAAAAAGCTGTGAAAGCTGCCATGTTGTTGCACTTTTGTACTCCCCTTGGGATGCCTTGAACAGCTGCAGTGTGCCTGGAGCTAAGGGCTTCCTAGTTTCAAAAATCCTAGCCCTAGGCCTAAGCCTAACAGTAACCCTGGGAAAGTAAATCATCCTGATGTTAGGCTTCTTGCCAAGGAAAAAGCCGTGAGAGCAGCCATGTTGTGGCACTTTTGCACTCCCTTTTGGATGCCTTTCACAGCTCCAGTGTGCCTGGAACTCAGGGCTTCCTGCTTTTAAAAATCCTAGCCCTAGGCCGAACCCCAACCCTAAGACGAGAAAGGCAAATCAGCCAGGAATTAGGCATGTCCCCAAGGAAAAAGCTGTGGAGGCAGGCATGTTGTGGTACTTTTGAGCTCTTCTTGGCTAGTCCTTCGCAGCTGCTGTGTTCTTGGAACTCAGGGCTTTCTGGTTAATAGAGCCCTTACCCTAGGCGTAACTCAAACCTTAACCCTAGGAAGGAAAATCAGCCTATGGTTCGGGATGGTCTCATGGAAATATCAGTGGTGGCAGCCAAGTTGCGTCACTTTTGCGCTCCCCTTGGGATGCCTTTTGCAGCTGCAGTGTGCCTGGAGCCCAGGGCTTCCTGGTTTTAAAAGTCCTGGGCCTAAGCCAAACAGTAACCCTAGGAAGGTAAATCAGCCGGGTATTAGGGTTCTTCCTAAGGGAAAAGCTGTGAAAGCAGCCATGTTGTGGCACTTCTGCACTCCCTTTGGGATGCCTTTGGCAGATGAAGTAAGCCTGGAACTCAGGGCTTCCTGGTTAAAGAAATCCAAGCCCTAGGCTGAACCCTAACCCTAACCCTAGGCAGATAAATCAGCCTAGGTATAGGGATGGTGCCAAGGAAAAAGCTGTGAAAGCTGCCATGTTGTTGTACTTTTGTACTCCCCTTGGGATGCCTTGAACAGCTGCAGTGTGCCTGGAGCTAAGGGCTTCCTAGTTTCAAAAATCCTAGCCCTAGGCCTAAGCCTAACAGTAACCCTGGGACAGTAAATCAGCCTGATGTTAGGCTTCTTGCCAAGGAAAAAGCCGTGAAAGCAGCCATGTTGTGGCACTTCTGCACTCCCTTTGGGATGCCTTTGGCAGATGAAGTAAGCCTGGAACTCAGGGCTTCCTGGTAAAAGAAATCCAAGCCCTAGGCTGAACCCTAACCCTAACCCTAGGCAGATCAATCAGCCTAGGTATAGGGATGGTGCCAAGGAAAAAGCTGTGAAAGCTGCCATGTTGTTGCACTTTTGTACTCCCCTTGGGATGCCTTGAACAGCTGCAGTGTGCCTGGAGCTAAGGGCTTCCTAGTTTCAAAAATCCTAGCCCTAGGCCTAAGCCTAACAGTAACCCTGGGAAGGGAAATCAGCCTGGTGTTAGGCGTCTTGCCAAGGAAAAAGCCGTGAAAGCAGCCATGTTGTGGCACTTTTGCACTCCCTTTTGGATGCCTTTCACAGCTGCAGTGTGCCTGGAACTCAGGGCTTCCTGCTTTTAAAAATCCTAGCCCTAGGCCGAACCCCAACCCTAAGACGAGAAAGGCAAATCAGCCAGGAATTAGGCATGTCCCCAAGGAAAAAGCTGTGGAGGCAGGCATGTTGTGGTACTTTTGCGCTCTTCTTGGGTAGTCCTTCGCAGCTGCTGTGTTCTTGGAACTCAGGGCTTTCTGGTTAATAGAACCCTTACCCTAGGCGTAACTCAAACCTTAACCCTAGGAAGGAAAATCAGCCTATGGTTCGGGATGGTCTCATGGAAATATCAGTGGTGGCAGCCAAGTTGCGTCACTTTTGCGCTCCCCGTGGGATGCCTTTCGCAGCTGCAGTGTGCCTGGAGCCCAGGGCTTCCTGGTTTTAAAAGTCCTAGGCCTAAGCCTAACAGTAACCCTAGGAAGGTAAATCAGTCGGGTATTAGGGTTCTTCCTAAGGGAAAAGCCGTGAAAGCAGCCATGTTGTGGCACTTCTGCACTCCCTTTGGGATGCCTTTGGCAGATGAAGTAAGCCTGGAACTCAGGGCTTCCTGGTTAAAGAAATCCAAGCCCTAGGCTGAACCCTAACCCTAACCCTAGGCAGATAAATCAGCCTAGGTATAGGGATGGTGCCAAGGAAAAAGCTGTGAAAGCTGCCATGTTGTTGCACTTTTGTACTCCCCTTGGGATGCCTTGAACCGCTGCAGTGTGCCTGGAGCCCAGGGCTTCCTAGTTTCAAAAATCCTAGCCCTAGGCCTAAGCCTAACAGTAATCTTGGGAAAGTAAATCAGCCTGATGTTAGGTTTCTTGCCAAGGAAAAAGCCGTGAAAGCAGCCATGTTGTGGCACTTTTGCACTCCCTTTTGGATGCCTTTCACAGCTGCAGTGTGCCTGGAACTCAGGGCTTCCTGCTTTTAAAAATCCTAGCCCTAGGCCGAACCCCAACCCTAAGACGAGAAAGGCAAATCAGCCAGGAATTAGGCATGTCCCCAAGGAAAAAGCTGTGGAGGCAGGCATGTTGTGGTACTTTTGCGCTCTTCTTGGCTAGTCCTTCGCAGCTGCTGTGTTCTTGGAACTCAGGGCTTTCTGGTTAATAGAACCCTTACCCTAGGCGTAACTCAAACCTTAACCCTAGGAAGGAAAATCAGCCTATGGTTCGGGATGGTCTCATGGAAATATCAGTGGTGGCAGCCAAGTTGCGTCACTTTTGCGCTCCCCTTGGGATGCCTTTTGCAGCTGCAGTGTGCCTGGAGCCCAGGGCTTCCTGGTTTTAAAAGTGCTAGGCCTAAGCCTAACAGTAACCCTAGGAAGGTAAATCAGCCGGGTATTAGGGTTCTTCCTAAGGGAAAAGCCGTGAAAGCAGCCATGTTGTGGCACTTCTGCACTCCCTTTGGGATGCCTTTGGCAGATGAAGTAAGCCTGGAACTTAGGGCTTCCTGGTAAAAAAAATTCAAGCCCTAGGCTGAACCCTAACCCTAACCCTAGGCAGATAAATCAGCCTAGGTATAGGGATGGTGCCAAGGAAAAAGCTGTGAAAGCTGCCATGTTGTTGCACTTTTGTACTCCCCTTGGGATGCCTTGAACAGCTGCAGTGTGCCTGGAGCTAAGGGCTTCCTAGTTTCAAAAATCCTAGCCCTAGGCCTAAGCCTAACAGTAACCCTGGGAAAGTAAATCAGCCTGATGTTAGGCTTCTTGCCAAGGAAAAAGCCGTGAAAGCAGCCATGTTGTGGCACTTCTGCACTCCCTTTGGGATGCCTTTGGCAGATGAAGTAAGCCTGGAACTCAGGGCTTCCTGGTTAAAGAAATCCAAGCCCTAGGCTGAACCCTAACCCTAACCCTAGGCAGATAAATCAGCCTAGGTATAGGGATGGTGCCAAGGAAAAAGCTGTGAAAGCTGCCATGTTGTTGCACTTTTGTACTCCCCTTGGGATGCCTTGAACAGCTGCAGTGTGCCTGGAGCTAAGGGCTTCCTAGTTTCAAAAATCCTAGCCCTAGGCCTAAGCCTAACAGTAACCCTGGGAAAGTAAATCATCCTGATGTTAGGCTTCTTGCCAAGGAAAAAGCCGTGAGAGCAGCCATGTTGTGGCACTTTTGCACTCCCTTTTGGATGCCTTTCACAGCTGCAGTGTGCCTGGAACTCAGGGCTTCCTGCTTTTAAAAATCCTAGCCCTAGGCCGAACCCCAACCCTAAGACGAGAAAGGCAAATCAGCCAGGAATTAGGCATGTCCCCAAGGAAAAAGCTGTGGAGGCAGGCATGTTGTGGTACTTTTGCGCTCTTCTTGGGTAGTCCTTCGCAGCTGCTGTGTTCTTGGAACTCAGGGCTTTCTGGTTAATAGAACCCTTACCCTAGGCGTAACTCAAACCTTAACCCTAGGAAGGAAAATCAGCCTATGGTTCGGGATGGTCTCATGGAAATATCAGTGGTGGCAGCCAAGTTGCGTCACTTTTGCGCTCCCCGTGGGATGCCTTTCGCAGCTGCAGTGTGCCTGGAGCCCAGGGCTTCCTGGTTTTAAAAGTCCTAGGCCTAAGCCTAACAGTAACCCTAGGAAGGTAAATCAGTCGGGTATTAGGGTTCTTCCTAAGGGAAAAGCCGTGAAAGCAGCCATGTTGTGGCACTTCTGCACTCCCTTTGGGATGCCTTTGGCAGATGAAGTAAGCCTGGAACTCAGGGCTTCCTGGTTAAAGAAATCCAAGCCCTAGGCTGAACCCTAACCCTAACCCTAGGCAGATAAATCAGCCTAGGTATAGGGATGGTGCCAAGGAAAAAGCTGTGAAAGCTGCCATGTTGTTGCACTTTTGTACTCCCCTTGGGATGCCTTGAACCGCTGCAGTGTGCCTGGAGCCCAGGGCTTCCTAGTTTCAAAAATCCTAGCCCTAGGCCTAAGCCTAACAGTAATCTTGGGAAAGTAAATCAGCCTGATGTTAGGTTTCTTGCCAAGGAAAAAGCCGTGAAAGCAGCCATGTTGTGGCACTTTTGCACTCCCTTTTGGATGCCTTTCACAGCTGCAGTGTGCCTGGAACTCAGGGCTTCCTGCTTTTAAAAATCCTAGCCCTAGGCCGAACCCCAACCCTAAGACGAGAAAGGCAAATCAGCCAGGAATTAGGCATGTCCCCAAGGAAAAAGCTGTGGAGGCAGGCATGTTGTGGTACTTTTGCGCTCTTCTTGGCTAGTCCTTCGCAGCTGCTGTGTTCTTGGAACTCAGGGCTTTCTGGTTAATAGAACCCTTACCCTAGGCGTAACTCAAACCTTAACCCTAGGAAGGAAAATCAGCCTATGGTTCGGGATGGTCTCATGGAAATATCAGTGGTGGCAGCCAAGTTGCGTCACTTTTGCGCTCCCCTTGGGATGCCTTTTGCAGCTGCAGTGTGCCTGGAGCCCAGGGCTTCCTGGTTTTAAAAGTGCTAGGCCTAAGCCTAACAGTAACCCTAGGAAGGTAAATCAGCCGGGTATTAGGGTTCTTCCTAAGGGAAAAGCCGTGAAAGCAGCCATGTTGTGGCACTTCTGCACTCCCTTTGGGATGCCTTTGGCAGATGAAGTAAGCCTGGAACTTAGGGCTTCCTGGTAAAAAAAATTCAAGCCCTAGGCTGAACCCTAACCCTAACCCTAGGCAGATAAATCAGCCTAGGTATAGGGATGGTGCCAAGGAAAAAGCTGTGAAAGCTGCCATGTTGTTGCACTTTTGTACTCCCCTTGGGATGCCTTGAACAGCTGCAGTGTGCCTGGAGCTAAGGGCTTCCTAGTTTCAAAAATCCTAGCCCTAGGCCTAAGCCTAACAGTAACCCTGGGAAAGTAAATCAGCCTGATGTTAGGCTTCTTGCCAAGGAAAAAGCCGTGAAAGCAGCCATGTTGTGGCACTTCTGCACTCCCTTTGGGATGCCTTTGGCAGATGAAGTAAGCCTGGAACTCAGGGCTTCCTGGTTAAAGAAATCCAAGCCCTAGGCTGAACCCTAACCCTAACCCTAGGCAGATAAATCAGCCTAGGTATAGGGATGGTGCCAAGGAAAAAGCTGTGAAAGCTGCCATGTTGTTGCACTTTTGTACTCCCCTTGGGATGCCTTGAACAGCTGCAGTGTGCCTGGAGCTAAGGGCTTCCTAGTTTCAAAAATCCTAGCCCTAGGCCTAAGCCTAACAGTAACCCTGGGAAAGTAAATCATCCTGATGTTAGGCTTCTTGCCAAGGAAAAAGCCGTGAGAGCAGCCATGTTGTGGCACTTTTGCACTCCCTTTTGGATGCCTTTCACAGCTGCAGTGTGCCTGGAACTCAGGGCTTCCTGCTTTTAAAAATCCTAGCCCTAGGCCGAACCCCAACCCTAAGACGAGAAAGGCAAATCAGCCAGGAATTAGGCATGTCCCCAAGGAAAAAGCTGTGGAGGCAGGCATGTTGTGGTACTTTTGCGCTCTTCTTGGCTAGTCCTTCGCAGCTGCTGTGTTCTTGGAACTCAGGGCTTTCTGGTTAATAGAACCCTTACCCTAGGCGTAACTCAAACCTTAACCCTAGGAAGGAAAATCAGCCTATGGTTCGGGATGGTCTCATGGAAATATCAGTGGTGGCAGCCAAGTTGCGTCACTTTTGCGCTCCCCTTGGGATGCCTTTTGCAGCTGCAGTGTGCCTGGAGCCCAGGGCTTCCTGGTTTTAAAAGTGCTAGGCCTAAGCCTAACAGTAACCCTAGGAAGGTAAATCAGCCGGGTATTAGGGTTCTTCCTAAGGGAAAAGCCGTGAAAGCAGCCATGTTGTGGCACTTCTGCACTCCCTTTGGGATGCCTTTGGCAGATGAAGTAAGCCTGGAACTTAGGGCTTCCTGGTAAAAAAAATTCAAGCCCTAGGCTGAACCCTAACCCTAACCCTAGGCAGATAAATCAGCCTAGGTATAGGGATGGTGCCAAGGAAAAAGCTGTGAAAGCTGCCATGTTGTTGCACTTTTGTACTCCCCTTGGGATGCCTTGAACAGCTGCAGTGTGCCTGGAGCTAAGGGCTTCCTAGTTTCAAAAATCCTAGCCCTAGGCCTAAGCCTAACAGTAACCCTGGGAAAGTAAATCAGCCTGATGTTAGGCTTCTTGCCAAGGAAAAAGCCGTGAAAGCAGCCATGTTGTGGCACTTCTGCACTCCCTTTGGGATGCCTTTGGCAGATGAAGTAAGCCTGGAACTCAGGGCTTCCTGGTTAAAGAAATCCAAGCCCTAGGCTGAACCCTAACCCTAACCCTAGGCAGATAAATCAGCCTAGGTATAGGGATGGTGCCAAGGAAAAAGCTGTGAAAGCTGCCATGTTGTTGCACTTTTGTACTCCCCTTGGGATGCCTTGAACAGCTGCAGTGTGCCTGGAGCTAAGGGCTTCCTAGTTTCAAAAATCCTAGCCCTAGGCCTAAGCCTAACAGTAACCCTGGGAAAGTAAATCATCCTGATGTTAGGCTTCTTGCCAAGGAAAAAGCCGTGAGAGCAGCCATGTTGTGGCACTTTTGCACTCCCTTTTGGATGCCTTTCACAGCTGCAGTGTGCCTGGAACTCAGGGCTTCCTGCTTTTAAAAATCCTAGCCCTAGGCCGAACCCCAACCCTAAGACGAGAAAGGCAAATCAGCCAGGAATTAGGCATGTCCCCAAGGAAAAAGCTGTGGAGGCAGGCATGTTGTGGTACTTTTGAGCTCTTCTTGGCTAGTCCTTCGCAGCTGCTGTGTTCTTGGAACTCAGGGCTTTCTGGTTAATAGAACCCTTACCCTAGGCGTAACTCAAACCTTAACCCTAGGAAGGAAAATCAGCCTATGGTTCGGGATGGTCTCATGGAAATATCAGTGGTGGCAGCCAAGTTGCGTCACTTTTGCGCTCCCCTTGGGATGCCTTTCGCAGCTGCAGTGTGCCTGGAGCCCAGGGCTTCCTGGTTTTAAAAGTCTAGGGCCTAAGCCTAACAGTAACCCTAGGAAGGTAAATCAGCCGGGTATTAGGGTTCTTCCTAAGGGAAAAGCTGTGAAAGCAGCCATGTTGTGGCACTTCTGCACTCCCTTTGGGATGCCTTTGGCAGATGAAGTAAGCCTGGAACTCAGGGCTTCCTGGTTAAAGAAATCCAAGCCCTAGGCTGAACCCTAACCCTAACCCTAGGCAGATAAATCAGCCTAGGTATAGGGATGGTGCCAAGGAAAAAGCTGTGAAAGCTGCCATGTTGTTGTACTTTTGTACTCCCCTTGGGATGCCTTGAACAGCTGCAGTGTGCCTGGAGCTAAGGGCTTCCTAGTTTCAAAAATCCTAGCCCTAGGCCTAAGCCTAACAGTAACCCTGGGACAGTAAATCAGCCTGATGTTAGGCTTCTTGCCAAGGAAAAAGCCGTGAAAGCAGCCATGTTGTGGCACTTCTGCACTCCCTTTGGGATGCCTTTGGCAGATGAAGTAAGCCTGGAACTCAGGGCTTCCTGGTTAAAGAAATCCAAGCCCTAGGCCGAACCCTAACCCTAACCCTAGGCAGATAAATCAGCCTAGGTATAGGGATGGTGCCAAGGAAAAAGCTGTGAAAGCTGCCATGTTGTTGCACTTTTGTACTCCCCTTGGGATGCCTTGAACAGCTGCAGTGTGCCTGGAGCTAAGGGCTTCCTAGTTTCAAAAATCCTAGCCCTAGGCCTAAGCCTAACAGTAACCCTGGGAAAGTAAATCAGCCTGATGTTAGGCTTCTTGCCAAGGAAAAAGCCGTGAAAGCAGCCATGTTGTGGCACTTTTGCACTCCCTTTTGGATGCCTTTCACAGCTGCAGTGTGCCTGGAACTCAGGGCTTCCTGCTTTTAAAAATCCTAGCCCTAGGCCGAACCCCAACCCTAAGACGAGAAAGGCAAATCAGCCAGGAATTAGGCATGTCCCCAAGGAAAAAGCTGTGGAGGCAGGCATGTTGTGGTACTTTTGAGCTCTTCTTGGCTAGTCCTTCGCAGCTGCTGTGTTCTTGGAACTCAGGGCTTTCTGGTTAATAGAACCCTTACCCTAGGCGTAACTCAAACCTTAACCCTAGGAAGGAAAATCAGCCTATGGTTCGGGATGGTCTCATGGAAATATCAGTGGTGGCAGCCAAGTTGCGTCACTTTTGCGCTCCCCTTGGGATGCCTTTTGCAGCTGCAGTGTGCCTGGAGCCCAGGGCTTCCTGGTTTTAAAAGTCCTAGGCCTAAGCCTAACAGTAACCCTAGGAAGGTAAATCAGCCGGGTATTAGGGTTCTTCCTAAGGGAAAAGCCGTGAAAGCAGCCATGTTGTGGCACTTCTGCACTCCCTTTGGGATGCCTTTGGCAGATGAAGTAAGCCTGGAACTCAGGGCTTCCTGGTTAAAGAAATCCAAGCCCTAGGCTGAACCCTAACCCTAACCCTAGGCAGATAAATCAGCCTAGGTATAGGGATGGTGCCAAGGAAAAAGCTGTGAAAGCTGCCATGTTGTTGCACTTTTGTACTCCCCTTGGGATGCCTTGAACAGCTGCAGTGTGCCTGGAGCCCAGGGCTTCCTAGTTTCAAAAATCCTAGCCCTAGGCCTAAGCCTAACAGTAATCTTGGGAAAGTAAATCAGCCTGATATTAGGCTTCTTGCCAAGGAAAAAGCCGTGAAAGCAGCCATGTTGTGGCACTTTTGCACTCCCTTTTGGATGCCTTTCACAGCTGCAGTGTGCCTGGAACTCAGGGCTTCCTGCTTTTAAAAATCCTAGCCCTAGGCCGAACCCCAACCCTAAGACGAGAAAGGCAAATCAGCCAGGAATTAGGCATGTCCCCAAGGAAAAAGCTGTGGAGGCAGGCATGTTGTGGTACTTTTGCGCTCTTCTTGGCTAGTCCTTCGCAGCTGCTGTGTTCTTGGAACTCAGGGCTTTCTGGTTAATAGACCCTTACCCTAGGCGTAACTCAAACCTTAACCCTAGGAAGGAAAATCAGCCTATGGTTCGGGATGGTCTCATGGAAATATCAGTGGTGGCAGCCAAGCTGCGTCACTTTTGCGCTCCCCTTGGGATGCCTTTTGCAGCTGCAGTGTGCCTGGAGCCCAGGGCTTCCTGGTTTTAAAAGTCCTAGGCCTAAGCCTAACAGTATCCCTAGGAAGGTAAATCAGCCGGGTATTAGGGTTCTTCCTAAGGGAAAAGCCGTGAAAGCAGCCATGTTGTGGCACTTCTGCACTCCCTTTGGGATGCCTTTGGCAGATGAAGTAAGCCTGGAACTCAGGGCTTCCTGGTAAAAAAAATTCAAGCCCTAGGCTGAACCCTAACCCTAACCCTAGGCAGATAAATCAGCCTAGGTATAGGGATGGTGCCAAGGAAAAAGCTGTGAAAGCTGCCATGTTGTTGCACTTTTGTACTCCCCTTGGGATGCCTTGAACAGCTGCAGTGTGCCTGGAGCTAAGGGCTTCCTAGTTTCAAAAATCCTAGCCCTAGGCCTAAGCCTAACAGTAACCCTGGGAAAGTAAATCAGCCTGATGTTAGGTTTCTTGCCAAGGAAAAAGCCGTGAAAGCAGCCATGTTGTGGCACTTTTGCACTCCCTTTTGGATGCCTTTCACAGCTCCAGTGTGCCTGGAACTCAGGGCTTCCTGCTTTTAAAAATCCTAGCCCTAGGCCGAACCCCAACCCTAAGACGAGAAAGGCAAATCAGCCAGGAATTAGGCATGTCCCCAAGGAAAAAGCTGTGGAGGCAGGCATGTTGTGGTACTTTTGCGCTCTTCTTGGCTAGTCCTTCGCAGCTGCTGTGTTCTTGGAACTCAGGGCTTTCTGGTTAATAGAACCCTTACCCTAGGCGTAACTCAAACCTTAACCCTAGGAAGGAAAATCAGCCTATGGTTCGGGATGGTCTCATGGAAATATCAGTGGTGGCAGCCAAGTTGCGTCACTTTTGCGCTCCCCTTGGGATGCCTTTCGCAGCTGCAGTGTGCCTGGAGCCCAGGGCTTCCTGGTTTTAAAAGTCCTAGGCCTAAGCCTAACAGTAACCCTAGGAAGGTAAATCAGCCGGGTATTAGGGTTCTTCCTAAGGGAAAAGCCGTGAAAGCAGCCATGTTGTGGCACTTCTGCACTCCCTTTGGGATGCCTTTGGCAGATGAAGTAAGCCTGGAACTTAGGGCTTCCTGGTAAAAAAAATTCAAGCCCTAGGCTGAACCCTAACCCTAACCCTAGGCAGATAAATCAGCCTAGGTATAGGGATGGTGCCAAGGAAAAAGCTGTGAAAGCTGCCATGTTGTTGCACTTTTGTACTCCCCTTGGGATGCCTTGAAAAGCTGCAGTGTGCCTGGAGCTAAGGGCTTCCTAGTTTCAAAAATCCTAGCCCTAGGCCTAAGCCTCACAGTAACCCTGGGAAAGTAAATCAGCCTGATGTTAGGCTTCTTGCCAAGGAAAAAGCCGTGAAAGCAGCCATGTTGTGGCACTTCTGCACTCCCTTTGGGATGCCTTTGGCAGATGAAGTAAGCCTGGAACTCAGGGCTTCCTGGTTAAAGAAATCCAAGCCCTAGGCTGAACCCTAACCCTAACCCTAGGCAGATAAATCAGCCTAGGTATAGGGATGGTGCCAAGGAAAAAGCTGTGAAAGCTGCCATGTTGTTGCACTTTTGTACTCCCCTTGGGATGCCTTGAACAGCTGCAGTGTGCCTGGAGCTAAGGGCTTCCTAGTTTCAAAAATCCTAGCCCTAGGCCTAAGCCTAACAGTAACCCTGGGAAAGTAAATCAGCCTGATGTTAGGCTTCTTGCCAAGGAAAAAGCCGTGAGAGCAGCCATGTTGTGGCACTTTTGCACTCCCTTTTGGATGCCTTTCACAGCTGCAGTGTGCCTGGAACTCAGGGCTTCCTCCTTTTAAAAATCCTAGCCCTAGGCCGAACCCCAACCCTAAGACGAGAAAGGCAAATCAGCCAGGAATTAGGCATGTCCCCAAGGAAAAAGCTGTGGAGGCAGGCATGTTGTGGTACTTTTGAGCTCTTCTTGGCTAGTCCTTCGCAGCTGCTGTGTTCTTGGAACTCAGGGCTTTCTGGTTAATAGAACCCTTACCCTAGGCGTAACTCAAACCTTAACCCTAGGAAGGAAAATCAGCCTATGGTTCGGGATGGTCTCATGGAAATATCAGTGGTGGCAGCCAAGTTGCGTCACTTTTGCGCTCCCCTTGGGATGCCTTTCGCAGCTGCAGTGTGCCTGGAGCCCAGGGCTTCCTGGTTTTAAAAGTCCTGGGCCTAAGCCTAACAGTAACCCTAGGAAGGTAAATCAGCCGGGTATTAGGGTTCTTCCTAAGGGAAAAGCTGTGAAAGCAGCCATGTTGTGGCACTTCTGCACTCCCTTTGGGATGCCTTTGGCAGATGAAGTAAGCCTGGAACTCAGGGCTTCCTGGTTAAAGAAATCCAAGCCCTAGGCTGAACCCTAACCCTAACCCTAGGCAGATAAATCAGCCTAGGTATAGGGATGGTGCCAAGGAAAAAGCTGTGAAAGCTGCCATGTTGTTGTACTTTTGTACTCCCCTTGGGATGCCTTGAACAGCTGCAGTGTGCCTGGAGCTAAGGGCTTCCTAGTTTCAAAAATCCTAGCCCTAGGCCTAAGCCTAACAGTAACCCTGGGACAGTAAATCAGCCTGATGTTAGGCTTCTTGCCAAGGAAAAAGCCGTGAAAGCAGCCATGTTGTGGCACTTCTGCACTCCCTTTGGGATGCCTTTGGCAGATGAAGTAAGCCTGGAACTCAGGGCTTCCTGGTTAAAGAAATCCAAGCCCTAGGCCGAACCCTAACCCTAACCCTAGGCAGATAAATCAGCCTAGGTATAGGGATGGTGCCAAGGAAAAAGCTGTGAAAGCTGCCATGTTGTTGCACTTTTGTACTCCCCTTGGGATGCCTTGAACAGCTGCAGTGTGCCTGGAGCTAAGGGCTTCCTAGTTTCAAAAATCCTAGCCCTAGGCCTAAGCCTAACAGTAACCCTGGGAAAGTAAATCAGCCTGATGTTAGGCTTCTTGCCAAGGAAAAAGCCGTGAAAGCAGCCATGTTGTGGCACTTTTGCACTCCCTTTTGGATGCCTTTCACAGCTCCAGTGTGCCTGGAACTCAGGGCTTCCTGCTTTTAAAAATCCTAGCCCTAGGCCGAACCCCAACCCTAAGACGAGAAAGGCAAATCAGCCAGGAATTAGGCATGTCCCCAAGGAAAAAGCTGTGGAGGCAGGCATGTTGTGGTACTTTTGCGCTCTTCTTGGCTAGTCCTTCGCAGCTGCTGTGTTCTTGGAACTCAGGGCTTTCTGGTTAATAGAACCCTTACCCTAGGCGTAACTCAAACCTTAACCCTAGGAAGGAAAATCAGCCTATGGTTCGGGATGGTCTCATGGAAATATCAGTGGTGGCAGCCAAGTTGCGTCACTTTTGCGCTCCCCTTGGGATGCCTTTTGCAGCTGCAGTGTGCCTGGAGCCCAGGGCTTCCTGGTTTTAAAAGTCCTAGGCCTAAGCCTAACAGTAACCCTAGGAAGGTAAATCAGCCGGGTATTAGGGTTCTTCCTAAGGGAAAAGCCGTGAAAGCAGCCATGTTGTGGCACTTCTGCACTCCCTTTGGGATGCCTTTGGCAGATGAAGTAAGCCTGGAACTCAGGGCTTCCTGGTTAAAGAAATCCAAGCCCTAGGCTGAACCCTAACCCTAACCCTAGGCAGATAAATCAGCCTAGGTATAGGGATGGTGCCAAGGAAAAAGCTGTGAAAGCTGCCATGTTGTTGCACTTTTGTACTCCCCTTGGGATGCCTTGAACAGCTGCAGTGTGCCTGGAGCCCAGGGCTTCCTAGTTTCAAAAATCCTAGCCCTAGGCCTAAGCCTAACAGTAATCTTGGGAAAGTAAATCAGCCTGATATTAGGCTTCTTGCCAAGGAAAAAGCCGTGAAAGCAGCCATGTTGTGGCACTTTTGCACTCCCTTTTGGATGCCTTTCACAGCTGCAGTGTGCCTGGAACTCAGGGCTTCCTGCTTTTAAAAATCCTAGCCCTAGGCCGAACCCCAACCCTAAGACGAGAAAGGCAAATCAGCCAGGAATTAGGCATGTCCCCAAGGAAAAAGCTGTGGAGGCAGGCATGTTGTGGTACTTTTGCGCTCTTCTTGGCTAGTCCTTCGCAGCTGCTGTGTTCTTGGAACTCAGGGCTTTCTGGTTAATAGACCCTTACCCTAGGCGTAACTCAAACCTTAACCCTAGGAAGGAAAATCAGCCTATGGTTCGGGATGGTCTCATGGAAATATCAGTGGTGGCAGCCAAGCTGCGTCACTTTTGCGCTCCCCTTGGGATGCCTTTTGCAGCTGCAGTGTGCCTGGAGCCCAGGGCTTCCTGGTTTTAAAAGTCCTAGGCCTAAGCCTAACAGTATCCCTAGGAAGGTAAATCAGCCGGGTATTAGGGTTCTTCCTAAGGGAAAAGCCGTGAAAGCAGCCATGTTGTGGCACTTCTGCACTCCCTTTTGGATGCCTTTGGCAGATGAAGTAAGCCTGGAACTCAGGGCTTCCTGGTAAAAAAAATTCAAGCCCTAGGCTGAACCCTAACCCTAACCCTAGGCAGATAAATCAGCCTAGGTATAGGGATGGTGCCAAGGAAAAAGCTGTGAAAGCTGCCATGTTGTTGCACTTTTGTACTCCCCTTGGGATGCCTTGAACAGCTGCAGTGTGCCTGGAGCTAAGGGCTTCCTAGTTTCAAAAATCCTAGCCCTAGGCCTAAGCCTAACAGTAACCCTGGGAAAGTAAATCAGCCTGATGTTAGGTTTCTTGCCAAGGAAAAAGCCGTGAAAGCAGCCATGTTGTGGCACTTTTGCACTCCCTTTTGGATGCCTTTCACAGCTCCAGTGTGCCTGGAACTCAGGGCT
Organism: Ammospiza caudacuta; assembly: GCF_027887145.1. Lineage (NCBI taxonomy): Eukaryota > Metazoa > Chordata > Aves > Passeriformes > Passerellidae > Ammospiza > Ammospiza caudacuta. The sequence continues at coordinate 413,317 of NW_026683127.1, read as the reverse complement.
TCCTGCTTTTAAAAATCCTAGCCCTAGGCCGAACCCCAACCCTAAGACGAGAAAGGCAAATCAGCCAGGAATTAGGCATGTCCCCAAGGAAAAAGCTGTGGAGGCAGGCATGTTGTGGTACTTTTGCGCTCTTCTTGGCTAGTCCTTCGCAGCTGCTGTGTTCTTGGAACTCAGGGCTTTCTGGTTAATAGAACCCTTACCCTAGGCGTAACTCAAACCTTAACCCTAGGAAGGAAAATCAGCCTATGGTTCGGGATGGTCTCATGGAAATATCAGTGGTGGCAGCCAAGTTGCGTCACTTTTGCGCTCCCCTTGGGATGCCTTTCGCAGCTGCAGTGTGCCTGGAGCCCAGGGCTTCCTGGTTTTAAAAGTCCTAGGCCTAAGCCTAACAGTAACCCTAGGAAGGTAAATCAGCCGGGTATTAGGGTTCTTCCTAAGGGAAAAGCCGTGAAAGCAGCCATGTTGTGGCACTTCTGCACTCCCTTTGGGATGCCTTTGGCAGATGAAGTAAGCCTGGAACTTAGGGCTTCCTGGTAAAAAAAATTCAAGCCCTAGGCTGAACCCTAACCCTAACCCTAGGCAGATAAATCAGCCTAGGTATAGGGATGGTGCCAAGGAAAAAGCTGTGAAAGCTGCCATGTTGTTGCACTTTTGTACTCCCCTTGGGATGCCTTGAAAAGCTGCAGTGTGCCTGGAGCTAAGGGCTTCCTAGTTTCAAAAATCCTAGCCCTAGGCCTAAGCCTCACAGTAACCCTGGGAAAGTAAATCAGCCTGATGTTAGGCTTCTTGCCAAGGAAAAAGCCGTGAAAGCAGCCATGTTGTGGCACTTCTGCACTCCCTTTGGGATGCCTTTGGCAGATGAAGTAAGCCTGGAACTCAGGGCTTCCTGGTTAAAGAAATCCAAGCCCTAGGCTGAACCCTAACCCTAACCCTAGGCAGATAAATCAGCCTAGGTATAGGGATGGTGCCAAGGAAAAAGCTGTGAAAGCTGCCATGTTGTTGCACTTTTGTACTCCCCTTGGGATGCCTTGAACAGCTGCAGTGTGCCTGGAGCTAAGGGCTTCCTAGTTTCAAAAATCCTAGCCCTAGGCCTAAGCCTAACAGTAACCCTGGGAAAGTAAATCAGCCTGATGTTAGGCTTCTTGCCAAGGAAAAAGCCGTGAGAGCAGCCATGTTGTGGCACTTTTGCACTCCCTTTTGGATGCCTTTCACAGCTGCAGTGTGCCTGGAACTCAGGACTTCCTGCTTTTAAAAATCCTAGCCCTAGGCCGAACCCCAACCCTAAGACGAGAAAGGCAAATCAGCCAGGAATTAGGCATGTCCCCAAGGAAAAAGCTGTGGAGGCAGGCATGTTGTGGTACTTTTGAGCTCTTCTTGGCTAGTCCTTCGCAGCTGCTGTGTTCTTGGAACTCAGGGCTTTCTGGTTAATAGAACCCTTACCCTAGGCGTAACTCAAACCTTAACCCTAGGAAGGAAAATCAGCCTATGGTTCGGGATGGTCTCATGGAAATATCAGTGGTGGCAGCCAAGTTGCGTCACTTTTGCGCTCCCCTTGGGATGCCTTTCGCAGCTGCAGTGTGCCTGGAGCCCAGGGCTTCCTGGTTTTAAAAGTCCTGGGCCTAAGCCTAACAGTAACCCTAGGAAGGTAAATCAGCCGGGTATTAGGGTTCTTCCTAAGGGAAAAGCTGTGAAAGCAGCCATGTTGTGGCACTTCTGCACTCCCTTTGGGATGCCTTTGGCAGATGAAGTAAGCCTGGAACTCAGGGCTTCCTGGTTAAAGAAATCCAAGCCCTAGGCTGAACCCTAACCCTAACCCTAGGCAGATAAATCAGCCTAGGTATAGGGATGGTGCCAAGGAAAAAGCTGTGAAAGCTGCCATGTTGTTGTACTTTTGTACTCCCCTTGGGATGCCTTGAACAGCTGCAGTGTGCCTGGAGCTAAGGGCTTCCTAGTTTCAAAAATCCTAGCCCTAGGCCTAAGCCTAACAGTAACCCTGGGACAGTAAATCAGCCTGATGTTAGGCTTCTTGCCAAGGAAAAAGCCGTGAAAGCAGCCATGTTGTGGCACTTCTGCACTCCCTTTGGGATGCCTTTGGCAGATGAAGTAAGCCTGGAACTCAGGGCTTCCTGGTTAAAGAAATCCAAGCCCTAGGCCGAACCCTAACCCTAACCCTAGGCAGATAAATCAGCCTAGGTATAGGGATGGTGCCAAGGAAAAAGCTGTGAAAGCTGCCATGTTGTTGCACTTTTGTACTCCCCTTGGGATGCCTTGAACAGCTGCAGTGTGCCTGGAGCTAAGGGCTTCCTAGTTTCAAAAATCCTAGCCCTAGGCCTAAGCCTAACAGTAACCCTGGGAAAGTAAATCAGCCTGATGTTAGGCTTCTTGCCAAGGAAAAAGCCGTGAAAGCAGCCATGTTGTGGCACTTTTGCACTCCCTTTTGGATGCCTTTCACAGCTCCAGTGTGCCTGGAACTCAGGGCTTCCTGCTTTTAAAAATCCTAGCCCTAGGCCGAACCCCAACCCTAAGACGAGAAAGGCAAATCAGCCAGGAATTAGGCATGTCCCCAAGGAAAAAGCTGTGGAGGCAGGCATGTTGTGGTACTTTTGCGCTCTTCTTGGCTAGTCCTTCGCAGCTGCTGTGTTCTTGGAACTCAGGGCTTTCTGGTTAATAGAACCCTTACCCTAGGCGTAACTCAAACCTTAACCCTAGGAAGGAAAATCAGCCTATGGTTCGGGATGGTCTCATGGAAATATCAGTGGTGGCAGCCAAGTTGCGTCACTTTTGCGCTCCCCTTGGGATGCCTTTTGCAGCTGCAGTGTGCCTGGAGCCCAGGGCTTCCTGGTTTTAAAAGTCCTAGGCCTAAGCCTAACAGTAACCCTAGGAAGGTAAATCAGCCGGGTATTAGGGTTCTTCCTAAGGGAAAAGCCGTGAAAGCAGCCATGTTGTGGCACTTCTGCACTCCCTTTGGGATGCCTTTGGCAGATGAAGTAAGCCTGGAACTCAGGGCTTCCTGGTTAAAGAAATCCAAGCCCTAGGCTGAACCCTAACCCTAACCCTAGGCAGATAAATCAGCCTAGGTATAGGGATGGTGCCAAGGAAAAAGCTGTGAAAGCTGCCATGTTGTTGCACTTTTGTACTCCCCTTGGGATGCCTTGAACAGCTGCAGTGTGCCTGGAGCCCAGGGCTTCCTAGTTTCAAAAATCCTAGCCCTAGGCCTAAGCCTAACAGTAATCTTGGGAAAGTAAATCAGCCTGATATTAGGCTTCTTGCCAAGGAAAAAGCCGTGAAAGCAGCCATGTTGTGGCACTTTTGCACTCCCTTTTGGATGCCTTTCACAGCTGCAGTGTGCCTGGAACTCAGGGCTTCCTGCTTTTAAAAATCCTAGCCCTAGGCCGAACCCCAACCCTAAGACGAGAAAGGCAAATCAGCCAGGAATTAGGCATGTCCCCAAGGAAAAAGCTGTGGAGGCAGGCATGTTGTGGTACTTTTGCGCTCTTCTTGGCTAGTCCTTCGCAGCTGCTGTGTTCTTGGAACTCAGGGCTTTCTGGTTAATAGACCCTTACCCTAGGCGTAACTCAAACCTTAACCCTAGGAAGGAAAATCAGCCTATGGTTCGGGATGGTCTCATGGAAATATCAGTGGTGGCAGCCAAGTTGCGTCACTTTTGCGCTCCCCTTGGGATGCCTTTTGCAGCTGCAGTGTGCCTGGAGCCCAGGGCTTCCTGGTTTTAAAAGTCCTAGGCCTAAGCCTAACAGTATCCCTAGGAAGGTAAATCAGCCGGGTATTAGGGTTCTTCCTAAGGGAAAAGCCGTGAAAGCAGCCATGTTGTGGCACTTCTGCACTCCCTTTTGGATGCCTTTGGCAGATGAAGTAAGCCTGGAACTCAGGGCTTCCTGGTAAAAAAAATTCAAGCCCTAGGCTGAACCCTAACCCTAACCCTAGGCAGATAAATCAGCCTAGGTATAGGGATGGTGCCAAGGAAAAAGCTGTGAAAGCTGCCATGTTGTTGCACTTTTGTACTCCCCTTGGGATGCCTTGAACAGCTGCAGTGTGCCTGGAGCTAAGGGCTTCCTAGTTTCAAAAATCCTAGCCCTAGGCCTAAGCCTAACAGTAATCTTGGGAAAGTAAATCAGCCTGATGTTAGGTTTCTTGCCAAGGAAAAAGCCGTGAAAGCAGCCATGTTGTGGCACTTTTGCACTCCCTTTTGGATGCCTTTCACAGCTGCAGTGTGCCTGGAACTCAGGGCTTCCTGCTTTTAAAAATCCTAGCCCTAGGCCGAACCCCAACCCTAAGACGAGAAAGGCAAATCAGCCAGGAATTAGGCATGTCCCCAAGGAAAAAGCTGTGGAGGCAGGCATGTTGTGGTACTTTTGCGCTCTTCTTGGCTAGTCCTTCGCAGCTGCTGTGTTCTTGGAACTCAGGGCTTTCTGGTTAATAGACCCTTACCCTAGGCGTAACTCAAACCTTAACCCTAGGAAGGAAAATCAGCCTATGGTTCGGGATGGTCTCATGGAAATATCAGTGGTGGCAGCCAAGTTGCGTCACTTTTGCGCTCCCCTTGGGATGCCTTTTGCAGCTGCAGTGTGCCTGGAGCCCAGGGCTTCCTGGTTTTAAAAGTCCTAGGCCTAAGCCTAACAGTAACCCTAGGAAGGTAAATCAGCCGGGTATTAGGGTTCTTCCTAAGGGAAAAGCCGTGAAAGCAGCCATGTTGTGGCACTTCTGCACTCCCTTTGGGATGCCTTTGGCAGATGAAGTAAGCCTGGAACTCAGGGCTTCCTGGTTAAAGAAATCCAAGCCCTAGGCTGAACCCTAACCCTAACCCTAGGCAGATAAATCAGCCTAGGTATAGGGATGGTGCCAAGGAAAAAGCTGTGAAAGCTGCCATGTTGTTGCACTTTTGTACTCCCCTTGGGATGCCTTGAACAGCTGCAGTGTGCCTGGAGCTAAGGGCTTCCTAGTTTCAAAAATCCTAGCCCTAGGCCTAAGCCTAACAGTAACCCTGGGAAAGTAAATCATCCTGATGTTAGGCTTCTTGCCAAGGAAAAAGCCGTGAGAGCAGCCATGTTGTGGCACTTTTGCACTCCCTTTTGGATGCCTTTCACAGCTGCAGTGTGCCTGGAACTCAGGGCTTCCTCCTTTTAAAAATCCTAGCCCTAGGCCGAACCCCAACCCTAAGACGAGAAAGGCAAATCAGCCAGGAATTAGGCATGTCCCCAAGGAAAAAGCTGTGGAGGCAGGCATGTTGTGGTACTTTTGAGCTCTTCTTGGCTAGTCCTTCGCAGCTGCTGTGTTCTTGGAACTCAGGGCTTTCTGGTTAATAGAACCCTTACCCTAGGCGTAACTCAAACCTTAACCCTAGGAAGGAAAATCAGCCTATGGTTCGGGATGGTCTCATGGAAATATCAGTGGTGGCAGCCAAGTTGCGTCACTTTTGCGCTCCCCTTGGGATGCCTTTTGCAGCTGCAGTGTGCCTGGAGCCCAGGGCTTCCTGGTTTTAAAAGTCCTGGGCCTAAGCCAAACAGTATCCCTAGGAAGGTAAATCAGCCGGGTATTAGGGTTCTTCCTAAGGGAAAAGCCGTGAAAGCAGCCATGTTGTGGCACTTCTGCACTCCCTTTGGGATGCTTTTGGCAGATGAAGTAAGCCTGGAACTCAGGGCTTCCTGGTTAAAGAAATCCAAGCCCTAGGCTGAACCCTAACCCTAACCCTAGGCAGATAAATCAGCCTAGGTATAGGGATGGTGCCAAGGAAAAAGCTGTGAAAGCTGCCATGTTGTTGCACTTTTGTACTCCCCTTGGGATGCCTTGAACAGCTGCAGTGTGCCTGGAGCTAAGGGCTTCCTAGTTTCAAAAATCCTAGCCCTAGGCCTAAGCCTAACAGTAACCCTAGGAAGGTAAATCAGCCGGGTATTAGGGTTCTTCCTAAGGGAAAAGCCGTGAAAGCAGCCATGTTGTGGCACTTCTGCACTCCCTTTGGGATGCCTTTGGCAGATGAAGTAAGCCTGGAACTCAGGGCTTCCTGGTTAAAGAAATCCAAGCCCTAGGCTGAACCCTAACCCTAACCCTAGGCAGATAAATCAGCCTAGGTATAGGGATGGTGCCAAGGAAAAAGCTGTGAAAGCTGCCATGTTGTTGCACTTTTGTACACCCCTTGGGATGCCTTGAACAGCTGCAGTGTGCCTGGAGCCCAGGGCCTCCTAGTTTCAAAAATCCTAGCCCTAGGCCTAAGCCTAACAGTAACCGTGGGAGAGTATGTCAGCCTGGTGTTAGGCTTCTTGCCAAGGAAAAAGCCGTGAAAGCAGCCATGTTGTGGCACTTTTGCACTCCCTTTTGGATGCCTTTCACAGCTCCAGTGTGCCTGGAACTCAGGGCTTCCTGCTTTTAAAAATCCTAGCCCTAGGCCGAACCCCAACCCTAAGACGAGAAAGGCAAATCAGCCAGGAATTAGGCATGTCCCCAAGGAAAAAGCTGTGGAGGCAGGCATGTTGTGGTACTTTTGCGCTCTTCTTGGCTAGTCCTTCGCAGCTGCTGTGTTCTTGGAACTCAGGGCTTTCTGGTTAATAGAACCCTTACCCTAGGCGTAACTCAAACCTTAACCCTAGGAAGGAAAATCAACCTATGGTTTGGGATGGTCTCATGGAAATATCAGTGGTGGCAGCCAAGTTGCGTCACTTTTGCGCTCCCCTTGGGATGCCTTTTGCAGCTGCAGTGCGCCTGGAGCCCAGGGCTTCCTGGTTTTAAAAGTCCTAGGCCTAAGCCTAACAGTAACCCTAGGAAGGTAAATCAGCCGGGTATTAGGGTTCTTCCTAAGGGAAAAGCCGTGAAAGCAGCCATGTTGTGGCACTTCTGCACTCCCTTTGGGATGCCTTTGGCAGATGAAGTAAGCCTGGAACTCAGGGCTTCCTGGTTAAAGAAATCCAAGCCCTAGGCTGAACCCTAACCCTAACCCTAGGCAGATAAATCAGCCTAGGTATAGGGATGGTGCCAAGGAAAAAGCTGTGAAAGCTGCCATGTTGTTGCACTTTTGTACTCCCCTTGGGATGCCTTGAACAGCTGCAGTGTGCCTGGAGCTAAGGGCTTCCTAGTTTCAAAAATCCTAGCCCTAGGCCTAAGCCTAACAGTAATCTTGGGAAAGTAAATCAGCCTGATGTTAGGTTTCTTGCCAAGGAAAAAGCCGTGAAAGCAGCCATGTTGTGGCACTTTTGCACTCCCTTTTGGATGCCTTTCACAGCTGCAGTGTGCCTGGAACTCAGGGCTTCCTGCTTTTAAAAATCCTAGCCCTAGGCCGAACCCCAACCCTAAGACGAGAAAGGCAAATCAGCCAGGAATTAGGCATGTCCCCAAGGAAAAAGCTGTGGAGGCAGGCATGTTGTGGTACTTTTGCGCTCTTCTTGGCTAGTCCTTCGCAGCTGCTGTGTTCTTGGAACTCAGGGCTTTCTGGTTAATAGACCCTTACCCTAGGCGTAACTCAAACCTTAACCCTAGGAAGGAAAATCAGCCTATGGTTCGGGATGGTCTCATGGAAATATCAGTGGTGGCAGCCAAGTTGCGTCACTTTTGCGCTCCCCTTGGGATGCCTTTTGCAGCTGCAGTGTGCCTGGAGCCCAGGGCTTCCTGGTTTTAAAAGTCCTAGGCCTAAGCCTAACAGTAACCCTAGGAAGGTAAATCAGCCGGGTATTAGGGTTCTTCCTAAGGGAAAAGCCGTGAAAGCAGCCATGTTGTGGCACTTCTGCACTCCCTTTGGGATGCCTTTGGCAGATGAAGTAAGCCTGGAACTCAGGGCTTCCTGGTTAAAGAAATCCAAGCCCTAGGCTGAACCCTAACCCTAACCCTAGGCAGATAAATCAGCCTAGGTATAGGGATGGTGCCAAGGAAAAAGCTGTGAAAGCTGCCATGTTGTTGCACTTTTGTACTCCCCTTGGGATGCCTTGAACAGCTGCAGTGTGCCTGGAGCCCAGGGCTTCCTAGTTTCAAAAATCCTAGCCCTAGGCCTAAGCCTAACAGTAACCCTGGGAAAGTAAATCATCCTGATGTTAGGCTTCTTGCCAAGGAAAAAGCCGTGAGAGCAGCCATGTTGTGGCACTTTTGCACTCCCTTTTGGATGCCTTTCACAGCTCCAGTGTGCCTGGAACTCAGGGCTTCCTCCTTTTAAAAATCCTAGCCCTAGGCCGAACCCCAACCCTAAGACGAGAAAGGCAAATCAGCCAGGAATTAGGCATGTCCCCAAGGAAAAAGCTGTGGAGGCAGGCATGTTGTGGTACTTTTGAGCTCTTCTTGGCTAGTCCTTCGCAGCTGCTGTGTTCTTGGAACTCAGGGCTTTCTGGTTAATAGAACCCTTACCCTAGGCGTAACTCAAACCTTAACCCTAGGAAGGAAAATCAGCCTATGGTTCGGGATGGTCTCATGGAAATATCAGTGGTGGCAGCCAAGTTGCGTCACTTTTGCGCTCCCCTTGGGATGCCTTTTGCAGCTGCAGTGTGCCTGGAGCCCAGGGCTTCCTGGTTTTAAAAGTCCTGGGCCTAAGCCAAACAGTATCCCTAGGAAGGTAAATCAGCCGGGTATTAGGGTTCTTCCTAAGGGAAAAGCCGTGAAAGCAGCCATGTTGTGGCACTTCTGCACTCCCTTTGGGATGCTTTTGGCAGATGAAGTAAGCCTGGAACTCAGGGCTTCCTGGTTAAAGAAATCCAAGCCCTAGGCTGAACCCTAACCCTAACCCTAGGCAGATAAATCAGCCTAGGTATAGGGATGGTGCCAAGGAAAAAGCTGTGAAAGCTGCCATGTTGTTGCACTTTTGTACTCCCCTTGGGATGCCTTGAACAGCTGCAGTGTGCCTGGAGCTAAGGGCTTCCTAGTTTCAAAAATCCTAGCCCTAGGCCTAAGCCTAACAGTAACCCTAGGAAGGTAAATCAGCCGGGTATTAGGGTTCTTCCTAAGGGAAAAGCCGTGAAAGCAGCCATGTTGTGGCACTTCTGCACTCCCTTTGGGATGCCTTTGGCAGATGAAGTAAGCCTGGAACTCAGGGCTTCCTGGTTAAAGAAATCCAAGCCCTAGGCTGAACCCTAACCCTAACCCTAGGCAGATAAATCAGCCTAGGTATAGGGATGGTGCCAAGGAAAAAGCTGTGAAAGCTGCCATGTTGTTGCACTTTTGTACTCCCCTTGGGATGCCTTGAACAGCTGCAGTGTGCCTGGAGCCCAGGGCCTCCTAGTTTCAAAAATCCTAGCCCTAGGCCTAAGCCTAACAGTAACCGTGGGAGAGTATGTCAGCCTGGTGTTAGGCTTCTTGCCAAGGAAAAAGCCGTGAAAGCAGCCATGTTGTGGCACTTTTGCACTCCCTTTTGGATGCCTTTCACAGCTCCAGTGTGCCTGGAACTCAGGGCTTCCTGCTTTTAAAAATCCTAGCCCTAGGCCGAACCCCAACCCTAAGACGAGAAAGGCAAATCAGCCAGGAATTAGGCATGTCCCCAAGGAAAAAGCTGTGGAGGCAGGCATGTTGTGGTACTTTTGCGCTCTTCTTGGCTAGTCCTTCGCAGCTGCTGTGTTCTTGGAACTCAGGGCTTTCTGGTTAATAGAACCCTTACCCTAGGCGTAACTCAAACCTTAACCCTAGGAAGGAAAATCAACCTATGGTTTGGGATGGTCTCATGGAAATATCAGTGGTGGCAGCCAAGTTGCGTCACTTTTGCGCTCCCCTTGGGATGCCTTTTGCAGCTGCAGTGCGCCTGGAGCCCAGGGCTTCCTGGTTTTAAAAGTCCTAGGCCTAAGCCTAACAGTAACCCTAGGAAGGTAAATCAGCCGGGTATTAGGGTTCTTCCTAAGGGAAAAGCCGTGAAAGCAGCCATGTTGTGGCACTTCTGCACTCCCTTTGGGATGCCTTTGGCAGATGAAGTAAGCCTGGAACTCAGGGCTTCCTGGTTAAAGAAATCCAAGCCCTAGGCTGAACCCTAACCCTAACCCTAGGCAGATAAATCAGCCTAGGTATAGGGATGGTGCCAAGGAAAAAGCTGTGAAAGCTGCCATGTTGTTGCACTTTTGTACTCCCCTTGGGATGCCTTGAACAGCTGCAGTGTGCCTGGAGCCCAGGGCTTCCTAGTTTCAAAAATCCTAGCCCAAGGCCTGAGCCTAACAGTAACCCTGGGAAAGTAAATCAGCCTGATTTTAGGCTTCTTGCCAAGGAAAAAGCCGTGAAAGCAGCCATGTTGTGGCACTTTTGCACTCCCTTTTGGATGCCTTTCACAGCTGCAGTGTGCCTGGAACTCAGGGCTTCCTGCTTTTAAAAATCCTAGCCCTAGGCCGAACCCCAACCCTAAGACGAGAAAGGCAAATCAGCCAGGAATTAGGCATGTCCCCAAGGAAAAAGCTGTGGAGGCAGGCATGTTGTGGTACTTTTGCGCTCTTCTTGGCTAGTCCTTCGCAGCTGCTGTGTTCTTGGGACTCAGGGCTTTCTGGTTAATAGAACCCTTACCCTAGGCGTAACTCAAACCTTAACCCTAGGAAGGAAAATCAGCCTATGGTTCGGGATGGTCTCATGGAAATATCAGTGGTGGCAGCCAAGTTGCGTCACTTTTGCGCTCCCCTTGGGATGCCTTTTGCAGCTGCAGTGTGCCTGGAGCCCAGGGCTTCCTGGTTTTAAAAGTCCTAGGCCTAAGCCTAACAGTAACCCTAGGAAGGTAAATCAGCCGGGTATTAGGGTTCTTCCTAAGGGAAAAGCCGTGAAAGCAGCCATGTTGTGGCACTTTTGCACTCCCTTTTGGATGCCTTTCACAGCTCCAGTGTGCCTGGAACTCAGGGCTTCCTGCTTTTAAAAATCCTAGCCCTAGGCCGAACCCCAACCCTAAGACGAGAAAGGCAAATCAGCCAGGAATTAGGCATGTCCCCAAGGAAAAAGCTGTGGAGGCAGGCATGTTGTGGTACTTTTGCGCTCTTCTTGGCTAGTCCTTCGCAGCTGCTGTGTTCTTGGAACTCAGGGCTTTCTGGTTAATAGAACCCTTACCCTAGGCGTAACTCAAACCTTAACCCTAGGAAGGAAAATCAACCTATGGTTTGGGATGGTCTCATGGAAATATCAGTGGTGGCAGCCAAGTTGCGTCACTTTTGCGCTCCCCTTGGGATGCCTTTTGCAGCTGCAGTGCGCCTGGAGCCCAGGGCTTCCTGGTTTTAAAAGTCCTAGGCCTAAGCCTAACAGTAACCCTAGGAAGGTAAATCAGCCGGGTATTAGGGTTCTTCCTAAGGGAAAAGCCGTGAAAGCAGCCATGTTGTGGCACTTCTGCACTCCCTTTGGGATGCCTTTGGCAGATGAAGTAAGCCTGGAACTCAGGGCTTCCTGGTTAAAGAAATCCAAGCCCTAGGCTGAACCCTAACCCTAACCCTAGGCAGATAAATCAGCCTAGGTATAGGGATGGTGCCAAGGAAAAAGCTGTGAAAGCTGCCATGTTGTTGCACTTTTGTACTCCCCTTGGGATGCCTTGAACAGCTGCAGTGTGCCTGGAGCCCAGGGCTTCCTAGTTTCAAAAATCCTAGCCCTAGGCCTAAGCCTAACAGTAACCCTGGGAAAGTAAATCAGCCTGATGTTAGGCTTCTTGCCAAGGAAAAAGCCGTGAAAGCAGCCATGTTGTGGCACTTTTGCACTCCCTTTTGGATGCCTTTCACAGCTGCAGTGTGCCTGGAACTCAGGGCTTCCTGCTTTTAAAAATCCTAGCCCTAGGCCGAACCCCAACCCTAAGACGAGAAAGGCAAATCAGCCAGGAATTAGGCATGTCCCCAAGGAAAAAGCTGTGGAGGCAGGCATGTTGTGGTACTTTTGCGCTCTTCTTGGCTAGTCCTTCGCAGCTGCTGTGTTCTTGGGACTCAGGGCTTTCTGGTTAATAGAACCCTTACCCTAGGCGTAACTCAAACCTTAACCCTAGGAAGGAAAATCAGCCTATGGTTCGGGATGGTCTCATGGAAATATCAGTGGTGGCAGCCAAGTTGCGTCACTTTTGCGCTCCCCTTGGGATGCCTTTTGCAGCTGCAGTGTGCCTGGAGCCCAGGGCTTCCTGGTTTTAAAAGTCCTAGGCCTAAGCCTAACAGTATCCCTAGGAAGGTAAATCAGCCGGGTATTAGGGTTCTTCCTAAGGGAAAAGCTGTGAAAGCAGCCATGTTGTGGCACTTCTGCACTCCCTTTGGGATGCCTTTGGCAGATGAAGTAAGCCTGGAACTCAGGGCTTCCTGGTTAAAGAAATCCAAGCCCTAGGCTGAACCCTAACCCTAACCCTAGGCAGATAAATCAGCCTAGGTATAGGGATGGTGCCAAGGAAAAAGCTGTGAAAGTTGCCATGTTGTTGCACTTTTGTACTCCCCTTGGGATGCCTTGAACAGCTGCAGTGTGCCTGGAGCTAAGGGCTTCCTAGTTTCAAAAATCCTAGCCCTAGGCCTAAGCCTAACAGTAACCCTGGGAAAGTAAATCAGCCTGATGTTAGGCTTCTTGCCAAGGAAAAAGCCGTGAGAGCAGCCATGTTGTGGCACTTCTGCACTCCCTTTGGGATGCCTTTGGCAGATGAAGTAAGCCTGGAACTCAGGGCTTCCTGGTTAAAGAAATCCAAGCCCTAGGCTGAACCCTAACCCTAACCCTAGGCAGATAAATCAGCCTAGGTATAGGGATGGTGCCAAGGAAAAAGCTGTGAAAGCTGCCATGTTGTTGCACTTTTGTACTCCCCTTGGGATGCCTTGAACAGCTGCAGTGTGCCTGGAGCCCAGGGCTTCCTAGTTTCAAAAATCCTAGCCCTAGGCCTAAGCCTAACAGTAACCCTGGGAAAGTAAATCAGCCTGATGTTAGGCTTCTTGCCAAGGAAAAAGCCGTGAAAGCAGCCATGTTGTGGCACTTTTGCACTCCCTTTTGGATGCCTTTCACAGCTCCAGTGTGCCTGGAACTCAGGGCTTCCTGCTTTTAAAAATCCTAGCCCTAGGCCGAACCCCAACCCTAAGACGAGAAAGGCAAATCAGCCAGGAATTAGGCATGTCCCCAAGGAAAAAGCTGTGGAGGCAGGCATGTTGTGGTACTTTTGCGCTCTTCTTGGCTAGTCCTTCGCAGCTGCTGTGTTCTTGGAACTCAGGGCTTTCTGGTTAATAGAACCCTTACCCTAGGCGTAACTCAAACCTTAACCCTAGGAAGGAAAATCAACCTATGGTTTGGGATGGTCTCATGGAAATATCAGTGGTGGCAGCCAAGTTGCGTCACTTTTGCGCTCCCCTTGGGATGCCTTTTGCAGCTGCAGTGCGCCTGGAGCCCAGGGCTTCCTGGTTTTAAAAGTCCTAGGCCTAAGCCTAACAGTAACCCTAGGAAGGTAAATCAGCCGGGTATTAGGGTTCTTCCTAAGGGAAAAGCCGTGAAAGCAGCCATGTTGTGGCACTTCTGCACTCCCTTTGGGATGCCTTTGGCAGATGAAGTAAGCCTGGAACTCAGGGCTTCCTGGTTAAAAAAATCCTAGCCCTAGGCTGAACCCTAACCCTAACCCTAGGCAGATAAATCAGCCTAGGTATAGGGATGGTGCCAAGGAAAAAGCTGTGAAAGCTGCCATGTTGTTGCACTTTTGTACTCCCCTTGGGATGCCTTGAACAGCTGCAGTGTGCCTGGAGCTAAGGGCTTCCTAGTTTCAAAAATCCTAGCCCTAGGCCTAAGCCTAACAGTAACCCTGGGAAAGTAAATCATCCTGATGTTAGGCTTCTTGCCAAGGAAAAAGCCGTGAGAGCAGCCATGTTGTGGCACTTTTGCACTCCCTTTTGGATGCCTTTCACAGCTGCAGTGTGCCTGGAACTCAGGGCTTCCTGCTTTTAAAAATCCTAGCCCTAGGCCGAACCCCAACCCTAAGACGAGAAAGGCAAATCAGCCAGGAATTAGGCATGTCCCCAAGGAAAAAGCTGTGGAGGCAGGCATGTTGTGCTACTTTTGCGCTCTTCTTGGCTAGTCCTTCGCAGCTGCTGTGTTCTTGGGACTCAGGGCTTTCTGGTTAATAGAACCCTTACCCTAGGCGTAACTCAAACCTTAACCCTAGGAAGGAAAATCAGCCTATGGTTCGGGATGGTCTCATGGAAATATCAGTGGTGGCAGCCAAGTTGCGTCACTTTTGCGCTCCCCTTGGGATGCCTTTCGCAGCTGCAGTGTGCCTGGAGCCCAGGGCTTCCTGGTTTTAAAAGTCCTGGGCCTAAGCCAAACAGTATCCCTAGGAAGGTAAATCAGCCGGGTATTAGGGTTCTTCCTAAGGGAAAAGCCGTGAAAGCAGCCATGTTGTGGCACTTCTGCACTCCCTTTGGGATGCTTTTGGCAGATGAAGTAAGCCTGGAACTCAGGGCTTCCTGGTTAAAGAAATCCAAGCCCTAGGCTGAACCCTAACCCTAACCCTAGGCAGATAAATCAGCCTAGGTATAGGGATGGTGCCAAGGAAAAAGCTGTGAAAGCTGCCATGTTGTTGCACTTTTGTACTCCCCTTGGGATGCCTTGAACAGCTGCAGTGTGCCTGGAGCTAAGGGCTTCCTAGTTTCAAAAATCCTAGCCCTAGGCCTAAGCCTAACAGTAACCCTAGGAAGGTAAATCAGCCGGGTATTAGGGTTCTTCCTAAGGGAAAAGCCGTGAAAGCAGCCATGTTGTGGCACTTCTGCACTCCCTTTGGGATGCCTTTGGCAGATGAAGTAAGCCTGGAACTCAGGGCTTCCTGGTTAAAGAAATCCAAGCCCTAGGCTGAACCCTAACCCTAACCCTAGGCAGATAAATCAGCCTAGGTATAGGGATGGTGCCAAGGAAAAAGCTGTGAAAGCTGCCATGTTGTTGCACTTTTGTACTCCCCTTGGGATGCCTTGAACAGCTGCAGTGTGCCTGGAGCCCAGGGCTTCCTAGTTTCAAAAATCCTAGCCCTAGGCCTAAGCCTAACAGTAACCGTGGGAGAGTATGTCAGCCTGGTGTTAGGCTTCTTGCCAAGGAAAAAGCCGTGAAAGCAGCCATGTTGTGGCACTTTTGCACTCCCTTTTGGATGCCTTTCACAGCTCCAGTGTGCCTGGAACTCAGGGCTTCCTGCTTTTAAAAATCCTAGCCCTAGGCCGAACCCCAACCCTAAGACGAGAAAGGCAAATCAGCCAGGAATTAGGCATGTCCCCAAGGAAAAAGCTGTGGAGGCAGGCATGTTGTGGTACTTTTGCGCTCTTCTTGGCTAGTCCTTCGCAGCTGCTGTGTTCTTGGAACTCAGGGCTTTCTGGTTAATAGAACCCTTACCCTAGGCGTAACTCAAACCTTAACCCTAGGAAGGAAAATCAACCTATGGTTTGGGATGGTCTCATGGAAATATCAGTGGTGGCAGCCAAGTTGCGTCACTTTTGCGCTCCCCTTGGGATGCCTTTTGCAGCTGCAGTGCGCCTGGAGCCCAGGGCTTCCTGGTTTTAAAAGTCCTAGGCCTAAGCCTAACAGTAACCCTAGGAAGGTAAATCAGCCGGGTATTAGGGTTCTTCCTAAGGGAAAAGCCGTGAAAGCAGCCATGTTGTGGCACTTCTGCACTCCCTTTGGGATGCCTTTGGCAGATGAAGTAAGCCTGGAACTCAGGGCTTCCTGGTTAAAGAAATCCAAGCCCTAGGCTGAACCCTAACCCTAACCCTAGGCAGATAAATCAGCCTAGGTATAGGGATGGTGCCAAGGAAAAAGCTGTGAAAGCTGCCATGTTGTTGCACTTTTGTACTCCCCTTGGGATGCCTTGAACAGCTGCAGTGTGCCTGGAGCCCAGGGCTTCCTAGTTTCAAAAATCCTAGCCCTAGGCCTAAGCCTAACAGTAACCCTGGGAAAGTAAATCAGCCTGATTTTAGGCTTCTTGCCAAGGAAAAAGCCGTGAAAGCAGCCATGTTGTGGCACTTTTGCACTCCCTTTTGGATGCCTTTCACAGCTGCAGTGTGCCTGGAACTCAGGGCTTCCTGCTTTTAAAAATCCTAGCCCTAGGCCGAACCCCAACCCTAAGACGAGAAAGGCAAATCAGCCAGGAATTAGGCATGTCCCCAAGGAAAAAGCTGTGGAGGCAGGCATGTTGTGGTACTTTTGCGCTCTTCTTGGCTAGTCCTTCGCAGCTGCTGTGTTCTTGGGACTCAGGGCTTTCTGGTTAATAGAACCCTTACCCTAGGCGTAACTCAAACCTTAACCCTAGGAAGGAAAATCAGCCTATGGTTCGGGATGGTCTCATGGAAATATCAGTGGTGGCAGCCAAGTTGCGTCACTTTTGCGCTCCCCTTGGGATGCCTTTTGCAGCTGCAGTGTGCCTGGAGCCCAGGGCTTCCTGGTTTTAAAAGTCCTAGGCCTAAGCCTAACAGTATCCCTAGGAAGGTAAATCAGCCGGGTATTAGGGTTCTTCCTAAGGGAAAAGCTGTGAAAGCAGCCATGTTGTGGCACTTCTGCACTCCCTTTGGGATGCCTTTGGCAGATGAAGTAAGCCTGGAACTCAGGGCTTCCTGGTTAAAGAAATCCAAGCCCTAGGCTGAACCCTAACCCTAACCCTAGGCAGATAAATGAGCCTAGGTATAGGGATGGTGCCAAGGAAAAAGCTGTGAAAGCTGCCATGTTGTTGCACTTTTGTACTCCCCTTGGGATGCCTTGAACAGCTGCAGTGTGCCTGGAGCTAAGGGCTTCCTAGTTTCAAAAATCCTAGCCCTAGGCCTAAGCCTAACAGTAACCCTGGGAAAGTAAATCAGCCTGATGTTAGGCTTCTTTCCAAGGAAAAAGCCGTGAAAGCAGCCATGTTGTGGCACTTCTGCACTCCCTTTGGGATGCCTTTGGCAGATGAAGTAAGCCTGGAACTCAGGGCTTCCTGGTTAAAGAAATCCAAGCCCTAGGCTGAACCCTAACCCTAACCCTAGGCAGATAAATCAGCCTAGGTATAGGGATGGTGCCAAGGAAAAAGCTGTGAAAGATGCCATGTTGTTGCACTTTTGTACTCCCCTTGGGATGCCTTGAACAGCTGCAGTGTGCCTGGAGCCCAGGGCTTCCTAGTTTCAAAAATCCTAGCCCTAGGCCTAAGCCTAACAGTAACCCTGGGAAAGTAAATCAGCCTGATGTTAGGCTTCTTGCCAAGGAAAAAGCCGTGAAAGCAGCCATGTTGTGGCACTTTTGCACTCCCTTTTGGATGCCTTTCACAGCTCCAGTGTGCCTGGAACTCAGGGCTTCCTGCTTTTAAAAATCCTAGCCCTAGGCCGAACCCCAACCCTAAGACGAGAAAGGCAAATCAGCCAGGAATTAGGCATGTCCCCAAGGAAAAAGCTGTGGAGGCAGGCATGTTGTGGTACTTTTGCGCTCTTCTTGGCTAGTCCTTCGCAGCTGCTGTGTTCCTGGAACTCAGGGCTTTCTGGTTAATAGAGCCCTAACCCTAGGCGTAACTCAAACCTTAACCCTAGGAAGGAAAATCAACCTATGGTTCGGGATGGTCTCATGGAAATATCAGTGGTGGCAGCCAAGTTGCGTCACTTTTGCGCGCCCCTTGGGATGCCTTTCGCAGCTGCAGTGTGCCTGGAGCCCAGGGCTTCCTGGTTTTAAAAGTCCTAGGCCTAAGCCTAACAGTAACCCTAGGAAGGTAAATCAGCCGGGTATTAGGGTTCTTCCTAAGGGAAAAGCCGTGAAAGCAGCCATGTTGTGGCACTTCTGCACTCCCTTTGGGATGCCTTTGGCAGATGAAGTAAGCCTGGAACTCAGGGCTTCCTGGTTAAAGAAATCCAAGCCCTAGGCTGAACCCTAACCCTAACCCTAGGCAGATAAATCAGCCTAGGTATAGGGATGGTGCCAAGGAAAAAGCTGTGAAAGCTGCCATGTTGTTGCACTTTTGTACTCCCCTTGGGATGCCTTGAACAGCTGCAGTGTGCCTGGAGCCCAGGGCCTCCTAGTTTCAAAAATCCTAGCCCTAGGCCTAAGCCTAACAGTAACCGTGGGAGAGTATGTCAGCCTGGTGTTAGGCTTCTTGCCAAGGAAAAAGCCGTGAAAGCAGCCATGTTGTGGCACTTTTGCACTCCCTTTTGGATGCCTTTCACAGCTCCAGTGTGCCTGGAACTCAGGGCTTCCTGCTTTTAAAAATCCTAGCCCTAGGCCGAACCCCAACCCTAAGACGAGAAAGGCAAATCAGCCAGGAATTAGGCATGTCCCCAAGGAAAAAGCTGTGGAGGCAGGCATGTTGTGGTACTTTTGCGCTCTTCTTGGCTAGTCCTTCGCAGCTGCTGTGTTCTTGGAACTCAGGGCTTTCTGGTTAATAGAACCCTTACCCTAGGCGTAACTCAAACCTTAACCCTAGGAAGGAAAATCAGCCTATGGTTCGGGATGGTCTCATGGAAATATCAGTGGTGGCAGCCAAGTTGCGTCACTTTTACGCTCCCCTTGGGATGCCTTTTGCAGCTGCAGTGCGCCTGGAGCCCAGGGCTTCCTGGTTTTAAAAGTCCTAGGCCTAAGCCTAACAGTAACCCTAGGAAGGTAAATCAGCCGGGTATTAGGGTTCTTCCTAAGGGAAAAGCCGTGAAAGCAGCCATGTTGTGGCACTTCTGCACTCCCTTTGGGATGCCTTTGGCAGATGAAGTAAGCCTGGAACTCAGGGCTTCCTGGTTAAAGAAATCCAAGCCCTAGGCTGAACCCTAACCCTAACCCTAGGCAGATAAATCAGCCTAGGTATAGGGATGGTGCCAAGGAAAAAGCTGTGAAAGCTGCCATGTTGTTGCACTTTTGTACTCCCCTTGGGATGCCTTGAACAGCTGCAGTGTGCCTGGAGCCCAGGGCTTCCTAGTTTCAAAAATCCTAGCCCTAGGCCTAAGCCTAACAGTAACCCTGGGAAAGTAAATCAGCCTGATTTTAGGCTTCTTGCCAAGGAAAAAGCCGTGAAAGCAGCCATGTTGTGGCACTTTTGCACTCCCTTTTGGATGCCTTTCACAGCTGCAGTGTGCCTGGAACTCAGGGCTTCCTGCTTTTAAAAATCCTAGCCCTAGGCCGAACCCCAACCCTAAGACGAGAAAGGCAAATCATCCAGGAATTAGGCATGTCCCCAAGGAAAAAGCTGTGGAGGCAGGCATGTTGTGGTACTTTTGCGCTCTTCTTGGCTAGTCCTTCGCAGCTGCTGTGTTCTTGGGACTCAGGGCTTTCTGGTTAATAGAACCCTTACCCTAGGCGTAACTCAAACCTTAACCCTAGGAAGGAAAATCAGCCTATGGTTCGGGATGGTCTCATGGAAATATCAGTGGTGGCAGCCAAGTTGCGTCACTTTTGCGCTCCCCTTGGGATGCCTTTCGCAGCTGCAGTGTGCCTGGAGCCCAGGGCTTCCTGGTTTTAAAAGTCCTAGGCCTAAGCCTAACAGTAACCCTAGGAAGGTAAATCAGCCGGGTATTAGGGTTCTTCCTAAGGGAAAAGCCGTGAAAGCAGCCATGTTGTGGCACTTCTGCACTCCCTTTGGGATGCCTTTGGCAGATGAAGTAAGCCTGGAACTCAGGGCTTCCTGGTTAAAAAAATTCAAGCCCTAGGCTGAACCCTAACCCTAACCCTAGGCAGATAAATCAGCCTGGGTATAGGGATGGTGCCAAGGAAAAAGCTGTGAAAGCTGCCATGTTGTTGCACTTTTGTACTCCCCTTGGGATGCCTTGAACAGCTGCAGTGTGCCTGGAGCTAAGGGCTTCCTAGATTCAAAAATCCTAGCCCTAGGCCTAAGCCTAACAGTAACCCTGGGAAAGTAAATCAGCCTGATGTTAGGCTTCTTGCCAAGGAAAAAGCCGTGAAAGCAGCCATGTTGTGGCACTTCTGCACTCCCTTTGGGATGCCTTTGGCAGATGAAGTAAGCCTGGAACTCAGGGCTTCCTGGTTAAAGAAATCCAAGCCCTAGGCTGAACTCTAACCCTAACCCTAGGCAGATAAATCAGCCTAGGTATAGGGATGGTGCCAAGGAAAAAGCTGTGAAAGCTGCCATGTTGTTGCACTTTTGTACTCCCCTTGGGATGCCTTGAACAGCTGCAGTGTGCCTGGAGCCCAGGGCTTCCTAGTTTCAAAAATCCTAGCCCTAGGCCTAAGCCTAACAGTAATCGTGGGAGAGTATGTCAGCCTGGTGTTAGGCTTCTTGCCAAGGAAAAAGCCGTGAAAGCAGCCATGTTGTGGCACTTTTGCACTCCCTTTTGGATGCCTTTCACAGCTCCAGTGTGCCTGGAACTCAGGGCTTCCTGCTTTTAAAAATCCTAGCCCTAGGCCGAACCCCAACCCTAAGACGAGAAAGGCAAATCAGCCAGGAATTAGGCATGTCCCCAAGGAAAAAGCTGTGGAGGCAGGCATGTTGTGGTACTTTTGAGCTCTTCTTGGCTAGTCCTTCGCAGCTGCTGTGTTCTTGGAACTCAGGGCTTTCTGGTTAATAGAACCCTTACCCTAGGCGTAACTCAAACCTTAACCCTAGGAAGGAAAATCAACCTATGGTTCGGGATGGTCTCATGGAAATATCAGTGGTGGCAGCCAAGTTGCGTCACTTTTGCGCTCCCCTTGGGATGCCTTTTGCAGCTGCAGTGTGCCTGGAGCCCAGGGCTTCCTGGTTTTAAAAGTCCTAGGCCTAAGCCTAACAGTAACCCTAGGAAGGTAAATCAGCCGGGTATTAGGGTTCTTCCTAAGGGAAAAGCCGTGAAAGCAGCCATGTTGTGGCACTTCTGCACTCCCTTTGGGATGCCTTTGGCAGATGAAGTAAGCCTGGAACTCAGGGCTTCCTGGTTAAAGAAATCCAAGCCCTAGGCTGAAACCTAACCCTAACCCTAGGCAGATAAATCAGCCTAGGTATAGGGATGGTGCCAAGGAAAAAGCTGTGAAAGCTGCCATGTTGTTGCACTTTTGTACTCCCCTTGGGATGCCTTGAACAGCTGCAGTGTGCCTGGAGCCCAGGGCTTCCTAGTTTCAAAAATCCTAGCCCTAGGCCTAAGCCTAACAGTAACCCTGGGAAGGGAATTCAGCCTGGTTTTAGGCTTCTTGCCAAGGAAAAAGCCGTGAAAGCAGCCATGTTGTGGCACTTCTGCACTCCCTTTGGGATGCCTTTGGCAGATGAAGTAAGCCTGGAACTCAGGGCTTCCTGGTTAAAGAAATCCAAGCCCTAGGCTGAACTCTAACCCTAACCCTAGGCAGATAAATCAGCCTAGGTATAGGGATGGTGCCAAGGAAAAAGCTGTGAAAGCTGCCATGTTGTTGCACTTTTGTACTCCCCGTGGGATGCCTTGAACAGCTGCAGTGTGCCTGGAGCTAAGGGCTTCCTAGTTTCAAAAATCCTAGCCCTAGGCCTAAGCCTAACAGTAACCGTGGGAGAGTATGTCAGCCTGGTGTTAGGCTTCTTGCCAAGGAAAAAGCCGTGAAAGCAGCCATGTTGTGGCACTTTTGCACTCCCTTTTGGATGCCTTTCACAGCTGCAGTGTGCCTGGAACTCAGGGCTTCCTGCTTTTAAAAATCCTAGCCCTAGGCCGAACCCCAACCCTAAGACGAGAAAGGCAAATCAGCCAGGAATTAGGCATGTCCCCAAGGAAAAAGCTGTGGAGGCAGGCATGTTGTGGTACTTTTGAGCTCTTCTTGGCTAGTCCTTCGCAGCTGCTGTGTTCTTGGAACTCAGGGCTTTCTGGTTAATAGAACCCTTACCCTAGGCGTAACTCAAACCTTAACCCTAGGAAGGAAAATCAACCTATGGTTCGGGATGGTCTCATGGAAATATCAGTGGTGGCAGCCAAGTTGCGTCACTTTTGCGCTCCCCTTGGGATGCCTTTTGCAGCTGCAGTGTGCCTGGAGCCCAGGGCTTCCTGGTTTTAAAAGTCCTAGGCCTAAGCCTAACAGTAACCCTAGGAAGGTAAATCAGCCGGGTATTAGGGTTCTTCCTAAGGGAAAAGCCGTGAAAGCAGCCATGTTGTGGCACTTCTGCACTCCCTTTGGGATGCCTTTGGCAGATGAAGTAAGCCTGGAACTCAGGGCTTCCTGGTTAAAGAAATCCAAGCCCTAGGCTGAAACCTAACCCTAACCCTAGGCAGATAAATCAGCCTAGGTATAGGGATGGTGCCAAGGAAAAAGCTGTGAAAGCTGCCATGTTGTTGCACTTTTGTACTCCCCTTGGGATGCCTTGAACAGCTGCAGTGTGCCTGGAGCCCAGGGCTTCCTAGTTTCAAAAATCCTAGCCCTAGGCCTAAGCCTAACAGTAACCCTGGGAAGGGAAATCAGCCTGGTTTTAGGCTTCTTGCCAAGGAAAAAGCCGTGAAAGCAGCCATGTTGTGGCACTTTTGCACTCTTTTTTGGATGCCTTTCACAGCTGCAGTGTGCCTGGAACTCAGGGCTTCCTGCTTTTAAAAATCCTAGCCCTAGGCCGAACCCCAACCCTAAGACGAGAAAGGCAAATCAGCCAGGAATTAGGCATGTCCCCAAGGAAAAAGCTGTGGAGGCAGGCATGTTGTGGTACTTTTGCGCTCTTCTTGGCTAGTCCTTCGCAGCTGCTGTGTTCTTGGAACTCAGGGCTTTCTGGTAAATAGAACCCTTACCCTAGGCGTAACTCAAACCTTAACCCTAGGAAGGAAAATCAACCTATGGTTCGGGATGGTCTCATGGAAATATCAGTGGTGGCAGCCAAGTTGCGTCACTTTTGCGCTCCCCTTGGGATGCCTTTTGCAGCTGCAGTGTGCCTGGAGCCCAGGGCTTCCTGGTTTTAAAAGTCCTAGGCCTAAGCCTAACAGTAACCCTAGGAAGGTAAATCAGCCGGGTATTAGGGTTCTTCCTAAGGGAAAAGCCGTGAAAGCAGCCATGTTGTGGCACTTCTGCACTCCCTTTGGGATGCCTTTGGCAGATGAAGTAAGCCTGGAACTCAGGGCTTCCTGGTTAAAAAAATTCAAGCCCTAGGCTGAACCCTAACCCTAACCCTAGGCAGATAAATCAGCCTAGGTATAGGGATGGTGCCAAGGAAAAAGCTGTGAAAGCTGCCATGTTGTTGCACTTTTGTACTCCCCTTGGGATGCCTTGAACTGCTGCAGTGTGCCTGGAGCTAAGGGCTTCCTAGTTTCAAAAATCCTAGCCCTAGGCCTAAGCCTAACAGTAACCCTGGGAAAGTAAATCAGCCTGATGTTAGGCTTCTTGCCAAGGAAAAAGCCGTGAAAGCAGCCATGTTGTGGCACTTCTGCACTCCCTTTGGGATGCCTTTGGCAGATGAAGTAAGCCTGGAACTCAGGGCTTCCTGGTTAAAGAAATCCAAGCCCTAGGCTGAACCCTAACCCTAACCCTAGGCAGATAAATCAGCCTAGGTATAGGGATGGTGCCAAGGAAAAAGCTGTGAAAGCTGCCATGTTGTTGCACTTTTGTACTCCCCTTGGGATGCCTTGAACAGCTGCAGTGTGCCTGGAGCTAAGGGCTTCCTAGTTTCAAAAATCCTAGCCTTAGGCCTAAGCCTAACAGTAACCGTGGGAGAGTATGTCAGCCTGGTGTTAGGCTTCTTGCCAAGGAAAAAGCCGTGAGAGCAGCCATGTTGTGGCACTTTTGCACTCCCTTTTGGATGCCTTTCACAGCTGCAGTGTGCCTGGAACTCAGGGCTTCCTGCTTTTAAAAATCCTAGCCCTAGGCCGAACCCCAACCCTAAGACGAGAAAGGCAAATCAGCCAGGAATTAGGCATGTCCCCAAGGAAAAAGCTGTGGAGGCAGGCATGTTGTGGTACTTTTGCGCTCTTCTTGGCTAGTCCTTCGCAGCTGCTGTGTTCTTGGAACTCAGGGCTTTCTGGTTAATAGAGCCCTTACCCTAGGCGTAACTCAAACCTTAACCCTAGGAAGGAAAATCAACCTATGGTTCGGGATGGTCTCATGGAAATATCAGTGGTGGCAGCCAAGTTGCGTCACTTTTGCGCTCCCCTTGGGATGCCTTTTGCAGCTGCAGTGTGCCTGGAGCCCAGGGCTTCCTGGTTTTAAAAGTCCTAGGCCTAAGCCTAACAGTAACCCTAGGAAGGTAAATCAGCCGGGTATTAGGGTTCTTCCTAAGGGAAAAGCCGTGAAAGCAGCCATGTTGTGGCACTTCTGCACTCCCTTTGGGATGCCTTTGGCAGATGAAGTAAGCCTGGAACTCAGGGCTTCCTGGTTAAAGAAATCCAAGCCCTAGGCTGAACCCTAACCCTAACCCTAGGCAGATAAATCAGCCTAGGTATAGGGATGGTGCCAAGGAAAAAGCTGTGAAAGCTGCCATGTTGTTGCACTTTTGTACTCCCCTTGGGATGCCTTGAACAGCTGCAGTGTGCCTGGAGCCCAGGGCTTCCTAGTTTCAAAAATCCTAGCCCTAGGCCTAAGCCTAACAGTAACCCTGGGAAGGGAAATCAGCCTGGTGTTAGGCGTCTTGCCAAGGAAAAAGCCGTGAAAGCAGCCATGTTGTGGCACTTTTGCACTCCCTTTTGGATGCCTTTCACAGCTGCAGTGTGCCTGGAACTCAGGGCTTCCTGCTTTTAAAAATCCTAGCCCTAGGCCGAACCCCAACCCTAAGACGAGAAAGGCAAATCAGCCAGGAATTAGGCATGTCCCCAAGGAAAAAGCTGTGGAGGCAGGCATGTTGTGGTACTTTTGCGCTCTTCTTGGGTAGTCCTTCGCAGCTGCTGTGTTCTTGGAACTCAGGGCTTTCTGGTTAATAGAACCCTTACCCTAGGCGTAACTCAAACCTTAACCCTAGGAAGGAAAATCAACCTATGGTTCCGGATGGTCTCATGGAAATATCAGTGGTGGCAGCCAAGTTGCGTCACTTTTGCGCTCCCCTTGGGATGCCTTTTGCAGCTGCAGTGTGCCTGGAGCCCAGGGCTTCCTGGTTTTAAAAGTCCTAGGCCTAAGCCTAACAGTAACCCTAGGAAGGTAAATCAGCCGGGTATTAGGGTTCTTCCTAAGGGAAAAGCCGTGAAAGCAGCCATGTTGTGGCACTTCTGCACTCCCTTTGGGATGCCTTTGGCAGATGAAGTAAGCCTGGAACTCAGGGCTTCCTGGTTAAAAAAATTCAAGCCCTAGGCTGAACCCTAAACCTAACCCTAGGCAGATAAATCAGCCTAGGTATAGGGATGGTGCCAAGGAAAAAGCTGTGAAAGCTGCCATGTTGTTGCACTTTTGTACTCCCCTTGGGATGCCTTGAACAGCTGCAGTGTGCCTGGAGCTAAGGGCTTCCTAGTTTCAAAAATCCTAGCCCTAGGCCTAAGCCTAACAGTAACCCTGGGAAAGTAAATCAGCCTGATGTTAGGCTTCTTGCCAAGGAAAAAGCCGTGAAAGCAGCCATGTTGTGGCACTTCTGCACTCCCTTTGGGATGCCTTTGGCAGATGAAGTAAGCCTGGAACTCAGGGCTTCCTGGTTAAAGAAATCCAAGCCCTAGGCTGAACTCTAACCCTAACCCTAGGCAGATAAATCAGCCTAGGTATAGGGATGGTGCCAAGGAAAAAGCTGTGAAAGCTGCCATGTTGTTGCACTTTTGTACTCCCCTTGGGATGCCTTGAACAGCTGCAGTGTGCCTGGAGCTAAGGGCTTCCTAGTTTCAAAAATCCTAGCCCTAGGCCTAAGCCTAACAGTAACCGTGGGAGAGTATATCAGCCTGGTGTTAGGCTTCTTGCCAAGGAAAAAGCCGTGAAAGCAGCCATGTTGTGGCACTTTTGCACTCCCTTTTGGATGCCTTTCACAGCTGCAGTGTGCCTGGAACTCAGGGCTTCCTGCTTTTAAAAATCCTAGCCCTAGGCCGAACCCCAACCCTAAGACGAGAAAGGCAAATCAGCCAGGAATTAGGCATGTCCCCAAGGAAAAAGCTGTGGAGGCAGGCATGTTGTGGTACTTTTGCGCTCTTCTTGGCTAGTCCTTCGCAGCTGCTGTGTTCTTGGAACTCAGGGCTTTCTGGTTAATAGAGCCCTTACCCTAGGCGTAACTCAAACCTTAACCCTAGGAAGGAAAATCAACCTATGGTTCGGGATGGTCTCATGGAAATATCAGTGGTGGCAGCCAAGTTGCGTCACTTTTGCGCTCCCCTTGGGATGCCTTTTGCAGCTGCAGTGTGCCTGGAGCCCAGGGCTTCCTGGTTTTAAAAGTCCTAGGCCTAAGCCTAACAGTAACCCTAGGAAGGTAAATCAGCCGGGTATTAGGGTTCTTCCTAAGGGAAAAGCCGTGAAAGCAGCCATGTTGTGGCACTTCTGCACTCCCTTTGGGATGCCTTTGGCAGATGAAGTAAGCCTGGAACTCAGGGCTTCCTGGTTAAAGAAATCCAAGCCCTAGGCTGAACCCTAACCCTAACCCTAGGCAGATAAATCAGCCTAGGTATAGGGATGGTGCCAAGGAAAAAGCTGTGAAAGCTGCCATGTTGTTGCACTTTTGTACTCCCCTTGGGATGCCTTGAACAGCTGCAGTGTGCCTGGAGCCCAGGGCTTCCTAGTTTCAAAAATCCTAGCCCTAGGCCTAAGCCTAACAGTAACCCTGGGAAGGGAAATCAGCCTGGTGTTAGGCGTCTTGCCAAGGAAAAAGCCGTGAAAGCAGCCATGTTGTGGCACTTTTGCACTCCCTTTTGGATGCCTTTCACAGCTCCAGTGTGCCTGGAACTCAGGGCTTCCTGCTTTTAAAAATCCTAGCCCTAGGCCGAACCCCAACCCTAAGACGAGAAAGGCAAATCAGCCAGGAATTAGGCATGTCCCCAAGGAAAAAGCTGTGGAGGCAGGCATGTTGTGGTACTTTTGCGCTCTTCTTGGGTAGTCCTTCGCAGCTGCTGTGTTCTTGGAACTCAGGGCTTTCTGGTTAATAGAACCCTTACCCTAGGCGTAACTCAAACCTTAACCCTAGGAAGGAAAATCAACCTATGGTTCCGGATGGTCTCATGGAAATATCAGTGGTGGCAGCCAAGTTGCGTCACTTTTGCGCTCCCCTTGGGATGCCTTTTGCAGCTGCAGTGTGCCTGGAGCCCAGGGCTTCCTGGTTTTAAAAGTCCTAGGCCTAAGCCTAACAGTAACCCTAGGAAGGTAAATCAGCCGGGTATTAGGGTTCTTCCTAAGGGAAAAGCCGTGAAAGCAGCCATGTTGTGGCACTTCTGCACTCCCTTTGGGATGCCTTTGGCAGATGAAGTAAGCCTGGAACTCAGGGCTTCCTGGTTAAAAAAATTCAAGCCCTAGGCTGAACCCTAAACCTAACCCTAGGCAGATAAATCAGCCTAGGTATAGGGATGGTGCCAAGGAAAAAGCTGTGAAAGCTGCCATGTTGTTGCACTTTTGTACTCCCCTTGGGATGCCTTGAACAGCTGCAGTGTGCCTGGAGCTAAGGGCTTCCTAGTTTCAAAAATCCTAGCCCTAGGCCTAAGCCTAACAGTAACCCTGGGAAAGTAAATCAGCCTGATGTTAGGCTTCTTGCCAAGGAAAAAGCCGTGAAAGCAGCCATGTTGTGGCACTTCTGCACTCCCTTTGGGATGCCTTTGGCAGATGAAGTAAGCCTGGAACTCAGGGCTTCCTGGTTAAAGAAATCCAAGCCCTAGGCTGAACTCTAACCCTAACCCTAGGCAGATAAATCAGCCTAGGTATAGGGATGGTGCCAAGGAAAAAGCTGTGAAAGCTGCCATGTTGTTGCACTTTTGTACTCCCCTTGGGATGCCTTGAACAGCTGCAGTGTGCCTGGAGCTAAGGGCTTCCTAGTTTCAAAAATCCTAGCCCTAGGCCTAAGCCTAACAGTAACCGTGGGAGAGTATATCAGCCTGGTGTTAGGCTTCTTGCCAAGGAAAAAGCCGTGAAAGCAGCCATGTTGTGGCACTTTTGCACTCCCTTTTGGATGCCTTTCACAGCTGCAGTGTGCCTGGAACTCAGGGCTTCCTGCTTTTAAAAATCCTAGCCCTAGGCCGAACCCCAACCCTAAGACGAGAAAGGCAAATCAGCCAGGAATTAGGCATGTCCCCAAGGAAAAAGCTGTGGAGGCAGGCATGTTGTGGTACTTTTGCGCTCTTCTTGGCTAGTCCTTCACAGCTGCTGTGTTCTTGGAACTCAGGGCTTTCTGGTTAATAGAGCCCTTACCCTAGGCGTAACTCAAACCTTAACCCTAGGAAGGAAAATCAACCTATGGTTCGGGATGGTCTCATGGAAATATCAGTGGTGGCAGCCAAGTTGCGTCACTTTTGCGCTCCCCTTGGGATGCCTTTTGCAGCTGCAGTGTGCCTGGAGCCCAGGGCTTCCTGGTTTTAAAAGTCCTAGGCCTAAGCCTAACAGTAACCCTAGGAAGGTAAATCAGCCGGGTATTAGGGTTCTTCCTAAGGGAAAAGCCGTGAAAGCAGCCATGTTGTGGCACTTCTGCACTCCCTTTGGGATGCCTTTGGCAGATGAAGTAAGCCTGGAACTCAGGGCTTCCTGGTTAAAGAAATCCAAGCCCTAGGCTGAACCCTAACCCTAACCCTAGGCAGATAAATCAGCCTAGGTATAGGGATGGTGCCAAGGAAAAAGCTGTGAAAGCTGCCATGTTGTTGCACTTTTGTACTCCCCTTGGGATGCCTTGAACAGCTGCAGTGTGCCTGGAGCCCAGGGCTTCCTAGTTTCAAAAATCCTAGCCCTAGGCCTAAGCCTAACAGTAACCCTGGGAAGGGAAATCAGCCTGGTGTTAGGCGTCTTGCCAAGGAAAAAGCCGTGAAAGCAGCCATGTTGTGGCACTTTTGCACTCCCTTTTGGATGCCTTTCACAGCTGCAGTGTGCCTGGAACTCAGGGCTTCCTGCTTTTAAAAATCCTAGCCCTAGGCCGAACCCCAACCCTAAGACGAGAAAGGCAAATCAGCCAGGAATTAGGCATGTCCCCAAGGAAAAAGCTGTGGAGGCAGGCATGTTGTGGTACTTTTGCGCTCTTCTTGGCTAGTCCTTCGCAGCTGCTGTGTTCTTGGAACTCAGGGCTTTCTGGTTAATAGAACCCTTACCCTAGGCGTAACTCAAACCTTAACCCTAGGAAGGAAAATCAGCCTATGGTTCGGGATGGTCTCATGGAAATATCAGTGGTGGCAGCCAAGTTGCGTCACTTTTGCGCTCCCCTTGGGATGCCTTTCGCAGCTGCAGTGTGCCTGGAGCCCAGGGCTTCCTGGTTTTAAAAGTCCTAGGCCTAAGCCTAACAGTAACCCTAGGAAGGTAAATCAGCCGGGTATTAGGGTTCTTCCTAAGGGAAAAGCCGTGAAAGCAGCCATGTTGTGGCACTTCTGCACTCCCTTTGGGATGCCTTTGGCAGATGAAGTAAGCCTGGAACTCAGGGCTTCCTGGTTAAAAAAATTCAAGACCTAGGCTGAACCCTAACCCTAACCCTAGGCAGATAAATCAGCCTAGGTATAGGGATGGTGCCAAGGAAAAAGCTGTGAAAGCTGCCATGTTGTTGCACTTTTGTACTCCCCTTGGGATGCCTTGAACAGCTGCAGTGTGCCTGGAGCTAAGGGCTTCCTAGTTTCAAAAATCCTAGCCCTAGGCCTAAGCCTAACAGTAACCCTGGGAAAGTAAATCAGCCTGATGTTAGGCTTCTTGCCAAGGAAAAAGCCGTGAAAGCAGCCATGTTGTGGCACTTTTGCACTCCCTTTTGGATGCCTTTGGCAGATGAAGTAAGCCTGGAACTCAGGGCTTCCTGGTTAAAAAAATTCAAGCCCTAGGCTGAACCCTAACCCTAAGACGAGAAAGGCAAATCAGCCAGGAATTAGGCATGTCCCCAAGGAAAAAGCTGTGGAGGCAGGCATGTTGTGGTACTTTTGCGCTCTTCTTGGCTAGTCCTTCGCAGCTGCTGTGTTCTTGGAACTCAGGGCTTTCTGGTTAATAGACCCTTACCCTAGGCGTAACTCAAACCTTAACCCTAGGAAGGAAAATCAGCCTATGGTTCGGGATGCTCTCATGGAAATATCAGTGGTGGCAGCCAAGTTGCGTCACTTTTGCGCTCCCCTTGGGATGCCTTTTGCAGCTGCAGTGTGCCTGGAGCCCAGGGCTTCCTGGTTTTAAAAGTCCTAGGCCTAAGCCTAACAGTAACCCTAGGAAGGTAAATCAGCCGGGTATTAGGGTTCTTCCTAAGGGAAAAGCCGTGAAAGCAGCCATGTTGTGGCACTTCTGCACTCCCTTTGGGATGCCTTTGGCAGATGAAGTAAGCCTGGAACTCAGGGCTTCCTGGTTAAAAAAATTCAAGCCCTAGGCTGAACCCTAACCCTAACCCCAGGCAGATAAATCAGCCTAGGTATAGGGATGGTGCCAAGGAAAAAGCTGTGAAATCTGCCATGTTGTTGCACTTTTGTACTCCCCTTGGGATGCCTTGAACAGCTGCAGTGTGCCTGGAGCTAAGGGCTTCCTAGTTTTAAAAATCCTAGCCCTAGGCCTAAGCCTAACAGTAACCCTGGGAAGGGAAATCAGCCTGGTGTTAGGCGTCTTGCAAAGGAAAAAGCCGTGAAAGCAGCCATGTTGTGGCACTTTTGCACTCCCTTTTGGATGCCTTTCACAGCTGCAGTGTGCCTGGAACTCAGGGCTTCCTGCTTTTAAAAATCCTAGCCCTAGGCCGAACCCCAACCCTAAGACGAGAAAGGCAAATCAGCCAGGAATTAGGCATGTCCCCAAGGAAAAAGCTGTGGAGGCAGGCATGTTGTGGTACTTTTGCGCTCTTCTTGGCTAGTCCTTCGCAGCTGCTGTGTTCTTGGAACTCAGGGCTTTCTGGTTAATAGAACCCTTACCCTAGGCGTAACTCAAACCTTAACCCTAGGAAGGAAAATCAGCCTATGGTTCGGGATGGTCTCATGGAAATATCAGTGGTGGCAGCCAAGTTGCGTCACTTTTGCGCTCCCCTTGGGATGCCTTTTGCAGCTGCAGTGTGCCTGGAGCCCAGGGCTTCCTGGTTTTAAAAGTCCTAGGCCTAAGCCTAACAGTAACCCTAGGAAGGTAAATCAGCCGGGTATTAGGGTTCTTCCTAAGGGAAAAGCCGTGAAAGCAGCCATGTTGTGGCACTTCTGCACTCCCTTTGGGATGCCTTTGGCAGATGAAGTAAGCCTGGAACTCAGGGCTTCCTGGTTAAAAAAATTCAAGCCCTAGGCTGAACCCTAACCCTAACCCTAGGCAGATAAATCAGCCTAGGTATAGGGATGGTGCCAAGGAAAAAGCTGTGAAAGCTGCCATGTTGTTGCACTTTTGTACTCCCCTTGGGATGCCTTGAACAGCTGCAGTGTGCCTGGAGCTAAGGGCTTCCTAGTTTCAAAAATCCTAGCCCTAGGCCTAAGCCTAACAGTAACCCTGGGAAGGGAAATCAGCCTGGTGTTAGGCGTCTTGCCAAGGAAAAAGCCGTGAAAGCAGCCATGTTGTGGCACTTTTGCACTCCCTTTTGGATGCCTTTCACAGCTCCAGTGTGCCTGGAACTCAGGGCTTCCTGCTTTTAAAAATCCTAGCCCTAGGCCGAACCCCAACCCTAAGACGAGAAAGGCAAATCAGCCAGGAATTAGGCATGTCCCCAAGGAAAAAGCTGTGGAGGCAGGCATGTTGTGGTACTTTTGTGCTCTTCTTGGCTAGTCCTTCGCAGCTGCTGTGTTCTTGGAACTCAGGGCTTTCTGGTTAATAGAGCCCTTACCCTAGGCGTAACTCAAACCTTAACCCTAGGAAGGAAAATCAGCCTATGGTTCGGGATGGTCTCATGGAAATATCAGTGGTGGCAGCCAAGTTGCGTCACTTTTGCGCTCCCCTTGGGATGCCTTTTGCAGCTGCAGTGTGCCTGGAGCCCAGGGCTTCCTGGTTTTAAAAGTCCTAGGCCTAAGCCTAATATTAACCCTGGGAAGGGAAATCAGCCTGGTGTTAGGCTTCTTGCCAAGGAAAAAGCCGTGAAAGCAGCCATGTTGTGGCACTTTTGCACTCCCTTTTGGATGCCTTTCACAGCTCCAGTGTGCCTGGAACTCAGGGCTTCCTGCTTTTAAAAATCCTAGCCCTAGGCCGAACCCCAACCCTAAGACGAGAAAGGCAAATCAGCCAGGAATTAGGCATGTCCCCAAGGAAAAAGCTGTGGAGGCAGGCATGTTGTGGTACTTTTGCGCTCTTCTTGGCTAGTCCTTCGCAGCTGCTGTGTTCTTGGAACTCAGGGCTTTCTGGTTAATAGAACCCTTACCCTAGGCGTAACTCAAACCTTAACCCTAGGAAGGAAAATCAGCCTATGGTTCGGGATGGTCTCATGGAAATATCAGTGGTGGCAGCCAAGTTGCGTCACTTTTGCGCTCCCCTTGGGATGCCTTTTGCAGCTGCAGTGTGCCTGGAGCCCAGGGCTTCCTGGTTTTAAAAGTCCTAGGCCTAAGCCTAACAGTAACCCTAGGAAGGTAAATCAGCCGGGTATTAGGGTTCTTCCTAAGGGAAAAGCCGTGAAAGCAGCCATGTTGTGGCACTTCTGCACTCCCTTTGGGATGCCTTTGGCAGATGAAGTAAGCCTGGAACTCAGGGCTTCCTGGTTAAAAAAATTCAAGCCCTAGGCTGAACCCTAACCCTAACCCTAGGCAGATAAATCAGCCTAGGTATAGGGATGGTGCCAAGGAAAAAGCTGTGAAAGCTGCCATGTTGTTGCACTTTTGTACTCCCCTTGGGATGCCTTGAACAGCTGCAGTGTGCCTGGAGCTAAGGGCTTCCTAGTTTCAAAAATCCTAGCCCTAGGCCTAAGCCTAACAGTAACCCTGGGAAAGTAAATCAGCCGGATGTTAGGCTTCTTGCCAAGGAAAAAGCCGTGAAAGCAGCCATGTTGTGGCACTTCTGCACTCCCTTTGGGATGCCTTTGGCAGATGAAGTAAGCCTGGAACTCAGGGCTTCCTGGTTAAAGAAATCCAAGCCCTAGGCTGAACTCTAACCCTAACCCTAGGCAGATAAATCAGCCTAGGTATAGGGATGGTGCCAAGGAAAAAGCTGTGAAAGCTGCCATGTTGTTGCACTTTTGTACTCCCCTTGGGATGCCTTGAACAGCTGCAGTGTGCCTGGAGCTAAGGGCTTCCTAGTGTCAAAAATCCTAGCCCTAGGCCTAAGCCTAACAGTAACCCTGGGAAAGTAAATCAGCCTGATGTTAGGCTTCTTGCCAAGGAAAAAGCCGTGAAAGCAGCCATGTTGTGGCACTTCTGCACTCCCTTTGGGATGCCTTTGGCAGATGAAGTAAGCCTGGAACTCAGGGCTTCCTGGTTAAAGAAATCCAAGCCCTAGGCTGAACCCTAACCCTAACCCTAGGCAGATAAATCAGCCTAGGTATAGGGATGGTGCCAAGGAAAAAGCTGTGAAAGCTGCCATGTTGTTGCACTTTTGTACTCCCCTTGGGATGCCTTGAACAGCTGCAGTGTGCCTGGAGCTAAGGGCTTCCTAGTTTCAAAAATCCTAGCCCTAGGCCTAAGCCTACCAATAACCCTGGGAAAGTAAATCAGCCTGATGTTAGGCTTCTTGCCAAGGAAAAAGCCGTGAAAGCAGCCATGTTGTGGCACTTTTGCACTCCCTTTGGGATGCCTTTGGCAGATGAAGTAAGCCTGGAACTCAGGGCTTCCTGGTTAAAGAAATCCAAGCCCTAGGCTGAACCCTAACCCTAACCCTAGGCAGATAAATCAGCCTAGGTATAGGGATGGTGCCAAGGAAAAAGCTGTGAAAGCTGCCATGTTGTTGCGCTTTTGTACTCCCCTTGGGATGCCTTGAACAGCTGCAGTGTGCCTGGAGCTAAGGGCTTCCTAGTTTCAAAAATCCTAGCCCTAGGCCTAAGCCTAACTGTAACCCTGGGAAGGCCAATCAGCCTGGTGTTAGGCGTCTTGCCAAGGAAAAAGCCGTTAAAGCAGCCATGTTGTGGCACTTTTGCACTCCCTTTTGGATGCCTTTCACAGCTGCAGTGTGCCTGGAACTCAGGGCTTCCTGCTTTTAAAAATCCTAGCCCTAGGCCGAACCCCAACCCTAAGACGAGAAAGGCAAATCAGCCAGGAATTAGGCATGTCCCCAAGGAAAAAGCTGTGGAGGCAGGCATGTTGTGGTACTTTTGCGCTCTTCTTGGCTAGTCCTTCGCAGCTGCTGTGTTCTTGGAACTCAGGGCTTTCTGGTTAATAGAACCCTTACCCTAGGCGTAACTCAAACCTTAACCCTAGGAAGGAAAATCAGCCTATGGTTCGGGATGGTCTCATGGAAATATCAGTGGTGGCAGCCAAGTTGCGTCACTTTTGCGCTCCCCTTGGGATGCCTTTTGCAGCTGCAGTGTGCCTGGAGCCCAGGGCTTCCTGGTTTTAAAAGTCCTAGGCCTAAGCCTAACAGTAACCCTAGGAAGGTAAATCAGCCGGGTATTAGGGTTCTTCCTAAGGGAAAAGCCGTGAAAGCAGCCATGTTGTGGCACTTCTGCACTCCCTTTGGGATGCCTTTGGCAGATGAAGTAAGCCTGGAACTCAGGGCTTCCTGGTTAAAGAAATCCAAGCCCTAGGCTGAACTCTAACCCTAATCCTAGGCAGATAAATCAGCCTAGGTATAGGGATGGTGCCAAGGAAAAAGCTGTGAAAGCTGCCATGTTGTTGCACTTTTGTACTCCCCTTGGGATGCCTTGAACAGCTGCAGTGTGCCTGGAGCTAAGGGCTTCCTAGTTTCAAAAATCCTAGCCCTAGGCATAAGCCTAACAGTAACCCTGGGAAAGTAAATCAGCCTGATGTTAGGCTTCTTGCCAAGGAAAAAGCCGTGAAAGCAGCCATGTTGTGGCACTTTTGCACTCCCTTTTGGATGCCTTTGGCAGATGAAGTAAGCCTGGAACTCAGGGCTTCCTGGTTAAAAAAATCCTAGCCCTAGGCTGAACCCTAACCCTAACCCTAGGCAGATAAATCAGCCTAGGTATAGGGATGGTGCCAAGGAAAAAGCTGTGAAAGCTGCCATGTTGTTGCACTTTTGTACTCCCCTTGGGATGCCTTGAACAGCTGCAGTGTGCCTGGAGCTAAGGGCTTCCTAGTTTCAAAAATCCTAGCCCTAGGCCTAAGCCTAACAGTAACCCTGGGAAAGTAAATCAGCCTGATGTTAGGCTTCTTGCCAAGGAAAAAGCCGTGAAAGCAGCCATGTTGTGGCACTTTTGCACTCCCTTTTGGATGCCTTTCACAGCTGCAGTGTGCCTGGAACTCAGGGCTTGTGCTTTTAAAATCCTAGCCCTAGGCCGAACCCCAACCCTAAGACGAGAAAGGCAAATCAGCCAGGAATTAGGCATGTCCCCAAGGAAAAAGCTGTGGAGGCAGGCATGTTGTGGTACTTTTGCGCTCTTCTTGGCTAGTCCTTCGCAGCTGCTGTGTTCTTGGAACTCAGGGCTTTCTGGTTAATAGAGCCCTTACCCTAGGCGTAACTCAAACCTTAACCCTAGGAAGGAAAATCAGCCTATGGTTCGGGATGGTCTCATGGAAATATCAGTGGTGGCAGCCAAGTTGCGTCACTTTTGCGCTCCCCTTGGGATGCCTTTTGCAGCTGCAGTGTGCCTGGAGCCCAGGGCTTCCTGGTTTTAAAAGTCCTAGGCCTAAGCCTAACAGTAACCCTAGGAAGGTAAATCAGCCGGGTATTAGGGTTCTTCCAAAGGGAAAAAGCCGTGAAAGCAGCCATGTTGTGGCACTTTTGCACTCCCTTTTGGATGCCTTTCACAGCTCCAGTGTGCCTGGAACTCAGGGCTTCCTGCTTTTAAACATCCTAACCCTAGGCCGAACCCCAACCCTAATACGAGAAAGGCAAATCAGCCAGGAATTAGGCATGTCCCCAAGGAAAAAGCTGTGGAGGCAGGCATGTTGTGGTACTTTTGCGCTCTTCTTGGCTAGTCCTTCGCAGCTGCTGTGTTCTTGGAACTCAGGGCTTTCTGGTTAATAGAACCCTTACCCTAGGCGTAACTCAAACCTTAACCCTAGGAAGGAAAATCAGCCTATGGTTCGGGATGGTCTCATGGAAATATCAGTGGTGGCAGCCAAGTTGCGTCACTTTTGCGCTCCCCTTGGGATGCCTTTTGCAGCTGCAGTGTGCCTGGAGCCCAGGGCTTCCTGGTTTTAAAAGTCCTAGGCCTAAGCCTAACAGTAACCCTAGGAAGGTAAATCAGCCGGGTATTAGGGTTCTTCCTAAGGGAAAAGCCGTGAAAGCAGCCATGTTGTGGCACTTCTGCACTCCCTTTGGGATGCCTTTGGCAGATGAAGTAAGCCTGGAACTCAGGGCTTCCTGGTTAAAGAAATCCAAGCCCTAGGCTGAACTCTAACCCTAATCCTAGGCAGATAAATCAGCCTAGGTATAGGGATGGTGCCAAGGAAAAAGCTGTGAAAGCTGCCATGTTGTTGCACTTTTGTACTCCCCTTGGGATGCCTTGAACAGCTGCAGTGTGCCTGGAGCTAAGGGCTTCCTAGTTTCAAAAATCCTAGCCCTAGGCCTAAGCCTAACAGTAACCCTGGGAAAGTAAATCAGCCTGATGTTAGGCTTCTTGCCAAGGAAAAAGCCGTGAAAGCAGCCATGTTGTGGCACTTTTGCACTCCCTTTTGGATGCCTTTCACAGCTCCAGTGTGCCTGGAACTCAGGGCTTCCTGCTTTTAAAAATCCTAGCCCTAGGCCGAACCCCAACCCTAAGACGAGAAAGGCAAATCAGCCAGGAATTAGGCATGTCCCCAAGGAAAAAGCTGTGGAGGCAGGCATGTTGTGGTACTTTTGCGCTCTTCTTGGCTAGTCCTTCGCAGCTGCTGTGTTCTTGGAACTCAGGGCTTTCTGGTTAATAGACCCTTACCCTAGGCGTAACTCAAACCTTAACCCTAGGAAGGAAAATCAGCCTATGGTTCGGGATGGTCTCATGGAAATATCAGTGGTGGCAGCCAAGTTGCGTCACTTTTGCGCTCCCCTTGGGATGCCTTTTGCAGCTGCAGTGTGCCTGGAGCCCAGGGCTTCCTGGTTTTAAAAGTCCTAGGCCTAAGCCTAACAGTAACCCTAGGAAGGTAAATCAGCCGGGTATTAGGGTTCTTCCTAAGGGAAAAGCCGTGAAAGCAGCCATGTTGTGGCACTTCTGCACTCCCTTTGGGATGCCTTTGGCAGATGAAGTAAGCCTGGAACTCAGGGCTTCCTGGTTAAAAAAATTCAAGCCCTAGGCTGAACCCTAACCCTAACCCTAGGCAGATAAATCAGCCTAGGTATAGGGATGGTGCCAAGGAAAAACTGTGAAAGCTGCCATGTTGTTGCACTTTTGTACTCCCCTTGGGATGCCTTGAACAGCTGCAGTGTGCCTGGAGCTAAGGGCTTCCTAGTTTCAAAAATCCTAGCCCTAGGCCTAAGCCTAACAGTAACCCTAGGAAGGTAAATCAGCCTGATGTTAGGCTTCTTTCCAAGGAAAAAGCCGTGAAAGCAGCCATGTTGTGGCACTTCTGCACTCCCTTTGGGATGCCTTTGGCAGATGAAGTAAGCCTGGAACTCAGGGCTTCCTGGTTAAAGAAATCCAAGCCCTAGGCTGAACCCTAACCCTAACCCTAGGCAGATAAATCAGCCTAGATATAGGGATGGTGCCAAGGAAAAAGCTGTGAAAGCTGCCATGTTGTTGCACTTTTGTACTCCCCTTGGGATGCCTTGAACAGCTGCAGTGTGCCTGGAGCTAAGGGCTTCCTAGTTTCAAAAATCCTAGCCCTAGGCCTAAGCCTAACAGTAACCCTGGGAAAGTAAATGAGCCTGGTGTTAGGCTTCTTGCCAAGGAAAAAGCCGTGAAAGCAGCCATGTTGTGGCACTTTTGCACTCCCTTTTGGATGCCTTTCACAGCTGCAGTGTGCCTGGAACTCAGGGCTTCCTGCTTTTAAAAATCCTAGCCCTAGGCCGAACCCCAACCCTAAGACGAGAAAGGCAAATCAGCCAGGAATTAGGCATGTCCCCAAGGAAAAAGCTGTGGAGGCAGGCATGTTGTGGTACTTTTGCGCTCTTCTTGGCTAGTCCTTCGCAGCTGCTGTGTTCTTGGAACTCAGGGCTTTCTGGTTAATAGAACCCTTACCCTAGGCGTAACTCAAACCTTAACCCTAGGAAGGAAAATCAGCCTATGGTTCGGGATGGTCTCATGGAAATATCAGTGGTGGCAGCCAAGTTGCGTCACTTTTGCGCTCCCCTTGGGATGCCTTTTGCAGCTGCAGTGTGCCTGGAGCCCAGGGCTTCCTGGTTTTAAAAGTCCTAGGCCTAAGCCTAACAGTAACCCTAGGAAGGTAAATCAGCCGGGTATTAGGGTTCTTCCTAAGGGAAAAGCCGTGAAAGCAGCCATGTTGTGGCACTTTTGCACTCCCTTTTGGATGCCTTTCACAGCTCCAGTGTGCCTGGAACTCAGGGCTTCCTGCTTTTAAACATCTTAACCCTAGGCCGAACCCCAACCCTAAGACGAGAAAGGCAAATCAACCAGGAATTAGTCATGTCCCCAAGGAAAAAGCTGTGGAGGCAGGCATGTTGTGGTACTTTTGCGCTCTTCTTGGCTAGTCCTTCGCAGCTGCTGTGTTCTTGGAACTCAGGGCTTTCTGGTTAATAGAACCCTTACCCTAGGCGTAACTCAAACCTTAACCCTAGGAAGGAAAATCAGCCTATGGTTCGGGATGGTCTCATGGAAATATCAGTGGTGGCAGCCAAGTTGCGTCACTTTTGCGCTCCCCTTGGGATGCCTTTTGCAGCTGCAGTGTGCCTGGAGCCCAGGGCTTCCTGGTTTTAAAAGTCCTAGGCCTAAGCCTAACAGTAACCCTAGGAAGGTAAATCAGCCGGGTATTAGGGTTCTTCCTAAGGGAAAAGCCGTGAAAGCAGCCATGTTGTGGCACTTCTGCACTCCCTTTGGGATGCCTTTGGCAGATGAAGTAAGCCTGGAACTCAGGGCTTCCTGGTTAAAGAGATCCAAGCCCTAGGAGGAACCCTAATCCTAACCCTAGGCAGATCAATCAGCCTAGGTATAGGGATGGTGCCAAGGAAAAAGCTGTGAAAGCTGCCATGTTGTTGCACTTTTGTACTCCCCTTGGGATGCCTTGAACAGCTGCAGTGTGCCTGGAGCTAAGGGCTTCCTAGTTTCAAAAATCCTAGCCCTAGGCCTAAGCCTAACAGTAACCCTGGGAAAGTAAATCAGCCTGATGTTAGGTTTCTTGCCAAGGAAAAAGCCGTGAAAGCAGCCATGTTGTGGCACTTCTGCACTCCCTTTGGGATGCCTTTGGCAGATGAAGTAAGCCTGGAACTCAGGGCTTCCTGGTTAAAGAAATCCAAGCCCTAGGCTGAACCCTAACCCTAACCCTAGGCAGATCAATCAGCCTAGGTATAGGGATGGTGCCAAGGAAAAAGCTGTGAAAGCTGCCATGTTGTTGCACTTTTGTACTCCCCTTGGGATGCCTTGAACAGCTGCAGTGTGCCTGGAGCTAAGGGCTTCCTAGTTTCAAAAATCCTAGCCCTAGGCCTAAGCCTAACAGTAACCCTGGGAAAGTAAATCAGCCTGATGTTAGGCTTCTTGCCAAGGAAAAAGCCGTGAAAGCAGCCATGTTGTGGCACTTTTGCACTCCCTTTTGGATGCCTTTCACAGCTCCAGTGTGCCTGGAACTCAGGGCTTCCTGCTTTTAAAAATCCTAGCCCTAGGCCGAACCCCAACCCTAAGACGAGAAAGGCAAATCAGCCAGGAATTAGGCATGTCCCCAAGGAAAAAGCTGTGGAGGCAGGCATGTTGTGGTACTTTTGCGCTCTTCTTGGCTAGTCCTTCGCAGCTGCTGTGTTCTTGGAACTCAGGGCTTTCTGGTTAATAGAACCCTTACCCTAGGCGTAACTCAAACCTTAACCCTAGGAAGGAAAATCAGCCTATGGTTCGGGATGGTCTCATGGAAATATCAGTGGTGGCAGCCAAGTTGCGTCACTTTTGCGCTCCCCTTGGGATGCCTTTTGCAGCTGCAGTGTGCCTGGAGCCCAGGGCTTCCTGGTTTTAAAAGTCCTAGGCCTAAGCCTAACAGTAACCCTAGGAAGGTAAATCAGCCGGGTATTAGGGTTCTTCCTAAGGGAAAAGCCGTGAAAGCAGCCATGTTGTGGCACTTCTGCACTCCCTTTGGGATGCCTTTGGCAGATGAAGTAAGCCTGGAACTCAGGGCTTCCTGGTTAAAAAAATTCAAGCCCTAGGCTGAACCCTAACCCTAACCCTAGGCAGATAAATCAGCCTAGGTATAGGGATGGTGCCAAGGAAAAAGCTGAGAAAGCTGCCATGTTGTTGCACTTTTGTACTCCCCTTGGGATGCCTTGAACAGCTGCAGTGTGCCTGGAGCCCAGGGCTTCCTGGTTTTAAAAGTCCTAGGCCTAAGCCTAACAGTAACCCTAGGAAGGTAAATCAGCCGGGTATTAGGGTTCTTCCTAAGGGAAAAGCCGTGAAAGCAGCCATGTTGTGGCACTTCTGCACTCCCTTTGGGATGCCTTTGGCAGATGAAGTAAGCCTGGAACTCAGGGCTTCCTGGTTAAAGAAATCCAAGCCCTAGGCTGAACCCTAACCCTAACCCTAGGCAGATAAATCAGCCTAGGTATAGGGATGGTGCCAAGGAAAAAGCTGTGAAAGCTGCCATGTTGTTGCACTTTTGTACTCCCCTTGGGATGCCTTGAACAGCTGCAGTGTGCCTGGAGCCCAGGGCTTCCTAGTTTCAAAAATCCTAGCCCTAGGCCTAAGCCTAACAGTAACCCTGGGAAGGGAAATCAGCCTGGTGTTAGGCTTCTTGCCAAGGAAAAAGCCGTGAAAGCAGCCATGTTGTGGCACTTTTGCACTCCCTTTTGGATGCCTTTCACAGCTCCAGTGTGCCTGGAACTCAGGGCTTCCTGATTTTAAAAATCCTAGCCCTAGGCCGAACCCCAACCCTAAGACGAGAAAGGCAAATCAGCCAGGAATTAGGCGTGTCCCCAAGGAAAAAGCTGTGGAGGCAGGCATGTTGTGGTACTTTTGCGCTCTTCTTGGCTAGTCCTTCGCAGCTGCTGTGTTCTTGGAACTCAGGGCTTTCTGGTTAATAGAACCCTTACCCTAGGCGTAACTCAAACCTTAACCCTAGGAAGGAAAATCAGCCTATGGTTCGGGATGGTCTCATGGAAATATCAGTGGTGGCAGCCAAGTTGCGTCACTTTTGCGCTCCCCTTGGGATGCCTTTTGCAGCTGCAGTGTGCCTGGAGCCCAGGGCTTCCTGGTTTTAAAAGTCCTAGGCCTAAGCCTAACAGTAACCCTAGGAAGGTAAATCAGCCGGGTATTAGGGTTCTTCCTAAGAGAAAAGCCGTGAAAGCAGCCATGTTGTGGCACTTCTGCACTCCCTTTGGGATGCCTTTGGCAGATGAAGTAAGCCTGGAACTCAGGGCTTCCTGGTTAAAAAAATTCAAGCCCTAGGCTGAACCCTAACCCTAACCCTAGGCAGATAAATCAGCCTAGGTATAGGGATGGTGCCAAGGAAAAAGCTGTGAAAGCTGCCATGTTGTTGCACTTTTGTACTCCCCTTGGGATGACTTGAACAGCTGCAGTGTGCCTGGAGCTAAGGGCTTCCTAGTTTCAAAAATCCTAGCCCTAGGCCTAAGCCTAACAGTAACCCTGGGAAAGTAAATCAGCCTGATGTTAGGCTTCTTGCCAAGGAAAAAGCCGTGAAAGCAGCCATGTTGTGGCACTTCTGCACTCCCTTTGGGATGCCTTTGGCAGATGAAGTAAGCCTGGAACTCAGGGCTTCCTGGTTAAAAAAATCCTAGCCCTAGGCTGAACCCTAACCCTAAGACGAGAAAGGCAAATCAGCCAGGAATTAGGCATGTCCCCAAGGAAAAAGCTGTGGAGGCAGGCATGTTGTGGTACTTTTGCGCTCTTCTTGGCTAGTCCTTCGCAGCTGCTGTGTTCTTGGAACTCAGGGCTTTCTGGTTAATAGACCCTTACCCTAGGCGTAACTCAAACCTTAACCCTAGGAAGGAAAATCAGCCTATGGTTCGGGATGGTCTCATGGAAATATCAGTGGTGGCAGCCAAGTTGCGTCACTTTTGCGCTCCCCTTGGGATGCCTTTTGCAGCTGCAGTGTGCCTGGAGCCCAGGGCTTCCTGGTTTTAAAAGTCCTAGGCCTAAGTCTAACAGTAACCCTAGGAAGGTAAATCAGCCGGGTATTAGGGTTCTTCCTAAGGGAAAAGCCGTGAAAGCAGCCATGTTGTGGCACTTCTGCACTCCCTTTGGGATGCCTTTGGCAGATGAAGTAAGCCTGGAACTCAGGGCTTCCTGGTTAAAGAAATCCAAGCCCTAGGCTGAACCCTAACCCTAACCCTAGGCAGATAAATCAGCCTAGGTATAGGGATGGTGCCAAGGAAAAAGCTGTGAAAGCTGCCATGTTGTTGCACTTTTGTACTCCCCTTGGGATGCCTTGAACAGCTGCAGTGTGCCTGGAGCTAAGGGCTTCCTAGTTTCAAAATCCTAGCCCTAGGCCTAAGCCTAACAGTAACCCTGGGAAAGTAAATCAGCCTGATGTTAGGCTTCTTTCCAAGGAAAAAGCCGTGAAAGCAGCCATGTTGTGGCACTTTTGCACTCCCTTTTGGATGCCTTTCACAGCTGCAGTGTGCCTGGAACTCAGGGCTTCCTGCTTTTAAAAATCCTAGCCCTAGGCCGAACCCCAACCCTAAGACGAGAAAGGCAAATCAGCCAGGAATTAGGCATGTCCCCAAGGAAAAAGCTGTGGAGGCAGGCATGTTGTGGTACTTTTGCGCTCTTCTTGGCTAGTCCTTCGCAGCTGCTGTGTTCTTGGAACTCAGGGCTTTCTGGTTAATAGAACCCTTACCCTAGGCGTAACTCAAACCTTAACCCTAGGAAGGAAAATCAGCCTATGGTTCGGG
Source organism: Ammospiza caudacuta (assembly GCF_027887145.1). Classification (NCBI taxonomy): domain Eukaryota; kingdom Metazoa; phylum Chordata; class Aves; order Passeriformes; family Passerellidae; genus Ammospiza; species Ammospiza caudacuta. Next base: position 370,609 of record NW_026683127.1, on the reverse strand, counting down.
ATGGTCTCATGGAAATATCAGTGGTGGCAGCCAAGTTGCGTCACTTTTGCGCTCCCCTTGGGATGCCTTTTGCAGCTGCAGTGTGCCTGGAGCCCAGGGCTTCCTGGTTTTAAAAGTCCTAGGCCTAAGCCTAACAGTAACCCTAGGAAGGTAAATCAGCCGGGTATTAGGGTTCTTCCTAAGGGAAAAGCCGTGAAAGCAGCCATGTTGTGGCACTTCTGCACTCCCTTTGGGATGCCTTTGGCAGATGAAGTAAGCCTGGAACTCAGGGCTTCCTGGTTAAAGAAATCCAAGCCCCAGGCTGAACCCTAACCCTAACCCTAGGCAGATAAATCAGCCTAGGTATAGGGATGGCGCCAAGGAAAAAGCTGTGAAAGCTGCCATGTTGTTGCACTTTTGTACTCCCCTTGGGATGCCTTGAACAGCTGCAGTGTGCCTGGAGCTAAGGGCTTCCTAGTTTCAAAAATCCTAGCCCTAGGCCTAAGCCTAACAGTAACCCTGGGAAGGGAAATCAGCCTGGTGTTAGGCTTCTTGCCAAGGAAAAAGCCGTGAAAGCAGCCATGTTGTGGCACTTTTGCACTCCCTTTTGGATGCCTTTCACAGCTCCAGTGTGCCTGGAACTCAGGGCTTCCTGCTTTTAAAAATCCTAGCCCTAGGCCGAACCCCAACCCTAAGACGAGAAAGGCAAATCAGCCAGGAATTAGGCATGTCCCCAAGGAAAAAGCTGTGGAGGCAGGCATGTTGTGGTACTTTTGCGCTCTTCTTGGCTAGTCCTTCGCAGCTGCTGTGTTCTTGGAACTCAGGGCTTTCTGGTTAATAGAACCCTTACCCTAGGCGTAACTCAAACCTTAACCCTAGGAAGGAAAATCAGCCTATGGTTCGGGATGGTCTCATGGAAATATCAGTGGTGGCAGCCAAGTTGCGTCACTTTTGCGCTCCCCTTGGGATGCCTTTCGCAGCTGCAGTGTGCCTGGAGTCCAGGGCTTCCTGGTTTTAAAAGTCCTAGGCCTAAGCCTAACAGTAACCCTAGGAAGGTAAATCAGCCGGGTATTAGGGTTCTTCCTAAGGGAAAAGCCGTGAAAGCAGCCATGTTGTGGCACTTCTGCACTCCCTTTGGGATGCCTTTGGCAGATGAAGTAAGCCTGGAACTCAGGGCTTCCTGGTTAAAGAAATCCAAGCCCTAGGCTGAACCCTAACCCTAACCCTAGGCAGATAAATCAGCCTAGGTATAGGGATGGTGCCAAGGAAAAAGCTGTGAAAGCTGCCATGTTGTTGCACTTTTGTACTCCCCTTGGGATGCCTTGAACAGCTGCAGTGTGCCTGGAGCCCAGGGCTTCCTAGTTTCAAAAATCCTAGCCCTAGGCCTAAGCCTAACAGTAACCCTGGGAAGGGAAATCAGCCTGGTGTTAGGCTTCTTGCCAAGGAAAAAGCCGTGAAAGCAGCCATGTTGTGGCACTTTTGCACTCCCTTTTGGATGCCTTTCACAGCTCCAGTGTGCCTGGAACTCAGGGATTCCTGATTTTAAAAATCCTAGCCCTAGGCCGAACCCCAACCCTAAGACGAGAAAGGCAAATCAGCCAGGAATTAGGCGTGTCCCCAAGGAAAAAGCTGTGGAGGCAGGCATGTTGTGGTACTTTTGCGCTCTTCTTGGCTAGTCCTTCGCAGCTGCTGTGTTCTTGGAACTCAGGGCTTTCTGGTTAATAGACCCTTACCCTAGGCGTAACTCAAACCTTAACCCTAGGAAGGAAAATCAGCCTATGGTTCGGGATGGTCTCATGGAAATATCAGTGGTGGCAGCCAAGTTGCGTCACTTTTGCGCTCCCCTTGGGATGCCTTTTGCAGCTGCAGTGTGCCTGGAGCCCAGGGCTTCCTGGTTTTAAAAGTCCTAGGCCTAAGCCTAACAGTAACCGTAGGAAGGTAAATCAGCCGGGTATTAGGGTTCTTCCTAAGGGAAAAGCCGTGAAAGCAGCCATGTTGTGGCACTTCTGCACTCCCTTTGGGATGCCTTTGGCAGATGAAGTAAGCCTGGAACTCAGGGCTTCCTGGTTAAAGAAATCCAAGCCCTAGGCTGAACCCTAACCCTAACCCTAGGCAGATAAATCAGCCTAGGTATAGGGATTGTGCCAAGGAAAAAGCTGTGAAAGCTGCCATGTTGTTGCACTTTTGTACTCCCCTTGGGATGCCTTGAACAGCTGCAGTGTGCCTGGAGCTAAGGGCTTCCTAGTTTCAAAAATCCTAGCCCTAGGCCTAAGCCTAACAGTAACCCTGGGAAAGTAAATCAGCCTGATGTTAGGCTTCTTGCCAAGGAAAAAGCCGTGAAAGCAGCCATGTTGTGGCACTTTTGCACTCCCTTTTGGATGCCTTTCACAGCTCCAGTGTGCCTGGAACTCAGGGCTTCCTGCTTTTAAAAATCCTAGCCCTAGGCCGAACCCCAATCCTAAGACGAGAAAGGCAAATCAGCCAGGAATTAGGCATGTCCCCAAGGAAAAAGCTGTGGAGGCAGGCATGTTGTGGTACTTTTGCGCTCTTCTTGGCTAGTCCTTCGCAGCTGCTGTGTTCTTGGAACTCAGGGCTTTCTGGTTAATAGAACCCTTACCCTAGGCGTAACTCAAACCTTAACCCTAGGAAGGAAAATCAGCCTATGGTTCGGGATGGTCTCATGGAAATATCAGTGGTGGCAGCCAAGTTGCGTCACTTCTGCGCTCCCCTTGGGATGCCTTTCGCAGCTGCAGTGTGCCTGGAGCCCAGGGCTTCCTGGTTTTAAAAGTCCTAGGCCTAAGCCTAACAGTAACCCTAGGAAGGTAAATCAGCCGGGTATTAGGGTTCTTCCTAAGGGAAAAGCCGTGAAAGCAGCCATGTTGTGGCACTTCTGCACTCCCTTTGGGATGCCTTTGGCAGATGAAGTAAGCCTGGAACTCAGGGCTTCCTGGTTAAAAAAATTCAAGCCCTAGGCTGAACCCTAACCCTAACCCTAGGCAGATAAATCAGCCTAGGTATAGGGATGGTGCCAAGGAAAAAGCTGTGAAAGCTGCCATGTTGTTGCACTTTTGTACTCCCCTTGGGATGCCTTGAACAGCTGCAGTGTGCCTGGAGCTAAGGGCTTCCTAGTTTCAAAAATCCTAGCCCTAGGCCTAAGCCTAACAGTAACCCTGGGAAAGTAAATCAGCCTGATGTTAGGCTTCTTGCCAAGGAAAAAGCCGTGAAAGCAACCATGTTGTGGCACTTCTGCACTCCCTTTGGGATGCCTTTGGCAGATGAAGTAAGCCTGGAACTCAGGGCTTCCTGGTTAAAGAGATCCAAGCCCTAGGCAGAACCCTAATCCTAACCCTAGGCAGATCAATCAGCCTAGGTATAGGGATGGTGCCAAGGAAAAAGCTGTGAAAGCTGCCATGTTGTTGCACTTTTGTACTCCCCTTGGGATGCCTTGAACAGCTGCAGTGTGCCTGGAGCTAAGGGCTTCCTAGTTTCAAAAATCCTAGCCCTAGGCCTAAGCCTAACAGTAACCCTGGGAAAGTAAATCAGCCTGATATTAGGTTTCTTGCCAAGGAAAAAGCCGTGAAAGCAGCCATGTTGTGGCACTTTTGCACTCCCTTTTGGATGCCTTTGGCAGATGATGTAAGCCTGGAACTCAGGGCTTCCTGGTTAAAAAAATCCTAGCCCTAGGCTGAACCCTAACCCTAAGACGAGAAAGGCAAATCAGCCAGGAATTAGGCATGTCCCCAAGGAAAAAGCTGTGGAGGCAGGCATGTTGTGGTACTTTTGCGCTCTTCTTGGCTAGTCCTTCGCAGCTGCTGTGTTCTTGGAACTCAGGGCTTTCTGGTTAATAGACCCTTACCCTAGGCGTAACTCAAACCTTAACCCTAGGAAGGAAAATCAGCCTATGGTTCGGGATGGTCTCATGGAAATATCAGTGGTGGCAGCCAAGTTGCGTCACTTTTGCGCTCCCCTTGGGATGCCTTTCGCAGCTGCAGTGTGCCTGGAGCCCAGGGCTTCCTGGTTTTAAAAGTCCTAGGCCTAAGCCTAACAGTAACCCTAGGAAGGTAAATCAGCCGGGTATTAGGGTTCTTCCTAAGGGAAAAGCCGTGAAAGCAGCCATGTTGTGGCACTTCTGCACTCCCTTTGGGATGCCTTTGGCAGATGAAGTAAGCCTGGAACTCAGGGCTTCCTGGTAAAAAAAATTCAAGCCCTAGGCTGAACCCTAACCCTAACCCTAGGCAGATAAATCAGCCTAGGTATAGGGATGGTGCCAAGGAAAAAGCTGTGAAAGCTGCCATGTTGTTGCACTTCTGTACTCCCCTTGGGATGCCTTGAACAGCTGCAGTGTGCCTGGAGCTAAGGGCTTCCTAGTTTCAAAAATCCTAGCCCTAGGCCTAAGCCTAACAGTAACCCTGGGAAAGTAAAACAGCCTGATGTTAGGTTTCTTGCCAAGGAAAAAGCCGTGAAAGCAGCCATGTTGTGGCACTTTTGCACTCCCTTTGGGATGCCTTTAGCAGATGAAGTAAGCCTGGAACTCAGGGCTTCCTGGTTAAAAAAATCCTAGCCCTAGGCTGAACCCTAACCCTAAGACGAGAAAGGCAAATCAGCCAGGAATTAGGCATGTCCCCAAGGAAAAAGCTGTGGAGGCAGGCATGTTGTGGTACTTTTGCGCTCTTCTTGGCTAGTCCTTCGCAGCTGCTGTGTTCTTGGAACTCAGGGCTTTCTGGTTAATAGAACCCTTACCCTAGGCGTAACTCAAACCTTAACCCTAGGAAGGAAAATCAGCCTATGGTTCGGGATGGTCTCATGGAAATATCAGTGGTGGCAGCCAAGTTGCGTCACTTTTGCGCTCCCCTTGGGATGCCTTTCGCAGCTGCAGTGTGCCTGGAGCCCAGGGCTTCCTGGTTTTAAAAGTCCTAGGCCTAAGCCTAACAGTAACCCTAGGAAGGTAAATCAGCCGGGTATTAGGGTTCTTCCTAAGGGAAAAGCCGTGAAAGCAGCCATGATGTGGCACTTCTGCACTCCCTTTGGGATGCCTTTGGCAGATGAAGTAAGCCTGGAACTCAGGGCTTCCTGGTTAAAAAAATCCAAGCCCTAGGCTGAACCCTAACCCTAACCCTAGGCAGATAAATCAGCCTAGGTATAGGGATGGTGCCAAGGAAAAAGCTGTGAAAGCTGCCATGTTGTTGCACTTTTGTACTCCCCTTGGGATGCCTTGAACAGCTGCAGTGTGCCTGGAGCTAAGGGCTTCCTAGATTCAAAAATCCTAGCCCTAGGCCTAAGCCTAACAGTAACCCTGGGAAAGTAAATCAGCCTGATGTTAGGCTTCTTGCCAAAGAAAAAGCCGTGAAAGCAGCCATGTTGTGGCACTTTTGCACTCCCTTTGGGATGCCTTTGGCAGATGAAGTAAGCCTGGAACTCAGGGCTTCCTGGTTAAAGAAATCCAAGCCCTAGGCTGAACCCTAACCCTAACCCTAGGCAGATAAATCAGCCTAGGTATAGGGATGGTGCCAAGGAAAAAGCTGTGAAAGCTGCCATGTTGTTGCACTTTTGTACTCCCCTTGGGATGCCTTGAACAGCTGCAGTGTGCCTGGAGCTAAGGGCTTCCTAGTTTCAAAAATCCTAGCCCTAGGCCTAAGCCTAACAGTAACCCTGGGAAAGTAAATCAGCCTGATGTTAGGCTTCTTGCCAAGGAAAAAGCCGTGAAAGCAGCCATGTTGTGGCACTTCTGCACTCCCTTTGGGATGCCTTTGGCAGATGAAGTAAGCCTGGAACTCAGGGCTTCCTGGTTAAAGAAATCCAAGCCCTAGGCTGAACCCTAACCCTAACCCTAGGCAGATAAATCAGCCTAGGTATAGGGATGGTGCCAAGGAAAAAGCTGTGAAAGCTGCCATGTTGTTGCACTTTTGTACTCCCCTTGGGATGCCTTGAACAGCTGCAGTGTGCCTGGAGCCCAGGGCTTCCTAGTTTCAAAATCCTAGCCCTAGGCCTAAGCCTAACAGTAACCCTGGGAAAGTAAATCAGCCTGATGTTAGGCTTCTTGCCAAGGAAAAAGCCGTGAAAGCAGCCATGTTGTGGCACTTTTGCACTCCCTTTTGGATGCCTTTCACAGCTCCAGTGTGCCTGGAACTCAGGGCTTCCTGCTTTTAAAAATCCTAGCCCTAGGCCGAACCCCAACCCTAAGACGAGAAAGGCAAATCAGCCAGGAATTAGGCATGTCCCCAAGGAAAAAGCTGTGGAGGCAGGCATGTTGTGGTACTTTTGCGCTCTTCTTGGCTAGTCCTTCGCAGCTGCTGTGTTCTTGGAACTCAGGGCTTTCTGGTTAATAGAACCCTTACCCTAGGCGTAACTCAAACCTTAACCCTAGGAAGGAAAATCAGCCTATGGTTCGGGATGGTCTCATGGAAATATCAGTGGTGGCAGCCAAGTTGCGTCACTTTTGCGCTCCCCTTGGGATGCCTTTCGCAGCTGCAGTGTGCCTGGAGCCCAGGGCTTCCTGGTTTTAAAAGTCCTAGGCCTAAGCCTAACAGTAACCCTAGGAAGGTAAATCAGCCGGGTATTAGGGTTCTTCCTAAGGGAAAAGCCGTGAAAGCAGCCATGATGTGGCACTTCTGCACTCCCTTTGGGATGCCTTTGGCAGATGAAGTAAGCCTGGAACTCAGGGCTTCCTGGTTAAAAAAATCCAAGCCCTAGGCTGAACCCTAACCCTAACCCTAGGCAGATAAATCAGCCTAGGTATAGGGATGGTGCCAAGGAAAAAGCTGTGAAAGTTGCCATGTTGTTGCACTTTTGTACTCCCCTTGGGATGCCTTGAACAGCTGCAGTGTGCCTGGAGCTAAGGGCCTCCTAGTTTCAAAAATCCTAGCCCTAGGCCTAAGCCTAACAGTAACCCTGGGAAAGTAAATCAGCCTGATGTTAGGCTTCTTGCCAAGGAAAAAGCCGTGAAAGCAGCCATGTTGTGGCACTTCTGCACTCCCTTTGGGATGCCTTTGGCAGATGAAGTAAGCCTGGAACTCAGGGCTTCCTGGTAAAAGAAATCCAAGACCTAGGCTGAACCCTAATACTAACCCTAGGCAGATCAATCAGCCTAGGTATAGGGATGGTGCCAAGGAAAAAGCTGTGAAAGCTGCCATGTTGTTGCACTTTTGTACTCCCCTTGGGATGCCTTGAACAGCTGCAGTGTGCCTGGAGCCCAGGGCTTCCTAGTTTCAAAAATCCTAGCCCTAGGCCTAAGCCTAACAGTAACCCTGGGAAAGTAAATCAGCCTGATGTTAGGTTTCTTGCCAAGGAAAAAGCCGTGAAAGCAGCCATGTTGTGGCACTTTTGCACTCCCTTTTGGATGCCTTTCACAGCTCCAGTGTGCCTGGAACTCAGGGCTTCCTGCTTTTAAAAATCCTAGCCCTAGGCCGAACCCCAACCCTAAGACGAGAAAGGCAAATCAGCCAGGAATTAGGCATGTCCCCAAGGAAAAAGCTGTGGAGGCAGGCATGTTGTGGTACTTTTGCGCTCTTCTTGGCTAGTCCTTCGCAGCTGCTGTGTTCTTGGAACTCAGGGCTTTCTGGTTAATAGAACCCTTACCCTAGGCGTAACTCAAACCTTAACCCTAGGAAGGAAAATCAGCCTATGGTTCGGGATGGTCTCATGGAAATATCAGTGGTGGCAGCCAAGTTGCGTCACTTTTGCGCTCCCCTTGGGATGCCTTTCGCAGCTGCAGTGTGCCTGGAGCCCAGGGCTTCCTGGTTTTAAAAGTCCTAGGCCTAAGCCTAACAGTAACCCTAGGAAGGTAAATCAGCCGGGTATTAGGGTTCTTCCTAAGGGAAAAGCCGTGAAAGCAGCCATGATGTGGCACTTCTGCACTCCCTTTGGGATGCCTTTGGCAGATGAAGTAAGCCTGGAACTCAGGGCTTCCTGGTTAAAAAAATCCAAGCCCTAGGCTGAACCCTAACCCTAACCCTAGGCAGATAAATCAGCCTAGGTATAGGGATGGTGCCAAGGAAAAAGCTGTGAAAGTTGCCATGTTGTTGCACTTTTGTACTCCCCTTGGGATGCCTTGAACAGCTGCAGTGTGCCTGGAGCTAAGGGCCTCCTAGTTTCAAAAATCCTAGCCCTAGGCCTAAGCCTAACAGTAACCCTGGGAAAGTAAATCAGCCTGATGTTAGGCTTCTTGCCAAGGAAAAAGCCGTGAAAGCAGCCATGTTGTGGCACTTCTGCACTCCCTTTGGGATGCCTTTGGCAGATGAAGTAAGCCTGGAACTCAGGGCTTCCTGGTTAAAGAAATCCAAGACCTAGGCTGAACCCTAATCCTAACCCTAGGCAGATCAATCAGCCTAGGTATAGGGATGGTGCCAAGGAAAAAGCTGTGAAAGCTGCCATGTTGTTGCACTTTTGTACTCCCCTTGGGATGCCTTGAACAGCTGCAGTGTGCCTGGAGCCCAGGGCTTCCTAGTTTCAAAAATCCTAGCCCTAGGCCTAAGCCTAACAGTAACCCTGGGAAAGTAAATCAGCCTGATGTTAGGCTTCTTGCCAAGGAAAAAGCCGTGAAAGCAGCCATGTTGTGGCACTTTTGCACTCCCTTTTGGATGCCTTTCACAGCTCCAGTGTGCCTGGAACTCAGGGCTTCCTGCTTTTAAAAATCCTAGCCCTAGGCCGAACCCCAACCCTAAGACGAGAAAGGCAAATCAGCCAGGAATTAGGCATGTCCCCAAGGAAAAAGCTGTGGAGGCAGGCATGTTGTGGTACTTTTGCGCTCTTCTTGGCTAGTCCTTCGCAGCTGCTGTGTTCTTGGAACTCAGGGCTTTCTGGTTAATAGAACCCTTACCCTAGGCGTAACTCAAACCTTAACCCTAGGAAGGAAAATCAGCCTATGGTTCGGGATGGTCTCATGGAAATATCAGTGGTGGCAGCCAAGTTGCGTCACTTTTGCGCTCCCCTTGGGATGCCTTTTGCAGCTGCAGTGTGCCTGGAGCCCAGGGCTTCCTGGTTTTAAAAGTCCTAGGCCTAAGCCTAACAGTAACCCTAGGAAGGTAAATCAGCCGGGTATTAGGGTTCTTCCTAAGGGAAAAGCCGTGAAAGCAGCCATGATGTGGCACTTCTGCACTCCCTTTGGGATGCCTTTGGCAGATGAAGTAAGCCTGGAACTCAGGGCTTCCTGGTTAAAAAAATCCAAGCCCTAGGCTGAACCCTAACCCTAACCCTAGGCAGATAAATCAGCCTAGGTATAGGGATGGTGCCAAGGAAAAAGCTGTGAAAGCTGCCATGTTGTTGCACTTTTGTACTCCCCTTGGGATGCCTTGAACAGCTGCAGTGTGCCTGGAGCTAAGGGCTTCCTAGTTTCAAAAATCTTAGCCCTAGGCCTAAGCCTAACAGTAACACTGGAAAAGTAAATCAGCCTGATGTTAGGCTTCTTGCCAAGGAAAAAGCCGTGAAAGCAGCCATGTTGTGGCACTTTTGCACTCCCTTTTGGATGCCTTTCACAGCTGCAGTGTGCCTGGAACTCAGGGCTTCCTGCTTTTAAAAATCCTAGCCCTAGGCCGAACCCCAACCCTAAGACGAGAAAGGCAAATCAGCCAGGAATTAGGCATGTCCCCAAGGAAAAAGCTGTGGAGGCAGGCATGTTGTGGTACTTTTGCGCTCTTCTTGGCTAGTCCTTCGCAGCTGCTGTGTTCTTGGAACTCAGGGCTTTCTGGTTAATAGAACCCTTACCCTAGGCGTAACTCAAACCTTAACCCTAGGAAGGAAAATCAGCCTATGGTTCGGGATGGTCTCATGGAAATATCAGTGGTGGCAGCCAAGTTGCGTCACTTTTGCGCTCCCCTTGGGATGCCTTTTGCAGCTGCAGTGTGCCTGGAGCCCAGGGCTTCCTGGTTTTAAAAGTCCTAGGCCTAAGCCTAACAGTAACCCTAGGAAGGTAAATCAGCCGGGTATTAGGGTTCTTCCTAAGGGAAAAGCCGTGAAAGCAGCCATGTTGTGGCACTTCTGCACTCCCTTTGGGATGCCTTTGGCAGATGAAGTAAGCCTGGAACTCAGGGCTTCCTGGTTAAAAAAATCCAAGCCCTAGGCTGAACCCTAACCCTAACCCTAGGCAGATAAATCAGCCTAGGTATAGGGATGGTGCCAAGGAAAAAGCTGTGAAAGCTGCCATGTTGTTGCACTTTTGTACTCCCCTTGGGATGCCTTGAACAGCTGCAGTGTGCCTGGAGCCCAGGGCTTCCTAGTTTCAAAAATCCTAGCCCTAGGCCTAAGCCTAACAGTAACCCTGGGAAGGGAAATCAGCCTGGTGTTAGGCTTCTTGCCAAGGAAAAAGCCGTGAAAGCAGCCATGTTGTGGCACTTTTGCACTCCCTTTTGGATGCCTTTCACAGCTCCAGTGTGCCTGGAACTCAGGGCTTCCTGCTTTTAAAAATCCTAGCCCTAGGCCGAACCCCAACCCTAAGACGAGAAAGGCAAATCAGCCAGGAATTAGGCATGTCCCCAAGGAAAAAGCTGTGGAGGCAGGCATGTTGTGGTACTTTTGCGCTCTTCTTGGCTAGTCCTTCGCAGCTGCTGTGTTCTTGGAACTCAGGGCTTTCTGGTTAATAGAACCCTTACCCTAGGCGTAACTCAAACCTTAACCCTAGGAAGGAAAATCAGCCTATGGTTCGGGATGGTCTCATGGAAATATCAGTGGTGGCAGCCAAGTTGCGTCACTTTTGCGCTCCCCTTGGGATGCCTTTCGCAGCTGCAGTGTGCCTGGAGCCCAGGGCTTCCTGGTTTTAAAAGTCCTAGGCCTAAGCCTAACAGTAACCCTAGGAAGGTAAATCAGCCGGGTATTAGGGTTCTTCCTAAGGGAAAAGCCGTGAAAGCAGCCATGTTGTGGCACTTCTGCACTCCCTTTGGGATGCCTTTGGCAGATGAAGTAAGCCTGGAACTCAGGGCTTCCTGGTTAAAGAAATCCAAGCCCTAGGCTGAACCCTAACCCTAACCCTAGGCAGATAAATCAGCCTAGGTATAGGGATGGTGCCAAGGAAAAAGCTGTGAAAGCTGCCATGTTGTTGCACTTTTGTACTCCCCTTGGGATGCCTTGAACAGCTGCAGTGTGCCTGGAGCCCAGGGCTTCCTAGTTTCAAAAATCCTAGCCCTAGGCCTAAGCCTAACAGTAACCCTGGGAAAGTAAATCAGCCTGATGTTAGGTTTCTTGCCAAGGAAAAAGCCGTGAAAGCAGCCATGTTGTGGCACTTTTGCACTCCCTTTTGGATGCCTTTCACAGCTCCAGTGTGCCTGGAACTCAGGGATTCCTGATTTTAAAAATCCTAGCCCTAGGCCGAACCCCAACCCTAAGACGAGAAAGGCAAATCAGCCAGGAATTAGGCATGTCCCCAAGGAAAAAGCTGTGGAGGCAGGCATGTTGTGGTACTTTTGCGCTCTTCTTGGCTAGTCCTTCGCAGCTGCTGTGTTCTTGGAACTCAGGGCTTTCTGGTTAATAGAACCCTTACCCTAGGCGTAACTCAAACCTTAACCCTAGGAAGGAAAATCAGCCTATGGTTCGGGATGGTCTCATGGAAATATCAGTGGTGGCAGCCAAGTTGCGTCACTTTTGCGCTCCCCTTGGGATGCCTTTTGCAGCTGCAGTGTGCCTGGAGCCCAGGGCTTCCTGGTTTTAAAAGTCCTAGGCCTAAGCCTAACAGTAACCCTAGGAAGGTAAATCAGCCGGGTATTAGGGTTCTTCCTAAGGGAAAAGCCGTGAAAGCAGCCATGTTGTGGCACTTTTGCACTCCCTTTTGGATGCCTTTCACAGCTCCAGTGTGCCTGGAACTCAGGGCTTCCTGGTTAAAGAAATCCAAGCCCTAGGCTGAACTCCAACCCTAACCCTAGGCAGATAAATCAGCCTAGGTATAGGGATGGTGCCAAGGAAAAAGCTGTGAAAGCTGCCATGTTGTTGCACTTTTGTACTCCCCTTGGGATGCCTTGAACAGCTGCAGTGTGCCTGGAGCTAAGGGCTTCCTAGTTTCAAAAATCCTAGCCCTAGGCCTAAGCCTAACAGTAACCCTGGGAAAGTAAATCAGCCTGATGTTAGGCTTCTTGCCAAGGAAAAAGCCGTGAAAGCAGCCATGTTGTGGCACTTCTGCACTCCCTTTGGGATGCCTTTGGCAGATGAAGTAAGCCTGGAACTCAGGGCTTCCTGGTTAAAGAAATCCAAGCCCTAGGCTGAACTCTAACCCTAACCCTAGGCAGATAAATCAGCCTAGGTATAGGGATGGTGCCAAGGAAAAAGCTGTGAAAGCTGCCATGTTGTTGCACTTTTGTACTCCCCTTGGGATGCCTTGAACAGCTGCAGTGTGCCTGTAGCTAAGGGCTTCCTAGTTTCAAAAATCCTAGCCCTAGGCCTAAGCCTAACAGTAACCCTGGGAAAGTAAATCAGCCTGATATTAGGCTTCTTGCCAAGGAAAAAGCCGTGAAAGCAGCCATGTTGTGGCACTTCTGCACTCCCTTTGGGATGCCTTTGGCAGATGAAGTAAGCCTGGAACTCAGGGCTTCCTGGTTAAAGAAATCCAAGCCCTAGGCTGAACCCTAATCCTAACCCTAGGCAGATAAATCAGCCTAGGTATAGGGATGGTGCCAAGGAAAAAGCTGTGAAAGCTGCCATGTTGTTGCACTTTTGTACTCCCCTTGGGATGCCTTGAACAGCTGCAGTGTGCCTGGAGCTAAGGGCTTCCTAGTTTCAAAAATCCTAGCCCTAGGCCTAAGACTAACAGTAACCCTGGGAAAGTAAATGAGCCTGATGTTAGGCTTCTTGCCAAGGAAAAAGCCGTGAAAGCAGCCATGTTGTGGCACTTTTGCACTCCCTTTTGGATGCCTTTCACAGCTCCAGTGTGCCTGGAACTCAGGGCTTCCTGCTTTTAAAAATCCTAGCCCTAGGCCGAACCCCAACCCTAAGACGAGAAAGGCAAATCAGCCAGGAATTAGGCATGTCCCCAAGGAAAAAGCTGTGGAGGCAGGCATGTTGTGGTACTTTTGCGCTCTTCTTGGCTAGTCCTTCGCAGCTGCTGTGTTCTTGGAACTCAGGGCTTTCTGGTTAATAGAGCCCTTACCCTAGGCGTAACTCAAACCTTAACCCTAGGAAGGAAAATCAGCCTATGGTTCGGGATGGTCTCATGGAAATATCAGTGGTGGCAGCCAAGTTGCGTCACTTTTGCGCTCCCCTTGGGATGCCTTTTGCAGCTGCAGTGTGCCTGGAGCCCAGGGCTTCCTGGTTTTAAAAGTCCTAGGCCTAAGCCTAACAGTAACCCTAGGAAGGTAAATCAGCCGGGTATTAGGGTTCTTCCTAAGGGAAAAGCCGTGAAAGCAGCCATGATGTGGACCTTCTGCACTCCCTTTGGGATGCCTTTGGCAGATGAAGTAAGCCTGGAACTCAGGGCTTCCTGGTTAAAAAAATCCAAGCCCTAGGCTGAACCCTAACCCTAACCCTAGGCAGATAAATCAGCCTAGGTATAGGGATGGTGCCAAGGAAAAAGCTGTGAAAGTTGCCATGTTGTTGCACTTTTGTACTCCCCTTGGGATGCCTTGAACAGCTGCAGTGTGCCTGGAGCTAAGGGCCTCCTAGTTTCAAAAATCCTAGCCCTAGGCCTAAGCCTAACAGTAACCCTGGGAAAGTAAATCAGCCTGATGTTAGGCTTCTTGCCAAGGAAAAAGCCGTGAAAGCAGCCATGTTGTGGCACTTCTGCACTCCCTTTGGGATGCCTTTGGCAGATGAAGTAAGCCTGGAACTCAGGGCTTCCTGGTTAAAGAAATCCAAGCCCTAGGCTGAACCCTAATCCTAACCCTAGGCAGATAAATCAGCCTAGGTATAGGGATGGTGCCAAGGAAAAAGCTGTGAAAGCTGCCATGTTGTTGCACTTTTGTACTCCCCTTGGGATGCCTTGAACAGCTGCAGTGTGCCTGGAGCCCAGGGCTTCCTAGTTTCAAAAATCCTAGCCCTAGGCCTAAGCCTAACAGTAACCCTGGGAAAGTAAATCAGCCTGATGTTAGGTTTCTTGCCAAGGAAAAAGCCGTGAAAGCAGCCATGTTGTGGCACTTTTGCACTCCCTTTTGGATGCCTTTCACAGCTCCAGTGTGCCTGGAACTCAGGGCTTCCTGCTTTTAAAAATCCTAGCCCTAGGCCGAACCCCAACCCTAAGACGAGAAAGGCAAATCAGCCAGGAATTAGGCATGTCCCCAAGGAAAAAGCTGTGGAGGCAGGCATGTTGTGGTACTTTTGCGCTCTTCTTGGCTAGTCCTTCGCAGCTGCTGTGTTCTTGGAACTCAGGGCTTTCTGGTTAATAGAACCCTTACCCTAGGCGTAACTCAAACCTTAACCCTAGGAAGGAAAATCAGCCTATGGTTCGGGATGGTCTCATGGAAATATCAGTGGTGGCAGCCAAGTTGCGTCACTTTTGCGCTCCCCTTGGGATGCCTTTTGCAGCTGCAGTGTGCCTGGAGCCCAGGGCTTCCTGGTTTTAAAAGTCCTAGGCCTAAGCCTAACAGTAACCCTAGGAAGGTAAATCAGCCGGGTATTAGGGTTCTTCCTAAGGGAAAAGCCGTGAAAGCAGCCATGATGTGGCACTTCTGCACTCCCTTTGGGATGCCTTTGGCAGATGAAGTAAGCCTGGAACTCAGGGCTTCCTGGTTAAAGAAATCCAAGCCCTAGGCTGAACCCTAACCCTAACCCTAGGCAGATAAATCAGCCTAGGTATAGGGATGGTGCCAAGGAAAAAGCTGTGAAAGCTGCCATGTTGTTGCACTTTTGTACTCCCCTTGGGATGCCTTGAACAGCTGCAGTGTGCCTGGAGCTAAGGGCTTCCTAGTTTCAAAAATCCTAGCCCTAGGCCTAAGCCTAACAGTAACCCTGGGAAAGTAAATCAGCCTGATATTAGGCTTCTTGCCAAGGAAAAAGCCGTGAAAGCAGCCATGTTGTGGCACTTCTGCACTCCCTTTGGGATGCCTTTGGCAGATGAAGTAAGCCTGGAACTCAGGGCTTCCTGGTTAAAGAAATCCAAGCCCTAGGCTGAACCCTAATCCTAACCCTAGGCAGATAAATCAGCCTAGGTATAGGGATGGTGCCAAGGAAAAAGCTGTGAAAGCTGCCATGTTGTTGCACTTTTGTACTCCCCTTGGGATGCCTTGAACAGCTGCAGTGTGCCTGGAGCTAAGGGCTTCCTAGTTTCAAAAATCCTAGCCCTAGGCCTAAGACTAACAGTAACCCTGGGAAAGTAAATGAGCCTGATGTTAGGCTTCTTGCCAAGGAAAAAGCCGTGAAAGCAGCCATGTTGTGGCACTTTTGCACTCCCTTTTGGATGCCTTTCACAGCTCCAGTGTGCCTGGAACTCAGGGCTTCCTGCTTTTAAAAATCCTAGCCCTAGGCCGAACCCCAACCCTAAGACGAGAAAGGCAAATCAGCCAGGAATTAGGCATGTCCCCAAGGAAAAAGCTGTGGAGGCAGGCATGTTGTGGTACTTTTGCGCTCTTCTTGGCTAGTCCTTCGCAGCTGCTGTGTTCTTGGAACTCAGGGCTTTCTGGTTAATAGAGCCCTTACCCTAGGCGTAACTCAAACCTTAACCCTAGGAAGGAAAATCAGCCTATGGTTCGGGATGGTCTCATGGAAATATCAGTGGTGGCAGCCAAGTTGCGTCACTTTTGCGCTCCCCTTGGGATGCCTTTTGCAGCTGCAGTGTGCCTGGAGCCCAGGGCTTCCTGGTTTTAAAAGTCCTAGGCCTAAGCCTAACAGTAACCCTAGGAAGGTAAATCAGCCGGGTATTAGGGTTCTTCCTAAGGGAAAAGCCGTGAAAGCAGCCATGATGTGGCACTTCTGCACTCCCTTTGGGATGCCTTTGGCAGATGAAGTAAGCCTGGAACTCAGGGCTTCCTGGTTAAAAAAATCCAAGCCCTAGGCTGAACCCTAACCCTAACCCTAGGCAGATAAATCAGCCTAGGTATAGGGATGGTGCCAAGGAAAAAGCTGTGAAAGTTGCCATGTTGTTGCACTTTTGTACTCCCCTTGGGATGCCTTGAACAGCTGCAGTGTGCCTGGAGCTAAGGGCCTCCTAGTTTCAAAAATCCTAGCCCTAGGCCTAAGCCTAACAGTAACCCTGGGAAAGTAAATCAGCCTGATGTTAGGCTTCTTGCCAAGGAAAAAGCCGTGAAAGCAGCCATGTTGTGGCACTTCTGCACTCCCTTTGGGATGCCTTTGGCAGATGAAGTAAGCCTGGAACTCAGGGCTTCCTGGTTAAAGAAATCCAAGCCCTAGGCTGAACCCTAATCCTAACCCTAGGCAGATCAATCAGCCTAGGTATAGGGATGGTGCCAAGGAAAAAGCTGTGAAAGCTGCCATGTTGTTGCACTTTTGTACTCCCCTTGGGATGCCTTGAACAGCTGCAGTGTGCCTGGAGCCCAGGGCTTCCTAGTTTCAAAAATCCTAGCCCTAGGCCTAAGCCTAACAGTAACCCTGGGAAAGTAAATCAGCCTGATGTTAGGTTTCTTGCCAAGGAAAAAGCCGTGAAAGCAGCCATGTTGTGGCACTTTTGCACTCCCTTTTGGATGCCTTTCACAGCTCCAGTGTGCCTGGAACTCAGGGCTTCCTGCTTTTAAAAATCCTAGCCCTAGGCCGAACCCCAACCCTAAGACGAGAAAGGCAAATCAGCCAGGAATTAGGCATGTCCCCAAGGAAAAAGCTGTGGAGGCAGGCATGTTGTGGTACTTTTGCGCTCTTCTTGGCTAGTCCTTCGCAGCTGCTGTGTTCTTGGAACTCAGGGCTTTCTGGTTAATAGAACCCTTACCCTAGGCGTAACTCAAACCTTAACCCTAGGAAGGAAAATCAGCCTATGGTTCGGGATGGTCTCATGGAAATATCAGTGGTGGCAGCCAAGTTGCGTCACTTTTGCGCTCCCCTTGGGATGCCTTTTGCAGCTGCAGTGTGCCTGGAGCCCAGGGCTTCCTGGTTTTAAAAGTCCTAGGCCTAAGCCTAACAGTAACCCTAGGAAGGTAAATCAGCCGGGTATTAGGGTTCTTCCTAAGGGAAAAGCCGTGAAAGCAGCCATGATGTGGCACTTCTGCACTCCCTTTGGGATGCCTTTGGCAGATGAAGTAAGCCTGGAACTCAGGGCTTCCTGGTTAAAAAAATCCAAGCCCTAGGCTGAACCCTAACCCTAACCCTAGGCAGATAAATCAGCCTAGGTATAGGGATGGTGCCAAGGAAAAAGCTGTGAAAGCTGCCATGTTGTTGCACTTTTGTACTCCCCTTGGGATGCCTTGAACAGCTGCAGTGTGCCTGGAGCCCAGGGCTTCCTAGTTTCAAAAATCCTAGCCCTAGGCCTAAGCCTAACAGTAACCCTGGGAAGGGAAATCAGCCTGGTGTTAGGCTTCTTGCCAAGGAAAAAGCCGTGAAAGCAGCCATGTTGTGGCACTTTTGCACTCCCTTTTGGATGCCTTTCACAGCTCCAGTGTGCCTGGAACTCAGGGCTTCCTGCTTTTAAAAATCCTAGCCCTAGGCCGAACCCCAACCCTAAGACGAGAAAGGCAAATCAGCCAGGAATTAGGCATGTCCCCAAGGAAAAAGCTGTGGAGGCAGGCATGTTGTGGTACTTTTGCGCTCTTCTTGGCTAGTCCTTCGCAGCTGCTGTGTTCTTGGAACTCAGGGCTTTCTGGTTAATAGAACCCTTACCCTAGGCGTAACTCAAACCTTAACCCTAGGAAGGAAAATCAGCCTATGGTTCGGGATGGTCTCATGGAAATATCAGTGGTGGCAGCCAAGTTGCGTCACTTTTGCGCTCCCCTTGGGATGCCTTTCGCAGCTGCAGTGTGCCTGGAGCCCAGGGCTTCCTGGTTTTAAAAGTCCTAGGCCTAAGCCTAACAGTAACCCTAGGAAGGTAAATCAGCCGGGTATTAGGGTTCTTCCTAAGGGAAAAGCCGTGAAAGCAGCCATGTTGTGGCACTTCTGCACTCCCTTTGGGATGCCTTTGGCAGATGAAGTAAGCCTGGAACTCAGGGCTTCCTGGTTAAAGAAATCCAAGCCCTAGGCTGAACTCCAACCCTAACCCTAGGCAGATAAATCAGCCTAGGTATAGGGATGGTGCCAAGGAAAAAGCTGTGAAAGCTGCCATGTTGTTGCACTTTTGTACTCCCCTTGGGATGCCTTGAACAGCTGCAGTGTGCCTGGAGCTAAGGGCTTCCTAGTTTCAAAAATCCTAGCCCTAGGCCTAAGCCTAACAGTAACCCTGGGAAAGTAAATCAGCCTGATGTTAGGCTTCTTGCCAAGGAAAAAGCCGTGAAAGCAGCCATGTTGTGGCACTTCTGCACTCCCTTTGGGATGCCTTTGGCAGATGAAGTAAGCCTGGAACTCAGGGCTTCCTGGTTAAAGAAATCCAAGCCCTAGGCTGAACTCTAACCCTAACCCTAGGCAGATAAATCAGCCTAGGTATAGGGATGGTGCCAAGGAAAAAGCTGTGAAAGCTGCCATGTTGTTGCACTTTTGTACTCCCCTTGGGATGCCTTGAACAGCTGCAGTGTGCCTGGAGCTAAGGGCTTCCTAGTTTCAAAAATCCTAGCCCTAGGCCTAAGCCTAACAGTAACCCTGGGAAAGTAAATCAGCCTGATATTAGGCTTCTTGCCAAGGAAAAAGCCGTGAAAGCAGCCATGTTGTGGCACTTCTGCACTCCCTTTGGGATGCCTTTGGCAGATGAAGTAAGCCTGGAACTCAGGGCTTCCTGGTTAAAGAAATCCAAGCCCTAGGCTGAACCCTAATCCTAACCCTAGGCAGATAAATCAGCCTAGGTATAGGGATGGTGCCAAGGAAAAAGCTGTGAAAGCTGCCATGTTGTTGCACTTTTGTACTCCCCTTGGGATGCCTTGAACAGCTGCAGTGTGCCTGGAGCTAAGGGCTTCCTAGTTTCAAAAATCCTAGCCCTAGGCCTAAGACTAACAGTAACCCTGGGAAAGTAAATGAGCCTGATGTTAGGCTTCTTGCCAAGGAAAAAGCCGTGAAAGCAGCCATGTTGTGGCACTTTTGCACTCCCTTTTGGATGCCTTTCACAGCTCCAGTGTGCCTGGAACTCAGGGCTTCCTGCTTTTAAAAATCCTAGCCCTAGGCCGAACCCCAACCCTAAGACGAGAAAGGCAAATCAGCCAGGAATTAGGCATGTCCCCAAGGAAAAAGCTGTGGAGGCAGGCATGTTGTGGTACTTTTGCGCTCTTCTTGGCTAGTCCTTCGCAGCTGCTGTGTTCTTGGAACTCAGGGCTTTCTGGTTAATAGAGCCCTTACCCCATGCGTAACTCAAACCTTAACCCTAGGAAGGAAAATCAGCCTATGGTTCGGGATGGTCTCATGGAAATATCAGTGGTGGCAGCCAAGTTGCGTCACTTTTGCGCTCCCCTTGGGATGCCTTTTGCAGCTGCAGTGTGCCTGGAGCCCAGGGCTTCCTGGTTTTAAAAGTCCTAGGCCTAAGCCTAACAGTAACCCTAGGAAGGTAAATCAGCCGGGTATTAGGGTTCTTCCTAAGGGAAAAGCCGTGAAAGCAGCCATGATGTGGACCTTCTGCACTCCCTTTGGGATGCCTTTGGCAGATGAAGTAAGCCTGGAACTCAGGGCTTCCTGGTTAAAAAAATCCAAGCCCTAGGCTGAACCCTAACCCTAACCCTAGGCAGATAAATCAGCCTAGGTATAGGGATGGTGCCAAGGAAAAAGCTGTGAAAGTTGCCATGTTGTTGCACTTTTGTACTCCCCTTGGGATGCCTTGAACAGCTGCAGTGTGCCTGGAGCTAAGGGCCTCCTAGTTTCAAAAATCCTAGCCCTAGGCCTAAGCCTAACAGTAACCCTGGGAAAGTAAATCAGCCTGATGTTAGGCTTCTTGCCAAGGAAAAAGCCGTGAAAGCAGCCATGTTGTGGCACTTCTGCACTCCCTTTGGGATGCCTTTGGCAGATGAAGTAAGCCTGGAACTCAGGGCTTCCTGGTTAAAGAAATCCAAGCCCTAGGCTGAACCCTAATCCTAACCCTAGGCAGATCAATCAGCCTAGGTATAGGGATGGTGCCAAGGAAAAAGCTGTGAAAGCTGCCATGTTGTTGCACTTTTGTACTCCCCTTGGGATGCCTTGAACAGCTGCAGTGTGCCTGGAGCCCAGGGCTTCCTAGTTTCAAAAATCCTAGCCCTAGGCCTAAGCCTAACAGTAACCCTGGGAAAGTAAATCAGCCTGATGTTAGGTTTCTTGCCAAGGAAAAAGCCGTGAAAGCAGCCATGTTGTGGCACTTTTGCACTCCCTTTTGGATGCCTTTCACAGCTCCAGTGTGCCTGGAACTCAGGGCTTCCTGCTTTTAAAAATCCTAGCCCTAGGCCGAACCCCAACCCTAAGACGAGAAAGGCAAATCAGCCAGGAATTAGGCATGTCCCCAAGGAAAAAGCTGTGGAGGCAGGCATGTTGTGGTACTTTTGCGCTCTTCTTGGCTAGTCCTTCGCAGCTGCTGTGTTCTTGGAACTCAGGGCTTTCTGGTTAATAGAACCCTTACCCTAGGCGTAACTCAAACCTTAACCCTAGGAAGGAAAATCAGCCTATGGTTCGGGATGGTCTCATGGAAATATCAGTGGTGGCAGCCAAGTTGCGTCACTTTTGCGCTCCCCTTGGGATGCCTTTTGCAGCTGCAGTGTGCCTGGAGCCCAGGGCTTCCTGGTTTTAAAAGTCCTAGGCCTAAGCCTAACAGTAACCCTAGGAAGGTAAATCAGCCGGGTATTAGGGTTCTTCCTAAGGGAAAAGCCGTGAAAGCAGCCATGATGTGGCACTTCTGCACTCCCTTTGGGATGCCTTTGGCAGATGAAGTAAGCCTGGAACTCAGGGCTTCCTGGTTAAAGAAATCCAAGCCCTAGGCTGAACCCTAACCCTAACCCTAGGCAGATAAATCAGCCTAGGTATAGGGATGGTGCCAAGGAAAAAGCTGTGAAAGCTGCCATGTTGTTGCACTTTTGTACTCCCCTTGGGATGCCTTGAACAGCTGCAGTGTGCCTGGAGCTAAGGGCTTCCTAGTTTCAAAAATCCTAGCCCTAGGCCTAAGCCTAACAGTAACCCTGGGAAAGTAAATCAGCCTGATATTAGGCTTCTTGCCAAGGAAAAAGCCGTGAAAGCAGCCATGTTGTGGCACTTCTGCACTCCCTTTGGGATGCCTTTGGCAGATGAAGTAAGCCTGGAACTCAGGGCTTCCTGGTTAAAGAAATCCAAGCCCTAGGCTGAACCCTAATCCTAACCCTAGGCAGATAAATCAGCCTAGGTATAGGGATGGTGCCAAGGAAAAAGCTGTGAAAGCTGCCATGTTGTTGCACTTTTGTACTCCCCTTGGGATGCCTTGAACAGCTGCAGTGTGCCTGGAGCTAAGGGCTTCCTAGTTTCAAAAATCCTAGCCCTAGGCCTAAGACTAACAGTAACCCTGGGAAAGTAAATGAGCCTGATGTTAGGCTTCTTGCCAAGGAAAAAGCCGTGAAAGCAGCCATGTTGTGGCACTTTTGCACTCCCTTTTGGATGCCTTTCACAGCTCCAGTGTGCCTGGAACTCAGGGCTTCCTGCTTTTAAAAATCCTAGCCCTAGGCCGAACCCCAACCCTAAGACGAGAAAGGCAAATCAGCCAGGAATTAGGCATGTCCCCAAGGAAAAAGCTGTGGAGGCAGGCATGTTGTGGTACTTTTGCGCTCTTCTTGGCTAGTCCTTCGCAGCTGCTGTGTTCTTGGAACTCAGGGCTTTCTGGTTAATAGAGCCCTTACCCTAGGCGTAACTCAAACCTTAACCCTAGGAAGGAAAATCAGCCTATGGTTCGGGATGGTCTCATGGAAATATCAGTGGTGGCAGCCAAGTTGCGTCACTTTTGCGCTCCCCTTGGGATGCCTTTTGCAGCTGCAGTGTGCCTGGAGCCCAGGGCTTCCTGGTTTTAAAAGTCCTAGGCCTAAGCCTAACAGTAACCCTAGGAAGGTAAATCAGCCGGGTATTAGGGTTCTTCCTAAGGGAAAAGCCGTGAAAGCAGCCATGATGTGGCACTTCTGCACTCCCTTTGGGATGCCTTTGGCAGATGAAGTAAGCCTGGAACTCAGGGCTTCCTGGTTAAAAAAATCCAAGCCCTAGGCTGAACCCTAACCCTAACCCTAGGCAGATAAATCAGCCTAGGTATAGGGATGGTGCCAAGGAAAAAGCTGTGAAAGTTGCCATGTTGTTGCACTTTTGTACTCCCCTTGGGATGCCTTGAACAGCTGCAGTGTGCCTGGAGCTAAGGGCCTCCTAGTTTCAAAAATCCTAGCCCTAGGCCTAAGCCTAACAGTAACCCTGGGAAAGTAAATCAGCCTGATGTTAGGCTTCTTGCCAAGGAAAAAGCCGTGAAAGCAGCCATGTTGTGGCACTTCTGCACTCCCTTTGGGATGCCTTTGGCAGATGAAGTAAGCCTGGAACTCAGGGCTTCCTGGTTAAAGAAATCCAAGCCCTAGGCTGAACCCTAATCCTAACCCTAGGCAGATCAATCAGCCTAGGTATAGGGATGGTGCCAAGGAAAAAGCTGTGAAAGCTGCCATGTTGTTGCACTTTTGTACTCCCCTTGGGATGCCTTGAACAGCTGCAGTGTGCCTGGAGCCCAGGGCTTCCTAGTTTCAAAAATCCTAGCCCTAGGCCTAAGCCTAACAGTAACCCTGGGAAAGTAAATCAGCCTGATGTTAGGTTTCTTGCCAAGGAAAAAGCCGTGAAAGCAGCCATGTTGTGGCACTTTTGCACTCCCTTTTGGATGCCTTTCACAGCTCCAGTGTGCCTGGAACTCAGGGCTTCCTGCTTTTAAAAATCCTAGCCCTAGGCCGAACCCCAACCCTAAGACGAGAAAGGCAAATCAGCCAGGAATTAGGCATGTCCCCAAGGAAAAAGCTGTGGAGGCAGGCATGTTGTGGTACTTTTGCGCTCTTCTTGGCTAGTCCTTCGCAGCTGCTGTGTTCTTGGAACTCAGGGCTTTCTGGTTAATAGAACCCTTACCCTAGGCGTAACTCAAACCTTAACCCTAGGAAGGAAAATCAGCCTATGGTTCGGGATGGTCTCATGGAAATATCAGTGGTGGCAGCCAAGTTGCGTCACTTTTGCGCTCCCCTTGGGATGCCTTTTGCAGCTGCAGTGTGCCTGGAGCCCAGGGCTTCCTGGTTTTAAAAGTCCTAGGCCTAAGCCTAACAGTAACCCTAGGAAGGTAAATCAGCCGGGTATTAGGGTTCTTCCTAAGGGAAAAGCCGTGAAAGCAGCCATGATGTGGCACTTCTGCACTCCCTTTGGGATGCCTTTGGCAGATGAAGTAAGCCTGGAACTCAGGGCTTCCTGGTTAAAGAAATCCAAGCCCTAGGCTGAACCCTAACCCTAACCCTAGGCAGATAAATCAGCCTAGGTATAGGGATGGTGCCAAGGAAAAAGCTGTGAAAGCTGCCATGTTGTTGCACTTTTGTACTCCCCTTGGGATGCCTTGAACAGCTGCAGTGTGCCTGGAGCTAAGGGCTTCCTAGTTTCAAAAATCCTAGCCCTAGGCCTAAGCCTAACAGTAACCCTGGGAAAGTAAATCAGCCTGATGTTAGGCTTCTTGCCAAGGAAAAAGCCGTGAAAGCAGCCATGTTGTGGCACTTTTGCACTCCCTTTGGGATGCCTTTGGCAGATGAAGTAAGCCTGGAACTCAGGGCTTCCTGGTTAAAGAAATCCAAGCCCTAGGCTGAACCCTAACCCTAACCCTAGGCAGATAAATCAGCCTAGGTATAGGGATGGTGCCAAGGAAAAAGCTGTGAAAGCTGCCATGTTGTTGCACTTTTGTACTCCCCTTGGGATGCCTTGAACAGCTGCAGTGTGCCTGGAGCTAAGGGCTTCCTAGTTTCAAAAATCTTAGCCCTAGGCCTAAGCCTAACAGTAACCCTGGAAAAGTAAATCAGCCTGATGTTAGGCTTCTTGCCAAGGAAAAAGCCGTGAAAGCAGCCATGTTGTGGCACTTTTGCACTCCCTTTGGGATGCCTTTGGCAGATGAAGTAAGCCTGGAACTCAGGGCTTCCTGCTTTTAAAAATCCTAGCCCTAGGCCGAACCCCAACCCTAAGACGAGAAAGGCAAATCAGCCAGGAATTAGGCATGTCCCCAAGGAAAAAGCTGTGGAGGCAGGCATGTTGTGGTACTTTTGCGCTCTTCTTGGCTAGTCCTTCGCAGCTGCTGTGTTCTTGGAACTCAGGGCTTTCTGGTTAATAGAACCCTTACCCTAGGCGTAACTCAAACCTTAACCCTAGGAAGGAAAATCAGCCTATGGTTCGGGATGGTCTCATGGAAATATCAGTGGTGGCAGCCAAGTTGCGTCACTTTTGCGCTCCCCTTGGGATGCCTTTTGCAGCTGCAGTGTGCCTGGAGCCCAGGGCTTCCTGGTTTTAAAAGTCCTAGGCCTAAGCCTAACAGTAACCCTAGGAAGGTAAATCAGCCGGGTATTAGGGTTCTTCCTAAGGGAAAAGCCGTGAAAGCAGCCATGTTGTGGCACTTCTGCACTCCCTTTGGGATGCCTTTGGCAGATGAAGTAAGCCTGGAACTCAGGGCTTCCTGGTTAAAGAAATCCAAGCCCTAGGCTGAACCCTAACCCTAACCCTAGGCAGATCAATCAGCCTAGGTATAGGGATGGTGCCAAGGAAAAAGCTGTGAAAGCTGCCATGTTGTTGCACTTTTGTACTCCCCTTGGGATGCCTTGAACAGCTGCAGTGTGCCTGGAGCCCAGGGCTTCCTAGTTTCAAAAATCCTAGCCCTAGGCCTAAGACTAACAGTAACCCTGGGAAAGTAAATGAGCCTGGTGTTAGGCTTCTTGCCAAGGAAAAAGCCGTGAAAGCAGCCATGTTGTGGCACTTTTGCACTCCCTTTTGGATGCCTTTCACAGCTCCAGTGTGCCTGGAACTCAGGGCTTCCTGATTTTAAAAATCCTAGCCCTAGGCCGAACCCCAACCCTAAGACGAGAAAGGCAAATCAGCCAGGAATTAGGCATGTCCCCAAGGAAAAAGCTGTGGAGGCAGGCATGTTGTGGTACTTTTGCGCTCTTCTTGGCTAGTCCTTCGCAGCTGCTGTGTTCTTGGAACTCAGGGCTTTCTGGTTAATAGAGCCCTTACCCTAGGCGTAACTCAAACCTTAACCCTAGGAAGGAAAATCAGCCTATGGTTCGGGATGGTCTCATGGAAATATCAGTGGTGGCAGCCAAGTTGCGTCACTTTTGCGCTCCCCTTGGGATGCCTTTTGCAGCTGCAGTGTGCCTGGAGCCCAGGGCTTCCTGGTTTTAAAAGTCCTAGGCCTAAGCCTAACAGTAACCCTAGGAAGGTAAATCAGCCGGGTATTAGGGTTCTTCCTAAGGGAAAAGCCGTGAAAGCAGCCATGATGTGGCACTTCTGCACCCCCTTTGGGATGCCTTTGGCAGATGAAGTAAGCCTGGAACTCAGGGCTTCCTGGTTAAAAAAATCCAAGCCCTAGGCTGAACCCTAACCCTAACCCTAGGCAGATAGATCAGCCTAGGTATAGGGATGGTGCCAAGGAAAAAGCTGTGAAAGCTGCCATGTTGTTGCACTTTTGTACTCCCCTTGGGATGCCTTGAACAGCTGCAGTGTGCCTGGAGCTAAGGGCTTCCTAGTTTCAAAAATCCTAGCCCTAGGCCTAAGCCTAACAGTAACCCTGGGAAAGTAAATCAGCCTGATGTTAGGCTTCTTGCCAAGGAAACAGCCGTGAAAGCAGCCATGTTGTGGCACTTCTGCACTCCCTTTGGGATGCCTTTGGCAGATGAAGTAAGCCTGGAACTCAGGGCTTCCTGGTTAAAGAAATCCAAGCCCTAGGCTGAACCCTAACCCTAACCCTAGGCAGATAAATCAGCCTAGGTATAGGGATGGTGCCAAGGAAAAAGCTGTGAAAGCTGCCATGTTGTTGCACTTTTGTACTCCCCTTGGGATGCCTTGAACAGCTGCAGTGTGCCTGGAGCTAAGGGCTTCCTGGTTTCAAAAATCCTAGCCCTAGGCCTAAGCCTAACAGTAACCCTGGGAAAGTAAATCAGCCTGATGTTAGGTTTCTTGCCAAGGAAAAAGCCGTGAAAGCAGCCATGTTGTGGCACTTTTGCACTCCCTTTTGGATGCCTTTCACAGCTCCAGTGTGCCTGGAACTCAGGGCTTCCTGCTTTTAAAAATCCTAGCCCTAGGCCGAACCCCAACCCTAAGACGAGAAAGGCAAATCAGCCAGGAATTAGGCATGTCCCCAAGGAAAAAGCTGTGGAGGCAGGCATGTTGTGGTACTTTTGCGCTCTTCTTGGCTAGTCCTTCGCAGCTGCTGTGTTCTTGGAACTCAGGGCTTTCTGGTTAATAGAACCCTTACCCTAGGCGTAACTCAAACCTTAACCCTAGGAAGGAAAATCAACCTATGGTTCGGGATGGTCTCATGGAAATATCAGTGGTGGCAGCCAAGTTGCGTCACTTTTGCGCTCCCCTTGGGATGCCTTTCGCAGCTGCAGTGTGCCTGGAGCCCAGGGCTTCCTGGTTTTAAAAGTCCTAGGCCTAAGCCTAACAGTAACCCTAGGAAGGTAAATCAGCCGGGTATTAGGGTTCTTCCTAAGGGAAAAGCCGTGAAAGCAGCCATGTTGTGGCACTTCTGCACTCCCTTTGGGATGCCTTTGGCAGATGAAGTAAGCCTGGAACTCAGGGCTTCCTGGTTAAAAAAATTCAAGCCCTAGGCTGAACCCTAACCCTAACCCTAGGCAGATAAATCAGCCTAGGTATAGGGATGGTGCCAAGGAAAAAGCTGTGAAAGCTGCCATGTTGTTGCACTTTTGTACTCCCCTTGGGATGCCTTGAACAGCTGCAGTGTGCCTGGAGCTAAGGGCTTCCTAGTTTCAAAAATCCTAGCCCTAGGCCTAAGCCTAACAGTAACCCTGGGAAAGTAAATCAGCCTGATGTTAGGCTTCTTGCCAAGGAAAAAGCCGTGAAAGCAGCCATGTTGTGGCACTTTTGCACTCCCTTTTGGATGCCTTTCACAGCTCCAGTGTGCCTGGAACTCAGGGATTCCTGATTTTAAAAATCCTAGCCCTAGGCCGAACCCCAACCCTAAGACGAGAAAGGCAAATCAGCCAGGAATTAGGCATGTCCCCAAGGAAAAAGCTGTGGAGGCAGGCATGTTGTGGTACTTTTGCGCTCTTCTTGGCTAGTCCTTCGCAGCTGCTGTGTTCTTGGAACTCAGGGCTTTCTGGTTAATAGACCCTTACCCTAGGCGTAACTCAAACCTTAACCCTAGGAAGGAAAATCAGCCTATGGTTCGGGATGGTCTCATGGAAATATCAGTGGTGGCAGCCAAGTTGCGTCACTTTTGCGCTCCCCTTGGGATGCCTTTTGCAGCTGCAGTGTGCCTGGAGCCCAGGGCTTCCTGGTTTTAAAAGTCCTAGGCCTAAGCCTAACAGTAACCCTAGGAAGGTAAATCAGCCGGGTATTAGGGTTCTTCCTAAGGGAAAAGCCGTGAAAGCAGCCATGTTGTGGCACTTCTGCACTCCCTTTGGGATGCCTTTGGCAGATGAAGTAAGCCTGGAACTCAGGGCTTCCTGGTTAAAGAAATCCAAGCCCTAGGCTGAACCCTAACCCTAACCCTAGGCAGATAAATCAGCCTAGGTATAGGGATGGTGCCAAGGAAAAAGCTGTGAAAGATGCCATGTTGTTGCACTTTTGTACTCCCCTTGGGATGCCTTGAACAGCTGCAGTGTGCCTGGAGCTAAGGGCCTCCTAGTTTCAAAAATCCTAGCCCTAGGCCTAAGCCTAACAGTAACCCTGGGAAGGTAAATCAGCCTGGTGTTAGGCTTCTTGCCAAGGAAAAAGCCGTGAAAGCAGCCATGTTGTGGCACTTTTGCACTCCCTTTTGGATGCCTTTCACAGCTCCAGTGTGCCTGGAACTCAGGGCTTCCTGCTTTTAAAAATCCTAGCCCTAGGCCGAACCCCAACCCTAAGACGAGAAAGGCAAATCAGCCAGGAATTAGGCATGTCCCCAAGGAAAAAGCTGTGGAGGCAGGCATGTTGTGGTACTTTTGCGCTCTTCTTGGCTAGTCCTTCGCAGCTGCTGTGTTCTTGGAACTCAGGGCTTTCTGGTTAATAGAACCCTTACCCTAGGCGTAACTCAAACCTTAACCCTAGGAAGGAAAATCAGCCTATGGTTCGGGATGGTCTCATGGAAATATCAGTGGTGGCAGCCAAGTTGCGTCACTTTTGCGCTCCCCTTGGGATGCCTTTTGCAGCTGCAGTGTGCCTGGAGCCCAGGGCTTCCTGGTTTTAAAAGTCCTAGGCCTAAGCCTAACAGTAACCCTAGGAAGGTAAATCAGCCGGGTATTAGGGTTCTTCCTAAGGGAAAAGCCGTGAAAGCAGCCATGTTGTGGCACTTCTGCACTCCCTTTGGGATGCCTTTGGCAGATGAAGTAAGCCTGGAACTCAGGGCTTCCTGGTTAAAAAAATTCAAGCCCTAGGCTGAACCCTAACCCTAACCCTAGGCAGATAAACCAGCCTAGGTATAGGGATGGTGCCAAGGAAAAAGCTGTGAAAGCTGCCATGTTGTTGCACTTCTGTACTCCCCTTGGGATGCCTTGAACAGCTGCAGTGTGCCTGGAGCTAAGGGCTTCCTAGTTTCAAAAATCCTAGCCCTAGGCCTAAGCCTAACAGTAACCCTGGGAAAGTAAATCAGCCTGATGTTAGGCTTCTTGCCAAGGAAAAAGCCGTGAAAGCAGCCATGTTGTGGCACTTCTGCACTCCCTTTGGGATGCCTTTGGCAGATGAAGTAAGCCTGGAACTCAGGGCTTCCTGGTTAAAGAAATCCAAGCCCTAGGCTGAACCCTAACCCTAACCCTAGGCAGATAAATCAGCCTAGGTATAGGGATGGTGCCAAGGAAAAAGCTGTGAAAGCTGCCATGTTGTTGCACTTTTGTACTCCCCTTGGGATGCCTTGAACAGCTGCAGTGTGCCTGGAGCTAAGGGCTTCCTAGTTTCAAAAATCTTAGCCCTAGGCCTAAGCCTAACAGTAACCCTGGAAAAGTAAATCAGCCTGATGTTAGGCTTCTTGCCAAGGAAAAAGCCGTGAAAGCAGCCATGTTGTGGCACTTTTGCACTCCCTTTGGGATGCCTTTGGCAGATGAAGTAAGCCTGGAACTCAGGGCTTCCTGCTTTTAAAAATCCTAGCCCTAGGCCGAACCCCAACCCTAAGACGAGAAAGGCAAATCAGCCAGGAATTAGGCATGTCCCCAAGGAAAAAGCTGTGGAGGCAGGCATGTTGTGGTACTTTTGCGCTCTTCTTGGCTAGTCCTTCGCAGCTGCTGTGTTCTTGGAACTCAGGGCTTTCTGGTTAATAGAACCCTTACCCTAGGCGTAACTCAAACCTTAAGCCTAGGAAGGAAAATCAGCCTATGGTTCGGGATGGTCTCATGGAAATATCAGTGGTGGCAGCCAAGTTGCGTCACTTTTGCGCTCCCCTTGGGATGCCTTTTGCAGCTGCAGTGTGCCTGGAGCCCAGGGCTTCCTGGTTTTAAAAGTCCTAGGCCTAAGCCTAACAGTAACCCTAGGAAGGTAAATCAGCCGGGTATTAGGGTTCTTCCTAAGGGAAAAGCCGTGAAAGCAGCCATGTTGTGGCACTTCTGCACTCCCTTTGGGATGCCTTTGGCAGATGAAGTAAGCCTGGAACTCAGGGCTTCCTGGTTAAAGAAATCCAAGCCCTAGGCTGAACCCTAACCCTAACCCTAGGCAGATCAATCAGCCTAGGTATAGGGATGGTGCCAAGGAAAAAGCTGTGAAAGCTGCCATGTTGTTGCACTTTTGTACTCCCCTTGGGATGCCTTGAACAGCTGCAGTGTGCCTGGAGCCCAGGGCTTCCTAGTTTCAAAAATCCTAGCCCTAGGCCTAAGACTAACAGTAACCCTGGGAAAGTAAATGAGCCTGATGTTAGGCTTCTTGCCAAGGAAAAAGCCGTGAAAGCAGCCATGTTGTGGCACTTTTGCACTCCCTTTTGGATGCCTTTCACAGCTCCAGTGTGCCTGGAACTCAGGGCTTCCTGATTTTAAAAATCCTAGCCCTAGGCCGAACCCCAACCCTAAGACGAGAAAGGCAAATCAGCCAGGAATTAGGCATGTCCCCAAGGAAAAAGCTGTGGAGGCAGGCATGTTGTGGTACTTTTGCGCTCTTCTTGGCTAGTCCTTCGCAGCTGCTGTGTTCTTGGAACTCAGGGCTTTCTGGTTAATAGAGCCCTTACCCTAGGCGTAACTCAAACCTTAACCCTAGGAAGGAAAATCAGCCTATGGTTCGGGATGGTCTCATGGAAATATCAGTGGTGGCAGCCAAGTTGCGTCACTTTTGCGCTCCCCTTGGGATGCCTTTTGCAGCTGCAGTGTGCCTGGAGCCCAGGGCTTCCTGGTTTTAAAAGTCCTAGGCCTAAGCCTAACAGTAACCCTAGGAAGGTAAATCAGCCGGGTATTAGGGTTCTTCCTAAGGGAAAAGCCGTGAAAGCAGCCATGATGTGGCACTTCTGCACTCCCTTTGGGATGCCTTTGGCAGATGAAGTAAGCCTGGAACTCAGGGCTTCCTGGTTAAAAAAATCCAAGCCCTAGGCTGAACCCTAACCCTAACCCTAGGCAGATAGATCAGCCTAGGTATAGGGATGGTGCCAAGGAAAAAGCTGTGAAAGCTGCCATGTTGTTGCACTTTTGTACTCCCCTTGGGATGCCTTGAACAGCTGCAGTGTGCCTGGAGCTAAGGGCTTCCTAGTTTCAAAAATCCTAGCCCTAGGCCTAAGCCTAACAGTAACCCTGGGAAAGTAAATCAGCCTGATGTTAGGCTTCTTGCCAAGGAAACAGCCGTGAAAGCAGCCATGTTGTGGCACTTCTGCACTCCCTTTGGGATGCCTTTGGCAGATGAAGTAAGCCTGGAACTCAGGGCTTCCTGGTTAAAGAAATCCAAGCCCTAGGCTGAACCCTAACCCTAACCCTAGGCAGATAAATCAGCCTAGGTATAGGGATGGTGCCAAGGAAAAAGCTGTGAAAGCTGCCATGTTGTTGCACTTTTGTACTCCCCTTGGGATGCCTTGAACAGCTGCAGTGTGCCTGGAGCTAAGGGCTTCCTGGTTTCAAAAATCCTAGCCCTAGGCCTAAGCCTAACAGTAACCCTGGGAAAGTAAATCAGCCTGATGTTAGGTTTCTTGCCAAGGAAAAAGCCGTGAAAGCAGCCATGTTGTGGCACTTTTGCACTCCCTTTTGGATGCCTTTCACAGCTCCAGTGTGCCTGGAACTCAGGGCTTCCTGCTTTTAAAAATCCTAGCCCTAGGCCGAACCCCAACCCTAAGACGAGAAAGGCAAATCAGCCAGGAATTAGGCATGTCCCCAAGGAAAAAGCTGTGGAGGCAGGCATGTTGTGGTACTTTTGCGCTCTTCTTGGCTAGTCCTTCGCAGCTGCTGTGTTCTTGGAACTCAGGGCTTTCTGGTTAATAGAACCCTTACCCTAGGCGTAACTCAAACCTTAACCCTAGGAAGGAAAATCAGCCTATGGTTCGGGATGGTCTCATGGAAATATCAGTGGTGGCAGCCAAGTTGCGTCACTTTTGCGCTCCCCTTGGGATGCCTTTTGCAGCTGCAGTGTGCCTGGAGCCCAGGGCTTCCTGGTTTTAAAAGTCCTAGGCCTAAGCCTAACAGTAACCCTAGGAAGGTAAATCAGCCGGGTATTAGGGTTCTTCCTAAGGGAAAAGCCGTGAAAGCAGCCATGTTGTGGCACTTCTGCACTCCCTTTGGGATGCCTTTGGCAGATGAAGTAAGCCTGGAACTCAGGGCTTCCTGGTTAAAAAAATTCAAGCCCTAGGCTGAACCCTAACCCTAACCCTAGGCAGATAAACCAGCCTAGGTATAGGGATGGTGCCAAGGAAAAAGCTGTGAAAGCTGCCATGTTGTTGCACTTCTGTACTCCCCTTGGGATGCCTTGAACAGCTGCAGTGTGCCTGGAGCTAAGGGCTTCCTAGTTTCAAAAATCCTAGCCCTAGGCCTAAGCCTAACAGTAACCCTGGGAAAGTAAATCAGCCTGATGTTAGGCTTCTTGCCAAGGAAAAAGCCGTGAAAGCAGCCATGTTGTGGCACTTCTGCACTCCCTTTGGGATGCCTTTGGCAGATGAAGTAAGCCTGGAACTCAGGGCTTCCTGGTTAAAGAAATCCAAGCCCTAGGCTGAACCCTAACCCTAACCCTAGGCAGATAAATCAGCCTAGGTATAGGGATGGTGCCAAGGAAAAAGCTGTGAAAGCTGCCATGTTGTTGCACTTTTGTACTCCCCTTGGGATGCCTTGAACAGCTGCAGTGTGCCTGGAGCTAAGGGCTTCCTAGTTTTAAAAATCCTGGCCGTAGGCCTAAGCCTAATAGTAACCCTGGGAAGGTAAGTCAGCCTGGTGTTAGGCGTCTTGCCAAGGAAAAAGCCGTGAAAGCAGCCATGTTGTGGCACTTTTGCACTCCCTTTTGGATGCCTTTCACAGCTCCAGTGTGCCTGGAACTCAGGGCTTCCTGCTTTTAAAAATCCTAGCCCTAGGCCGAACCCCAACCCTAAGACGAGAAAGGCAAATCAGCCAGGAATTAGGCATGTCCCCAAGGAAAAAGCTGTGGAGGCAGGCATGTTGTGGTACTTTTGCGCTCTTCTTGGCTAGTCCTTCGCAGCTGCTGTGTTCTTGGAACTCAGGGCTTTCTGGTTAATAGAACCCTTACCCTAGGCGTAACTCAAACCTTAACCCTAGGAAGGAAAATCAACCTATGGTTCGGGATGGTCTCATGGAAATATCAGTGGTGGCAGCCAAGTTGCGTCACTTTTGCGCTCCCCTTGGGATGCCTTTTGCAGCTGCAGTGTGCCTGGAGCCCAGGGCTTCCTGGTTTTAAAAGTCCTAGGCCTAAGCCTAACAGTAACCCTAGGAAGGTAAATCAGCCGGGTATTAGGGTTCTTCCTAAGGGAAAAGCCGTGAAAGCAGCCATGTTGTGGCACTTCTGCACTCCCTTTGGGATGCCTTTGGCAGATGAAGTAAGCCTGGAACTCAGGGCTTCCTGGTTAAAAAAATTCAAGACCTAGGCTGAACCCTAACCCTAACCCTAGGCAGATAAATCAGCCTAGGTATAGGGATGGTGCCAAGGAAAAAGCTGTGAAAGCTGCCATGTTGTTGCACTTTTGTACTCCCCTTGGGATGCCTTGAACAGCTGCAGTGTGCCTGGAGCTAAGGGCTTCCTAGTTTCAAAAATCCTAGCCCTAGGCCTAAGCCTAACAGTAACCCTGGGAAAGTAAATCAGCCTGATGTTAGGCTTCTTGCCAAGGAAAAAGCCGTGAAAGCAGCCATGTTGTGGCACTTTTGCACTCCCTTTTGGATGTCTTTCACAGCTCCAGTGTGCCTGGAACTCAGGGATTCCTGATTTTAAAAATCCTAGCCCTAGGCCGAACCCCAACCCTAAGACGAGAAAGGCAAATCAGCCAGGAATTAGGCATGTCCCCAAGGAAAAAGCTGTGGAGGCAGGCATGTTGTGGTACTTTTGCGCTCTTCTTGGCTAGTCCTTCGCAGCTGCTGTGTTCTTGGAACTCAGGGCTTTCTGGTTAATAGACCCTTACCCTAGGCGTAACTCAAACCTTAACCCTAGGAAGGAAAATCAGCCTATGGTTCGGGATGGTCTCATGGAAATATCAGTGGTGGCAGCCAAGTTGCGTCACTTTTGCGCTCCCCTTGGGATGCCTTTTGCAGCTGCAGTGTGCCTGGAGCCCAGGGCTTCCTGGTTTTAAAAGTCCTAGGCCTAAGCCTAACAGTAACCCTAGGAAGGTAAATCAGCCGGGTATTAGGGTTCTTCCTAAGGGAAAAGCCGTGAAAGCAGCCATGTTGTGGCACTTCTGCACTCCCTTTGGGATGCCTTTGGCAGATGAAGTAAGCCTGGAACTCAGGGCTTCCTGGTTAAAGAAATCCAAGCCCTAGGCTGAACCCTAACCCTAACCCTAGGCAGATAAACCAGCCTAGGTATAGGGATGGTGCCAAGGAAAAAGCTGTGAAAGATGCCATGTTGTTGCACTTTTGTACTCCCCTTGGGATGCCTTGAACAGCTGCAGTGTGCCTGGAGCTAAGGGCCTCCTAGTTTCAAAAATCCTAGCCCTAGGCCTAAGCCTAACAGTAACCCTGGGAAGGTAAATCAGCCTGGTGTTAGGCTTCTTGCCAAGGAAAAAGCCGTGAAAGCAGCCATGTTGTGGCACTTTTGCACTCCCTTTTGGATGCCTTTCACAGCTCCAGTGTGCCTGGAACTCAGGGCTTCCTGCTTTTAAAAATCCTAGCCCTAGGCCGAACCCCAACCCTAAGACGAGAAAGGCAAATCAGCCAGGAATTAGGCATGTCCCCAAGGAAAAAGCTGTGGAGGCAGGCATGTTGTGGTACTTTTGCGCTCTTCTTGGCTAGTCCTTCGCAGCTGCTGTGTTCTTGGAACTCAGGGCTTTCTGGTTAATAGAACCCTTACCCTAGGCGTAACTCAAACCTTAACCCTAGGAAGGAAAATCAGCCTATGGTTCGGGATGGTCTCATGGAAATATCAGTGGTGGCAGCCAAGTTGCGTCACTTTTGCGCTCCCCTTGGGATGCCTTTTGCAGCTGCAGTGTGCCTGGAGCCCAGGGCTTCCTGGTTTTAAAAGTCCTAGGCCTAAGCCTAACAGTAACCCTAGGAAAGTAAATCAGCCGGGTATTAGGGTTCTTCCTAAGGGAAAAGCCGTGAAAGCAGCCATGTTGTGGCACTTCTGCACTCCCTTTGGGATGCCTTTGGCAGATGAAGTAAGCCTGGAACTCAGGGCTTCCTGGTAAAAAAAATTCAAGCCCTAGGCTGAACCCTAACCCTAACCCTAGGCAGATAAACCAGCCTAGGTATAGGGATGGTGCCAAGGAAAAAGCTGTGAAAGCTGCCATGTTGTTGCACTTTTGTACTCCCCTTGGGATGCCTTGAACAGCTGCAG
Source organism: Ammospiza caudacuta (assembly GCF_027887145.1). NCBI lineage: Eukaryota > Metazoa > Chordata > Aves > Passeriformes > Passerellidae > Ammospiza > Ammospiza caudacuta. The sequence continues at coordinate 335,659 of NW_026683127.1, read as the reverse complement.
TGTGCCTGGAGCTAAGGGCTTCCTAGTTTCAAAAATCCTAGCCCTAGGCCTAAGCCTAACAGTAACCCTGGGAAAGTAAATCAGCCTGATGTTAGGCTTCTTGCCAAGGAAAAAGCCGTGAAAGCAGCCATGTTGTGGCACTTCTGCACTCCCTTTGGGATGCCTTTGGCAGATGAAGTAAGCCTGGAACTCAGGGCTTCCTGGTTAAAGAAATCCAAGCCCTAGGCTGAACCCTAACCCTAACCCTAGGCAGATAAATCAGCCTAGGTATAGGGATGGTGCCAAGGAAAAAGCTGTGAAAGCTGCCATGTTGTTGCACTTTTGTACTCCCCTTGGGATGCCTTGAACAGCTGCAGTGTGCCTGGAGCCCAGGGCTTCCTAGTTTCAAAAATCCTAGCCCTAGGCCTAAGCCTAACAGTAACCCTGGGAAAGTAAATCAGCCTGATGTTAGGCTTCTTGCCAAGGAAAAAGCCGTGAAAGCAGCCATGTTGTGGCACTTTTGCACTCCCTTTTGGATGCCTTTCACAGCTCCAGTGTGCCTGGAACTCAGGGCTTCCTGCTTTTAAAAATCCTAGCCCTAGGCCGAACCCCAACCCTAAGACGAGAAAGGCAAATCAGCCAGGAATTAGGCATGTCCCCAAGGAAAAAGCTGTGGAGGCAGGCATGTTGTGGTACTTTTGCGCTCTTCTTGGCTAGTCCTTCGCAGCTGCTGTGTTCTTGGAACTCAGGGCTTTCTGGTTAATAGAACCCTTACCCTAGGCGTAACTCAAACCTTAACCCTAGGAAGGAAAATCAGCCTATGGTTCGGGATGGTCTCATGGAAATATCAGTGGTGGCAGCCAAGTTGCGTCACTTTTGCGCTCCCCTTGGGATGCTTTTTGCAGCTGCAGTGTGCCTGGAGCCCAGGGCTTCCTGGTTTTAAAAGTCCTAGGCCTAAGCCTAACAGTAACCCTAGGAAGGTAAATCAGCCGGGTATTAGGGTTCTTCCTAAGGGAAAAGCCGTGAAAGCAGCCATGTTGTGGCACTTCTGCACTCCCTTTGGGATGCCTTTGGCAGATGAAGTAAGCCTGGAACTCAGGGCTTCCTGGTAAAAAAAATTCAAGCCCTAGGCTGAACCCTAACCCTAACCCTAGGCAGATAAATCAGCCTAGGTATAGGGATGGTGCCAAGGAAAAAGCTGTGAAAGCTGCCATGTTGTTGCACTTTTGTACTCCCCTTGGGATGCCTTGAACAGCTGCAGTGTGCCTGGTGCTTAGGGCCTCCTAGTTTCAAAAATCCTAGCCCTAGGCCTAAGCCTAACAGTAACCCTGGGAAAGTAAATCAGCCTGATGTTAGGCTTCTTGCCAAGGAAAAAGCCGTGAAAGCAGCCATGTGGTGGCACTTTTGCACTCCCTTTTGGATGTCTTTCACAGCTCCAGTGTGCCTGGAACTCAGGGATTCCTGATTTTAAAAATCCTAGCCCTAGGCCGAACCCCAACCCTAAGACGAGAAAGGCAAATCAGCCAGGAATTAGGCATGTCCCCAAGGAAAAAGCTGTGGAGGCAGGCATGTTGTGGTATTTTTGCGCTCTTCTTGGCTAGTCCTTCGCAGCTGCTGTGTTCTTGGAACTCAGGGCTTTCTGGTTAATAGACCCTTACCCTAGGCGTAACTCAAACCTTAACCCTAGGAAGGAAAATCAGCCTATGGTTCGGGATGGTCTCATGGAAATATCAGTGGTGGCAGCCAAGTTGCGTCACTTTTGCGCTCCCCTTGGGATGCCTTTTGCAGCTGCAGTGTGCCTGGAGCCCAGGGCTTCCTGGTTTTAAAAGTCCTAGGCCTAAGCCTAACAGTAACCCTAGGAAGGTAAATCAGCCGGGTATTAGGGTTCTTCCTAAGGGAAAAGCCGTGAAAGCAGCCATGTTGTGGCACTTCTGCACTCCCTTTGGGATGCCTTTGGCAGATGAAGTAAGCCTGGAACTCAGGGCTTCCTGGTAAAAAAAATTCAAGCCCTAGGCTGAACCCTAACCCTAACCCTAGGCAGATAAATCAGCCTAGGTATAGGGATGGTGCCAAGGAAAAAGCTGTGAAAGCTGCCATGTTGTTGCACTTTTGTACTCCCCTTGGGATGCCTTGAACAGCTGCAGTGTGCCTGGAGCTAAGGGCTTCCTAGTTTCAAAAATCCTAGCCCTAGGCCTAAGCCTAACAGTAACCCTGGGAAAGTAAATCAGCCTGATGTTAGGCTTCTTGCCAAGGAAAAAGCCGTGAAAGCAGCCATGTTGTGGCACTTCTGCACTCCCTTTGGGATGCCTTTGGCAGATGAAGTAAGCCTGGAACTCAGGGCTTCCTGGTTAAAGAAATCCAAGCCCTAGGCTGAACCCTAACCCTAACCCTAGGCAGATAAATCAGCCTAGGTATAGGGATGGTGCCAAGGAAAAAGCTGTGAAAGCTGCCATGTTGTTGCACTTTTGTACTCCCCTTGGGATGCCTTGAACAGCTGCAGTGTGCCTGGAGCCCAGGGCTTCCTAGTTTCAAAAATCCGAGCCCTAGGCCTAAGCCTAACAGTAACCCTGGGAAAGTAAATCAGCCTGATGTTAGGTTTCTTGCCAAGGAAAAAGCCGTGAAAGCAGCCATGTTGTGGCACTTTTGCACTCCCTTTTGGATGCCTTTCACAGCTCCAGTGTGCCTGGAACTCAGGGCTTCCTGCTTTTAAAAATCCTAGCCCTAGGCCGAACCCCAACCCTAAGACGAGAAAGGCAAATCAGCCAGGAATTAGGCATGTCCCCAAGGAAAAAGCTGTGGAGGCAGGCATGTTGTGGTACTTTTGCGCTCTTCTTGGCTAGTCCTTCGCAGCTGCTGTGTTCTTGGAACTCAGGGCTTTCTGGTTAATAGAACCCTTACCCTAGGCGTAACTCAAACCTTAACCCTAGGAAGGAAAATCAGCCTATGGTTCGGGATGGTCTCATGGAAATATCAGTGGTGGCAGCCAAGTTGCGTCACTTTTGCGCTCCCCTTGGGATGCCTTTTGCAGCTGCAGTGTGCCTGGAGCCCAGGGCTTCCTGGTTTTAAAAGTCCTAGGCCTAAGCCTAACAGTAACCCTAGGAAGGTAAATCAGCCGGGTATTAGGGTTCTTCCTAAGGGAAAAGCCGTGAAAGCAGCCATGTTGTGGCACTTCTGCACTCCCTTTGGGATGCCTTTGGCAGATGAAGTAAGCCTGGAACTCAGGGCTTCCTGGTTAAAGAAATCCAAGCCCTAGGCTGAACCCTAACCCTAACCCTAGGCAGATAAATCAGCCTAGGTATAGGGATGGTGCCAAGGAAAAAGCTGTGAAAGCTGCCATGTTGTTGCACTTTTGTACTCCCCTTGGGATGCCTTGAACAGCTGCAGTGTGCCTGGAGCTAAGGGCTTCCTAGTTTCAAAAATCCTAGCCCTAGGCCTAAGCCTAACAGTAACCCTGGGAAAGTAAATCAGCCTGATGTTAGGCTTCTTGCCAAGGAAAAAGCCGTGAAAGCAGCCATGTTGTGGCACTTTTGCACTCCCTTTTGGATGCCTTTCACAGCTCCAGTGTGCCTGGAACTCAGGGCTTCCTGCTTTTAAAAATCCTAGCCCTAGGCCGAACCCCAACCCTAAGACGAGAAAGGCAAATCAGCCAGGAATTAGGCATGTCCCCAAGGAAAAAGCTGTGGAGGCAGGCATGTTGTGGTACTTTTGCGCTCTTCTTGGCTAGTCCTTCGCAGCTGCTGTGTTCTTGGAACTCAGGGCTTTCTGGTTAATAGACCCTTACCCTAGGCGTAACTCAAACCTTAACCCTAGGAAGGAAAATCAGCCTATGGTTCGGGATGGTCTCATGGAAATATCAGTGGTGGCAGCCAAGTTGCGTCACTTTTGCGCTCCCCTTGGGATGCCTTTTGCAGCTGCAGTGTGCCTGGAGCCCAGGGCTTCCTGGTTTTAAAAGTCCTAGGCCTAAGCCTAACAGTAACCCTAGGAAGGTAAATCAGCCGGGTATTAGGGTTCTTCCTAAGGGAAAAGCCGTGAAAGCAGCCATGTTGTGGCACTTCTGCACTCCCTTTGGGATGCCTTTGGCAGATGAAGTAAGCCTGGAACTCAGGGCTTCCTGGTTAAAGAAATCCAAGCCCTAGGCTGAACCCTAACCCTAACCCTAGGCAGATAAATCAGCCTAGGTATAGGGATGGTGCCAAGGAAAAAGCTGTGAAAGATGCCATGTTGTTGCACTTTTGTACTCCCCTTGGGATGCCTTGAACAGCTGCAGTGTGCCTGGAGCCCAGGGCTTCCTAGTTTCAAAAATCCTAGCCCTAGGCCTAAGCCTAACAGTAACCCTGGGAAAGTAAATCAGCCTGATGTTAGGCTTCTTGCCAAGGAAAAAGCCGTGAAAGCAGCCATGTTGTGGCACTTTTGCACTCCCTTTTGGATGCCTTTCACAGCTCCAGTGTGCCTGGAACTCAGGGCTTCCTGCTTTTAAAAATCCTAGCCCTAGGCCGAACCCCAACCCTAAGACGAGAAAGGCAAATCAGCCAGGAATTAGGCATGTCCCCAAGGAAAAAGCTGTGGAGGCAGGCATGTTGTGGTACTTTTGCGCTCTTCTTGGCTAGTCCTTCGCAGCTGCTGTGTTCTTGGAACTCAGGGCTTTCTGGTTAATAGAACCCTTACCCTAGGCGTAACTCAAACCTTAACCCTAGGAAGGAAAATCAGCCTATGGTTCGGGATGGTCTCATGGAAATATCAGTGGTGGCAGCCAAGTTGCGTCACTTTTGCGCTCCCCTTGGGATGCCTTTTGCAGCTGCAGTGTGCCTGGAGCCCAGGGCTTCCTGGTTTTAAAAGTCCTAGGCCTAAGCCTAACAGTAACCCTAGGAAGGTAAATCAGCCGGGTATTAGGGTTCTTCCTAAGGGAAAAGCCGTGAAAGCAGCCATATTGTGGCACTTCTGCACTCCCTTTGGGATGCCTTTGGCAGATGAAGTAAGCCTGGAACTCAGGGCTTCCTGGTTAAAGAAATCCAAGCCCTAGGCTGAACCCTAACCCTAACCCTAGGCAGATAAATCAGCCTAGGTATAGGGATGGTGCCAAGGAAAAAGCTGTGAAAGCTGCCATGTTGTTGCACTTTTGTACTCCCCTTGGGATGCCTTGAACAGCTGCAGTGTGCCTGGAGCTAAGGGCTTCCTAGTTTCAAAAATCCTAGCCCTAGGCCTAAGCCTAACAGTAACCCTGGGAAAGTAAATCAGCCTGATGTTAGGCTTCTTGCCAAGGAAAAAGCCGTGAAAGCAGCCATGTTGTGGCACTTTTGCACTCCCTTTTGGATGCCTTTCACAGCTCCAGTGTGCCTGGAACTCAGGGCTTCCTGCTTTTAAAAATCCTAGCCCTAGGCCGAACCCCAACCCTAAGACGAGAAAGGCAAATCAGCCAGGAATTAGGCATGTCCCCAAGGAAAAAGCTGTGGAGGCAGGCATGTTGTGGTACTTTTGCGCTCTTCTTGGCTAGTCCTTCGCAGCTGCTGTGTTCTTGGAACTCAGGGCTTTCTGGTTAATAGACCCTTACCCTAGGCGTAACTCAAACCTTAACCCTAGGAAGGAAAATCAGCCTATGGTTCGGGATGGTCTCATGGAAATATCAGTGGTGGCAGCCAAGTTGCGTCACTTTTGCGCTCCCCTTGGGATGCCTTTTGCAGCTGCAGTGTGCCTGGAGCCCAGGGCTTCCTGGTTTTAAAAGTCCTAGGCCTAAGCCTAACAGTAACCCTAGGAAGGTAAATCAGCCGGGTATTAGGGTTCTTCCTAAGGGAAAAGCCGTGAAAGCAGCCATGTTGTGGCACTTCTGCACTCCCTTTGGGATGCCTTTGGCAGATGAAGTAAGCCTGGAACTCAGGGCTTCCTGGTTAAAGAAATCCAAGCCCTAGGCTGAACCCTAACCCTAACCCTAGGCAGATAAATCAGCCTAGGTATAGGGATGGTGCCAAGGAAAAAGCTGTGAAAGCTGCCATGTTGTTGCACTTTTGTACTCCCCTTGGGATGCCTTGAACAGCTGCAGTGTGCCTGGAGCTAAGGGCTTCCTAGTTTCAAAAATCCTAGCCCTAGGCCTAAGCCTAACAGTAACCCTGGGAAAGTAAATGAGCCTGATGTTAGGCTTCTTGCCAAGGAAAAAGCCGTGAAAGCAGCCATGTTGTGGCACTTTTGCACTCCCTTTTGGATGCCTTTCACAGCTCCAGTGTGCCTGGAACTCAGGGCTTCCTGCTTTTAAAAATCCTAGCCCTAGGCCGAACCCCAACCCTAAGACGAGAAAGGCAAATCAGCCAGGAATTAGGCATGTCCCCAAGGAAAAAGCTGTGGAGGCAGGCATGTTGTGGTACTTTTGCGCTCTTCTTGGCTAGTCCTTCGCAGCTGCTGTGTTCTTGGAACTCAGGGCTTTCTGGTTAATAGACCCTTACCCTGGGCGTAACTCAAACCTTAACCCTAGGAAGGAAAATCAGCCTATGGTTCGGGATGGTCTCATGGAAATATCAGTGGTGGCAGCCAAGTTGCGTCACTTTTGCGCTCCCCTTGGGATGCCTTTTGCAGCTGCAGTGTGCCTGGAGCCCAGGGCTTCCTGGTTTTAAAAGTCCTAGGCCTAAGCCTAACAGTAACCCTAGGAAGGTAAATCAGCCGGGTATTAGGGTTCTTCCTAAGGGAAAAGCCGTGAAAGCAGCCATGTTGTGGCACTTCTGCACTCCCTTTGGGATGCCTTTGGCAGATGAAGTAAGCCTGGAACTCAGGGCTTCCTGGTTAAAGAAATCCAAGCCCTAGGCTGAACCCTAACCCTAACCCTAGGCAGATAAATCAGCCTAGGTATAGGGATGGTGCCAAGGAAAAAGCTGTGAAAGATGCCATGTTGTTGCACTTTTGTACTCCCCTTGGGATGCCTTGAACAGCTGCAGTGTGCCTGGAGCCCAGGGCTTCCTAGTTTCAAAAATCCTAGCCCTAGGCCTAAGCCTAACAGTAACCCTGGGAAAGTAAATCAGCCTGATGTTAGGCTTCTTGCCAAGGAAAAAGCCGTGAAAGCAGCCATGTTGTGGCACTTTTGCACTCCCTTTTGGATGCCTTTCACAGCTCCAGTGTGCCTGGAACTCAGGGCTTCCTGCTTTTAAAAATCCTAGCCCTAGGCCGAACCCCAACCCTAAGACGAGAAAGGCAAATCAGCCAGGAATTAGGCATGTCCCCAAGGAAAAAGCTGTGGAGGCAGGCATGTTGTGGTACTTTTGCGCTCTTCTTGGCTAGTCCTTCGCAGCTGCTGTGTTCTTGGAACTCAGGGCTTTCTGGTTAATAGAACCCTTACCCTAGGCGTAACTCAAACCTTAACCCTAGGAAGGAAAATCAGCCTATGGTTCGGGATGGTCTCATGGAAATATCAGTGGTGGCAGCCAAGTTGCGTCACTTTTGCGCTCCCCTTGGGATGCCTTTTGCAGCTGCAGTGTGCCTGGAGCCCAGGGCTTCCTGGTTTTAAAAGTCCTAGGCCTAAGCCTAACAGTAACCCTAGGAAGGTAAATCAGCCGGGTATTAGGGTTCTTCCTAAGGGAAAAGCCGTGAAAGCAGCCATGTTGTGGCACTTCTGCACTCCCTTTGGGATGCCTTTGGCAGATGAAGTAAGCCTGGAACTCAGGGCTTCCTGGTTAAAGAAATCCAAGCCCTAGGCTGAACCCTAACCCTAACCCTAGGCAGATAAATCAGCCTAGGTATAGGGATGGTGCCAAGGAAAAAGCTGTGAAAGCTGCCATGTTGTTGCACTTTTGTACTCCCCTTGGGATGCCTTGAACAGCTGCAGTGTGCCTGGAGCTAAGGGCTTCCTAGTTTCAAAAATCCTAGCCCTAGGCCTAAGCCTAACAGTAACCCTGGGAAAGTAAATCAGCCTGATGTTAGGCTTCTTGCCAAGGAAAAAGCCGTGAAAGCAGCCATGTTGTGGCACTTTTGCACTCCCTTTTGGATGCCTTTCACAGCTCCAGTGTGCCTGGAACTCAGGGCTTCCTGCTTTTAAAAATCCTAGCCCTAGGCCGAACCCCAACCCTAAGACGAGAAAGGCAAATCAGCCAGGAATTAGGCATGTCCCCAAGGAAAAAGCTGTGGAGGCAGGCATGTTGTGGTACTTTTGCGCTCTTCTTGGCTAGTCCTTCGCAGCTGCTGTGTTCTTGGAACTCAGGGCTTTCTGGTTAATAGAACCCTTACCCTAGGCGTAACTCAAACCTTAACCCTAGGAAGGAAAATCAGCCTATGGTTCGGGATGGTCTCATGGAAATATCAGTGGTGGCAGCCAAGTTGCGTCACTTTTGCGCTCCCCTTGGGATGCCTTTTGCAGCTGCAGTGTGCCTGGAGCCCAGGGCTTCCTGGTTTTAAAAGTCCTAGGCCTAAGCCTAACAGTAACCCTAGGAAGGTAAATCAGCCGGGTATTAGGGTTCTTCCTAAGGGAAAAGCCGTGAAAGCAGCCATGTTGTGGCACTTCTGCACTCCCTTTGGGATGCCTTTGGCAGATGAAGTAAGCCTGGAACTCAGGGCTTCCTGGTTAAAGAAATCCAAGCCCTAGGCTGAACCCTAACCCTAACCCTAGGCAGATAAATCAGCCTAGGTATAGGGATGGTGCCAAGGAAAAAGCTGTGAAAGCTGCCATGTTGTTGCACTTTTGTACTCCCCTTGGGATGCCTTGAACAGCTGCAGTGTGCCTGGAGCTAAGTGCTTCCTAGTTTCAAAAATCCTAGCCCTAGGCCTAAGCCTAACAGTAACCCTGGGAAAGTAAATCAGCCTGATGTTAGGCTTCTTGCCAAGGAAAAAGCCGTGAAAGCAGCCATGTTGTGGCACTTTTGCTCTCCCTTTTGGATGCCTTTCACAGCTCCAGTGTGCCTGGAACTCAGGGCTTCCTGCTTTTAAAAATCCTAGCCCTAGGCCGAACCCCAACCCTAAGACGAGAAAGGCAAATCAGCCAGGAATTAGGCATGTCCCCAAGGAAAAAGCTGTGGAGGCAGGCATGTTGTGGTACTTTTGCGCTCTTCTTGGCTAGTCCTTCGCAGCTGCTGTGTTCTTGGAACTCAGGGCTTTCTGGTTAATAGAACCCTTACCCTAGGCGTAACTCAAACCTTAACCCTAGGAAGGAAAATCAGCCTATGGTTCGGGATGGTCTCATGGAAATATCAGTGGTGGCAGCCAAGTTGCGTCACTTTTGCGCTCCCCTTGGGATGCCTTTTGCAGCTGCAGTGTGCCTGGAGCCCAGGGCTTCCTGGTTTTAAAAGTCCTAGGCCTAAGCCTAACAGTAACCCTAGGAAGGTAAATCAGCCGGGTATTAGGGTTCTTCCTAAGGGAAAAGCCGTGAAAGCAGCCATGTTGTGGCACTTCTGCACTCCCTTTGGGATGCCTTTGGCAGATGAAGTAAGCCTGGAACTCAGGGCTTCCTGGTAAAAAAAATTCAAGCCCTAGGCTGAACCCTAACCCTAACCCTAGGCAGATAAATCAGCCTAGGTATAGGGATGGTGCCAAGGAAAAAGCTGTGAAAGCTGCCATGTTGTTGCACTTTTGTACTCCCCTTGGGATGCCTTGAACAGCTGCAGTGTGCCTGGTGCTTAGGGCCTCCTAGTTTCAAAAATCCTAGCCCTAGGCCTAAGCCTAACAGTAACCCTGGGAAAGTAAATCAGCCTGATGTTAGGCTTCTTGCCAAGGAAAAAGCCGTGAAAGCAGCCATGTTGTGGCACTTTTGCACTCCCTTTTGGATGCCTTTCACAGCTCCAGTGTGCCTGGAACTCAGGGATTCCTGATTTTAAAAATCCTAGCCCTAGGCCGAACCCCAACCCTAAGACGAGAAAGGCAAATCAGCCAGGAATTAGGCATGTCCCCAAGGAAAAAGCTGTGGAGGCAGGCATGTTGTGGTATTTTTGCGCTCTTCTTGGCTAGTCCTTCGCAGCTGCTGTGTTCTTGGAACTCAGGGCTTTCTGGTTAATAGACCCTTACCCTAGGCGTAACTCAAACCTTAACCCTAGGAAGGAAAATCAGCCTATGGTTCGGGATGGTCTCATGGAAATATCAGTGGTGGCAGCCAAGTTGCGTCACTTTTGCCCTCCCCTTGGGATGCCTTTTGCAGCTGCAGTGTGCCTGGAGCCCAGGGCTTCCTGGTTTTAAAAGTCCTAGGCCTAAGCCTAACAGTAACCCTAGGAAGGTAAATCAGCCGGGTATTAGGGTTCTTCCTAAGGGAAAAGCCGTGAAAGCAGCCATGTTGTGGCACTTCTGCACTCCCTTTGGGATGCCTTTGGCAGATGAAGTAAGCCTGGAACTCAGGGCTTCCTGGTTAAAGAAATCCAAGCCCTAGGCTGAACCCTAACCCTAACCCTAGGCAGATAAATCAGCCTAGGTATAGGGATGGTGCCAAGGAAAAAGCTGTGAAAGCTGCCATGTTGTTGCACTTTTGTACTCCCCTTGGGATGCCTTGAACAGCTGCAGTGTGCCTGGAGCTAAGTGCTTCCTAGTTTCAAAAATCCTAGCCCTAGGCCTAAGCCTAACAGTAACCCTGGGAAAGTAAATCAGCCTGATGTTAGGCTTCTTGCCAAGGAAAAAGCCGTGAAAGCAGCCATGTTGTGGCACTTTTGCTCTCCCTTTTGGATGCCTTTCACAGCTCCAGTGTGCCTGGAACTCAGGGCTTCCTGCTTTTAAAAATCCTAGCCCTAGGCCGAACCCCAACCCTAAGACGAGAAAGGCAAATCAGCCAGGAATTAGGCATGTCCCCAAGGAAAAAGCTGTGGAGGCAGGCATGTTGTGGTACTTTTGCGCTCTTCTTGGCTAGTCCTTCGCAGCTGCTGTGTTCTTGGAACTCAGGGCTTTCTGGTTAATAGAACCCTTACCCTAGGCGTAACTCAAACCTTAACCCTAGGAAGGAAAATCAGCCTATGGTTCGGGATGGTCTCATGGAAATATCAGTGGTGGCAGCCAAGTTGCGTCACTTTTGCGCTCCCCTTGGGATGCCTTTTGCAGCTGCAGTGTGCCTGGAGCCCAGGGCTTCCTGGTTTTAAAAGTCCTAGGCCTAAGCCTAACAGTAACCCTAGGAAGGTAAATCAGCCGGGTATTAGGGTTCTTCCTAAGGGAAAAGCCGTGAAAGCAGCCATGTTGTGGCACTTCTGCACTCCCTTTGGGATGCCTTTGGCAGATGAAGTAAGCCTGGAACTCAGGGCTTCCTGGTAAAAAAAATTCAAGCCCTAGGCTGAACCCTAACCCTAACCCTAGGCAGATAAATCAGCCTAGGTATAGGGATGGTGCCAAGGAAAAAGCTGTGAAAGCTGCCATGTTGTTGCACTTTTGTACTCCCCTTGGGATGCCTTGAACAGCTGCAGTGTGCCTGGTGCTTAGGGCCTCCTAGTTTCAAAAATCCTAGCCCTAGGCCTAAGCCTAACAGTAACCCTGGGAAAGTAAATCAGCCTGATGTTAGGCTTCTTGCCAAGGAAAAAGCCGTGAAAGCAGCCATGTTGTGGCACTTTTGCACTCCCTTTTGGATGCCTTTCACAGCTCCAGTGTGCCTGGAACTCAGGGATTCCTGATTTTAAAAATCCTAGCCCTAGGCCGAACCCCAACCCTAAGACGAGAAAGGCAAATCAGCCAGGAATTAGGCATGTCCCCAAGGAAAAAGCTGTGGAGGCAGGCATGTTGTGGTATTTTTGCGCTCTTCTTGGCTAGTCCTTCGCAGCTGCTGTGTTCTTGGAACTCAGGGCTTTCTGGTTAATAGACCCTTACCCTAGGCGTAACTCAAACCTTAACCCTAGGAAGGAAAATCAGCCTATGGTTCGGGATGGTCTCATGGAAATATCAGTGGTGGCAGCCAAGTTGCGTCACTTTTGCCCTCCCCTTGGGATGCCTTTTGCAGCTGCAGTGTGCCTGGAGCCCAGGGCTTCCTGGTTTTAAAAGTCCTAGGCCTAAGCCTAACAGTAACCCTAGGAAGGTAAATCAGCCGGGTATTAGGGTTCTTCCTAAGGGAAAAGCCGTGAAAGCAGCCATGTTGTGGCACTTCTGCACTCCCTTTGGGATGCCTTTGGCAGATGAAGTAAGCCTGGAACTCAGGGCTTCCTGGTTAAAGAAATCCAAGCCCTAGGCTGAACCCTAACCCTAACCCTAGGCAGATAAATCAGCCTAGGTATAGGGATGGTGCCAAGGAAAAAGCTGTGAAAGCTGCCATGTTGTTGCACTTTTGTACTCCCCTTGGGATGCCTTGAACAGCTGCAGTGTGCCTGGAGCTAAGGGCTTCCTAGTTTCAAAAATCCTAGCCCTAGGCCTAAGCCTAACAGTAACCCTGGGAAAGTAAATCAGCCTGATGTTAGGCTTCTTGCCAAGGAAAAAGCCGTGAAAGCAGCCATGTTGTGGCACTTTTGCACTCCCTTTTGGATGCCTTTCACAGCTCCAGTGTGCCTGGAACTCAGGGCTTCCTGCTTTTAAAAATCCTAGCCCTAGGCCGAACCCCAACCCTAAGACGAGAAAGGCAAATCAGCCAGGAATTAGGCATGTCCCCAAGGAAAAAGCTGTGGAGGCAGGCATGTTGTGGTACTTTTGCGCTCTTCTTGGCTAGTCCTTCGCAGCTGCTGTGTTCTTGGAACTCAGGGCTTTCTGGTTAATAGAACCCTTACCCTAGGCGTAACTCAAACCTTAACCCTAGGAAGGAAAATCAGCCTATGGTTCGGGATGGTCTCATGGAAATATCAGTGGTGGCAGCCAAGTTGCGTCACTTTTGCGCTCCCCTTGGGATGCCTTTTGCAGCTGCAGTGTGCCTGGAGCCCAGGGCTTCCTGGTTTTAAAAGTCCTAGGCCTAAGTCTAACAGTAACCCTAGGAAGGTAAATCAGCCGGGTATTAGGGTTCTTCCTAAGGGAAAAGCCGTGAAAGCAGCCATGTTGTGGCACTTCTGCACTCCCTTTGGGATGCCTTTGGCAGATGAAGTAAGCCTGGAACTCAGGGCTTCCTGGTTAAAAAAATTCAAGCCCTAGGCTGAACCCTAACCCTAACCCTAGGCAGATAAACCAGCCTAGGTATAGGGATGGTGCCAAGGAAAACGCTGTGAAAGCTGCCATGTTGTTGCACTTTTGTACTCCCCTTGGGATGCCTTGAACAGCTGCAGTGTGCCTGGAGCTAAGGGCTTCCTAGTTTCAAAAATCCTAGCCCTAGGCCTAAGCCTAACAGTAACCCTGGGAAAGTAAATCAGCCTGATGTTAGGCTTCTTGCCAAGGAAAAAGCCGTGAGAGCAGCCATGTTGTGGCACTTCTGCACTCCCTTTGGGATGCCTTTGGCAGATGAAGTAAGCCTGGAACTCAGGGCTTCCTGGTTAAAGAAATCCAAGCCCTAGGCTGAACCCTAACCCTAACCCTAGGCAGATAAATCAGCCTAGGTATAGGGATGGTGCCAAGGAAAAAGCTGTGAAAGCTGCCATGTTGTTGCACTTTTGTACTCCCCTTGGGATGCCTTGAACAGCTGCAGTGTGCCTGGAGCTAAGGGCTTCCTAGTTTCAAAAATCCTAGCCCTAGGCCTAAGCCTAACAGTAACCCTGGGAAAGTAAATCAGCCTGATGTTAGGCTTCTTGCCAAGGAAAAAGCCGTGAGAGCAGCCATGTTGTGGCACTTCTGCACTCCCTTTGGGATGCCTTTGGCAGATGAAGTAAGCCTGGAACTCAGGGCTTCCTGGTTAAAGAAATCCAAGCCCTAGGCTGAACCCTAACCCTAACCCTAGGCAGATAAATCAGCCTAGGTATAGGGATGGTGCCAAGGAAAAAGCTGTGAAAGCTGCCATGTTGTTGCACTTTTGTACTCCCCTTGGGATGCCTTGAACAGCTGCAGTGTGCCTGGTGCTTAGGGCCTCCTAGTTTCAAAAATCCTAGCCCTAGGCCTAAGCCTAACAGTAACCCTGGGAAAGTAAATCAGCCTGATGTTAGGCTTCTTGCCAAGGAAAAAGCCGTGAAAGCAGCCATGTTGTGGCACTTTTGCACTCCCTTTTGGATGCCTTTCACAGCTCCAGTGTGCCTGGAACTCAGGGCTTCCTGCTTTTAAAAATCCTAGCCCTAGGCCGAACCCCAACCCTAAGACGAGAAAGGCAAATCAGCCAGGAATTAGGCATGTCCCCAAGGAAAAAGCTGTGGAGGCAGGCATGTTGTGGTACTTTTGCGCTCTTCTTGGCTAGTCCTTCGCAGCTGCTGTGTTCTTGGAACTCAGGGCTTTCTGGTTAATAGACCCTTACCCTAGGCGTAACTCAAACCTTAACCCTAGGCAGGAAAATCAGCCTATGGTTCGGGATGGTCTCATGGAAATATCAGTGGTGGCAGCCAAGTTGCGTCACTTTTGCCCTCCCCTTGGGATGCCTTTTGCAGCTGCAGTGTGCCTGGAGCCCAGGGCTTCCTGGTTTTAAAAGTCCTAGGCCTAAGCCTAACAGTAACCCTAGGAAGGTAAATCAGCCGGGTATTAGGGTTCTTCCTAAGGGAAAAGCCGTGAAAGCAGCCATGTTGTGGCACTTCTGCACTCCCTTTGGGATGCCTTTGGCAGATGAAGTAAGCCTGGAACTCAGGGCTTCCTGGTTAAAAAAATCCAAGCCCTAGGCTGAACCCTAACCCTAACCCTAGGCAGATAAATCAGCCTAGGTATAGGGATGGTGCCAAGGAAAAAGCTGTGAAAGCTGCCATGTTGTTGCACTTTTGTACTCCCCTTGGGATGCCTTGAACAGCTGCAGTGTGCCTGGAGCTAAGGGCTTCCTAGTTTCAAAAATCCTAGCCCTAGGCCTAAGCCTAACAGTAACCCTGGGAAAGTAAATCAGCCTGATGTTAGGCTTCTTGCCAAGGAAAAAGCCGTGAAAGCAGCCATGTTGTGGCACTTTTGCACTCCCTTTTGGATGCCTTTCACAGCTGCAGTGTGCCTGGAACTCAGGGCTTCCTGCTTTTAAAAATCCTAGCCCTAGGCCGAACCCCAACCCTAAGACGAGAAAGGCAAATCAGCCAGGAATTAGGCATGTCCCCAAGGAAAAAGCTGTGGAGGCAGGCATGTTGTGGTACTTTTGCGCTCTTCTTGGCTAGTCCTTCGCAGCTGCTGTGTTCTTGGAACTCAGTGCTTTCTGGTTAATAGAACCCTTACCCTAGGCGTAACTCAAACCTTAACCCTAGGAAGGAAAATCAGCCTATGGTTCGGGATGGTCTCATGGAAATATCAGTGGTGGCAGCCAAGTTGCGTCACTTTTGCCCTCCCCTTGGGATGCCTTTCGCAGCTGCAGTGTGCCTGGAGCCCAGGGCTTCCTGGTTTTAAAAGTCCTAGGCCTAAGTCTAACAGTAACCCTAGGAAGGTAAATCAGCCGGGTATTAGGGTTCTTCCTAAGGGAAAAGCCGTGAAAGCAGCCATGTTGTGGCACTTCTGCACTCCCTTTGGGATGCCTTTGGCAGATGAAGTAAGCCTGGAACTCAGGGCTTCCTGGTTAAAAAAATTCAAGCCCTAGGCTGAACCCTAACCCTAACCCTAGGCAGATAAACCAGCCTAGGTATAGGGATGGTGCCAAGGAAAACGCTGTGAAAGCTGCCATGTTGTTGCACTTTTGTACTCCCCTTGGGATGCCTTGAACAGCTGCAGTGTGCCTGGAGCTAAGGGCTTCCTAGTTTCAAAAATCCTAGCCCTAGGCCTAAGCCTAACAGTAACCCTGGGAAAGTAAATCAGCCTGATGTTAGGCTTCTTGCCAAGGAAAAAGCCGTGAGAGCAGCCATGTTGTGGCACTTCTGCACTCCCTTTGGGATGCCTTTGGCAGATGAAGTAAGCCTGGAACTCAGGGCTTCCTGGTTAAAGAAATCCAAGCCCTAGGCTGAACCCTAACCCTAACCCTAGGCAGATAAATCAGCCTAGGTATAGGGATGGTGCCAAGGAAAAAGCTGTGAAAGCTGCCATGTTGTTGCACTTTTGTACTCCCCTTGGGATGCCTTGAACAGCTGCAGTGTGCCTGGAACTCAGGGCTTCCTAGTTTCAAAAATCCTAGCCCTAGGCCTAAGCCTAACAGTAACCCTGGGAAAGTAAATCAGCCTGATGTTAGGCTTCTTGCCAAGGAAAAAGCCGTGAGAGCAGCCATGTTGTGGCACTTCTGCACTCCCTTTGGGATGCCTTTGGCAGATGAAGTAAGCCTGGAACTCAGGGCTTCCTGGTTAAAGAAATCCAAGCCCTAGGCTGAACCCTAACCCTAACCCTAGGCAGATAAATCAGCCTAGGTATAGGGATGGTGCCAAGGAAAAAGCTGTGAAAGCTGCCATGTTGTTGCACTTTTGTACTCCCCTTGGGATGCCTTGAACAGCTGCAGTGTGCCTGGAGCTAAGGGCTTCCTAGTTTCAAAAATCCTAGCCCTAGGCCTAAGCCTAACAGTAACCCTGGGAAAGTAAATCAGCCTGATGTTAGGCTTCTTGCCAAGGAAAAAGCCGTGAGAGCAGCCATGTTGTGGCACTTCTGCACTCCCTTTGGGATGCCTTTGGCAGATGAAGTAAGCCTGGAACTCAGGGCTTCCTGGTTAAAGAAATCCAAGCCCTAGGCTGAACCCTAACCCTAACCCTAGGCAGATAAACCAGCCTAGGTATAGGGATGGTGCCAAGGAAAAAGCTGTGAAAGCTGCCATGTTGTTGCACTTTTGTACTCCCCTTGGGATGCCTTGAACAGCTGCAGTGTGCCTGGTGCTTAGGGCCTCCTAGTTTCAAAAATCCTAGCCCTAGGCCTAAGCCTAACAGTAACCCTGGGAAAGTAAATGAGCCTGATGTTAGGCTTCTTGCCAAGGAAAAAGCCGTGAAAGCAGCCATGTTGTGGCACTTTTGCACTCCCTTTTGGATGCCTTTCACAGCTCCAGTGTGCCTGGAACTCAGGGCTTCCTGCTTTTAAAAATCCTAGCCCTAGGCCGAAGCCCAACCCTAAGACGAGAAAGGCAAATCAGCCAGGAATTAGGCATGTCCCCAAGGAAAAAGCTGTGGAGGCAGGCATGTTGTGGTACTTTTGCGCTCTTCTTGGCTAGTCCTTCGCAGCTGCTGTGTTCTTGGAACTCAGGGCTTTCTGGTTAATAGAACCCTTACCCTAGGCGTAACTCAAACCTTAACCCTAGGAAGGAAAATCAGCCTATGGTTCGGGATGGTCTCATGGAAATATCAGTGGTGGCAGCCAAGTTGCGTCACTTTTGCCCTCCCCTTGGGATGCCTTTCGCAGCTGCAGTGTGCCTGGAGCCCAGGGCTTCCTGGTTTTAAAAGTCCTAGGCCTAAGCCTAACAGTAACCCTAGGAAGGTAAATCAGCCGGGTATTAGGGTTCTTCCTAAGGGAAAAGCCGTGAAAGCAGCCATGTTGTGGCACTTCTGCACTCCCTTTGGGATGCCTTTGGCAGATGAAGTAAGCCTGGAACTCAGGGCTTCCTGGTTAAAAAAATTCAAGCCCTAGGCTGAACCCTAACCCTAACCCTAGGCAGATAAACCAGC
The DNA here is from genome assembly GCF_027887145.1 of Ammospiza caudacuta. Taxonomy (NCBI): domain Eukaryota; kingdom Metazoa; phylum Chordata; class Aves; order Passeriformes; family Passerellidae; genus Ammospiza; species Ammospiza caudacuta. Next base: position 318,239 of record NW_026683127.1, on the reverse strand, counting down.
CTAGGTATAGGGATGGTGCCAAGGAAAACGCTGTGAAAGCTGCCATGTTGTTGCACTTTTGTACTCCCCTTGGGATGCCTTGAACAGCTGCAGTGTGCCTGGAGCTAAGGGCTTCCTAGTTTCAAAAATCCTAGCCCTAGGCCTAAGCCTAACAGTAACCCTGGGAAAGTAAATCAGCCTGATGTTAGGCTTCTTGCCAAGGAAAAAGCCGTGAGAGCAGCCATGTTGTGGCACTTCTGCACTCCCTTTGGGATGCCTTTGGCAGATGAAGTAAGCCTGGAACTCAGGGCTTCCTGGTTAAAGAAATCCAAGCCCTAGGCTGAACCCTAACCCTAACCCTAGGCAGATAAATCAGCCTAGGTATAGGGATGGTGCCAAGGAAAAAGCTGTGAAAGCTGCCATGTTGTTGCACTTTTGTACTCCCCTTGGGATGCCTTGAACAGCTGCAGTGTGCCTGGAGCTAAGGGCTTCCTAGTTTCAAAAATCCTAGCCCTAGGCCTAAGCCTAACAGTAACCCTGGGAAAGTAAATCAGCCTGATGTTAGGCTTCTTGCCAAGGAAAAAGCCGTGAAAGCAGCCATGTTGTGGCACTTTTGCACTCCCTTTTGGATGCCTTTCACAGCTCCAGTGTGCCTGGAACTCAGGGCTTCCTGCTTTTAAAAATCCTAGCCCTAGGCCGAACCCCAACCCTAAGACGAGAAAGGCAAATCAGCCAGGAATTAGGCATGTCCCCAAGGAAAAAGCTGTGGAGGCAGGCATGTTGTGGTACTTTTGCGCTCTTCTTGGCTAGTCCTTCGCAGCTGCTGTGTTCTTGGAACTCAGGGCTTTCTGGTTAATAGAACCCTTACCCTAGGCGTAACTCAAACCTTAACCCTAGGAAGGAAAATCAGCCTATGGTTCGGGATGGTCTCATGGAAATATCAGTGGTGGCAGCCAAGTTGCGTCACTTTTGTGCTCCCCTTGGGATGCCTTTTGCAGCTGCAGTGTGCCTGGAGCCCAGGGCTTCCTGGTTTTAAAAGTCCTAGGCCTAAGCCTAACAGTAACCCTAGGAAGGTAAATCAGCCGGGTATTAGGGTTCTTCCTAAGGGAAAAGCCGTGAAAGCAGCCATGTTGTGGCACTTCTGCACTCCCTTTGGGATGCCTTTGGCAGATGAAGTAAGCCTGGAACTCAGGGCTTCCTGGTTAAAGAAATCCAAGCCCTAGGCTGAACCCTAACCCTAACCCTAGGCAGATAAACCAGCCTAGGTATAGGGATGGTGCCAAGGAAAAAGCTGTGAAAGCTGCCATGTTGTTGCACTTTTGTACTCCCCTTGGGATGCCTTGAACAGCTGCAGTGTGCCTGGAGCTAAGGGCTTCCTAGTTTCAAAAATCCTAGCCCTAGGCCTAAGCCTAACAGTAACCCTGGGAAAGTAAATCAGCCTGATGTTAGGCTTCTTGCCAAGGAAAAAGCCGTGAGAGCAGCCATGTTGTGGCACTTCTGCACTCCCTTTGGGATGCCTTTGGCAGATGAAGTAAGCCTGGAACTCAGGGCTTCCTGGTTAAAGAAATCCAAGCCCTAGGCTGAACCCTAACCCTAACCCTAGGCAGATAAATCAGCCTAGGTATAGGGATGGTGCCAAGGAAAAAGCTGTGAAAGCTGCCATGTTGTTGCACTTTTGTACTGCCCTTGGGATGCCTTGAACAGCTGCAGTGTGCCTGGAGCTAAGGGCTTCCTAGTTTCAAAAATCCTAGCCCTAGGCCTAAGCCTAACAGTAAACCTGGGAAGGTAAATCAGCCTGATGTTAGGCTTCTTGCCAAGGAAAAAGCCGTGAGAGCAGCCATGTTGTGGCACTTCTGCACTCCCTTTGGGATGCCTTTGGCAGATGAAGTAAGCCTGGAACTCAGGGCTTCCTGGTTAAAGAAATCCAAGCCCTAGGCTGAACCCTAACCCTAACCCTAGGCAGATAAATCAGCCTAGGTATAGGGATGGTGCCAAGGAAAAAGCTGTGAAAGCTGCCATGTTGTTGCACTTTTGTACTCCCCTTGGGATGCCTTGAACAGCTGCAGTGTGCCTGGAGCTAAGGGCTTCCTAGTTTCAAAAATCCTAGCCCTAGGCCTAAGCCTAACAGTAACCCTGGGAAAGTAAATCAGCCTGATGTTAGGCTTCTTGCCAAGGAAAAAGCCGTGAAAGCAGCCATGTTGTGGCACTTTTGCACTCCCTTTTGGATGCCTTTCACAGCTCCAGTGTGCCTGGAACTCAGGGCTTCCTGCTTTTAAAAATCCTAGCCCTAGGCCGAACCCCAACCCTAAGACGAGAAAGGCAAATCAGCCAGGAATTAGGCATGTCCCCAAGGAAAAAGCTGTGGAGGCAGGCATGTTGTGGTACTTTTGCGCTCTTCTTGGCTAGTCCTTCGCAGCTGCTGTGTTCTTGGAACTCAGGGCTTTCTGGTTAATAGAACCCTTACCCTAGGCGTAACTCAAACCTTAACCCTAGGAAGGAAAATCAGCCTATGGTTCGGGATGGTCTCATGGAAATATCAGTGGTGGCAGCCAAGTTGCGTCACTTTTGCCCTCCCCTTGGGATGCCTTTCGCAGCTGCAGTGTGCCTGGAGCCCAGGGCTTCCTGGTTTTAAAAGTCCTAGGCCTAAGCCTAACAGTAACCCTAGGAAGGTAAATCAGCCGGGTATTAGGGTTCTTCCTAAGGGAAAAGCCGTGAAAGCAGCCATGTTGTGGCACTTCTGCACTCCCTTTGGGATGCCTTTGGCAGATGAAGTAAGCCTGGAACTCAGGGCTTCCTGGTTAAAAAAATTCAAGCCCTAGGCTGAACCCTAACCCTAACCCTAGGCAGATAAACCAGCCTAGGTATAGGGATGGTGCCAAGGAAAACGCTGTGAAAGCTGCCATGTTGTTGCACTTTTGTACTCCCCTTGGGATGCCTTGAACAGCTGCAGTGTGCCTGGAGCTAAGGGCTTCCTAGTTTCAAAAATCCTAGCCCTAGGCCTAAGCCTAACAGTAACCCTGGGAAAGTAAATCAGCCTGATGTTAGGCTTCTTGCCAAGGAAAAGCCGTGAGAGCAGCCATGTTGTGGCACTTCTGCACTCCCTTTGGGATGCCTTTGGCAGATGAAGTAAGCCTGGAACTCAGGGCTTCCTGGTTAAAGAAATCCAAGCCCTAGGCGGAACCCTAACCCTAACCCTAGGCAGATAAATCAGCCTAGGTATAGGGATGGTGCCAAGGAAAAAGCTGTGAAAGCTGCCATGTTGTTGCACTTTTGTACTCCCCTTGGGATGCCTTGAACAGCTGCAGTGTGCCTGGAGCTAAGGGCTTCCTAGTTTCAAAAATCCTAGCCCTAGGCCTAAGCCTAACAGTAACCCTGGGAAAGTAAATCAGCCTGATGTTAGGCTTCTTGCCAAGGAAAAAGCCGTGAAAGCAGCCATGTTGTGGCACTTTTGCACTCCCTTTTGGATGCCTTTCACAGCTGCAGTGTGCCTGGAACTCAGGGCTTCCTGCTTTTAAAAATCCTAGCCCTAGGCCGAACCCCAACCCTAAGACGAGAAAGGCAAATCAGCCAGGAATTAGGCATGTCCCCAAGGAAAAAGCTGTGGAGGCAGGCATGTTGTGGTACTTTTGCGCTCTTCTTGGCTAGTCCTTCGCAGCTGCTGTGTTCTTGGAACTCAGGGCTTTCTGGTTAATAGAACCCTTACCCTAGGCGTAACTCAAACCTTAACCCTAGGAAGGAAAATCAGCCTATGGTTCGGGATGGTCTCATGGAAATATCAGTGGTGGCAGCCAAGTTGCGTCACTTTTGCGCTCCCCTTGGGATGCCTTTCGCAGCTGCAGTGTGCCTGGAGCCCAGGGCTTCCTGGTTTTAAAAGTCCTAGGCCTAAGTCTAACAGTAACCCTAGAAAGGTAAATCAGCCGGGTATTAGGGTTCTTCCTAAGGGAAAAGCCGTGAAAGCAGCCATGTTGTGGCACTTCTGCACTCCCTTTGGGATGCCTTTGGCAGATGAAGTAAGCCTGGAACTCAGGGCTTCCTGGTTAAAGAAATCCAAGCCCTAGGCTGAACCCTAACCCTAACCCTAGGCAGATAAATCAGCCTAGGTATAGGGATGGTGCCAAGGAAAAAGCTGTGAAAGCTGCCATGTTGTTGCACTTTTGTACTCCCCTTGGGATGCCTTGAACAGCTGCAGTGTGCCTGGAGCTAAGGGCTTCCTAGTTTCAAAAATCCTAGCCCTAGGCCTAAGCCTAACAGTAACCCTGGGAAAGTAAATCAGCCTGATGTTAGGCTTCTTGCCAAGGAAAAAGCCGTGAGAGCAGCCATGTTGTGGCACTTCTGCACTCCCTTTGGGATGCCTTTGGCAGATGAAGTAAGCCTGGAACTCAGGGCTTCCTGGTTAAAGAAATCCAAGCCCTAGGCTGAACCCTAACCCTAACCCTAGGCAGATAAATCAGCCTAGGTATAGGGATGGTGCCAAGGAAAAAGCTGTGAAAGCTGCCATGTTGTTGCACTTTTGTACTCCCCTTGGGATGCCTTGAACAGCTGCAGTGTGCCTGGAGCTAAGGGCTTCCTAGTTTCAAAAATCCTAGCCCTAGGCCTAAGCCTAACAGTAACCCTGGGAAAGTAAATCAGCCTGATGTTAGGCTTCTTGCCAAGGAAAAAGCCGTGAGAGCAGCCATGTTGTGGCACTTTTGCACTCCCTTTTGGATGCCTTTCACAGCTCCAGTGTGCCTGGAACTCAGGGCTTCCTGCTTTTAAAAATCCTAGCCCTAGGCCGAACCCCAACCCTAAGACGAGAAAGGCAAATCAGCCAGGAATTAGGCATGTCCCCAAGGAAAAAGCTGTGGAGGCAGGCATGTTGTGGTACTTTTGCGCTCTTCTTGGCTAGTCCTTCGCAGCTGCTGTGTTCTTGGAACTCAGGGCTTTCTGGTTAATAGAACCCTTACCCTAGGCGTAACTCAAACCTTAACCCTAGGAAGGAAAATCAGCCTATGGTTCGGGATGGTCTCATGGAAATATCAGTGGTGGCAGCCAAGTTGCGTCACTTTTGCGCTCCCCTTGGGATGCCTTTTGCAGCTGCAGTGTGCCTGGAGCCCAGGGCTTCCTGGTTTTAAAAGTCCTAGGCCTAAGCCTAACAGTAACCCTAGGAAGGTAAATCAGCCGGGTATTAGGGTTCTTCCTAAGGGAAAAGCCGTGAAAGCAGCCATGTTGTGGCACTTCTGCACTCCCTTTGGGATGCCTTTGGCAGATGAAGTAAGCCTGGAACTCAGGGCTTCCTGGTAAAAAAAATTCAAGCCCTAGGCTGAACCCTAACCCTAACCCTAGGCAGATAAACCAGCCTAGGTATAGGGATGGTGCCAAGGAAAAAGCTGTGAAAGCTGCCATGTTGTTGCACTTTTGTACTCCCCTTGGGATGCCTTGAACAGCTGCAGTGTGCCTGGAGCTAAGGGCTTCCTAGTTTCAAAAATCCTAGCCCTAGGCCTAAGCCTAACAGTAACCCTGGGAAAGTAAATCAGCCTGATGTTAGGCTTCTTGCCAAGGAAAAAGCCGTGAGAGCAGCCATGTTGTGGCACTTCTGCACTCCCTTTGGGATGCCTTTGGCAGATGAAGTAAGCCTGGAACTCAGGGCTTCCTGGTTAAAGAAATCCAAGCCCTAGGCTGAACCCTAACCCTAACCCTAGGCAGATAAATCAGCCTAGGTATAGGGATGGTGCCAAGGAAAAAGCTGTGAAAGCTGCCATGTTGTTGCACTTTTGTACTCCCCTTGGGATGCCTTGAACAGCTGCAGTGTGCCTGGAGCTAAGGGCTTCCTAGTTTCAAAAATCCTAGCCCTAGGCCTAAGCCTAACAGTAACCCTGGGAAAGTAAATCAGCCTGATGTTAGGCTTCTTGCCAAGGAAAAAGCCGTGAAAGCAGCCATGTTGTGGCACTTTTGCACTCCCTTTTGGATGCCTTTCACAGCTCCAGTGTGCCTGGAACTCAGGGCTTCCTGCTTTTAAAAATCCTAGCCCTAGGCCGAACCCCAACCCTAAGACGAGAAAGGCAAATCAGCCAGGAATTAGGCATGTCCCCAAGGAAAAAGCTGTGGAGGCAGGCATGTTGTGGTACTTTTGCGCTCTTCTTGGCTAGTCCTTCGCAGCTGCTGTGTTCTTGGAACTCAGGGCTTTCTGGTTAATAGAACCCTTACCCTAGGCGTAACTCAAACCTTAACCCTAGGAAGGAAAATCAGCCTATGGTTCGGGATGGTCTCATGGAAATATCAGTGGTGGCAGCCAAGTTGCGTCACTTTTGCGCTCCCCTTGGGATGCCTTTTGCAGCTGCAGTGTGCCTGGAGCCCAGGGCTTCCTGGTTTTAAAAGTCCTAGGCCTAAGCCTAACAGTAACCCTAGGAAGGTAAATCAGCCGGGTATTAGGGTTCTTCCTAAGGGAAAAGCCGTGAAAGCAGCCATGTTGTGGCACTTCTGCACTCCCTTTGGGATGCCTTTGGCAGATGAAGTAAGCCTGGAACTCAGGGCTTCCTGGTTAAAGAAATCCAAGCCCTAGGCTGAACCCTAACCCTAACCCTAGGCAGATAAATCAGCCTAGGTATAGGGATGGTGCCAAGGAAAAAGCTGTGAAAGCTGCCATGTTGTTGCACTTTTGTACTCCCCTTGGGATGCCTTGAACAGCTGCAGTGTGCCTGGAGCTAAGGGCTTCCTAGTTTCAAAAATCCTAGCCCTAGGCCTAAGCCTAACAGTAACCCTGGGAAAGTAAATCAGCCTGATGTTAGGCTTCTTGCCAAGGAAAAAGCCGTGAAAGCAGCCATGTTGTGGCACTTTTGCACTCCCTTTTGGATGCCTTTCACAGCTCCAGTGTGCCTGGAACTCAGGGCTTCCTGCTTTTAAAAATCCTAGCCCTAGGCCGAACCCCAACCCTAAGACGAGAAAGGCAAATCAGCCAGGAATTAGGCATGTCCCCAAGGAAAAAGCTGTGGAGGCAGGCATGTTGTGGTACTTTTGCGCTCTTCTTGGCTAGTCCTTCGCAGCTGCTGTGTTCTTGGAACTCAGGGCTTTCTGGTTAATAGAACCCTTACCCTAGGCGTAACTCAAACCTTAACCCTAGGAAGGAAAATCAGCCTATGGTTCGGGATGGTCTCATGGAAATATCAGTGGTGGCAGCCAAGTTGCGTCACTTTTGCGCTCCCCTTGGGATGCCTTTTGCAGCTGCAGTGTGCCTGGAGCCCAGGGCTTCCTGGTTTTAAAAGTCCTAGGCCTAAGCCTAACAGTAACCCTAGGAAGGTAAATCAGCCGGGTATTAGGGTTCTTCCTAAGGGAAAAGCCGTGAAAGCAGCCATGTTGTGGCACTTCTGCACTCCCTTTGGGATGCCTTTGGCAGATGAAGTAAGCCTGGAACTCAGGGCTTCCTGGTAAAAAAAATTCAAGCCCTAGGCTGAACCCTAACCCTAACCCTAGGCAGATAAACCAGCCTAGGTATAGGGATGGTGCCAAGGAAAAAGCTGTGAAAGCTGCCATGTTGTTGCACTTTTGTACTCCCCTTGGGATGCCTTGAACAGCTGCAGTGTGCCTGGAGCTAAGGGCTTCCTAGTTTCAAAAATCCTAGCCCTAGGCCTAAGCCTAACAGTAACCCTGGGAAAGTAAATCAGCCTGATGTTAGGCTTCTTGCCAAGGAAAAAGCCGTGAGAGCAGCCATGTTGTGGCACTTCTGCACTCCCTTTGGGATGCCTTTGGCAGATGAAGTAAGCCTGGAACTCAGGGCTTCCTGGTTAAAGAAATCCAAGCCCTAGGCTGAACCCTAACCCTAACCCTAGGCAGATAAATCAGCCTAGGTATAGGGATGGTGCCAAGGAAAAAGCTGTGAAAGCTGCCATGTTGTTGCACTTTTGTACTCCCCTTGGGATGCCTTGAACAGCTGCAGTGTGCCTGGAGCTAAGGGCTTCCTAGTTTCAAAAATCCTAGCCCTAGGCCTAAGCCTAACAGTAACCCTGGGAAAGTAAATCAGCCTGATGTTAGGCTTCTTGCCAAGGAAAAAGCCGTGAAAGCAGCCATGTTGTGGCACTTTTGCACTCCCTTTTGGATGCCTTTCACAGCTCCAGTGTGCCTGGAACTCAGGGCTTCCTGCTTTTAAAAATCCTAGCCCTAGGCCGAACCCCAACCCTAAGACGAGAAAGGCAAATCAGCCAGGAATTAGGCATGTCCCCAAGGAAAAAGCTGTGGAGGCAGGCATGTTGTGGTACTTTTGCGCTCTTCTTGGCTAGTCCTTCGCAGCTGCTGTGTTCTTGGAACTCAGGGCTTTCTGGTTAATAGAACCCTTACCCTAGGCGTAACTCAAACCTTAACCCTAGGAAGGAAAATCAGCCTATGGTTCGGGATGGTCTCATGGAAATATCAGTGGTGGCAGCCAAGTTGCGTCACTTTTGCGCTCCCCTTGGGATGCCTTTTGCAGCTGCAGTGTGCCTGGAGCCCAGGGCTTCCTGGTTTTAAAAGTCCTAGGCCTAAGCCTAACAGTAACCCTAGGAAGGTAAATCAGCCGGGTATTAGGGTTCTTCCTAAGGGAAAAGCCGTGAAAGCAGCCATGTTGTGGCACTTCTGCACTCCCTTTGGGATGCCTTTGGCAGATGAAGTAAGCCTGGAACTCAGGGCTTCCTGGTTAAAGAAATCCAAGCCCTAGGCTGAACCCTAACCCTAACCCTAGGCAGATAAATCAGCCTAGGTATAGGGATGGTGCCAAGGAAAAAGCTGTGAAAGCTGCCATGTTGTTGCACTTTTGTACTCCCCTTGGGATGCCTTGAACAGCTGCAGTGTGCCTGGAGCTAAGGGCTTCCTAGTTTCAAAAATCCTAGCCCTAGGCCTAAGCCTAACAGTAACCCTGGGAAAGTAAATCAGCCTGATGTTAGGCTTCTTGCCAAGGAAAAAGCCGTGAAAGCAGCCATGTTGTGGCACTTTTGCACTCCCTTTTGGATGCCTTTCACAGCTCCAGTGTGCCTGGAACTCAGGGCTTCCTGCTTTTAAAAATCCTAGCCCTAGGCCGAACCCCAACCCTAAGACGAGAAAGGCAAATCAGCCAGGAATTAGGCATGTCCCCAAGGAAAAAGCTGTGGACGCAGGCATGTTGTGGTACTTTTGCACTCTTCTTGGCTAGTCCTTCGCAGCTGCTGTGTTCTTGGAACTCAGTGCTTTCTGGTTAATAGAACCCTTACCCTAGGCGTAACTCAAACCTTAACCCTAGGAAGAAAAATCAGCCTATGGTTCGGGATGGTCTCATGGAAATATCAGTGGTGGCAGCCAAGTTGCGTCACTTTTGCGCTCCCCTTGGGATGCCTTTTGCAGCTGCAGTGTGCCTGGAGCCCAGGGCTTCCTGGTTTTAAAAGTCCTAGGCCTAAGCCTAACAGTAACCCTAGGAAGGTAAATCAGCCGGGTATTAGGGTTCTTCCTAAGGGAAAAGCCGTGAAAGCAGCCATGTTGTGGCACTTCTGCACTCCCTTTGGGATGCCTTTGGCAGATGAAGTAAGCCTGGAACTCAGGGCTTCCTGGTTAAAGAAATCCAAGCCCTAGGCTGAACCCTAACCCTAACCCTAGGCAGATAAATCAGCCTAGGTATAGGGATGGTGCCAAGGAAAAAGCTGTGGAAGCTGCCATGTTGTTGCACTTTTGTACTCCCCTTGGGATGCCTTGAACAGCTGCAGTGTGCCTGGAGCTAAGGGCTTCCTAGTTTCAAAAATCCTAGCCCTAGGCCTAAGCCTAACAGTAACCCTGGGAAAGTAAATCAGCCTGATGTTAGGCTTCTTGCCAAGGAAAAAGCCGTGAAAGCAGCCATGTTGTGGCACTTTTGCACTCCCTTTTGGATGCCTTTCACAGCTCCAGTGTGCCTGGAACTCAGGGCTTCCTGCTTTTAAAAATCCTAGCCCTAGGCCGAACCCCAACCCTAAGACGAGAAAGGCAAATCAGCCAGGAATTAGGCATGTCCCCAAGGAAAAAGCTGTGGAGGCAGGCATGTTGTGGTACTTTTGCGCTCTTCTTGGCTAGTCCTTCGCAGCTGCTGTGTTCTTGGAACTCAGGGCTTTCTGGTTAATAGAACCCTTACCCTAGGCGTAACTCAAACCTTAACCCTAGGAAGGAAAATCAGCCTATGGTTCGGGATGGTCTCATGGAAATATCAGTGGTGGCAGCCAAGTTGCGTCACTTTTGCGCTCCCCTTGGGATGCCTTTTGCAGCTGCAGTGTGCCTGGAGCCCAGGGCTTCCTGGTTTTAAAAGTCCTAGGCCTAAGCCTAACAGTAACCCTAGGAAGGTAAATCAGCCGGGTATTAGGGTTCTTCCTAAGGGAAAAGCCGTGAAAGCAGCCATGTTGTGGCACTTCTGCACTCCCTTTGGGATGCCTTTGGCAGATGAAGTAAGCCTGGAACTCAGGGCTTCCTGGTAAAAAAAATTCAAGCCCTAGGCTGAACCCTAACCCTAACCCTAGGCAGATAAACCAGCCTAGGTATAGGGATGGTGCCAAGGAAAAAGCTGTGAAAGCTGCCATGTTGTTGCACTTTTGTACTCCCCTTGGGATGCCTTGAACAGCTGCAGTGTGCCTGGAGCTAAGGGCTTCCTAGTTTCAAAAATCCTAGCCCTAGGCCTAAGCCTAACAGTAACCCTGGGAAAGTAAATCAGCCTGATGTTAGGCTTCTTGCCAAGGAAAAAGCCGTGAGAGCAGCCATGTTGTGGCACTTCTGCACTCCCTTTGGGATGCCTTTGGCAGATGAAGTAAGCCTGGAACTCAGGGCTTCCTGGTTAAAGAAATCCAAGCCCTAGGCTGAACCCTAACCCTAACCCTAGGCAGATAAATCAGCCTAGGTATAGGGATGGTGCCAAGGAAAAAGCTGTGAAAGCTGCCATGTTGTTGCACTTTTGTACTCCCCTTGGGATGCCTTGAACAGCTGCAGTGTGCCTGGAGCTAAGGGCTTCCTAGTTTCAAAAATCCTAGCCCTAGGCCTAAGCCTAACAGTAACCCTGGGAAAGTAAATCAGCCTGATGTTAGGCTTCTTGCCAAGGAAAAAGCCGTGAAAGCAGCCATGTTGTGGCACTTTTGCACTCCCTTTTGGATGCCTTTCACAGCTCCAGTGTGCCTGGAACTCAGGGCTTCCTGCTTTTAAAAATCCTAGCCCTAGGCCGAACCCCAACCCTAAGACGAGAAAGGCAAATCAGCCAGGAATTAGGCATGTCCCCAAGGAAAAAGCTGTGGAGGCAGGCATGTTGTGGTACTTTTGCGCTCTTCTTGGCTAGTCCTTCGCAGCTGCTGTGTTCTTGGAACTCAGGGCTTTCTGGTTAATAGAACCCTTACCCTAGGCGTAACTCAAACCTTAACCCTAGGAAGGAAAATCAGCCTATGGTTCGGGATGGTCTCATGGAAATATCAGTGGTGGCAGCCAAGTTGCGTCACTTTTGCGCTCCCCTTGGGATGCCTTTTGCAGCTGCAGTGTGCCTGGAGCCCAGGGCTTCCTGGTTTTAAAAGTCCTAGGCCTAAGCCTAACAGTAACCCTAGGAAGGTAAATCAGCCGGGTATTAGGGTTCTTCCTAAGGGAAAAGCCGTGAAAGCAGCCATGTTGTGGCACTTCTGCACTCCCTTTGGGATGCCTTTGGCAGATGAAGTAAGCCTGGAACTCAGGGCTTCCTGGTTAAAGAAATCCAAGCCCTAGGCTGAACCCTAACCCTAACCCTAGGCAGATAAATCAGCCTAGGTATAGGGATGGTGCCAAGGAAAAAGCTGTGAAAGCTGCCATGTTGTTGCACTTTTGTACTCCCCTTGGGATGCCTTGAACAGCTGCAGTGTGCCTGGAGCTAAGGGCTTCCTAGTTTCAAAAATCCTAGCCCTAGGCCTAAGCCTAACAGTAACCCTGGGAAAGTAAATCAGCCTGATGTTAGGCTTCTTGCCAAGGAAAAAGCCGTGAAAGCAGCCATGTTGTGGCACTTTTGCACTCCCTTTTGGATGCCTTTCACAGCTCCAGTGTGCCTGGAACTCAGGGCTTCCTGCTTTTAAAAATCCTAGCCCTAGGCCGAACCCCAACCCTAAGACGAGAAAGGCAAATCAGCCAGGAATTAGGCATGTCCCCAAGGAAAAAGCTGTGGACGCAGGCATGTTGTGGTACTTTTGCACTCTTCTTGGCTAGTCCTTCGCAGCTGCTGTGTTCTTGGAACTCAGTGCTTTCTGGTTAATAGAACCCTTACCCTAGGCGTAACTCAAACCTTAACCCTAGGAAGAAAAATCAGCCTATGGTTCGGGATGGTCTCATGGAAATATCAGTGGTGGCAGCCAAGTTGCGTCACTTTTGCGCTCCCCTTGGGATGCCTTTTGCAGCTGCAGTGTGCCTGGAGCCCAGGGCTTCCTGGTTTTAAAAGTCCTAGGCCTAAGCCTAACAGTAACCCTAGGAAGGTAAATCAGCCGGGTATTAGGGTTCTTCCTAAGGGAAAAGCCGTGAAAGCAGCCATGTTGTGGCACTTCTGCACTCCCTTTGGGATGCCTTTGGCAGATGAAGTAAGCCTGGAACTCAGGGCTTCCTGGTTAAAGAAATCCAAGCCCTAGGCTGAACCCTAACCCTAACCCTAGGCAGATAAATCAGCCTAGATATAGGGATGGTGCCAAGGAAAAAGCTGTGAAAGATGCCATGTTGTTGCACTTTTGTACTCCCCTTGGGATGCCTTGAACAGCTGCAGTGTGCCTGGAGCCCAGGGCTTCCTAGTTTCAAAAATCCGAGCCCTAGGCCTAAGCCTAACAGTAACCCTGGGAAAGTAAATCAGCCTGATGTTAGGTTTCTTGCCAAGGAAAAAGCCGTGAAAGCAGCCATGTTGTGGCACTTTTGCACTCCCTTTTGGATGCCTTTCACAGCTCCAGTGTGCCTGGAACTCAGGGCTTCCTGCTTTTAAAAATCCTAGCCCTAGGCCGAACCCCAACCCTAAGACGAGAAAGGCAAATCAGCCAGGAATTAGGCATGTCCCCAAGGAAAAAGCTGTGGAGGCAGGCATGTTGTGGTACTTTTGCACTCTTCTTGGCTAGTCCTTCGCAGCTGCTGTGTTCTTGGAACTCAGGGCTTTCTGGTTAATAGAGCCCTTACCCTAGGCGTAACTCAAACCTTAACCCTAGGAAGGAAAATCAGCCTATGGTTCGGGATGGTCTCATGGAAATATCAGTGGTGGCAGCCAAGTTGCGTCACTTTTGCGCTCCCCTTGGGATGCCTTTTGCAGCTGCAGTGTGCCTGGAGCCCAGGGCTTCCTGGTTTTAAAAGTCCTAGGCCTAAGCCTAACAGTAACCCTAGGAAGGTAAATCAGCCGGGTATTAGGGTTCTTCCTAAGGGAAAAGCCGTGAAAGCAGCCATGTTGTGGCACTTCTGCACTCCCTTTGGGATGCCTTTGGCAGATGAAGTAAGCCTGGAACTCAGGGCTTCCTGGTTAAAGAAATCCAAGCCCTAGGCTGAAGCCTAACCCTAACCATAGGCAGATAAATCAGCCTAGGTATAGGGATGGTGCCAAGGAAAAAGCTGTGAAAGCTGCCATGTTGTTGCACTTTTGTACTCCCCTTGGGATGCCTTGAACAGCTGCAGTGTGCCTGGAGCTAAGGGCTTCCTAGTTTCAAAAATCCTAGCCCTAGGCCTAAGCCTAACAGTAACCCTGGGAAGGTAAATCAGCCGGGTATTAGGGTTCTTCCTAAGGGAAAAGCCGTGAAAGCAGCCATGTTGTGGCACTTCTGCACTCCCTTTGGGATGCCTTTGGCAGATGAAGTAAGCCTGGAACTCAGGGCTTCCTGGTTAAAGAAATCCAAGCCCTAGGCTGAACCCTAACCCTAACCCTAGGCAGATAAATCAGCCTAGGTATAGGGATGGTGCCAAGGAAAAAGCTGTGAAAGCTGCCATGTTGTTGCACTTTTGTACTCCCCTTGGGATGCCTTGAACAGCTGCAGTGTGCCTGGAGCTAAGGGCTTCCTAGTTTCAAAAATCCTAGCCCTAGGCCTAAGCCTAACAGTAACCCTGGGAAAGTAAATCAGCCTGATGTTAGGCTTCTTGCCAAGGAAAAAGCCGTGAAAGCAGCCATGTTGTGGCACTTTTGCACTCCCTTTTGGATGCCTTTCACAGCTGCAGTGTGCCTGGAACTCAGGGCTTCCTGCTTTTAAAAATCCTAGCCCTAGGCCGAACCCCAACCCTAAGACGAGAAAGGCAAATCAGCCAGGAATTAGGCATGTCCCCAAGGAAAAAGCTGTGGAGGCAGGCATGTTGTGGTACTTTTGCGCTCTTCTTGGCTAGTCCTTCGCAGCTGCTGTGTTCTTGGAACTCAGGGCTTTCTGGTTAATAGAACCCTTACCCTAGGCGTAACTCAAACCTTAACCCTAGGAAGGAAAATCAGCCTATGGTTCGGGATGGTCTCATGGAAATATCAGTGGTGGCAGCCAAGTTGCGTCACTTTTGCGCTCCCCTTGGGATGCCTTTTGCAGCTGCAGTGTGCCTGGAGCCCAGGGCTTCCTGGTTTTAAAAGTCCTAGGCCTAAGCCTAACAGTAACCCTAGGAAGGTAAATCAGCCGGGTATTAGGGTTCTTCCTAAGGGAAAAGCCGTGAAAGCAGCCATGTTGTGGCACTTCTGCACTCCCTTTGGGATGCCTTTGGCAGATGAAGTAAGCCTGGAACTCAGGGCTTCCTGGTTAAAGAAATCCAAGCCCTAGGCTGAACCCTAACCCTAACCCTAGGCAGATAAATCAGCCTAGGTATAGGGATGGTGCCAAGGAAAAAGCTGTGAAAGCTGCCATGTTGTTGCACTTTTGTACTCCCCTTGGGATGCCTTGAACAGCTGCAGTGTGCCTGGAGCTAAGGGCTTCCTAGTTTCAAAAATCCTAGCCCTAGGCCTAAGCCTAACAGTAACCCTGGGAAAGTAAATCAGCCTGATGTTAGGCTTCTTGCCAAGGAAAAAGCCGTGAAAGCAGCCATGTTGTGGCACTTTTGCACTCCCTTTTGGATGCCTTTCACAGCTCCAGTGTGCCTGGAACTCAGGGCTTCCTGCTTTTAAAAATCCTAGCCCTAGGCCGAACCCCAACCCTAAGACGAGAAAGGCAAATCAGCCAGGAATTAGGCATGTCCCCAAGGAAAAAGCTGTGGAGGCAGGCATGTTGTGGTACTTTTGCGCTCTTCTTGGCTAGTCCTTCGCAGCTGCTGTGTTCTTGGAACTCAGGGCTTTCTGGTTAATAGAACCCTTACCCTAGGCGTAACTCAAACCTTAACCCTAGGAAGGAAAATCAGCCTATGGTTCGGGATGGTCTCATGGAAATATCAGTGGTGGCAGCCAAGTTGCGTCACTTTTGCGCTCCCCTTGGGATGCCTTTTGCAGCTGCAGTGTGCCTGGAGCCCAGGGCTTCCTGGTTTTAAAAGTCCTAGGCCTAAGCCTAACAGTAACCCTAGGAAGGTAAATCAGCCGGGTATTAGGGTTCTTCCTAAGGGAAAAGCCGTGAGAGCAGCCATGTTGTGGCACTTCTGCACTCCCTTTGGGATGCCTTTGGCAGATGAAGTAAGCCTGGAACTCAGGGCTTCCTGGTTAAAGAAATCCAAGCCCTAGGCTGAACCCTAACCCTAACCCTAGGCAGATAAATCAGCCTAGGTATAGGGATGGTGCCAAGGAAAAAGCTGTGAAAGATGCCATGTTGTTGCACTTTTGTACTCCCCTTGGGATGCCTTGAACAGCTGCAGTGTGCCTGGAGCCCAGGGCTTCCTAGTTTCAAAAATCCTAGCCCTAGGCCTAAGCCTAACAGTAACCCTGGGAAAGTAAATCAGCCTGATGTTAGGCTTCTTGCCAAGGAAAAAGCCGTGAAAGCAGCCATGTTGTGGCACTTTTGCACTCCCTTTTGGATGCCTTTCACAGCTCCAGTGTGCCTGGAACTCAGGGCTTCCTGCTTTTAAAAATCCTAGCCCTAGGCCGAACCCCAACCCTAAGACGAGAAAGGCAAATCAGCCAGGAATTAGGCATGTCCCCAAGGAAAAAGCTGTGGAGGCAGGCATGTTGTGGTACTTTTGCGCTCTTCTTGGCTAGTCCTTCACAGCTGCTGTGTTCTTGGAACTCAGGGCTTTCTGGTTAATAGAACCCTTACCCTAGGCGTAACTCAAACCTTAACCCTAGGAAGGAAAATCAGCCTATGGTTCGGGATGCTCTCATGGAAATATCAGTGGTGGCAGCCAAGTTGCGTCACTTTTGCGCTCCCCTTGGGATGCCTTTTGCAGCTGCAGTGTGCCTGGAGCCCAGGGCTTCCTGGTTTTAAAAGTCCTAGGCCTAAGCCTAACAGTAACCCTGGGAAAGTAAATCAGCCTGATGTTAGGCTTCTTGCCAAGGAAAAAGCCGTGAGAGCAGCCATGTTGTGGCACTTCTGCACTCCCATTGGGATGCCTTTGGCAGATGAAGTAAGCCTGGAACTCAGGGCTTCCTGGTTAAAAAAATTCAGCCCTAGGCTGAACCCTAACCCTAACCCTAGGCAGATAAACCAGCCTAGGTATAGGGATGGTGCCAAGGAAAAAGCTGTGAAAGCTGCCATGTTGTTGCACTTTTGTACTCCCCTTGGGATGCCTTGAACAGCTGCAGTGTGCCTGGAGCTAAGGGCTTCCTAGTTTCAAAAATCCTAGCCCTAGGCCTAAGCCTAACAGTAACCCTGGGAAGGTAAATCAGCCGGGTATTAGGGTTCTTCCTAAGGGAAAAGCCGTGAAAGCAGCCATGTTGTGGCACTTCTGCACTCCCTTTGGGATGCCTTTGGCAGATGAAGTAAGCCTGGAACTCAGGGCTTCCTGGTTAAAGAAATCCAAGCCCTAGGCTGAACCCTAACCCTAACCCTAGGCAGATAAATCAGCCTAGGTATAGGGATGGTGCCAAGGAAAAAGCTGTGAAAGCTGCCATGTTGTTGCACTTTTGTACTCCCCTTGGGATGCCTTGAACAGCTGCAGTGTGCCTGGAGCTAAGGGCTTCCTAGTTTCAAAAATCCTAGCCCTAGGCCTAAGCCTAACAGTAACCCTGGGAAAGTAAATCAGCCTGATGTTAGGCTTCTTGCCAAGGAAAAAGCCGTGAAAGCAGCCATGTTGTGGCACTTTTGCACTCCCTTTTGGATGCCTTTCACAGCTCCAGTGTGCCTGGAACTCAGGGCTTCCTGCTTTTAAAAATCCTAGCCCTAGGCCGAACCCCAACCCTAAGACGAGAAAGGCAAATCAGCCAGGAATTAGGCATGTCCCCAAGGAAAAAGCTGTGGAGGCAGGCATGTTGTGGTACTTTTGCGCTCTTCTTGGCTAGTCCTTCGCAGCTGCTGTGTTCTTGGAACTCAGGGCTTTCTGGTTAATAGAACCCTTACCCTAGGCGTAACTCAAACCTTAACCCTAGGAAGGAAAATCAGCCTATGGTTCGGGATGGTCTCATGGAAATATCAGTGGTGGCAGCCAAGTTGCGTCACTTTTGCGCTCCCCTTGGGATGCCTTTTGCAGCTGCAGTGTGCCTGGAGCCCAGGGCTTCCTGGTTTTAAAAGTCCTAGGCCTAAGCCTAACAGTAACCCTAGGAAGGTAAATCAGCCGGGTATTAGGGTTCTTCCTAAGGGAAAAGCCGTGAGAGCAGCCATGTTGTGGCACTTCTGCACTCCCTTTGGGATGCCTTTGGCAGATGAAGTTAGCCTGGAACTCAGGGCTTCCTGGTTAAAGAAATCCAAGCCCTAGGCTGAACCCTAACCCTAACCCTAGGCAGATAAATCAGCCTAGGTATAGGGATGGTGCCAAGGAAAAAGCTGTGAAAGATGCCATGTTGTTGCACTTTTGTACTCCCCTTGGGATGCCTTGAACAGCTGCAGTGTGCCTGGAGCTAAGGGCTTCCTAGTTTCAAAAATCCTAGCCCTAGGCCTAAGCCTAACAGTAACCCTGGGAAAGTAAATCAGCCTGATGTTAGGCTTCTTGCCAAGGAAAAAGCCGTGAAAGCAGCCATGTTGTGGCACTTTTGCACTCCCTTTTGGATGCCTTTCACAGCTCCAGTGTGCCTGGAACTCAGGGCTTCCTGCTTTTAAAAATCCTAGCCCTAGGCCGAACCCCAACCCTAAGACGAGAAAGGCAAATCAGCCAGGAATTAGGCATGTCCCCAAGGAAAAAGCTGTGGAGGCAGGCATGTTGTGGTACTTTTGCGCTCTTCTTGGCTAGTCCTTCGCAGCTGCTGTGTTCTTGGAACTCAGGGCTTTCTGGTTAATAGACCCTTACCCTAGGCGTAACTCAAACCTTAACCCTAGGAAGGAAAATCAGCCTATGGTTCGGGATGCTCTCATGGAAATATCAGTGGTGGCAGCCAAGTTGCGTCACTTTTGCGCTCCCCTTGGGATGCCTTTTGCAGCTGCAGTGTGCCTGGAGCCCAGGGCTTCCTGGTTTTAAAAGTCCTAGGCCTAAGCCTAACAGTAACCCTGGGAAAGTAAATCAGCCTGATGTTAGGCTTCTTGCCAAGGAAAAAGCCGTGAGAGCAGCCATGTTGTGGCACTTCTGCACTCCCTTTGGGATGCCTTTGGCAGATGAAGTAAGCCTGGAACTCAGAGCTTCCTGGTTAAAGAAATCCAAGCCCTAGGCTGAACCCTAACCCTAACCCTAGGCAGATAAATCAGCCTAGGTATAGGGATGGTGCCAAGGAAAAAGCTGTGAAAGCTGCCATGTTGTTGCACTTTTGTACTCCCCTTGGGATGCCTTGAACAGCTGCAGTGTGCCTGGAGCCCAGGGCTTCCTAGTTTCAAAAATCCTAGCCCTAGGCCTAAGCCTAACAGTAACCCTGGGAAAGTAAATCAGCCTGATGTTAGGCTTCTTGCCAAGGAAAAAGCCGTGAAAGCAGCCATGTTGTGGCACTTTTGCACTCCCTTTTGGATGCCTTTCACAGCTCCAGTGTGCCTGGAACTCAGGGCTTCCTGCTTTTAAAAATCCTAGCCCTAGGCCGAACCCCAACCCTAAGACGAGAAAGGCAAATCAGCCAGGAATTAGGCATGTCCCCAAGGAAAAAGCTGTGGAGGCAGGCATGTTGTGGTACTTTTGCGCTCTTCTTGGCTAGTCCTTCGCAGCTGCTGTGTTCTTGGAACTCAGGGCTTTCTGGTTAATAGACCCTTACCCTAGGCGTAACTCAAACCTTAACCCTAGGAAGGAAAATCAGCCTATGGTTCGGGATGCTCTCATGGAAATATCAGTGGTGGCAGCCAAGTTGCGTCACTTTTGCGCTCCCCTTGGGATGCCTTTTGCAGCTGCAGTGTGCCTGGAGCCCAGGGCTTCCTGGTTTTAAAAGTCCTAGGCCTAAGCCTAACAGTAACCCTGGGAAAGTAAATCAGCCTGATGTTAGGCTTCTTGCCAAGGAAAAAGCCGTGAGAGCAGCCATGTTGTGGCACTTCTGCACTCCCTTTGGGATGCCTTTGGCAGATGAAGTAAGCCTGGAACTCAGGGCTTCCTGGTTAAAAAAATTCAAGCCCTAGGCTGAACCCTAATCCTAACCCTAGGCAGATAAACCAGCCTAGGTATAGGGATGGTGCCAAGGAAAAAGCTGTGAAAGCTGCCATGTTGTTGCACTTTTGTACTCCCCTTGGGATGCCTTGAACAGCTGCAGTGTGCCTGGAGCTAAGGGCTTCCTAGTTTCAAAAATCCTAGCCCTAGGCCTAAGCCTAACAGTAACCCTGGGAAGGTAAATCAGCCGGGTATTAGGGTTCTTCCTAAGGGAAAAGCCGTGAAAGCAGCCATGTTGTGGCACTTCTGCACTCCCTTTGGGATGCCTTTGGCAGATGAAGTAAGCCTGGAACTCAGGGCTTCCTGGTTAAAGAAATCCAAGCCCTAGGCTGAACCCTAACCCTAACCCTAGGCAGATAAATCAGCCTAGGTATAGGGATGGTGCCAAGGAAAAAGCTGTGAAAGCTGCCATGTTGTTGCACTTTTGTACTCCCCTTGGGATGCCTTGAACAGCTGCAGTGTGCCTGGAGCTAAGGGCTTCCTAGTTTCAAAAATCCTAGCCCTAGGCCTAAGCCTAACAGTAACCCTGGGAAAGTAAATCAGCCTGATGTTAGGCTTCTTGCCAAGGAAAAAGCCGTGAGAGCAGCCATGTTGTGGCACTTCTGCACTCCCTTTGGGATGCCTTTGGCAGATGAAGTAAGCCTGGAACTCAGGGCTTCCTGGTTAAAAAAATTCAAGCCCTAGGCTGAACCCTAACCCTAACCCTAGGCAGATAAACCAGCCTAGGTATAGGGATGGTGCCAAGGAAAAAGCTGTGAAAGCTGCCATGTTGTTGCACTTTTGTACTCCCCTTGGGATGCCTTGAACAGCTGCAGTGTGCCTGGAGCTAAGGGCTTCCTAGTTTCAAAAATCCTAGCCCTAGGCCTAAGCCTAACAGTAACCCTGGGAAGGTAAATCAGCCGGGTATTAGGGTTCTTCCTAAGGGAAAAGCCGTGAA
The DNA here is from genome assembly GCF_027887145.1 of Ammospiza caudacuta. NCBI lineage: Eukaryota > Metazoa > Chordata > Aves > Passeriformes > Passerellidae > Ammospiza > Ammospiza caudacuta. The sequence goes on along the minus strand of NW_026683127.1, from coordinate 297,844 downwards.
AGCAGCCATGTTGTGGCACTTCTGCACTCCCTTTGGGATGCCTTTGGCAGATGAAGTAAGCCTGGAACTCAGGGCTTCCTGGTTAAAGAAATCCAAGCCCTAGGCTGAACCCTAACCCTAACCCTAGGCAGATAAATCAGCCTAGGTATAGGGATGGTGCCAAGGAAAAAGCTGTGAAAGCTGCCATGTTGTTGCACTTTTGTACTCCCCTTGGGATGCCTTGAACAGCTGCAGTGTGCCTGGAGCTAAGGGCTTCCTAGTTTCAAAAATCCTAGCCCTAGGCCTAAGCCTAACAGTAACCCTGGGAAAGTAAATCAGCCTGATGTTAAGCTTCTTGCCAAGGAAAAAGCCGTGAAAGCAGCCATGTTGTGGCACTTTTGCACTCCCTTTTGGATGCCTTTCACAGCTCCAGTGTGCCTGGAACTCAGGGCTTCCTGCTTTTAAAAATCCTAGCCCTAGGCCGAACCCCAACCCTAAGACGAGAAAGGCAAATCAGCCAGGAATTAGGCATGTCCCCAAGGAAAAAGCTGTGGAGGCAGGCATGTTGTGGTACTTTTGCGCTCTTCTTGGCTAGTCCTTCGCAGCTGCTGTGTTCTTGGAACTCAGGGCTTTCTGGTTAATAGAACCCTTACCCTAGGCGTAACTCAAACCTTAACCCTAGGAAGGAAAATCAGCCTATGGTTCGGGATGGTCTCATGGAAATATCAGTGGTGGCAGCCAAGTTGCGTCACTTTTGCGCTCCCCTTGGGATGCCTTTTGCAGCTGCAGTGTGCCTGGAGCCCAGGGCTTCCTGGTTTTAAAAGTCCTAGGCCTAAGCCTAACAGTAACCCTAGGAAGGTAAATCAGCCGGGTATTAGGGTTCTTCCTAAGGAAAAAGCCGTGAAAGCAGCCATGTTGTGGCACTTCTGCACTCCCTTTGGGATGCCTTTGGCAGATGAAGTAAGCCTGGAACTCAGGGCTTCCTGGTTAAAGAAATCCAAGCCCTAGGCTGAACCCTAACCCTAACCCTAGGCAGATAAATCAGCCTAGGTATAGGGATGGTGCCAAGGAAAAAGCTGTGAAAGCTGCCATGTTGTTGCACTTTTGTACTCCCCTTGGGATGCCTTGAACAGCTGCAGTGTGCCTGGAGCTAAGGGCTTCCTAGTTTCAAAAATCCTAGCCCTAGGCCTAAGCCTAACAGTAACCCTGGGAAAGTAAATCAGCCTGATGTTAGGCTTCTTGCCAAGGAAAAAGCCGTGAGAGCAGCCATGTTGTGGCACTTTTGCTCTCCCTTTTGGATGCCTTTCACAGCTCCAGTGTGCCTGGAACTCAGGGCTTCCTGCTTTTAAAAATCCTAGCCCTAGGCCGAACCCCAACCCTAAGACGAGAAAGGCAAATCAGCCAGGAATTAGGCATGTCCCCAAGGAAAAAGCTGTGGAGGCAGGCATGTTGTGGTACTTTTGCGCTCTTCTTGGCTAGTCCTTCGCAGCTGCTGTGTTCTTGGAACTCAGGGCTTTCTGGTTAATAGAACCCTTACCCTAGGCGTAACTCAAACCTTAACCCTAGGAAGGAAAATCAGCCTATGGTTCGGGATGGTCTCATGGAAATATCAGTGGTGGCAGCCAAGTTGCGTCACTTTTGCGCTCCCCTTGGGATGCCTTTTGCAGCTGCAGTGTGCCTGGAGCCCAGGGCTTCCTGGTTTTAAAAGTCCTAGGCCTAAGCCTAACAGTAACCCTAGGAAGGTAAATCAGCCGGGTATTAGGGTTCTTCCTAAGGGAAAAGCCGTGAGAGCAGCCATGTTGTGGCACTTCTGCACTCCCTTTGGGATGCCTTTGGCAGATGAAGTAAGCCTGGAACTCAGGGCTTCCTGGTTAAAGAAATCCAAGCCCTAGGCTGAACCCTAACCCTAACCCTAGGCAGATAAATCAGCCTAGGTATAGGGATGGTGCCAAGGAAAAAGCTGTGAAAGATGCCATGTTGTTGCACTTTTGTACTCCCCTTGGGATGCCTTGAACAGCTGCAGTGTGCCTGGAGCCCAGGGCTTCCTAGTTTCAAAAATCCTAGCCCTAGGCCTAAGCCTAACAGTAACCCTGGGAAAGTAAATCAGCCTGATGTTAGGCTTCTTGCCAAGGAAAAAGCCGTGAAAGCAGCCATGTTGTGGCACTTTTGCACTCCCTTTTGGATGCCTTTCACAGCTCCAGTGTGCCTGGAACTCAGGGCTTCCTGCTTTTAAAAATCCTAGCCCTAGGCCGAACCCCAACCCTAAGACGAGAAAGGCAAATCAGCCAGGAATTAGGCATGTCCCCAAGGAAAAAGCTGTGGAGGCAGGCATGTTGTGGTACTTTTGCGCTCTTCTTGGCTAGTCCTTCGCAGCTGCTGTGTTCTTGGAACTCAGGGCTTTCTGGTTAATAGACCCTTACCCTAGGCGTAACTCAAACCTTAACCCTAGGAAGGAAAATCAGCCTATGGTTCGGGATGCTCTCATGGAAATATCAGTGGTGGCAGCCAAGTTGCGTCACTTTTGCGCTCCCCTTGGGATGCCTTTTGCAGCTGCAGTGTGCCTGGAGCCCAGGGCTTCCTGGTTTTAAAAGTCCTAGGCCTAAGCCTAACAGTAACCCTGGGAAAGTAAATCAGCCTGATGTTAGGCTTCTTGCCAAGGAAAAAGCCGTGAGAGCAGCCATGTTGTGGCACTTCTGCACTCCCTTTGGGATGCCTTTGGCAGATGAAGTAAGCCTGGAACTCAGGGCTTCCTGGTAAAAAAAATTCAAGCCCTAGGCTGAACCCTAACCCTAACCCTAGGCAGATAAATCAGCCTAGGTATAGGGATGGTGCCAAGGAAAAAGCTGTGAAAGCTGCCATGTAGTTGCACTTTTGTACTCCCCTTGGGATGCCTTGAACAGCTGCAGTGTGCCTGGAGCTAAGGGCTTCCTAGTTTCAAAAATCCTAGCCCTAGGCCTAAGCCTAACAGTAACCCTGGGAAAGTAAATCAGCCTGATGTTAGGCTTCTTGCCAAGGAAAAAGCCGTGAAAGCAGCCATGTTGTGGCACTTTTGCACTCCCTTTTGGATGCCTTTCACAGCTGCAGTGTGCCTGGAACTCAGGGCTTCCTGCTTTTAAAAATCCTAGCCCTAGGCCGAACCCCAACCCTAAGACGAGAAAGGCAAATCAGCCAGGAATTAGGCATGTCCCCAAGGAAAAAGCTGTGGAGGCAGGCATGTTGTGGTACTTTTGCGCTCTTCTTGGCTAGTCCTTCGCAGCTGCTGTGTTCTTGGAACTCAGGGCTTTCTGGTTAATAGAACCCTTACCCTAGGCGTAACTCAAACCTTAACCCTAGGAAGGAAAATCAGCCTATGGTTCGGGATGGTCTCATGGAAATATCAGTGGTGGCAGCCAAGTTGCGTCACTTTTGCGCTCCCCTTGGGATGCCTTTTGCAGCTGCAGTGTGCCTGGAGCCCAGGGCTTCCTGGTTTTAAAAGTCCTAGGCCTAAGCCTAACAGTAACCCTAGGAAGGTAAATCAGCCGGGTATTAGGGTTCTTCCTAAGGGAAAAGCCGTGAAAGCAGCCATGTTGTGGCACTTCTGCACTCCCTTTGGGATGCCTTTGGCAGATGAAGTAAGCCTGGAACTCAGGGCTTCCTGGTTAAAGAAATCCAAGCCCTAGGCTGAACCCTAACCCTAACCCTAGGCAGATAAATCAGCCTAGATATAGGGATGGTGCCAAGGAAAAAGCTGTGAAAGATGCCATGTTGTTGCACTTTTGTACTCCCCTTGGGATGCCTTGAACAGCTGCAGTGTGCCTGGAGCCCAGGGCTTCCTAGTTTTAAAAATCCTAGCCCTAGGCCTAAGCCTAACAGTAACCCTGGGAAAGTAAATCAGCCTGATGTTAGGTTTATTGCCAAGGAAAAAGCCGTGAAAGCAGCCATGTTGTGGCACTTTTGCACTCCCTTTTGGATGCCTTTCACAGCTCCAGTGTGCCTGGAACTCAGGGCTTCCTGCTTTTAAAAATCCTAGCCCTAGGCCGAACCCCAACCCTAAGACGAGAAAGGCAAATCAGCCAGGAATTAGGCATGTCCCCAAGGAAAAAGCTGTGGAGGCAGGCATGTTGTGCTACTTTTGCGCTCTTCTTGGCTAGTCCTTCGCAGCTGCTGTGTTCTTGGAACTCAGGGCTTTCTGGTTAATAGAGCCCTTACCCTAGGCGTAACTCAAACCTTAACCCTAGGAAGGAAAATCAGCCTATGGTTCGGGATGGTCTCATGGAAATATCAGTGGTGGCAGCCAAGTTGCGTCACTTTTGCGCTCCCCTTGGGATGCCTTTTGCAGCTGCAGTGTGCCTGGAGCCCAGGGCTTCCTGGTTTTAAAAGTCCTAGGCCTAAGCCTAACAGTAACCCTAGGAAGGTAAATCAGCCGGGTATTAGGGTTCTTCCTAAGGGAAAAGCCGTGAAAGCAGCCATGTTGTGGCACTTCTGCACTCCCTTTGGGATGCCTTTGGCAGATGAAGTAAGCCTGGAACTCAGGGCTTCCTGGTTAAAAAAATTCAAGCCCTAGGCTGAACCCTAACCCTAACCCTAGGCAGATAAACCAGCCTAGGTATAGGGATGGTGCCAAGGAAAAAGCTGTGAAAGCTGCCATGTTGTTGCACTTTTGTACTCCCCTTGGGATGCCTTGAACAGCTGCAGTGTGCCTGGAGCTAAGGGCTTCCTAGTTTCAAAAATCCTAGCCCTAGGCCTAAGCCTAACAGTAACCCTGGGAAGTTAAATCAGCCGGGTATTAGGGTTCTTCCTAAGGGAAAAGCCGTGAAAGCAGCCATGTTGTGGCACTTCTGCACTCCCTTTGGGATGCCTTTGGCAGATGAAGTAAGCCTGGAACTCAGGGCTTCCTGGTTAAAGAAATCCAAGCCCTAGGCTGAACCCTAACCCTAACCCTAGGCAGATAAATCAGCCTAGGTATAGGGATGGTGCCAAGGAAAAAGCTGTGAAAGCTGCCATGTTGTTGCACTTTTGTACTCCCCTTGGGATGCCTTGAACAGCTGCAGTGTGCCTGGAGCTAAGGGCTTCCTAGTTTCAAAAATCCTAGCCCTAGGCCTAAGCCTAACAGTAACCCTGGGAAAGTAAATCAGCCTGATGTTAGGCTTCTTGCCAAGGAAAAAGCCGTGAAAGCAGCCATGTTGTGGCACTTTTGCACTCCCTTTTGGATGCCTTTCACAGCTGCAGTGTGCCTGGAACTCAGGGCTTCCTGCTTTTAAAAATCCTAGCCCTAGGCCGAACCCCAACCCTAAGACGAGAAAGGCAAATCAGCCAGGAATTAGGCATGTCCCCAAGGAAAAAGCTGTGGAGGCAGGCATGTTGTGGTACTTTTGCGCTCTTCTTGGCTAGTCCTTCGCAGCTGCTGTGTTCTTGGAACTCAGGGCTTTCTGGTGAATAGACCCTTACCCTAGGCGTAACTCAAACCTTAACCCTAGGAAGGAAAATCAGCCTATGGTTCGGGATGGTCTCATGGAAATATCAGTGGTGGCAGCCAAGTTGCGTCACTTTTGCGCTCCCCTTGGGATGCCTTTTGCAGCTGCAGTGTGCCTGGAGCCCAGGGCTTCCTGGTTTTAAAAGTCCTAGGCCTAAGCCTAACAGTAACCCTAGGAAGGTAAATCAGCCGGGTATTAGGGTTCTTCCTAAGGAAAAAGCCGTGAAAGCAGCCATGTTGTGGCACTTCTGCACTCCCTTTGGGATGCCTTTGGCAGATGAAGTAAGCCTGGAACTCAGGGCTTCCTGGTTAAAGAAATCCAAGCCCTAGGCTGAACCCTAACCCTAACCCTAGGCAGATAAATCAGCCTAGGTATAGGGATGGTGCCAAGGAAAAAGCTGTGAAAGCTGCCATGTTGTTGCACTTTTGTACTCCCCTTGGGATGCCTTGAACAGCTGCAGTGTGCCTGGAGCTAAGGGCTTCCTAGTTTCAAAAATCCTAGCCCTAGGCCTAAGCCTAACAGTAACCCTGGGAAAGTAAATCAGCCTGATGTTAGGCTTCTTGCCAAGGAAAAAGCCGTGAAAGCAGCCATGTTGTGGCACTTTTGCACTCCCTTTTGGATGCCTTTCACAGCTCCAGTGTGCCTGGAACTCAGGGCTTCCTGCTTTTAAAAATCCTAGCCCTAGGCCGAACCCCAACCCTTAGACGAGAAAGGCAAATCAGCCAGGAATTAGGCATGTCCCCAAGGAAAAAGCTGTGGAGGCAGGCATGTTGTGGTACTTTTGCGCTCTTCTTGGCTAGTCCTTCGCAGCTGCTGTGTTCTTGGAACTCAGGGCTTTCTGGTTAATAGAACCCTTACCCTAGGCGTAACTCAAACCTTAACCCTAGGAAGGAAAATCAGCCTATGGTTCGGGATGGTCTCATGGAAATATCAGTGGTGGCAGCCAAGTTGCGTCACTTTTGCGCTCCCCTTGGGATGCCTTTTGCAGCTGCAGTGTGCCTGGAGCCCAGGGCTTCCTGGTTTTAAAAGTCCTAGGCCTAAGCCTAACAGTAACCCTAGGAAGGTAAATCAGCCGGGTATTAGGGTTCTTCCTAAGGGAAAAGCCGTGAGAGCAGCCATGTTGTGGCACTTCTGCACTCCCTTTGGGATGCCTTTGGCAGATGAAGTAAGCCTGGAACTCAGGGCTTCCTGGTTAAAGAAATCCAAGCCCTAGGCTGAACCCTAACCCTAACCCTAGGCAGATAAATCAGCCTAGGTATAGGGATGGTGCCAAGGAAAAAGCTGTGAAAGATGCCATGTTGTTGCACTTTTGTACTCCCCTTGGGATGCCTTGAACAGCTGCAGTGTGCCTGGAGCTAAGGGCTTCCTAGTTTCAAAAATCCTAGCCCTAGGCCTAAGCCTAACAGTAACCCTGGGAAAGTAAATCAGCCTGATGTTAGGCTTCTTGCCAAGGAAAAAGCCGTGAAAGCAGCCATGTTGTGGCACTTTTGCACTCCCTTTTGGATGCCTTTCACAGCTCCAGTGTGCCTGGAACTCAGGGCTTCCTGCTTTTAAAAATCCTAGCCCTAGGCCGAACCCCAACCCTAAGACGAGAAAGGCAAATCAGCCAGGAATTAGGCATGTCCCCAAGGAAAAAGCTGTGGAGGCAGGCATGTTGTGGTACTTTTGCGCTCTTCTTGGCTAGTCCTTCGCAGCTGCTGTGTTCTTGGAACTCAGGGCTTTCTGGTTAATAGACCCTTACCCTAGGCGTAACTCAAACCTTAACCCTAGGAAGGAAAATCAGCCTATGGTTCGGGATGGTCTCATGGAAATATCAGTGGTGGCAGCCAAGTTGCGTCACTTTTGCGCTCCCCTTGGGATGCCTTTTGCAGCTGCAGTGTGCCTGGAGCCCAGGGCTTCCTGGTTTTAAAAGTCCTAGGCCTAAGCCTAACAGTAACCCTGGGAAAGTAAATCAGCCTGATGTTAGGCTTCTTGCCAAGGAAAAAGCCGTGAGAGCAGCCATGTTGTGGCACTTCTGCACTCCCTTTGGGATGCCTTTGGCAGATGAAGTAAGCCTGGAACTCAGGGCTTCCTGGTTAAAGAAATCCAAGCCCTAGGCTGAACCCTAACCCTAACCCTAGGCAGATAAATCAGCCTAGGTATAGGGATGGTGCCAAGGAAAAAGCTGTGAAAGCTGCCATGTTGTTGCACTTTTGTACTCCCCTTGGGATGCCTTGAACAGCTGCAGTGTGCCTGGAGCCCAGGGCTTCCTAGTTTCAAAAATCCGAGCCCTAGGCCTAAGCCTAACAGTAACCCTGGGAAAGTAAATCAGCCTGATGTTAGGTTTCTTGCCAAGGAAAAAGCCGTGAAAGCAGCCATGTTGTGGCACTTTTGCACTCCCTTTTGGATGCCTTTCACAGCTCCAGTGTGCCTGGAACTCAGGGCTTCCTGCTTTTAAAAATCCTAGCCCTAGGCCGAACCCCAACCCTAAGACGAGAAAGGCAAATCAGCCAGGAATTAGGCATGTCCCCAAGGAAAAAGCTGTGGAGGCAGGCATGTTGTGGTACTTTTGCGCTCTTCTTGGCTAGTCCTTCGCAGCTGCTGTGTTCTTGGAACTCAGGGCTTTCTGGTTAATAGAACCCTTACCCTAGGCGTAACTCAAACCTTAACCCTAGGAAGGAAAATCAGCCTATGGTTCGGGATGGTCTCATGGAAATATCAGTGGTGGCAGCCAAGTTGCGTCACTTTTGCGCTCCCCTTGGGATGCCTTTCGCAGCTGCAGTGTGCCTGGAGCCCAGGGCTTCCTGGTTTTAAAAGTCCTAGGCCTAAGCCTAACAGTAACCCTAGGAAGGTAAATCAGCCGGGTATTAGGGTTCTTCCTAAGGGAAAAGCCGTGAAAGCAGCCATGTTGTGGCACTTCTGCACTCCCTTTGGGATGCCTTTGGCAGATGAAGTAAGCCTGGAACTCAGGGCTTCCTGGTTAAAAAAATTCAAGCCCTAGGCTGAACCCTAACCCTAACCCTAGGCAGATAAACCAGCCTAGGTATAGGGATGGTGCCAAGGAAAAAGCTGTGAAAGCTGCCATGTTGTTGCACTTTTGTACTCCCCTTGGGATGCCTTGAACAGCTGCAGTGTGCCTGGAGCTAAGGGCTTCCTAGTTTCAAAAATCCTAGCCCTAGGCCTAAGCCTAACAGTAACCCTGGGAAGGTAAATCAGCCGGGTATTAGGGTTCTTCCTAAGGGAAAAGCCGTGAAAGCAGCCATGTTGTGGCACTTCTGCACTCCCTTTGGGATGCCTTTGGCAGATGAAGTAAGCCTGGAACTCAGGGCTTCCTGGTTAAAGAAATCCAAGCCCTAGGCTGAACCCTAACCCTAACCCTAGGCAGATAAATCAGCCTAGGTATAGGGATGGTGCCAAGGAAAAAGCTGTGAAAGCTGCCATGTTGTTGCACTTTTGTACTCCCCTTGGGATGCCTTGAACAGCTGCAGTGTGCCTGGAGCTAAGGGCTTCCTAGTTTCAAAAATCCTAGCCCTAGGCCTAAGCCTAACAGTAACCCTGGGAAAGTAAATCAGCCTGATGTTAGGCTTCTTGCCAAGGAAAAAGCCGTGAAAGCAGCCATGTTGTGGCACTTTTGCACTCCCTTTTGGATGCCTTTCACAGCTGCAGTGTGCCTGGAACTCAGGGCTTCCTGCTTTTAAAAATCCTAGCCCTAGGCCGAACCCCAACCCTAAGACGAGAAAGGCAAATCAGCCAGGAATTAGGCATGTCCCCAAGGAAAAAGCTGTGGAGGCAGGCATGTTGTGGTACTTTTGCGCTCTTCTTGGCTAGTCCTTCGCAGCTGCTGTGTTCTTGGAACTCAGGGCTTTCTGGTTAATAGAACCCTTACCCTAGGCGTAACTCAAACCTTAACCCTAGGAAGGAAAATCAGCCTATGGTTCGGGATGGTCTCATGGAAATATCAGTGGTGGCAGCCAAGTTGCGTCACTTTTGCGCTCCCCTTGGGATGCCTTTCGCAGCTGCAGTGTGCCTGGAGCCCAGGGCTTCCTGGTTTTAAAAGTCCTAGGCCTAAGCCTAACAGTAACCCTAGGAAGGTAAATCAGCCGGGTATTAGGGTTCTTCCTAAGGGAAAAGCCGTGAAAGCAGCCATGTTGTGGCACTTCTGCACTCCCTTTGGGATGCCTTTGGCAGATGAAGTAAGCCTGGAACTCAGGGCTTCCTGGTTAAAAAAATTCAAGCCCTAGGCTGAACCCTAACCCTAACCCTAGGCAGATAAACCAGCCTAGGTATAGGGATGGTGCCAAGGAAAAAGCTGTGAAAGCTGCCATGTTGTTGCACTTTTGTACTCCCCTTGGGATGCCTTGAACAGCTGCAGTGTGCCTGGAGCTAAGGGCTTCCTAGTTTCAAAAATCCTAGCCCTAGGCCTAAGCCTAACAGTAACCCTGGGAAGGTAAATCAGCCGGGTATTAGGGTTCTTCCTAAGGGAAAAGCCGTGAAAGCAGCCATGTTGTGGCACTTCTGCACTCCCTTTGGGATGCCTTTGGCAGATGAAGTAAGCCTGGAACTCAGGGCTTCCTGGTTAAAGAAATCCAAGCCCTAGGCTGAACCCTAACCCTAACCCTAGGCAGATAAATCAGCCTAGGTATAGGGATGGTGCCAAGGAAAAAGCTGTGAAAGCTGCCATGTTGTTGCACTTTTGTACTCCCCTTGGGATGCCTTGAACAGCTGCAGTGTGCCTGGAGCTAAGGGCTTCCTAGTTTCAAAAATCCTAGCCCTAGGCCTAAGCCTAACAGTAACCCTGGGAAAGTAAATCAGCCTGATGTTAGGCTTCTTGCCAAGGAAAAAGCCGTGAAAGCAGCCATGTTGTGGCACTTTTGCACTCCCTTTTGGATGCCTTTCACAGCTCCAGTGTGCCTGGAACTCAGGGCTTCCTGCTTTTAAAAATCCTAGCCCTAGGCCGAACCCCAACCCTAAGACGAGAAAGGCAAATCAGCCAGGAATTAGGCATGTCCCCAAGGAAAAAGCTGTGGAGGCAGGCATGTTGTGGTACTTTTGCGCTCTTCTTGGCTAGTCCTTCGCAGCTGCTGTGTTCTTGGAACTCAGGGCTTTCTGGTTAATAGAACCCTTACCCTAGGCGTAACTCAAACCTTAACCCTAGGAAGGAAAATCAGCCTATGGTTCGGGATGGTCTCATGGAAATATCAGTGGTGGCAGCCAAGTTGCGTCACTTTTGCGCTCCCCTTGGGATGCCTTTTGCAGCTGCAGTGTGCCTGGAGCCCAGGGCTTCCTGGTTTTAAAAGTCCTAGGCCTAAGCCTAACAGTAACCCTAGGAAGGTAAATCAGCCGGGTATTAGGGTTCTTCCTAAGGAAAAAGCCGTGAAAGCAGCCATGTTGTGGCACTTCTGCACTCCCTTTGGGATGCCTTTGGCAGATGAAGTAAGCCTGGAACTCAGGGCTTCCTGGTTAAAGAAATCCAAGCCCTAGGCTGAACCCTAACCCTAACCCTAGGCAGATAAATCAGCCTAGGTATAGGGATGGTGCCAAGGAAAAAGCTGTGAAAGCTGCCATGTTGTTGCACTTTTGTACTCCCCTTGGGATGCCTTGAACAGCTGCAGTGTGCCTGGAGCTAAGGGCTTCCTAGTTTCAAAAATCCTAGCCCTAGGCCTAAGCCTAACAGTAACCCTGGGAAAGTAAATCAGCCTGATGTTAGGCTTCTTGCCAAGGAAAAAGCCGTGAAAGCAGCCATGTTGTGGCACTTTTGCACTCCCTTTTGGATGCCTTTCACAGCTGCAGTGTGCCTGGAACTCAGGGCTTCCTGCTTTTAAAAATCCTAGCCCTAGGCCGAACCCCAACCCTAAGACGAGAAAGGCAAATCAGCCAGGAATTAGGCATGTCCCCAAGGAAAAAGCTGTGGAGGCAGGCATGTTGTGGTACTTTTGCGCTCTTCTTGGCTAGTCCTTCGCAGCTGCTGTGTTCTTGGAACTCAGGGCTTTCTGGTTAATAGAACCCTTACCCTAGGCGTAACTCAAACCTTAACCCTAGGAAGGAAAATCAGCCTATGGTTCGGGATGGTCTCATGGAAATATCAGTGGTGGCAGCCAAGTTGCGTCACTTTTGCGCTCCCCTTGGGATGCCTTTTGCAGCTGCAGTGTGCCTGGAGCCCAGGGCTTCCTGGTTTTAAAAGTCCTAGGCCTAAGCCTAACAGTAACCCTAGGAAGGTAAATCAGCCGGGTATTAGGGTTCTTCCTAAGGGAAAAGCCGTGAGAGCAGCCATGTTGTGGCACTTCTGCACTCCCTTTGGGATGCCTTTGGCAGATGAAGTAAGCCTGGAACTCAGGGCTTCCTGGTTAAAGAAATCCAAGCCCTAGGCTGAACCCTAACCCTAACCCTAGGCAGATAAATCAGCCTAGGTATAGGGATGGTGCCAAGGAAAAAGCTGTGAAAGATGCCATGTTGTTGCACTTTTGTACTCCCCTTGGGATGCCTTGAACAGCTGCAGTGTGCCTGGAGCTAAGGGCTTCCTAGTTTCAAAAATCCTAGCCCTAGGCCTAAGCCTAACAGTAACCCTGGGAAAGTAAATCAGCCTGATGTTAGGCTTCTTGCCAAGGAAAAAGCCGTGAAAGCAGCCATGTTGTGGCACTTTTGCACTCCCTTTTGGATGCCTTTCACAGCTCCAGTGTGCCTGGAACTCAGGGCTTCCTGCTTTTAAAAATCCTAGCCCTAGGCCGAACCCCAACCCTAAGACGAGAAAGGCAAATCAGCCAGGAATTAGGCATGTCCCCAAGGAAAAAGCTGTGGAGGCAGGCATGTTGTGGTACTTTTGCGCTCTTCTTGGCTAGTCCTTCGCAGCTGCTGTGTTCTTGGAACTCAGGGCTTTCTGGTTAATAGACCCTTACCCTAGGCGTAACTCAAACCTTAACCCTAGGAAGGAAAATCAGCCTATGGTTCGGGATGGTCTCATGGAAATATCAGTGGTGGCAGCCAAGTTGCGTCACTTTTGCGCTCCCCTTGGGATGCCTTTTGCAGCTGCAGTGTGCCTGGAGCCCAGGGCTTCCTGGTTTTAAAAGTCCTAGGCCTAAGCCTAACAGTAACCCTGGGAAAGTAAATCAGCCTGATGTTAGGCTTCTTGCCAAGGAAAAAGCCGTGAGAGCAGCCATGTTGTGGCACTTCTGCACTCCCTTTGGGATGCCTTTGGCAGATGAAGTAAGCCTGGAACTCAGGGCTTCCTGGTTAAAGAAATCCAAGCCCTAGGCTGAACCCTAACCCTAACCCTAGGCAGATAAATCAGCCTAGGTATAGGGATGGTGCCAAGGAAAAAGCTGTGAAAGCTGCCATGTTGTTGCACTTTTGTACTCCCCTTGGGATGCCTTGAACAGCTGCAGTGTGCCTGGAGCCCAGGGCTTCCTAGTTTCAAAAATCCGAGCCCTAGGCCTAAGCCTAACAGTAACCCTGGGAAAGTAAATCAGCCTGATGTTAGGTTTCTTGCCAAGGAAAAAGCCGTGAAAGCAGCCATGTTGTGGCACTTTTGCACTCCCTTTTGGATGCCTTTCACAGCTCCAGTGTGCCTGGAACTCAGGGCTTCCTGCTTTTAAAAATCCTAGCCCTAGGCCGAACCCCAACCCTAAGACGAGAAAGGCAAATCAGCCAGGAATTAGGCATGTCCCCAAGGAAAAAGCTGTGGAGGCAGGCATGTTGTGGTACTTTTGCGCTCTTCTTGGCTAGTCCTTCGCAGCTGCTGTGTTCTTGGAACTCAGGGCTTTCTGGTTAATAGAACCCTTACCCTAGGCGTAACTCAAACCTTAACCCTAGGAAGGAAAATCAGCCTATGGTTCGGGATGGTCTCATGGAAATATCAGTGGTGGCAGCCAAGTTGCGTCACTTTTGCGCTCCCCTTGGGATGCCTTTTGCAGCTGCAGTGTGCCTGGAGCCCAGGGCTTCCTGGTTTTAAAAGTCCTAGGCCTAAGCCTAACAGTAACCCTAGGAAGGTAAATCAGCCGGGTATTAGGGTTCTTCCTAAGGGAAAAGCCGTGAAAGCAGCCATGTTGTGGCACTTCTGCACTCCCTTTGGGATGCCTTTGGCAGATGAAGTAAGCCTGGAACTCAGGGCTTCCTGGTTAAAAAAATTCAAGCCCTAGGCTGAACCCTAACCCTAACCCTAGGCAGATAAACCAGCCTAGGTATAGGGATGGTGCCAAGGAAAAAGCTGTGAAAGCTGCCATGTTGTTGCACTTTTGTACTCCCCTTGGGATGCCTTGAACAGCTGCAGTGTGCCTGGAGCTAAGGGCTTCCTAGTTTCAAAAATCCTAGCCCTAGGCCTAAGCCTAACAGTAACCCTGGGAAGGTAAATCAGCCGGGTATTAGGGTTCTTCCTAAGGGAAAAGCCGTGAAAGCAGCCATGTTGTGGCACTTCTGCACTCCCTTTGGGATGCCTTTGGCAGATGAAGTAAGCCTGGAACTCAGGGCTTCCTGGTTAAAGAAATCCAAGCCCTAGGCTGAACCCTAACCCTAACCCTAGGCAGATAAATCAGCCTAGGTATAGGGATGGTGCCAAGGAAAAAGCTGTGAAAGCTGCCATGTTGTTGCACTTTTGTACTCCCCTTGGGATGCCTTGAACAGCTGCAGTGTGCCTGGAGCTAAGGGCTTCCTAGTTTCAAAAATCCTAGCCCTAGGCCTAAGCCTAACAGTAACCCTGGGAAAGTAAATCAGCCTGATGTTAGGCTTCTTGCCAAGGAAAAAGCCGTGAAAGCAGCCATGTTGTGGCACTTTTGCACTCCCTTTTGGATGCCTTTCACAGCTGCAGTGTGCCTGGAACTCAGGGCTTCCTGCTTTTAAAAATCCTAGCCCTAGGCCGAACCCCAACCCTAAGACGAGAAAGGCAAATCAGCCAGGAATTAGGCATGTCCCCAAGGAAAAAGCTGTGGAGGCAGGCATGTTGTGGTACTTTTGCGCTCTTCTTGGCTAGTCCTTCGCAGCTGCTGTGTTCTTGGAACTCAGGGCTTTCTGGTTAATAGAACCCTTACCCTAGGCGTAACTCAAACCTTAACCCTAGGAAGGAAAATCAGCCTATGGTTCGGGATGGTCTCATGGAAATATCAGTGGTGGCAGCCAAGTTGCGTCACTTTTGCGCTCCCCTTGGGATGCCTTTTGCAGCTGCAGTGTGCCTGGAGCCCAGGGCTTCCTGGTTTTAAAAGTCCTAGGCCTAAGCCTAACAGTAACCCTAGGAAGGTAAATCAGCCGGGTATTAGGGTTCTTCCTAAGGGAAAAGCCGTGAAAGCAGCCATGTTGTGGCACTTCTGCACTCCCTTTGGGATGCCTTTGGCAGATGAAGTAAGCCTGGAACTCAGGGCTTCCTGGTTAAAGAAATCCAAGCCCTAGGCTGAACCCTAACCCTAACCCTAGGCAGATAAATCAGCCTAGATATAGGGATGGTGCCAAGGAAAAAGCTGTGAAAGATGCCATGTTGTTGCACTTTTGTACTCCCCTTGGGATGCCTTGAACAGCTGCAGTGTGCCTGGAGCCCAGGGCTTCCTAGTTTCAAAAATCCGAGCCCTAGGCCTAAGCCTAACAGTAACCCTGGGAAAGTAAATCAGCCTGATGTTAGGTTTCTTGCCAAGGAAAAAGCCGTGAAAGCAGCCATGTTGTGGCACTTTTGCACTCCCTTTTGGATGCCTTTCACAGCTCCAGTGTGCCTGGAACTCAGGGCTTCCTGCTTTTAAAAATCCTAGCCCTAGGCCGAACCCCAACCCTAAGACGAGAAAGGCAAATCAGCCAGGAATTAGGCATGTCCCCAAGGAAAAAGCTGTGGAGGCAGGCATGTTGTGGTACTTTTGCACTCTTCTTGGCTAGTCCTTCGCAGCTGCTGTGTTCTTGGAACTCAGGGCTTTCTGGTTAATAGAGCCCTTACCCTAGGCGTAACTCAAACCTTAACCCTAGGAAGGAAAATCAGCCTATGGTTCGGGATGGTCTCATGGAAATATCAGTGGTGGCAGCCAAGTTGCGTCACTTTTGCGCTCCCCTTGGGATGCCTTTCGCAGCTGCAGTGTGCCTGGAGCCCAGGGCTTCCTGGTTTTAAAAGTCCTAGGCCTAAGCCTAACAGTAACCCTAGGAAGGTAAATCAGCCGGGTATTAGGGTTCTTCCTAAGGGAAAAGCCGTGAAAGCAGCCATGTTGTGGCACTTCTGCACTCCCTTTGGGATGCCTTTGGCAGATGAAGTAAGCCTGGAACTCAGGGCTTCCTGGTTAAAAAAATTCAAGCCCTAGGCTGAACCCTAACCCTAACCCTAGGCAGATAAACCAGCCTAGGTATAGGGATGGTGCCAAGGAAAAAGCTGTGAAAGCTGCCATGTTGTTGCACTTTTGTACTCCCCTTGGGATGCCTTGAACAGCTGCAGTGTGCCTGGAGCTAAGGGCTTCCTAGTTTCAAAAATCCTAGCCCTAGGCCTAAGCCTAACAGTAACCCTGGGAAGGTAAATCAGCCGGGTATTAGGGTTCTTCCTAAGGGAAAAGCCGTGAAAGCAGCCATGTTGTGGCACTTCTGCACTCCCTTTGGGATGCCTTTGGCAGATGAAGTAAGCCTGGAACTCAGGGCTTCCTGGTTAAAGAAATCCAAGCCCTAGGCTGAACCCTAACCCTAACCCTAGGCAGATAAATCAGCCTAGGTATAGGGATGGTGCCAAGGAAAAAGCTGTGAAAGCTGCCATGTTGTTGCACTTTTGTACTCCCCTTGGGATGCCTTGAACAGCTGCAGTGTGCCTGGAGCTAAGGGCTTCCTAGTTTCAAAAATCCTAGCCCTAGGCCTAAGCCTAACAGTAACCCTGGGAAAGTAAATCAGCCTGATGTTAGGCTTCTTGCCAAGGAAAAAGCCGTGAAAGCAGCCATGTTGTGGCACTTTTGCACTCCCTTTTGGATGCCTTTCACAGCTCCAGTGTGCCTGGAACTCAGGGCTTCCTGCTTTTAAAAATCCTAGCCCTAGGCCGAACCCCAACCCTAAGACGAGAAAGGCAAATCAGCCAGGAATTAGGCATGTCCCCAAGGAAAAAGCTGTGGAGGCAGGCATGTTGTGGTACTTTTGCGCTCTTCTTGGCTAGTCCTTCGCAGCTGCTGTGTTCTTGGAACTCAGGGCTTTCTGGTTAATAGAACCCTTACCCTAGGCGTAACTCAAACCTTAACCCTAGGAAGGAAAATCAGCCTATGGTTCGGGATGGTCTCATGGAAATATCAGTGGTGGCAGCCAAGTTGCGTCACTTTTGCGCTCCCCTTGGGATGCCTTTTGCAGCTGCAGTGTGCCTGGAGCCCAGGGCTTCCTGGTTTTAAAAGTCCTAGGCCTAAGCCTAACAGTAACCCTAGGAAGGTAAATCAGCCGGGTATTAGGGTTCTTCCTAAGGAAAAAGCCGTGAAAGCAGCCATGTTGTGGCACTTCTGCACTCCCTTTGGGATGCCTTTGGCAGATGAAGTAAGCCTGGAACTCAGGGCTTCCTGGTTAAAGAAATCCAAGCCCTAGGCTGAACCCTAACCCTAACCCTAGGCAGATAAATCAGCCTAGGTATAGGGATGGTGCCAAGGAAAAAGCTGTGAAAGCTGCCATGTTGTTGCACTTTTGTACTCCCCTTGGGATGCCTTGAACAGCTGCAGTGTGCCTGGAGCTAAGGGCTTCCTAGTTTCAAAAATCCTAGCCCTAGGCCTAAGCCTAACAGTAACCCTGGGAAAGTAAATCAGCCTGATGTTAGGCTTCTTGCCAAGGAAAAAGCCGTGAAAGCAGCCATGTTGTGGCACTTTTGCACTCCCTTTTGGATGCCTTTCACAGCTGCAGTGTGCCTGGAACTCAGGGCTTCCTGCTTTTAAAAATCCTAGCCCTAGGCCGAACCCCAACCCTAAGACGAGAAAGGCAAATTAGCCAGGAATTAGGCATGTCCCCAAGGAAAAAGCTGTGGAGGCAGGCATGTTGTGCTACTTTTGCGCTCTTCTTGGCTAGTCCTTCGCAGCTGCTGTGTTCTTGGAACTCAGGGCTTTCTGGTTAATAGAACCCTTACCCTAGGCGTAACTCAAACCTTAACCCTAGGAAGGAAAATCAGCCTATGGTTCGGGATGGTCTCATGGAAATATCAGTGGTGGCAGCCAAGTTGCGTCACTTTTGCGCTCCCCTTGGGATGCCTTTTGCAGCTGCAGTGTGCCTGGAGCCCAGGGCTTCCTGGTTTTAAAAGTCCTAGGCCTAAGCCTAACAGTAACCCTAGGAAGGTAAATCAGCCGGGTATTAGGGTTCTTCCTAAGGGAAAAGCCGTGAGAGCAGCCATGTTGTGGCACTTCTGCACTCCCTTTGGGATGCCTTTGGCAGATGAAGTAAGCCTGGAACTCAGGGCTTCCTGGTTAAAGAAATCCAAGCCCTAGGCTGAACCCTAACCCTAACCCTAGGCAGATAAATCAGCCTAGGTATAGGGATGGTGCCAAGGAAAAAGCTGTGAAAGATGCCATGTTGTTGCACTTTTGTACTCCCCTTGGGATGCCTTGAACAGCTGCAGTGTGCCTGGAGCTAAGGGCTTCCTAGTTTCAAAAATCCTAGCCCTAGGCCTAAGCCTAACAGTAACCCTGGGAAAGTAAATCAGCCTGATGTTAGGCTTCTTGCCAAGGAAAAAGCCGTGAAAGCAGCCATGTTGTGGCACTTTTGCACTCCCTTTTGGATGCCTTTCACAGCTCCAGTGTGCCTGGAACTCAGGGCTTCCTGCTTTTAAAAATCCTAGCCCTAGGCCGAACCCCAACCCTAAGACGAGAAAGGCAAATCAGCCAGGAATTAGGCATGTCCCCAAGGAAAAAGCTGTGGAGGCAGGCATGTTGTGGTACTTTTGCGCTCTTCTTGGCTAGTCCTTCGCAGCTGCTGTGTTCTTGGAACTCAGGGCTTTCTGGTTAATAGACCCTTACCCTAGGCGTAACTCAAACCTTAACCCTAGGAAGGAAAATCAGCCTATGGTTCGGGATGGTCTCATGGAAATATCAGTGGTGGCAGCCAAGTTGCGTCACTTTTGCGCTCCCCTTGGGATGCCTTTTGCAGCTGCAGTGTGCCTGGAGCCCAGGGCTTCCTGGTTTTAAAAGTCCTAGGCCTAAGCCTAACAGTAACCCTGGGAAAGTAAATCAGCCTGATGTTAGGCTTCTTGCCAAGGAAAAAGCCGTGAGAGCAGCCATGTTGTGGCACTTCTGCACTCCCTTTGGGATGCCTTTGGCAGATGAAGTAAGCCTGGAACTCAGGGCTTCCTGGTTAAAGAAATCCAAGCCCTAGGCTGAACCCTAACCCTAACCCTAGGCAGATAAATCAGCCTAGGTATAGGGATGGTGCCAAGGAAAAAGCTGTGAAAGCTGCCATGTAGTTGCACTTTTGTACTCCCCTTGGGATGCCTTGAACAGCTGCAGTGTGCCTGGAGCCCAGGGCTTCCTAGTTTCAAAAATCCGAGCCCTAGGCCTAAGCCTAACAGTAACCCTGGGAAAGTAAATCAGCCTGATGTTAGGTTTCTTGCCAAGGAAAAAGCCGTGAAAGCAGCCATGTTGTGGCACTTTTGCACTCCCTTTTGGATGCCTTTCACAGCTCCAGTGTGCCTGGAACTCAGGGCTTCCTGCTTTTAAAAATCCTAGCCCTAGGCCGAACCCCAACCCTAAGACGAGAAAGGCAAATCAGCCAGGAATTAGGCATGTCCCCAAGGAAAAAGCTGTGGAGGCAGGCATGTTGTGGTACTTTTGCGCTCTTCTTGGCTAGTCCTTCGCAGCTGCTGTGTTCTTGGAACTCAGGGCTTTCTGGTTAATAGAACCCTTACCCTAGGCGTAACTCAAACCTTAACCCTAGGAAGGAAAATCAGCCTATGGTTCGGGATGGTCTCATGGAAATATCAGTGGTGGCAGCCAAGTTGCGTCACTTTTGCGCTCCCCTTGGGATGCCTTTCGCAGCTGCAGTGTGCCTGGAGCCCAGGGCTTCCTGGTTTTAAAAGTCCTAGGCCTAAGCCTAACAGTAACCCTAGGAAGGTAAATCAGCCGGGTATTAGGGTTCTTCCTAAGGGAAAAGCCGTGAAAGCAGCCATGTTGTGGCACTTCTGCACTCCCTTTGGGATGCCTTTGGCAGATGAAGTAAGCCTGGAACTCAGGGCTTCCTGGTTAAAAAAATTCAAGCCCTAGGCTGAACCCTAACCCTAACCCTAGGCAGATAAACCAGCCTAGGTATAGGGATGGTGCCAAGGAAAAAGCTGTGAAAGCTGCCATGTTGTTGCACTTTTGTACTCCCCTTGGGATGCCTTGAACAGCTGCAGTGTGCCTGGAGCTAAGGGCTTCCTAGTTTCAAAAATCCTAGCCCTAGGCCTAAGCCTAACAGTAACCCTGGGAAGGTAAATCAGCCGGGTATTAGGGTTCTTCCTAAGGGAAAAGCCGTGAAAGCAGCCATGTTGTGGCACTTCTGCACTCCCTTTGGGATGCCTTTGGCAGATGAAGTAAGCCTGGAACTCAGGGCTTCCTGGTTAAAGAAATCCAAGCCCTAGGCTGAACCCTAACCCTAACCCTAGGCAGATAAATCAGCCTAGGTATAGGGATGGTGCCAAGGAAAAAGCTGTGAAAGCTGCCATGTTGTTGCACTTTTGTACTCCCCTTGGGATGCCTTGAACAGCTGCAGTGTGCCTGGAGCTAAGGGCTTCCTAGTTTCAAAAATCCTAGCCCTAGGCCTAAGCCTAACAGTAACCCTGGGAAAGTAAATCAGCCTGATGTTAGGCTTCTTGCCAAGGAAAAAGCCGTGAAAGCAGCCATGTTGTGGCACTTTTGCACTCCCTTTTGGATGCCTTTCACAGCTGCAGTGTGCCTGGAACTCAGGGCTTCCTGCTTTTAAAAATCCTAGCCCTAGGCCGAACCCCAACCCTAAGACGAGAAAGGCAAATCAGCCAGGAATTAGGCATGTCCCCAAGGAAAAAGCTGTGGAGGCAGGCATGTTGTGGTACTTTTGCGCTCTTCTTGGCTAGTCCTTCGCAGCTGCTGTGTTCTTGGAACTCAGGGCTTTCTGGTTAATAGAACCCTTACCCTAGGCGTAACTCAAACCTTAACCCTAGGAAGGAAAATCAGCCTATGGTTCGGGATGGTCTCATGGAAATATCAGTGGTGGCAGCCAAGTTGCGTCACTTTTGCGCTCCCCTTGGGATGCCTTTTGCAGCTGCAGTGTGCCTGGAGCCCAGGGCTTCCTGGTTTTAAAAGTCCTAGGCCTAAGCCTAACAGTAACCCTAGGAAGGTAAATCAGCCGGGTATTAGGGTTCTTCCTAAGGAAAAAGCCGTGAAAGCAGCCATGTTGTGGCACTTCTGCACTCCCTTTGGGATGCCTTTGGCAGATGAAGTAAGCCTGGAACTCAGGGCTTCCTGGTTAAAGAAATCCAAGCCCTAGGCTGAACCCTAACCCTAACCCTAGGCAGATAAATCAGCCTAGGTATAGGGATGGTGCCAAGGAAAAAGCTGTGAAAGCTGCCATGTTGTTGCACTTTTGTACTCCCCTTGGGATGCCTTGAACAGCTGCAGTGTGCCTGGAGCTAAGGGCTTCCTAGTTTCAAAAATCCTAGCCCTAGGCCTAAGCCTAACAGTAACCCTGGGAAAGTAAATCAGCCTGATGTTAGGCTTCTTGCCAAGGAAAAAGCCGTGAAAGCAGCCATGTTGTGGCACTTTTGCACTCCCTTTTGGATGCCTTTCACAGCTGCAGTGTGCCTGGAACTCAGGGCTTCCTGCTTTTAAAAATCCTAGCCCTAGGCCGAACCCCAACCCTAAGACGAGAAAGGCAAATCAGCCAGGAATTAGGCATGTCCCCAAGGAAAAAGCTGTGGAGGCAGGCATGTTGTGCTACTTTTGCGCTCTTCTTGGCTAGTCCTTCGCAGCTGCTGTGTTCTTGGAACTCAGGGCTTTCTGGTTAATAGAACCCTTACCCTAGGCGTAACTCAAACCTTAACCCTAGGAAGGAAAATCAGCCTATGGTTCGGGATGGTCTCATGGAAATATCAGTGGTGGCAGCCAAGTTGCGTCACTTTTGCGCTCCCCTTGGGATGCCTTTTGCAGCTGCAGTGTGCCTGGAGCCCAGGGCTTCCTGGTTTTAAAAGTCCTAGGCCTAAGCCTAACAGTAACCCTAGGAAGGTAAATCAGCCGGGTATTAGGGTTCTTCCTAAGGGAAAAGCCGTGAGAGCAGCCATGTTGTGGCACTTCTGCACTCCCTTTGGGATGCCTTTGGCAGATGAAGTAAGCCTGGAACTCAGGGCTTCCTGGTTAAAGAAATCCAAGCCCTAGGCTGAAGCCTAACCCTAACCCTAGGCAGATAAATCAGCCTAGGTATAGGGATGGTGCCAAGGAAAAAGCTGTGAAAGATGCCATGTTGTTGCACTTTTGTACTCCCCTTGGGATGCCTTGAACAGCTGCAGTGTGCCTGGAGCTAAGGGCTTCCTAGTTTCAAAAATCCTAGCCCTAGGCCTAAGCCTAACAGTAACCCTGGGAAAGTAAATCAGCCTGATGTTAGGCTTCTTGCCAAGGAAAAAGCCGTGAAAGCAGCCATGTTGTGGCACTTTTGCACTCCCTTTTGGATGCCTTTCACAGCTCCAGTGTGCCTGGAACTCAGGGCTTCCTGCTTTTAAAAATCCTAGCCCTAGGCCGAACCCCAACCCTAAGACGAGAAAGGCAAATCAGCCAGGAATTAGGCATGTCCCCAAGGAAAAAGCTGTGGAGGCAGGCATGTTGTGGTACTTTTGCGCTCTTCTTGGCTAGTCCTTCGCAGCTGCTGTGTTCTTGGAACTCAGGGCTTTCTGGTTAATAGACCCTTACCCTAGGCGTAACTCAAACCTTAACCCTAGGAAGGAAAATCAGCCTATGGTTCGGGATGGTCTCATGGAAATATCAGTGGTGGCAGCCAAGTTGCGTCACTTTTGCGCTCCCCTTGGGATGCCTTTTGCAGCTGCAGTGTGCCTGGAGCCCAGGGCTTCCTGGTTTTAAAAGTCCTAGGCCTAAGCCTAACAGTAACCCTGGGAAAGTAAATCAGCCTGATGTTAGGCTTCTTGCCAAGGAAAAAGCCGTGAGAGCAGCCATGTTGTGGCACTTCTGCACTCCCTTTGGGATGCCTTTGGCAGATGAAGTAAGCCTGGAACTCAGGGCTTCCTGGTTAAAGAAATCCAAGCCCTAGGCTGAACCCTAACCCTAACCCTAGGCAGATAAATCAGCCTAGGTATAGGGATGGTGCCAAGGAAAAAGCTGTGAAAGCTGCCATGTAGTTGCACTTTTGTACTCCCCTTGGGATGCCTTGAACAGCTGCAGTGTGCCTGGAGCCCAGGGCTTCCTAGTTTCAAAAATCCGAGCCCTAGGCCTAAGCCTAACAGTAACCCTGGGAAAGTAAATCAGCCTGATGTTAGGTTTCTTGCCAAGGAAAAAGCCGTGAAAGCAGCCATGTTGTGGCACTTTTGCACTCCCTTTTGGATGCCTTTCACAGCTCCAGTGTGCCTGGAACTCAGGGCTTCCTGCTTTTAAAAATCCTAGCCCTAGGCCGAACCCCAACCCTAAGACGAGAAAGGCAAATCAGCCAGGAATTAGGCATGTCCCCAAGGAAAAAGCTGTGGAGGCAGGCATGTTGTGGTACTTTTGCGCTCTTCTTGGCTAGTCCTTCGCAGCTGCTGTGTTCTTGGAACTCAGGGCTTTCTGGTTAATAGAACCCTTACCCTAGGCGTAACTCAAACCTTAACCCTAGGAAGGAAAATCAGCCTATGGTTCGGGATGGTCTCATGGAAATATCAGTGGTGGCAGCCAAGTTGCGTCACTTTTGCGCTCCCCTTGGGATGCCTTTCGCAGCTGCAGTGTGCCTGGAGCCCAGGGCTTCCTGGTTTTAAAAGTCCTAGGCCTAAGCCTAACAGTAACCCTAGGAAGGTAAATCAGCCGGGTATTAGGGTTCTTCCTAAGGGAAAAGCCGTGAAAGCAGCCATGTTGTGGCACTTCTGCACTCCCTTTGGGATGCCTTTGGCAGATGAAGTAAGCCTGGAACTCAGGGCTTCCTGGTTAAAAAAATTCAAGCCCTAGGCTGAACCCTAACCCTAACCCTAGGCAGATAAACCAGCCTAGGTATAGGGATGGTGCCAAGGAAAAAGCTGTGAAAGCTGCCATGTTGTTGCACTTTTGTACTCCCCTTGGGATGCCTTGAACAGCTGCAGTGTGCCTGGAGCTAAGGGCTTCCTAGTTTCAAAAATCCTAGCCCTAGGCCTAAGCCTAACAGTAACCCTGGGAAGGTAAATCAGCCGGGTATTAGGGTTCTTCCTAAGGGAAAAGCCGTGAAAGCAGCCATGTTGTGGCACTTCTGCACTCCCTTTGGGATGCCTTTGGCAGATGAAGTAAGCCTGGAACTCAGGGCTTCCTGGTTAAAGAAATCCAAGCCCTAGGCTGAACCCTAACCCTAACCCTAGGCAGATAAATCAGCCTAGGTATAGGGATGGTGCCAAGGAAAAAGCTGTGAAAGCTGCCATGTTGTTGCACTTTTGTACTCCCCTTGGGATGCCTTGAACAGCTGCAGTGTGCCTGGAGCTAAGGGCTTCCTAGTTTCAAAAATCCTAGCCCTAGGCCTAAGCCTAACAGTAACCCTGGGAAAGTAAATCAGCCTGATGTTAGGCTTCTTGCCAAGGAAAAAGCCGTGAAAGCAGCCATGTTGTGGCACTTTTGCACTCCCTTTTGGATGCCTTTCACAGCTGCAGTGTGCCTGGAACTCAGGGCTTCCTGCTTTTAAAAATCCTAGCCCTAGGCCGAACCCCAACCCTAAGACGAGAAAGGCAAATCAGCCAGGAATTAGGCATGTCCCCAAGGAAAAAGCTGTGGAGGCAGGCATGTTGTGGTACTTTTGCGCTCTTCTTGGCTAGTCCTTCGCAGCTGCTGTGTTCTTGGAACTCAGGGCTTTCTGGTTAATAGAACCCTTACCCTAGGCGTAACTCAAACCTTAACCCTAGGAAGGAAAATCAGCCTATGGTTCGGGATGGTCTCATGGAAATATCAGTGGTGGCAGCCAAGTTGCGTCACTTTTGAGCTCCCCTTGGGATGCCTTTTGCAGCTGCAGTGTGCCTGGAGCCCAGGGCTTCCTGGTTTTAAAAGTCCTAGGCCTAAGCCTAACAGTAACCCTGGGAAAGTAAATCAGCCTGATGTTAGGCTTCTTGCCAAGGAAAAAGCCGTGAGAGCAGCCATGTTGTGGCACTTCTGCACTCCCTTTGGGATGCCTTTGGCAGATGAAGTAAGCCTGGAACTCAGGGCTTCCTGGTTAAAGAAATCCAAGCCCTAGGCTGAACCCTAACCCTAACCCTAGGCAGATAAATCAGCCTAGGTATAGGGATGGTGCCAAGGAAAAAGCTGTGAAAGCTGCCATGTTGTTGCACTTTTGTACTCCCCTTGGGATGCCTTGAACAGCTGCAGTGTGCCTGGAGCTAAGGGCTTCCTAGTTTCAAAAATCCTAGCCCTAGGCCTAAGCCTAACAGTAACCCTGGGAAAGTAAATCAGCCTGATGTTAGGCTTCTTGCCAAGGAAAAAGCCGTGAAAGCAGCCATGTTGTGGCACTTTTGCACTCCCTTTTGGATGCCTTTCACAGCTCCAGTGTGCCTGGAACTCAGGGCTTCCTGCTTTTAAAAATCCTAGCCCTAGGCCGAACCCCAACCCTAAGACGAGAAAGGCAAATCAGCCAGGAATTAGGCATGTCCCCAAGGAAAAACTGTGGAGGCAGGCATGTTGTGGTACTTTTGCGCTCTTCTTGGCTAGTCCTTCGCAGCTGCTGTGTTCTTGGAACTCAGGGCTTTCTGGTTAATAGAACCCTTACCCTAGGCGTAACTCAAACCTTAACCCTAGGAAGGAAAATCAGCCTATGGTTCGGGATGGTCTCATGGAAATATCAGTGGTGGCAGCCAAGTTGCGTCACTTTTGCGCTCCCCTTGGGATGCCTTTCGCAGCTGCAGTGTGCCTGGAGCCCAGGGCTTCCTGGTTTTAAAAGTCCTAGGCCTAAGCCTAACAGTAACCCTAGGAAGGTAAATCAGCCGGGTATTAGGGTTCTTCCTAAGGGAAAAGCCGTGAAAGCAGCCATGTTGTGGCACTTCTGCACTCCCTTTGGGATGCCTTTGGCAGATGAAGTAAGCCTGGAACTCAGGGCTTCCTGGTTAAAAAATTTCAAGCCCTAGGCTGAACCCTAACCCTAACCCTAGGCAGATAAACCAGCCTAGGTATAGGGATGGTGCCAAGGAAAAAGCTGTGAAAGCTGCCATGTTGTTGCACTTTTGTACTCCCCTTGGGATGCCTTGAACAGCTGCAGTGTGCCTGGAGCTAAGGGCTTCCTAGTTTCAAAAATCCTAGCCCTAGGCCTAAGCCTAACAGTAACCCTGGGAAGGTAAATCAGCCGGGTATTAGGGTTCTTCCTAAGGGAAAAGCCGTGAAAGCAGC
Organism: Ammospiza caudacuta; assembly: GCF_027887145.1. Taxonomy (NCBI): domain Eukaryota; kingdom Metazoa; phylum Chordata; class Aves; order Passeriformes; family Passerellidae; genus Ammospiza; species Ammospiza caudacuta. The sequence continues at coordinate 272,013 of NW_026683127.1, read as the reverse complement.
CATGTTGTGGCACTTCTGCACTCCCTTTGGGATGCCTTTGGCAGATGAAGTAAGCCTGGAACTCAGGGCTTCCTGGTTAAAGAAATCCAAGCCCTAGGCTGAACCCTAACCCTAACCCTAGGCAGATAAATCAGCCTAGGTATAGGGATGGTGCCAAGGAAAAAGCTGTGAAAGCTGCCATGTTGTTGCACTTTTGTACTCCCCTTGGGATGCCTTGAACAGCTGCAGTGTGCCTGGAGCTAAGGGCTTCCTAGTTTCAAAAATCCTAGCCCTAGGCCTAAGCCTAACAGTAACCCTGGGAAAGTAAATCAGCCTGATGTTAGGCTTCTTGCCAAGGAAAAAGCCGTGAAAGCAGCCATGTTGTGGCACTTTTGCACTCCCTTTTGGATGCCTTTCACAGCTCCAGTGTGCCTGGAACTCAGGGCTTCCTGCTTTTAAAAATCCTAGCCCTAGGCCGAACCCCAACCCTAAGACGAGAAAGGCAAATCAGCCAGGAATTAGGCATGTCCCCAAGGAAAAAGCTGTGGAGGCAGGCATGTTGTGGTACTTTTGCGCTCTTCTTGGCTAGTCCTTCGCAGCTGCTGTGTTCTTGGAACTCAGGGCTTTCTGGTTAATAGACCCTTACCCTAGGCGTAACTCAAACCTTAACCCTAGGAAGGAAAATCAGCCTATGGTTCCGGATGGTCTCATGGAAATATCAGTGGTGGCAGCCAAGTTGCGTCACTTTTGCGCTCCCCTTGGGATGCCTTTTGCAGCTGCAGTGTGCCTGGAGCCCAGGGCTTCCTGGTTTTAAAAGTCCTAGGCCTAAGCCTAACAGTAACCCTAGGAAGGTAAATCAGCCGGGTATTAGGGTTCTTCCTAAGGAAAAAGCCGTGAAAGCAGCCATGTTGTGGCACTTCTGCACTCCCTTTGGGATGCCTTTGGCAGATGAAGTAAGCCTGGAACTCAGGGCTTCCTGGTTAAAGAAATCCAAGCCCTAGGCTGAACCCTAACCCTAACCCTAGGCAGATAAATCAGCCTAGGTATAGGGATGGTGCCAAGGAAAAAGCTGTGAAAGCTGCCATGTTGTTGCACTTTTGTACTCCCCTTGGGATGCCTTGAACAGCTGCAGTGTGCCTGGAGCTAAGGGCTTCCTAGTTTCAAAAATCCTAGCCCTAGGCCTAAGCCTAACAGTAACCCTGGGAAAGTAAATCAGCCTGATGTTAGGCTTCTTGCCAAGGAAAAAGCCGTGAAAGCAGCCATGTTGTGGCACTTTTGCACTCCCTTTTGGATGCCTTTCACAGCTCCAGTGTGCCTGGAACTCAGGGCTTCCTGCTTTTAAAAATCCTAGCCCTAGGCCGAACCCCAACCCTAAGACGAGAAAGGCAAATCAGCCAGGAATTAGGCATGTCCCCAAGGAAAAAGCTGTGGAGGCAGGCATGTTGTGGTACTTTTGCGCTCTTCTTGGCTAGTCCTTCGCAGCTGCTGTGTTCTTGGAACTCAGGGCTTTCTGGTTAATAGACCCTTACCCTAGGCGTAACTCAAACCTTAACCCTAGGAAGGAAAATCAGCCTATGGTTCGGGATGGTCTCATGGAAATATCAGTGGTGGCAGCCAAGTTGCGTCACTTTTGCGCTCCCCTTGGGATGCCTTTTGCAGCTGCAGTGTGCCTGGAGCCCAGGGCTTCCTGGTTTTAAAAGTCCTAGGCCTAAGCCTAACAGTAACCCTAGGAAGGTAAATCAGCCGGGTATTAGGGTTCTTCCTAAGGAAAAAGCCGTGAAAGCAGCCATGTTGTGGCACTTCTGCACTCCCTTTGGGATGCCTTTGGCAGATGAAGTAAGCCTGGAACTCAGGGCTTCCTGGTTAAAGAAATCCAAGCCCTAGGCTGAACCCTAACCCTAACCCTAGGCAGATAAATCAGCCTAGGTATAGGGATGGTGCCAAGGAAAAAGCTGTGAAAGCTGCCATGTTGTTGCACTTTTGTACTCCCCTTGGGATGCCTTGAACAGCTGCAGTGTGCCTGGAGCTAAGGGCTTCCTAGTTTCAAAAATCCTAGCCCTAGGCCTAAGCCTAACAGTAACCCTGGGAAAGTAAATCAGCCTGATGTTAGGCTTCTTGCCAAGGAAAAAGCCGTGAAAGCAGCCATGTTGTGGCACTTTTGCACTCCCTTTTGGATGCCTTTCACAGCTCCAGTGTGCCTGGAACTCAGGGCTTCCTGCTTTTAAAAATCCTAGCCCTAGGCCGAACCCCAACCCTAAGACGAGAAAGGCAAATCAGCCAGGAATTAGGCATGTCCCCAAGGAAAAAGCTGTGGAGGCAGGCATGTTGTGCTACTTTTGCGCTCTTCTTGGCTAGTCCTTCGCAGCTGCTGTGTTCTTGGAACTCAGGGCTTTCTGGTTAATAGAACCCTTACCCTAGGCGTAACTCAAACCTTAACCCTAGGAAGGAAAATCAGCCTATGGTTCGGGATGGTCTCATGGAAATATCAGTGGTGGCAGCCAAGTTGCGTCACTTTTGCGCTCCCCTTGGGATGCCTTTTGCAGCTGCAGTGTGCCTGGAGCCCAGGGCTTCCTGGTTTTAAAAGTCCTAGGCCTAAGCCTAACAGTAACCCTAGGAAGGTAAATCAGCCGGGTATTAGGGTTCTTCCTAAGGGAAAAGCCGTGAAAGCAGCCATGTTGTGGCACTTCTGCACTCCCTTTGGGATGCCTTTGGCAGATGAAGTAAGCCTGGAACTCAGGGCTTCCTGGTAAAAAAATTTCAAGCCCTAGGCTGAACCCTAACCCTAACCCTAGGCAGATAAACCAGCCTAGGTATAGGGATGGTGCCAAGGAAAAAGCTGTGAAAGCTGCCATGTTGTTGCACTTTTGTACTCCCCTTGGGATGCCTTGAACAGCTGCAGTGTGCCTGGAGCTAAGGGCTTCCTAGTTTCAAAAATCCTAGCCCTAGGCCTAAGCCTAACAGTAACCCTGGGAAGGTAAATCAGCCGGGTATTAGGGTTCTTCCTAAGGGAAAAGCCGTGAAAGCAGCCATGTTGTGGCACTTCTGCACTCCCTTTGGGATGCCTTTGGCAGATGAAGTAAGCCTGGAACTCAGGGCTTCCTGGTTAAAGAAATCCAAGCCCTAGGCTGAACCCTAACCCTAACCCTATGCAGATAAATCAGCCTAGGTATAGGGATGGTGCCAAGGAAAAAGCTGTGAAAGCTGCCATGTTGTTGCACTTTTGTACTCCCCTTGGGATGCCTTGAACAGCTGCAGTGTGCCTGGAGCTAAGGGCTTCCTAGTTTCAAAAATCCTAGCCCTAGGCCTAAGCCTAACAGTAACCCTGGGAAAGTAAATCAGCCTGATGTTAGGCTTCTTGCCAAGGAAAAAGCCGTGAAAGCAGCCATGTTGTGGCACTTTTGCACTCCCTTTTGGATGCCTTTCACAGCTCCAGTGTGCCTGGAACTCAGGGCTTCCTGCTTTTAAAAATCCTAGCCCTAGGCCGAACCCCAACCCTAAGACGAGAAAGGCAAATCAGCCAGGAATTAGGCATGTCCCCAAGGAAAAAGCTGTGGAGGCAGGCATGTTGTGGTACTTTTGCGCTCTTCTTGGCTAGTCCTTCGCAGCTGCTGTGTTCTTGGAACTCAGGGCTTTCTGGTTAATAGAACCCTTACCCTAGGCGTAACTCAAACCTTAACCCTAGGAAGGAAAATCAGCCTATGGTTCGGGATGGTCTCATGGAAATATCAGTGGTGGCAGCCAAGTTGCGTCACTTTTGCGCTCCCCTTGGGATGCCTTTTGCAGCTGCAGTGTGCCTGGAGCCCAGGGCTTCCTGGTTTTAAAAGTCCTAGGCCTAAGCCTAACAGTAACCCTAGGAAGGTAAATCAGCCGGGTATTAGGGTTCTTCCTAAGGAAAAAGCCGTGAAAGCAGCCATGTTGTGGCACTTCTGCACTCCCTTTGGGATGCCTTTGGCAGATGAAGTAAGCCTGGAACTCAGGGCTTCCTGGTTAAAGAAATCCAAGCCCTAGGCTGAACCCTAACCCTAACCCTAGGCAGATAAATCAGCCTAGGTATAGGGATGGTGCCAAGGAAAAAGCTGTGAAAGCTGCCATGTTGTTGCACTTTTGTACTCCCCTTGGGATGCCTTGAACAGCTGCAGTGTGCCTGGAGCTAAGGGCTTCCTAGTTTCAAAAATCCTAGCCCTAGGCCTAAGCCTAACAGTAACCCTGGGAAAGTAAATCAGCCTGATGTTAGGCTTCTTGCCAAGGAAAAAGCCGTGAAAGCAGCCATGTTGTGGCACTTTTGCACTCCCTTTTGGATGCCTTTCACAGCTGCAGTGTGCCTGGAACTCAGGGCTTCCTGCTTTTAAAAATCCTAGCCCTAGGCCGAACCCCAACCCTAAGACGAGAAAGGCAAATCAGCCAGGAATTAGGCATGTCCCCAAGGAAAAAGCTGTGGAGGCAGGCATGTTGTGGTACTTTTGCGCTCTTCTTGGCTAGTCCTTCGCAGCTGCTGTGTTCTTGGAACTCAGGGCTTTCTGGTTAATAGACCCTTACCCTAGGCGTAACTCAAACCTTAACCCTAGGAAGGAAAATCAGCCTATGGTTCGGGATGGTCTCATGGAAATATCAGTGGTGGCAGCCAAGTTGCGTCACTTTTGCGCTCCCCTTGGGATGCCTTTTGCAGCTGCAGTGTGCCTGGAGCCCAGGGCTTCCTGGTTTTAAAAGTCCTAGGCCTAAGCCTAACAGTAACCCTAGGAAGGTAAATCAGCCGGGTATTAGGGTTCTTCCTAAGGAAAAAGCCGTGAAAGCAGCCATGTTGTGGCACTTCTGCACTCCCTTTGGGATGCCTTTGGCAGATGAAGTAAGCCTGGAACTCAGGGCTTCCTGGTTAAAGAAATCCAAGCCCTAGGCTGAACCCTAACCCTAACCCTAGGCAGATAAATCAGCCTAGGTATAGGGATGGTGCCAAGGAAAAAGCTGTGAAAGCTGCCATGTTGTTGCACTTTTGTACTCCCCTTGGGATGCCTTGAACAGCTGCAGTGTGCCTGGAGCTAAGGGCTTCCTAGTTTCAAAAATCCTAGCCCTAGGCCTAAGCCTAACAGTAACCCTGGGAAAGTAAATCAGCCTGATGTTAGGCTTCTTGCCAAGGAAAAAGCCGTGAAAGCAGCCATGTTGTGGCACTTTTGCACTCCCTTTTGGATGCCTTTCACAGCTCCAGTGTGCCTGGAACTCAGGGCTTCCTGCTTTTAAAAATCCTAGCCCTAGGCCGAACCCCAACCCTAAGACGAGAAAGGCAAATCAGCCAGGAATTAGGCATGTCCCCAAGGAAAAAGCTGTGGAGGCAGGCATGTTGTGCTACTTTTGCGCTCTTCTTGGCTAGTCCTTCGCAGCTGCTGTGTTCTTGGAACTCAGGGCTTTCTGGTTAATAGACCCTTACCCTAGGCGTAACTCAAACCTTAACCCTAGGAAGGAAAATCAGCCTATGGTTCGGGATGGTCTCATGGAAATATCAGTGGTGGCAGCCAAGTTGCGTCACTTTTGCGCTCCCCTTGGGATGCCTTTTGCAGCTGCAGTGTGCCTGGAGCCCAGGGCTTCCTGGTTTTAAAAGTCCTAGGCCTAAGCCTAACAGTAACCCTGGGAAAGTAAATCAGCCTGATGTTAGGCTTCTTCCCAAGGAAAAAGCCGTGAGAGCAGCCATGTTGTGGCACTTCTGCACTCCCTTTGGGATGCCTTTGGCAGATGAAGTAAGCCTGGAACTCAGGGCTTCCTGGTTAAAGAAATCCAAGCCCTAGGCTGAACCCTAACCCTAACCCTAGGCAGATAAATCAGCCTAGGTATAGGGATGGTGCCAAGGAAAAAGCTGTGAAAGCTGCCATGTTGTTGCACTTTTGTACTCCCCTTGGGATGCCTTGAACAGCTGCAGTGTGCCTGGAGCTAAGGGCTTCCTAGTTTCAAAAATCCTAGCCCTAGGCCTAAGCCTAACAGTAACGCTGGGAAAGTAAATCAGCCTGATGTTAGGCTTCTTGCCAAGGAAAAAGCCGTGAAAGCAGCCATGTTGTGGCACTTTTGCACTCCCTTTTGGATGCCTTTCACAGCTCCAGTGTGCCTGGAACTCAGGGCTTCCTGCTTTTAAAAATCCTAGCCCTAGGCCGAACCCCAACCCTAAGACGAGAAAGGCAAATCAGCCAGGAATTAGGCATGTCCCCAAGGAAAAAGCTGTGGAGGCAGGCATGTTGTGGTACTTTTGCGCTCTTCTTGGCTAGTCCTTCGCAGCTGCTGTGTTCTTGGAACTCAGGGCTTTCTGGTTAATAGAACCCTTACCCTAGGCGTAACTCAAACCTTAACCCTAGGAAGGAAAATCAGCCTATGGTTCGGGATGGTCTCATGGAAATATCAGTGGTGGCAGCCAAGTTGCGTCACTTTTGCGCTCCCCTTGGGATGCCTTTCGCAGCTGCAGTGTGCCTGGAGCCCAGGGCTTCCTGGTTTTAAAAGTCCTAGGCCTAAGCCTAACAGTAACCCTAGGAAGGTAAATCAGCCGGGTATTAGGGTTCTTCCTAAGGGAAAAGCCGTGAAAGCAGCCATGTTGTGGCACTTCTGCACTCCCTTTGGGATGCCTTTGGCAGATGAAGTAAGCCTGGAACTCAGGGCTTCCAGGTTAAAAAAATTCAAGCCCTAGGCTGAACCCTAACCCTAACCCTAGGCAGATAAACCAGCCTAGGTATAGGGATGGTGCCAAGGAAAAAGCTGTGAAAGCTGCCATGTTGTTGCACTTTTGTACTCCCCTTGGGATGCCTTGAACAGCTGCAGTGTGCCTGGAGCTAAGGGCTTCCTAGTTTCAAAAATCCTAGCCCTAGGCCTAAGCCTAACAGTAACCCTGGGAAGGTAAATCAGCCGGGTATTAGGGTTCTTCCTAAGGGAAAAGCCGTGAAAGCAGCCATGTTGTGGCACTTCTGCACTCCCTTTGGGATGCCTTTGGCAGATGAAGTAAGCCTGGAACTCAGGGCTTCCTGCTTTTAAAAATCCTAGCCCTAGGCTGAACCCTAACCCTAACCCTAGGCAGATAAATCAGCCTAGGTATAGGGATGGTGCCAAGGAAAAAGCTGTGAAAGCTGCCATGTTGTTGCACTTTTGTACTCCCCTTGGGATGCCTTGAACAGCTGCAGTGTGCCTGGAGCTAAGGGCTTCCTAGTTTCAAAAATCCTAGCCCTAGGCCTAAGCCTAACAGTAACCCTGGGAAAGTAAATCAGCCTGATGTTAGGCTTCTTGCCAAGGAAAAAGCCGTGAAAGCAGCCATGTTGTGGCACTTTTGCACTCCCTTTTGGATGCCTTTCACAGCTCCAGTGTGCCTGGAACTCAGGGCTTCCTGCTTTTAAAAATCCTAGCCCTAGGCCGAACCCCAACCCTAAGACGAGAAAGGCAAATCAGCCAGGAATTAGGCATGTCCCCAAGGAAAAAGCTGTGGAGGCAGGCATGTTGTGGTACTTTTGCGCTCTTCTTGGCTAGTCCTTCGCAGCTGCTGTGTTCTTGGAACTCAGGGCTTTCTGGTTAATAGAACCCTTACCCTAGGCGTAACTCAAACCTTAACCCTAGGAAGGAAAATCAGCCTATGGTTCGGGATGGTCTCATGGAAATATCAGTGGTGGCAGCCAAGTTGCGTCACTTTTGCGCTCCCCTTGGGATGCCTTTTGCAGCTGCAGTGTGCCTGGAGCCCAGGGCTTCCTGGTTTTAAAAGTCCTAGGCCTAAGCCTAACAGTAACCCTAGGAAGGTAAATCAGCCGGGTATTAGGGTTCTTCCTAAGGGAAAAGCCGTGAAAGCAGCCATGTTGTGGCACTTCTGCACTCCCTTTGGGATGCCTTTGGCAGATGAAGTAAGCCTGGAACTCAGGGCTTCCTGGTTAAAGAAATCCAAGCCCTAGGCTGAACCCTAACCCTAACCCTAGGCAGATAAATCAGCCTAGGTATAGGGATGGTGCCAAGGAAAAAGCTGTGAAAGCTGCCATGTTGTTGCACTTTTGTACTCCCCTTGGGATGCCTTGAACAGCTGCAGTGTGCCTGGAGCTAAGGGCTTCCTAGTTTCAAAAATCCTAGCCCTAGGCCTAAGCCTAACAGTAACCCTGGGAAAGTAAATCAGCCTGATGTTAGGCTTCTTGCCAAGGAAAAAGCCGTGAAAGCAGCCATGTTGTGGCACTTTTGCACTCCCTTTTGGATGCCTTTCACAGCTCCAGTGTGCCTGGAACTCAGGGCTTCCTGCTTTTAAAAATCCTAGCCCTAGGCCGAACCCCAACCCTAAGACGAGAAAGGCAAATCAGCCAGGAATTAGGCATGTCCCCAAGGAAAAAGCTGTGGAGGCAGGCATGTTGTGGTACTTTTGCGCTCTTCTTGGCTAGTCCTTCGCAGCTGCTGTGTTCTTGGAACTCAGGGCTTTCTGGTTAATAGAACCCTTACCCTAGGCGTAACTCAAACCTTAACCCTAGGAAGGAAAATCAGCCTATGGTTCGGGATGGTCTCATGGAAATATCAGTGGTGGCAGCCAAGTTGCGTCACTTTTGCGCTCCCCTTGGGATGCCTTTTGCAGCTGCAGTGTGCCTGGAGCCCAGGGCTTCCTGGTTTTAAAAGTCCTAGGCCTAAGCCTAACAGTAACCCTAGGAAGGTAAATCAGCCGGGTATTAGGGTTCTTCCTAAGGGAAAAGCCGTGAGAGCAGCCATGTTGTGGCACTTCTGCACTCCCTTTGGGATGCCTTTGGCAGATGAAGTAAGCCTGGAACTCAGGGCTTCCTGGTTAAAGAAATCCAAGCCCTAGGCTGAACCCTAACCCTAACCCTAGGCAGATAAATCAGCCTAGGTATAGGGATGGTGCCAAGGAAAAAGCTGTGAAAGATGCCATGTTGTTGCACTTTTGTACTCCCCTTGGGATGCCTTGAACAGCTGCAGTGTGCCTGGAGCCCAGGGCTTCCTAGTTTCAAAAATCCTAGCCCTAGGCCTAAGCCTAACAGTAACCCTGGGAAAGTAAATCAGCCTGATGTTAGGCTTCTTGCCAAGGAAAAAGCCGTGAAAGCAGCCATGTTGTGGCACTTTTGCACTCCCTTTTGGATGCCTTTCACAGCTCCAGTGTGCCTGGAACTCAGGGCTTCCTGCTTTTAAAAATCCTAGCCCTAGGCCGAACCCCAACCCTAAGACGAGAAAGGCAAATCAGCCAGGAATTAGGCATGTCCCCAAGGAAAAAGCTGTGGAGGCAGGCATGTTGTGGTACTTTTGCGCTCTTCTTGGCTAGTCCTTCGCAGCTGCTGTGTTCTTGGAACTCAGGGCTTTCTGGTTAATAGACCCTTACCCTAGGCGTAACTCAAACCTTAACCCTAGGAAGGAAAATCAGCCTATGGTTCGGGATGGTCTCATGGAAATATCAGTGGTGGCAGCCAAGTTGCGTCACTTTTGCGCTCCCCTTGGGATGCCTTTTGCAGCTTCAGTGTGCCTGGAGCCCAGGGCTTCCTGGTTTTAAAAGTCCTAGGCCTAAGCCTAACAGTAACCCTGGGAAAGTAAATCAGCCTGGTGTTAGTCTTCTTGCCAAGGAAAAAGCCGTGAGAGCAGCCATGTTGTGGCACTTCTGCACTCCCTTTGGGATGCCTTTGGCAGATGAAGTAAGCCTGGAACTCAGGGCTTCCTGGTTAAAGAAATCCAAGCCCTAGGCTGAACCCTAACCCTAACCCTAGGCAGATAAATCAGCCTAGGTATAGGGATGGTGCCAAGGAAAAAGCTGTGAAAGATGCCATGTTGTTGCACTTTTGTACTCCCCTTGGGATGCCTTGAACAGCTGCAGTGTGCCTGGAGCTAAGGGCTTCCTAGTTTCAAAAATCCTAGCCCTAGGCCTAAGCCTAACAGTAACCCTGGGAAAGTAAATCAGCCTGATGTTAGGCTTCTTGCCAAGGAAAAAGCCGTGAAAGCAGCCATGTTGTGGCACTTTTGCACTCCCTTTTGGATGCCTTTCACAGCTCCAGTGTGCCTGGAACTCAGGGCTTCCTGCTTTTAAAAATCCTAGCCCTAGGCCGAACCCCAACCCTAAGACGAGAAAGGCAAATCAGCCAGGAATTAGGCATGTCCCCAAGGAAAAAGCTGTGGAGGCAGGCATGTTGTGGTACTTTTGCGCTCTTCTTGGCTAGTCCTTCGCAGCTGCTGTGTTCTTGGAACTCAGGGCTTTCTGGTTAATAGACCCTTACCCTAGGCGTAACTCAAACCTTAACCCTAGGAAGGAAAATCAGCCTATGGTTCGGGATGGTCTCATGGAAATATCAGTGGTGGCAGCCAAGTTGCGTCACTTTTGAGCTCCCCTTGGGATGCCTTTTGCAGCTGCAGTGTGCCTGGAGCCCAGGGCTTCCTGGTTTTAAAAGTCCTAGGCCTAAGCCTAACAGTAACCCTGGGAAAGTAAATCAGCCTGATGTTAGGCTTCTTGCCAAAGAAAAAGCCGTGAGAGCAGCCATGTTGTGGCACTTCTGCACTCCCTTTGGGATGCCTTTGGCAGATGAAGTAAGCCTGGAACTCAGGGCTTCCTGGTTAAAGAAATCCAAGCCCTAGGCTGAACCCTAACCCTAACCCTAGGCAGATAAATCAGCCTAGGTATAGGGATGGTGCCAAGGAAAAAGCTGTGAAAGCTGCCATGTTGTTGCACTTTTGTACTCCCCTTGGGATGCCTTGAACAGCTGCAGTGTGCCTGGAGCTAAGGGCTTCCTAGTTTCAAAAATCCTAGCCCTAGGCCTAAGCCTAACAGTAACCCTGGGAAAGTAAATCAGCCTGGTGTTAGGCTTCTTGCCAAGGAAAAAGCCGTGAAAGCAGCCATGTTGTGGCACTTTTGCACTCCCTTTTGGATGCCTTTCACAGCTCCAGTGTGCCTGGAACTCAGGGCTTCCTGCTTTTAAAAATCCTAGCCCTAGGCCGAACCCCAACCCTAAGACGAGAAAGGCAAATCAGCCAGGAATTAGGCATGTCCCCAAGGAAAAAGCTGTGGAGGCAGGCATGTTGTGGTACTTTTGCGCTCTTCTTGGCTAGTCCTTCGCAGCTGCTGTGTTCTTGGAACTCAGGGCTTTCTGGTTAATAGAACCCTTACCCTAGGCGTAACTCAAACCTTAACCCTAGGAAGGAAAATCAGCCTATGGTTCGGGATGGTCTCATGGAAATATCAGTGGTGGCAGCCAAGTTGCGTCACTTTTGCGCTCCCCTTGGGATGCCTTTCGCAGCTGCAGTGTGCCTGGAGCCCAGGGCTTCCTGGTTTTAAAAGTCCTAGGCCTAAGCCTAACAGTAACCCTAGGAAGGTAAATCAGCCGGGTATTAGGGTTCTTCCTAAGGGAAAAGCCGTGAAAGCAGCCATGTTGTGGCACTTCTGCACTCCCTTTGGGATGCCTTTGGCAGATGAAGTAAGCCTGGAACTCAGGGCTTCCTGGTTAAAAAAATTCAAGCCCTAGGCTGAACCCTAACCCTAACCCTAGGCAGATAAACCAGCCTAGGTATAGGGATGGTGCCAAGGAAAAAGCTGTGAAAGCTGCCATGTTGTTGCACTTTTGTACTCCCCTTGGGATGCCTTGAACAGCTGCAGTGTGCCTGGAGCTAAGGGCTTCCTAGTTTCAAAAATCCTAGCCCTAGGCCTAAGCCTAACAGTAACCCTGGGAAGGTAAATCAGCCGGGTATTAGGGTTCTTCCTAAGGGAAAAGCCGTGAAAGCAGCCATGTTGTGGCACTTCTGCACTCCCTTTGGGATGCCTTTGGCAGATGAAGTAAGCCTGGAACTCAGGGCTTCCTGGTTAAAGAAATCCAAGCCCTAGGCTGAACCCTAACCCTAACCCTATGCAGATAAATCAGCCTAGGTATAGGGATGGTGCCAAGGAAAAAGCTGTGAAAGCTGCCATGTTGTTGCACTTTTGTACTCCCCTTGGGATGCCTTGAACAGCTGCAGTGTGCCTGGAGCTAAGGGCTTCCTAGTTTCAAAAATCCTAGCCCTAGGCCTAAGCCTAACAGTAACCCTGGGAAAGTAAATCAGCCTGATGTTAGGCTTCTTGCCAAGGAAAAAGCCGTGAAAGCAGCCATGTTGTGGCACTTTTGCACTCCCTTTTGGATGCCTTTCACAGCTCCAGTGTGCCTGGAACTCAGGGCTTCCTGCTTTTAAAAATCCTAGCCCTAGGCCGAACCCCAACCCTAAGACGAGAAAGGCAAATCAGCCAGGAATTAGGCATGTCCCCAAGGAAAAAGCTGTGGAGGCAGGCATGTTGTGGTACTTTTGCGCTCTTCTTGGCTAGTCCTTCGCAGCTGCTGTGTTCTTGGAACTCAGGGCTTTCTGGTTAATAGAACCCTTACCCTAGGCGTAACTCAAACCTTAACCCTAGGAAGGAAAATCAGCCTATGGTTCGGGATGGTCTCATGGAAATATCAGTGGTGGCAGCCAAGTTGCGTCACTTTTGCGCTCCCCTTGGGATGCCTTTTGCAGCTGCAGTGTGCCTGGAGCCCAGGGCTTCCTGGTTTTAAAAGTCCTAGGCCTAAGCCTAACAGTAACCCTAGGAAGGTAAATCAGCCGGGTATTAGGGTTCTTCCTAAGGAAAAAGCCGTGAAAGCAGCCATGTTGTGGCACTTCTGCACTCCCTTTGGGATGCCTTTGGCAGATGAAGTAAGCCTGGAACTCAGGGCTTCCTGGTTAAAGAAATCCAAGCCCTAGGCTGAACCCTAACCCTAACCCTATGCAGATAAATCAGCCTAGGTATAGGGATGGTGCCAAGGAAAAAGCTGTGAAAGCTGCCATGTTGTTGCACTTTTGTACTCCCCTTGGGATGCCTTGAACAGCTGCAGTGTGCCTGGAGCTAAGGGCTTCCTAGTTTCAAAAATCCTAGCCCTAGGCCTAAGCCTAACAGTAACCCTGGGAAAGTAAATCAGCCTGATGTTAGGCTTCTTGCCAAGGAAAAAGCCGTGAAAGCAGCCATGTTGTGGCACTTTTGCACTCCCTTTTGGATGCCTTTCACAGCTGCAGTGTGCCTGGAACTCAGGGCTTCCTGCTTTTAAAAATCCTAGCCCTAGGCCGAACCCCAGCCCTAAGACGAGAAAGGCAAATCAGCCAGGAATTAGGCATGTCCCCAAGGAAAAAGCTGTGGAGGCAGGCATGTTGTGGTACTTTTGCGCTCTTCTTGGCTAGTCCTTCGCAGCTGCTGTGTTCTTGGAACTCAGGGCTTTCTGGTTAATAGAACCCTTACCCTAGGCGTAACTCAAACCTTAACCCTAGGAAGGAAAATCAGCCTATGGTTCGGGATGGTCTCATGGAAATATCAGTGGTGGCAGCCAAGTTGCGTCACTTTTGCGCTCCCCTTGGGATGCCTTTTGCAGCTGCAGTGTGCCTGGAGCCCAGGGCTTCCTGGTTTTAAAAGTCCTAGGCCTAAGCCTAACAGTAACCCTAGGAAGGTAAATCAGCCGGGTATTAGGGTTCTTCCTAAGGGAAAAGCCGTGAGAGCAGCCATGTTGTGGCACTTCTGCACTCCCTTTGGGATGCCTTTGGCAGATGAAGTAAGCCTGGAACTCAGGGCTTCCTGGTTAAAGAAATCCAAGCCCTAGGCTGAACCCTAACCCTAACCCTAGGCAGATAAATCAGCCTAGGTATAGGGATGGTGCCAAGGAAAAAGCTGTGAAAGATGCCATGTTGTTGCACTTTTGTACTCCCCTTGGGATGCCTTGAACAGCTGCAGTGTGCCTGGAGCCCAGGGCTTCCTAGTTTCAAAAATCCTAGCCCTAGGCCTAAGCCTAACAGTAACCCTGGGAAAGTAAATCAGCCTGATGTTAGGCTTCTTGCCAAGGAAAAAGCCGTGAAAGCAGCCATGTTGTGGCACTTTTGCACTCCCTTTTGGATGCCTTTCACAGCTCCAGTGTGCCTGGAACTCAGGGCTTCCTGCTTTTAAAAATCCTAGCCCTAGGCCGAACCCCAACCCTAAGACGAGAAAGGCAAATCAGCCAGGAATTAGGCATGTCCCCAAGGAAAAAGCTGTGGAGGCAGGCATGTTGTGGTACTTTTGCGCTCTTCTTGGCTAGTCCTTCGCAGCTGCTGTGTTCTTGGAACTCAGGGCTTTCTGGTTAATAGACCCTTACCCTAGGCGTAACTCAAACCTTAACCCTAGGAAGGAAAATCAGCCTATGGTTCGGGATGGTCTCATGGAAATATCAGTGGTGGCAGCCAAGTTGCGTCACTTTTGCGCTCCCCTTGGGATGCCTTTTGCAGCTGCAGTGTGCCTGGAGCCCAGGGCTTCCTGGTTTTAAAAGTCCTAGGCCTAAGCCTAACAGTAACCCTAGGAAGGTAAATCAGCCGGGTATTAGGGTTCTTCCTAAGGGAAAAGCCGTGAAAGCAGCCATGTTGTGGCACTTCTGCACTCCCTTTGGGATGCCTTTGGCAGATGAAGTAAGCCTGGAACTCAGGGCTTCCTGGTTAAAGAAATCCAAGCCCTAGGCTGAACCCTAACCCTAACCCTAGGCAGATAAATCAGCCTAGGTATAGGGATGGTGCCAAGGAAAAAGCTGTGAAAGATGCCATGTTGTTGCACTTTTGTACTCCCCTTGGGATGCCTTGAACAGCTGCAGTGTGCCTGGAGCCCAGGGCTTCCTAGTTTCAAAAATCCTAGCCCTAGGCCTAAGCCTAACAGTAACCCTGGGAAGGTAAATCAGCCTGGTGTTAGGCTTCTTGCCAAGGAAAAAGCCGTGAAAGCAGCCATGTTGTGGCACTTTTGCACTCCCTTTTGGATGCCTTTCACAGCTCCAGTGTGCCTGGAACTCAGGGCTTCCTGATTTTAAAAATCCTAGCCCTAGGCCGAACCCCAACCCTAAGACGAGAAAGGCAAATCAGCCAGGAATTAGGCATGTCCCCAAGGAAAAAGCTGTGGAGGCAGGCATGTTGTGGTACTTTTGCGCTCTTCTTGGCTAGTCCTTCGCAGCTGCTGTGTTCTTGGAACTCAGGGCTTTCTGGTTAATAGAACCCTTACCCTAGGCGTAACTCAAACCTTAACCCTAGGAAGGAAAATCAGCCTATGGTTCGGGATGGTCTCATGGAAATATCAGTGGTGGCAGCCAAGTTGCGTCACTTTTGCGCTCCCCTTGGGATGCCTTTTGCAGCTGCAGTGTGCCTGGAGCCCAGGGCTTCCTGGTTTTAAAAGTCCTAGGCCTAAGCCTAACAGTAACCCTAGGAAGGTAAATCAGCCGGGTATTAGGGTTCTTCCTAAGGGAAAAGCCGTGAAAGCAGCCATGTTGTGGCACTTCTGCACTCCCTTTGGGATGCCTTTGGCAGATGAAGTAAGCCTGGAACTCAGGGCTTCCTGGTAAAAAAAATTCAAGCCCTAGGCTGAACCCTAACCCTAACCCTAGGCAGATAAACCAGCCTAGGTATAGGGATGGTGCCAAGGAAAAAGCTGTGAAAGCTGCCATGTTGTTGCACTTTTGTACTCCCCTTGGGATGCCTTGAACAGCTGCAGTGTGCCTGGAGCTAAGGGCTTCCTAGTTTCAAAAATCCTAGCCCTAGGCCTAAGCCTAACAGTAACCCTGGGAAAGTAAATCATCCTGA
The DNA here is from genome assembly GCF_027887145.1 of Ammospiza caudacuta. NCBI lineage: Eukaryota > Metazoa > Chordata > Aves > Passeriformes > Passerellidae > Ammospiza > Ammospiza caudacuta. The sequence continues at coordinate 256,491 of NW_026683127.1, read as the reverse complement.
TGTTAGGCTTCTTGCCAAGGAAAAAGCCGTGAAAGCAGCCATGTTGTGGCACTTTTGCACTCCCTTTTGGATGCCTTTCACAGCTCCAGTGTGCCTGGAACTCAGGGCTTCCTGCTTTTAAAAATCCTAGCCCTAGGCCGAACCCCAACCCTAAGACGAGAAAGGCAAATCAGCCAGGAATTAGGCATGTCCCCAAGGAAAAAGCTGTGGAGGCAGGCATGTTGTGGTACTTTTGCGCTCTTCTTGGCTAGTCCTTCACAGCTGCTGTGTTCTTGGAACTCAGGGCTTTCTGGTTAATAGAACCCTTACCCTAGGCGTAACTCAAACCTTAACCCTAGGAAGGAAAATCAGCCTATGGTTCGGGATGGTCTCATGGAAATATCAGTGGTGGCAGCCAAGTTGCGTCACTTTTGTACTCCCCTTGGGATGCCTTGAACAGCTGCAGTGTGCCTGGAGCTAAGGGCTTCCTAGTTTCAAAAATCCTAGCCCTAGGCCTAAGCCTAACAGTAACCCTAGGAAGGTAAATCAGCCTGATGTTAGGCTTCTTGCCAAGGAAAAAGCCGTGAGAGCAGCCATGTTGTGGCACTTCTGCACTCCCTTTGGGATGCCTTTGGCAGATGAAGTAAGCCTGGAACTCAGGGCTTCCTGGTTAAAGAAATCCAAGCCCTAGGCTGAACCCTAACCCTAACCCTAGGCAGATAAATCAGCCTAGGTATAGGGATGGTGCCAAGGAAAAAGCTGTGAAAGCTGCCATGTTGTTGCACTTTTGTACTCCCCTTGGGATGCCTTGAACAGCTGCAGTGTGCCTGGAGCTAAGGGCTTCCTAGTTTCAAAAATCCTAGCCCTAGGCCTAAGCCTAACAGTAACCCTGGGAAAGTAAATCAGCCTGATGTTAGGCTTCTTGCCAAGGAAAAAGCCGTGAAAGCAGCCATGTTGTGGCACTTTTGCACTCCCTTTTGGATGCCTTTCACAGCTCCAGTGTGCCTGGAACTCAGGGCTTCCTGCTTTTAAAAATCCTAGCCCTAGGCCGAACCCCAACCCTAAGACGAGAAAGGCAAATCAGCCAGGAATTAGGCATGTCCCCAAGGAAAAAGCTGTGGAGGCAGGCATGTTGTGGTACTTTTGCGCTCTTCTTGGCTAGTCCTTCGCAGCTGCTGTGTTCTTGGAACTCAGGGCTTTCTGGTTAATAGAACCCTTACCCTAGGCGTAACTCAAACCTTAACCCTAGGAAGGAAAATCAGCCTATGGTTCGGGATGGTCTCATGGAAATATCAGTGGTGGCAGCCAAGTTGCGTCACTTTTGCGCTCCCCTTGGGATGCCTTTTGCAGCTGCAGTGTGCCTGGAGCCCAGGGCTTCCTGGTTTTAAAAGTCCTAGGCCTAAGCCTAACAGTAACCCTAGGAAGGTAAATCAGCCGGGTATTAGGGTTCTTCCTAAGGGAAAAGCCGTGAAAGCAGCCATGTTGTGGCACTTCTGCACTCCCTTTGGGATGCCTTTGGCAGATGAAGTAAGCCTGGAACTCAGGGCTTCCTGGTTAAAGAAATCCAAGCCCTAGGCTGAACCCTAACCCTAACCCTAGGCAGATAAATCAGCCTAGGTATAGGGATGGTGCCAAGGAAAAAGCTGTGAAAGCTGCCATGTTGTTGCACTTTTGTACTCCCCTTGGGATGCCTTGAACAGCTGCAGTGTGCCTGGAGCTAAGGGCTTCCTAGTTTCAAAAATCCTAGCCCTAGGCCTAAGCCTAACAGTAACCCTGGGAAAGTAAATCATCCTGATGTTAGGCTTCTTGCCAAGGAAAAAGCCGTGAAAGCAGCCATGTTGTGGCACTTTTGCACTCCCTTTTGGATGCCTTTCACAACTCCAGTGTGCCTGGAACTCAGGGCTTCCTGCTTTTAAAAATCCTAGCCCTAGGCCGAACCCCAACCCTAAGACGAGAAAGGCAAATCAGCCAGGAATTAGGCATGTCCCCAAGGAAAAAGCTGTGGAGGCAGGCATGTTGTGGTACTTTTGCGCTCTTCTTGGCTAGTCCTTCACAGCTGCTGTGTTCTTGGAACTCAGGGCTTTCTGGTTAATAGAACCCTTACCCTAGGCGTAACTCAAACCTTAACCCTAGGAAGGAAAATCAGCCTATGGTTCGGGATGGTCTCATGGAAATATCAGTGGTGGCAGCCAAGTTGCGTCACTTTTGCGCTCCCCTTGGGATGCCTTTTGCAGCTGCAGTGTGCCTGGAGCCCAGGGCTTCCTGGTTTTAAAAGTCCTAGGCCTAAGCCTAACAGTAACCCTAGGAAGGTAAATCAGCCGGGTATTAGGGTTCTTCCTAAGGGAAAAGCCGTGAAAGCAGCCATGTTGTGGCACTTCTGCACTCCCTTTGGGATGCCTTTGGCAGATGAAGTAAGCCTGGAACTCAGGGCTTCCTGGTTAAAGAAATCCAAGCCCTAGGCTGAACCCTAACCCTAACCCTAGGCAGATAAATCAGCCTAGGTATAGGGATGGTGCCAAGGAAAAAGCTGTGAAAGATGCCATGTTGTTGCACTTTTGTACTCCCCTTGGGATGCCTTGAACAGCTGCAGTGTGCCTGGAGCCCAGGGCTTCCTAGTTTCAAAAATCCTAGCCCTAGGCCTAAGCCTAACAGTAACCCTGGGAATGTAAACCAGCCTGGTGTTAGGCTTCTTGCCAAGGAAAAAGCCGTGAAAGCAGCCATGTTGTGGCACTTTTGCACTCCCTTTTGGATGCCTTTCACAGCTCCAGTGTGCCTGGAACTCAGGGCTTCCTGCTTTTAAAAATGCTAGCCCTAGGCCGAACCCCAACCCTAAGACGAGAAAGGCAAATCAGCCAGGAATTAGGCATGTCCCCAAGGAAAAAGCTGTGGAGGCAGGCATGTTGTGGTACTTTTGCGCTCTTCTTGGCTAGTCCTTCGCAGCTGCTGTGTTCTTGGAACTCAGGGCTTTCTGGTTAATAGAACCCTTACCCTAGGCGTAACTCAAACCTTAACCCTAGGAAGGAAAATCAGCCTATGGTTCGGGATGGTCTCATGGAAATATCAGTGGTGGCAGCCAAGTTGCGTCACTTTTGCGCTCCCCTTGGGATGCCTTTTGCAGCTGCAGTGTGCCTGGAGCCCAGGGCTTCCTGGTTTTAAAAGTCCTAGGCCTAAGCCTAACAGTAACCCTAGGAAGGTAAATCAGCCGGGTATTAGGGTTCTTCCTAAGGGAAAAGCCGTGAAAGCAGCCATGTTGTGGCACTTCTGCACTCCCTTTGGGATGCCTTTGGCAGATGAAGTAAGCCTGGAACTCAGGGCTTCCTGGTAAAAAAAATTCAAGCCCTAGGCTGAACCCTAACCCTAACCCTAGGCAGATAAACCAGCCTAGGTATAGGGATGGTGCCAAGGAAAAAGCTGTGAAAGTTGCCATGTTGTTGCACTTTTGTACTCCCCTTGGGATGCCTTGAACAGCTGCAGTGTGCCTGGAGCTAAGGGCTTCCTAGTTTCAAAAATCCTAGCCCTAGGCCTAAGCCTAACAGTAACCCTAGGAAGGTAAATCAGCCTGATGTTAGGCTTCTTGCCAAGGAAAAAGCCGTGAGAGCAGCCATGTTGTGGCACTTCTGCACTCCCTTTGGGATGCCTTTGGCAGATGAAGTAAGCCTGGAACTCAGGGCTTCCTGGTTAAAGAAATCCAAGCCCTAGGCTGAACCCTAACCCTAACCCTAGGCAGATAAATCAGCCTAGGTATAGGGATGGTGCCAAGGAAAAAGCTGTGAAAGCTGCCATGTTGTTGCACTTTTGTACTCCCCTTGGGATGCCTTGAACAGCTGCAGTGTGCCTGGAGCTAAGGGCTTCCTAGTTTCAAAAATCCTAGCCCTAGGCCTAAGCCTAACAGTAACCCTGGGAAAGTAAATCAGCCTGATGTTAGGCTTCTTGCCAAGGAAAAAGCCGTGAAAGCAGCCATGTTGTGGCACTTTTGCACTCCCTTTTGGATGCCTTTCACAGCTCCAGTGTGCCTGGAACTCAGGGCTTCCTGCTTTTAAAAATCCTAGCCCTAGGCCGAACCCCAACCCTAAGACGAGAAAGGCAAATCAGCCAGGAATTAGGCATGTCCCCAAGGAAAAAGCTGTGGAGGCAGGCATGTTGTGGTACTTTTGCGCTCTTCTTGGCTAGCCCTTCGCAGCTGCTGTGTTCTTGGAACTCAGGGCTTTCTGGTTAATAGAACCCTTACCCTAGGCGTAACTCAAACCTTAACCCTAGGAAGGAAAATCAGCCTATGGTTCGGGATGGTCTCATGGAAATATCAGTGGTGGCAGCCAAGTTGCGTCACTTTTGCGCTCCCCTTGGGATGCCTTTCGCAGCTGCAGTGTGCCTGGAGCCCAGGGCTTCCTGGTTTTAAAAGTCCTAGGCCTAAGCCTAACAGTAACCCTAGGAAGGTAAATCAGCCGGGTATTAGGGTTCTTCCTAAGGGAAAAGCCGTGAAAGCAGCCATGTTGTGGCACTTCTGCACTCCCTTTGGGATGCCTTTGGCAGATGAAGTAAGCCTGGAACTCAGGGCTTCCTGGTTAAAGAAATCCAAGCCCTAGGCTGAACCCTAACCCTAACCCTAGGCAGATAAACCAGCCTAGGTATAGGGATGGTGCCAAGGAAAAAGCTGTGAAAGCTGCCATGTTGTTGCACTTTTGTACTCCCCTTGGGATGCCTTGAACAGCTGCAGTGTGCCTGGAGCTAAGGGCTTCCTAGTTTCAAAAATCCTAGCCCTAGGCCTAAGCCTAACAGTAACCCTGGGAAAGTAAATCATCCTGATGTTAGGCTTCTTGCCAAGGAAAAAGCCGTGAAAGCAGCCATGTTGTGGCACTTTTGCACTCCCTTTTGGATGCCTTTCACAGCTCCAGTGTGCCTGGAACTCAGGGCTTCCTGCTTTTAAAAATCCTAGCCCTAGGCCGAACCCCAACCCTAAGACGAGAAAGGCAAATCAGCCAGGAATTAGGCATGTCCCCAAGGAAAAAGCTGTGGAGGCAGGCATGTTGTGGTACTTTTGCGCTCTTCTTGGCTAGTCCTTCACAGCTGCTGTGTTCTTGGAACTCAGGGCTTTCTGGTTAATAGAACCCTTACCCTAGGCGTAACTCAAACCTTAACCCTAGGAAGGAAAATCAGCCTATGGTTCGGGATGGTCTCATGGAAATATCAGTGGTGGCAGCCAAGTTGCGTCACTTTTGCGCTCCCCTTGGGATGCCTTTTGCAGCTGCAGTGTGCCTGGAGCCCAGGGCTTCCTGGTTTTAAAAGTCCTAGGCCTAAGCCTAACAGTAACCCTAGGAAGGTAAATCAGCCGGGTATTAGGGTTCTTCCTAAGGGAAAAGCCGTGAGAGCAGCCATGTTGTGGCACTTCTGCACTCCCTTTGGGATGCCTTTGGCAGATGAAGTAAGCCTGGAACTCAGGGCTTCCTGGTTAAAGAAATCCAAGCCCTAGGCTGAACCCTAACCCTAACCCTAGGCAGATAAATCAGCCTAGGTATAGGGATGGTGCCAAGGAAAAAGCTGTGAAAGATGCCATGTTGTTGCACTTTTGTACTCCCCTTGGGATGCCTTGAACAGCTGCAGTGTGCCTGGAGCCCAGGGCTTCCTAGTTTCAAAAATCCTAGCCCTAGGCCTAAGCCTAACAGTAACCCTGGGAAGGTAAATCAGCCTGGTGTTAGGCTTCTTGCCAAGGAAAAAGCCGTGAAAGCAGCCATGTTGTGGCACTTTTGCACTCCCTTTTGGATGCCTTTCACAGCTCCAGTGTGCCTGGAACTCAGAGCTTCCTGCTTTTAAAAATCCTAGCCCTAGGCCGAACCCCAACCCTAAGACGAGAAAGGCAAATCAGCCAGGAATTAGGCATGTCCCCAAGGAAAAAGCTGTGGAGGCAGGCATGTTGTGGTACTTTTGCGCTCTTCTTGGCTAGTCCTTCGCAGCTGCTGTGTTCTTGGAACTCAGGGCTTTCTGGTTAATAGAACCCTTACCCTAGGCGTAACTCAAACCTTAACCCTAGGAAGGAAAATCAGCCTATGGTTCGGGATGGTCTCATGGAAATATCAGTGGTGGCAGCCAAGTTGCGTCACTTTTGCCCTCCCCTTGGGATGCCTTTTGCAGCTGCAGTGTGCCTGGAGCCCAGGGCTTCCTGGTTTTAAAAGTCCTAGGCCTAAGCCTAACAGTAACCCTAGGAAGGTAAATCAGCCGGGTATTAGGGTTCTTCCTAAGGGAAAAGCCGTGAAAGCAGCCATGTTGTGGCACTTCTGCACTCCCTTTGGGATGCCTTTGGCAGATGAAGTAAGCCTGGAACTCAGGGCTTCCTGGTTAAAGAAATCCAAGCCCTAGGCTGAACCCTAACCCTAACCCTAGGCAGATAAATCAGCCTAGGTATAGGGATGGTGCCAAGGAAAAAGCTGTGAAAGCTGCCATGTTGTTGCACTTTTGTACTCCCCTTGGGATGCCTTGAACAGCTGCAGTGTGCCTGGAGCCCAGGGCTTCCTAGTTTCAAAAATCCTAGCCCTAGGCCTAAGCCTAACAGTAACCCTGGGAAGGTAAATCAGCCTGGTGTTAGGCTTCTTGCCAAGGAAAAAGCCGTGAAAGCAGCCATGTTGTGGCACTTTTGCACTCCCTTTTGGATGCCTTTCACAGCTCCAGTGTGCCTGGAACTCAGGGCTTCCTGCTTTTAAAAATCCTAGCCCTAGGCCGAACCCCAACCCTAAGACGAGAAAGGCAAATCAGCCAGGAATTAGGCATGTCCCCAAGGAAAAAGCTGTGGAGGCAGGCATGTTGTGGTACTTTTGCGCTCTTCTTGGCTAGTCCTTCGCAGCTGCTGTGTTCTTGGAACTCAGGGCTTTCTGGTTAATAGAACCCTTACCCTAGGCGTAACTCAAACCTTAACCCTAGGAAGGAAAATCAGCCTATGGTTCGGGATGGTCTCATGGAAATATCAGTGGTGGCAGCCAAGTTGCGTCACTTTTGCGCTCCCCTTGGGATGCCTTTTGCAGCTGCAGTGTGCCTGGAGCCCAGGGCTTCCTGGTTTTAAAAGTCCTAGGCCTAAGCCTAACAGTAACCCTAGGAAGGTAAATCAGCCGGGTATTAGGGTTCTTCCTAAGGGAAAAGCCGTGAAAGCAGCCATGTTGTGGCACTTCTGCACTCCCTTTGGGATGCCTTTGGCAGATGAAGTAAGCCTGGAACTCAGGGCTTCCTGGTAAAAAAAATTCAAGCCCTAGGCTGAACCCTAACCCTAACCCTAGGCAGATAAACCAGCCTAGGTATAGGGATGGTGCCAAGGAAAAAGCTGTGAAAGTTGCCATGTTGTTGCACTTTTGTACTCCCCTTGGGATGCCTTGAACAGCTGCAGTGTGCCTGGAGCTAAGGGCTTCCTAGTTTCAAAAATCCTAGCCCTAGGCCTAAGCCTAACAGTAACCCTAGGAAGGTAAATCAGCCTGATGTTAGGCTTCTTGCCAAGGAAAAAGCCGTGAGAGCAGCCATGTTGTGGCACTTCTGCACTCCCTTTGGGATGCCTTTGGCAGATGAAGTAAGCCTGGAACTCAGGGCTTCCTGGTTAAAGAAATCCAAGCCCTAGGCTGAACCCTAACCCTAACCCTAGGCAGATAAATCAGCCTAGGTATAGGGATGGTGCCAAGGAAAAAGCTGTGAAAGCTGCCATGTTGTTGCACTTTTGTACTCCCCTTGGGATGCCTTGAACAGCTGCAGTGTGCCTGGAGCTAAGGGCTTCCTAGTTTCAAAAATCCTAGCCCTAGGCCTAAGCCTAACAGTAACCCTGGGAAAGTAAATCAGCCTGATGTTAGGCTTCTTGCCAAGGAAAAAGCCGTGAAAGCAGCCATGTTGTGGCACTTTTGCACTCCCTTTTGGATGCCTTTCACAGCTGCAGTGTGCCTGGAACTCAGGGCTTCCTGCTTTTAAAAATCCTAGCCCTAGGCCGAACCCCAACCCTAAGACGAGAAAGGCAAATCAGCCAGGAATTAGGCATGTCCCCAAGGAAAAAGCTGTGGAGGCAGGCATGTTGTGGTACTTTTGCGCTCTTCTTGGCTAGTCCTTCGCAGCTGCTGTGTTCTTGGAACTCAGGGCTTTCTGGTTAATAGAACCCTTACCCTAGGCGTAACTCAAACCTTAACCCTAGGAAGGAAAATCAGCCTATGGTTCGGGATGGTCTCATGGAAATATCAGTGGTGGCAGCCAAGTTGCGTCACTTTTGCGCTCCCCTTGGGATGCCTTTCGCAGCTGCAGTGTGCCTGGAGCCCAGGGCTTCCTGGTTTTAAAAGTCCTAGGCCTAAGCCTAACAGTAACCCTAGGAAGGTAAATCAGCCGGGTATTAGGGTTCTTCCTAAGGGAAAAGCCGTGAAAGCAGCCATGTTGTGGCACTTCTGCACTCCCTTTGGGATGCCTTTGGCAGATGAAGTAAGCCTGGAACTCAGGGCTTCCTGGTTAAAGAAATCCAAGCCCTAGGCTGAACCCTAACCCTAACCCTAGGCAGATAAATCAGCCTAGGTATAGGGATGGTGCCAAGGAAAAAGCTGTGAAAGCTGCCATGTTGTTGCACTTTTGTACTCCCCTTGGGATGCCTTGAACAGCTGCAGTGTGCCTGGAGCTAAGGGCTTCCTAGTTTCAAAAATCCTAGCCCTAGGCCTAAGCCTAACAGTAACCCTGGGAAAGTAAATCATCCTGATGTTAGGCTTCTTGCCAAGGAAAAAGCCGTGAAAGCAGCCATGTTGTGGCACTTTTGCACTCCCTTTTGGATGCCTTTCACAGCTCCAGTGTGCCTGGAACTCAGGGCTTCCTGCTTTTAAAAATCCTAGCCCTAGGCCGAACCCCAACCCTAAGACGAGAAAGGCAAATCAGCCAGGAATTAGGCATGTCCCCAAGGAAAAAGCTGTGGAGGCAGGCATGTTGTGGTACTTTTGCGCTCTTCTTGGCTAGTCCTTCACAGCTGCTGTGTTCTTGGAACTCAGGGCTTTCTGGTTAATAGAACCCTTACCCTAGGCGTAACTCAAACCTTAACCCTAGGAAGGAAAATCAGCCTATGGTTCGGGATGGTCTCATGGAAATATCAGTGGTGGCAGCCAAGTTGCGTCACTTTTGCGCTCCCCTTGGGATGCCTTTTGCAGCTGCAGTGTGCCTGGAGCCCAGGGCTTCCTGGTTTTAAAAGTCCTAGGCCTAAGCCTAACAGTAACCCTAGGAAGGTAAATCAGCCGGGTATTAGGGTTCTTCCTAAGGGAAAAGCCGTGAAAGCAGCCATGTTGTGGCACTTCTGCACTCCCTTTGGGATGCCTTTGGCAGATGAAGTAAGCCTGGAACTCAGGGCTTCCTGGTTAAAGAAATCCAAGCCCTAGGCTGAACCCTAACCCTAACCCTAGGCAGATAAATCAGCCTAGGTATAGGGATGGTGCCAAGGAAAAAGCTGTGAAAGATGCCATGTTGTTGCACTTTTGTACTCCCCTTGGGATGCCTTGAACAGCTGCAGTGTGCCTGGAGCCCAGGGCTTCCTAGTTTCAAAAATCCTAGCCCTAGGCCTAAGCCTAACAGTAACCCTGGGAAGGTAAATCAGCCTGGTGTTAGGCTTCTTGCCAAGGAAAAAGCCGTGAAAGCAGCCATGTTGTGGCACTTTTGCACTCCCTTTTGGATGCCTTTCACAGCTCCAGTGTGCCTGGAACTCAGGGCTTCCTGCTTTTAAAAATCCTAGCCCTAGGCCGAACCCCAACCCTAAGACGAGAAAGGCAAATCAGCCAGGAATTAGGCATGTCCCCAAGGAAAAAGCTGTGGAGGCAGGCATGTTGTGGTACTTTTGCGCTCTTCTTGGCTAGTCCTTCGCAGCTGCTGTGTTCTTGGAACTCAGGGCTTTCTGGTTAATAGACCCTTACCCTAGGCGTAACTCAAACCTTAACCCTAGGAAGGAAAATCAGCCTATGGTTCGGGATGGTCTCATGGAAATATCAGTGGTGGCAGCCAAGTTGCGTCACTTTTGCGCTCCCCTTGGGATGCCTTTTGCAGCTGCAGTGTGCCTGGAGCCCAGGGCTTCCTGGTTTTAAAAGTCCTAGGCCTAAGCCTAACAGTAACCCTAGGAAGGTAAATCAGCCGGGTATTAGGGTTCTTCCTAAGGGAAAAGCCGTGAAAGCAGCCATGTTGTGGCACTTCTGCACTCCCTTTGGGATGCCTTTGGCAGATGAAGTAAGCCTGGAACTCAGGGCTTCCTGGTAAAAAAAATTCAAGCCCTAGGCTGAACCCTAACCCTAACCCTAGGCAGATAAACCAGCCTAGGTGTAGGGATGGTGCCAAGGAAAAAGCTGTGAAAGTTGCCATGTTGTTGCACTTTTGTACTCCCCTTGGGATGCCTTGAACAGCTGCAGTGTGCCTGGAGCTAAGGGCTTCCTAGTTTCAAAAATCCTAGCCCTAGGCCTAAGCCTAACAGTAACCCTAGGAAGGTAAATCAGCCTGATGTTAGGCTTCTTGCCAAGGAAAAAGCCGTGAGAGCAGCCATGTTGTGGCACTTCTGCACTCCCTTTGGGATGCCTTTGGCAGATGAAGTAAGCGTGGAACTCAGGGCTTCCTGGTTAAAGAAATCCAAGCCCTAGGCTGAACCCTAACCCTAACCCTAGGCAGATAAATCAGCCTAGGTATAGGGATGGTGCCAAGGAAAAAGCTGTGAAAGCTGCCATGTTGTTGCACTTTTGTACTCCCCTTGGGATGCCTTGAACAGCTGCAGTGTGCCTGGAGCTAAGGGCTTCCTAGTTTCAAAAATCCTAGCCCTAGGCCTAAGCCTAACAGTAACCCTGGGAAAGTAAATCAGCCTGATGTTAGGCTTCTTGCCAAGGAAAAAGCCGTGAAAGCAGCCATGTTGTGGCACTTTTGCACTCCCTTTTGGATGCCTTTCACAGCTGCAGTGTGCCTGGAACTCAGGGCTTCCTGCTTTTAAAAATCCTAGCCCTAGGCCGAACCCCAACCCTAAGACGAGAAAGGCAAATCAGCCAGGAATTAGGCATGTCCCCAAGGAAAAAGCTGTGGAGGCAGGCATGTTGTGGTACTTTTGCGCTCTTCTTGGCTAGTCCTTCGCAGCTGCTGTGTTCTTGGAACTCAGGGCTTTCTGGTTAATAGAACCCTTACCCTAGGCGTAACTCAAACCTTAACCCTAGGAAGGAAAATCAGCCTATGGTTCGGGATGGTCTCATGGAAATATCAGTGGTGGCAGCCAAGTTGCGTCACTTTTGCGCTCCCCTTGGGATGCCTTTTGCAGCTGCAGTGTGCCTGGAGCCCAGGGCTTCCTGGTTTTAAAAGTCCTAGGCCTAAGCCTAACAGTAACCCTAGGAAGGTAAATCAGCCGGGTATTAGGGTTCTTCCTAAGGGAAAAGCCGTGAAAGCAGCCATGTTGTGGCACTTCTGCACTCCCTTTGGGATGCCTTTGGCAGATGAAGTAAGCCTGGAACTCAGGGCTTCCTGGTTAAAGAAATCCAAGCCCTAGGCTGAACCCTAACCCTAACCCTAGGCAGATAAATCAGCCTAGGTATAGGGATGGTGCCAAGGAAAAAGCTGTGAAAGATGCCATGTTGTTGCACTTTTGTACTCCCCTTGGGATGCCTTGAACAGCTGCAGTGTGCCTGGAGCCCAGGGATTCCTAGTTTCAAAAATCCTAGCCCTAGGCCTAAGCCTAACAGTAACCCTGGGAAGGTAAATCAGCCTGGTGTTAGGCTTCTTGCCAAGGAAAAAGCCGTGAAAGCAGCCATGTTGTGGCACTTTTGCACTCCCTTTTGGATGCCTTTCACAGCTGCAGTGTGCCTGGAACTCAGAGCTTCCTGCTTTTAAAAATCCTAGCCCTAGGCCGAACCCCAACCCTAAGACGAGAAAGGCAAATCAGCCAGGAATTAGGCATGTCCCCAAGGAAAAAGCTGTGGAGGCAGGCATGTTGTGGTACTTTTGCACTCTTCTTGGCTAGTCCTTCGCAGCTGCTGTGTTCTTGGAACTCAGGGCTTTCTGGTTAATAGAACCCTTACCCTAGGCGTAACTCAAACCTTAACCCTAGGAAGGAAAATCAGCCTATGGTTCGGGATGGTCTCATGGAAATATCAGTGGTGGCAGCCAAGTTGCGTCACTTTTGCGCTCCCCTTGGGATGCCTTTTGCAGCTGCAGTGTGCCTGGAGCCCAGGGCTTCCTGGTTTTAAAAGTCCTAGGCCTAAGCCTAACAGTAACCCTAGGAAGGTAAATCAGCCGGGTATTAGGGTTCTTCCTAAGGGAAAAGCCGTGAAAGCAGCCATGTTGTGGCACTTCTGCACTCCCTTTGGGATGCCTTTGGCAGATGAAGTAAGCCTGGAACTCAGGGCTTCCTGGTTAAAGAAATCCAAGCCCTAGGCTGAACCCTAACCCTAACCCTAGGCAGATAAATCAGCCTAGGTATAGGGATGGTGCCAAGGAAAAAGCTGTGAAAGCTGCCATGTTGTTGCACTTTTGTACTCCCCTTGGGATGCCTTGAACAGCTGCAGTGTGCCTGGAGCCCAGGGCTTCCTAGTTTCAAAAATCCTAGCCCTAGGCCTAAGCCTAACAGTAACCCTGGGAAAGTAAATCAGCCTGATGTTAGGTTTCTTGCCAAGGAAAAAGCCGTGAAAGCAGCCATGTTGTGGCACTTTTGCACTCCCTTTTGGATGCCTTTCACAGCTGCAGTGTGCCTGGAACTCAGGGCTTCCTGCTTTTAAAAATCCTAGCCCTAGGCCGAACCCCAACCCTAAGACGAGAAAGGCAAATCAGCCAGGAATTAGGCATGTCCCCAAGGAAAAAGCTGTGGAGGCAGGCATGTTGTGGTACTTTTGCGCTCTTCTTGGCTAGTCCTTCGCAGCTGCTGTGTTCTTGGAACTCAGGGCTTTCTGGTTAATAGACCCTTACCCTAGGCGTAACTCAAACCTTAACCCTAGGAAGGAAAATCAGCCTATGGTTCGGGATGGTCTCATGGAAATATCAGTGGTGGCAGCCAAGTTGCGTCACTTTTGCGCTCCCCTTGGGATGCCTTTTGCAGCTGCAGTGTGCCTGGAGCCCAGGGCTTCCTGGTTTTAAAAGTCCTAGGCCTAAGCCTAACAGTAACCCTAGGAAGGTAAATCAGCCGGGTATTAGGGTTCTTCCTAAGGGAAAAGCCGTGAAAGCAGCCATGTTGTGGCACTTCTGCACTCCCTTTGGGATGCCTTTGGCAGATGAAGTAAGCCTGGAACTCAGGGCTTCCTGGTAAAAAAAATTCAAGCCCTAGGCTGAACCCTAACCCTAACCCTAGGCAGATAAACCAGCCTAGGTGTAGGGATGGTGCCAAGGAAAAAGCTGTGAAAGTTGCCATGTTGTTGCACTTTTGTACTCCCCTTGGGATGCCTTGAACAGCTGCAGTGTGCCTGGAGCTAAGGGCTTCCTAGTTTCAAAAATCCTAGCCCTAGGCCTAAGCCTAACAGTAACCCTAGGAAGGTAAATCAGCCTGATGTTAGGCTTCTTGCCAAGGAAAAAGCCGTGAGAGCAGCCATGTTGTGGCACTTCTGCACTCCCTTTGGGATGCCTTTGGCAGATGAAGTAAGCCTGGAACTCAGGGCTTCCTGGTTAAAGAAATCCAAGCCCTAGGCTGAACCCTAACCCTAACCCTAGGCAGATAAATCAGCCTAGGTATAGGGATGGTGCCAAGGAAAAAGCTGTGAAAGCTGCCATGTTGTTGCACTTTTGTACTCCCCTTGGGATGCCTTGAACAGCTGCAGTGTGCCTGGAGCTAAGGGCTTCCTAGTTTCAAAAATCCTAGCCCTAGGCCTAAGCCTAACAGTAACCCTGGGAAAGTAAATCAGCCTGATGTTAGGCTTCTTGCCAAGGAAAAAGCCGTGAAAGCAGCCATGTTGTGGCACTTTTGCACTCCCTTTTGGATGCCTTTCACAGCTCCAGTGTGCCTGGAACTCAGGGCTTCCTGCTTTTAAAAATCCTAGCCCTAGGCCGAACCCCAACCCTAAGACGAGAAAGGCAAATCAGCCAGGAATTAGGCATGTCCCCAAGGAAAAAGCTGTGGAGGCAGGCATGTTGTGGTACTTTTGCGCTCTTCTTGGCTAGTCCTTCGCAGCTGCTGTGTTCTTGGAACTCAGGGCTTTCTGGTTAATAGAACCCTTACCCTAGGCGTAACTCAAACCTTAACCCTAGGAAGGAAAATCAGCCTATGGTTCGGGATGGTCTCATGGAAATATCAGTGGTGGCAGCCAAGTTGCGTCACTTTTGCGCTCCCCTTGGGATGCCTTTTGCAGCTGCAGTGTGCCTGGAGCCCAGGGCTTCCTGGTTTTAAAAGTCCTAGGCCTAAGCCTAACAGTAACCCTAGGAAGGTAAATCAGCCGGGTATTAGGGTTCTTCCTAAGGGAAAAGCCGTGAAAGCAGCCATGTTGTGGCACTTCTGCACTCCCTTTGGGATGCCTTTGGCAGATGAAGTAAGCCTGGAACTCAGGGCTTCCTGGTTAAAGAAATCCAAGCCCTAGGCTGAACCCTAACCCTAACCCTAGGCAGATAAATCAGCCTAGGTATAGGGATGGTGCCAAGGAAAAAGCTGTGAAAGCTGCCATGTTGTTGCACTTTTGTACTCCCCTTGGGATGCCTTGAACAGCTGCAGTGTGCCTGGAGCTAAGGGCTTCCTAGTTTCAAAAATCCTAGCCCTAGGCCTAAGCCTAACAGTAACCCTGGGAAAGTAAATCATCCTGATGTTAGGCTTCTTGCCAAGGAAAAAGCCGTGAAAGCAGCCATGTTGTGGCACTTTTGCACTCCCTTTTGGATGCCTTTCACAGCTGCAGTGTGCCTGGAACTCAGGGCTTCCTGCTTTTAAAAATCCTAGCCCTAGGCCGAACCCCAACCCTAAGACGAGAAAGGCAAATCAGCCAGGAATTAGGCATGTCCCCAAGGAAAAAGCTGTGGAGGCAGGCATGTTGTGGTACTTTTGCGCTCTTCTTGGCTAGTCCTTCACAGCTGCTGTGTTCTTGGAACTCAGGGCTTTCTGGTTAATAGAACCCTTACCCTAGGCGTAACTCAAACCTTAACCCTAGGAAGGAAAATCAGCCTATGGTTCGGGATGGTCTCATGGAAATATCAGTGGTGGCAGCCAAGTTGCGTCACTTTTGCGCTCCCCTTGGGATGCCTTTTGCAGCTGCAGTGTGCCTGGAGCCCAGGGCTTCCTGGTTTTAAAAGTCCTAGGCCTAAGCCTAACAGTAACCCTAGGAAGGTAAATCAGCCGGGTATTAGGGTTCTTCCTAAGGGAAAAGCCGTGAAAGCAGCCATGTTGTGGCACTTCTGCACTCCCTTTGGGATGCCTTTGGCAGATGAAGTAAGCCTGGAACTCAGGGCTTCCTGGTTAAAGAAATCCAAGCCCTAGGCTGAACCCTAACCCTAACCCTAGGCAGATAAATCAGCCTAGGTATAGGGATGGTGCCAAGGAAAAAGCTGTGAAAGATGCCATGTTGTTGCACTTTTGTACTCCCCTTGGGATGCCTTGAACAGCTGCAGTGTGCCTGGAGCCCAGGGCTTCCTAGTTTCAAAAATCCTAGCCCTAGGCCTAAGCCTAACAGTAACCCTGGGAAGGTAAATCAGCCTGGTGTTAGGCTTCTTGCCAAGGAAAAAGCCGTGAAAGCAGCCATGTTGTGGCACTTTTGCACTCCCTTTTGGATGCCTTTCACAGCTCCAGTGTGCCTGGAACTCAGGGCTTCCTGCTTTTAAAAATCCTAGCCCTAGGCCGAACCCCAACCCTAAGACGAGAAAGGCAAATCAGCCAGGAATTAGGCATGTCCCCAAGGAAAAAGCTGTGGAGGCAGGCATGTTGTGGTACTTTTGCGCTCTTCTTGGCTAGTCCTTCGCAGCTGCTGTGTTCTTGGAACTCAGGGCTTTCTGGTTAATAGAACCCTTACCCTAGGCGTAACTCAAACCTTAACCCTAGGAAGGAAAATCAGCCTATGGTTCGGGATGGTCTCATGGAAATATCAGTGGTGGCAGCCAAGTTGCGTCACTTTTGCGCTCCCCTTGGGATGCCTTTTGCAGCTGCAGTGTGCCTGGAGCCCAGGGCTTCCTGGTTTTAAAAGTCCTAGGCCTAAGCCTAACAGTAACCCTAGGAAGGTAAATCAGCCGGGTATTAGGGTTCTTCCTAAGGGAAAAGCCGTGAAAGCAGCCATGTTGTGGCACTTCTGCACTCCCTTTGGGATGCCTTTGGCAGATGAAGTAAGCCTGGAACTCAGGGCTTCCTGGTTAAAGAAATCCAAGCCCTAGGCTGAACCCTAACCCTAACCCTAGGCAGATAAATCAGCCTAGGTATAGGGATGGTGCCAAGGAAAAAGCTGTGAAAGCTGCCATGTTGTTGCACTTTTGTACTCCCCTTGGGATGCCTTGAACAGCTGCAGTGTGCCTGGAGCCCAGGGCTTCCTAGTTTCAAAAATCCTAGCCCTAGGCCTAAGCCTAACAGTAACCCTGGGAAAGTAAATCAGCCTGATGTTAGGTTTCTTGCCAAGGAAAAAGCCGTGAAAGCAGCCATGTTGTGGCACTTTTGCACTCCCTTTGGATGCCTTTCACAGCTCCAGTGTGCCTGGAACTCAGGGCTTCCTGCTTTTAAAAATCCTAGCCCTAGGCCGAACCCCAACCCTAAGACGAGAAAGGCAAATCAGCCAGGAATTAGGCATGTCCCCAAGGAAAAAGCTGTGGAGGCAGGCATGTTGTGGTACTTTTGCGCTCTTCTTGGCTAGTCCTTCGCAGCTGCTGTGTTCTTGGAACTCAGGGCTTTCTGGTTAATAGACCCTTACCCTAGGCGTAACTCAAACCTTAACCCTAGGAAGGAAAATCAGCCTATGGTTCGGGATGGTCTCATGGAAATATCAGTGGTGGCAGCCAAGTTGCGTCACTTTTGCGCTCCCCTTGGGATGCCTTTTGCAGCTGCAGTGTGCCTGGAGCCCAGGGCTTCCTGGTTTTAAAAGTCCTAGGCCTAAGCCTAACAGTAACCCTAGGAAGGTAAATCAGCCGGGTATTAGGGTTCTTCCTAAGGGAAAAGCCGTGAAAGCAGCCATGTTGTGGCACTTCTGCACTCCCTTTGGGATGCCTTTGGCAGATGAAGTAAGCCTGGAACTCAGGGCTTCCTGGTAAAAAAAATTCAAGCCCTAGGCTGAACCCTAACCCTAACCCTAGGCAGATAAACCAGCCTAGGTATAGGGATGGTGCCAAGGAAAAAGCTGTGAAAGTTGCCATGTTGTTGCACTTTTCTACTCCCCTTGGGATGCCTTGAACAGCTGCAGTGTGCCTGGAGCTAAGGGCTTCCTAGTTTCAAAAGTCCTAGCCCTAGGCCTAAGCCTAACAGTAACCCTGGGAAGGTAAATCAGCCTGATGTTAGGCTTCTTGCCAAGGAAAAAGCCGTGAGAGCAGCCATGTTGTGGCACTTCTGCACTCCCTTTGGGATGCCTTTGGCAGATGAAGTAAGCCTGGAACTCAGGGCTTCCTGGTTAAAGAAATCCAAGCCCTAGGCTGAACCCTAACCCTAACCCTAGGCAGATAAATCAGCCTAGGTATAGGGATGGTGCCAAGGAAAAAGCTGTGAAAGCTGCCATGTTGTTGCACTTTTGTACTCCCCTTGGGATGCCTTGAACAGCTGCAGTGTGCCTGGAGCTAAGGGCTTCCTAGTTTCAAAAATCCTAGCCCTAGGCCTAAGCCTAACAGTAACCCTGGGAAAGTAAATCAGCCTGGTGTTAGGCTTCTTGCCAAGGAAAAAGCCGTGAAAGCAGCCATGTTGTGGCACTTTTGCACTCCCTTTTGGATGCCTTTCACAGCTCCAGTGTGCCTGGAACTCAGGGCTTCCTGCTTTTAAAAATCCTAGCCCTAGGCCGAACCCCAACCCTAAGACGAGAAAGGCAAATCAGCCAGGAATTAGGCATGTCCCCAAGGAAAAAGCTGTGGAGGCAGGCATGTTGTGGTACTTTTGCGCTCTTCTTGGCTAGTCCTTCGCAGCTGCTGTGTTCTTGGAACTCAGGGCTTTCTGGTTAATAGAACCCTTACCCTAGGCGTAACTCAAACCTTAACCCTAGGAAGGAAAATCAGCCTATGGTTCGGGATGGTCTCATGGAAATATCAGTGGTGGCAGCCAAGTTGCGTCACTTTTGCGCTCCCCTTGGGATGCCTTTCGCAGCTGCAGTGTGCCTGGAGCCCAGGGCTTCCTGGTTTTAAAAGTCCTAGGCCTAAGCCTAACAGTAACCCTAGGAAGGTAAATCAGCCGGGTATTAGGGTTCTTCCTAAGGGAAAAGCCGTGAAAGCAGCCATGTTGTGGCACTTCTGCACTCCCTTTGGGATGCCTTTGGCAGATGAAGTAAGCCTGGAACTCAGGGCTTCCTGGTTAAAGAAATCCAAGCCCTAGGCTGAACCCTAACCCTAACCCTAGGCAGATAAATCAGCCTAGGTATAGGGATGGTGCCAAGGAAAAAGCTGTGAAAGCTGCCATGTTGTTGCACTTTTGTACTCCCCTTGGGATGCCTTGAACAGCTGCAGTGTGCCTGGAGCTAAGGGCCTCCTAGTTTCAAAAATCCTAGCCCTAGGCCTAAGCCTAACAGTAACCCTGGGAAAGTAAATCAGCCTGGTGTTAGGCTTCTTGCCAAGGAAAAAGCCGTGAAAGCAGCCATGTTGTGGCACTTTTGCACTCCCTTTTGGATGCCTTTCACAGCTCCAGTGTGCCTGGAACTCAGGGCTTCCTGCTTTTAAAAATCCTAGCCCTAGGCCGAACCCCAACCCTAAGACGAGAAAGGCAAATCAGCCAGGAATTAGGCATGTCCCCAAGGAAAAAGCTGTGGAGGCAGGCATGTTGTGGTACTTTTGCGCTCTTCTTGGCTAGTCCTTCGCAGCTGCTGTGTTCTTGGAACTCAGGGCTTTCTGGTTAATAGACACTTACCCTAGGCGTAACTCAAACCTTAACCCTAGGAAGGAAAATCAGCCTATGGTTCGGGATGGTCTCATGGAAATATCAGTGGTGGCAGCCAAGTTGCGTCACTTTTGCGCTCCCCTTGGGATGCCTTTTGCAGCTGCAGTGTGCCTGGAGCCCAGGGCTTCCTGGTTTTAAAAGTCCTAGGCCTAAGCCTAACAGTAACCCTAGGAAGGTAAATCAGCCGGGTATTAGGGTTCTTCCTAAGGGAAAAGCCGTGAAAGCAGCCATGTTGTGGCACTTCTGCACTCCCTTTGGGATGCCTTTGGCAGATGAAGTAAGCCTGGAACTCAGGGCTTCCTGGTTAAAGAAATCCAAGCCCTAGGCTGAACCCTAACCCTAACCCTAGGCAGATAAATCAGCCTAGGTATAGGGATGGTGCCAAGGAAAAAGCTGTGAAAGATGCCATGTTGTTGCACTTTTGTACTCCCCTTGGGATGCCTTGAACAGCTGCAGTGTGCCTGGAGCCCAGGGCTTCCTAGTTTCAAAAATCCTAGCCCTAGGCCTAAGCCTAACAGTAACCCTGGGAAGGTAAATCAGCCTGGTGTTAGGCTTCTTGCCAAGGAAAAAGCCGTGAAAGCAGCCATGTTGTGGCACTTTTGCACTCCCTTTTGGATGCCTTTCACAGCTGCAGTGTGCCTGGAACTCAGGGCTTCCTGCTTTTAAAAATCCTAGCCCTAGGCCGAACCCCAACCCTAAGACGAGAAAGGCAAATCAGCCAGGAATTAGGCATGTCCCCAAGGAAAAAGCTGTGGAGGCAGGCATGTTGTGGTACTTTTGCGCTCTTCTTGGCTAGTCCTTCGCAGCTGCTGTGTTCTTGGAACTCAGGGCTTTCTGGTTAATAGACCCTTACCCTAGGCGTAACTCAAACCTTAACCCTAGGAAGGAAAATCAGCCTATGGTTCGGGATGGTCTCATGGAAATATCAGTGGTGGCAGCCAAGTTGCGTCACTTTTGCGCTCCCCTTGGGATGCCTTTTGCAGCTGCAGTGTGCCTGGAGCCCAGGGCTTCCTGGTTTTAAAAGTCCTAGGCCTAAGCCTAACAGTAACCCTAGGAAGGTAAATCAGCCGGGTATTAGGGTTCTTCCTAAGGGAAAAGCCGTGAAAGCAGCCATGTTGTGGCACTTCTGCACTCCCTTTGGGATGCCTTTGGCAGATGAAGTAAGCCTGGAACTCAGGGCTTCCTGGTAAAAAAAATTCAAGCCCTAGGCTGAACCCTAACCCTAACCCTAGGCAGATAAACCAGACTAGGTATAGGGATGGTGCCAAGGAAAAAGCTGTGAAAGCTGCCATGTTGTTGCACTTTTGTACTCCCCTTGGGATGCCTTGAACAGCTGCAGTGTGCCTGGAGCTAAGGGCTTCCTAGTTTCAAAAATCCTAGCCCTAGGCCTAAGCCTAACAGTAACCCTGGGAAGGTAAATCAGCCTGATGTTAGGCTTCTTGCCAAGGAAAAAGCCGTGAGAGCAGCCATGTTGTGGCACTTCTGCACTCCCTTTGGGATGCCTTTGGCAGATGAAGTAAGCCTGGAACTCAGGGCTTCCTGGTTAAAGAAATCCAAACCCTAGGCTGAACCCTAACCCTAACCCTAGGCAGATAAATCAGCCTAGGTATAGGGATGGTGCCAAGGAAAAAGCTGTGAAAGCTGCCATGTTGTTGCACTTTTGTACTCCCCTTGGGATGCCTTGAACAGCTGCAGTGTGCCTGGAGCTAAGGGCTTCCTAGTTTCAAAAATCCTAGCCCTAGGCCTAAGCCTAACAGTAACCCTGGGAAAGTAAATCAGCCTGATGTTAGGCTTCTTGCCAAGGAAAAAGCCGTGAAAGCAGCCATGTTGTGGCACTTTTGCACTCCCTTTTGGATGCCTTTCACAGCTCCAGTGTGCCTGGAACTCAGGGCTTCCTGCTTTTAAAAATCCTAGCCCTAGGCCGAACCCCAACCCTAAGACGAGAAAGGCAAATCAGCCAGGAATTAGGCATGTCCCCAAGGAAAAAGCTGTGGAGGCAGGCATGTTGTGGTACTTTTGCGCTCTTCTTGGCTAGTCCTTCGCAGCTGCTGTGTTCTTGGAACTCAGGGCTTTCTGGTTAATAGAACCCTTACCCTAGGCGTAACTCAAACCTTAACCCTAGGAAGGAAAATCAGCCTATGGTTCGGGATGGTCTCATGGAAATATCAGTGGTGGCAGCCAAGTTGCGTCACTTTTGCGCTCCCCTTGGGATGCCTTTTGCAGCTGCAGTGTGCCTGGAGCCCAGGGCTTCCTGGTTTTAAAAGTCCTAGGCCTAAGCCTAACAGTAACCCTAGGAAGGTAAATCAGCCGGGTATTAGGGTTCTTCCTAAGGGAAAAGCCGTGAAAGCAGCCATGTTGTGGCACTTCTGCACTCCCTTTGGGATGCCTTTGGCAGATGAAGTAAGCCTGGAACTCAGGGCTTCCTGGTTAAAAAAATTCAAGCCCTAGGCTGAACCCTAACCCTAACCCTAGGCAGATAAACCAGCCTAGGTATAGGGATGGTGCCAAGGAAAAAGCTGTGAAAGCTGCCATGTTGTTGCACTTTTGTACTCCCCTTGGGATGCCTTGAACAGCTGCAGTGTGCCTGGAGCTAAGGGCTTCCTAGTTTCAAAAATCCTAGCCCTAGGCCTAAGCCTAACAGTAACCCTGGGAAGGTAAATCAGCCTGATGTTAGGCTTCTTGCCAAGGAAAAAGCCGTGAGAGCAGCCATGTTGTGGCACTTCTGCACTCCCTTTGGGATGCCTTTGGCAGATGAAGTAAGCCTGGAACTCAGGGCTTCCTGGTTAAAGAAATCCAAGCCCTAGGCTGAACCCTAACCCTAACCCTAGGCAGATAAATCAGCCTAGGTATAGGGATGGTGCCAAGGAAAAAGCTGTGAAAGCTGCCATGTTGTTGCACTTTTGTACTCCCCTTGGGATGCCTTGAACAGCTGCAGTGTGCCTGGAGCTAAGGGCTTCCTAGTTTCAAAAATCCTAGCCCTAGGCCTAAGCCTAACAGTAACCCTGGGAAAGTAAATCAGCCTGGTGTTAGGCTTCTTGCCAAGGAAAAAGCCGTGAAAGCAGCCATGTTGTGGCACTTTTGCACTCCCTTTTGGATGCCTTTCACAGCTCCAGTGTGCCTGGAACTCAGGGCTTCCTGCTTTTAAAAATCCTAGCCCTAGGCCGAACCCCAACCCTAAGACGAGAAAGGCAAATCAGCCAGGAATTAGGCATGTCCCCAAGGAAAAAGCTGTGGAGGCAGGCATGTTGTGGTACTTTTGCGCTCTTCTTGGCTAGTCCTTCGCAGCTGCTGTGTTCTTGGAACTCAGGGCTTTCTGGTTAATAGAACCCTTACCCTAGGCGTAACTCAAACCTTAACCCTAGGAAGGAAAATCAGCCTATGGTTCGGGATGGTCTCATGGAAATATCAGTGGTGGCAGCCAAGTTGCGTCACTTTTGCGCTCCCCTTGGGATGCCTTTTGCAGCTGCAGTGTGCCTGGAGCCCAGGGCTTCCTGGTTTTAAAAGTCCTAGGCCTAAGCCTAACAGTAACCCTAGGAAGGTAAATCAGCCGGGTATTAGGGTTCTTCCTAAGGGAAAAGCCGTGAAAGCAGCCATGTTGTGGCACTTCTGCACTCCCTTTGGGATGCCTTTGGCAGATGAAGTAAGCCTGGAACTCAGGGCTTCCTGGTTAAAAAAATTCAAGCCCTAGGCTGAACCCTAACCCTAACCCTAGGCAGATAAACCAGCCTAGGTATAGGGATGGTGCCAAGGAAAAAGCTGTGAAAGCTGCCATGTTGTTGCACTTTTGTACTCCCCTTGGGATGCCTTGAACAGCTGCAGTGTGCCTGGAGCTAAGGGCCTCCTAGTTTCAAAAATCCTAGCCCTAGGCCTAAGCCTAACAGTAACCCTGGGAAAGTAAATCAGCCTGGTGTTAGGCTTCTTGCCAAGGAAAAAGCCGTGAAAGCAGCCATGTTGTGGCACTTTTGCACTCCCTTTTGGATGCCTTTCACAGCTCCAGTGTGCCTGGAACTCAGGGCTTCCTGCTTTTAAAAATCCTAGCCCTAGGCCGAACCCCAACCCTAAGATGAGAAAGGCAAATCAGCCAGGAATTAGGCATGTCCCCAAGGAAAAAGCTGTGGAGGCAGGCATGTTGTGGTACTTTTGCGCTCTTCTTGGCTAGTCCTTCGCAGCTGCTGTGTTCTTGGAACTCAGGGCTTTCTGGTTAATAGACCCTTACCCTAGGCGTAACTCAAACCTTAACCCTAGGAAGGAAAATCAGCCTATGGTTCGGGATGGTCTCATGGAAATATCAGTGGTGGCAGCCAAGTTGCGTCACTTTTGCGCTCCCCTTGGGATGCCTTTTGCAGCTGCAGTGTGCCTGGAGCCCAGGGCTTCCTGGTTTTAAAAGTCCTAGGCCTAAGCCTAACAGTAACCCTAGGAAGGTAAATCAGCCGGGTATTAGGGTTCTTCCTAAGGGAAAAGCCGTGAAAGCAGCCATGTTGTGGCACTTCTGCACTCCCTTTGGGATGCCTTTGGCAGATGAAGTAAGCCTGGAACTCAGGGCTTCCTGGTTAAAGAAATCCAAGCCCTAGGCTGAACCCTAACCCTAACCCTAGGCAGATAAATCAGCCTAGGTATAGGGATGGTGCCAAGGAAAAAGCTGTGAAAGCTGCCATGTTGTTGCACTTTTGTACTCCCCTTGGGATGCCTTGAACAGCTGCAGTGTGCCTGGAGCTAAGGGCTTCCTAGTTTCAAAAATCCTAGCCCTAGGCCTAAGCCTAACAGTAACCCTAGGAAAGTAAATCAGCCTGGTGTTAGGCTTCTTGCCAAGGAAAAAGCCGTGAAAGCAGCCATGTTGTGGCACTTTTGCACTCCCTTTTGGATGCCTTTCACAGCTCCAGTGTGCCTGGAACTCAGGGCTTCCTGCTTTTAAAAATCCTAGCCCTAGGCCGAACCCCAACCCTAAGACGAGAAAGGCAAATCAGCCAGGAATTAGGCATGTCCCCAAGGAAAAAGCTGTGGAGGCAGGCATGTTGTGGTACTTTTGCGCTCTTCTTGGCTAGTCCTTCGCAGCTGCTGTGTTCTTGGAACTCAGGGCTTTCTGGTTAATAGACCCTTACCCTAGGCGTAACTCAAACCTTAACCCTAGGAAGGAAAATCAGCCTATGGTTCGGGATGGTCTCATGGAAATATCAGTGGTGGCAGCCAAGTTGCGTCACTTTTGCGCTCCCCTTGGGATGCCTTTTGCAGCTGCAGTGTGCCTGGAGCCCAGGGCTTCCTGGTTTTAAAAGTCCTAGGCCTAAGCCTAACAGTAACCCTAGGAAGGTAAATCAGCCGGGTATTAGGGTTCTTCCTAAGGGAAAAGCCGTGAAAGCAGCCATGTTGTGGCACTTCTGCACTCCCTTTGGGATGCCTTTGGCAGATGAAGTAAGCCTGGAACTCAGGGCTTCCTGGTTAAAGAAATCCAAGCCCTAGGCTGAACCCTAACCCTAACCCTAGGCAGATAAATCAGCCTAGGTATAGGGATGGTGCCAAGGAAAAAGCTGTGAAAGCTGCCATGTTGTTGCACTTTTGTACTCCCCTTGGGATGCCTTGAACAGCTGCAGTGTGCCTGGAGCTAAGGGCTTCCTAGTTTTAAAAATCCTAGCCCTAGGCCTAAGCCTAACAGTAACCCTGGGAAAGGTAAGTCAGCCTGGTGTTAGGCGTCTTGCCAAGGAAAAAGCCGTGAAAGCAGCCATGTTGTGGCACTTTTGCACTCCCTTTTGGATGCCTTTCACAGCTCCAGTGTGCCTGGAACTCAGGGCTTCCTGCTTTTAAAAATCCTAGCCCTAGGCCGAACCCCAACCCTAAGACGAGAAAGGCAAATCAGCCAGGAATTAGGCATGTCCCCAAGGAAAAAGCTGTGGAGGCAGGCATGTTGTGGTACTTTTGCGCTCTTCTTGGCTAGTCCTTCGCAGCTGCTGTGTTCTTGGAACTCAGGGCTTTCTGGTTAATAGAACCCTTACCCTAGGCGTAACTCAAACCTTAACCCTAGGAAGGAAAATCAGCCTATGGTTCGGGATGGTCTCATGGAAATATCAGTGGTGGCAGCCAAGTTGCGTCACTTTTGCGCTCCCCTTGGGATGCCTTTTGCAGCTGCAGTGTGCCTGGAGCCCAGGGCTTCCTGGTTTTAAAAGTCCTAGGCCTAAGCCTAACAGTAACCCTAGGAAGGTAAATCAGCCGGGTATTAGGGTTCTTCCTAAGGGAAAAGCCGTGAAAGCAGCCATGTTGTGGCACTTCTGCACTCCCTTTGGGATGCCTTTGGCAGATGAAGTAAGCCTGGAACTCAGGGCTTCCTGGTTAAAGAAATCCAAGCCCTAGGCTGAACCCTAACCCTAACCCTAGGCAGATAAATCAGCCTAGGTATAGGGATGGTGCCAAGGAAAAAGCTGTGAAAGCTGCCATGTTGTTGCACTTTTGTACTCCCCTTGGGATGCCTTGAACAGCTGCAGTGTGCCTGGAGCTAAGGGCTTCCTAGTTTCAAAAATCCTAGCCCTAGGCCTAAGCCCAACAGTAACCCTGGGAAGGTAAATCAGCCTGATGTTAGGCGTCTTGCCAAGGAAAAAGCCGTGAAAGCAGCCATGTTGTGGCACTTTTGCACTCCCTTTTGGATGCCTTTCACAGCTCCAGTGTGCCTGGAACTCAGGGCTTCCTGCTTTTAAAAATCCTAGCCCTAGGCCGAACCCCAACCCTAAGACGAGAAAGGCAAATCAGCCAGGAATTAGGCATGTCCCCAAGGAAAAAGCTGTGGAGGCAGGCATGTTGTGGTACTTTTGCGCTCTTCTTGGCTAGTCCTTCGCAGCTGCTGTGTTCTTGGAACTCAGGGCTTTCTGGTTAATAGAACCCTTACCCTAGGCGTAACTCAAACCTTAACCCTAGGAAGGAAAATCAGCCTATGGTTCGGGATGGTCTCATGGAAATATCAGTGGTGGCAGCCAAGTTGCGTCACTTTTGCCCTCCCCTTGGGATGCCTTTTACAGCTGCAGTGTGCCTGGAGCCCAGGGCTTCCTGGTTTTAAAAGTCCTAGGCCTAAGCCTAACAGTAACCCTAGGAAGGTAAATCAGCCGGGTATTAGGGTTCTTCCTAAGGGAAAAGCCGTGAAAGCAGCCATGTTGTGGCACTTCTGCACTCCCTTTGGGATGCCTTTGGCAGATGAAGTAAGCCTGGAACTCAGGGCTTCCTGGTTAAAGAAATCCAAGCCCTAGGCTGAACCCTAACCCTAACCCTAGGCAGATAAATCAGCCTAGGTATAGGGATGGTGCCAAGGAAAAAGCTGTGAAAGATGCCATGTTGTTGCACTTTTGTACTCCCCTTGGGATGCCTTGAACAGCTGCAGTGTGCCTGGAGCCCAGGGCTTCCTAGTTTCAAAAATCCTAGCCCTAGGCCTAAGCCTAACAGTAACCCTGGGAAAGTAAATCAGCCTGATGTTAGGTTTCTTGCCAAGGAAAAAGCCGTGAAAGCAGCCATGTTGTGGCACTTTTGCACTCCCTTTTGGATGCCTTTCACAGCTCCAGTGTGCCTGGAACTCAGGGCTTCCTGCTTTTAAAAATCCTAGCCCTAGGCCGAACCCCAACCCTAAGACGAGAAAGGCAAATCAGCCAGGAATTAGGCATGTCCCCAAGGAAAAAGCTGTGGAGGCAGGCATGTTGTGGTACTTTTGCGCTCTTCTTGGCTAGTCCTTCGCAGCTGCTGTGTTCTTGGAACTCAGGGCTTTCTGGTTAATAGACCCTTACCCGAGGCGTAACTCAAACCTTAACCCTAGGAAGGAAAATCAGCCTATGGTTCGGGATGGTCTCATGGAAATATCAGTGGTGGCAGCCAAGTTGCGTCACTTTTGCGCTCCCCTTGGGATGCCTTTTGCAGCTGCAGTGTGCCTGGAGCCCAGTGCTTCCTGGTTTTAAAAGTCCTAGGCCTAAGCCGAACAGTAACCCTAGGAAGGTAAATCAGCCGGGTATTAGGGTTCTTCCTAAGGGAAAAGCCGTGAAAGCAGCCATGTTGTGGCAACTCTGCACTCCCTTTGGGATGCCTTTGGCAGATGAAGTAAGCCTGGAACTCAGGGCTTCCTGGTTAAAGAAATCCAAGCCCTAGGCTGAACCCTAACCCTAACCCTAGGCAGATAAATCAGCCTAGGTATAGGGATGGTGCCAAGGAAAAAGCTGTGAAAGCTGCCATGTTGTTGCACTTTTGTACTCCCCTTGGGATGCCTTGAACAGCTGCAGTGTGCCTGGAGCTAAGGGCTTCCTAGTTTCAAAAATCCTAGCCCTAGGCCTAAGCCTAACAGTAACCCTGGGAAAGTAAATCAGCCTGATGTTAGGCTTCTTGCCAAGGAAAAAGCCGTGAAAGCAGCCATGTTGTGGCACTTTTGCACTCCCTTTTGGATGCCTTTCACAGTTCCAGTGTGCCTGGAACTCAGGGCTTCCTGCTTTTAAAAATCCTAGCCCTAGGCCGAACCCCAACCCTAAGACGAGAAAGGCAAATCAGCCAGGAATTAGGCATGTCCCCAAGGAAAAAGCTGTGGAGGCAGGCATGTTGTGGTACTTTTGCGCTCTTCTTGGCTAGTCCTTCGCAGCTGCTGTGTTCTTGGAACTCAGGGCTTTCTGGTTAATAGAACCCTTACCCTAGGCGTAACTCAAACCTTAACCCTAGGAAGGAAAATCAGCCTATGGTTCGGGATGGTCTCATGGAAATATCAGTGGTGGCAGCCAAGTTGCGTCACTTTTGCGCTCCCCTTGGGATGCCTTTTGCAGCTGCAGTGTGCCTGGAGCCCAGGGCTTCCTGGTTTTAAAAGTCCTAGGCCTAAGCCTAACAGTAACCCTAGGAAGGTAAATCAGCCGGGTATTAGGGTTCTTCCTAAGGGAAAAGCCGTGAAAGCAGCCATGTTGTGGCACTTCTGCACTCCCTTTGGGATGCCTTTGGCAGATGAAGTAAGCCTGGAACTCAGGGCTTCCTGGTTAAAGAAATCCAAGCCCTAGGCTGAACCCTAACCCTAACCCTAGGCAGATAAATCAGCCTAGGTATAGGGATGGTGCCAAGGAAAAAGCTGTGAAAGCTGCCATGTTGTTGCACTTTTGTACTCCCCTTGGGATGCCTTGAACAGCTGCAGTGTGCCTGGAGCCCAGGGCTTCCTAGTTTCAAAAATCCTAGCCCTAGGCCTAAGCCTAACAGTAACCCTGGGAAGGTAAATCAGCCTGGTGTTAGGCTTCTTGCCAAGGAAAAAGCCGTGAAAGCAGCCATGTTGTGGCACTTTTGCACTCCCTTTTGGATGCCTTTCACAGCTGCAGTGTGCCTGGAGCCCAGGGCTTCCTGATTTTAAAAATCCTAGCCCTAGGCCGAACCCCAACCCTAAGACGAGAAAGGCAAATCAGCCAGGAATTAGGCATGTCCCCAAGGAAAAAGCTGTGGAGGCAGGCATGTTGTGGTACTTTTGCGCTCTTCTTGGCTAGTCCTTCGCAGCTGCTGTGTTCTTGGAACTCAGGGCTTTCTGGTTAATAGAACCCTTACCCTAGGCGTAACTCAAACCTTAACCCTAGGAAGGAAAATCAGCCTATGGTTCGGGATGGTCTCATGGAAATATCAGTGGTGGCAGCCAAGTTGCGTCACTTTTGCGCTCCCCTTGGGATGCCTTTTGCAGCTGCAGTGTGCCTGGAGCCCAGGGCTTCCTGGTTTTAAAAGTCCTAGGCCTAAGCCTAACAGTAACCCTAGGAAGGTAAATCAGCCGGGTATTAGGGTTCTTCCTAAGGGAAAAGCCGTGAAAGCAGCCATGTTGTGGCACTTCTGCACTCCCTTTGGGATGCCTTTGGCAGATGAAGTAAGCCTGGAACTCAGGGCTTCCTGGTTAAAGAAATCCAAGCCCTAGGCTGAACCCTAACCCTAACCCTAGGCAGATAAATCAGCCTAGGTATAGGGATGGTGCCAAGGAAAAAGCTGTGAAAGCTGCCATGTTGTTGCACTTTTGTACTCCCCTTGGGATGCCTTGAACAGCTGCAGTGTGCCTGGAGCCCAGGGCTTCCTAGTTTCAAAAATCCTAGCCCTAGGCCTAAGCCTAACAGTAACCCTGGGAAAGTAAATCAGCCTGATGTTAGGTTTCTTGCCAAGGAAAAAGCCGTGAAAGCAGCCATGTTGTGGCACTTTTGCACTCCCTTTTGGATGCCTTTCACAGCTCCAGTGTGCCTGGAACTCAGGGCTTCCTGCTTTTAAAAATCCTAGCCCTAGGCCGAACCCCAACCCTAAGACGAGAAAGGCAAATCAGCCAGGAATTAGGCATGTCCCCAAGGAAAAAGCTGTGGAGGCAGGCATGTTGTGGTACTTTTGCGCTCTTCTTGGCTAGTCCTTCGCAGCTGCTGTGTTCTTGGAACTCAGGGCTTTCTGGTTAATAGACCCTTACCCTAGGCGTAACTCAAACCTTAACCCTAGGAAGGAAAATCAGCCTATGGTTCGGGATGGTCTCATGGAAATATCAGTGGTGGCAGCCAAGTTGCGTCACTTTTGCGCTCCCCTTGGGATGCCTTTTGCAGCTGCAGTGTGCCTGGAGCCCAGGGCTTCCTGGTTTTAAAAGTCCTAGGCCTAAGCCTAACAGTAACCCTAGGAAGGTAAATCAGCCGGGTATTAGGGTTCTTCCTAAGGGAAAAGCCGTGAAAGCAGCCATGTTGTGGCACTTCTGCACTCCCTTTGGGATGCCTTTGGCAGATGAAGTAAGCCTGGAACTCAGGGCTTCCTGGTAAAAAAAATTCAAGCCCTAGGCTGAACCCTAACCCTAACCCTAGGCAGATAAATCAGCCTAGGTATAGGGATGGTGCCAAGGAAAAAGCTGTGAAAGATGCCATGTTGTTGCACTTTTGTACTCCCCTTGGGATGCCTTGAACAGCTGCAGTGTGCCTGGAGCTAAGGGCCTCCTAGTTTCAAAAATCCTAGCCCTAGGCCTAAGCCTAACAGTAACCCTGGGAAGGTAAATCAGCCTGGTGTTAGGTTTCTTGCCAAGGAAAAAGCCGTGAAAGCAGCCATGTTGTGGCACTTTTGCACTCCCTTTTGGATGCCTTTCACAGCTCCAGTGTGCCTGGAACTCAGGGCTTCCTGCTTTTAAAAATCCTAGCCCTAGGCCGAACCCCAACCCTAAGACGAGAAAGGCAAATCAGCCAGGAATTAGGCATGTCCCCAAGGAAAAAGCTGTGGAGGCAGGCATGTTGTGGTACTTTTGCGCTCTTCTTGGCTAGTCCTTCGCAGCTGCTGTGTTCTTGGAACTCAGGGCTTTCTGGTTAATAGACCCTTACCCTAGGCGTAACTCAAACCTTAACCCTAGGAAGGAAAATCAGCCTATGGTTCGGGATGGTCTCATGGAAATATCAGTGGTGGCAGCCAAGTTGCGTCACTTTTGCGCTCCCCTTGGGATGCCTTTTGCAGCTGCAGTGTGCCTGGAGCCCAGGGCTTCCTGGTTTTAAAAGTCCTAGGCCTAAGCCTAACAGTAACCCTAGGAAGGTAAATCAGCCGGGTATTAGGGTTCTTCCTAAGGGAAAAGCCGTGAAAGCAGCCATGTTGTGGCACTTCTGCACTCCCTTTGGGATGCCTTTGGCAGATGAAGTAAGCCTGGAACTCAGGGCTTCCTGGTAAAAAAAATTCAAGCCCTAGGCTGAACCCTAACCCTAACCCTAGGCAGATAAATCAGCCTAGGTATAGGGATGGTGCCAAGGAAAAAGCTGTGAAAGATGCCATGTTGTTGCACTTTTGTACTCCCCTTGGGATGCCTTGAACAGCTGCAGTGTGCCTGGAGCTAAGGGCCTCCTAGTTTCAAAAATCCTAGCCCTAGGCCTAAGCCTAACAGTAACCCTGGGAAGGTAAATCAGCCTGGTGTTAGGTTTCTTGCCAAGGAAAAAGCCGTGAAAGCAGCCATGTTGTGGCACTTTTGCACTCCCTTTTGGATGCCTTTCACAGCTCCAGTGTGCCTGGAACTCAGGGCTTCCTGCTTTTAAAAATCCTAGCCCTAGGCCGAACCCCAACCCTAAGACGAGAAAGGCAAATCAGCCAGGAATTAGGCATGTCCCCAAGGAAAAAGCTGTGGAGGCAGGCATGTTGTGGTACTTTTGCGCTCTTCTTGGCTAGTCCTTCGCAGCTGCTGTGTTCTTGGAACTCAGGGCTTTCTGGTTAATAGAACCCTTACCCTAGGCGTAACTCAAACCTTAACCCTAGGAAGGAAAATCAGCCTATGGTTCGGGATGGTCTCATGGAAATATCAGTGGTGGCAGCCAAGTTGCGTCACTTTTGCGCTCCCCTTGGGATGCCTTTTGCAGCTGCAGTGTGCCTGGAGCCCAGGGCTTCCTGGTTTTAAAAGTCCTAGGCCTAAGCCTAACAGTAACCCTAGGAAGGTAAATCAGCCGGGTATTAGGGTTCTTCCTAAGGGAAAAGCCGTGAAAGCAGCCATGTTGTGGCACTTCTGCACTCCCTTTGGGATGCCTTTGGCAGATGAAGTAAGCCTGGAACTCAGGGCTTCCTGGTTAAAGAAATCCAAGCCCTAGGCTGAACCCTAACCCTAACCCTAGGCAGATAAACCAGCCTAGGTATAGGGATGGTGCCAAGGAAAAAGCTGTGAAAGCTGCCATGTTGTTGCACTTTTGTACTCCCCTTGGGATGCCTTGAACAGCTGCAGTGTGCCTGGGGCCCAGGGCTTCCTAGTTTCAAAAATCCTAGCCCTAGGCCTAAGCCTAACAGT
Organism: Ammospiza caudacuta; assembly: GCF_027887145.1. NCBI lineage: Eukaryota > Metazoa > Chordata > Aves > Passeriformes > Passerellidae > Ammospiza > Ammospiza caudacuta. The sequence goes on along the minus strand of NW_026683127.1, from coordinate 224,857 downwards.
AACCCTGGGAAGGTAAATCAGCCTGATGTTAGGTTTCTTGCCAAGGAAAAAGCCGTGAGAGCAGCCATGTTGTGGCACTTCTGCACTCCCTTTGGGATGCCTTTGGCAGATGAAGTAAGCCTGGAACTCAGGGCTTCCTGGTTAAAGAAATCCAAGCCCTAGGCTGAACCCTAACCCTAACCCTAGGCAGATAAATCAGCCTAGGTATAGGGATGGTGCCAAGGAAAAAGCTGTGAAAGATGCCATGTTGTTGCACTTTTGTACTCCCCTTGGGATGCCTTGAACAGCTGCAGTGTGCCTGGAGCTAAGGGCTTCCTAGTTTCAAAAATCCTAGCCCTAGGCCTAAGCCTAACAGTAACCCTGGGAAAGTAAATCAGCCTGGTGTTAGGCTTCTTGCCAAGGAAAAAGCCGTGAAAGCAGCCATGTTGTGGCACTTTTGCACTCCCTTTTGGATGCCTTTCACAGCTCCAGTGTGCCTGGAACTCAGGGCTTCCTGCTTTTAAAAATCCTAGCCCTAGGCCGAACCCCAACCCTAAGACAAGAAAGGCAAATCAGCCAGGAATTAGGCATGTCCCCAAGGAAAAAGCTGTGGAGGCAGGCATGTTGTGGTACTTTTGCGCTCTTCTTGGCTAGTCCTTCGCAGCTGCTGTGTTCTTGGAACTCAGGGCTTTCTGGTTAATAGACCCTTACCCTAGGCGTAACTCAAACCTTAACCCTAGGAAGGAAAATCAGCCTATGGTTCGGGATGGTCTCATGGAAATATCAGTGGTGGCAGCCAAGTTGCGTCACTTTTGCGCTCCCCTTGGGATGCCTTTTGCAGCTGCAGTGTGCCTGGAGCCCAGGGCTTCCTGGTTTTAAAAGTCCTAGGCCTAAGCCTAACAGTAACCCTAGGAAGGTAAATCAGCCGGGTATTAGGGTTCTTCCTAAGGGAAAAGCCGTGAAAGCAGCCATGTTGTGGCACTTCTGCACTCCCTTTGGGATGCCTTTGGCAGATGAAGTAAGCCTGGAACTCAGGGCTTCCTGGTAAAAAAAATTCAAGCCCTAGGCTGAACCCTAACCCTAACCCTAGGCAGATAAATCAGCCTAGGTATAGGGATGGTGCCAAGGAAAAAGCTGTGAAAGATGCCATGTTGTTGCACTTTTGTACTCCCCTTGGGATGCCTTGAACAGCTGCAGTGTGCCTGGAGCTAAGGGCCTCCTAGTTTCAAAAATCCTAGCCCTAGGCCTAAGCCTAACAGTAACCCTGGGAAGGTAAATCAGCCTGGTGTTAGGCTTCTTGCCAAGGAAAAAGCCGTGAAAGCAGCCATGTTGTGGCACTTTTGCACTCCCTTTTGGATGCCTTTCACAGCTGCAGTGTGCCTGGAACTCAGGGCTTCCTGCTTTTAAAAATCCTAGCCCTAGGCCGAACCCCAACCCTAAGACGAGAAAGGCAAATCAGCCAGGAATTAGGCATGTCCCCAAGGAAAAAGCTGTGGAGGCAGGCATGTTGTGGTACTTTTGCGCTCTTCTTGGCTAGTCCTTCGCAGCTGCTGTGTTCTTGGAACTCAGGGCTTTCTGGTTAATAGACCCTTACCCTAGGCGTAACTCAAACCTTAACCCTAGGAAGGAAAATCAGCCTATGGTTCGGGATGGTCTCATGGAAATATCAGTGGTGGCAGCCAAGTTGCGTCACTTTTGCGCTCCCCTTGGGATGCCTTTTGCAGCTGCAGTGTGCCTGGAGCCCAGGGCTTCCTGGTTTTAAAAGTCCTAGGCCTAAGCCTAACAATAACCCTAGGAAGGTAAATCAGCCGGGTATTAGGGTTCTTCCTAAGGGAAAAGCCGTGAAAGCAGCCATGTTGTGGCACTTCTGCACTCCCTTTGGGATGCCTTTGGCAGATGAAGTAAGCCTGGAACTCAGGGCTTCCTGGTTAAAGAAATCCAAGCCCTAGGCTGAACCCTAACCCTAACCCTAGGCAGATAAATCAGCCTAGGTATAGGGATGGTGCCAAGGAAAAAGCTGTGAAAGCTGCCATGTTGTTGCACTTTTGTACTCCCCTTGGGATGCCTTGAACAGCTGCAGTGTGCCTGGAGCTAAGGGCTTCCTAGTTTCAAAAATCCTAGCCCTAGGCCTAAGCCTAACAGTAACCCAGGGAAAGTAAATCAGCCTGATGTTAGGCTTCTTGCCAAGGAAAAAGCCGTGAGAGTAGCCATGTTGTGGCACTTCTGCACTCCCTTTGGGATGCCTTTGGCAGATGAAGTAAGCCTGGAACTCAGGGCTTCCTGGTTAAAGAAATCCAAACCCTAGGCTGAACCCTAACCCTAACCCTAGGCAGATAAATCAGCCTAGGTATAGGGATGGTGCCAAGGAAAAAGCTGTGAAAGCTGCCATGTTGTTGCACTTTTGTACTCCCCTTGGGATGCCTTGAACAGCTGCAGTGTGCCTGGAGCTAAGGGCTTCCTAGTTTCAAAAATCCTAGCCCTAGGCCTAAGCCTAACAGTAACCCTGGGAAAGTAAATCAGCCTGGTGTTAGGCTTCTTGCCAAGGAAAAAGCCGTGAAAGCAGCCATGTTGTGGCACTTTTGCACTCCCTTTTGGATGCCTTTCACAGCTGCAGTGTGCCTGGAACTCAGGGCTTCCTGCTTTTAAAAATCCTAGCCCTAGGCCGAACCCCAACCCTAAGACGAGAAAGGCAAATCAGCCAGGAATTAGGCATGTCCCCAAGGAAAAAGCTGTGGAGGCAGGCATGTTGTGGTACTTTTGCGCTCTTCTTGGCTAGTCCTTCGCAGCTGCTGTGTTCTTGGAACTCAGGGCTTTCTGGTTAATAGACCCTTACCCTAGGCGTAACTCAAACCTTAACCCTAGGAAGGAAAATCAGCCTATGGTTCGGGATGGTCTCATGGAAATATCAGTGGTGGCAGCCAAGTTGCGTCACTTTTGCGCTCCCCTTGGGATGCCTTTTGCAGCTGCAGTGTGCCTGGAGCCCAGGGCTTCCTGGTTTTAAAAGTCCTAGGCCTAAGCCTAACAGTAACCCTAGGAAGGTAAATCAGCCGGGTATTAGGGTTCTTCCTAAGGGAAAAGCCGTGAAAGCAGCCATGTTGTGGCACTTCTGCACTCCCTTTGGGATGCCTTTGGCAGATGAAGTAAGCCTGGAACTCAGGGCTTCCTGGTTAAAGAAATCCAAGCCCTAGGCTGAACCCTAACCCTAACCCTAGGCAGATAAATCAGCCTAGGTATAGGGATGGTGCCAAGGAAAAAGCTGTGAAAGCTGCCATGTTGTTGCACTTTTGTACTCCCCTTGGGATGCCTTGAACAGCTGCAGTGTGCCTGGAGCTAAGGGCTTCCTAGTTTCAAAAATCCTAGCCCTAGGCCTAAGCCTAATAGTAACCCTGGGAAAGGTAAGTCAGCCTGGTGTTAGGCGTCTTGCCAAGGAAAAAGCCGTGAAAGCAGCCATGTTGTGGCACTTTTGCACTCCCTTTTGGATGCCTTTCACAGCTCCAGTGTGCCTGGAACTCAGGGCTTCCTGCTTTTAAAAATCCTAGCCCTAGGCCGAACCGCAACCCTAAGACGAGAAAGGCAAATCAGCCAGGAATTAGGCATGTCCCCAAGGAAAAAGCTGTGGAGGCAGGCATGTTGTGGTACTTTTGCGCTCTTCTTGGCTAGTCCTTCGCAGCTGCTGTGTTCTTGGAACTCAGGGCTTTCTGGTTAATAGAACCCTTACCCTAGGCGTAACTCAAACCTTAACCCTAGGAAGGAAAATCAGCCTATGGTTCGGGATGGTCTCATGGAAATATCAGTGGTGGCAGCCAAGTTGCGTCACTTTTGCGCTCCCCTTGGGATGCCTTTTGCAGCTGCAGTGTGCCTGGAGCCCAGGGCTTCCTGGTTTTAAAAGTCCTAGGCCTAAGCCTAACAGTAACCCTAGGAAGGTAAATCAGCCGGGTATTAGGGTTCTTCCTAAGGGAAAAGCTGTGAAAGCAGCCATGTTGTGGCACTTCTGCACTCCCTTTGGGATGCCTTTGGCAGATGAAGTAAGCCTGGAACTCAGGGCTTCCTGGTTAAAGAAATTCAAGCCCTAGGCTGAACCCTAACCCTAACCCTAGGCAGATAAACCAGCCTAGGTATAGGGATGGTGCCAAGGAAAAAGCTGTGAAAGCTGCCATGTTGTTGCACTTTTGTACTCCCCTTGGGATGCCTTGAACAGCTGCAGTGTGCCTGGAGCTAAGGGCTTCCTAGTTTCAAAAATCCTAGCCCTAGGCCTAAGCCTAACAGTAAACCTGGGAAGGTAAATCAGCCTGATGTTAGGCTTCTTGCCAAGGAAAAAGCCGTGAGAGCAGCCATGTTGTGGCACTTCTGCACTCCCTTTGGGATGCCTTTGGCAGATGAAGTAAGCCTGGAACTCAGGGCTTCCTGGTTAAAGAAATCCAAGCCCTAGGCTGAACCCTAACCCTAACCCTAGGCAGATAAATCAGCCTAGGTATAGGGATGGTGCCAAGGAAAAAGCTGTGAAAGCTGCCATGTTGTTGCACTTTTGTACTCCCCTTGGGATGCCTTGAACAGCTGCAGTGTGCCTGGAGCTAAGGGCTTCCTAGTTTCAAAAATCCTAGCCCTAGGCCTAAGCCTAACAGTAACCCTGGGAAAGTAAATCAGCCTGGTGTTAGGCTTCTTGCCAAGGAAAAAGCCGTGAAAGCAGCCATGTTGTGGCACTTTTGCACTCCCTTTTGGATGCCTTTCACAGCTGCAGTGTGCCTGGAACTCAGGGCTTCCTGCTTTTAAAAATCCTAGCCCTAGGCCGAACCCCAACCCTAAGACGAGAAAGGCAAATCAGCCAGGAATTAGGCATGTCCCCAAGGAAAAAGCTGTGGAGGCAGGCATGTTGTGGTACTTTTGCGCTCTTCTTGGCTAGTCCTTCGCAGCTGCTGTGTTCTTGGAACTCAGGGCTTTCTGGTTAATAGAACCCTTACCCTAGGCGTAACTCAAACCTTAACCCTAGGAAGGAAAATCAGCCTATGGTTCGGGATGGTCTCATGGAAATATCAGTGGTGGCAGCCAAGTTGCGTCACTTTTGCGCTCCCCTTGGGATGCCTTTTGCAGCTGCAGTGTGCCTGGAGCCCAGGGCTTCCTGGTTTTAAAAGTCCTAGGCCTAAGCCTAACAGTAACCCTAGGAAGGTAAATCAGCCGGGTATTAGGGTTCTTCCTAAGGGAAAAGCTGTGAAAGCAGCCATGTTGTGGCACTTCTGCACTCCCTTTGGGATGCCTTTGGCAGATGAAGTAAGCCTGGAACTCAGGGCTTCCTGGTTAAAAAAATTCAAGCCCTAGGCTGAACCCTAACCCTAACCCTAGGCAGATAAACCAGCCTAGGTATAGGGATGGTGCCAAGGAAAAAGCTGTGAAAGCTGCCATGTTGTTGCACTTTTGTACTGCCCTTGGGATGCCTTGAACAGCTGCAGTGTGCCTGGAGCTAAGGGCTTCCTAGTTTCAAAAATCCTAGCCCTAGGCCTAAGCCTAACAGTAAACCTGGGAAGGTAAATCAGCCTGATGTTAGGCTTCTTGCCAAGGAAAAAGCCGTGAGAGCAGCCATGTTGTGGCACTTCTGCACTCCCTTTGGGATGCCTTTGGCAGATGAAGTAAGCCTGGAACTCAGGGCTTCCTGGTTAAAGAAATCCAAGCCCTAGGCTGAACCCTAACCCTAACCCTAGGCAGATAAATCAGCCTAGGTATAGGGATGGTGCCAAGGAAAAAGCTGTGAAAGCTGCCATGTTGTTGCACTTTTGTACTCCCCTTGGGATGCCTTGAACAGCTGCAGTGTGCCTGGAGCTAAGGGCTTCCTAGTTTCAAAAATCCTAGCCCTAGGCCTAAGCCTAACAGTAACCCTGGGAAAGTAAATCAGCCTGGTGTTAGGCTTCTTGCCAAGGAAAAAGCCGTGAAAGCAGCCATGTTGTGGCACTTTTGCACTCCCTTTTGGATGCCTTTCACAGCTCCAGTGTGCCTGGAACTCAGGGCTTCCTGCTTTTAAAAATCCTAGCCCTAGGCCGAACCCCAACCCTAAGACGAGAAAGGCAAATCAGCCAGGAATTAGGCATGTCCCCAAGGAAAAAGCTGTGGAGGCAGGCATGTTGTGGTACTTTTGCGCTCTTCTTGGCTAGTCCTTCGCAGCTGCTGTGTTCTTGGAACTCAGGGCTTTCTGGTTAATAGACCCTTACCCTAGGCGTAACTCAAACCTTAACCCTAGGAAGGAAAATCAGCCTATGGTTCGGGATGGTCTCATGGAAATATCAGTGGTGGCAGCCAAGTTGCGTCACTTTTGCGCTCCCCTTGGGATGCCTTTTGCAGCTGCAGTGTGCCTGGAGCCCAGGGCTTCCTGGTTTTAAAAGTCCTAGGCCTAAGCCTAACAGTAACCCTAGGAAGGTAAATCAGCCGGGTATTAGGGTTCTTCCTAAGGGAAAAGCCGTGAAAGCAGCCATGTTGTGGCACTTCTGCACTCCCTTTGGGATGCCTTTGGCAGATGAAGTAAGCCTGGAACTCAGGGCTTCCTGGTAAAAAAAATTCAAGCCCTAGGCTGAACCCTAACCCTAACCCTAGGCAGATAAATCAGCCTAGGTATAGGGATGGTGCCAAGGAAAAAGCTGTGAAAGATGCCATGTTGTTGCACTTTTGTACTCCCCTTGGGATGCCTTGAACAGCTGCAGTGTGCCTGGAGCTAAGGGCCTCCTAGTTTCAAAAATCCTAGCCCTAGGCCTAAGCCTAACAGTAACCCTGGGAAGGTAAATCAGCCTGGTGTTAGGCTTCTTGCCAAGGAAAAAGCCGTGAAAGCAGCCATGTTGTGGCACTTTTGCACTCCCTTTTGGATGCCTTTCACAGCTGCAGTGTGCCTGGAACTCAGGGCTTCCTGCTTTTAAAAATCCTAGCCCTAGGCCGAACCCCAACCCTAAGACGAGAAAGGCAAATCAGCCAGGAATTAGGCATGTCCCCAAGGAAAAAGCTGTGGAGGCAGGCATGTTGTGGTACTTTTGCGCTCTTCTTGGCTAGTCCTTCGCAGCTGCTGTGTTCTTGGAACTCAGGGCTTTCTGGTTAATAGAACCCTTACCCTAGGCGTAACTCAAACCTTAACCCTAGGAAGGAAAATCAGCCTATGGTTCGGGATGGTCTCATGGAAATATCAGTGGTGGCAGCCAAGTTGCGTCACTTTTGCGCTCCCCTTGGGATGCCTTTTGCAGCTGCAGTGTGCCTGGAGCCCAGGGCTTCCTGGTTTTAAAAGTCCTAGGCCTAAGCCTAACAGTAACCCTAGGAAGGTAAATCAGCCGGGTATTAGGGTTCTTCCTAAGGGAAAAGCCGTGAAAGCAGCCATGTTGTGGCACTTCTGCACTCCCTTTGGGATGCCTTTGGCAGATGAAGTAAGCCTGGAACTCAGGGCTTCCTGGTTAAAAAAATTCAAGCCCTAGGCTGAACCCTAACCCTAACCCTAGGCAGATAAACCAGCCTAGGTATAGGGATGGTGCCAAGGAAAAAGCTGTGAAAGCTGCCATGTTGTTGCACTTTTGTACTCCCCTTGGGATGCCTTGAACAGCTGCAGTGTGCCTGGAGCTAAGGGCTTCCTAGTTTCAAAAATCCTAGCCCTAGGCCTAAGCCTAACAGTAACCCTGGGAAGGTAAATCAGCCTGATGTTAGGTTTCTTGCCAAGGAAAAAGCCGTGAGAGCAGCCATGTTGTGGCACTTCTGCACTCCCTTTGGGATGCCTTTGGCAGATGAAGTAAGCCTGGAACTCAGGGCTTCCTGGTTAAAGAAATCCAAGCCCTAGGCTGAACCCTAACCCTAACCCTAGGCAGATAAATCAGCCTAGGTATAGGGATGGTGCCAAGGAAAAAGCTGTGAAAGCTGCCATGTTGTTGCACTTTTGTACTCCCCTTGGGATGCCTTGAACAGCTGCAGTGTGCCTGGAGCTAAGGGCTTCCTAGTTTCAAAAATCCTAGCCCTAGGCCGAACCCCAACCCTAAGACGAGAAAGGCAAATCAGCCAGGAATTAGGCATGTCCCCAAGGAAAAAGCTGTGGAGGCAGGCATGTTGTGGTACTTTTGCGCTCTTCTTGGCTAGTCCTTCGCAGCTGCTGTGTTCTTGGAACTCAGGGCTTTCTGGTTAATAGACCCTTACCCTAGGCGTAACTCAAACCTTAACCCTAGGAAGGAAAATCAGCCTATGGTTCGGGATGGTCTCATGGAAATATCAGTGGTGGCAGCCAAGTTGCGTCACTTTTGCGCTCCCCTTGGGATGCCTTTTGCAGCTGCAGTGTGCCTGGAGCCCAGGGCTTCCTGGTTTTAAAAGTCCTAGGCCTAAGCCTAACAGTAACCCTAGGAAGGTAAATCAGCCGGGTATTAGGGTTCTTCCTAAGGGAAAAGCTGTGAAAGCAGCCATGTTGTGGCACTTCTGCACTCCCTTTGGGATGCCTTTGGCAGATGAAGTAAGCCTGGAACTCAGGGCTTCCTGGTTAAAGAAATCCAAGCCCTAGGCTGAACCCTAACCCTAACCCTAGGCAGATAAATCAGCCTAGGTATAGGGATGGTGCCAAGGAAAAAGCTGTGAAAGCTGCCATGTTGTTGCACTTTTGTACTCCCCTTGGGATGCCTTGAACAGCTGCAGTGTGCCTGGAGCTAAGGGCTTCCTAGTTTCAAAAATCCTAGCCCTAGGCCTAAGCCTTACAGTAACCCTGGGAAAGTAAATCAGCCTGATGTTAGGCTTCTTGCCAAGGAAAAAGCCGTGAAAGCAGCCATGTTGTGGCACTTTTGCACTCCCTTTTGGATGCCTTTCACAGCTCCAGTGTGCCTGGAACTCAGGGCTTCCTGATTTTAAAAATCCTAGCCCTAGGCCGAACCCCAACCCTAAGACGAGAAAGGCAAATCAGCCAGGAATTAGGCATGTCCCCAAGGAAAAAGCTGTGGAGGCAGGCATGTTGTGGTACTTTTGCGCTCTTCTTGGCTAGTCCTTCGCAGCTGCTGTGTTCTTGGAACTCAGGGCTTTCTGGTTAATAGAACCCTTACCCTAGGCGTAACTCAAACCTTAACCCTAGGAAGGAAAATCAGCCTATGGTTCGGGATGGTCTCATGGAAATATCAGTGGTGGCAGCCAAGTTGCGTCACTTTTGCGCTCCCCTTGGGATGCCTTTTGCAGCTGCAGTGTGCCTGGAGCCCAGGGCTTCCTGGTTTTAAAAGTCCTAGGCCTAAGCCTAACAGTAACCCTAGGAAGGTAAATCAGCCGGGTATTAGGGTTCTTCCTAAGGGAAAAGCCGTGAAAGCAGCCATGTTGTGGCACTTCTGCACTCCCTTTGGGATGCCTTTGGCAGATGAAGTAAGCCTGGAACTCAGGGCTTCCTGGTTAAAAAAATTCAAGCCCTAGGCTGAACCCTAACCCTAACCCTAGGCAGATAAACCAGCCTAGGTATAGGGATGGTGCCAAGGAAAAAGCTGTGAAAGCTGCCATGTTGTTGCACTTTTGTACTCCCCTTGGGATGCCTTGAACAGCTGCAGTGTGCCTGGAGCTAAGGGCTTCCTAGTTTCAAAAATCCTAGCCCTAGGCCTAAGCCTAACAGTAACCCTGGGAAGGGAAATCAGCCTGATGTTAGGCTTCTTGCCAAGGAAAAAGCCGTGAGAGCAGCCATGTTGTGGCACTTCTGCACTCCCTTTGGGATGCCTTTGGCAGATGAAGTAAGCCTGGAACTCAGGGCTTCCTGGTTAAAGAAATCCAAGCCCTAGGCTGAACCCTAACCCTAACCCTAGGCAGATAAATCAGCCTAGGTATAGGGATGGTGCCAAGGAAAAAGCAGTGAAAGCTGCCATGTTGTTGCACTTTTGTACTCCCCTTGGGATGCCTTGAACAGCTGCAGTGTGCCTGGAGCTAAGGGCTTCCTAGTTTCAAAAATCCTAGCCCTAGGCCTAAGCCTAACAGTAACCCTGGGAAAGTAAATCAGCCTGGTGTTAGGCTTCTTGCCAAGGAAAAAGCCGTGAAAGCAGCCATGTTGTGGCACTTTTGCACTCCCTTTTGGATGCCTTTCACAGCTGCAGTGTGCCTGGAACTCAGGGCTTCCTGCTTTTAAAAATCCTAGCCCTAGGCCGAACCCCAACCCTAAGACGAGAAAGGCAAATCAGCCAGGAATTAGGCATGTCCCCAAGGAAAAAGCTGTGGAGGCAGGCATGTTGTGGTACTTTTGCGCTCTTCTTGGCTAGTCCTTCGCAGCTGCTGTGTTCTTGGAACTCAGGGCTTTCTGGTTAATAGACCCTTACCCTAGGCGTAACTCAAACCTTAACCCTAGGAAGGAAAATCAGCCTATGGTTCGGGATGGTCTCATGGAAATATCAGTGGTGGCAGCCAAGTTGCGTCACTTTTGCGCTCCCCTTGGGATGCCTTTTGCAGCTGCAGTGTGCCTGGAGCCCAGGGCTTCCTGGTTTTAAAAGTCCTAGGCCTAAGCCTAACAGTAACCCTAGGAAGGTAAATCAGCCGGGTATTAGGGTTCTTCCTAAGGGAAAAGCCGTGAAAGCAGCCATGTTGTGGCACTTCTGCACTCCCTTTGGGATGCCTTTGGCAGATGAAGTAAGCCTGGAACTCAGGGCTTCCTGGTTAAAGAAATCCAAGCCCTAGGCTGAACCCTAACCCTAACCCTAGGCAGATAAATCAGCCTAGGTATAGGGATGGTGCCAAGGAAAAAGCTGTGAAAGCTGCCATGTTGTTGCACTTTTGTACTCCCCTTGGGATGCCTTGAACAGCTGCAGTGTGCCTGGAGCTAAGGGCTTCCTAGTTTTAAAAATCCTAGCCCTAGGCCTAAGCCTAATAGTAACCCTGGGAAAGGTAAGTCAGCCTGGTGTTAGGCGTCTTGCCAAGGAAAAAGCCGTGAAAGCAGCCATGTTGTGGCACTTTTGCACTCCCTTTTGGATGCCTTTCACAGCTCCAGTGTGCCTGGAACTCAGGGCTTCCTGCTTTTAAAAATCCTAGCCCTAGGCCGAACCCCAACCCTAAGACGAGAAAGGCAAATCAGCCAGGAATTAGGCATGTCCCCAAGGAAAAAGCTGTGGAGGCAGGCATGTTGTGGTACTTTTGCGCTCTTCTTGGCTAGTCCTTCGCAGCTGCTGTGTTCTTGGAACTCAGGGCTTTCTGGTTAATAGAACCCTTACCCTAGGCGTAACTCAAACCTTAACCCTAGGAAGGAAAATCAGCCTATGGTTCGGGATGGTCTCATGGAAATATCAGTGGTGGCAGCCAAGTTGCGTCACTTTTGCGCTCCCCTTGGGATGCCTTTTGCAGCTGCAGTGTGCCTGGAGCCCAGGGCTTCCTGGTTTTAAAAGTCCTAGGCCTAAGCCTAACAGTAACCCTAGGAAGGTAAATCAGCCGGGTATTAGGGTTCTTCCTAAGGGAAAAGCAGTGAAAGCAGCCATGTTGTGGCACTTCTGCACTCCCTTTGGGATGCCTTTGGCAGATGAAGTAAGCCTGGAACTCAGGGCTTCCTGGTTAAAAAAATTCAAGCCCTAGGCTGAACCCTAACCCTAACCCTAGGCAGATAAACCAGCCTAGGTATAGGGATGGTGCCAAGGAAAAAGCTGTGAAAGCTGCCATGTTGTTGCACTTTTGTACTCCCCTTGGGATGCCTTGAACAGCTGCAGTGTGCCTGGAGCTAAGGGCTTCCTAGTTTCAAAAATCCTAGCCCTAGGCCTAAGCCTAACAGTAAACCTGGGAAGGTAAATCAGCCTGATGTTAGGCTTCTTGCCAAGGAAAAAGCCGTGAGAGCAGCCATGTTGTGGCACTTCTGCACTCCCTTTGGGATGCCTTTGGCAGATGAAGTAAGCCTGGAACTCAGGGCTTCCTGGTTAAAGAAATCCAAGCCCTAGGCTGAACCCTAACCCTAACCCTAGGCAGATAAATCAGCCTAGGTATAGGGATGGTGCCAAGGAAAAAGCTGTGAAAGCTGCCATGTTGTTGCACTTTTGTACTCCCCTTGGGATGCCTTGGACAGCTGCAGTGTGCCTGGAGCTAAGGGCTTCCTAGTTTCAAAAATCCTAGCCCTAGGCCTAAGCCTAACAGTAACCCTGGGAAAGTAAATCAGCCTGATGTTAGGCTTCTTGCCAAGGAAAAAGCCGTGAAAGCAGCCATGTTGTGGCACTTTTGCACTCCCTTTTGGATGCCTTTCACAGCTGCAGTGTGCCTGGAACTCAGGGCTTCCTGCTTTTAAAAATCCTAGCCCTAGGCCGAACCCCAACCCTAAGACGAGAAAGGCAAATCAGCCAGGAATTAGGCATGTCCCCAAGGAAAAAGCTGTGGAGGCAGGCATGTTGTGGTACTTTTGCGCTCTTCTTGGCTAGTCCTTCGCAGCTGCTGTGTTCTTGGAACTCAGGGCTTTCTGGTTAATAGAACCCTTACCCTAGGCGTAACTCAAACCTTAACCCTAGGAAGGAAAATCAGCCTATGGTTCGGGATGGTCTCATGGAAATATCAGTGGTGGCAGCCAAGTTGCGTCACTTTTGCGCTCCCCTTGGGATGCCTTTTGCAGCTGCAGTGTGCCTGGAGCCCAGGGCTTCCTGGTTTTAAAAGTCCTAGGCCTAAGCCTAACAGTAACCCTAGGAAGGTAAATCAGCCGGGTATTAGGGTTCTTCCTAAGGGAAAAGCCGTGAAAGCAGCCATGTTGTGGCACTTCTGCACTCCCTTTGGGATGCCTTTGGCAGATGAAGTAAGCCTGGAACTCAGGGCTTCCTGGTTAAAGAAATCCAAGCCCTAGGCTGAACCCTAACCCTAACCCTAGGCAGATAAATCAGCCTAGGTATAGGGATGGTGCCAAGGAAAAAGCTGTGAAAGCTGCCATGTTGTTGCACTTTTGTACTCCCCTTGGGATGCCTTGAACAGCTGCAGTGTGCCTGGAGCTAAGGGCTTCCTAGTTTCAAAAATCCTAGCCCTAGGCCTAAGCCTAACAGTAACCCTGGGAAAGTAAATCAGCCTGGTGTTAGGCTTCTTGCCAAGGAAAAAGCCGTGAAAGCAGCCATGTTGTGGCACTTTTGCACTCCCTTTTGGATGCCTTTCACAGCTCCAGTGTGCCTGGAACTCAGGGCTTCCTGCTTTTAAAAATCCTAGCCCTAGGCCGAACCCCAACCCTAAGACGAGAAAGGCAAATCAGCCAGGAATTAGGCATGTCCCCAAGGAAAAAGCTGTGGAGGCAGGCATGTTGTGGTACTTTTGCGCTCTTCTTGGCTAGTCCTTCGCAGCTGCTGTGTTCTTGGAACTCAGGGCTTTCTGGTTAATAGACCCTTACCCTAGGCGTAACTCAAACCTTAACCCTAGGAAGGAAAATCAGCCTATGGTTCGGGATGGTCTCATGGAAATATCAGTGGTGGCAGCCAAGTTGCGTCACTTTTGCGCTCCCCTTGGGATGCCTTTTGCAGCTGCAGTGTGCCTGGAGCCCAGGGCTTCCTGGTTTTAAAAGTCCTAGGCCTAAGCCTAACAGTAACCCTAGGAAGGTAAATCAGCCGGGTATTAGGGTTCTTCCTAAGGGAAAAGCCGTGAAAGCAGCCATGTTGTGGCACTTCTGCACTCCCTTTGGGATGCCTTTGGCAGATGAAGTAAGCCTGGAACTCAGGGCTTCCTGGTTAAAGAAATCCAAGCCCTAGGCTGAACCCTAACCCTAACCCTAGGCAGATAAATCAGCCTAGGTATAGGGATGGTGCCAAGGAAAAAGCTGTGAAAGCTGCCATGTTGTTGCACTTTTGTACTCCCCTTGGGATGCCTTGAACAGCTGCAGTGTGCCTGGAGCTAAGGGCTTCCTAGTTTCAAAAATCCTAGCCCTAGGCCTAAGCCTAACAGTAACCCTGGGAAGGTAAATCATCCTGATGTTAGGCTTCTTGCCAAGGAAAAAGCCGTGAGAGCAGCCATGTTGTGGCACTTCTGCACTCCCTTTGGGATGCCTTTGGCAGATGAAGTAAGCCTGGAACTCAGGGCTTCCTGGTTAAAGAAATCCAAGCCCTAGGCTGAACCCCAACCCTAAGACGAGAAAGGCAAATCAGCCAGGAATTAGGCATGTCCCCAAGGAAAAAGCTGTGGAGGCAGGCATGTTGTGGTACTTTTGCGCTCTTCTTGGCTAGTCCTTCGCAGCTGCTGTGTTCTTGGAACTCAGGGCTTTCTGGTTAATAGAACCCTTACCCTAGGCGTAACTCAAACCTTAACCCTAGGAAGGAAAATCAGCCTATGGTTCGGGATGGTCTCATGGAAATATCAGTGGTGGCAGCCAAGTTGCGTCACTTTTGCGCTCCCCTTGGGATGCCTTTTGCAGCTGCAGTGTGCCTGGAGCCCAGGGCTTCCTGGTTTTAAAAGTCCTAGGCCTAAGCCTAACAGTAACCCTAGGAAGGTAAATCAGCCGGGTATTAGGGTTCTTCCTAAGGGAAAAGCAGTGAAAGCAGCCATGTTGTGGCACTTCTGCACTCCCTTTGGGATGCCTTTGGCAGATGAAGTAAGCCTGGAACTCAGGGCTTCCTGGTTAAAAAAATTCAAGCCCTAGGCTGAACCCTAACCCTAACCCTAGGCAGATAAACCAGCCTAGGTATAGGGATGGTGCCAAGGAAAAAGCTGTGAAAGCTGCCATGTTGTTGCACTTTTGTACTCCCCTTGGGATGCCTTGAACAGCTGCAGTGTGCCTGGAGCTAAGGGCTTCCTAGTTTCAAAAATCCTAGCCCTAGGCCTAAGCCTAACAGTAAACCTGGGAAGGTAAATCAGCCTGATGTTAGGCTTCTTGCCAAGGAAAAAGCCGTGAGAGCAGCCATGTTGTGGCACTTCTGCACTCCCTTTGGGATGCCTTTGGCAGATGAAGTAAGCCTGGAACTCAGGGCTTCCTGGTTAAAGAAATCCAAGCCCTAGGCTGAACCCTAACCCTAACCCTAGGCAGATAAATCAGCCTAGGTATAGGGATGGTGCCAAGGAAAAAGCTGTGAAAGCTGCCATGTTGTTGCACTTTTGTACTCCCCTTGGGATGCCTTGGACAGCTGCAGTGTGCCTGGAGCTAAGGGCTTCCTAGTTTCAAAAATCCTAGCCCTAGGCCTAAGCCTAACAGTAACCCTGGGAAAGTAAATCAGCCTGATGTTAGGCTTCTTGCCAAGGAAAAAGCCGTGAAAGCAGCCATGTTGTGGCACTTTTGCACTCCCTTTTGGATGCCTTTCACAGCTCCAGTGTGCCTGGAACTCAGGGCTTCCTGCTTTTAAAAATCCTAGCCCTAGGCCGAACCCCAACCCTAAGACGAGAAAGGCAAATCAGCCAGGAATTAGGCATGTCCCCAAGGAAAAAGCTGTGGAGGCAGGCATGTTGTGGTACTTTTGCGCTCTTCTTGGCTAGTCCTTCGCAGCTGCTGTGTTCTTGGAACTCAGGGCTTTCTGGTTAATAGAACCCTTACCCTAGGCGTAACTCAAACCTTAACCCTAGGAAGGAAAATCAGCCTATGGTTCGGGATGGTCTCATGGAAATATCAGTGGTGGCAGCCAAGTTGCGTCACTTTTGCGCTCCCCTTGGGATGCCTTTTGCAGCTGCAGTGTGCCTGGAGCCCAGGGCTTCCTGGTTTTAAAAGTCCTAGGCCTAAGCCTAACAGTAACCCTAGGAAGGTAAATCAGCCGGGTATTAGGGTTCTTCCTAAGGGAAAAGCCGTGAAAGCAGCCATGTTGTGGCACTTCTGCACTCCCTTTGGGATGCCTTTGGCAGATGAAGTAAGCCTGGAACTCAGGGCTTCCTGGTTAAAGAAATCCAAGCCCTAGGCTGAACCCTAACCCTAACCCTAGGCAGATAAATCAGCCTAGGTATAGGGATGGTGCCAAGGAAAAAGCTGTGAAAGCTGCCATGTTGTTGCACTTTTGTACTCCCCTTGGGATGCCTTGAACAGCTGCAGTGTGCCTGGAGCTAAGGGCTTCCTAGTTTCAAAAATCCTAGCCCTAGGCCTAAGCCTAACAGTAACCCTGGGAAAGTAAATCAGCCTGGTGTTAGGCTTCTTGCCAAGGAAAAAGCCGTGAAAGCAGCCATGTTGTGGCACTTTTGCACTCCCTTTTGGATGCCTTTCACAGCTCCAGTGTGCCTGGAACTCAGGGCTTCCTGCTTTTAAAAATCCTAGCCCTAGGCCGAACCCCAACCCTAAGACGAGAAAGGCAAATCAGCCAGGAATTAGGCATGTCCCCAAGGAAAAAGCTGTGGAGGCAGGCATGTTGTGGTACTTTTGCGCTCTTCTTGGCTAGTCCTTCGCAGCTGCTGTGTTCTTGGAACTCAGGGCTTTCTGGTTAATAGACCCTTACCCTAGGCGTAACTCAAACCTTAACCCTAGGAAGGAAAATCAGCCTATGGTTCGGGATGGTCTCATGGAAATATCAGTGGTGGCAGCCAAGTTGCGTCACTTTTGCGCTCCCCTTGGGATGCCTTTTGCAGCTGCAGTGTGCCTGGAGCCCAGGGCTTCCTGGTTTTAAAAGTCCTAGGCCTAAGCCTAACAGTAACCCTAGGAAGGTAAATCAGCCGGGTATTAGGGTTCTTCCTAAGGGAAAAGCCGTGAAAGCAGCCATGTTGTGGCACTTCTGCACTCCCTTTGGGATGCCTTTGGCAGATGAAGTAAGCCTGGAACTCAGGGCTTCCTGGTTAAAGAAATCCAAGCCCTAGGCTGAACCCTAACCCTAACCCTAGGCAGATAAATCAGCCTAGGTACAGGGATGGTGCCAAGGAAAAAGCTGTGAAAGCTGCCATGTTGTTGCACTTTTGTACTCCCCTTGGGATGCCTTGAACAGCTGCAGTGTGCCTGGAGCTAAGGGCTTCCTAGTTTCAAAAATCCTAGCCCTAGGCCTAAGCCTAACAGTAACCCTGGGAAGGTAAATCATCCTGATGTTAGGCTTCTTGCCAAGGAAAAAGCCGTGAGAGCAGCCATGTTGTGGCACTTCTGCACTCCCTTTGGGATGCCTTTGGCAGATGAAGTAAGCCTGGAACTCAGGGCTTCCTGGTTAAAGAAATCCAAGCCCTAGGCTGAACCCTAACCCTAACCCTAGGCAGATAAATCAGCCTAGGTATAGGGATGGTGCCAAGGAAAAAGCTGTGAAAGCTGCCATGTTGTTGCACTTTTGTACTCCCCTTGGGATGCCTTGAACAGCTGCAGTGTGCCTGGAGCTAAGGGCTTCCTAGTTTCAAAAATCCTAGCCCTAGGCCTAAGCCTAACAGTAACCCTGGGAAAGTAAATCAGCCTGATGTTAGGCTTCTTGCCAAGGAAAAAGCCGTGAAAGCAGCCATGTTGTGGCACTTTTGCACTCCCTTTTGGATGCCTTTCACAGCTGCAGTGTGCCTGGAACTCAGGGCTTCCTGCTTTTAAAAATCCTAGCCCTAGGCCGAACCCCAACCCTAAGACGAGAAAGGCAAATCAGCCAGGAATTAGGCATGTCCCCAAGGAAAAAGCTGTGGAGGCAGGCATGTTGTGGTACTTTTGCGCTCTTCTTGGCTAGTCCTTCGCAGCTGCTGTGTTCTTGGAACTCAGGGCTTTCTGGTTAATAGAACCCTTACCCTAGGCGTAACTCAAACCTTAACCCTAGGAAGGAAAATCAGCCTATGGTTCGGGATGGTCTCATGGAAATATCAGTGGTGGCAGCCAAGTTGCGTCACTTTTGCGCTCCCCTTGGGATGCCTTTTGCAGCTGCAGTGTGCCTGGAGCCCAGGGCTTCCTGGTTTTAAAAGTCCTAGGCCTAAGCCTAACAGTAACCCTAGGAAGGTAAATCAGCCGGGTATTAGGGTTCTTCCTAAGGGAAAAGCAGTGAAAGCAGCCATGTTGTGGCACTTCTGCACTCCCTTTGGGATGCCTTTGGCAGATGAAGTAAGCCTGGAACTCAGGGCTTCCTGGTAAAAAAAATTCAAGCCCTAGGCTGAACCCTAACCCTAACCCTAGGCAGATAAACCAGCCTAGGTATAGGGATGGTGCCAAGGAAAAAGCTGTGAAAGCTGCCATGTTGTTGCACTTTTGTACTCCCCTTGGGATGCCTTGAACAGCTGCAGTGTGCCTGGAGCTAAGGGCTTCCTAGTTTCAAAAATCCTAGCCCTAGGCCTAAGCCTAACAGTAAACCTGGGAAGGTAAATCAGCCTGATGTTAGGCTTCTTGCCAAGGAAAAAGCCGTGAGAGCAGCCATGTTGTGGCACTTCTGCACTCCCTTTGGGATGCCTTTGGCAGATGAAGTAAGCCTGGAACTCAGGGCTTCCTGGTTAAAGAAATCCAAGCCCTAGGCTGAACCCTAACCCTAACCCTAGGCAGATAAATCAGCCTAGGTATAGGGATGGTGCCAAGGAAAAAGCTGTGAAAGCTGCCATGTTGTTGCACTTTTGTACTCCCCTTGGGATGCCTTGGACAGCTGCAGTGTGCCTGGAGCTAAGGGCTTCCTAGTTTCAAAAATCCTAGCCCTAGGCCTAAGCCTAACAGTAACCCTGGGAAAGTAAATCAGCCTGATGTTAGGCTTCTTGCCAAGGAAAAAGCCGTGAAAGCAGCCATGTTGTGGCACTTTTGCACTCCCTTTTGGATGCCTTTCACAGCTCCAGTGTGCCTGGAACTCAGGGCTTCCTGCTTTTAAAAATCCTAGCCCTAGGCCGAACCCCAACCCTAAGACGAGAAAGGCAAATCAGCCAGGAATTAGGCATGTCCCCAAGGAAAAAGCTGTGGAGGCAGGCATGTTGTGGTACTTTTGCGCTCTTCTTGGCTAGTCCTTCACAGCTGCTGTGTTCTTGGAACTCAGGGCTTTCTGGTTAATAGAACCCTTACCCTAGGCGTAACTCAAACCTTAACCCTAGGAAGGAAAATCAGCCTATGGTTCGGGATGGTCTCATGGAAATATCAGTGGTGGCAGCCAAGTTGCGTCACTTTTGCGCTCCCCTTGGGATGCCTTTTGCAGCTGCAGTGTGCCTGGAGCCCAGGGCTTCCTGGTTTTAAAAGTCCTAGGCCTAAGCCTAACAGTAACCCTAGGAAGGTAAATCAGCCGGGTATTAGGGTTCTTCCTAAGGGAAAAGCCGTGAAAGCAGCCATGTTGTGGCACTTCTGCACTCCCTTTGGGATGCCTTTGGCAGATGAAGTAAGCCTGGAACTCAGGGCTTCCTGGTTAAAGAAATCCAAGCCCTAGGCTGAACCCTAACCCTAACCCTAGGCAGATAAATCAGCCTAGGTATAGGGATGGTGCCAAGGAAAAAGCTGTGAAAGCTGCCATGTTGTTGCACTTTTGTACTCCCCTTGGGATGCCTTGAACAGCTGCAGTGTGCCTGGAGCTAAGGGCTTCCTAGTTTCAAAAATCCTAGCCCTAGGCCTAAGCCTAACAGTAACCCTGGGAAAGTAAATCAGCCTGGTGTTAGGCTTCTTGCCAAGGAAAAAGCCGTGAAAGCAGCCATGTTGTGGCACTTTTGCACTCCCTTTTGGATGCCTTTCACAGCTCCAGTGTGCCTGGAACTCAGGGCTTCCTGCTTTTAAAAATCCTAGCCCTAGGCCGAACCCCAACCCTAAGACGAGAAAGGCAAATCAGCCAGGAATTAGGCATGTCCCCAAGGAAAAAGCTGTGGAGGCAGGCATGTTGTGGTACTTTTGCGCTCTTCTTGGCTAGTCCTTCGCAGCTGCTGTGTTCTTGGAACTCAGGGCTTTCTGGTTAATAGAACCCTTACCCTAGGCGTAACTCAAACCTTAACCCTAGGAAGGAAAATCAGCCTATGGTTCGGGATGGTCTCATGGAAATATCAGTGGTGGCAGCCAAGTTGCGTCACTTTTGCGCTCCCCTTGGGATGCCTTTTGCAGCTGCAGTGTGCCTGGAGCCCAGGGCTTCCTGGTTTTAAAAGTCCTAGGCCTAAGCCTAACAGTAACCCTAGGAAGGTAAATCAGCCGGGTATTAGGGTTCTTCCTAAGGGAAAAGCAGTGAAAGCAGCCATGTTGTGGCACTTCTGCACTCCCTTTGGGATGCCTTTGGCAGATGAAGTAAGCCTGGAACTCAGGGCTTCCTGGTAAAAAAAATTCAAGCCCTAGGCTGAACCCTAACCCTAACCCTAGGCAGATAAACCAGCCTAGGTATAGGGATGGTGCCAAGGAAAAAGCTGTGAAAGCTGCCATGTTGTTGCACTTTTGTACTCCCCTTGGGATGCCTTGAACAGCTGCAGTGTGCCTGGAGCTAAGGGCTTCCTAGTTTCAAAAATCCTAGCCCTAGGCCTAAGCCTAACAGTAAACCTGGGAAGGTAAATCAGCCTGATGTTAGGCTTCTTGCCAAGGAAAAAGCCGTGAGAGCAGCCATGTTGTGGCACTTCTGCACTCCCTTTGGGATGCCTTTGGCAGATGAAGTAAGCCTGGAACTCAGGGCTTCCTGGTTAAAGAAATCCAAGCCCTAGGCTGAACCCTAACCCTAACCCTAGGCAGATAAATCAGCCTAGGTATAGGGATGGTGCCAAGGAAAAAGCTGTGAAAGCTGCCATGTTGTTGCACTTTTGTACTCCCCTTGGGATGCCTTGGACAGCTGCAGTGTGCCTGGAGCTAAGGGCTTCCTAGTTTCAAAAATCCTAGCCCTAGGCCTAAGCCTAACAGTAACCCTGGGAAAGTAAATCAGCCTGATGTTAGGCTTCTTGCCAAGGAAAAAGCCGTGAAAGCAGCCATGTTGTGGCACTTTTGCACTCCCTTTTGGATGCCTTTCACAGCTCCAGTGTGCCTGGAACTCAGGGCTTCCTGCTTTTAAAAATCCTAGCCCTAGGCCGAACCCCAACCCTAAGACGAGAAAGGCAAATCAGCCAGGAATTAGGCATGTCCCCAAGGAAAAAGCTGTGGAGGCAGGCATGTTGTGGTACTTTTGCGCTCTTCTTGGCTAGTCCTTCACAGCTGCTGTGTTCTTGGAACTCAGGGCTTTCTGGTTAATAGAACCCTTACCCTAGGCGTAACTCAAACCTTAACCCTAGGAAGGAAAATCAGCCTATGGTTCGGGATGGTCTCATGGAAATATCAGTGGTGGCAGCCAAGTTGCGTCACTTTTGCGCTCCCCTTGGGATGCCTTTTGCAGCTGCAGTGTGCCTGGAGCCCAGGGCTTCCTGGTTTTAAAAGTCCTAGGCCTAAGCCTAACAGTAACCCTAGGAAGGTAAATCAGCCGGGTATTAGGGTTCTTCCTAAGGGAAAAGCCGTGAAAGCAGCCATGTTGTGGCACTTCTGCACTCCCTTTGGGATGCCTTTGGCAGATGAAGTAAGCCTGGAACTCAGGGCTTCCTGGTTAAAGAAATCCAAGCCCTAGGCTGAACCCTAACCCTAACCCTAGGCAGATAAATCAGCCTAGGTATAGGGATGGTGCCAAGGAAAAAGCTGTGAAAGCTGCCATGTTGTTGCACTTTTGTACTCCCCTTGGGATGCCTTGAACAGCTGCAGTGTGCCTGGAGCTAAGGGCTTCCTAGTTTCAAAAATCCTAGCCCTAGGCCTAAGCCTAACAGTAACCCTGGGAAAGTAAATCAGCCTGGTGTTAGGCTTCTTGCCAAGGAAAAAGCCGTGAAAGCAGCCATGTTGTGGCACTTTTGCACTCCCTTTTGGATGCCTTTCACAGCTCCAGTGTGCCTGGAACTCAGGGCTTCCTGCTTTTAAAAATCCTAGCCCTAGGCCGAACCCCAACCCTAAGACGAGAAAGGCAAATCAGCCAGGAATTAGGCATGTCCCCAAGGAAAAAGCTGTGGAGGCAGGCATGTTGTGGTACTTTTGCGCTCTTCTTGGCTAGTCCTTCGCAGCTGCTGTGTTCTTGGAACTCAGGGCTTTCTGGTTAATAGACCCTTACCCTAGGCGTAACTCAAACCTTAACCCTAGGAAGGAAAATCAGCCTATGGTTCGGGATGGTCTCATGGAAATATCAGTGGTGGCAGCCAAGTTGCGTCACTTTTGCGCTCCCCTTGGGATGCCTTTTGCAGCTGCAGTGTGCCTGGAGCCCAGGGCTTCCTGGTTTTAAAAGTCCTAGGCCTAAGCCTAACAGTAACCCTAGGAAGGTAAATCAGCCGGGTATTAGGGTTCTTCCTAAGGGAAAAGCCGTGAAAGCAGCCATGTTGTGGCACTTCTGCACTCCCTTTGGGATGCCTTTGGCAGATGAAGTAAGCCTGGAACTCAGGGCTTCCTGGTTAAAGAAATCCAAGCCCTAGGCTGAACCCTAACCCTAACCCTAGGCAGATAAATCAGCCTAGGTATAGGGATGGTGCCAAGGAAAAAGCTGTGAAAGCTGCCATGTTGTTGCACTTTTGTACTCCCCTTGGGATGCCTTGAACAGCTGCAGTGTGCCTGGAGCTAAGGGCTTCCTAGTTTCAAAAATCCTAGCCCTAGGCCTAAGCCTAACAGTAACCCTAGGAAGGTAAATCAGCCGGGTATTAGGGTTCTTCCGAAGGGAAAAGCCGTGAAAGCAGCCATGTTGTGGCACTTCTGCACTCCCTTTGGGATGCCTTTGGCAGATGAAGTAAGCCTGGAACTCAGGGCTTCCTGGTTAAAGAAATCCAAGCCCTAGGCTGAACCCTAACCCTAACCCTAGGCAGATAAATCAGCCTAGGTATAGGGATGGTGCCAAGGAAAAAGCTGTGAAAGCTGCCATGTTGTTGCACTTTTGTACTCCCCTTGGGATGCCTTGAACAGCTGCAGTGTGCCTGGAGCTAAGGGCTTCCTAGTTTCAAAAATCCTAGCCCTAGGCCTAAGCCTAACAGTAACCCTGGGAAAGTAAATCAGCCTGATGTTAGGCTTCTTGCCAAGGAAAAAGCCGTGAAAGCAGCCATGTTGTGGCACTTTTGCACTCCCTTTTGGATGCCTTTCACAGCTGCAGTGTGCCTGGAACTCAGGGCTTCCTGCTTTTAAAAATCCTAGCCCTAGGCCGAACCCCAACCCTAAGACGAGAAAGGCAAATCAGCCAGGAATTAGG
This sequence comes from Ammospiza caudacuta, assembly GCF_027887145.1. NCBI lineage: Eukaryota > Metazoa > Chordata > Aves > Passeriformes > Passerellidae > Ammospiza > Ammospiza caudacuta. The sequence goes on along the minus strand of NW_026683127.1, from coordinate 201,995 downwards.
CATGTCCCCAAGGAAAAAGCTGTGGAGGCAGGCATGTTGTGGTACTTTTGCGCTCTTCTTGGCTAGTCCTTCGCAGCTGCTGTGTTCTTGGAACTCAGGGCTTTCTGGTTAATAGAACCCTTACCCTAGGCGTAACTCAAACCTTAACCCTAGGAAGGAAAATCAGCCTATGGTTCGGGATGGTCTCATGGAAATATCAGTGGTGGCAGCCAAGTTGCGTCACTTTTGCGCTCCCCTTGGGATGCCTTTTGCAGCTGCAGTGTGCCTGGAGCCCAGGGCTTCCTGGTTTTAAAAGTCCTAGGCCTAAGCCTAACAGTAACCCTAGGAAGGTAAATCAGCCGGGTATTAGGGTTCTTCCTAAGGGAAAAGCCGTGAAAGCAGCCATGTTGTGGCACTTCTGCACTCCCTTTGGGATGCCTTTGGCAGATGAAGTAAGCCTGGAACTCAGGGCTTCCTGGTTAAAGAAATCCAAGCCCTAGGCTGAACCCTAACCCTAACCCTAGGCAGATAAATCAGCCTAGGTATAGGGATGGTGCCAAGGAAAAAGCTGTGAAAGCTGCCATGTTGTTGCACTTTTGTACTCCCCTTGGGATGCCTTGAACAGCTGCAGTGTGCCTGGATCTAAGAGCTTCCTAGTTTCAAAAATCCTAGCCCTAGGCCTAAGCCTAACAGTAACCCTGGGAAAGTAAATCAGCCTGATGTTAGGCTTCTTGCCAAGGAAAAAGCCGTGAAAGCAGCCATGTTGTGGCACTTTTGCACTCCCTTTTGGATGCCTTTCACAGCTCCAGTGTGCCTGGAACTCAGGGCTTCCTGCTTTTAAAAATCCTAGCCCTAGGCCGAACCCCAACCCTAAGACGAGAAAGGCAAATCAGCCAGGAATTAGGCATGTCCCCAAGGAAAAAGCTGTGGAGGCAGGCATGTTGTGGTACTTTTGCGCTCTTCTTGGCTAGTCCTTCGCAGCTGCTGTGTTCTTGGAACTCAGGGCTTTCTGGTTAATAGAACCCTTACCCTAGGCGTAACTCAAACCTTAACCCTAGGAAGGAAAATCAGCCTATGGTTCGGGATGGTCTCATGGAAATATCAGTGGTGGCAGCCAAGTTGCGTCACTTTTGCGCTCCCCTTGGGATGCCTTTTGCAGCTGCAGTGTGCCTGGAGCCCAGGGCTTCCTGGTTTTAAAAGTCCTAGGCCTAAGCCTAACAGTAACCCTAGGAAGGTAAATCAGCCGGGTATTAGGGTTCTTCCTAAGGGAAAAGCCGTGAAAGCAGCCATGTTGTGGCACTTCTGCACTCCCTTTGGGATGCCTTTGGCAGATGAAGTAAGCCTGGAACTCAGGGCTTCCTGGTTAAAGAAATCCAAGCCCTAGGCTGAACCCTAACCCTAACCCTAGGCAGATAAATCAGCCTAGGTATAGGGATGGTGCCAAGGAAAAAGCTGTGAAAGCTGCCATGTTGTTGCACTTTTGTACTCCCCTTGGGATGCCTTGAACAGCTGCAGTGTGCCTGGAGCTAAGGGCTTCCTAGTTTCAAAAATCCTAGCCCTAGGCCTAAGCCTAACAGTAACCCTGGGAAAGTAAATCAGCCTGATGTTAGGCTTCTTGCCAAGGAAAAAGCCGTGAAAGCAGCCATGTTGTGGCACTTTTGCACTCCCTTTTGGATGCCTTTCACAACTCCAGTGTGCCTGGAACTCAGGGCTTCCTGCTTTTAAAAATCCTAGCCCTAGGCCGAACCCCAACCCTAAGACGAGAAAGGCAAATCAGCCAGGAATTAGGCATGTCCCCAAGGAAAAAGCTGTGGAGGCAGGCATGTTGTGGTACTTTTGCGCTCTTCTTGGCTAGTCCTTCGCAGCTGCTGTGTTCTTGGAACTCAGGGCTTTCTGGTTAATAGAACCCTTACCCTAGGCGTAACTCAAACCTTAACCCTAGGAAGGAAAATCAGCCTATGGTTCGGGATGGTCTCATGGAAATATCAGTGGTGGCAGCCAAGTTGCGTCACTTTTGCGCTCCCCTTGGGATGCCTTTTGCAGCTGCAGTGTGCCTGGAGCCCAGGGCTTCCTGGTTTTAAAAGTCCTAGGCCTAAGCCTAACAGTAACCCTAGGAAGGTAAATCAGCCGGGTATTAGGGTTCTTCCTAAGGGAAAAGCCGTGAAAGCAGCCATGTTGTGGCACTTCTGCACTCCCTTTGGGATGCCTTTGGCAGATGAAGTAAGCCTGGAACTCAGGGCTTCCTGGTTAAAGAAATCCAAGCCCTAGGCTGAACCCTAACCCTAACCCTAGGCAGATAAATCAGCCTAGGTATAGGGATGGTGCCAAGGAAAAAGCTGTGAAAGCTGCCATGTTGTTGCACTTTTGTACTCCCCTTGGGATGCCTTGAACAGCTGCAGTGTGCCTGGAGCTAAGGGCTTCCTAGTTTCAAAAATCCTAGCCCTAGGCCTAAGCCTAACAGTAACCCTGGGAAAGTAAATCAGCCTGATGTTAGGCTTCTTGCCAAGGAAAAAGCCGTGAAAGCAGCCATGTTGTGGCACTTTTGCACTCCCTTTTGGATGCCTTTCACAGCTCCAGTGTGCCTGGAACTCAGGGCTTCCTGCTTTTAAAAATCCTAGCCCTAGGCCGAACCCCAACCCTAAGACGAGAAAGGCAAATCAGCCAGGAATTAGGCATGTCCCCAAGGAAAAAGCTGTGGAGGCAGGCATGTTGTGGTACTTTTGCGCTCTTCTTGGCTAGTCCTTCGCAGCTGCTGTGTTCTTGGAACTCAGGGCTTTCTGGTTAATAGAACCCTTACCCTAGGCGTAACTCAAACCTTAACCCTAGGAAGGAAAATCAGCCTATGGTTCGGGATGGTCTCATGGAAATATCAGTGGTGGCAGCCAAGTTGCGTCACTTTTGCGCTCCCCTTGGGATGCCTTTTGCAGCTGCAGTGTGCCTGGAGCCCAGGGCTTCCTGGTTTTAAAAGTCCTAGGCCTAAGCCTAACAGTAACCCTAGGAAGGTAAATCAGCCGGGTATTAGGGTTCTTCCTAAGGGAAAAGCCGTGAAAGCAGCCATGTTGTGGCACTTCTGCACTCCCTTTGGGATGCCTTTGGCAGATGAAGTAAGCCTGGAACTCAGGGCTTCCTGGTTAAAGAAATCCAAGCCCTAGGCTGAACCCTAACCCTAACCCTAGGCAGATAAATCAGCCTAGGTATAGGGATGGTGCCAAGGAAAAAGCTGTGAAAGCTGCCATGTTGTTGCACTTTTGTACTCCCCTTGGGATGCCTTGAACAGCTGCAGTGTGCCTGGAGCTAAGGGCTTCCTAGTTTTAAAAATCCTAGCCCTAGTCCTAAGCCTAACAGTAACCCTGGGATGGTAAGTCATCCTGGTGTTAGGCGTCTTGCCAAGGAAAAAGCCGTGAAAGCAGCCATGTTGTGGCACTTTTGCACTCCCTTTTGGATGCCTTTCACAGCTGCAGTGTGCCTGGAACTCAGGGCTTCCTGATTTTAAAAATCCTAGCCCTAGGCCGAACCCCAGCCCTAAGACGAGAAAGGCAAATCAGCCAGGAATTAGGCATGTCCCCAAGGAAAAAGCTGTGGAGGCAGGCATGTTGTGGTACTTTTGCGCTCTTCTTGGCTAGTCCTTCGCAGCTGCTGTGTTCTTGGAACTCAGGGCTTTCTGGTTAATAGAACCCTTACCCTAGGCGATACTCAAACCTTAACCCTAGGAAGGAAAATCAGCATATGGTTCGGGATGGTCTCATGGAAATATCAGTGGTGGCAGCCAAGTTGCGTCACTTTTGCGCTCCCCTTGGGATGCCTTTCGCAGCTGCAGTGTGCCTGGAGCCCAGGGCTTCCTGGTTTTAAAAGTCCTAGGCCTAAGCCTAACAGTAACCCTAGGAAGGTAAATCAGCCGGGTATTAGGGTTCTTCCTAAGGGAAAAGCCGTGAAAGCAGCCATGTTGTGGCACTTCTGCACTCCCTTTGGGATGCCTTTGGCAGATGAAGTAAGCCTGGAACTCAGGGCTTCCTGGTAAAAAAAATTCAAGCCCTAGGCTGAACCCTAACCCTAACCCTAGGCAGATTAATCAGCCTAGGTATAGGGATGGTGCCAAGGAAAAAGCTGTGAAAGCTGCCATGTTGTTGCACTTTTGTACTCCCCTTGGGATGCCTTGAACAGCTGCAGTGTGCCTGGAGCTAAGGGCCTCCTAGTTTCAAAAATCCTAGCCCTAGGCCTAAGCCTAACAGTAACCCTGGGAAAGTAAATCAGCCTGGTGTTAGGCTTCTTGCCAAGGAAAAAGCCGTGAAAGCAGCCATGTTGTGGCACTTTTGCACTCCCTTTTGGATGCCTTTCACAGCTCCAGTGTGCCTGGAACTCAGGGCTTCCTGCTTTTAAAAATCCTAGCCCTAGGCCGAACCCCAACCCTAAGACGAGAAAGGCAAATCAGCCAGGAATTAGGCATGTCCCCAAGGAAAAAGCTGTGGAGGCAGGCATGTTGTGGTACTTTTGCGCTCTTCTTGGCTAGTCCTTCGCAGCTGCTGTGTTCTTGGAACTCAGGGCTTTCTGGTTAATAGAACCCTTACCCTAGGCGTAACTCAAACCTTAACCCTAGGAAGGAAAATCAGCCTATGGTTCGGGATGGTCTCATGGAAATATCAGTGGTGGCAGCCAAGTTGCGTCACTTTTGCGCTCCCCTTGGGATGCCTTTTGCAGCTGCAGTGTGCCTGGAGCCCAGGGCTTCCTGGTTTTAAAAGTCCTAGGCCTAAGCCTAACAGTAACCCTAGGAAGGTAAATCAGCCGGGTATTAGGGTTCTTCCTAAGGGAAAAGCCGTGAAAGCAGCCATGTTGTGGCACTTCTGCACTCCCTTTGGGATGCCTTTGGCAGATGAAGTAAGCCTGGAACTCAGGGCTTCCTGGTAAAAAAAATTCAAGCCCTAGGCTGAACCCTAACCCTAACCCTAGGCAGATTAATCAGCCTAGGTATAGGGATGGTGCCAAGGAAAAAGCTGTGAAAGCTGCCATGTTGTTGCACTTTTGTACTCCCCTTGGGATGCCTTGAACAGCTGCAGTGTGCCTGGAGCTAAGGGCCTCCTAGTTTCAAAAATCCTAGCCCTAGGCCTAAGCCTAACAGTAACCCTGGGAAAGTAAATCAGCCTGGTGTTAGGCTTCTTGCCAAGGAAAAAGCCGTGAAAGCAGCCATGTTGTGGCACTTTTGCACTCCCTTTTGGATGCCTTTCACAGCTCCAGTGTGCCTGGAACTCAGGGCTTCCTGATTTTAAAAATCCTAGCCCTAGGCCGAACCCCAACCCTAAGACGAGAAAGGCAAATCAGCCAGGAATTAGGCATGTCCCCAAGGAAAAAGCTGTGGAGGCAGGCATGTTGTGGTACTTTTGCGCTCTTCTTGGCTAGTCCTTCGCAGCTGCTGTGTTCTTGGAACTCAGGGCTTTCTGGTTAATAGACCCTTACCCTAGGCGTAACTCAAACCTTAACCCTAGGAAGGAAAATCAGCCTATGGTTCGGGATGGTCTCATGGAAATATCAGTGGTGGCAGCCAAGTTGCGTCACTTTTGCGCTCCCCTTGGGATGCCTTTCGCAGCTGCAGTGTGCCTGGAGCCCAGGGCTTCCTGGTTTTAAAAGTCCTAGGCCTAAGCCTAACAGTAACCCTAGGAAGGTAAATCAGCCGGGTATTAGGGTTCTTCCTAAGGGAAAAGCCGTGAAAGCAGCCATGTTGTGGCACTTCTGCACTCCCTTTGGGATGCCTTTGGCAGATGAAGTAAGCCTGGAACTCAGGGCTTCCTGGTTAAAAAAATTCAAGCCCTAGGCTGAACCCTAACCCTAACCCTAGGCAGATAAACCAGCCTAGGTATAGGGATGGTGCCAAGGAAAAAGCTGTGAAAGCTGCCATGTTGTTGCACTTTTGTACTCCCCTTGGGATGCCTTGAACAGCTGCAGTGTGCCTGGAGCTAAGGGCTTCCTAGTTTCAAAAATCCTAGCCCTAGGCCTAAGCCTAACAGTAATCCTGGGAAGGTAAATCAGCCTGATGTTAGGCTTCTTGCCAAGGAAAAAGCCGTGAGAGCAGCCATGTTGTGGCACTTCTGCACTCCCTTTGGGATGCCTTTGGCAGATGAAGTAAGCCTGGAACTCAGCGCTTCCTGGTTAAAGAAATCCAAGCCCTAGGCTGAACCCTAACCCTAACCCTAGGCAGATAAATCAGCCTAGGTATAGGGATGGTGCCAAGGAAAAAGCTGTGAAAGCTGCCATGTTGTTGCACTTTTGTACTCCCCTTGGGATGCCTTGAACAGCTGCAGTGTGCCTGGAGCTAAGGGCTTCCTAGTTTCAAAAATCCTAGCCCTAGGCCTAAGCCTAACAGTAACCCTGGGAAAGTAAATCAGCCTGATGTTAGGCTTCTTGCCAAGGAAAAAGCCGTGAAAGCAGCCATGTTGTGGCACTTTTGCACTCTCTTTTGGATGCCTTTCACAGCTCCAGTGTGCCTGGAACTCAGGGCTTCCTGCTTTTAAAAATCCTAGCCCTAGGCCGAACCCCAACCCTAAGACGAGAAAGGCAAATCAGCCAGGAATTAGGCATGTCCCCAAGGAAAAAGCTGTGGAGGCAGGCATGTTGTGGTACTTTTGCGCTCTTCTTGGCTAGTCCTTCGCAGCTGCTGTGTTCTTGGAACTCAGGGCTTTCTGGTTAATAGAACCCTTACCCTAGGCGTAACTCAAACCTTAACCCTAGGAAGGAAAATCAGCCTATGGTTCGGGATGGTCTCATGGAAATATCAGTGGTGGCAGCCAAGTTGCGTCACTTTTGCGCTCCCCTTGGGATGCCTTTTGCAGCTGCAGTGTGCCTGGAGCCCAGGGCTTCCTGGTTTTAAAAGTCCTAGGCCTAAGCCTAACAGTAACCCTAGGAAGGTAAATCAGCCGGGTATTAGGGTTCTTCCTAAGGGAAAAGCCGTGAAAGCAGCCATGTTGTGGCACTTCTGCACTCCCTTTGGGATGCCTTTGGCAGATGAAGTAAGCCTGGAACTCAGGGCTTCCTGGTTAAAGAAATCCAAGCCCTAGGCTGAACCCTAACCCTAACCCTAGGCAGATAAATCAGCCTAGGTATAGGGATGGTGCCAAGGAAAAAGCTGTGAAAGCTGCCATGTTGTTGCACTTTTGTACTCCCCTTGGGATGCCTTGAACAGCTGCAGTGTGCCTGGATCTAAGAGCTTCCTAGTTTCAAAAATCCTAGCCCTAGGCCTAAGCCTAACAGTAACCCTGGGAAAGTAAATCAGCCTGATGTTAGGCTTCTTGCCAAGGAAAAAGCCGTGAAAGCAGCCATGTTGTGGCACTTTTGCACTCCCTTTTGGATGCCTTTCACAGCTCCAGTGTGCCTGGAACTCAGGGCTTCCTGCTTTTAAAAATCCTAGCCCTAGGCCGAACCCCAACCCTAAGACGAGAAAGGCAAATCAGCCAGGAATTAGGCATGTCCCCAAGGAAAAAGCTGTGGAGGCAGGCATGTTGTGGTACTTTTGCGCTCTTCTTGGCTAGTCCTTCGCAGCTGCTGTGTTCTTGGAACTCAGGGCTTTCTGGTTAATAGAACCCTTACCCTAGGCGTAACTCAAACCTTAACCCTAGGAAGGAAAATCAGCCTATGGTTCGGGATGGTCTCATGGAAATATCAGTGGTGGCAGCCAAGTTGCGTCACTTTTGCGCTCCCCTTGGGATGCCTTTTGCAGCTGCAGTGTGCCTGGAGCCCAGGGCTTCCTGGTTTTAAAAGTCCTAGGCCTAAGCCTAACAGTAACCCTAGGAAGGTAAATCAGCCGGGTATTAGGGTTCTTCCTAAGGGAAAAGCCGTGAAAGCAGCCATGTTGTGGCACTTCTGCACTCCCTTTGGGATGCCTTTGGCAGATGAAGTAAGCCTGGAACTCAGGGCTTCCTGGTTAAAGAAATCCAAGCCCTAGGCTGAACCCTAACCCTAACCCTAGGCAGATAAATCAGCCTAGGTATAGGGATGGTGCCAAGGAAAAAGCTGTGAAAGCTGCCATGTTGTTGCACTTTTGTACTCCCCTTGGGATGCCTTGAACAGCTGCAGTGTGCCTGGAGCTAAGGGCTTCCTAGTTTCAAAAATCCTAGCCCTAGGCCTAAGCCTAACAGTAACCCTGGGAAAGTAAATCAGCCTGATGTTAGGCTTCTTGCCAAGGAAAAAGCCGTGAAAGCAGCCATGTTGTGGCACTTTTGCACTCCCTTTTGGATGCCTTTCACAACTCCAGTGTGCCTGGAACTCAGGGCTTCCTGCTTTTAAAAATCCTAGCCCTAGGCCGAACCCCAACCCTAAGACGAGAAAGGCAAATCAGCCAGGAATTAGGCATGTCCCCAAGGAAAAAGCTGTGGAGGCAGGCATGTTGTGGTACTTTTGCGCTCTTCTTGGCTAGTCCTTCGCAGCTGCTGTGTTCTTGGAACTCAGGGCTTTCTGGTTAATAGAACCCTTACCCTAGGCGTAACTCAAACCTTAACCCTAGGAAGGAAAATCAGCCTATGGTTCGGGATGGTCTCATGGAAATATCAGTGGTGGCAGCCAAGTTGCGTCACTTTTGCGCTCCCCTTGGGATGCCTTTTGCAGCTGCAGTGTGCCTGGAGCCCAGGGCTTCCTGGTTTTAAAAGTCCTAGGCCTAAGCCTAACAGTAACCCTAGGAAGGTAAATCAGCCGGGTATTAGGGTTCTTCCTAAGGGAAAAGCCGTGAAAGCAGCCATGTTGTGGCACTTCTGCACTCCCTTTGGGATGCCTTTGGCAGATGAAGTAAGCCTGGAACTCAGGGCTTCCTGGTTAAAGAAATCCAAGCCCTAGGCTGAACCCTAACCCTAACCCTAGGCAGATAAATCAGCCTAGGTATAGGGATGGTGCCAAGGAAAAAGCTGTGAAAGCTGCCATGTTGTTGCACTTTTGTACTCCCCTTGGGATGCCTTGAACAGCTGCAGTGTGCCTGGAGCTAAGGGCTTCCTAGTTTCAAAAATCCTAGCCCTAGGCCTAAGCCTAACAGTAACCCTGGGAAAGTAAATCAGCCTGATGTTAGGCTTCTTGCCAAGGAAAAAGCCGTGAAAGCAGCCATGTTGTGGCACTTTTGCACTCCCTTTTGGATGCCTTTCACAGCTCCAGTGTGCCTGGAACTCAGGGCTTCCTGCTTTTAAAAATCCTAGCCCTAGGCCGAACCCCAACCCTAAGACGAGAAAGGCAAATCAGCCAGGAATTAGGCATGTCCCCAAGGAAAAAGCTGTGGAGGCAGGCATGTTGTGGTACTTTTGCGCTCTTCTTGGCTAGTCCTTCGCAGCTGCTGTGTTCTTGGAACTCAGGGCTTTCTGGTTAATAGAACCCTTACCCTAGGCGTAACTCAAACCTTAACCCTAGGAAGGAAAATCAGCCTATGGTTCGGGATGGTCTCATGGAAATATCAGTGGTGGCAGCCAAGTTGCGTCACTTTTGCGCTCCCCTTGGGATGCCTTTTGCAGCTGCAGTGTGCCTGGAGCCCAGGGCTTCCTGGTTTTAAAAGTCCTAGGCCTAAGCCTAACAGTAACCCTAGGAAGGTAAATCAGCCGGGTATTAGGGTTCTTCCTAAGGGAAAAGCCGTGAAAGCAGCCATGTTGTGGCACTTCTGCACTCCCTTTGGGATGCCTTTGGCAGATGAAGTAAGCCTGGAACTCAGGGCTTCCTGGTTAAAGAAATCCAAGCCCTAGGCTGAACCCTAACCCTAACCCTAGGCAGATAAATCAGCCTAGGTATAGGGATGGTGCCAAGGAAAAAGCTGTGAAAGCTGCCATGTTGTTGCACTTTTGTACTCCCCTTGGGATGCCTTGAACAGCTGCAGTGTGCCTGGAGCTAAGGGCTTCCTAGTTTTAAAAATCCTAGCCCTAGTCCTAAGCCTAACAGTAACCCTGGGATGGTAAGTCATCCTGGTGTTAGGCGTCTTGCCAAGGAAAAAGCCGTGAAAGCAGCCATGTTGTGGCACTTTTGCACTCCCTTTTGGATGCCTTTCACAGCTGCAGTGTGCCTGGAACTCAGGGCTTCCTGCTTTTAAAAATCCTAGCCCTAGGCCGAACCCCAGCCCTAAGACGAGAAAGGCAAATCAGCCAGGAATTAGGCATGTCCCCAAGGAAAAAGCTGTGGAGGCAGGCATGTTGTGGTACTTTTGCGCTCTTCTTGGCTAGTCCTTCGCAGCTGCTGTGTTCTTGGAACTCAGGGCTTTCTGGTTAATAGAACCCTTACCCTAGGCGATACTCAATCCTTAACCCTAGGAAGGAAAATCAGCATATGGTTCGGGATGGTCTCATGGAAATATCAGTGGTGGCAGCCAAGTTGCGTCACTTTTGCGCTCCCCTTGGGATGCCTTTCGCAGCTGCAGTGTGCCTGGAGCCCAGGGCTTCCTGGTTTTAAAAGTCCTAGGCCTAAGCCTAACAGTAACCCTAGGAAGGTAAATCAGCCGGGTATTAGGGTTCTTCCTAAGGGAAAAGCCGTGAAAGCAGCCATGTTGTGGCACTTCTGCACTCCCTTTGGGATGCCTTTGGCAGATGAAGTAAGCCTGGAACTCAGGGCTTCCTGGTAAAAAAAATTCAAGCCCTAGGCTGAACCCTAACCCTAACCCTAGGCAGATTAATCAGCCTAGGTATAGGGATGGTGCCAAGGAAAAAGCTGTGAAAGCTGCCATGTTGTTGCACTTTTGTACTCCCCTTGGGATGCCTTGAACAGCTGCAGTGTGCCTGGAGCTAAGGGCCTCCTAGTTTCAAAAATCCTAGCCCTAGGCCTAAGCCTAACAGTAACCCTGGGAAAGTAAATCAGCCTGGTGTTAGGCTTCTTGCCAAGGAAAAAGCCGTGAAAGCAGCCATGTTGTGGCACTTTTGCACTCCCTTTTGGATGCCTTTCACAGCTCCAGTGTGCCTGGAACTCAGGGCTTCCTGCTTTTAAAAATCCTAGCCCTAGGCCGAACCCCAACCCTAAGACGAGAAAGGCAAATCAGCCAGGAATTAGGCATGTCCCCAAGGAAAAAGCTGTGGAGGCAGGCATGTTGTGGTACTTTTGCGCTCTTCTTGGCTAGTCCTTCGCAGCTGCTGTGTTCTTGGAACTCAGGGCTTTCTGGTTAATAGAACCCTTACCCTAGGCGTAACTCAAACCTTAACCCTAGGAAGGAAAATCAGCCTATGGTTCGGGATGGTCTCATGGAAATATCAGTGGTGGCAGCCAAGTTGCGTCACTTTTGCGCTCCCCTTGGGATGCCTTTTGCAGCTGCAGTGTGCCTGGAGCCCAGGGCTTCCTGGTTTTAAAAGTCCTAGGCCTAAGCCTAACAGTAACCCTAGGAAGGTAAATCAGCCGGGTATTAGGGTTCTTCCTAAGGGAAAAGCCGTGAAAGCAGCCATGTTGTGGCACTTCTGCACTCCCTTTGGGATGCCTTTGGCAGATGAAGTAAGCCTGGAACTCAGGGCTTCCTGGTAAAAAAAATTCAAGCCCTAGGCTGAACCCTAACCCTAACCCTAGGCAGATTAATCAGCCTAGGTATAGGGATGGTGCCAAGGAAAAAGCTGTGAAAGCTGCCATGTTGTTGCACTTTTGTACTCCCCTTGGGATGCCTTGAACAGCTGCAGTGTGCCTGGAGCTAAGGGCCTCCTAGTTTCAAAAATCCTAGCCCTAGGCCTAAGCCTAACAGTAACCCTGGGAAAGTAAATCAGCCTGGTGTTAGGCTTCTTGCCAAGGAAAAAGCCGTGAAAGCAGCCATGTTGTGGCACTTTTGCACTCCCTTTTGGATGCCTTTCACAGCTCCAGTGTGCCTGGAACTCAGGGCTTCCTGATTTTAAAAATCCTAGCCCTAGGCCGAACCCCAACCCTAAGACGAGAAAGGCAAATCAGCCAGGAATTAGGCATGTCCCCAAGGAAAAAGCTGTGGAGGCAGGCATGTTGTGGTACTTTTGCGCTCTTCTTGGCTAGTCCTTCGCAGCTGCTGTGTTCTTGGAACTCAGGGCTTTCTGGTTAATAGACCCTTACCCTAGGCGTAACTCAAACCTTAACCCTAGGAAGGAAAATCAGCCTATGGTTCGGGATGGTCTCATGGAAATATCAGTGGTGGCAGCCAAGTTGCGTCACTTTTGCGCTCCCCTTGGGATGCCTTTCGCAGCTGCAGTGTGCCTGGAGCCCAGGGCTTCCTGGTTTTAAAAGTCCTAGGCCTAAGCCTAACAGTAACCCTAGGAAGGTAAATCAGCCGGGTATTAGGGTTCTTCCTAAGGGAAAAGCCGTGAAAGCAGCCATGTTGTGGCACTTCTGCACTCCCTTTGGGATGCCTTTGGCAGATGAAGTAAGCCTGGAACTCAGGGCTTCCTGGTTAAAAAAATTCAAGCCCTAGGCTGAACCCTAACCCTAACCCTAGGCAGATAAACCAGCCTAGGTATAGGGATGGTGCCAAGGAAAAAGCTGTGAAAGCTGCCATGTTGTTGCACTTTTGTACTCCCCTTGGGATGCCTTGAACAGCTGCAGTGTGCCTGGAGCTAAGGGCTTCCTAGTTTCAAAAATCCTAGCCCTAGGCCTAAGCCTAACAGTAATCCTGGGAAGGTAAATCAGCCTGATGTTAGGCTTCTTGCCAAGGAAAAAGCCGTGAGAGCAGCCATGTTGTGGCACTTCTGCACTCCCTTTGGGATGCCTTTGGCAGATGAAGTAAGCCTGGAACTCAGCGCTTCCTGGTTAAAGAAATCCAAGCCCTAGGCTGAACCCTAACCCTAACCCTAGGCAGATAAATCAGCCTAGGTATAGGGATGGTGCCAAGGAAAAAGCTGTGAAAGCTGCCATGTTGTTGCACTTTTGTACTCCCCTTGGGATGCCTTGAACAGCTGCAGTGTGCCTGGAGCTAAGGGCTTCCTAGTTTCAAAAATCCTAGCCCTAGGCCTAAGCCTAACAGTAACCCTGGGAAAGTAAATCAGCCTGATGTTAGGCTTCTTGCCAAGGAAAAAGCCGTGAAAGCAGCCATGTTGTGGCACTTTTGCACTCTCTTTTGGATGCCTTTCACAGCTCCAGTGTGCCTGGAACTCAGGGCTTCCTGCTTTTAAAAATCCTAGCCCTAGGCCGAACCCCAACCCTAAGACGAGAAAGGCAAATCAGCCAGGAATTAGGCATGTCCCCAAGGAAAAAGCTGTGGAGGCAGGCATGTTGTGGTACTTTTGCGCTCTTCTTGGCTAGTCCTTCGCAGCTGCTGTGTTCTTGGAACTCAGGGCTTTCTGGTTAATAGAACCCTTACCCTAGGCGTAACTCAAACCTTAACCCTAGGAAGGAAAATCAGCCTATGGTTCGGGATGGTCTCATGGAAATATCAGTGGTGGCAGCCAAGTTGCGTCACTTTTGCGCTCCCCTTGGGATGCCTTTTGCAGCTGCAGTGTGCCTGGAGCCCAGGGCTTCCTGGTTTTAAAAGTCCTAGGCCTAAGCCTAACAGTAACCCTAGGAAGGTAAATCAGCCGGGTATTAGGGTTCTTCCTAAGGGAAAAGCCGTGAAAGCAGCCATGTTGTGGCACTTCTGCACTCCCTTTGGGATGCCTTTGGCAGATGAAGTAAGCCTGGAACTCAGGGCTTCCTGGTAAAAAAAATTCAAGCCCTAGGCTGAACCCTAACCCTAACCCTAGGCAGATAAACCAGCCTAGGTATAGGGATGGTGCCAAGGAAAAAGCTGTGAAAGCTGCCATGTTGTTGCACTTTTGTACTCCCCTTGGGATGCCTTGAACAGCTGCAGTGTGCCTGGAGCTAAGGGCCTCCTAGTTTCAAAAATCCTAGCCCTAGGCCTAAGCCTAACAGTAACCCTAGGAAAGTAAATCAGCCTGGTGTTAGGCTTCTTGCCAAGGAAAAAGCCGTGAAAGCAGCCATGTTGTGGCACTTTTGCACTCCCTTTTGGATGCCTTTCACAGCTCCAGTGTGCCTGGAACTCAGGGCTTCCTGATTTTAAAAATCCTAGCCCTAGGCCGAACCCCAACCCTAAGACGAGAAAGGCAAATCAGCCAGGAATTAGGCATGTCCCCAAGGAAAAAGCTGTGGAGGCAGGCATGTTGTGGTACTTTTGCGCTCTTCTTGGCTAGTCCTTCGCAGCTGCTGTGTTCTTGGAACTCAGGGCTTTCTGGTTAATAGACCCTTACCCTAGGCGTAACTCAAACCTTAACCCTAGGAAGGAAAATCAGCCTATGGTTCGGGATGGTCTCATGGAAATATCAGTGGTGGCAGCCAAGTTGCGTCACTTTTGCGCTCCCCTTGGGATGCCTTTTGCAGCTGCAGTGTGCCTGGAGCCCAGGGCTTCCTGGTTTTAAAAGTCCTAGGCCTAAGCCTAACAGTAACCCTAGGAAGGTAAATCAGCCGGGTATTAGGGTTCTTCCTAAGGGAAAAGCCGTGAAAGCAGCCATGTTGTGGCACTTCTGCACTCCCTTTGGGATGCCTTTGGCAGATGAAGTAAGCCTGGAACTCAGGGCTTCCTGGTAAAAAAAATTCAAGCCCTAGGCTGAACCCTAACCCTAACCCTAGGCAGATTAATCAGCCTAGGTATAGGGATGGTGCCAAGGAAAAAGCTGTGAAAGCTGCCATGTTGTTGCACTTTTGTACTCCCCTTGGGATGCCTTGAACAGCTGCAGTGTGCCTGGAGCTAAGGGCCTCCTAGTTTCAAAAATCCTAGCCCTAGGCCTAAGCCTAACAGTAACCCTGGGAAAGTAAATCAGCCTGGTGTTAGGCTTCTTGCCAAGGAAAAAGCCGTGAAAGCAGCCATGTTGTGGCACTTTTGCACTCCCTTTTGGATGCCTTTCACAGCTCCAGTGTGCCTGGAACTCAGGGCTTCCTGATTTTAAAAATCCTAGCCCTAGGCCGAACCCCAACCCTAAGACGAGAAAGGCAAATCAGCCAGGAATTAGGCATGTCCCCAAGGAAAAAGCTGTGGAGGCAGGCATGTTGTGGTACTTTTGCGCTCTTCTTGGCTAGTCCTTCGCAGCTGCTGTGTTCTTGGAACTCAGGGCTTTCTGGTTAATAGACCCTTACCCTAGGCGTAACTCAAACCTTAACCCTAGGAAGGAAAATCAGCCTATGGTTCGGGATGGTCTCATGGAAATATCAGTGGTGGCAGCCAAGTTGCGTCACTTTTGCGCTCCCCTTGGGATGCCTTTTGCAGCTGCAGTGTGCCTGGAGCCCAGGGCTTCCTGGTTTTAAAAGTCCTAGGCCTAAGCCTAACAGTAACCCTAGGAAGGTAAATCAGCCGGGTATTAGGGTTCTTCCTAAGGGAAAAGCCGTGAAAGCAGCCATGTTGTGGCACTTCTGCACTCCCTTTGGGATGCCTTTGGCAGATGAAGTAAGCCTGGAACTCAGGGCTTCCTGGTAAAAAAAATTCAAGCCCTAGGCTGAACCCTAACCCTAACCCTAGGCAGATTAATCAGCCTAGGTATAGGGATGGTGCCAAGGAAAAAGCTGTGAAAGCTGCCATGTTGTTGCACTTTTGTACTCCCCTTGGGATGCCTTGAACAGCTGCAGTGTGCCTGGAGCTAAGGGCCTCCTAGTTTCAAAAATCCTAGCCCTAGGCCTAAGCCTAACAGTAACCCTGGGAAAGTAAATCAGCCTGGTGTTAGGCTTCTTGCCAAGGAAAAAGCCGTGAAAGCAGCCATGTTGTGGCACTTTTGCACTCCCTTTTGGATGCCTTTCACAGCTCCAGTGTGCCTGGAACTCAGGGCTTCCTGATTTTAAAAATCCTAGCCCTAGGCCGAACCCCAACCCTAAGACGAGAAAGGCAAATCAGCCAGGAATTAGGCATGTCCCCAAGGAAAAAGCTGTGGAGGCAGGCATGTTGTGGTACTTTTGCGCTCTTCTTGGCTAGTCCTTCGCAGCTGCTGTGTTCTTGGAACTCAGGGCTTTCTGGTTAATAGACCCTTACCCTAGGCGTAACTCAAACCTTAACCCTAGGAAGGAAAATCAGCCTATGGTTCGGGATGGTCTCATGGAAATATCAGTGGTGGCAGCCAAGTTGCGTCACTTTTGCGCTCCCCTTGGGATGCCTTTCGCAGCTGCAGTGTGCCTGGAGCCCAGGGCTTCCTGGTTTTAAAAGTCCTAGGCCTAAGCCTAACAGTAACCCTAGGAAGGTAAATCAGCCGGGTATTAGGGTTCTTCCTAAGGGAAAAGCCGTGAAAGCAGCCATGTTGTGGCACTTCTGCACTCCCTTTGGGATGCCTTTGGCAGATGAAGTAAGCCTGGAACTCAGGGCTTCCTGGTTAAAAAAATTCAAGCCCTAGGCTGAACCCTAACCCTAACCCTAGGCAGATAAACCAGCCTAGGTATAGGGATGGTGCCAAGGAAAAAGCTGTGAAAGCTGCCATGTTGTTGCACTTTTGTACTCCCCTTGGGATGCCTTGAACAGCTGCAGTGTGCCTGGAGCTAAGGGCTTCCTAGTTTCAAAAATCCTAGCCCTAGGCCTAAGCCTAACAGTAACCCTGGGAAGGTAAATCAGCCTGATGTTAGGCTTCTTGCCAAGGAAAAAGCCGTGAGAGCAGCCATGTTGTGGCACTTCTGCACTCCCTTTGGGATGCCTTTGGCAGATGAAGTAAGCCTGGAACTCAGCGCTTCCTGGTTAAAGAAATCCAAGCCCTAGGCTGAACCCTAACCCTAACCCTAGGCAGATAAATCAGCCTAGGTATAGGGATGGTGCCAAGGAAAAAGCTGTGAAAGCTGCCATGTTGTTGCACTTTTGTACTCCCCTTGGGATGCCTTGAACAGCTGCAGTGTGCCTGGAGCTAAGGGCTTCCTAGTTTCAAAAATCCTAGCCCTAGGCCTAAGCCTAACAGTAACCCTGGGAAAGTAAATCAGCCTGATGTTAGGCTTCTTGCCAAGGAAAAAGCCGTGAAAGCAGCCATGTTGTGGCACTTTTGCACTCTCTTTTGGATGCCTTTCACAGCTCCAGTGTGCCTGGAACTCAGGGCTTCCTGCTTTTAAAAATCCTAGCCCTAGGCCGAACCCCAACCCTAAGACGAGAAAGGCAAATCAGCCAGGAATTAGGCATGTCCCCAAGGAAAAAGCTGTGGAGGCAGGCATGTTGTGGTACTTTTGCGCTCTTCTTGGCTAGTCCTTCGCAGCTGCTGTGTTCTTGGAACTCAGGGCTTTCTGGTTAATAGAACCCTTACCCTAGGCGTAACTCAAACCTTAACCCTAGGAAGGAAAATCAGCCTATGGTTCGGGATGGTCTCATGGAAATATCAGTGGTGGCAGCCAAGTTGCGTCACTTTTGCGCTCCCCTTGGGATGCCTTTTGCAGCTGCAGTGTGCCTGGAGCCCAGGGCTTCCTGGTTTTAAAAGTCCTAGGCCTAAGCCTAACAGTAACCCTAGGAAGGTAAATCAGCCGGGTATTAGGGTTCTTCCTAAGGGAAAAGCCGTGAAAGCAGCCATGTTGTGGCACTTCTGCACTCCCTTTGGGATGCCTTTGGCAGATGAAGTAAGCCTGGAACTCAGGGCTTCCTGGTTAAAGAAATCCAAGCCCTAGGCTGAACCCTAACCCTAACCCTAGGCAGATAAATCAGCCTAGGTATAGGGATGGTGCCAAGGAAAAAGCTGTGAAAGCTGCCCTGTTGTTGCACTTTTGTACTCCCCTTGGGATGCCTTGAACAGCTGCAGTGTGCCTGGAGCTAAGGGCTTCCTAGTTTTAAAAATCCTAGCCCTAGGCCTAAGCCTAATAGTAACCCTGGGAAAGGTAAGTCAGCCTGGTGTTAGGCGTCTTGCCAAGGAAAAAGCCGTGAAAGCAGCCATGTTGTGGCACTTTTGCACTCCCTTTTGGATGCCTTTCACAGCTCCAGTGTGCCTGGAACTCAGGGCTTCCTGCTTTTAAAAATCCTAGCCCTAGGCCGAACCCCAACCCTAAGACGAGAAAGGCAAATCAGCCAGGAATTAGGCATGTCCCCAAGGAAAAAGCTGTGGAGGCAGGCATGTTGTGGTACTTTTGCGCTCTTCTTGGCTAGTCCTTCGCAGCTGCTGTGTTCTTGGAACTCAGGGCTTTCTGGTTAATAGAACCCTTACCCTAGGCGTAACTCAAACCTTAACCCTAGGAAGGAAAATCAGCCTATGGTTCGGGATGGTCTCATGGAAATATCAGTGGTGGCAGCCAAGTTGCGTCACTTTTGCGCTCCCCATGGGATGCCTTTCGCAGCTGCAGTGTGCCTGGAGCCCAGGGCTTCCTGGTTTTAAAAGTCCTAGGCCTAAGCCTAACAGTAACCCTAGGAAGGTAAATCAGCCGGGTATTAGGGTTCTTCCTAAGGGAAAAGCCGTGAAAGCAGCCATGTTGTGGCACTTCTGCACTCCCTTTGGGATGCCTTTGGCAGATGAAGTAAGCCTGGAACTCAGGGCTTCCTGGTAAAAAAAATTCAAGCCCTAGGCTGAACCCTAACCCTAACCCTAGGCAGATAAACCAGCCTAGGTATAGGGATGGTGCCAAGGAAAAAGCTGTGAAAGCTGCCATGTTGTTGCACTTTTGTACTCCCCTTGGGATGCCTTGAACAGCTGCAGTGTGCCTGGAGCTAAGGGCTTCCTAGTTTCAAAAATCCTAGCCCTAGGCCTAAGCCTAACAGTAACCCTGGGAAGGTAAATCAGCCTGATGTTAGGCTTCTTGCCAAGGAAAAAGCCGTGAGAGCAGCCATGTTGTGGCACTTCTGCACTCCCTTTGGGATGCCTTTGGCAGATGAAGTAAGCCTGGAACTCAGCGCTTCCTGGTTAAAGAAATCCAAGCCCTAGGCTGAACCCTAACCCTAACCCTAGGCAGATAAATCAGCCTAGGTATAGGGATGGTGCCAAGGAAAAAGCTGTGAAAGCTGCCATGTTGTTGCACTTTTGTACTCCCCTTGGGATGCCTTGAACAGCTGCAGTGTGCCTGGAGCTAAGGGCTTCCTAGTTTCAAAAATCCTAGCCCTAGGCCTAAGCCTAACAGTAACCCTGGGAAAGTAAATCAGCCTGATGTTAGGCTTCTTGCCAAGGAAAAAGCCGTGAAAGCAGCCATGTTGTGGCACTTTTGCACTCCCTTTTGGATGCCTTTCACAGCTCCAGTGTGCCTGGAACTCAGGGCTTCCTGCTTTTAAAAATCCTAGCCCTAGGCCGAACCCCAACCCTAAGACGAGAAAGGCAAATCAGCCAGGAATTAGGCATGTCCCCAAGGAAAAAGCTGTGGAGGCAGGCATGTTGTGGTACTTTTGCGCTCTTCTTGGCTAGTCCTTCGCAGCTGCTGTGTTCTTGGAACTCAGGGCTTTCTGGTTAATAGAACCCTTACCCTAGGCGTAACTCAAACCTTAAGCCTAGGAAGGAAAATCAGCCTATGGTTCGGGATGGTCTCATGGAAATATCAGTGGTGGCAGCCAAGTTGCGTCACTTTTGCGCTCCCCTTGGGATGCCTTTTGCAGCTGCAGTGTGCCTGGAGCCCAGGGCTTCCTGGTTTTAAAAGTCCTAGGCCTAAGCCTAACAGTAACCCTAGGAAGGTAAATCAGCCGGGTATTAGGGTTCTTCCTAAGGGAAAAGCCGTGAAAGCAGCCATGTTGTGGCACTTCTGCACTCCCTTTGGGATGCCTTTGGCAGATGAAGTAAGCCTGGAACTCAGGGCTTCCTGGTAAAAAAAATTCAAGCCCTAGGCTGAACCCTAACCCTAACCCTAGGCAGATAAATCAGCCTAGGTATAGGGATGGTGCCAAGGAAAAAGCTGTGAAAGATGCCATGTTGTTGCACTTTTGTACTCCCCTTGGGATGCCTTGAACAGCTGCAGTGTGCCTGGAGCTAAGGGCCTCCTAGTTTCAAAAATCCTAGCCCTAGGCCTAAGCCTAACAGTAACCCTGGGAAAGTAAATCAGCCTGGTGTTAGGCTTCTTGCCAAGGAAAAAGCCGTGAAAGCAGCCATGTTGTGGCACTTTTGCACTCCCTTTTGGATGCCTTTCACAGCTCCAGTGTGCCTGGAACTCAGGGCTTCCTGATTTTAAAAATCCTAGCCCTAGGCCGAACCCCAACCCTAAGACGAGAAAGGCAAATCAGCCAGGAATTAGGCATGTCCCCAAGGAAAAAGCTGTGGAGGCAGGCATGTTGTGGTACTTTTGCGCTCTTCTTGGCTAGTCCTTCGCAGCTGCTGTGTTCTTGGAACTCAGGGCTTTCTGGTTAATAGACCCTTACCCTAGGCGTAACTCAAACCTTAACCCTAGGAAGGAAAATCAGCCTATGGTTCGGGATGGTCTCATGGAAATATCAGTGGTGGCAGCCAAGTTGCGTCACTTTTGCGCTCCCCTTGGGATGCCTTTTGCAGCTGCAGTGTGCCTGGAGCCCAGGGCTTCCTGGTTTTAAAAGTCCTAGGCCTAAGCCTAACAGTAACCCTAGGAAGGTAAATCAGCCGGGTATTAGGGTTCTTCCTAAGGGAAAAGCCGTGAAAGCAGCCATGTTGTGGCACTTCTGCACTCCCTTTGGGATGCCTTTGGCAGATGAAGTAAGCCTGGAACTCAGGGCTTCCTGGTTAAAGAAATCCAAGCCCTAGGCTGAACCCTAACCCTAACCCTAGGCAGATAAATCAGCCTAGGTATAGGGATGGTGCCAAGGAAAAAGCTGTGAAAGCTGCCATGTTGTTGCACTTTTGTACTCCCCTTGGGATGCCTTGAACAGCTGCAGTGTGCCTGGAGCTAAGGGCTTCCTAGTTTTAAAAATCCTAGCCCTAGGCCTAAGCCTAACAGTAACCCTGGAAAGGTAAGTCAGCCTGATGTTAGGCGTCTTGCCAAGGAAAAAGCCGTGAAAGCAGCCATGTTGTGGCACTTTTGCACTCCCTTTTGGATGCCTTTCACAACTCCAGTGTGCCTGGAACTCAGGGCTTCCTGATTTTAAAAATCCTAGCCCTAGGCCGAACCCCAACCCTAAGACGAGAAAGGCAAATCAGCCAGGAATTAGGCATGTCCCCAAGGAAAAAGCTGTGGAGGCAGGCATGTTGTGGTACTTTTGCGCTCTTCTTGGCTAGTCCTTCGCAGCTGCTGTGTTCTTGGAACTCAGGGCTTTCTGGTTAAT
The DNA here is from genome assembly GCF_027887145.1 of Ammospiza caudacuta. NCBI lineage: Eukaryota > Metazoa > Chordata > Aves > Passeriformes > Passerellidae > Ammospiza > Ammospiza caudacuta. Next base: position 181,015 of record NW_026683127.1, on the reverse strand, counting down.
AGAACCCTTACCCTAGGCGTAACTCAAACCTTAACCCTAGGAAGGAAAATCAGCCTATGGTTCGGGATGGTCTCATGGAAATATCAGTGGTGGCAGCCAAGTTGCGTCACTTTTGCGCTCCCCTTGGGATGCCTTTTGCAGCTGCAGTGTGCCTGGAGCCCAGGGCTTCCTGGTTTTAAAAGTCCTAGGCCTAAGCCTAACAGTAACCCTAGGAAGGTAAATCAGCCGGGTATTAGGGTTCTTCCTAAGGGAAAAGCCGTGAAAGCAGCCATGTTGTGGCACTTCTGCACTCCCTTTGGGATGCCTTTGGCAGATGAAGTAAGCCTGGAACTCAGGGCTTCCTGGTTAAAAAAATTCAAGCCCTAGGCTGAACCCTAACCCTAACCCTAGGCAGATAAATCAGCCTAGGTATAGGGATGGTGCCAAGGAAAAAGCTGTGAAAGCTGCCATGTTGTTGCACTTTTGTACTCCCCTTGGGATGCCTTGAACAGCTGCAGTGTGCCTGGAGCTAAGGGCTTCCTAGTTTCAAAAATCCTAGCCCTAGGCCTAAGCCTAACAGTAACCCTGGGAAGGTAAATCAGCCTGATGTTAGGCTTCTTGCCAAGGAAAAAGCCGTGAGAGCAGCCATGTTGTGGCACTTCTGCACTCCCTTTGGGATGCCTTTGGCAGATGAAGTAAGCCTGGAACTCAGGGCTTCCTGGTTAAAGAAATCCAAGCCCTAGGCTGAACCCTAACCCTAACCCTAGGCAGATAAATCAGCCTAGGTATAGGGATGGTGCCAAGGAAAAAGCTGTGAAAGCTGCCATGTTGTTGCACTTTTGTACTCCCCTTGGGATGCCTTGAACAGCTGCAGTGTGCCTGGAGCTAAGGGCTTCCTAGTTTCAAAAATCCTAGCCCTAGGCCTAAGCCTAACAGTAACCCTGGGAAAGTAAATCAGCCTGATGTTAGGCTTCTTGCCAAGGAAAAAGCCGTGAAAGCAGCCATGTTGTGGCACTTTTGCACTCCCTTTTGGATGCCTTTCACAGCTCCAGTGTGCCTGGAACTCAGGGCTTCCTGATTTTAAAAATCCTAGCCCTAGGCCGAACCCCAACCCTAAGACGAGAAAGGCAAATCAGCCAGGAATTAGGCATGTCCCCAAGGAAAAAGCTGTGGAGGCAGGCATGTTGTGGTACTTTTGCGCTCTTCTTGGCTAGTCCTTCGCAGCTGCTGTGTTCTTGGAACTCAGGGCTTTCTGGTTAATAGACCCTTACCCTAGGCGTAACTCAAACCTTAACCCTAGGAAGGAAAATCAGCCTATGGTTCGGGATGGTCTCATGGAAATATCAGTGGTGGCAGCCAAGTTGCGTCACTTTTGCGCTCCCCTTGGGATGCCTTTTGCAGCTGCAGTGTGCCTGGAGCCCAGGGCTTCCTGGTTTTAAAAGTCCTAGGCCTAAGCCTAACAGTAACCCTAGGAAGGTAAATCAGCCGGGTATTAGGGTTCTTCCTAAGGGAAAAGCCGTGAAAGCAGCCATGTTGTGGCACTTCTGCACTCCCTTTGGGATGCCTTTGGCAGATGAAGTAAGCCTGGAACTCAGGGCTTCCTGGTTAAAGAAATCCAAGCCCTAGGCTGAACCCTAACCCTAACCCTAGGCAGATAAATCAGCCTAGGTATAGGGATGGTGCCAAGGAAAAAGCTGTGAAAGCTGCCATGTTGTTGCACTTTTGTACTCCCCTTGGGATGCCTTGAACAGCTGCAGTGTGCCTGGAGCTAAGGGCTTCCTAGTTTCAAAAATCCTAGCCCTAGGCCTAAGCCTAACAGTAACCCTGGGAAAGTAAATCAGCCTGATGTTAGGCTTCTTGCCAAGGAAAAAGCCGTGAGAGCAGCCATGTTGTGGCACTTCTGCACTCCCTTTGGGATGCCTTTGGCAGATGAAGTAAGCCTGGAACTCAGGGCTTCCTGGTTAAAGAAATCCAAGCCCTAGGCTGAACCCTAACCCTAACCCTAGGCAGATAAATCAGCCTAGGTATAGGGATGGTGCCAAGGAAAAAGCTGTGAAAGCTGCCATGTTGTTGCACTTTTGTACTCCCCTTGGGATGCCTTGAACAGCTGCAGTGTGCCTGGAGCTAAGGGCTTCCTAGTTTTAAAAATCCTAGCCCTAGGCCTAAGCCTAATAGTAACCCTGGGAAAGTAAATCAGCCTGATGTTAGGCTTCTTGCCAAGGAAAAAGCCGTGAAAGCAGCCATGTTGTGGCACTTTTGCACTCCCTTTTGGATGCCTTTCACAGCTCCAGTGTGCCTGGAACTCAGGGCTTCCTGATTTTAAAAATCCTAGCCCTAGGCCGAACCCCAACCCTAAGACGAGAAAGGCAAATCAGCCAGGAATTAGGCATGTCCCCAAGGAAAAAGCTGTGGAGGCAGGCATGTTGTGGTACTTTTGCGCTCTTCTTGGCTAGTCCTTCTCAGCTGCTGTGTTCTTGGAACTCAGGGCTTTCTGGTTAATAGAACCCTTACCCTAGGCGTAACTCAAACCTTAACCCTAGGAAGGAAAATCAGCCTATGGTTCGGGATGGTCTCATGGAAATATCAGTGGTGGCAGCCAAGTTGCGTCACTTTTGCGCTCCCCTTGGGATGCCTTTCGCAGCTGCAGTGTGCCTGGAGCCCAGGGCTTCCTGGTTTTAAAAGTCCTAGGCCTAAGCCTAACAGTAACCCTAGGAAGGTAAATCAGCCGGGTATTAGGGTTCTTCCTAAGGGAAAAGCCGTGAAAGCAGCCATGTTGTGGCACTTCTGCACTCCCTTTGGGATGCCTTTGGCAGATGAAGTAAGCCTGGAACTCAAGGCTTCCTGGTTAAAAAAATTCAAGCCCTAGGCTGAACCCTAACCCTAACCCTAGGCAGATAAACCAGCCTAGGTATAGGGATGGTGCCAAGGAAAAAGCTGTGAAAGCTGCCATGTTGTTGCACTTTTGTACTCCCCTTGGGATGCCTTGAACAGCTGCAGTGTGCCTGGAGCTAAGGGCTTCCTAGTTTCAAAAATCCTAGCCCTAGGCCTAAGCCTAACAGTAACCCTGGGAAGGTAAATCAGCCTGATGTTAGGCTTCTTGCCAAGGAAAAAGCCGTGAGAGCAGCCATGTTGTGGCACTTCTGCACTCCCTTTGGGATGCCTTTGGCAGATGAAGTAAGCCTGGAACTCAGGGCTTCCTGGTTAAAGAAATCCAAGCCCTAGGCTGAACCCTAACCCTAACCCTAGGCAGATAAATCAGCCTAGGTATAGGGATGGTGCCAAGGAAAAAGCTGTGAAAGCTGCCATGTTGTTGCACTTTTGTACTCCCCTTGGGATGCCTTGAACAGCTGCAGTGTGCCTGGAGCTAAGGGCTTCCTAGTTTCAAAAATCCTAGCCCTAGGCCTAAGCCTAACAGTAACCCTGGGAAAGTAAATCAGCCTGATGTTAGGCTTCTTGCCAAGGAAAAAGCCGTGAAAGCAGCCATGTTGTGGCACTTTTGCACTCCCTTTTGGATGCCTTTCACAGCTCCAGTGTGCCTGGAACTCAGGGCTTCCTGCTTTTAAAAATCCTAGCCCTAGGCCGAACCCCAACCCTAAGACGAGAAAGGCAAATCAGCCAGGAATTAGGCATGTCCCCAAGGAAAAAGCTGTGGAGGCAGGCATGTTGTGGTACTTTTGCGCTCTTCTTGGCTAGTCCTTCGCAGCTGCTGTGTTCTTGGAACTCAGGGCTTTCTGGTTAATAGAACCCTTACCCTAGGCGTAACTCAAACCTTAACCCTAGGAAGGAAAATCAGCCTATGGTTCGGGATGGTCTCATGGAAATATCAGTGGTGGCAGCCAAGTTGCGTCACTTTTGCGCTCCCCTTGGGATGCCTTTTGCAGCTGCAGTGTGCCTGGAGCCCAGGGCTTCCTGGTTTTAAAAGTCCTAGGCCTAAGCCTAACAGTAACCCTAGGAAGGTAAATCAGCCGGGTATTAGGGTTCTTCCTAAGGGAAAAGCCGTGAAAGCAGCCATGTTGTGGCACTTCTGCACTCCCTTTGGGATGCCTTTGGCAGATGAAGTAAGCCTGGAACTCAGGGCTTCCTGGTTAAAGAAATCCAAGCCCTAGGCTGAACCCTAACCCTAACCCTAGGCAGATAAATCAGCCTAGGTATAGGGATGGTGCCAAGGAAAAAGCTGTGAAAGCTGCCATGTTGTTGCACTTTTGTACTCCCCTTGGGATGCCTTGAACAGCTGCAGTGTGCCTGGAGCTAAGGGCTTCCTAGTTTTAAAAATCCTAGCCCTAGGCCTAAGCCTAATAGTAACCCTGGTAAAGGTAAGTCAGCCTGGTGTTAGGCGTCTTGCCAAGGAAAAAGCCGTGAAAGCAGCCATGTTGTGGCACTTTTGCACTCCCTTTTGGATGCCTTTCACAGCTGCAGTGTGCCTGGAACTCAGGGCTTCCTGCTTTTAAAAATCCTAGCCCTAGGCCGAACCCCAACCCTAAGACGAGAAAGGCAAATCAGCCAGGAATTAGGCATGTCCCCAAGGAAAAAGCTGTGGAGGCAGGCATGTTGTGGTACTTTTGCGCTCTTCTTGGCTAGTCCTTCGCAGCTGCTGTGTTCTTGGAACTCAGGGCTTTCTGGTTAATAGAACCCTTACCCTAGGCGTAACTCAAACCTTAACCCTAGGAAGGAAAATCAGCCTATGGTTCGGGATGGTCTCATGGAAATATCAGTGGTGGCAGCCAAGTTGCGTCACTTTTGCGCTCCCCTTGGGATGCCTTTCGCAGCTGCAGTGTGCCTGGAGCCCAGGGCTTCCTGGTTTTAAAAGTCCTAGGCCTAAGCCTAACAGTAACCCTAGGAAGGTAAATCAGCCGGGTATTAGGGTTCTTCCTAAGGGAAAAGCCGTGAGAGCAGCCATGTTGTGGCACTTCTGCACTCCCTTTGGGATGCCTTTGGCAGATGAAGTAAGCCTGGAACTCAGCGCTTCCTGGTTAAAGAAATCCAAGCCCTAGGCTGAACCCTAACCCTAACCCTAGGCAGATAAATCAGCCTAGGTATAGGGATGGTGCCAAGGAAAAAGCTGTGAAAGCTGCCATGTTGTTGCACTTTTGTACTCCCCTTGGGATGCCTTGAACAGCTGCAGTGTGCCTGGAGCCCAGGGCTTCCTAGTTTCAAAAATCCTAGCCCTAGGCCTAAGCCTAACAGTAACCCTGGGAAAGTAAATCAGCCTGATGTTAGGCTTCTTGCCAAGGAAAAAGCCGTGAAAGCAGCCATGTTGTGGCACTTTTGCACTCCCTTTTGGATGCCTTTCACAGCTCCAGTGTGCCTGGAACTCAGGGCTTCCTGCTTTTAAAAATCCTAGCCCTAGGCCGAACCCCAACCCTAAGACGAGAAAGGCAAATCAGCCAGGAATTAGGCATGTCCCCAAGGAAAAAGCTGTGGAGGCAGGCATGTTGTGGTACTTTTGCGCTCTTCTTGGCTAGTCCTTCGCAGCTGCTGTGTTCTTGGAACTCAGGGCTTTCTGGTTAATAGACCCTTACCCTAGGCGTAACTCAAACCTTAACCCTAGGAAGGAAAATCAGCCTATGGTTCGGGATGGTCTCATGGAAATATCAGTGGTGGCAGCCAAGTTGCGTCACTTTTGCGCTCCCCTTGGGATGCCTTTTGCAGCTGCAGTGTGCCTGGAGCCCAGGGCTTCCTGGTTTTAAAAGTCCTAGGCCTAAGCCTAACAGTAACCCTAGGAAGGTAAATCAGCCGGGTATTAGGGTTCTTCCTAAGGGAAAAGCCGTGAAAGCAGCCATGTTGTGGCACTTCTGCACTCCCTTTGGGATGCCTTTGGCAGATGAAGTAAGCCTGGAACTCAGGGCTTCCTGGTTAAAGAAATCCAAGCCCTAGGCTGAACCCTAACCCTAACCCTAGGCAGATAAATCAGCCTAGGTATAGGGATGGTGCCAAGGAAAAAGCTGTGAAAGCTGCCATGTTGTTGCACTTTTGTACTCCCCTTGGGATGCCTTGAACAGCTGCAGTGTGCCTGGAGCTAAGGGCTTCCTAGTTTCAAAAATCCTAGCCCTAGGCCTAAGCCTAACAGTAACCCTGGGAAAGTAAATCAGCCTGATGTTAGGCTTCTTGCCAAGGAAAAAGCCGTGAGAGCAGCCATGTTGTGGCACTTTTGCACTCCCTTTGGGATGCCTTTGGCAGATGAAGTAAGCCTGGAACTCAGGGCTTCCTGGTTAAAGAAATCCAAGCCCTAGGCTGAACCCTAACCCTAACCCTAGGCAGATAAATCAGCCTAGGTATAGGGATGGTGCCAAGGAAAAAGCTGTGAAAGCTGCCATGTTGTTGCACTTTTGTACTCCCCTTGGGATGCCTTGAACAGCTGCAGTGTGCCTGGAGCTAAGGGCTTCCTAGTTTCAAAAATCCTAGCCCTAGGCCTAAGCCTAACAGTAACCCTGGGAAAGTAAATCAGCCTGATGTTCGGCTTCTTGCCAAGGAAAAAGCCGTGAAAGCAGCCATGTTGTGGCACTTTTGCACTCCCTTTTGGATGCCTTTCACAGCTGCAGTGTGCCTGGAACTCAGGGCTTCCTGCTTTTAAAAATCCTAGCCCTAGGCCGAACCCCAACCCTAAGACGAGAAAGGCAAATCAGCCAGGAATTAGGCATGTCCCCAAGGAAAAAGCTGTGGAGGCAGGCATGTTGTGGTACTTTTGCGCTCTTCTTGGCTAGTCCTTCGCAGCTGCTGTGTTCTTGGAACTCAGGGCTTTCTGGTTAATAGAACCCTTACCCTAGGCGTAACTCAAACCTTAACCCTAGGAAGGAAAATCAGCCTATGGTTCGGGATGGTCTCATGGAAATATCAGTGGTGGCAGCCAAGTTGCGTCACTTTTGCGCTCCCCTTGGGATGCCTTTTGCAGCTGCAGTGTGCCTGGAGCCCAGGGCTTCCTGGTTTTAAAAGTCCTAGGCCTAAGCCTAACAGTAACCCTAGGAAGGTAAATCAGCCGGGTATTAGGGTTCTTCCTAAGGGAAAAGCCGTGAGAGCAGCCATGTTGTGGCACTTCTGCACTCCCTTTGGGATGCCTTTGGCAGATGAAGTAAGCCTGGAACTCAGGGCTTCCTGGTTAAAGAAATCCAAGCCCTAGGCTGAACCCTAACCCTAACCCTAGGCAGATAAATCAGCCTAGGTATAGGGATGGTGCCAAGGAAAAAGCTGTGAAAGCTGCCATGTTGTCGCACTTTTGTACTCCCCTTGGGATGCCTTGAACAGCTGCAGTGTGCCTGGAGCTAAGGGCTTCCTAGTTTCAAAAATCCTAGCCCTAGGCCTAAGCCTAACAGTAACCCTGGGAAAGTAAATCAGCCTGATGTTAGGCTTCTTGCCAAGGAAAAAGCCGTGAAAGCAACCATGTTGTGGCACTTTTGCACTCCCTTTTGGATGCCTTTCACAGCTCCAGTGTGCCTGGAACTCAGGGCTTCCTGCTTTTAAAAATCCTAGCCCTAGGCCGAACCCCAACCCTAAGACGAGAAAGGCAAATCAGCCAGGAATTAGGCATGTCCCCAAGGAAAAGCTGTGGAGGCAGGCATGTTGTGGTACTTTTGCGCTCTTCTTGGCTAGTCCTTCGCAGCTGCTGTGTTCTTGGAACTCAGGGCTTTCTGGTTAATAGAACCCTTACCCTAGGCGTAACTCAAACCTTAACCCTAGGAAGGAAAATCAGCCTATGGTTCGGGATGGTCTCATGGAAATATCAGTGGTGGCAGCCAAGTTGCGTCACTTTTGCGCTCCCCTTGGGATGCCTTTTGCAGCTGCAGTGTGCCTGGAGCCCAGGGCTTCCTGGTTTTAAAAGTCCTAGGCCTAAGCCTAACAGTAACCCTAGGAAGGTAAATCAGCCGGGTATTAGGGTTCTTCCTAAGGGAAAAGCCGTGAAAGCAGCCATGTTGTGGCACTTCTGCACTCCCTTTGGGATGCCTTTGGCAGATGAAGTAAGCCTGGAACTCAGGGCTTCCTGGTTAAAGAAATCCAAGCCCTAGGCTGAACCCTAACCCTAACCCTAGGCAGATAAATCAGCCTAGGTATAGGGATGGTGCCAAGGAAAAAGCTGTGAAAGCTGCCATGTTGTTGCACTTTTGTACTCCCCTTGGGATGCCTTGAACAGCTGCAGTGTGCCTGGAGCTAAGGGCTTCCTAGTTTCAAAAATCCTAGCCCTAGGCCTAAGCCTAACAGTAACCCTGGGAAAGTAAATCAGCCTGATGTTAGGCTTCTTGCCAAGGAAAAAGCCGTGAGAGCAGCCATGTTGTGGCACTTTTGCACTCCCTTTGGGATGCCTTTGGCAGATGAAGTAAGCCTGGAACTCAGGGCTTCCTGGTTAAAGAAATCCAAGCCCTAGGCTGAACCCTAACCCTAACCCTAGGCAGATAAATCAGCCTAGGTATAGGGATGGTGCCAAGGAAAAAGCTGTGAAAGCTGCCATGTTGTTGCACTTTTGTACTCCCCTTGGGATGCCTTGAACAGCTGCAGTGTGCCTGGAGCTAAGGGCTTCCTAGTTTCAAAAATCCTAGCCCTAGGCCTAAGCCTAACAGTAACCCTGGGAAAGTAAATCAGCCTGATGTTCGGCTTCTTGCCAAGGAAAAAGCCGTGAAAGCAGCCATGTTGTGGCACTTTTGCACTCCCTTTTGGATGCCTTTCACAGCTGCAGTGTGCCTGGAACTCAGGGCTTCCTGCTTTTAAAAATCCTAGCCCTAGGCCGAACCCCAACCCTAAGACGAGAAAGGCAAATCAGCCAGGAATTAGGCATGTCCCCAAGGAAAAAGCTGTGGAGGCAGGCATGTTGTGGTACTTTTGCGCTCTTCTTGGCTAGTCCTTCGCAGCTGCTGTGTTCTTGGAACTCAGGGCTTTCTGGTTAATAGAACCCTTACCCTAGGCGTAACTCAAACCTTAACCCTAGGAAGGAAAATCAGCCTATGGTTCGGGATGGTCTCATGGAAATATCAGTGGTGGCAGCCAAGTTGCGTCACTTTTGCGCTCCCCTTGGGATGCCTTTTGCAGCTGCAGTGTGCCTGGAGCCCAGGGCTTCCTGGTTTTAAAAGTCCTAGGCCTAAGCCTAACAGTAACCCTAGGAAGGTAAATCAGCCGGGTATTAGGGTTCTTCCTAAGGGAAAAGCCGTGAGAGCAGCCATGTTGTGGCACTTCTGCACTCCCTTTGGGATGCCTTTGGCAGATGAAGTAAGCCTGGAACTCAGGGCTTCCTGGTTAAAGAAATCCAAGCCCTAGGCTGAACCCTAACCCTAACCCTAGGCAGATAAATCAGCCTAGGTATAGGGATGGTGCCAAGGAAAAAGCTGTGAAAGCTGCCATGTTGTTGCACTTTTGTACTCCCCTTGGGATGCCTTGAACAGCTGCAGTGTGCCTGGAGCTAAGGGCTTCCTAGTTTCAAAAATCCTAGCCCTAGGCCTAAGCCTAACAGTAACCCTGGGAAAGTAAATCAGCCTGATGTTAGGCTTCTTGCCAAGGAAAAAGCCGTGAAAGCAACCATGTTGTGGCACTTTTGCACTCCCTTTTGGATGCCTTTCACAGCTCCAGTGTGCCTGGAACTCAGGGCTTCCTGCTTTTAAAAATCCTAGCCCTAGGCCGAACCCCAACCCTAAGACGAGAAAGGCAAATCAGCCAGGAATTAGGCATGTCCCCAAGGAAAAGCTGTGGAGGCAGGCATGTTGTGGTACTTTTGCGCTCTTCTTGGCTAGTCCTTCGCAGCTGCTGTGTTCTTGGAACTCAGGGCTTTCTGGTTAATAGAACCCTTACCCTAGGCGTAACTCAAACCTTAACCCTAGGAAGGAAAATCAGCCTATGGTTCGGGATGGTCTCATGGAAATATCAGTGGTGGCAGCCAAGTTGCGTCACTTTTGCGCTCCCCTTGGGATGCCTTTTGCAGCTGCAGTGTGCCTGGAGCCCAGGGCTTCCTGGTTTTAAAAGTCCTAGGCCTAAGCCTAACAGTAACCCTAGGAAGGTAAATCAGCCGGGTATTAGGGTTCTTCCTAAGGGAAAAGCCGTGAAAGCAGCCATGTTGTGGCACTTCTGCACTCCCTTTGGGATGCCTTTGGCAGATGAAGTAAGCCTGGAACTCAGGGCTTCCTGGTTAAAGAAATCCAAGCCCTAGGCTGAACCCTAACCCTAACCCTAGGCAGATAAATCAGCCTAGGTATAGGGATGGTGCCAAGGAAAAAGCTGTGAAAGCTGCCATGTTGTTGCACTTTTGTACTCCCCTTGGGATGCCTTGAACAGCTGCAGTGTGCCTGGAGCTAAGGGCTTCCTAGTTTCAAAAATCCTAGCCCTAGGCCTAAGCCTAACAGTAACCCTGGGAAAGTAAATCAGCCTGATGTTAGGCTTCTTGCCAAGGAAAAAGCCGTGAGAGCAGCCATGTTGTGGCACTTCTGCACTCCCTTTGGGATGCCTTTGGCAGATGAAGTAAGCCTGGAACTCAGGGCTTCCTGGTTAAAGAAATCCAAGCCCTAGGCTGAACCCTAACCCTAACCCTAGGCAGATAAATCAGCCTAGGTATAGGGATGGTGCCAAGGAAAAAGCTGTGAAAGCTGCCATGTTGTTGTACTTTTGTACTCCCCTTGGGATGCCTTGAACAGCTGCAGTGTGCCTGGAGCTAAGGGCTTCCTAGTTTCAAAAATCCTAGCCCTAGGCCTAAGCCTAACAGTAACCCTGGGAAAGTAAATCAGCCTGATGTTAGGCTTCTTGCCAAGGAAAAAGCCGTGAAAGCAGCCATGTTGTGGCACTTTTGCACTCCCTTTTGGATGCCTTTCACAGCTCCAGTGTGCCTGGAACTCAGGGCTTCCTGCTTTTAAAAATCCTAGCCCTAGGCCGAACCCCAACCCTAAGACGAGAAAGGCAAATCAGCCAGGAATTAGGCATGTCCCCAAGGAAAAAGCTGTGGAGGCAGGCATGTTGTGGTACTTTTGCGCTCTTCTTGGCTAGTCCTTCGCAGCTGTTGTGTTCTTGGAACTCAGGGCTTTCTGGTTAATAGAACCCTTACCCTAGGCGTAACTCAAACCTTAACCCTAGGAAGGAAAATCAGCCTATGGTTCGGGATGGTCTCATGGAAATATCAGTGGTGGCAGCCAAGTTGCGTCACTTTTGCGCTCCCCTTGGGATGCCTTTTGCAGCTGCAGTGTGCCTGGAGCCCAGGGCTTCCTGGTTTTAAAAGTCCTAGGCCTAAGCCTAACAGTAACCCTAGGAAGGTAAATCAGCCGGGTATTAGGGTTCTTCCTAAGGGAAAAGCCGTGAAAGCAGCCATGTTGTGGCACTTCTGCACTCCCTTTGGGATGCCTTTGGCAGATGAAGTAAGCCTGGAACTCAGGGCTTCCTGGTTAAAGAAATCCAAGCCCTAGGCTGAACCCTAACCCTAACCCTAGGCAGATAAATCAGCCTAGGTATAGGGATGGTGCCAAGGAAAAAGCTGTGAAAGCTGCCATGTTGTTGCACTTTTGTACTCCCCTTGGGATGCCTTGAACAGCTGCAGTGTGCCTGGAGCTAAGGGCTTCCTAGTTTCAAAAATCCTAGCCCTAGGCCTAAGCCTAACAGTAACCCTGGGAAAGTAAATCAGCCTGATGTTAGGCTTCTTGCCAAGGAAAAAGCCGTGAAAGCAGCCATGTTGTGGCACTTTTGCACTCCCTTTTGGATGCCTTTCACAGCTGCAGTGTGCCTGGAACTCAGGGCTTCCTGCTTTTAAAAATCCTAGCCCTAGGCCGAACCCCAACCCTAAGACGAGAAAGGCAAATCAGCCAGGAATTAGGCATGTCCCCAAGGAAAAAGCTGTGGAGGCAGGCATGTTGTGGTACTTTTGCGCTCTTCTTGGCTAGTCCTTCGCAGCTGCTGTGTTCTTGGAACTCAGGGCTTTCTGGTTAATAGAACCCTTACCCTAGGCGTAACTCAAACCTTAACCCTAGGAAGGAAAATCAGCCTATGGTTCGGGATGGTCTCATGGAAATATCAGTGGTGGCAGCCAAGTTGCGTCACTTTTGCGCTCCCCTTGGGATGCCTTTTGCAGCTGCAGTGTGCCTGGAGCCCAGGGCTTCCTGGTTTTAAAAGTCCTAGGCCTAAGCCTAACAGTAACCCTAGGAAGGTAAATCAGCCGGGTATTAGGGTTCTTCCTAAGGGAAAAGCCGTGAAAGCAGCCATGTTGTGGCACTTCTGCACTCCCTTTGGGATGCCTTTGGCAGATGAAGTAAGCCTGGAACTCAGGGCTTCCTGGTTAAAGAAATCCAAGCCCTAGGCTGAACCCTAACCCTAACCCTAACCCTAGGCAGATAAATCAGCCTAGGTATAGGGATGGTGCCAAGGAAAAAGCTGTGAAAGCTGCCATGTTGTTGCACTTTTGTACTCCCCTTGGGATGCCTTGAACAGCTGCAGTGTGCCTGGAGCTAAGGGCTTCCTAGTTTCAAAAATCCTAGCCCTAGGCCTAAGCCTAACAGTAACCCTGGGAAAGTAAATCAGCCTGATGTTAGGCTTCTTGCCAAGGAAAAAGCCGTGAGAGCAGCCATGTTGTGGCACTTCTGCACTCCCTTTGGGATGCCTTTGGCAGATGAAGTAAGCCTGGAACTCAGGGCTTCCTGGTTAAAGAAATCCAAGCCCTACGCTGAACCCTAACCCTAACCCTAGGCAGATAAATCAGCCTAGGTATAGGGATGGTGCCAAGGAAAAAGCTGTGAAAGCTGCCATGTTGTTGCACTTTTGTACTCCCCTTGGGATGCCTTGAACAGCTGCAGTGTGCCTGGAGCTAAGGGCTTCCTAGTTTCAAAAATCCTAGCCCTAGGCCTAAGCCTAACAGTAACCCTGGGAAAGTAAATCAGCCTGATGTTAGGCTTCTTGCCAAGGAAAAAGCCGTGAAAGCAGCCATGTTGTGGCACTTTTGCACTCCCTTTTGGATGCCTTTCACAGCTGCAGTGTGCCTGGAACTCAGGGCTTCCTGCTTTTAAAAATCCTAGCCCTAGGCCGAACCCCAACCCTAAGACGAGAAAGGCAAATCAGCCAGGAATTAGGCATGTCCCCAAGGAAAAAGCTGTGGAGGCAGGCATGTTGTGGTACTTTTGCGCTCTTCTTGGCTAGTCCTTCGCAGCTGTTGTGTTCTTGGAACTCAGGGCTTTCTGGTTAATAGAACCCTTACCCTAGGCGTAACTCAAACCTTAACCCTAGGAAGGAAAATCAGCCTATGGTTCGGGATGGTCTCATGGAAATATCAGTGGTGGCAGCCAAGTTGCGTCACTTTTGCGCTCCCCTTGGGATGCCTTTTGCAGCTGCAGTGTGCCTGGAGCCCAGGGCTTCCTGGTTTTAAAAGTCCTAGGCCTAAGCCTAACAGTAACCCTAGGAAGGTAAATCAGCCGGGTATTAGGGTTCTTCCTAAGGGAAAAGCCGTGAAAGCAGCCATGTTGTGGCACTTCTGCACTCCCTTTGGGATGCCTTTGGCAGATGAAGTAAGCCTGGAACTCAGGGCTTCCTGGTTAAAGAAATCCAAGCCCTAGGCTGAACCCTAACCCTAACCCTAGGCAGATAAATCAGCCTAGGTATAGGGATGGTGCCAAGGAAAAAGCTGTGAAAGCTGCCATGTTGTTGCACTTTTGTACTCCCCTTGGGATGCCTTGAACAGCTGCAGTGTGCCTGGAGCTAAGGGCTTCCTAGTTTCAAAAATCCTAGCCCTAGGCCTAAGCCTAACAGTAACCCTGGGAAAGTAAATCAGCCTGATGTTAGGCTTCTTGCCAAGGAAAAAGCCGTGAAAGCAGCCATGTTGTGGCACTTTTGCACTCCCTTTTGGATGCCTTTCACAGCTCCAGTGTGCCTGGAACTCAGGGCTTCCTGCTTTTAAAAATCCTAGCCCTAGGCCGAACCCCAACCCTAAGACGAGAAAGGCAAATCAGCCAGGAATTAGGCATGTCCCCAAGGAAAAAGCTGTGGAGGCAGGCATGTTGTGGTACTTTTGCGCTCTTCTTGGCTAGTCCTTCGCAGCTGCTGTGTTCTTGGAACTCAGGGCTTTCTGGTTAATAGAACCCTTACCCTAGGCGTAACTCAAACCTTAACCCTAGGAAGGAAAATCAGCCTATGGTTCGGGATGGTCTCATGGAAATATCAGTGGTGGCAGCCAAGTTGCGTCACTTTTGCGCTCCCCTTGGGATGCCTTTTGCAGCTGCAGTGTGCCTGGAGCCCAGGGCTTCCTGGTTTTAAAAGTCCTAGGCCTAAGCCTAACAGTAACCCTAGGAAGGTAAATCAGCCGGGTATTAGGGTTCTTCCTAAGGGAAAAGCCGTGAAAGCAGCCATGTTGTGGCACTTCTGCACTCCCTTTGGGATGCCTTTGGCAGATGAAGTAAGCCTGGAACTCAGGGCTTCCTGGTTAAAAAAATTCAAGCCCTAGGCTGAACCCTAACCCTAACCATAGGCAGATAAACCAGCCTAGGTATAGGGATGGTGCCAAGGAAAAAGCTGTGAAAGCTGCCATGTTGTTGCACTTTTGTACTCCCCTTGGGATGCCTTGAACAGCTGCAGTGTGCCTGGAGCTAAGGGCTTCCTAGTTTCAAAAATCCTAGCCCTAGGCCTAAGCCTAACAGTAACCCTGGGAAAGTAAATCAGCCTGATGTTAGGCTTCTTGCCAAGGAAAAAGCCGTGAAAGCAGCCATGTTGTGGCACTTTTGCACTCCCTTTTGGATGCCTTTCACAGCTGCAGTGTGCCTGGAACTCAGGGCTTCCTGCTTTTAAAAATCCTAGCCCTAGGCCGAACCCCAACCCTAAGACGAGAAAGGCAAATCAGCCAGGAATTAGGCATGTCCCCAAGGAAAAAGCTGTGGAGGCAGGCATGTTGTGCTACTTTTGCGCTCTTCTTGGCTAGTCCTTCGCAGCTGCTGTGTTCTTGGAACTCAGGGCTTTCTGGTTAATAGAACCCTTACCCTAGGCGTAACTCAAACCTTAACCCTAGGAAGGAAAATCAGCCTATGGTTCGGGATGGTCTCATGGAAATATCAGTGGTGGCAGCCAAGTTGCGTCACTTTTGCGCTCCCCTTGGGATGCCTTTTGCAGCTGCAGTGTGCCTGGAGCCCAGGGCTTCCTGGTTTTAAAAGTCCTAGGCCTAAGCCTAACAGTAACCCTAGGAAGGTAAATCAGCCGGGTATTAGGGTTCTTCCTAAGGGAAAAGCCGTGAAAGCAGCCATGTTGTGGCACTTCTGCACTCCCTTTGGGATGCCTTTGGCAGATGAAGTAAGCCTGGAACTCAGGGCTTCCTGGTTAAAGAAATCCAAGCCCTAGGCTGAACCCTAACCCTAACCCTAGGCAGATAAATCAGCCTAGGTATAGGGATGATGCCAAGGAAAAAGCTGTGAAAACTGCCATGTTGTTGCACTTTTGTACTCCCCTTGGGATGCCTTGAACAGCTGCAGTGTGCCTGGAGCTAAGGGCTTCCTAGTTTTAAAAATCCTAGCCCTAGGCCTAAGCCTAACAGTAACCCTGGGAAGGTAAGTCAGTCTGGTGTTAGGCGTCTTGCCAAGGAAAAAGCCGTGAAAGCAGCCATGTTGTGGCACTTTTGCACTCCCTTTTGGATGCCTTTCACAGCTGCAGTGTGCCTGGAACTCAGGGCTTCCTGCTTTTAAAAATCCTAGCCCTAGGCCGAACCCCAACCCTAAGACGAGAAAGGCAAATCAGCCAGGAATTAGGCATGTCCCCAAGGAAAAAGCTGTGGAGGCAGGCATGTTGTGGTACTTTTGCGCTCTTCTTGGCTAGTCCTTCGCAGCTGCTGTGTTCTTGGAACTCAGGGCTTTCTGGTTAATAGAACCCTTACCCTAGGCGTAACTCAAACCTTAACCCTAGGAAGGAAAATCAGCCTATGGTTCGGGATGGTCTCATGGAAATATCAGTGGTGGCAGCCAAGTTGCGTCACTTTTGCGCTCCCCTTGGGATGCCTTTTGCAGCTGCAGTGTGCCTGGAGCCCAGGGCTTCCTGGTTTTAAAAGTCCTAGGCCTAAGCCTAACAGTAACCCTAGGAAGGTAAATCAGCCGGGTATTAGGGTTCTTCCTAAGGGAAAAGCCGTGAAAGCAGCCATGTTGTGGCACTTCTGCACTCCCTTTGGGATGCCTTTGGCAGATGAAGTAAGCCTGGAACTCAGGGCTTCCTGGTAAAAAAAATTCAAGCCCTAGGCTGAACCCTAACCCTAACCCTAGGCAGATAAATCAGCCTAGGTATAGGGATGGTGCCAAGGAAAAAGCTGTGAAAGCTGCCATGTTGTTGCACTTTTGTACTCCCCTTGGGATGCCTTGAACAGCTGCAGTGTGCCTGGAGCTAAGGGCTTCCTAGTTTCAAAAATCCTAGCCCTAGGCCTAAGCCTAACAGTAACCCTGGGAAAGTAAATCAGCCTGATGTTAGGCTTCTTGCCAAGGAAAAAGCCGTGAAAGCAGCCATGTTGTGGCACTTTTGCACTCCCTTTTGGATGCCTTTCACAGCTGCAGTGTGCCTGGAACTCAGGGCTTCCTGCTTTTAAAAATCCTAGCCCTAGGCCGAACCCCAACCCTAAGACGAGAAAGGCAAATCAGCCAGGAATTAGGCATGTCCCCAAGGAAAAAGCTGTGGAGGCAGGCATGTTGTGGTACTTTTGCGCTCTTCTTGGCTAGTCCTTCGCAGCTGCTGTGTTCTTGGAACTCAGGGCTTTCTGGTTAATAGAACCCTTACCCTAGGCGTAACTCAAACCTTAACCCTAGGAAGGAAAATCAGCCTATGGTTCGGGATGGTCTCATGGAAATATCAGTGGTGGCAGCCAAGTTGCGTCACTTTTGCGCTCCCCTTGGGATGCCTTTTGCAGCTGCAGTGTGCCTGGAGCCCAGGGCTTCCTGGTTTTAAAAGTCCTAGGCCTAAGCCTAACAGTAACCCTAGGAAGGTAAATCAGCCGGGTATTAGGGTTCTTCCTAAGGGAAAAGCCGTGAGAGCAGCCATGTTGTGGCACTTCTGCACTCCCTTTGGGATGCCTTTGGCAGATGAAGTAAGCCTGGAACTCAGGGCTTCCTGGTTAAAGAAATCCAAGCCCTAGGCTGAACCCTAACCCTAACCCTAGGCAGATAAATCAGCCTAGGTATAGGGATGGTGCCAAGGAAAAAGCTGTGAAAGCTGCCATGTTGTTGCACTTTTGTACTCCCCTTGGGATGCCTTGAACAGCTGCAGTGTGCCTGGAGCTAAGGGCTTCCTAGTTTCAAAAATCCTAGCCCTAGGCCTAAGCCTAACAGTAACCCTGGGAAAGTAAATCAGCCTGATGTTAGGCTTCTTGCCAAGGAAAAAGCCGTGAAAGCAGCCATGTTGTGGCACTTTTGCACTCCCTTTTGGATGCCTTTCACAGCTGCAGTGTGCCTGGAACTCAGGGCTTCCTGCTTTTAAAAATCCTAGCCCTAGGCCGAACCCCAACCCTAAGACGAGAAAGGCAAATCAGCCAGGAATTAGGCATGTCCCCAAGGAAAAAGCTGTGGAGGCAGGCATGTTGTGGTACTTTTGCGCTCTTCTTGGCTAGTCCTTCGCAGCTGCTGTGTTCTTGGAACTCAGGGCTTTCTGGTTAATAGAACCCTTACCCTAGGCGTAACTCAAACCTTAAGCCTAGGAAGGAAAATCAGCCTATGGTTCGGGATGGTCTCATGGAAATATCAGTGGTGGCAGCCAAGTTGCGTCACTTTTGCGCTCCCCTTGGGATGCCTTTTGCAGCTGCAGTGTGCCTGGAGCCCAGGGCTTCCTGGTTTTAAAAGTCCTAGGCCTAAGCCTAACAGTAACCCTAGGAAGGTAAATCAGCCGGGTATTAGGGTTCTTCCTAAGGGAAAAGCCGTGAAAGCAGCCATGTTGTGGCACTTCTGCACTCCCTTTGGGATGCCTTTGGCAGATGAAGTAAGCCTGGAACTCAGGGCTTCCTGGTTAAAGAAATCCAAGCCCTAGGCTGAACCCTAACCCTAACCCTAGGCAGATAAATCAGCCTAGGTATAGGGATGGTGCCAAGGAAAAAGCTGTGAAAGCTGCCATGTTGTTGCACTTTTGTACTCCCCTTGGGATGCCTTGAACAGCTGCAGTGTGCCTGGAGCTAAGGGCTTCCTAGTTTCAAAAATCCTAGCCCTAGGCCTAAGCCTAACAGTAACCCTGGGAAAGTAAATCAGCCTGATGTTAGGCTTCTTGCCAAGGAAAAAGCCGTGAAAGCAGCCATGTTGTGGCACTTTTGCACTCCCTTTTGGATGCCTTTCACAGCTCCAGTGTGCCTGGAACTCAGGGCTTCCTGCTTTTAAAAATCCTAGCCCTAGGCCGAACCCCAACCCTAAGACGAGAAAGGCAAATCAGCCAGGAATTAGGCATGTCCCCAAGGAAAAAGCTGTGGAGGCAGGCATGTTGTGGTACTTTTGCGCTCTTCTTGGCTAGTCCTTCGCAGCTGCTGTGTTCTTGGAACTCAGGGCTTTCTGGTTAATAGAACCCTTACCCTAGGCGTAACTCAAACCTTAACCCTAGGAAGGAAAATCAGCCTATGGTTCGGGATGGTCTCATGGAAATATCAGTGGTGGCAGCCAAGTTGCGTCACTTTTGCGCTCCCCTTGGGATGCCTTTTGCAGCTGCAGTGTGCCTGGGGCCCAGGGCTTCCTGGTTTTAAAAGTCCTAGGCCTAAGCCTAACAGTAACCCTAGGAAGGTAAATCAGCCGGGTATTAGGGTTCTTCCTAAGGGAAAAGCCGTGAAAGCAGCCATGTTGTGGCACTTCTGCACTCCCTTTGGGATGCCTTTGGCAGATGAAGTAAGCCTGGAACTCAGGGCTTCCTGGTTAAAGAAATCCAAGCCCTAGGCTGAACCCTAACCCTAACCCTAGGCAGATAAATCAGCCTAGGTATAGGGATGGTGCCAAGGAAAAAGCTGTGAAAGCTGCCATGTTGTTGCACTTTTGTACTCCCCTTGGGATGCCTTGAACAGCTGCAGTGTGCCTGGAGCTAAGGGCTTCCTAGTTTCAAAAATCCTAGCCCTAGGCCTAAGCCTAACAGTAACCCTGGGAAAGTAAATCAGCCTGATGTTAGGCTTCTTGCCAAGGAAAAAGCCGTGAAAGCAGCCATGTTGTGGCACTTTTGCACTCCCTTTTGGATGCCTTTCACAGCTGCAGTGTGCCTGGAACTCAGGGCTTCCTGCTTTTAAAAATCCTAGCCCTAGGCCGAACCCCAACCCTAAGACGAGAAAGGCAAATCAGCCAGGAATTAGGCATGTCCCCAAGGAAAAAGCTGTGGAGGCAGGCATGTTGTGGTACTTTTGCGCTCTTCTTGGCTAGTCCTTCGCAGCTGCTGTGTTCTTGGAACTCAGGGCTTTCTGGTTAATAGAACCCTTACCCTAGGCGTAACTCAAACCTTAACCCTAGGAAGGAAAATCAGCCTATGGTTCGGGATGGTCTCATGGAAATATCAGTGGTGGCAGCCAAGTTGCGTCACTTTTGCGCTCCCCTTGGGATGCCTTTCGCAGCTGCAGTGTGCCTGGAGCCCAGGGCTTCCTGGTTTTAAAAGTCCTAGGCCTAAGCCTAACAGTAACCCTAGGAAGGTAAATCAGCCGGGTATTAGGGTTCTTCCTAAGGGAAAAGCCGTGAAAGCAGCCATGTTGTGGCACTTCTGCACTCCCTTTGGGATGCCTTTGGCAGATGAAGTAAGCCTGGAACTCAGGGCTTCCTGGTTAAAGAAATCCAAGCCCTAGGCTGAACCCTAACCCTAACCCTAGGCAGATAAATCAGCCTAGGTATAGGGATGGTGCCAAGGAAAAAGCTGTGAAAGCTGCCATGTTGTTGCACTTTTGTACTCCCCTTGGGATGCCTTGAACAGCTGCAGTGTGCCTGGAGCTAAGGGCTTCCTAGTTTCAAAAATCCTAGCCCTAGGCCTAAGCCTAACAGTAACCCTGGGAAAGTAAATCAGCCTGATGTTAGGCTTCTTGCCAAGGAAAAAGCCGTGAAAGCAGCCATGTTGTGGCACTTTTGCACTCCCTTTTGGATGCCTTTCACAGCTCCAGTGTGCCTGGAACTCAGGGCTTCCTGCTTTTAAAAATCCTAGCCCTAGGCCGAACCCCAACCCTAAGACGAGAAAGGCAAATCAGCCAGGAATTAGGCATGTCCCCAAGGAAAAAGCTGTGGAGGCAGGCATGTTGTGGTACTTTTGCGCTCTTCTTGGCTAGTCCTTCGCAGCTGCTGTGTTCTTGGAACTCAGGGCTTTCTGGTTAATAGAACCCTTACCCTAGGCGTAACTCAAACCTTAACCCTAGGAAGGAAAATCAGCCTATGGTTCGGGATGGTCTCATGGAAATATCAGTGGTGGCAGCCAAGTTGCGTCACTTTTGCGCTCCCCTTGGGATGCCTTTTGCAGCTGCAGTGTGCCTGGAGCCCAGGGCTTCCTGGTTTTAAAAGTCCTAGGCCTAAGCCTAACAGTAACCCTAGGAAGGTAAATCAGCCGGGTATTAGGGTTCTTCCTAAGGGAAAAGCCGTGAAAGCAGCCATGTTGTGGCACTTCTGCACTCCCTTTGGGATGCCTTTGGCAGATGAAGTAAGCCTGGAACTCAGGGCTTCCTGGTTAAAAAAATTCAAGCCCTAGGCTGAACCCTAACCCTAACCCTAGGCAGATAAATCAGCCTAGGTATAGGGATGGTGCCAAGGAAAAAGCTGTGAAAGCTGCCATGTTGTTGCACTTTTGTACTCCCCTTGGGATGCCTTGAACAGCTGCAGTGTGCCTGGAGCTAAGGGCTTCCTAGTTTCAAAAATCCTAGCCCTAGGCCTAAGCCTAACAGTAACCCTGGGAAAGTAAATCAGCCTGATGTTAGGCTTCTTGCCAAGGAAAAAGCCGTGAAAGCAGCCATGTTGTGGCACTTTTGCACTCCCTTTTGGATGCCTTTCACAGCTCCAGTGTGCCTGGAACTCAGGGCTTCCTGCTTTTAAAAATCCTAGCCCTAGGCCGAACCCCAACCCTAAGACGAGAAAGGCAAATCAGCCAGGAATTAGGCATGTCCCCAAGGAAAAAGCTGTGGAGGCAGGCATGTTGTGGTACTTTTGCGCTCTTCTTGGCTAGTCCTTCGCAGCTGCTGTGTTCTTGGAACTCAGGGCTTTCTGGTGAATAGACCCTTACCCTAGGCGTAACTCAAACCTTAACCCTAGGAAGGAAAATCAGCCTATGGTTCGGGATGGTCTCATGGAAATATCAGTGGTGGCAGCCAAGTTGCGTCACTTTTGCGCTCCCCTTGGGATGCCTTTTGCAGCTGCAGTGTGCCTGGAGCCCAGGGCTTCCTGGTTTTAAAAGTCCTAGGCCTAAGCCTAACAGTAACCCTAGGAAGGTAAATCAGCCGGGTATTAGGGTTCTTCCTAAGGGAAAAGCCGTGAAAGCAGCCATGTTGTGGCACTTCTGCACTCCCTTTGGGATGCCTTTGGCAGATGAAGTAAGCCTGGAACTCAGGGCTTCCTGGTTAAAGAAATCCAAGCCCTAGGCTGAACCCTAACCCTAACCCTAGGCAGATAAATCAGCCTAGGTATAGGGATGATGCCAAGGAAAAAGCTGTGAAAACTGCCATGTTGTTGCACTTTTGTACTCCCCTTGGGATGCCTTGAACAGCTGCAGTGTGCCTGGAGCTAAGGGCTTCCTAGTTTTAAAAATCCTAGCCCTAGGCCTAAGCCTAACAGTAACCCTGGGAAGGTAAGTCAGCCTGGTGTTAGGCGTCTTGCCAAGGAAAAAGCCGTGAAAGCAGCCATGTTGTGGCACTTTTGCACTCCCTTTTGGATGCCTTTCACAGCTGCAGTGTGCCTGGAACTCAGGGCTTCCTGCTTTTAAAAATCCTAGCCCTAGGCCGAACCCCAACCCTAAGACGAGAAAGGCAAATCAGCCAGGAATTAGGCATGTCCCCAAGGAAAAAGCTGTGGAGGCAGGCATGTTGTGGTACTTTTGCGCTCTTCTTGGCTAGTCCTTCGCAGCTGCTGTGTTCTTGGAACTCAGGGCTTTCTGGTTAATAGAACCCTTACCCTAGGCGTAACTCAAACCTTAACCCTAGGAAGGAAAATCAGCCTATGGTTCGGGATGGTCTCATGGAAATATCAGTGGTGGCAGCCAAGTTGCGTCACTTTTGCGCTCCCCTTGGGATGCCTTTCGCAGCTGCAGTGTGCCTGGAGCCCAGGGCTTCCTGGTTTTAAAAGTCCTAGGCCTAGGCCTAACAGTAACCCTAGGAAGGTAAATCAGCCGGGTATTAGGGTTCTTCCTAAGGGAAAAGCCGTGAAAGCAGCCATGTTGTGGCACTTCTGCACTCCCTTTGGGATGCCTTTGGCAGATGAAGTAAGCCTGGAACTCAGGGCTTCCTGGTTAAAAAAATTCAAGCCCTAGGCTGAACCCTAACCCTAACCCTAGGCAGATAAATCAGCCTAGGTATAGGGATGGTGCCAAGGAAAAAGCTGTGAAAGCTGCCATGTTGTTGCACTTTTGTACTCCCCTTGGGATGCCTTGAACAGCTGCAGTGTGCCTGGAGCTAAGGGCTTCCTAGTTTCAAAAATCCTAGCCCTAGGCCTAAGCCTAACAGTAACCCTGGGAAAGTAAATCAGCCTGATGTTAGGCTTCTTGCCAAGGAAAAAGCCGTGAAAGCAGCCATGTTGTGGCACTTTTGCACTCCCTTTTGGATGCCTTTCACAGCTCCAGTGTGCCTGGAACTCAGGGCTTCCTGCTTTTAAAAATCCTAGCCCTAGGCCGAACCCCAACCCTAAGACGAGAAAGGCAAATCAGCCAGGAATTAGGCATGTCCCCAAGGAAAAAGCTGTGGAGGCAGGCATGTTGTGGTACTTTTGCGCTCTTCTTGGCTAGTCCTTCGCAGCTGCTGTGTTCTTGGAACTCAGGGCTTTCTGGTTAATAGAACCCTTACCCTAGGCGTAACTCAAACCTTAACCCTAGGAAGGAAAATCAGCCTATGGTTCGGGATGGTCTCATGGAAATATCAGTGGTGGCAGCCAAGTTGCGTCACTTTTGCGCTCCCCTTGGGATGCCTTTTGCAGCTGCAGTGTGCCTGGAGCCCAGGGCTTCCTGGTTTTAAAAGTCCTAGGCCTAAGCCTAACAGTAACCCTAGGAAGGTAAATCAGCCGGGTATTAGGGTTCTTCCTAAGGGAAAAGCCGTGAAAGCAGCCATGTTGTGGCACTTCTGCACTCCCTTTGGGATGCCTTTGGCAGATGAAGTAAGCCTGGAACTCAGGGCTTCCTGGTTAAAAAAATTCAAGCCCTAGGCTGAACCCTAACCCTAACCCTAGGCAGATAAATCAGCCTAGGTATAGGGATGGTGCCAAGGAAAAAGCTGTGAAAGCTGCCATGTTGTTGCACTTTTGTACTCCCCTTGGGATGCCTTGAACAGCTGCAGTGTGCCTGGAGCTAAGGGCTTCCTAGTTTCAAAAATCCTAGCCCTAGGCCTAAGCCTAACAGTAACCCTGGGAAAGTAAATCAGCCTGATGTTAGGCTTCTTGCCAAGGAAAAAGCCGTGAAAGCAGCCATGTTGTGGCACTTTTGCACTCCCTTTTGGATGCCTTTCACAGCTCCAGTGTGCCTGGAACTCAGGGCTTCCTGCTTTTAAAAATCCTAGCCCTAGGCCGAACCCCAACCCTAAGACGAGAAAGGCAAATCAGCCAGGAATTAGGCATGTCCCCAAGGAAAAAGCTGTGGAGGCAGGCATGTTGTGGTACTTTTGCGCTCTTCTTGGCTAGTCCTTCGCAGCTGCTGTGTTCTTGGAACTCAGGGCTTTCTGGTGAATAGACCCTTACCCTAGGCGTAACTCAAACCTTAACCCTAGGAAGGAAAATCAGCCTATGGTTCGGGATGGTCTCATGGAAATATCAGTGGTGGCAGCCAAGTTGCGTCACTTTTGCGCTCCCCTTGGGATGCCTTTTGCAGCTGCAGTGTGCCTGGAGCCCAGGGCTTCCTGGTTTTAAAAGTCCTAGGCCTAAGCCTAACAGTAACCCTAGGAAGGTAAATCAGCCGGGTATTAGGGTTCTTCCTAAGGGAAAAGCCGTGAAAGCAGCCATGTTGTGGCACTTCTGCACTCCCTTTGGGATGCCTTTGGCAGATGAAGTAAGCCTGGAACTCAGGGCTTCCTGGTTAAAGAAATCCAAGCCCTAGGCTGAACCCTAACCCTAACCCTAGGCAGATAAATCAGCCTAGGTATAGGGATGATGCCAAGGAAAAAGCTGTGAAAACTGCCATGTTGTTGCACTTTTGTACTCCCCTTGGGATGCCTTGAACAGCTGCAGTGTGCCTGGAGCTAAGGGCTTCCTAGTTTTAAAAATCCTAGCCCTAGGCCTAAGCCTAACAGTAACCCTGGGAAGGTAAGTCAGCCTGGTGTTAGGCGTCTTGCCAAGGAAAAAGCCGTGAAAGCAGCCATGTTGTGGCACTTTTGCACTCCCTTTTGGATGCCTTTCACAGCTCCAGTGTGCCTGGAACTCAGGGCTTCCTGCTTTTAAAAATCCTAGCCCTAGGCCGAACCCCAACCCTAAGACGAGAAAGGCAAATCAGCCAGGAATTAGGCATGTCCCCAAGGAAAAAGCTGTGGAGGCAGGCATGTTGTGGTACTTTTGCGCTCTTCTTGGCTAGTCCTTCGCAGCTGCTGTGTTCTTGGAACTCAGGGCTTTCTGGTTAATAGAACCCTTACCCTAGGCGTAACTCAAACCTTAACCCTAGGAAGGAAAATCAGCCTATGGTTCGGGATGGTCTCATGGAAATATCAGTGGTGGCAGCCAAGTTGCGTCACTTTTGCGCTCCCCTTGGGATGCCTTTCGCAGCTGCAGTGTGCCTGGAGCCCAGGGCTTCCTGGTTTTAAAAGTCCTAGGCCTAGGCCTAACAGTAACCCTAGGAAGGTAAATCAGCCGGGTATTAGGGTTCTTCCTAAGGGAAAAGCCGTGAAAGCAGCCATGTTGTGGCACTTCTGCACTCCCTTTGGGATGCCTTTGGCAGATGAAGTAAGCCTGGAACTCAGGGCTTCCTGGTTAAAAAAATTCAAGCCCTAGGCTGAACCCTAACCCTAACCCTAGGCAGATAAATCAGCCTAGGTATAGGGATGGTGCCAAGGAAAAAGCTGTGAAAGCTGCCATGTTGTTGCACTTTTGTACTCCCCTTGGGATGCCTTGAACAGCTGCAGTGTGCCTGGAGCTAAGGGCTTCCTAGTTTCAAAAATCCTAGCCCTAGGCCTAAGCCTAACAGTAAGCCTGGGAAAGTAAATCAGCCTGGTGTTAGGCTTCTTGCCAAGGAAAAAGCCGTGAAAGCAGCCATGTTGTGGCACTTTTGCACTCCCTTTTGGATGCCTTTCACAGCTGCAGTGTGCCTGGAACTCAGGGCTTCCTGCTTTTAAAAATCCTAGCCCTAGGCCGAACCCCAACCCTAAGACGAGAAAGGCAAATCAGCCAGGAATTAGGCATGTCCCCAAGGAAAAAGCTGTGGAGGCAGGCATGTTGTGGTACTTTTGCGCTCTTCTTGGCTAGTCCTTCGCAGCTGCTGTGTTCTTGGAACTCAGGGCTTTCTGGTTAATAGAACCCTTACCCTAGGCGTAACTCAAACCTTAACCCTAGGAAGGAAAATCAGCCTATGGTTCGGGATGGTCTCATGGAAATATCAGTGGTGGCAGCCAAGTTGCGTCACTTTTGCGCTCCCCTTGGGATGCCTTTCGCAGCTGCAGTGTGCCTGGAGCCCAGGGCTTCCTGGTTTTAAAAGTCCTAGGCCTAGGCCTAACAGTAACCCTAGGAAGGTAAATCAGCCGGGTATTAGGGTTCTTCCTAAGGGAAAAGCCGTGAAAGCAGCCATGTTGTGGCACTTCTGCACTCCCTTTGGGATGACTTTGGCAGATGAAGTAAGCCTGGAACTCAGGGCTTCCTGGTAAAAAAAATTCAAGCCCTAGGCTGAACCCTAACCCTAACCCTAGGCAGATAAATCAGCCTAGGTATAGGGATGGTGCCAAGGAAAAAGCTGTGAAAGCTGCCATGTTGTTGCACTTTTGTACTCCCCTTGGGATGCCTTGAACAGCTGCAGTGTGCCTGGAGCTAAGGGCCTCCTAGTTTTAAAAATCCTAGCCCTAGGCCTAAGCCTAACAGTAACCCTGGGAAAGTAAATCAGCCTGGTGTTAGGCTTCTTGCCAAGGAAAAAGCCGTGAAAGCAGCCATGTTGTGGCACTTTTGCACTCCCTTTTGGATGCCTTTCTCAGCTCCAGTGTGCCTGGAACTCAGGGCTTCCTGATTTTAAAAATCCTAGCCCTAGGCCGAACCCCAACCCTAAGACGAGAAAGGCAAATCAGCCAGGAATTAGGCATGTCCCCAAGGAAAAAGCTGTGGAGGCAGGCATGTTGTGGTACTTTTGCGCTCTTCTTGGCTAGTCCTTCGCAGCTGCTGTGTTCTTGGAACTCAGGGCTTTCTGGTTAATAGACCCTTACCCTAGGCGTAACTCAAACCTTAACCCTAGGAAGGAAAATCAGCCTATGGTTCGGGATGGTCTCATGGAAATATCAGTGGTGGCAGCCAAGTTGCGTCACTTTTGCGCTCCCCTTGGGATGCCTTTTGCAGCTGCAGTGTGCCTGGAGCCCAGGGCTTCCTGGTTTTAAAAGTCCTAGGCCTAAGCCTAACAGTAACCCTAGGAAGGTAAATCAGCCGGGTATTAGGGTTCTTCCTAAGGGAAAAGCCGTGAAAGCAGCCATGTTGTGGCACTTCTGCACTCCCTTTGGGATGCCTTTGGCAGATGAAGTAAGCCTGGAACTCAGCGCTTCCTGGTTAAAGAAATCCAAGCCCTAGGCTGAACCCTAACCCTAACCCTAGGCAGATAAATCAGCCTAGGTATAGGGATGGTGCCAAGGAAAAAGCTGTGAAAGCTGCCATGTTGTTGCACTTTTGTACTCCCCTTGGGATGCCTTGAACAGCTGCAGTGTGCCTGGAGCTAAGGGCTTCCTAGTTTCAAAAATCCTAGCCCTAGGCCTAAGCCTAACAGTAACCCTGGGAAAGTAAATCAGCCTGGTGTTAGGCTTCTTGCCAAGGAAAAAGCCGTGAAAGCAGCCATGTTGTGGCACTTTTGCACTCCCTTTTGGATGCCTTTCACAGCTCCAGTGTGCCTGGAACTCAGGGCTTCCTGCTTTTAAAAATCCTAGCCCTAGGCCGAACCCCAACCCTAAGACGAGAAAGGCAAATCAGCCAGGAATTAGGCATGTCCCCAAGGAAAAAGCTGTGGAGGCAGGCATGTTGTGGTACTTTTGCGCTCTTCTTGGCTAGTCCTTCGCAGCTGCTGTGTTCTTGGAACTCAGGGCTTTCTGGTTAATAGAACCCTTACCCTAGGCGTAACTCAAACCTTAACCCTAGGAAGGAAAATCAGCCTATGGTTCGGGATGGTCTCATGGAAATATCAGTGGTGGCAGCCAAGTTGCGTCACTTTTGCGCTCCCCTTGGGATGCCTTTCGCAGCTGCAGTGTGCCTGGAGCCCAGGGCTTCCTGGTTTTAAAAGTCCTAGGCCTAAGCCTAACAGTAACCCTAGGAAGGTAAATCAGCCGGGTATTAGGGTTCTTCCTAAGGGAAAAGCCGTGAAAGCAGCCATGTTGTGGCACTTCTGCACTCCCTTTGGGATGCCTTTGGCAGATGAAGTAAGCCTGGAACTCAGGGCTTCCTGGTAAAAAAAATTCAAGCCCTAGGCTGAACCCTAACCCTAACCCTAGGCAGATAAATCAGCCTAGGTATAGGGATGGTGCCAAGGAAAAAGCTGTGAAAGATGCCATGTTGTTGCACTTTTGTACTCCCCTTGGGATGCCTTGAACAGCTGCAGTGTGCCTGGAGCTAAGGGCTTCCTAGTTTCAAAAATCCTAGCCCTAGGCCTAAGCCTAACAGTAACCCTGGGAAAGTAAATCAGCCTGATGTTAGGCTTCTTGCCAAGGAAAAAGCCGTGAGAGCAGCCATGTTGTGGCACTTCTGCACTCCCTTTGGGATGCCTTTGGCAGATGAAGTAAGCCTGGAACTCAGGGCTTCCTGGTTAAGGAAATCCAAGCCCTAGGCTGAACCCTAACCCTAACCCTAGGCAGATAAATCAGCCTAGGTATAGGGATGGTGCCAAGGAAAAAGCTGTGAAAACTGCCATGTTGTTGCACTTTTGTACTCCCCTTGGGATGCCTTGAACAGCTGCAGTGTGCCTGGAGCTAAGGGCTTCCTAGTTTCAAAAATCCTAGCCCTAGGCCTAAGCCTAACAGTAACCCTGGGAAAGTAAATCAGCCTGGTGTTAGGCTTCTTGCCAAGGAAAAAGCCGTGAAAGCAGCCATGTTGTGGCACTTTTGCACTCCCTTTTGGATGCCTTTCACAGCTGCAGTGTGCCTGGAACTCAGGGCTTCCTGCTTTTAAAAATCCTAGCCCTAGGCCGAACCCCAACCCTAAGACGAGAAAGGCAAATCAGCCAGGAATTAGGCATGTCCCCAAGGAAAAAGCTGTGGAGGCAGGCATGTTGTGGTACTTTTGCGCTCTTCTTGGCTAGTCCTTCGCAGCTGCTGTGTTCTTGGAACTCAGGGCTTTCTGGTTAATAGAACCCTTACCCTAGGCGTAACTCAAACCTTAACCCTAGGAAGGAAAATCAGCCTATGGTTCGGGATGGTCTCATGGAAATATCAGTGGTGGCAGCCAAGTTGCGTCACTTTTGCGCTCCCCTTGGGATGCCTTTCGCAGCTGCAGTGTGCCTGGAGCCCAGGGCTTCCTGGTTTTAAAAGTCCTAGGCCTAAGCCTAACAGTAACCCTAGGAAGGTAAATCAGCCGGGTATTAGGGTTCTTCCTAAGGGAAAAGCCGTGAAAGCAGCCATGTTGTGGCACTTCTGCACTCCCTTTGGGATGCCTTTGGCAGATGAAGTAAGCCTGGAACTCAGGGCTTCCTGGTTAAAAAAATTCAAGCCCTAGGCTGAACCCTAACCCTAACCCTAGGCAGATAAACCAGCCTAGGTATAGGGATGGTGCCAAGGAAAAAGCTGTGAAAGCTGCCATGTTGTTGCACTTTTGTACTCCCCTTGGGATGCCTTGAACAGCTGCAGTGTGCCTGGAGCTAAGGGCTTCCTAGTTTCAAAAATCCTAGCCCTAGGCCTAAGCCTAACAGTAACCCTGGGAAAGTAAATCAGCCTGATGTTAGGCTTCTTGCCAAGGAAAAAGCCGTGAGAGCAGCCATGTTGTGGCACTTCTGCACTCCCTTTGGGATGCCTTTGGCAGATGAAGTAAGCCTGGAACTCAGGGCTTCCTGGTTAAAGAAATCCAAGCCCTACGCTGAACCCTAACCCTAACCCTAGGCAGATAAATCAGCCTAGGTATAGGGATGGTGCCAAGGAAAAAGCTGTGAAAGCTGCCATGTTGTTGTACTTTTGTACTCCCCTTGGGATGCCTTGAACAGCTGCAGTGTGCCTGGAGCTAAGGGCTTCCTAGTTTCAAAAATCCTAGCCCTAGGCCTAAGCCTAACAGTAACCCTGGGAAAGTAAATCAGCCTGGTGTTAGGCGTCTGGCCAAGGAAAAAGCCGTGAAAGCAGCCATGTTGTGGCACTTTTGCACTCCCTTTTGGATGCCTTTCACAGCTGCAGTGTGCCTGGAACTCAGGGCTTCCTGATTTTAAAAATCCTAGCCCTAGGCCGAACCCCAACCCTAAGACGAGAAAGGCAAATCAGCCAGGAATTAGGCATGTCCCCAAGGAAAAAGCTGTGGAGGCAGGCATGTTGTGGTACTTTTGCACTCTTCTTGGCTAGTCCTTCGCAGCTGCTGTGTTCTTGGAACTCAGGGCTTTCTGGTTAATAGAACCCTTACCCTAGGCGTAACTCAAACCTTAACCCTAGGAAGGAAAATCAGCCTATGGTTCGGAATGGTCTCATGGAAATATCAGTGGTGGCAGCCAAGTTGCGTCACTTTTGCGCTCCCCTTGGGATGCCTTTCGCAGCTGCAGTGTGCCTGGAGCCCAGGGCTTCCTGGTTTTAAAAGTCCTAGGCCTAAGCCTAACAGTAACCCTAGGAAGGTAAATCAGCCGGGTATTAGGGTTCTTCCTAAGGGAAAAGCCGTGAAAGCAGCCATGTTGTGGCACTTCTGCACTCCCTTTGGGATGCCTTTGGCAGATGAAGTAAGCCTGGAACTCAGGGCTTCCTGGTAAAAAAAATTCAAGCCCTAGGCTGAACCCTAACCCTAACCCTAGGCAGATAAATCAGCCTAGGTATAGGGATGGTGCCAAGGAAAAAGCTGTGAAAGATGCCATGTTGTTGCACTTTTGTACTCCCCTTGGGATGCCTTGAACAGCTGCAGTGTGCCTGGAGCTAAGGGCCTCCTAGTTTCAAAAATCCTAGCCCTAGGCCTAAGCCTAACAGTAACCCTGGGAAAGTAAATCAGCCTGGTGTTAGGCTTCTTGCCAAGGAAAAAGCCGTGAAAGCAGCCATGTTGTGGCACTTCTGCACTCCCTTTGGGATGCCTTTGGCAGATGAAGTAAGCCTGGATCTCAGGGCTTCCTGGTTAAAGAAATCCAAGCCCTAGGCTGAACCCTAACCCTAACCCTAGGCAGATAAATCAGCCTAGGTATAGGGATGGTGCCAAGGAAAAAGCTGTGAAAACTGCCATGTTGTTGCACTTTTGTACTCCCCTTGGGATGCCTTGAACAGCTGCAGTGTGCCTGGAGCTAAGGGCTTCCTAGTTTCAAAAATCCTAGCCCTAGGCCTAAGCCTAACAGTAACCCTGGGAAAGTAAATCAGCCTGGTGTTAGGCTTCTTGCCAAGGAAAAAGCCGTGAAAGCAGCCATGTTGTGGCACTTTTGCACTCCCTTTTGGATGCCTTTCACAGCTCCAGTGTGCCTGGAACTCAGGGCTTCCTGCTTTTAAAAATCCTAGCCCTAGGCCGAACCCCAACCCTAAGACGAGAAAGGCAAATCAGCCAGGAATTAGGCATGTCCCCAAGGAAAAAGCTGTGGAGGCAGGCATGTTGTGCTACTTTTGCGCTCTTCTTGGCTAGTCCTTCGCAGCTGCTGTGTTCTTGGAACTCAGGGCTTTCTGGTTAATAGAACCCTTACCCTAGGCGTAACTCAAACCTTAACCCTAGGAAGGAAAATCAGCCTATGGTTCGGGATGGTCTCATGGAAATATCAGTGGTGGCAGCCAAGTTGCGTCACTTTTGCGCTCCCCTTGGGATGCCTTTCGCAGCTGCAGTGTGCCTGGAGCCCAGGGCTTCCTGGTTTTAAAAGTCCTAGGCCTAAGCCTAACAGTAACCCTAGGAAGGTAAATCAGCCGGGTATTAGGGTTCTTCCTAAGGGAAAAGCCGTGAAAGCAGCCATGTTGTGGCACTTCTGCACTCCCTTTGGGATGCCTTTGGCAGATGAAGTAAGCCTGGAACTCAGGGCTTCCTGGTTAAAAAAATTCAAGCCCTAGGCTGAACCCTAACCCTAACCCTAGGCAGATAAACCAGCCTAGGTATAGGGATGGTGCCAAGGAAAAAGCTGTGAAAGCTGCCATGTTGTTGCACTTTTGTACTCCCCTTGGGATGCCTTGAACAGCTGCAGTGTGCCTGGAGCTAAGGGCTTCCTAGTTTCAAAAATCCTAGCCCTAGGCCTAAGCCTAACAGTAACCCTGGGAAAGTAAATCAGCCTGATGTTAGGCTTCTTGCCAAGGAAAAAGCCGTGAGAGCAGCCATGTTGTGGCACTTCTGCACTCCCTTTGGGATGCCTTTGGCAGATGAAGTAAGCCTGGAACTCAGGGCTTCCTGGTTAAAGAAATCCAAGCCCTACGCTGAACCCTAACCCTAACCCTAGGCAGATAAATCAGCCTAGGTATAGGGATGGTGCCAAGGAAAAAGCTGTGAAAGCTGCCATGTTGTTGCACTTTTGTACTCCCCTTGGGATGCCTTGAACAGCTGCAGTGTGCCTGGAGCTAAGGGCTTCCTAGTTTCAAAAATCCTAGCCCTAGGCCTAAGCCTAACAGTAACCCTGGGAAAGTAAATCAGCCTGGTGTTAGGCGTCTGGCCAAGGAAAAAGCCGTGAAAGCAGCCATGTTGTGGCACTTTTGCACTCCCTTTTGGATGCCTTTCACAGCTGCAGTGTGCCTGGAACTCAGGGCTTCCTGCTTTTAAAAATCCTAGCCCTAGGCCGAACCCCAACCCTAAGACGAGAAAGGCAAATCAGCCAGGAATTAGGCATGTCCCCAAGGAAAAAGCTGTGGAGGCAGGCATGTTGTGGTACTTTTGCACTCTTCTTGGCTAGTCCTTCGCAGCTGCTGTGTTCTTGGAACTCAGGGCTTTCTGGTTAATAGAACCCTTACCCTAGGCGTAACTCAAACCTTAACCCTAGGAAGGAAAATCAGCCTATGGTTCGGAATGGTCTCATGGAAATATCAGTGGTGGCAGCCAAGTTGCGTCACTTTTGCGCTCCCCTTGGGATGCCTTTCGCAGCTGCAGTGTGCCTGGAGCCCAGGGCTTCCTGGTTTTAAAAGTCCTAGGCCTAAGCCTAACAGTAACCCTAGGAAGGTAAATCAGCCGGGTATTAGGGTTCTTCCTAAGGGAAAAGCCGTGAAAGCAGCCATGTTGTGGCACTTCTGCACTCCCTTTGGGATGCCTTTGGCAGATGAAGTAAGCCTGGAACTCAGGGCTTCCTGGTAAAAAAAATTCAAGCCCTAGGCTGAACCCTAACCCTAACCCTAGGCAGATAAATCAGCCTAGGTATAGGGATGGTGCCAAGGAAAAAGCTGTGAAAGATGCCATGTTGTTGCACTTTTGTACTCCCCTTGGGATGCCTTGAACAGCTGCAGTGTGCCTGGAGCTAAGGGCCTCCTAGTTTCAAAAATCCTAGCCCTAGGCCTAAGCCTAACAGTAACCCTGGGAAAGTAAATCAGCCTGGTGTTAGGCTTCTTGCCAAGGAAAAAGCCGTGAAAGCAGCCATGTTGTGGCACTTCTGCACTCCCTTTGGGATGCCTTTGGCAGATGAAGTAAGCCTGGAACTCAGGGCTTCCTGGTTAAAGAAATCCAAGCCCTAGGCTGAACCCTAACCCTAACCCTAGGCAGATAAATCAGCCTAGGTATAGGGATGGTGCCAAGGAAAAAGCTGTGAAAACTGCCATGTTGTTGCACTTTTGTACTCCCCTTGGGATGCCTTGAACAGCTGCAGTGTGCCTGGAGCTAAGGGCTTCCTAGTTTCAAAAATCCTAGCCCTAGGCCTAAGCCTAACAGTAACCCTGGGAAAGTAAATCAGCCTGGTGTTAGGCTTCTTGCCAAGGAAAAAGCCGTGAAAGCAGCCATGTTGTGGCACTTTTGCACTCCCTTTTGGATGCCTTTCACAGCTCCAGTGTGCCTGGAACTCAGGGCTTCCTGCTTTTAAAAATCCTAGCCCTAGGCCGAACCCCAACCCTAAGACGAGAAAGGCAAATCAGCCAGGAATTAGGCATGTCCCCAAGGAAAAAGCTGTGGAGGCAGGCATGTTGTGCTACTTTTGCGCTCTTCTTGGCTAGTCCTTCGCAGCTGCTGTGTTCTTGGAACTCAGGGCTTTCTGGTTAATAGAACCCTTACCCTAGGCGTAACTCAAACCTTAACCCTAGGAAGGAAAATCAGCCTATGGTTCGGGATGGTCTCATGGAAATATCAGTGGTGGCAGCCAAGTTGCGTCACTTTTGCGCTCCCCTTGGGATGCCTTTCGCAGCTGCAGTGTGCCTGGAGCCCAGGGCTTCCTGGTTTTAAAAGTCCTAGGCCTAAGCCTAACAGTAACCCTAGGAAGGTAAATCAGCCGGGTATTAGGGTTCTTCCTAAGGGAAAAGCCGTGAAAGCAGCCATGTTGTGGCACTTCTGCACTCCCTTTGGGATGCCTTTGGCAGATGAAGTAAGCCTGGAACTCAGGGCTTCCTGGTTAAAAAAATTCAAGCCCTAGGCTGAACCCTAACCCTAACCCTAGGCAGATAAACCAGCCTAGGTATAGGGATGGTGCCAAGGAAAAAGCTGTGAAAGCTGCCATGTTGTTGCACTTTTGTACTCCCCTTGGGATGCCTTGAACAGCTGCAGTGTGCCTGGAGCTAAGGGCTTCCTAGTTTCAAAAATCCTAGCCCTAGGCCTAAGCCTAACAGTAACCCTGGGAAAGTAAATCAGCCTGATGTTAGGCTTCTTGCCAAGGAAAAAGCCGTGAGAGCAGCCATGTTGTGGCACTTCTGCACTCCCTTTGGGATGCCTTTGGCAGATGAAGTAAGCCTGGAACTCAGGGCTTCCTGGTTAAAGAAATCCAAGCCCTAGGCTGAACCCTAACCCTAACCCTAGGCAGATAAATCAGCCTAGGTATAGGGATGGTGCCAAGGAAAAAGCTGTGAAAGCTGCCATGTTGTTGCACTTTTGTACTCCCCTTGGGATGCCTTGAACAGCTGCAGTGTGCCTGGAGCTAAGGGCTTCCTAGTTTCAAAAATCCTAGCCCTAGGCCTAAGCCTAACAGTAACCCTGGGAAAGTAAATCAGCCTGGTGTTAGGCGTCTGGCCAAGGAAAAAGCCGTGAAAGCAGCCATGTTGTGGCACTTTTGCACTCCCTTTTGGATGCCTTTCACAGCTGCAGTGTGCCTGGAAATCAGGGCTTCCTGCTTTTAAAAATCCTAGCCCTAGGCCGAACCCCAACCCTAAGACGAGAAAGGCAAATCAGCCAGGAATTAGGCATGTCCCCAAGGAAAAAGCTGTGGAGGCAGGCATGTTGTGGTACTTTTGCACTCTTCTTGGCTAGTCCTTCGCAGCTGCTGTGTTCTTGGAACTCAGGGCTTTCTGGTTAATAGAACCCTTACCCTAGGCGTAACTCAAACCTTAACCCTAGGAAGGAAAATCAGCCTATGGTTCGGGATGGTCTCATGGAAATATCAGTGGTGGCAGCCAAGTTGCGTCACTTTTGCGCTCCCCTTGGGATGCCTTTCGCAGCTGCAGTGTGCCTGGAGCCCAGGGCTTCCTGGTTTTAAAAGTCCTAGGCCTAAGCCTAACAGTAACCCTAGGAAGGTAAATCAGCCAGGTATTAGGGTTCTTCCTAAGGGAAAAGCCGTGAAAGCAGCCATGTTGTGGCACTTCTGCACTCCCTTTGGGATGCCTTTGGCAGATGAAGTAAGCCTGGAACTCAGGGCTTCCTGGTAAAAAAAATTCAAGCCCTAGGCTGAACCCTAACCCTAACCCTAGGCAGATAAACCAGCCTAGGTATAGGGATGGTGCCAAGGAAAAAGCTGTGAAAGATGCCATGTTGTTGCACTTTTGTACTCCCCTTGGGATGCCTTGAACAGCTGCAGTGTGCCTGGAGCTAAGGGCCTCCTAGTTTCAAAAATCCTAGCCCTAGGCCTAAGCCTAACAGTAACCCTGGGAAAGTAAATCAGCCTGGTGTTAGGCTTCTTGCCAAGGAAAAAGCCGTGAAAGCAGCCATGTTGTGGCACTTTTGCACTCCCTTTTGGATGCCTTTCACAGCTCCAGTGTGCCTGGAACTCAGGGCTTCCTGATTTTAAAAATCCTAGCCCTAGGCCGAACCCCAACACTAAGACGAGAAAGGCAAATCAGCCAGGAATTAGGCATGTCCCCAAGGAAAAAGCTGTGGAGGCAGGCATGTTGTGGTACTTTTGCGCTCTTCTTGGCTAGTCCTTCGCAGCTGCTGTGTTCTTGGAACTCAGGGCTTTCTGGTTAATAGAACCCTTACCCTAGGCGTAACTCAAACCTTAACCCTAGGAAGGAAAATCAGCCTATGGTTCGGGATGGTCTCATGGAAATATCAGTGGTGGCAGCCAAGTTGCGTCACTTTTGCGCTCCCCTTGGGATGCCTTTTGCAGCTGCAGTGTGCCTGGAGCCCAGGGCTTCCTGGTTTTAAAAGTCCTAGGCCTAAGCCTAACAGTAACCCTAGGAAGGTAAATCAGCCGGGTATTAGGGTTCTTCCTAAGGGAAAAGCCGTGAAAGCAGCCATGTTGTGGCACTTCTGCACTCCCTTTGGGATGCCTTTGGCAGATGAAGTAAGCCTGGAACTCAGGGCTTCCTGGTTAAAGAAATCCAAGCCCTAGGCTGAACCCTAACCCTAACCCTAGGCAGATAAATCAGCCTAGGTATAGGGATGGTGCCAAGGAAAAAGCTGTGAAAGCTGCCATGTTGTTGCACTTTTGTACTCCCCTTGGGATGCCTTGAACAGCTGCAGTGTGCCTGGAGCTAAGGGCTTCCTAGTTTCAAAAATCCTAGCCCTAGGCCTAAGCCTAATAGTAACCCTGGGAAGGTAAGTCAGCCTGGTGTTAGGCGTCTTGCCAAGGAAAAAGCCGTGAAAGCAGCCATGTTGTGGCACTTTTGCACTCCCTTTTGGATGCCTTTCACAGCTCCAGTGTGCCTGGAACTCAGGGCTTCCTGCTTTTAAAAATCCTAGCCCTAGGCCGAACCCCAACCCTAAGACGAGAAAGGCAAATCAGCCAGGAATTAGGCATGTCCCCAAGGAAAAAGCTGTGGAGGCAGGCATGTTGTGGTACTTTTGCGCTCTTCTTGTCTAGTCCTTCGCAGCTGCTGTGTTCTTGGAACTCAGGGCTTTCTGGTTAATAGAACCCTTACCCTAGGCGTAACTCAAACCTTAACCCTAGGAAGGAAAATCAGCCTATGGTTCGGGATGGTCTCATGGAAATATCAGTGGTGGCAGCCAAGTTGCGTCACTTTTGCGCTC
This sequence comes from Ammospiza caudacuta, assembly GCF_027887145.1. Classification (NCBI taxonomy): domain Eukaryota; kingdom Metazoa; phylum Chordata; class Aves; order Passeriformes; family Passerellidae; genus Ammospiza; species Ammospiza caudacuta. Next base: position 144,443 of record NW_026683127.1, on the reverse strand, counting down.
CCCTTGGGATGCCTTTCGCAGCTGCAGTGTGCCTGGAGCCCAGGGCTTCCTGGTTTTAAAAGTCCTAGGCCTAAGCCTAACAGTAACCCTAGGAAGGTAAATCAGCCGGGTATTAGGGTTCTTCCTAAGGGAAAAGCCGTGAAAGCAGCCATGTTGTGGCACTTCTGCACTCCCTTTGGGATGCCTTTGGCAGATGAAGTAAGCCTGGAACTCAGGGCTTCCTGGTTAAAGAAATCCAAGCCCTAGGCTGAACCCTAACCCTAACCCTAGGCAGATAAATCAGCCTAGGTATAGGGATGGTGCCAAGGAAAAAGCTGTGAAAGCTGCCATGTTGTTGCACTTTTGTACTCCCCTTGGGATGCCTTGAACAGCTGCAGTGTGCCTGGAGCTAAGGGCTTCCTAGTTTCAAAAATCCTAGCCCTAGGCCTAAGCCTAACAGTAACCCTGGGAAAGTAAATCAGCCTGATGTTAGGCTTCTTGCCAAGGAAAAAGCCGTGAAAGCAGCCATGTTGTGGCACTTCTGCACTCCCTTTGGGATGCCTTTGGCAGATGAAGTAAGCCTGGAACTCAGGGCTTCCTGGTTAAAGAAATCCAAGCCCTAGGCTGAACCCTAACCCTAACCCTAGGCAGATAAATCAGCCTAGGTATAGGGATGGTGCCAAGGAAAAAGCTGTGAAAGCTGCCATGTTGTTGCACTTTTGTACTCCCCTTGGGATGCCTTGAACAGCTGCAGTGTGCCTGGAGCTAAGGGCTTCCTAGTTTCAAAAATCCTAGCCCTAGGCCTAAGCCTAACGGTAACCCTGGGAAAGTAAATCAGCCTGGTGTTAGGCTTCTTGCCAAGGAAAAAGCCGTGAAAGCAGCCATGTTGTGGCACTTTTGCACTCCCTTTTGGATGCCTTTCACAGCTCCAGTGTGCCTGGAACTCAGGGCTTCCTGCTTTTAAAAATCCTAGCCCTAGGCCGAACCCCAACCCTAAGACGAGAAAGGCAAATCAGCCAGGAATTAGGCATGTCCCCAAGGAAAAAGCTGTGGAGGCAGGCATGTTGTGGTACTTTTGCGCTCTTCTTGGCTAGTCCTTCGCAGCTGCTGTGTTCTTGGAACTCAGGGCTTTCTGGTTAATAGACCCTTACCCTAGGCGTAACTCAAACCTTAACCCTAGGAAGGAAAATCAGCCTATGGTTCGGGATGGTCTCATGGAAATATCAGTGGTGGCAGCCAAGTTGCGTCACTTTTGCGCTCCCCTTGGGATGCCTTTTGCAGCTGCAGTGTGCCTGGAGCCCAGGGCTTCCTGGTTTTAAAAGTCCTAGGCCTAAGCCTAACAGTAACCCTAGGAAGGTAAATCAGCCGGGTATTAGGGTTCTTCCTAAGGGAAAAGCCGTGAAAGCAGCCATGTTGTGGCACTTCTGCACTCCCTTTGGGATGCCTTTGGCAGATGAAGTAAGCCTGGAACTCAGGGCTTCCTGGTTAAAGAAATCCAAGCCCTAGGCTGAACCCTAACCCTAACCCTAGGCAGATAAATCAGCCTAGGTATAGGGATGGTGCCAAGGAAAAAGCTGTGAAAGCTGCCATGTTGTTGCACTTTTGTACTCCCCTTGGGATGCCTTGAACAGCTGCAGTGTGCCTGGAGCTAAGGGCTTCCTAGTTTTAAAAATCCTAGCCCTAGGCCTAAGCCTAATAGTAACCCTGGGAAGGTAAGTCAGCCTGGTGTTAGGCGTCTTGCCAAGGAAAAAGCCGTGAGAGCAGCCATGTTGTGGCACTTTTGCACTCCCTTTTGGATGCCTTTCACAGCTCCAGTGTGCCTGGAACTCAGGGCTTCCTGATTTTAAAATCCTAGCCCTAGGCCGAACCCCAACCCTAAGACGAGAAAGGCAAATCAGCCAGGAATTAGGCATGTCACCAAGGAAAAGGCTGTGGAGGCAGGCATGTTGTGATACTTTTGCGCTCTTCTTGGCTAGTCCTTCGCAGCTGCTGTGTTCTTGGAACTCAGGGCTTTCTGGTTAATAGAACCCTTACCCTAGGCGTAACTCAAACCTTAACCCTAGGAAGGAAAATCAGCCTATGGTTCGGGATGGTCTCATGGAAATATCAGTGGTGGCAGCCAAGTTGCGTCACTTTTGCGCTCCCCTTGGGATGCCTTTTGCAGCTGCAGTGTGCCTGGAGCCCAGGGCTTCCTGGTTTTAAAAGTCCTAGGCCTAAGCCTAACAGTAACCCTAGGAAGGTAAATCAGCCGGGTATTAGGGTTCTTCCTAAGGGAAAAGCCGTGAAAGCAGCCATGTTGTGGCACTTCTGCACTCCCTTTGGGATGCCTTTGGCAGATGAAGTAAGCCTGGAACTCAGGGCTTCCTGGTTAAAAAAATTCAAGCCCTAGGCTGAACCCTAACCCTAACCCTAGGCAGATAAACCAGCCTAGGTATAGGGATGGTGCCAAGGAAAAAGCTGTGAAAGCTGCCATGTTGTTGCACTTTTGTACTCCCCTTGGGATGCCTTGAACAGCTGCAGTGTGCCTGGAGCTAAGGGCTTCCTAGTTTCAAAAATCCTAGCCCTAGGCCTAAGCCTAACAGTAACCCTGGGAAGGTAAATCAGCCTGATGTTAGGCTTCTTGCCAAGGAAAAAGCCGTGAGAGCAGCCATGTTGTGGCACTTCTGCACTCCCTTTGGGATGCCTTTGGCAGATGAAGTAAGCCTGGAACTCAGGGCTTCCTGGTTAAAGAAATCCAAGCCCTAGGCTGAACCCTAACCCTAACCCTAGGCAGATAAATCAGCCTAGGTATAGGGATGGTGCCAAGGAAAAAGCTGTGAAAGCTGCCATGTTGTTGCACTTTTGTACTCCCCTTGGGATGCCTTGAACAGCTGCAGTGTGCCTGGAGCTAAGGGCTTCCTAGTTTCAAAAATCCTAGCCCTAGGCCTAAGCCTAACAGTAACCCTGGGACAGTAAATCAGCCTGATGTTAGGTTTCTTGCCAAGGAAAAAGCCGTGAAAGCAGCCATGTTGTGGCACTTTTGCACTCCCTTTTGGATGCCTTTCACAGCTCCAGTGTGCCTGGAACTCAGGGCTTCCTGCTTTTAAAAATCCTAGCCCTAGGCCGAACCCCAACCCTAAGACGAGAAAGGCAAATCAGCCAGGAATTAGGCATGTCCCCAAGGAAAAAGCTGTGGAGGCAGGCATGTTGTGGTACTTTTGCGCTCTTCTTGGCTAGTCCTTCGCAGCTGCTGTGTTCTTGGAACTCAGGGCTTTCTGGTTAATAGAACCCTTACCCTAGGCGTAACTCAAACCTTAACCCTAGGAAGGAAAATCAGCCTATGGTTCGGGATGGTCTCATGGAAATATCAGTGGTGGCAGCCAAGTTGCGTCACTTTTGCGCTCCCCTTGGGATGCCTTTTGCAGCTGCAGTGTGCCTGGAGCCCAGGGCTTCCTGGTTTTAAAAGTCCTAGGCCTAAGCCTAACAGTAACCCTAGGAAGGTAAATCAGCCGGGTATTAGGGTTCTTCCTAAGGGAAAAGCCGTGAAAGCAGCCATGTTGTGGCACTTCTGCACTCCCTTTGGGATGCCTTTGGCAGATGAAGTAAGCCTGGAACTCAGGGCTTCCTGGTTAAAGAAATCCAAGCCCTAGGCTGAACCCTAACCCTAACCCTAGGCAGATAAATCAGCCTAGGTATAGGGATGGTGCCAAGGAAAAAGCTGTGAAAGCTGCCATGTTGTTGCACTTTTGTACTCCCCTTGGGATGCCTTGAACAGCTGCAGTGTGCCTGGAGCTAAGGGCTTCCTAGTTTCAAAAATCCTAGCCCTAGGCCTAAGCCTAACAGTAACCCTGGGAAAGTAAATCAGCCTGATGTTAGGCTTCTTGCCAAGGAAAAAGCCGTGAAAGCAGCCATGTTGTGGCACTTTTGCACTCCCTTTTGGATGCCTTTCACAGCTCCAGTGTGCCTGGAACTCAGGGCTTCCTGCTTTTAAAAATCCTAGCCCTAGGCCGAACCCCAACCCTAAGACGAGAAAGGCAAATCAGCCAGGAATTAGGCATGTCCCCAAGGAAAAAGCTGTGGAGGCAGGCATGTTGTGGTACTTTTGCGCTCTTCTTGGCTAGTCCTTCGCAGCTGCTGTGTTCTTGGAACTCAGGGCTTTCTGGTTAATAGACCCTTACCCTAGGCGTAACTCAAACCTTAACCCTAGGAAGGAAAATCAGCCTATGGTTCGGGATGGTCTCATGGAAATATCAGTGGTGGCAGCCAAGTTGCGTCACTTTTGCGCTCCCCTTGGGATGCCTTTCGCAGCTGCAGTGTGCCTGGAGCCCAGGGCTTCCTGGTTTTAAAAGTCCTAGGCCTAAGCCTAACAGTAACCCTAGGAAGGTAAATCAGCCGGGTATTAGGGTTCTTCCTAAGGGAAAAGCCGTGAAAGCAGCCATGTTGTGGCACTTCTGCACTCCCTTTGGGATGCCTTTGGCAGATGAAGTAAGCCTGGAACTCAGGGCTTCCTGGTAAAAAAAATTCAAGCCCTAGGCTGAACCCTAACCCTAACCCTAGGCAGATAAATCAGCCTTGGTATAGGGATGGTGCCAAGGAAAAAGCTGTGAAAGATGCCATGTTGTTGCACTTTTGTACTCCCCTTGGGATGCCTTGAACAGCTGCAGTGTGCCTGGAGCTAAGGGCCTCCTAGTTTCAAAAATCCTAGCCCTAGGCCTAAGCCTAACAGTAACCCTGGGAAAGTAAATCAGCCTGGTGTTAGGCTTCTTGCCAAGGAAAAAGCCGTGAAAGCAGCCATGTTGTGGCACTTTTGCACTCCCTTTTGGATGCCTTTCACAGCTCCAGTGTGCCTGGAACTCAGGGCTTCCTGATTTTAAAAATCCTAGCCCTAGGCCGAACCCCAACCCTAAGACGAGAAAGGCAAATCAGCCAGGAATTAGGCATGTCCCCAAGGAAAAAGCTGTGGAGGCAGGCATGTTGTGGTACTTTTGCGCTCTTCTTGGCTAGTCCTTCGCAGCTGCTGTGTTCTTGGAACTCAGGGCTTTCTGGTTAATAGACCCTTACCCTAGGCGTAACTCAAACCTTAACCCTAGGAAGGAAAATCAGCCTATGGTTCGGGATGGTCTCATGGAAATATCAGTGGTGGCAGCCAAGTTGCATCACTTTTGCGCTCCCCTTGGGATGCCTTTTGCAGCTGCAGTGTGCCTGGAGCCCAGGGCTTCCTGGTTTTAAAAGTCCTAGGCCTAAGCCTAACAGTAACCCTAGGAAGGTAAATCAGCCGGGTATTAGGGTTCTTCCTAAGGGAAAAGCCGTGAAAGCAGCCATGTTGTGGCACTTCTGCACTCCCTTTGGGATGCCTTTGGCAGATGAAGTAAGCCTGGAACTCAGGGCTTCCTGGTTAAAAAAATCCAAGCCCTAGGCTGAACCCTAACCCTAACCCTAGGCAGATAAATCAGCCTAGGTATAGGGATGGTGCCAAGGAAAAAGCTGTGAAAGCTGCCATGTTGTTGCACTTTTGTACTCCCCTTGGGATGCCTTGAACAGCTGCAGTGTGCCTGGAGCTAAGGGCTTCCTAGTTTTAAAAATCCTAGCCCTAGGCCTAAGCCTAATAGTAACCCTGGGAAGGTAAGTCAGCCTGGTGTTAGGCGTCTTGCCAAGGAAAAAGCCGTGAAAGCAGCCATGTTGTGGCACTTTTGCACTCCCTTTTGGATGCCTTTCACAGCTCCAGTGTGCCTGGAACTCAGGGCTTCCTGCTTTTAAAAATCCTAGCCCTAGGCCGAACCCCAACCCTAAGACGAGAAAGGCAAATCAGCCAGGAATTAGGCATGTCCCCAAGGAAAAAGCTGTGGAGGCAGGCATGTTGTGGTACTTTTGCGCTCTTCTTGGCTAGTCCTTCGCAGCTGCTGTGTTCTTGGAACTCAGGGCTTTCTGGTTAATAGAACCCTTACCCTAGGCGTAACTCAAACCTTAACCCTAGGAAGGAAAATCAGCCTATGGTTCGGGATGGTCTCATGGAAATATCAGTGGTGGCAGCCAAGTTGCGTCACTTTTGCGCTCCCCTTGGGATGCCTTTTGCAGCTGCAGTGTGCCTGGAGCCCAGGGCTTCCTGGTTTTAAAAGTCCTAGGCCTAAGCCTAACAGTAACCCTAGGAAGGTAAATCAGCCGGGTATTAGGGTTCTTCCTAAGGGAAAAGCCGTGAAAGCAGCCATGTTGTGGCACTTCTGCACTCCCTTTGGGATGCCTTTGGCAGATGAAGTAAGCCTGGAACTCAGGGCTTCCTGGTTAAAAAAATTCAAGCCCTAGGCTGAACCCTAACCCTAACCCTAGGCAGATAAACCAGCCTAGGTATAGGGATGGTGCCAAGGAAAAAGCTGTGAAAGCTGCCATGTTGTTGCACTTTTGTACTCCCCTTGGGATGCCTTGAACAGCTGCAGTGTGCCTGGAGCTAAGGGCTTCCTAGTTTCAAAAATCCTAGCCCTAGGCCTAAGCCTAACAGTAACCCTGGGAAGGTAAATCAGCCTGATGTTAGGCTTCTTGCCAAGGAAAAAGCCGTGAGAGCAGCCATGTTGTGGCACTTTTGCACTCCCTTTTGGATGCCTTTCACAGCTCCAGTGTGCCTGGAACTCAGGGCTTCCTGCTTTTAAAAATCCTAGCCCTAGGCCGAACCCCAACCCTAAGACGAGAAAGGCAAATCAGCCAGGAATTAGGCATGTCCCCAAGGAAAAAGCTGTGGAGGCAGGCATGTTGTGCTACTTTTGCGCTCTTCTTGGCTAGTCCTTCGCAGCTGCTGTGTTCTTGGAACTCAGGGCTTTCTGGTTAATAGAACCCTTACCCTAGGCGTAACTCAAACCTTAACCCTAGGAAGGAAAATCAGCCTATGGTTCGGGATGGTCTCATGGAAATATCAGTGGTGGCAGCCAAGTTGCGTCACTTTTGCGCTCCCCTTGGGATGCCTTTTGCAGCTGCAGTGTGCCTGGAGCCCAGGGCTTCCTGGTTTTAAAAGTCCTAGGCCTAAGCCTAACAGTAACCCTAGGAAGGTAAATCAGCCGGGTATTAGGGTTCTTCCTAAGGGAAAAGCCGTGAAAGCAGCCATGTTGTGGCACTTCTGCACTCCCTTTGGGATGCCTTTGGCAGATGAAGTAAGCCTGGAACTCAGGGCTTCCTGGTTAAAAAAATTCAAGCCCTAGGCTGAACCCTAACCGTAACCCTAGGCAGATAAACCAGCCTAGGTATAGGGATGGTGCCAAGGAAAAAGCTGTGAAAGCTGCCATGTTGTTGCACTTTTGTACTCCCCTTGGGATGCCTTGAACAGCTGCAGTGTGCCTGGAGCTAAGGGCTTCCTAGTTTCAAAAATCCTAGCCCTAGGCCTAAGCCTAACAGTAACCCTGGGAAGGTAAATCAGCCTGATGTTAGGCTTCTTGCCAAGGAAAAAGCCGTGAGAGCAGCCATGTTGTGGCACTTCTGCACTCCCTTTGGGATGCCTTTGGCAGATGAAGTAAGCCTGGAACTCAGGGCTTCCTGGTTAAAGAAATCCAAGCCCTAGGCTGAACCCTAACCCTAACCCTAGGCAGATAAATCAGCCTAGGTATAGGGATGGTGCCAAGGAAAAAGCTGTGAAAGCTGCCATGTTGTTGCACTTTTGTACTCCCCTTGGGATGCCTTGAACAGCTGCAGTGTGCCTGGAGCTAAGGGCTTCCTAGTTTCAAAAATCCTAGCCCTAGGCCTAAGCCTAACAGTAACCCTGGGAAAGTAAATCAGCCTGATGTTAGGCTTCTTGCCAAGGAAAAAGCCGTGAAAGCAGCCATGTTGTGGCACTTTTGCACTCCCTTTTGGATGCCTTTCACAGCTCCAGTGTGCCTGGAACTCAGGGCTTCCTGCTTTTAAAAATCCTAGCCCTAGGCCGAACCCCAACCCTAAGACGAGAAAGGCAAATCAGCCAGGAATTAGGCATGTCCCCAAGGAAAAAGCTGTGGAGGCAGGCATGTTGTGGTACTTTTGCGCTCTTCTTGGCTAGTCCTTCGCAGCTGCTGTGTTCTTGGAACTCAGGGCTTTCTGGTTAATAGAACCCTTACCCTAGGCGTAACTCAAACCTTAACCCTAGGAAGGAAAATCAGCCTATGGTTCGGGATGGTCTCATGGAAATATCAGTGGTGGCAGCCAAGTTGCGTCACTTTTGCGCTCCCCTTGGGATGCCTTTTGCAGCTGCAGTGTGCCTGGAGCCCAGGGCTTCCTGGTTTTAAAAGTCCTAGGCCTAAGCCTAACAGTAACCCTAGGAAGGTAAATCAGCCGGGTATTAGGGTTCTTCCTAAGGGAAAAGCCGTGAAAGCAGCCATGTTGTGGCACTTCTGCACTCCCTTTGGGATGCCTTTGGCAGATGAAGTAAGCCTGGAACTCAGGGCTTCCTGGTTAAAGAAATCCAAGCCCTAGGCTGAACCCTAATCCTAACCCTAGGCAGATAAATCAGCCTAGGTATAGGGATGGTGCCAAGGAAAAAGCTGTGAAAACTGCCATGTTGTTGCACTTTTGTACTCCCCTTGGGATGCCTTGAACAGCTGCAGTGTGCCTGGAGCTAAGGGCTTCCTAGTTTCAAAAATCCTAGCCCTAGGCCTAAGCCTAACGGTAACCCTGGGAAAGTAAATCAGCCTGGTGTTAGGCTTCTTGCCAAGGAAAAAGCCGTGAAAGCAGCCATGTTGTGGCACTTTTGCACTCCCTTTTGGATGCCTTTCACAGCTCCAGTGTGCCTGGAACTCAGGGCTTCCTGATTTTAAAAATCCTAGCCCTAGGCCGAACCCCAACCCTAAGACGAGAAAGGCAAATCAGCCAGGAATTAGGCATGTCCCCAAGGAAAAAGCTGTGGAGGCAGGCATGTTGTGGTACTTTTGCGCTCTTCTTGGCTAGTCCTTCGCAGCTGCTGTGTTCTTGGAACTCAGGGCTTTCTGGTTAATAGAACCCTTACCCTAGGCGTAACTCAAACCTTAACCCTAGGAAGGAAAATCAGCCTATGGTTCGGGATGGTCTCATGGAAATATCAGTGGTGGCAGCCAAGTTGCGTCACTTTTGCGCTCCCCTTGGGATGCCTTTTGCAGCTGCAGTGTGCCTGGAGCCCAGGGCTTCCTGGTTTTAAAAGTCCTAGGCCTAAGCCTAACAGTAACCCTAGGAAGGTAAATCAGCCGGGTATTAGGGTTCTTCCTAAGGGAAAAGCCGTGAAAGCAGCCATGTTGTGGCACTTCTGCACTCCCTTTGGGATGCCTTTGGCAGATGAAGTAAGCCTGGAACTCAGGGCTTCCTGGTTAAAGAAATCCAAGCCCTAGGCTGAACCCTAACCCTAACCCTAGGCAGATAAATCAGCCTAGGTATAGGGATGGTGCCAAGGAAAAAGCTGTGAAAGCTGCCATGTTGTTGCACTTTTGTACTCCCCTTGGGATGCCTTGAACAGCTGCAGTGTGCCTGGAGCTAAGGGCTTCCTAGTTTCAAAAATCCTAGCCCTAGGCCTAAGCCTAACAGTAACCCTGGGAAAGTAAATCAGCCTGATGTTAGGCTTCTTGCCAAGGAAAAAGCCGTGAAAGCAGCCATGTTGTGGCACTTTTGCACTCCCTTTTGGATGCCTTTCACAGCTGCAGTGTGCCTGGAACTCAGGGCTTCCTGCTTTTAAAAATCCTAGCCCTAGGCCGAACCCCAACCCTAAGACGAGAAAGGCAAATCAGCCAGGAATTAGGCATGTCCCCAAGGAAAAAGCTGTGGAGGCAGGCATGTTGTGGTACTTTTGCGCTCTTCTTGGCTAGTCCTTCGCAGCTGCTGTGTTCTTGGAACTCAGGGCTTTCTGGTTAATAGAACCCTTACCCTAGGCGTAACTCAAACCTTAAGCCTAGGAAGGAAAATCAGCCTATGGTTCGGGATGGTCTCATGGAAATATCAGTGGTGGCAGCCAAGTTGCGTCACTTTTGCGCTCCCCTTGGGATGCCTTTTGCAGCTGCAGTGTGCCTGGAGCCCAGGGCTTCCTGGTTTTAAAAGTCCTAGGCCTAAGCCTAACAGTAACCCTAGGAAGGTAAATCAGCCGGGTATTAGGGTTCTTCCTAAGGGAAAAGCCGTGAAAGCAGCCATGTTGTGGCACTTCTGCACTCCCTTTGGGATGCCTTTGGCAGATGAAGTAAGCCTGGAACTCAGGGCTTCCTGGTAAAAAAAATTCAAGCCCTAGGCTGAACCCTAACCCTAACCCTAGGCAGATAAACCAGCCTAGGTATAGGGATGGTGCCAAGGAAAAAGCTGTGAAAGCTGCCATGTTGTTGCACTTTTGTACTCCCCTTGGGATGCCTTGAACAGCTGCAGTGTGCCTGGAGCTAAGGGCTTCCTAGTTTCAAAAATCCTAGCCCTAGGCCTAAGCCTAACAGTAACCCTGGGAAGGTAAATCAGCCTGATGTTAGGCTTCTTGCCAAGGAAAAAGCCGTGAGAGCAGCCATGTTGTGGCACTTCTGCACTCCCTTTGGGATGCCTTTGGCAGATGAAGTAAGCCTGGAACTCAGGGCTTCCTGGTTAAAGAAATCCAAGCCCTAGGCTGAACCCTAACCCTAACCCTAGGCAGATAAATCAGCCTAGGTATAGGGATGGTGCCAAGGAAAAAGCTGTGAAAGCTGCCATGTTGTTGCACTTTTGTACTCCCCTTGGGATGCCTTGAACAGCTGCAGTGTGCCTGGAGCTAAGGGCTTCCTAGTTTCAAAAATCCTAGCCCTAGGCCTAAGCCTAACAGTAACCCTGGGAAAGTAAATCAGCCTGATGTTAGGCTTCTTGCCAAGGAAAAAGCCGTGAAAGCAGCCATGTTGTGGCACTTTTGCACTCCCTTTTGGATGCCTTTCACAGCTGCAGTGTGCCTGGAACTCAGGGCTTCCTGCTTTTAAAAATCCTAGCCCTAGGCCGAACCCCAACCCTAAGACGAGAAAGGCAAATCAGCCAGGAATTAGGCATGTCCCCAAGGAAAAAGCTGTGGAGGCAGGCATGTTGTGGTACTTTTGCGCTCTTCTTGGCTAGTCCTTCGCAGCTGCTGTGTTCTTGGAACTCAGGGCTTTCTGGTTAATAGAACCCTTACCCTAGGCGTAACTCAAACCTTAACCCTAGGAAGGAAAATCAGCCTATGGTTCGGGATGGTCTCATGGAAATATCAGTGGTGGCAGCCAAGTTGCGTCACTTTTGCGCTCCCCTTGGGATGCCTTTTGCAGCTGCAGTGTGCCTGGAGCCCAGGGCTTCCTGGTTTTAAAAGTCCTAGGCCTAAGCCTAACAGTAACCCTAGGAAGGTAAATCAGCCGGGTATTAGGGTTCTTCCTAAGGGAAAAGCCGTGAAAGCAGCCATGTTGTGGCACTTCTGCACTCCCTTTGGGATGCCTTTGGCAGATGAAGTAAGCCTGGAACTCAGGGCTTCCTGGTAAAAAAAATTCAAGCCCTAGGCTGAACCCTAACCCTAACCCTAGGCAGATAAATCAGCCTAGGTATAGGGATGGTGCCAAGGAAAAAGCTGTGAAAGCTGCCATGTTGTTGCACTTTTGTACTCCCCTTGGGATGCCTTGAACAGCTGCAGTGTGCCTGGAGCTAAGGGCTTCCTAGTTTCAAAAATCCTAGCCCTAGGCCTAAGCCTAACAGTAACCCTGGGAAGGTAAATCAGCCTGATGTTAGGCTTCTTGCCAAGGAAAAAGCCGTGAGAGCAGCCATGTTGTGGCACTTCTGCACTCCCTTTGGGATGCCTTTGGCAGATGAAGTAAGCCTGGAACTCAGGGCTTCCTGGTTAAAGAAATCCAAGCCCTAGGCTGAACCCTAACCCTAACCCTAGGCAGATAAATCAGCCTAGGTATAGGGATGGTGCCAAGGAAAAAGCTGTGAAAGCTGCCATGTTGTTGCACTTTTGTACTCCCCTTGGGATGCCTTGAACAGCTGCAGTGTGCCTGGAGCTAAGGGCTTCCTAGTTTCAAAAATCCTAGCCCTAGGCCTAAGCCTAACAGTAACCCTGGGAAAGTAAATCAGCCTGATGTTAGGCTTCTTGCCAAGGAAAAAGCCGTGAAAGCAGCCATGTTGTGGCACTTTTGCACTCCCTTTTGGATGCCTTTCACAGCTGCAGTGTGCCTGGAACTCAGGGCTTCCTGCTTTTAAAAATCCTAGCCCTAGGCCGAACCCCAACCCTAAGACGAGAAAGGCAAATCAGCCAGGAATTAGGCATGTCCCCAAGGAAAAAGCTGTGGAGGCAGGCATGTTGTGGTACTTTTGCGCTCTTCTTGGCTAGTCCTTCGCAGCTGCTGTGTTCTTGGAACTCAGGGCTTTCTGGTTAATAGAACCCTTACCCTAGGCGTAACTCAAACCTTAACCCTAGGAAGGAAAATCAGCCTATGGTTCGGGATGGTCTCATGGAAATATCAGTGGTGGCAGCCAAGTTGCGTCACTTTTGCGCTCCCCTTGGGATGCCTTTTGCAGCTGCAGTGTGCCTGGAGCCCAGGGCTTCCTGGTTTTAAAAGTCCTAGGCCTAAGCCTAACAGTAACCCTAGGAAGGTAAATCAGCCGGGTATTAGGGTTCTTCCTAAGGGAAAAGCCGTGAAAGCAGCCATGTTGTGGCACTTCTGCACTCCCTTTGGGATGCCTTTGGCAGATGAAGTAAGCCTGGAACTCAGGGCTTCCTGGTAAAAAAAATTCAAGCCCTAGGCTGAACCCTAACCCTAACCCTAGGCAGATAAATCAGCCTAGGTATAGGGATGGTGCCAAGGAAAAAGCTGTGAAAGCTGCCATGTTGTTGCACTTTTGTACTCCCCTTGGGATGCCTTGAACAGCTGCAGTGTGCCTGGAGCTAAGGGCTTCCTAGTTTTAAAAATCCTAGCCCTAGGCCTAAGCCTAATAGTAACCCTGGGAAGGTAAATCAGCCTGATGTTAGGCTTCTTGCCAAGGAAAAAGCCGTGAGAGCAGCCATGTTGTGGCACTTCTGCACTCCCTTTGGGATGCCTTTGGCAGATGAAGTAAGCCTGGAACTCAGGGCTTCCTGGTTAAAGAAATCCAAGCCCTAGGCTGAACCCTAACCCTAACCCTAGGCAGATAAATCAGCCTAGGTATAGGGATGGTGCCAAGGAAAAAGCTGTGAAAGCTGCCATGTTGTTGCACTTTTGTACTCCCCTTGGGATGCCTTGAACAGCTGCAGTGTGCCTGGAGCTAAGGGCTTCCTAGTTTCAAAAATCCTAGCCCTAGGCCTAAGCCTAACAGTAACCCTGGGAAAGTAAATCAGCCTGATGTTAGGCTTCTTGCCAAGGAAAAAGCCGTGAAAGCAGCCATGTTGTGGCACTTTTGCACTCCCTTTTGGATGCCTTTCACAGCTGCAGTGTGCCTGGAACTCAGGGCTTCCTGCTTTTAAAAATCCTAGCCCTAGGCCGAACCCCAACCCTAAGACGAGAAAGGCAAATCAGCCAGGAATTAGGCATGTCCCCAAGGAAAAAGCTGTGGAGGCAGGCATGTTGTGGTACTTTTGCGCTCTTCTTGGCTAGTCCTTCGCAGCTGCTGTGTTCTTGGAACTCAGGGCTTTCTGGTTAATAGAACCCTTACCCTAGGCGTAACTCAAACCTTAACCCTAGGAAGGAAAATCAGCCTATGGTTCGGGATGGTCTCATGGAAATATCAGTGGTGGCAGCCAAGTTGCGTCACTTTTGCGCTCCCCTTGGGATGCCTTTTGCAGCTGCAGTGTGCCTGGAGCCCAGGGCTTCCTGGTTTTAAAAGTCCTAGGCCTAAGCCTAACAGTAACCCTAGGAAGGTAAATCAGCCGGGTATTAGGGTTCTTCCTAAGGGAAAAGCCGTGAAAGCAGCCATGTTGTGGCACTTCTGCACTCCCTTTGGGATGCCTTTGGCAGATGAAGTAAGCCTGGAACTCAGGGCTTCCTGGTTAAAGAAATCCAAGCCCTAGGCTGAACCCTAACCCTAACCCTAGGCAGATAAATCAGCCTAGGTATAGGGATGGTGCCAAGGAAAAAGCTGTGAAAGCTGCCATGTTGTTGCACTTTTGTACTCCCCTTGGGATGCCTTGAACAGCTGCAGTGTGCCTGGAGCTAAGGGCTTCCTAGTTTTAAAAATCCTAGCCCTAGGCCTAAGCCTAATAGTAACCCTGGGAAAGGTAAGTCAGCCTGGTGTTAGGCGTCTTGCCAAGGAAAAAGCCGTGAAAGCAGCCATGTTGTGGCACTTTTGCACTCCCTTTTGGATGCCTTTCACAGCTGCAGTGTGCCTGGAACTCAGGGCTTCCTGCTTTTAAAAATCCTAGCCCTAGGCCGAACCCCAACCCTAAGACGAGAAAGGCAAATCAGCCAGGAATTAGGCATGTCCCCAAGGAAAAAGCTGTGGAGGCAGGCATGTTGTGGTACTTTTGCGCTCTTCTTGGCTAGTCCTTCGCAGCTGCTGTGTTCTTGGAACTCAGGGCTTTCTGGTGAATAGAACCCTTACCCTAGGCGTAACTCAAACCTTAACCCTAGGAAGGAAAATCAGCCTATGGTTCGGGATGGTCTCATGGAAATATCAGTGGTGGCAGCCAAGTTGCGTCACTTTTGCGCTCCCCTTGGGATGCCTTTCGCAGCTGCAGTGTGCCTGGAGCACAGGGCTTCCTGGTTTTAAAAGTCCTAGGCCTAAGCCTAACAGTAACCCTAGGAAGGTAAATCAGCTGGGTATTAGGGTTCTTCCTAAGGGAAAAGCCGTGAAAGCAGCCATGTTGTGGCACTTCTGCACTCCCTTTGGGATGCCTTTGGCAGATGAAGTAAGCCTGGAACTCAGGGCTTCCTGGTTAAAGAAATCCAAGCCCTAGGCTGAACCCTAACCCTAACCCTAGGCAGATAAACCAGCCTAGGTATAGGGATGGTGCCAAGGAAAAAGCTGTGAAAGCTGCCATGTTGTTGCACTTTTGTACTCACCTTGGGATGCCTTGAACAGCTGCAGTGTGCCTGGAGCTAAGGGCTTCCTAGTTTCAAAAATCCTAGCCCTAGGCCTAAGCCTAACAGTAACCCTGGGAAGGTAAATCAGCCTGATGTTAGGCTTCTTGCCAAGGAAAAAGACGTGAGAGCAGCCATGTTGTGGCACTTCTGCACTCCCTTTGGGATGCCTTTGGCAGATGAAGTAAGCCTGGAACTCAGGGCTTCCTGGTTAAAGAAATCCAAGCCCTAGGCTGAACCCTAACCCTAACCCTAGGCAGATAAATCAGCCTAGGTATAGGGATGGTGCCAAGGAAAAAGCTGTGAAAGCTGCCATGTTGTTGCACTTTTGTACTCCCCTTGGGATGCCTTGAACAGCTGCAGTGTGCCTGGAGCTAAGGGCTTCCTAGTTTCAAAAATCCTAGCCCTAGGCCTAAGCCTAACAGTAACCCTGGGAAAGTAAATCAGCCTGATGTTAGGCTTCTTGCCAAGGAAAAAGCCTTGAAAGCAGCCATGTTGTGGCACTTTTGCACTCCCTTTTGGATGCCTTTCACAGCTCCAGTGTGCCTGGAACTCAGGGCTTCCTGCTTTTAAAAATCCTATCCCTAGGCCGAACCCCAACCCTAAGACGAGAAAGGCAAATCAGCCAGGAATTAGGCATGTCCCCAAGGAAAAAGCTGTGGAGGCAGGCATGTTGTGGTACTTTTGCGCTCTTCTTGGCTAGTCCTTCGCAGCTGCTGTGTTCTTGGAACTCAGGGCTTTCTGGTTAATAGAACCCTTACCCTAGGCGTAACTCAAACCTTAACCCTAGGAAGGAAAATCAGCCTATGGTTCGGGATGGTCTCATGGAAATATCAGTGGTGGCAGCCAAGTTGCGTCACTTTTGCGCTCCCCTTGGGATGCCTTTTGCAGCTGCAGTGTGCCTGGAGCCCAGGGCTTCCTGGTTTTAAAAGTCCTAGGCCTAAGCCTAACAGTAACCCTAGGAAGGTAAATCAGCCGGGTATTAGGGTTCTTCCTAAGGGAAAAGCCGTGAAAGCAGCCATGTTGTGGCACTTCTGCACTCCCTTTGGGATGCCTTTGGCAGATGAAGTAAGCCTGGAACTCAGGGCTTCCTGGTTAAAGAAATCCAAGCCCTAGGCTGAACCCTAACCCTAACCCTAGGCAGATAAATCAGCCTAGGTATAGGGATGGTGCCAAGGAAAAAGCTGTGAAAGCTGCCATGTTGTTGCACTTTTGTACTCCCCTTGGGATGCCTTGAACAGCTGCAGTGTGCCTGGAGCTAAGGGCTTCCTAGTTTCAAAAATCCTAGCCCTAGGCCTAAGCCTAACAGTAACCCTGGGAAAGTAAATCAGCCTGATGTTAGGCTTCTTGCCAAGGAAAAAGCCGTGAAAGCAGCCATGTTGTGGCACTTTTGCACTCCCTTTTGGATGCCTTTCACAGCTGCAGTGTGCCTGGAACTCAGGGCTTCCTGCTTTTAAAAATCCTAGCCCTAGGCCGAACCCCAACCCTAAGACGAGAAAGGCAAATCAGCCAGGAATTAGGCATGTCCCCAAGGAAAAAGCTGTGGAGGCAGGCATGTTGTGGTACTTTTGCGCTCTTCTTGGCTAGTCCTTCGCAGCTGCTGTGTTCTTGGAACTCAGGGCTTTCTGGTGAATAGACCCTTACCCTAGGCGTAACTCAAACCTTAACCCTAGGAAGGAAAATCAGCCTATGGTTCGGGATGGTCTCATGGAAATATCAGTGGTGGCAGCCAAGTTGCATCACTTTTGCGCTCCCCTTGGGATGCCTTTTGCAGCTGCAGTGTGCCTGGAGCCCAGGGCTTCCTGGTTTTAAAAGTCCTAGGCCTAAGCCTAACAGTAACCCTAGGAAGGTAAATCAGCTGGGTATTAGGGTTCTTCCTAAGGGAAAAGCCGTGAAAGCAGCCATGTTGTGGCACTTCTGCACTCCCTTTGGGATGCCTTTGGCAGATGAAGTAAGCCTGGAACTCAGGGCTTCCTGGTTAAAGAAATCCAAGCCCTAGGCTGAACCCTAACCCTAACCCTAGGCAGATAAACCAGCCTAGGTATAGGGATGGTGCCAAGGAAAAAGCTGTGAAAGCTGCCATGTTGTTGCACTTTTGTACTCCCCTTGGGATGCCTTGAACAGCTGCAGTGTGCCTGGAGCTAAGGGCTTCCTAGTTTCAAAAATCCTAGCCCTAGGCCTAAGCCTAACAGTAACCCTGGGAAGGTAAATCAGCCTGATGTTAGGCTTCTTGCCAAGGAAAAAGCCGTGAGAGCAGCCATGTTGTGGCACTTCTGCACTCCCTTTGGGATGCCTTTGGCAGATGAAGTAAGCCTGGAACTCAGGGCTTCCTGGTTAAAGAAATCCAAGCCCTAGGCTGAACCCTAACCCTAACCCTAGGCAGATAAATCAGCCTAGGTATAGGGATGGTGCCAAGGAAAAAGCTGTGAAAGCTGCCATGTTGTTGCACTTTTGTACTCCCCTTGGGATGCCTTGAACAGCTGCAGTGTGCCTGGAGCTAAGGGCTTCCTAGTTTCAAAAATCCTAGCCCTAGGCCTAAGCCTAACAGTAACCCTGGGAAAGTAAATCAGCCTGATGTTAGGCTTCTTGCCAAGGAAAAAGCCGTGAAAGCAGCCATGTTGTGGCACTTTTGCACTCCCTTTTGGATGCCTTTCACAGCTGCAGTGTGCCTGGAACTCAGGGCTTCCTGCTTTTAAAAATCCTAGCCCTAGGCCGAACCCCAACCCTAAGACGAGAAAGGCAAATCAGCCAGGAATTAGGCATGTCCCCAAGGAAAAAGCTGTGGAGGCAGGCATGTTGTGGTACTTTTGCGCTCTTCTTGGCTAGTCCTTCGCAGCTGCTGTGTTCTTGGAACTCAGGGCTTTCTGGTTAATAGAACCCTTACCCTAGGCGTAACTCAAACCTTAACCCTAGGAAGGAAAATCAGCCTATGGTTCGGGATGGTCTCATGGAAATATCAGTGGTGGCAGCCAAGTTGCGTCACTTTTGCGCTCCCCTTGGGATGCCTTTTGCAGCTGCAGTGTGCCTGGAGCCCAGGGCTTCCTGGTTTTAAAAGTCCTAGGCCTAAGCCTAACAGTAACCCTAGGAAGGTAAATCAGCCGGGTATTAGGGTTCTTCCTAAGGGAAAAGCCGTGAAAGCAGCCATGTTGTGGCACTTCTGCACTCCCTTTGGGATGCCTTTGGCAGATGAAGTAAGCCTGGAACTCAGGGCTTCCTGGTTAAAGAAATCCAAGCCCTAGGCTGAACCCTAACCCTAACCCTAGGCAGATAAATCAGCCTAGGTATAGGGATGGTGCCAAGGAAAAAGCTGTGAAAGCTGCCATGTTGTTGCACTTTTGTACTCCCCTTGGGATGCCTTGAACAGCTGCAGTGTGCCTGGAGCTAAGGGCTTCCTAGTTTCAAAAATCCTAGCCCTAGGCCTAAGCCTAACAGTAACCCTGGGAAAGTAAATCAGCCTGATGTTAGGCTTCTTGCCAAGGAAAAAGCCGTGAAAGCAGCCATGTTGTGGCACTTTTGCACTCCCTTTTGGATGCCTTTCACAGCTGCAGTGTGCCTGGAACTCAGGGCTTCCTGCTTTTAAAAATCCTAGCCCTAGGCCGAACCCCAACCCTAAGACGAGAAAGGCAAATCAGCCAGGAATTAGGCATGTCCCCAAGGAAAAAGCTGTGGAGGCAGGCATGTTGTGGTACTTTTGCGCTCTTCTTGGCTAGTCCTTCGCAGCTGCTGTGTTCTTGTAACTCAGGGCTTTCTGGTGAATAGACCCTTACCCTAGGCGTAACTCAAACCTTAACCCTAGGAAGGAAAATCAGCCTATGGTTCGGGATGGTCTCATGGAAATATCAGTGGTGGCAGCCAAGTTGCATCACTTTTGCGCTCCCCTTGGGATGCCTTTTGCAGCTGCAGTGTGCCTGGAGCCCAGGGCTTCCTGGTTTTAAAAGTCCTAGGCCTAAGCCTAACAGTAACCCTAGGAAGGTAAATCAGCCGGGTATTAGGGTTCTTCCTAAGGGAAAAGCCGTGAAAGCAGCCATGTTGTGGCACTTCTGCACTCCCTTTGGGATGCCTTTGGCAGATGAAGTAAGCCTGGAACTCAGGGCTTCCTGGTTAAAGAAATCCAAGCCCTAGGCTGAACCCTAACCCTAACCCTAGGCAGATAAATCAGCCTAGGTATAGGGATGATGCCAAGGAAAAAGCTGTGAAAACTGCCATGTTGTTGCACTTTTGTACTCCCCTTGGGATGCCTTGAACAGCTGCAGTGTGCCTGGAGCTAAGGGCTTCCTAGTTTTAAAAATCCTAGCCCTAGGCCTAAGCCTAACAGTAACCCTGGGAAGGTAAGTCAGCCTGGTGTTAGGCGTCTTGCCAAGGAAAAAGCCGTGAAAGCAGCCATGTTGTGGCACTTTTGCACTCCCTTTTGGATGCCTTTCACAGCTGCAGTGTGCCTGGAACTCAGGGCTTCCTGCTTTTAAAAATCCTAGCCCTAGGCCGAACCCCAACCCTAAGACGAGAAAGGCAAATCAGCCAGGAATTAGGCATGTCCCCAAGGAAAAAGCTGTGGAGGCAGGCATGTTGTGGTACTTTTGCGCTCTTCTTGGCTAGTCCTTCGCAGCTGCTGTGTTCTTGGAACTCAGGGCTTTCTGGTTAATAGAGCCCTTACCCTAGGCGTAACTCAAACCTTAACCCTAGGAAGGAAAATCAGCCTATGGTTCGGGATGGTCTCATGGAAATATCAGTGGTGGCAGCCAAGTTGCGTCACTTTTGCGCTCCCCTTGGGATGCCTTTCGCAGCTGCAGTGTGCCTGGAGCCCAGGGCTTCCTGGTTTTAAAAGTCCTAGGCCTAAGCCTAACAGTAACCCTAGGAAGGTAAATCAGCCGGGTATTAGGGTTCTTCCTAAGGGAAAAGCCGTGAAAGCAGCCATGTTGTGGCACTTCTGCACTCCCTTTGGGATGCCTTTGGCAGATGAAGTAAGCCTGGAACTCAGGGCTTCCTGGTAAAAAAAATCCAAGCCCTAGGCTGAACCCTAACCCTAACCCTAGGCAGATAAATCAGCCTAGGTATAGGGATGGTGCCAAGGAAAAAGCTGTGAAAGCTGCCATGTTGTTGCACTTTTGTACTCCCCTTGGGATGCCTTGAACAGCTGCAGTGTGCCTGGAGCTAAGGGCCTCCTAGTTTCAAAAATCCTAGCCCTAGGCCTAAGCCTAACAGTAACCCTGGGAAAGTAAATCAGCCTGGTGTTAGGCTTCTTGCCAAGGAAAAAGCCGTGAAAGCAGCCATGTTGTGGCACTTTTGCACTCCCTTTTGGATGCCTTTCACAGCTCCAGTGTGCCTGGAACTCAGGGCTTCCTGATTTTAAAAATCCTAGCCCTAGGCCGAACCCCAACCCTAAGACGAGAAAGGCAAATCAGCCAGGAATTAGGCATGTCCCCAAGGAAAAAGCTGTGGAGGCAGGCATGTTGTGGTACTTTTGCGCTCTTCTTGGCTAGTCCTTCGCAGCTGCTGTGTTCTTGGAACTCAGGGCTTTCTGGTTAATAGAACCCTTACCCTAGGCGTAACTCAAACCTTAACCCTAGGAAGGAAAATCAGCCTATGGTTCGGGATGGTCTCATGGAAATATCAGTGGTGGCAGCCAAGTTGCGTCACTTTTGCGCTCCCCTTGGGATGCCTTTTGCAGCTGCAGTGTGCCTGGAGCCCAGGGCTTCCTGGTTTTAAAAGTCCTAGGCCTAAGCCTAACAGTAACCCTAGGAAGGTAAATCAGCCGGGTATTAGGGTTCTTCCTAAGGGAAAAGCCGTGAAAGCAGCCATGTTGTGGCACTTCTGCACTCCCTTTGGGATGCCTTTGGCAGATGAAGTAAGCCTGGAACTCAGGGCTTCCTGGTAAAAAAAATTCAAGCCCTAGGCTGAACCCTAACCCTAACCCTAGGCAGATAAATCAGCCTAGGTATAGGGATGGTGCCAAGGAAAAAGCTGTGAAAGCTGCCATGTTGTTGCACTTTTGTACTCCCCTTGGGATGCCTTGAACAGCTGCAGTGTGCCTGGAGCTAAGGGCTTCCTAGTTTCAAAAATCCTAGCCCTAGGCCTAAGCCTAACAGTAACCCTGGGAAGGTAAATCAGCCTGATGTTAGGCTTCTTGCCAAGGAAAAAGCCGTGAGAGCAGCCATGTTGTGGCACTTCTGCACTCCCTTTGGGATGCCTTTGGCAGATGAAGTAAGCCTGGAACTCAGGGCTTCCTGGTTAAAGAAATCCAAGCCCTAGGCTGAACCCTAACCCTAACCCTAGGCAGATAAATCAGCCTAGGTATAGGGATGGTGCCAAGGAAAAAGCTGTGAAAGCTGCCATGTTGTTGCACTTTTGTACTCCCCTTGGGATGCCTTGAACAGCTGCAGTGTGCCTGGAGCTAAGGGCTTCCTAGTTTCAAAAATCCTAGCCCTAGGCCTAAGCCTAACAGTAACCCTGGGAAAGTAAATCAGCCTGATGTTAGGCTTCTTGCCAAGGAAAAAGCCGTGAAAGCAGCCATGTTGTGGCACTTTTGCACTCCCTTTTGGATGCCTTTCACAGCTGCAGTGTGCCTGGAACTCAGGGCTTCCTGCTTTTAAAAATCCTAGCCCTAGGCCGAACCCCAACCCTAAGACGAGAAAGGCAAATCAGCCAGGAATTAGGCATGTCCCCAAGGAAAAAGCTGTGGAGGCAGGCATGTTGTGGTACTTTTGCGCTCTTCTTGGCTAGTCCTTCGCAGCTGCTGTGTTCTTGGAACTCAGGGCTTTCTGGTTAATAGAACCCTTACCCTAGGCGTAACTCAAACCTTAACCCTAGGAAGGAAAATCAGCCTATGGTTCGGGATGGTCTCATGGAAATATCAGTGGTGGCAGCCAAGTTGCGTCACTTTTGCGCTCCCCTTGGGATGCCTTTTGCAGCTGCAGTGTGCCTGGAGCCCAGGGCTTCCTGGTTTTAAAAGTCCTAGGCCTAAGCCTAACAGTAACCCTAGGAAGGTAAATCAGCCGGGTATTAGGGTTCTTCCTAAGGGAAAAGCCGTGAAAGCAGCCATGTTGTGGCACTTCTGCACTCCCTTTGGGATGCCTTTGGCAGATGAAGTAAGCCTGGAACTCAGGGCTTCCTGGTAAAAAAAATTCAAGCCCTAGGCTGAACCCTAACCCTAACCCTAGGCAGATAAATCAGCCTAGGTATAGGGATGGTGCCAAGGAAAAAGCTGTGAAAGCTGCCATGTTGTTGCACTTTTGTACTCCCCTTGGGATGCCTTGAACAGCTGCAGTGTGCCTGGAGCTAAGGGCTTCCTAGTTTTAAAAATCCTAGCCCTAGGCCTAAGCCTAATAGTAACCCTGGGAAGGTAAATCAGCCTGATGTTAGGCTTCTTGCCAAGGAAAAAGCCGTGAGAGCAGCCATGTTGTGGCACTTCTGCACTCCCTTTGGGATGCCTTTGGCAGATGAAGTAAGCCTGGAACTCAGGGCTTCCTGGTTAAAGAAATCCAAGCCCTAGGCTGAACCCTAACCCTAACCCTAGGCAGATAAATCAGCCTAGGTATAGGGATGGTGCCAAGGAAAAAGCTGTGAAAGCTGCCATGTTGTTGCACTTTTGTACTCCCCTTGGGATGCCTTGAACAGCTGCAGTGTGCCTGGAGCTAAGGGCTTCCTAGTTTCAAAAATCCTAGCCCTAGGCCTAAGCCTAACAGTAACCCTGGGAAAGTAAATCAGCCTGATGTTAGGCTTCTTGCCAAGGAAAAAGCCGTGAAAGCAGCCATGTTGTGGCACTTTTGCACTCCCTTTTGGATGCCTTTCACAGCTGCAGTGTGCCTGGAACTCAGGGCTTCCTGCTTTTAAAAATCCTAGCCCTAGGCCGAACCCCAACCCTAAGACGAGAAAGGCAAATCAGCCAGGAATTAGGCATGTCCCCAAGGAAAAAGCTGTGGAGGCAGGCATGTTGTGGTACTTTTGCGCTCTTCTTGGCTAGTCCTTCGCAGCTGCTGTGTTCTTGGAACTCAGGGCTTTCTGGTTAATAGAACCCTTACCCTAGGCGTAACTCAAACCTTAACCCTAGGAAGGAAAATCAGCCTATGGTTCGGGATGGTCTCATGGAAATATCAGTGGTGGCAGCCAAGTTGCGTCACTTTTGCGCTCCCCTTGGGATGCCTTTTGCAGCTGCAGTGTGCCTGGAGCCCAGGGCTTCCTGGTTTTAAAAGTCCTAGGCCTAAGCCTAACAGTAACCCTAGGAAGGTAAATCAGCCGGGTATTAGGGTTCTTCCTAAGGGAAAAGCCGTGAAAGCAGCCATGTTGTGGCACTTCTGCACTCCCTTTGGGATGCCTTTGGCAGATGAAGTAAGCCTGGAACTCAGGGCTTCCTGGTAAAAAAAATTCAAGCCCTAGGCTGAACCCTAACCCTAACCCTAGGCAGATAAATCAGCCTAGGTATAGGGATGGTGCCAAGGAAAAAGCTGTGAAAGCTGCCATGTTGTTGCACTTTTGTACTCCCCTTGGGATGCCTTGAACAGCTGCAGTGTGCCTGGAGCTAAGGGCTTCCTAGTTTTAAAAATCCTAGCCCTAGGCCTAAGCCTAATAGTAACCCTGGGAAGGTAAATCAGCCTGATGTTAGGCTTCTTGCCAAGGAAAAAGCCGTGAGAGCAGCCATGTTGTGGCACTTCTGCACTCCCTTTGGGATGCCTTTGGCAGATGAAGTAAGCCTGGAACTCAGGGCTTCCTGGTTAAAGAAATCCAAGCCCTAGGCTGAACCCTAACCCTAACCCTAGGCAGATAAATCAGCCTAGGTATAGGGATGGTGCCAAGGAAAAAGCTGTGAAAGCTGCCATGTTGTTGCACTTTTGTACTCCCCTTGGGATGCCTTGAACAGCTGCAGTGTGCCTGGAGCTAAGGGCTTCCTAGTTTCAAAAATCCTAGCCCTAGGCCTAAGCCTAACAGTAACCCTGGGAAAGTATATCAGCCTGATGTTAGGCTTCTTGCCAAGGAAAAAGCCGTGAAAGCAGCCATGTTGTGGCACTTTTGCACTCCCTTTTGGATGCCTTTCACAGCTGCAGTGTGCCTGGAACTCAGGGCTTCCTGCTTTTAAAAATCCTAGCCCTAGGCCGAACCCCAACCCTAAGACGAGAAAGGCAAATCAGCCAGGAATTAGGCATGTCCCCAAGGAAAAAGCTGTGGAGGCAGGCATGTTGTGGTACTTTTGCGCTCTTCTTGGCTAGTCCTTCGCAGCTGCTGTGTTCTTGGAACTCAGGGCTTTCTGGTTAATAGAACCCTTACCCTAGGCGTAACTCAAACCTTAACCCTAGGAAGGAAAATCAGCCTATGGTTCGGGATGGTCTCATGGAAATATCAGTGGTGGCAGCCAAGTTGCGTCACTTTTGCGCTCCCCTTGGGATGCCTTTCGCAGCTGCAGTGTGCCTGGAGCCCAGGGCTTCCTGGTTTTAAAAGTCCTAGGCCTAAGCCTAACAGTAACCCTAGGAAGGTAAATCAGCTGGGTATTAGGGTTCTTCCTAAGGGAAAAGCCGTGAAAGCAGCCATGTTGTGGCACTTCTGCACTCCCTTTGGGATGCCTTTGGCAGATGAAGTAAGCCTGGAACTCAGGGCTTCCTGGTTAAAGAAATCCAAGCCCTAGGCTGAGCCCTAACCCTAACCCTAGGCAGATAAACCAGCCTAGGTATAGGGATGGTGCCAAGGAAAAAGCTGTGAAAGCTGCCATGTTGTTGCACTTTTGTACTCCCCTTGGGATGCCTTGAACAGCTGCAGTGTGCCTGGAGCTAAGGGCTTCCTAGTTTCAAAAATCCTAGCCCTAGGCCTAAGCCTAACAGTAACCCTGGGAAGGTAAATCAGCCTGATGTTAGGCTTCTTGCCAAGGAAAAAGCCGTGAGAGCAGCCATGTTGTGGCACTTCTGCACTCCCTTTGGGATGCCTTTGGCAGATGAAGTAAGCCTGGAACTCAGGGCTTCCTGGTTAAAGAAATCCAAGCCCTAGGCTGAACCCTAACCCTAACCCTAGGCAGATAAATCAGCCTAGGTATAGGGATGGTGCCAAGGAAAAAGCTGTGAAAGCTGCCATGTTGTTGCACTTTTGTACTCCCCTTGGGATGCCTTGAACAGCTGCAGTGTGCCTGGAGCTAAGGGCTTCCTAGTTTCAAAAATCCTAGCCCTAGGCCTAAGCCTAACAGTAACCCTGGGAAAGTAAATCAGCCTGATGTTAGGCTTCTTGCCAAGGAAAAAGCCGTGAAAGCAGCCATGTTGTGGCACTTTTGCACTCCCTTTTGGATGCCTTTCACAGCTGCAGTGTGCCTGGAACTCAGGGCTTCCTGCTTTTAAAAATCCTATCCCTAGGCCGAACCCCAACCCTAAGACGAGAAAGGCAAATCAGCCAGGAATTAGGCATGTCCCCAAGGAAAAAGCTGTGGAGGCAGGCATGTTGTGGTACTTTTGCGCTCTTCTTGGCTAGTCCTTCGCAGCTGCTGTGTTCTTGGAACTCAGGGCTTTCTGGTTAATAGAACCCTTACCCTAGGCGTAACTCAAACCTTAACCCTAGGAAGGAAAATCAGCCTATGGTTCGGGATGGTCTCATGGAAATATCAGTGGTGGCAGCCAAGTTGCGTCACTTTTGCGCTCCCCTTGGGATGCCTTTTGCAGCTGCAGTGTGCCTGGAGCCCAGGGCTTCCTGGTTTTAAAAGTCCTAGGCCTAAGCCTAACAGTAACCCTAGGAAGGTAAATCAGCCGGGTATTAGGGTTCTTCCTAAGGGAAAAGCCGTGAAAGCAGCCATGTTGTGGCACTTCTGCACTCCCTTTGGGATGCCTTTGGCAGATGAAGTAAGCCTGGAACTCAGGGCTTCCTGGTTAAAGAAATCCAAGCCCTAGGCTGAACCCTAACCCTAACCCTAGGCAGATAAATCAGCCTAGGTATAGGGATGGTGCCAAGGAAAAAGCTGTGAAAGCTGCCATGTTGTTGCACTTTTGTACTCCCCTTGGGATGCCTTGAACAGCTGCAGTGTGCCTGGAGCTAAGGGCTTCCTAGTTTCAAAAATCCTAGCCCTAGGCCTAAGCCTAACAGTAACCCTGGGAAAGTAAATCAGCCTGATGTTAGGCTTCTTGCCAAGGAAAAAGCCGTGAAAGCAGCCATGTTGTGGCACTTTTGCACTCCCTTTTGGATGCCTTTCACAGCTCCAGTGTGCCTGGAACTCAGGGCTTCCTGCTTTTAAAAATCCTAGCCCTAGGCCGAACCCCAACCCTAAGACGAGAAAGGCAAATCAGCCAGGAATTAGGCATGTCCCCAAGGAAAAAGCTGTGGAGGCAGGCATGTTGTGGTACTTTTGCGCTCTTCTTGGCTAGTCCTTCGCAGCTGCTGTGTTCTTGTAACTCAGGGCTTTCTGGTGAATAGACCCTTACCCTAGGCGTAACTCAAACCTTAACCCTAGGAAGGAAAATCAGCCTATGGTTCGGGATGGTCTCATGGAAATATCAGTGGTGGCAGCCAAGTTGCGTCACTTTTGCGCTCCCCTTGGGATGCCTTTTGCAGCTGCAGTGTGCCTGGAGCCCAGGGCTTCCTGGTTTTAAAAGTCCTAGGCCTAAGCCTAACAGTAACCCTAGGAAGGTAAATCAGCTGGGTATTAGGGTTCTTCCTAAGGGAAAAGCCGTGAAAGCAGCCATGTTGTGGCACTTCTGCACTCCCTTTGGGATGCCTTTGGCAGATGAAGTAAGCCTGGAACTCAGGGCTTCCTGGTTAAAGAAATCCAAGCCCTAGGCTGAACCCTAACCCTAACCCTAGGCAGATAAACCAGCCTAGGTATAGGGATGGTGCCAAGGAAAAAGCTGTGAAAGCTGCCATGTTGTTGCACTTTTGTACTCCCCTTGGGATGCCTTGAACAGCTGCAGTGTGCCTGGAGCTAAGGGCTTCCTAGTTTCAAAAATCCTAGCCCTAGGCCTAAGCCTAACAGTAACCCTGGGAAGGTAAATCAGCCTGATGTTAGGCTTCTTGCCAAGGAAAAAGCCGTGAGAGCAGCCATGTTGTGGCACTTCTGCACTCCCTTTGGGATGCCTTTGGCAGATGAAGTAAGCCTGGAACTCAGGGCTTCCTGGTTAAAGAAATCCAAGCCCTAGGCTGAACCCTAACCCTAACCCTAGGCAGATAAATCAGCCTAGGTATAGGGATGGTGCCAAGGAAAAAGCTGTGAAAGCTGCCATGTTGTTGCACTTTTGTACTCCCCTTGGGATGCCTTGAACAGCTGCAGTGTGCCTGGAGCTAAGGGCTTCCTAGTTTCAAAAATCCTAGCCCTAGGCCTAAGCCTAACAGTAACCCTGGGAAAGTAAATCAGCCTGATGTTAGGCTTCTTGCCAAGGAAAAAGCCGTGAAAGCAGCCATGTTGTGGCACTTTTGCACTCCCTTTTGGATGCCTTTCACAGCTGCAGTGTGCCTGGAACTCAGGGCTTCCTGCTTTTAAAAATCCTAGCCCTAGGCCGAACCCCAACCCTAAGACGAGAAAGGCAAATCAGCCAGGAATTAGGCATGTCCCCAAGGAAAAAGCTGTGGAGGCAGGCATGTTGTGGTACTTTTGCGCTCTTCTTGGCTAGTCCTTCGCAGCTGCTGTGTTCTTGGAACTCAGGGCTTTCTGGTTAATAGAACCCTTACCCTAGGCGTAACTCAAACCTTAACCCTAGGAAGGAAAATCAGCCTATGGTTCGGGATGGTCTCATGGAAATATCAGTGGTGGCAGCCAAGTTGCGTCACTTTTGCGCTCCCCTTGGGATGCCTTTTGCAGCTGCAGTGTGCCTGGAGCCCAGGGCTTCCTGGTTTTAAAAGTCCTAGGCCTAAGCCTAACAGTAACCCTAGGAAGGTAAATCAGCCGGGTATTAGGGTTCTTCCTAAGGGAAAAGCCGTGAAAGCAGCCATGTTGTGGCACTTCTGCACTCCCTTTGGGATGCCTTTGGCAGATGAAGTAAGCCTGGAACTCAGGGCTTCCTGGTTAAAGAAATCCAAGCCCTAGGCTGAACCCTAACCCTAACCCTAGGCAGATAAATCAGCCTAGGTATAGGGATGGTGCCAAGGAAAAAGCTGTGAAAGCTGCCATGTTGTTGCACTTTTGTACTCCCCTTGGGATGCCTTGAACAGCTGCAGTGTGCCTGGAGCTAAGGGCTTCCTAGTTTCAAAAATCCTAGCCCTAGGCCTAAGCCTAACAGTAACCCTGGGAAAGTAAATCAGCCTGATGTTAGGCTTCTTGCCAAGGAAAAAGCCGTGAAAGCAGCCATGTTGTGGCACTTTTGCACTCCCTTTTGGATGCCTTTCACAGCTGCAGTGTGCCTGGAACTCAGGGCTTCCTGCTTTTAAAAATCCTAGCCCTAGGCCGAACCCCAACCCTAAGACGAGAAAGGCAAATCAGCCAGGAATTAGGCATGTCCCCAAGGAAAAAGCTGTGGAGGCAGGCATGTTGTGGTACTTTTGCGCTCTTCTTGGCTAGTCCTTCGCAGCTGCTGTGTTCTTGTAACTCAGGGCTTTCTGGTGAATAGACCCTTACCCTAGGCGTAACTCAAACCTTAACCCTAGGAAGGAAAATCAGCCTATGGTTCGGGATGGTCTCATGGAAATATCAGTGGTGGCAGCCAAGTTGCATCACTTTTGCGCTCCCCTTGGGATGCCTTTTGCAGCTGCAGTGTGCCTGGAGCCCAGGGCTTCCTGGTTTTAAAAGTCCTAGGCCTAAGCCTAACAGTAACCCTAGGAAGGTAAATCAGCCGGGTATTAGGGTTCTTCCTAAGGGAAAAGCCGTGAAAGCAGCCATGTTGTGGCACTTCTGCACTCCCTTTGGGATGCCTTTGGCAGATGAAGTAAGCCTGGAACTCAGGGCTTCCTGGTTAAAGAAATCCAAGCCCTAGGCTGAACCCTAACCCTAACCCTAGGCAGATAAATCAGCCTAGGTATAGGGATGATGCCAAGGAAAAAGCTGTGAAAACTGCCATGTTGTTGCACTTTTGTACTCCCCTTGGGATGCCTTGAACAGCTGCAGTGTGCCTGGAGCTAAGGGCTTCCTAGTTTTAAAAATCCTAGCCCTAGGCCTAAGCCTAACAGTAACCCTGGGAAGGTAAGTCAGCCTGGTGTTAGGCGTCTTGCCAAGGAAAAAGCCGTGAAAGCAGCCATGTTGTGGCACTTTTGCACTCCCTTTTGGATGCCTTTCACAGCTGCAGTGTGCCTGGAACTCAGGGCTTCCTGCTTTTAAAAATCCTAGCCCTAGGCCGAACCCCAACCCTAAGACGAGAAAGGCAAATCAGCCAGGAATTAGGCATGTCCCCAAGGAAAAAGCTGTGGAGGCAGGCATGTTGTGGTACTTTTGCGCTCTTCTTGGCTAGTCCTTCGCAGCTGCTGTGTTCTTGGAACTCAGGGCTTTCTGGTTAATAGAACCCTTACCCTAGGCGTAACTCAAACCTTAACCCTAGGAAGGAAAATCAGCCTATGGTTCGGGATGGTCTCATGGAAATATCAGTGGTGGCAGCCAAGTTGCGTCACTTTTGCGCTCCCCTTGGGATGCCTTTCGCAGCTGCAGTGTGCCTGGAGCCCAGGGCTTCCTGGTTTTAAAAGTCCTAGGCCTAAGCCTAACAGTAACCCTAGGAAGGTAAATCAGCCGGGTATTAGGGTTCTTCCTAAGGGAAAAGCCGTGAAAGCAGCCATGTTGTGGCACTTCTGCACTCCCTTTGGGATGCCTTTGGCAGATGAAGTAAGCCTGGAACTCAGGGCTTCCTGGTTAAAGAAATCCAAGCCCTAGGCTGAACCCTAACCCTAACCCTAGGCAGATAAATCAGCCTAGGTATAGGGATGGTGCCAAGGAAAAAGCTGTGAAAGCTGCCATGTTGTTGCACTTTTGTACTCCCCTTGGGATGCCTTGAACAGCTGCAGTGTGCCTGGAGCTAAGGGCCTCCTAGTTTCAAAAATCCTAGCCCTAGGCCTAAGCCTAACAGTAACCCTGGGAAAGTAAATCAGCCTGGTGTTAGGCTTCTTGCCAAGGAAAAAGCCGTGAAAGCAGCCATGTTGTGGCACTTTTGCACTCCCTTTTGGATGCCTTTCACAGCTCCAGTGTGCCTGGAACTCAGGGCTTCCTGCTTTTAAAAATCCTAGCCCTAGGCCGAACCCCAACCCTAAGACGAGAAAGGCAAATCAGCCAGGAATTAGGCATGTCCCCAAGGAAAAAGCTGTGGAGGCAGGCATGTTGTGGTACTTTTGCGCTCTTCTTGGCTAGTCCTTCGCAGCTGCTGTGTTCTTGGAACTCAGGGCTTTCTGGTTAATAGAACCCTTACCCTAGGCGTAACTCAAACCTTAACCCTAGGAAGGAAAATCAGCCTATGGTTCGGGATGGTCTCATGGAAATATCAGTGGTGGCAGCCAAGTTGCGTCACTTTTGCGCTCCCCTTGGGATGCCTTTTGCAGCTGCAGTGTGCCTGGAGCCCAGGGCTTCCTGGTTTTAAAAGTCCTAGGCCTAAGCCTAACAGTAACCCTAGGAAGGTAAATCAGCCGGGTATTAGGGTTCTTCCTAAGGGAAAAGCCGTGAAAGCAGCCATGTTGTGGCACTTCTGCACTCCCTTTGGGATGCCTTTGGCAGATGAAGTAAGCCTGGAACTCAGGGCTTCCTGGTAAAAAAAATTCAAGCCCTAGGCTGAACCCTAACCCTAACCCTAGGCAGATAAATCAGCCTAGGTATAGGGATGGTGCCAAGGAAAAAGCTGTGAAAGCTGCCATGTTGTTGCACTTTTGTACTCCCCTTGGGATGCCTTGAACAGCTGCAGTGTGCCTGGAGCTAAGGGCTTCCTAGTTTCAAAAATCCTAGCCCTAGGCCTAAGCCTAACAGTAACCCTGGGAAGGTAAATCAGCCTGATGTTAGGCTTCTTGCCAAGGAAAAAGCCGTGAGAGCAGCCATGTTGTGGCACTTCTGCACTCCCTTTGGGATGCCTTTGGCAGATGAAGTAAGCCTGGAACTCAGGGCTTCCTGGTTAAAGAAATCCAAGCCCTAGGCTGAACCCTAACCCTAACCCTAGGCAGATAAATCAGCCTAGGTATAGGGATGGTGCCAAGGAAAAAGCTGTGAAAGCTGCCATGTTGTTGCACTTTTGTACTCCCCTTGGGATGCCTTGAACAGCTGCAGTGTGCCTGGAGCTAAGGGCTTCCTAGTTTCAAAAATCCTAGCCCTAGGCCTAAGCCTAACAGTAACCCTGGGAAAGTAAATCAGCCTGATGTTAGGCTTCTTGCCAAGGAAAAAGCCGTGAAAGCAGCCATGTTGTGGCACTTTTGCACTCCCTTTTGGATGCCTTTCACAGCTGCAGTGTGCCTGGAACTCAGGGCTTCCTGCTTTTAAAAATCCTAGCCCTAGGCCGAACCCCAACCCTAAGACGAGAAAGGCAAATCAGCCAGGAATTAGGCATGTCCCCAAGGAAAAAGCTGTGGAGGCAGGCATGTTGTGGTACTTTTGCGCTCTTCTTGGCTAGTCCTTCGCAGCTGCTGTGTTCTTGGAACTCAGGGCTTTCTGGTTAATAGAACCCTTACCCTAGGCGTAACTCAAACCTTAACCCTAGGAAGGAAAATCAGCCTATGGTTCGGGATGGTCTCATGGAAATATCAGTGGTGGCAGCCAAGTTGCGTCACTTTTGCGCTCCCCTTGGGATGCCTTTTGCAGCTGCAGTGTGCCTGGAGCCCAGGGCTTCCTGGTTTTAAAAGTCCTAGGCCTAAGCCTAACAGTAACCCTAGGAAGGTAAATCAGCCGGGTATTAGGGTTCTTCCTAAGGGAAAAGCCGTGAAAGCAGCCATGTTGTGGCACTTCTGCACTCCCTTTGGGATGCCTTTGGCAGATGAAGTAAGCCTGGAACTCAGGGCTTCCTGGTAAAAAAAATTCAAGCCCTAGGCTGAACCCTAACCCTAACCCTAGGCAGATAAATCAGCCTAGGTATAGGGATGGTGCCAAGGAAAAAGCTGTGAAAGCTGCCATGTTGTTGCACTTTTGTACTCCCCTTGGGATGCCTTGAACAGCTGCAGTGTGCCTGGAGCTAAGGGCTTCCTAGTTTTAAAAATCCTAGCCCTAGGCCTAAGCCTAATAGTAACCCTGGGAAGGTAAATCAGCCTGATGTTAGGCTTCTTGCCAAGGAAAAAGCCGTGAGAGCAGCCATGTTGTGGCACTTCTGCACTCCCTTTGGGATGCCTTTGGCAGATGAAGTAAGCCTGGAACTCAGGGCTTCCTGGTTAAAGAAATCCAAGCCCTAGGCTGAACCCTAACCCTAACCCTAGGCAGATAAATCAGCCTAGGTATAGGGATGGTGCCAAGGAAAAAGCTGTGAAAGCTGCCATGTTGTTGCACTTTTGTACTCCCCTTGGGATGCCTTGAACAGCTGCAGTGTGCCTGGAGCTAAGGGCTTCCTAGTTTCAAAAATCCTAGCCCTAGGCCTAAGCCTAACAGTAACCCTGGGAAAGTAAATCAGCCTGATGTTAGGCTTCTTGCCAAGGAAAAAGCCGTGAAAGCAGCCATGTTGTGGCACTTTTGCACTCCCTTTTGGATGCCTTTCACAGCTGCAGTGTGCCTGGAACTCAGGGCTTCCTGCTTTTAAAAATCCTAGCCCTAGGCCGAACCCCAACCCTAAGACGAGAAAGGCAAATCAGCCAGGAATTAGGCATGTCCCCAAGGAAAAAGCTGTGGAGGCAGGCATGTTGTGGTACTTTTGCGCTCTTCTTGGCTAGTCCTTCGCAGCTGCTGTGTTCTTGGAACTCAGGGCTTTCTGGTTAATAGAACCCTTACCCTAGGCGTAACTCAAACCTTAACCCTAGGAAGGAAAATCAGCCTATGGTTCGGGATGGTCTCATGGAAATATCAGTGGTGGCAGCCAAGTTGCGTCACTTTTGCGCTCCCCTTGGGATGCCTTTTGCAGCTGCAGTGTGCCTGGAGCCCAGGGCTTCCTGGTTTTAAAAGTCCTAGGCCTAAGCCTAACAGTAACCCTAGGAAGGTAAATCAGCCGGGTATTAGGGTTCTTCCTAAGGGAAAAGCCGTGAAAGCAGCCATGTTGTGGCACTTCTGCACTCCCTTTGGGATGCCTTTGGCAGATGAAGTAAGCCTGGAACTCAGGGCTTCCTGGTTAAAGAAATCCAAGCCCTAGGCTGAACCCTAACCCTAACCCTAGGCAGATAAATCAGCCTAGGTATAGGGATGGTGCCAAGGAAAAAGCTGTGAAAGCTGCCATGTTGTTGCACTTTTGTACTCCCCTTGGGATGCCTTGAACAGCTGCAGTGTGCCTGGAGCTAAGGGCTTCCTAGTTTTAAAAATCCTAGCCCTAGGCCTAAGCCTAATAGTAACCCTGGGAAAGGTAAGTCAGCCTGGTGTTAGGCGTCTTGCCAAGGAAAAAGCCGTGAAAGCAGCCATGTTGTGGCACTTTTGCACTCCCTTTTGGATGCCTTTCACAGCTGCAGTGTGCCTGGAACTCAGGGCTTCCTGCTTTTAAAAATCCTAGCCCTAGGCCGAACCCCAACCCTAAGACGAGAAAGGCAAATCAGCCAGGAATTAGGCATGTCCCCAAGGAAAAAGCTGTGGAGGCAGGCATGTTGTGGTACTTTTGCGCTCTTCTTGGCTAGTCCTTCGCAGCTGCTGTGTTCTTGGAACTCAGGGCTTTCTGGTTAATAGAACCCTTACCCTAGGCGTAACTCAAACCTTAACCCTAGGAAGGAAAATCAGCCTATGGTTCGGGATGGTCTCATGGAAATATCAGTGGTGGCAGCCAAGTTGCGTCACTTTTGCGCTCCCCTTGGGATGCCTTTCGCAGCTGCAGTGTGCCTGGAGCACAGGGCTTCCTGGTTTTAAAAGTCCTAGGCCTAAGCCTAACAGTAACCCTAGGAAGGTAAATCAGCTGGGTATTAGGGTTCTTCCTAAGGGAAAAGCCGTGAAAGCAGCCATGTTGTGGCACTTCTGCACTCCCTTTGGGATGCCTTTGGCAGATGAAGTAAGCCTGGAACTCAGGGCTTCCTGGTTAAAGAAATCCAAGCCCTAGGCTGAACCCTAACCCTAACCCTAGGCAGATAAACCAGCCTAGGTATAGGGAGGGTGCCAAGGAAAAAGCTGTGAAAGCTGCCATGTTGTTGCACTTTTGTACTCCCCTTGGGATGCCTTGAACAGCTGCAGTGTGCCTGGAGCTAAGGGCTTCCTAGTTTCAAAAATCCTAGCCCTAGGCCTAAGCCTAACAGTAACCCTGGGAAGGTAAATCAGCCTGATGTTAGGCTTCTTGCCAAGGAAAAAGCCGTGAGAGCAGCCATGTTGTGGCACTTCTGCACTCCCTTTGGGATGCCTTTGGCAGATGAAGTAAGCCTGGAACTCAGGGCTTCCTGGTTAAAGAAATCCAAGCCCTAGGCTGAACCCTAACCCTAACCCTAGGCAGATAAATCAGCCTAGGTATAGGGATGGTGCCAAGGAAAAAGCTGTGAAAGATGCCATGTTGTTGCACTTTTGTACTCCCCTTGGGATGCCTTGAACAGCTGCAGTGTGCCTGGAGCTAAGGGCTTCCTAGTTTCAAAAATCCTAGCCCTAGGCCTAAGCCTAACAGTAACCCTGGGAAAGTAAATCAGCCTGATGTTAGGCTTCTTGCCAAGGAAAAAGCCGTGAAAGCAGCCATGTTGTGGCACTTTTGCACTCCCTTTTGGATGCCTTTCACAGCTCCAGTGTGCCTGGAACTCAGGGCTTCCTGCTTTTAAAAATCCTAGCCCTAGGCCGAACCCCAACCCTAAGACGAGAAAGGCAAATCAGCCAGGAATTAGGCATGTCCCCAAGGAAAAAGCTGTGGAGGCAGGCATGTTGTGGTACTTTTGCGCTCTTCTTGGCTAGTCCTTCGCAGCTGCTGTGTTCTTGGAACTCAGGGCTTTCTGGTTAATAGAACCCTTACCCTAGGCGTAACTCAAACCTTAACCCTAGGAAGGAAAATCAGCCTATGGTTCGGGATGGTCTCATGGAAATATCAGTGGTGGCAGCCAAGTTGCGTCACTTTTGCGCTCCCCTTGGGATGCCTTTTGCAGCTGCAGTGTGCCTGGAGCCCAG
The DNA here is from genome assembly GCF_027887145.1 of Ammospiza caudacuta. Classification (NCBI taxonomy): domain Eukaryota; kingdom Metazoa; phylum Chordata; class Aves; order Passeriformes; family Passerellidae; genus Ammospiza; species Ammospiza caudacuta. Next base: position 109,538 of record NW_026683127.1, on the reverse strand, counting down.
GGCTTCCTGGTTTTAAAAGTCCTAGGCCTAAGCCTAACAGTAACCCTAGGAAGGTAAATCAGCCGGGTATTAGGGTTCTTCCTAAGGGAAAAGCCGTGAAAGCAGCCATGTTGTGGCACTTCTGCACTCCCTTTGGGATGCCTTTGGCAGATGAAGTAAGCCTGGAACTCAGGGCTTCCTGGTTAAAGAAATCCAAGCCCTAGGCTGAACCCTAACCCTAACCCTAGGCAGATAAATCAGCCTAGGTATAGGGATGGTGCCAAGGAAAAAGCTGTGAAAGCTGCCATGTTGTTGCACTTTTGTACTCCCCTTGGGATGCCTTGAACAGCTGCAGTGTGCCTGGAGCTAAGGGCTTCCTAGTTTCAAAAATCCTAGCCCTAGGCCTAAGCCTAACAGTAACCCTGGGAAAGTAAATCAGCCTGATGTTAGGCTTCTTGCCAAGGAAAAAGCCGTGAAAGCAGCCATGTTGTGGCACTTTTGCACTCCCTTTTGGATGCCTTTCACAGCTCCAGTGTGCCTGGAACTCAGGGCTTCCTGCTTTTAAAAATCCTAGCCCTAGGCCGAACCCCAACCCTAAGACGAGAAAGGCAAATCAGCCAGGAATTAGGCATGTCCCCAAGGAAAAAGCTGTGGAGGCAGGCATGTTGTGGTACTTTTACGCTCTTCTTGGCTAGTCCTTCGCAGCTGCTGTGTTCTTGTAACTCAGGGCTTTCTGGTGAATAGACCCTTACCCTAGGCGTAACTCAAACCTTAACCCTAGGAAGGAAAATCAGCCTATGGTTCGGGATGGTCTCATGGAAATATCAGTGGTGGCAGCCAAGTTGCATCACTTTTGCGCTCCCCTTGGGATGCCTTTTGCAGCTGCAGTGTGCCTGGAGCCCAGGGCTTCCTGGTTTTAAAAGTCCTAGGCCTAAGCCTAACAGTAACCCTAGGAAGGTAAATCAGCTGGGTATTAGGGTTCTTCCTAAGGGAAAAGCCGTGAAAGCAGCCATGTTGTGGCACTTCTGCACTCCCTTTGGGATGCCTTTGGCAGATGAAGTAAGCCTGGAACTCAGGGCTTCCTGGTTAAAGAAATCCAAGCCCTAGGCTGAACCCTAACCCTAACCCTAGGCAGATAAACCAGCCTAGGTATAGGGATGGTGCCAAGGAAAAAGCTGTGAAAGCTGCCATGTTGTTGCACTTTTGTACTCCCCTTGGGATGCCTTGAACAGCTGCAGTGTGCCTGGAGCTAAGGGCTTCCTAGTTTCAAAAATCCTAGCCCTAGGCCTAAGCCTAACAGTAACCCTGGGAAGGTAAATCAGCCTGATGTTAGGCTTCTTGCCAAGGAAAAAGCCGTGAGAGCAGCCATGTTGTGGCACTTCTGCACTCCCTTTGGGATGCCTTTGGCAGATGAAGTAAGCCTGGAACTCAGGGCTTCCTGGTTAAAGAAATCCAAGCCCTAGGCTGAACCCTAACCCTAACCCTAGGCAGATAAACCAGCCTAGGTATAGGGATGGTGCCAAGGAAAAAGCTGTGAAAGCTGCCATGTTGTTGCACTTTTGTACTCCCCTTGGGATGCCTTGAACAGCTGCAGTGTGCCTGGAGCTAAGGGCTTCCTAGTTTCAAAAATCCTAGCCCTAGGCCTAAGCCTAACAGTAACCCTGGGAAAGTAAATCAGCCTGATGTTAGGCTTCTTGCCAAGGAAAAAGCCGTGAAAGCAGCCATGTTGTGGCACTTTTGCACTCCCTTTTGGATGCCTTTCACAGCTGCAGTGTGCCTGGAACTCAGGGCTTCCTGCTTTTAAAAATCCTAGCCCTAGGCCGAACCCCAACCCTAAGACGAGAAAGGCAAATCAGCCAGGAATTAGGCATGTCCCCAAGGAAAAAGCTGTGGAGGCAGGCATGTTGTGGTACTTTTGCGCTCTTCTTGGCTAGTCCTTCGCAGCTGCTGTGTTCTTGGAACTCAGGGCTTTCTGGTTAATAGAACCCTTACCCTAGGCGTAACTCAAACCTTAACCCTAGGAAGGAAAATCAGCCTATGGTTCGGGATGGTCTCATGGAAATATCAGTGGTGGCAGCCAAGTTGCGTCACTTTTGCGCTCCCCTTGGGATGCCTTTTGCAGCTGCAGTGTGCCTGGAGCCCAGGGCTTCCTGGTTTTAAAAGTCCTAGGCCTAAGCCTAACAGTAACCCTAGGAAGGTAAATCAGCCGGGTATTAGGGTTCTTCCTAAGGGAAAAGCCGTGAAAGCAGCCATGTTGTGGCACTTCTGCACTCCCTTTGGGATGCCTTTGGCAGATGAAGTAAGCCTGGAACTCAAGGCTTCCTGGTTAAAGAAATCCAAGCCCTAGGCTGAACCCTAACCCTAACCCTAGGCAGATAAATCAGCCTAGGTATAGGGATGGTGCCAAGGAAAAAGCTGTGAAAGCTGCCATGTTGTTGCACTTTTGTACTCCCCTTGGGATGCCTTGAACAGCTGCAGTGTGCCTGGAGCTAAGGGCTTCCTAGTTTCAAAAATCCTAGCCCTAGGCCTAAGCCTAACAGTAACCCTGGGAAAGTAAATCAGCCTGATGTTAGGCTTCTTGCCAAGGAAAAAGCCGTGAAAGCAGCCATGTTGTGGCACTTTTGCACTCCCTTTTGGATGCCTTTCACAGCTGCAGTGTGCCTGGAACTCAGGGCTTCCTGCTTTTAAAAATCCTAGCCCTAGGCCGAACCCCAACCCTAAGACGAGAAAGGCAAATCAGCCAGGAATTAGGCATGTCCCCAAGGAAAAAGCTGTGGAGGCAGGCATGTTGTGGTACTTTTGCGCTCTTCTTGGCTAGTCCTTCGCAGCTGCTGTGTTCTTGTAACTCAGGGCTTTCTGGTGAATAGACCCTTACCCTAGGCGTAACTCAAACCTTAACCCTAGGAAGGAAAATCAGCCTATGGTTCGGGATGGTCTCATGGAAATATCAGTGGTGGCAGCCAAGTTGCATCACTTTTGCGCTCCCCTTGGGATGCCTTTTGCAGCTGCAGTGTGCCTGGAGCCCAGGGCTTCCTGGTTTTAAAAGTCCTAGGCCTAAGCCTAACAGTAACCCTAGGAAGGTAAATCAGCCGGGTATTAGGGTTCTTCCTAAGGGAAAAGCCGTGAAAGCAGCCATGTTGTGGCACTTCTGCACTCCCTTTGGGATGCCTTTGGCAGATGAAGTAAGCCTGGAACTCAGGGCTTCCTGGTTAAAGAAATCCAAGCCCTAGGCTGAACCCTAACCCTAACCCTAGGCAGATAAATCAGCCTAGGTATAGGGATGATGCCAAGGAAAAAGCTGTGAAAACTGCCATGTTGTTGCACTTTTGTACTCCCCTTGGGATGCCTTGAACAGCTGCAGTGTGCCTGGAGCTAAGGGCTTCCTAGTTTTAAAAATCCTAGCCCTAGGCCTAAGCCTAACAGTAACCCTGGGAAGGTAAGTCAGCCTGGTGTTAGGCGTCTTGCCAAGGAAAAAGCCGTGAAAGCAGCCATGTTGTGGCACTTTTGCACTCCCTTTTGGATGCCTTTCACAGCTGCAGTGTTCCTGGAACTCAGGGCTTCCTGCTTTTAAAAATCCTAGCCCTAGGCCGAACCCCAACCCTAAGACGAGAAAGGCAAATCAGCCAGGAATTAGGCATGTCCCCAAGGAAAAAGCTGTGGAGGCAGGCATGTTGTGGTACTTTTGCGCTCTTCTTGGCTAGTCCTTCGGAGCTGCTGTGTTCTTGGAACTCAGGGCTTTCTGGTTAATAGAACCCTTACCCTAGGCGTAACTCAAACCTTAACCCTAGGAAGGAAAATCAGCCTATGGTTCGGGATGGTCTCATGGAAATATCAGTGGTGGCAGCCAAGTTGCGTCACTTTTGCGCTCCCCTTGGGATGCCTTTCGCAGCTGCAGTGTGCCTGGAGCCCAGGGCTTCCTGGTTTTAAAAGTCCTAGGCCTAAGCCTAACAGTAACCCTAGGAAGGTAAATCAGCCGGGTATTAGGGTTCTTCCTAAGGGAAAAGCCGTGAAAGCAGCCATGTTGTGGCACTTCTGCACTCCCTTTGGGATGCCTTTGGCAGATGAAGTAAGCCTGGAACTCAGGGCTTCCTGGTTAAAGAAATCCAAGCCCTAGGCTGAACCCTAACCCTAACCCTAGGCAGATAAATCAGCCTAGGTATAGGGATGGTGCCAAGGAAAAAGCTGTGAAAGCTGCCATGTTGTTGCACTTTTGTACTCCCCTTGGGATGCCTTGAACAGCTGCAGTGTGCCTGGAGCTAAGGGCCTCCTAGTTTCAAAAATCCTAGCCCTAGGCCTAAGCCTAACAGTAACCCTGGGAAAGTAAATCAGCCTGGTGTTAGGCTTCTTGCCAAGGAAAAAGCCGTGAAAGCAGCCATGTTGTGGCACTTTTGCACTCCCTTTTGGATGCCTTTCACAGCTCCAGTGTGCCTGGAACTCAGGGCTTCCTGATTTTAAAAATCCTAGCCCTAGGCCGAACCCCAACCCTAAGACGAGAAAGGCAAATCAGCCAGGAATTAGGCATGTCCCCAAGGAAAAAGCTGTGGAGGCAGGCATGTTGTGGTACTTTTGCGCTCTTCTTGGCTAGTCCTTCGCAGCTGCTGTGTTCTTGGAACTCAGGGCTTTCTGGTTAATAGAACCCTTACCCTAGGCGTAACTCAAACCTTAACCCTAGGAAGGAAAATCAGCCTATGGTTCGGGATGGTCTCATGGAAATATCAGTGGTGGCAGCCAAGTTGCGTCACTTTTGCGCTCCCCTTGGGATGCCTTTTGCAGCTGCAGTGTGCCTGGAGCCCAGGGCTTCCTGGTTTTAAAAGTCCTAGGCCTAAGCCTAACAGTAACCCTAGGAAGGTAAATCAGCCGGGTATTAGGGTTCTTCCTAAGGGAAAAGCCGTGAAAGCAGCCATGTTGTGGCACTTCTGCACTCCCTTTTGGATGCCTTTGGCAGATGAAGTAAGCCTGGAACTCAGGGCTTCCTGGTTAAAGAAATCCAAGCCCTAGGCTGAACCCTAACCCTAACCCTAGGCAGATAAATCAGGCTAGGTATAGGGATGGTGCCAAGGAAAAAGCTGTGAAAGATGCCATGTTGTTGTACTTTTGTACTCCCCTTGGGATGCCTTGAACAGCTGCAGTGTGCCTGGAGCTAAGGGCTTCCTAGTTTCAAAAATCCTAGCCCTAGGCCTAAGCCTAACAGTAACCCTGGGACAGTAAATCAGCCTGATGTTAGGCTTCTTGCCAAGGAAAAAGCCGTGAGAGCAGCCATGTTGTGGCACTTCTGCACTCCCTTTGGGATGCCTTTGGCAGATGAAGTAAGCCTGGAACTCAGGGCTTCCTGGTTAAAGAAATCCAAGCCCTAGGCTGAACCCTAACCCTAACCCTAGGCAGATAAATCAGCCTAGGTATAGGGATGGTGCCAAGGAAAAAGCTGTGAAAGCTGCCATGTTGTTGCACTTTTGTACTCCCCTTGGGATGCCTTGAACAGCTGCAGTGTGCCTGGAGCTAAGGGCTTCCTAGTTTCAAAAGTCCTAGCCCTAGGCCTAAGCCTAACAGTAACCCTCGGAAAGTAAATCAGCCTGGTGTTAGGCGTCTTGCCAAGGAAAAAGCCGTGAAAGCAGCCATGTTGTGGCACTTTTGCACTCCCTTTTGGATGCCTTTCACAGCTGCAGTGTGCCTGGAACTCAGGGCTTCCTGATTTTAAAAATCCTAGCCCTAGGCCGAACCCCAACCCTAAGACGGGAAAGGCAAATCAGCCAGGAATTAGGCATGTCCCCAAGGAAAAAGCTGTGGAGGCAGGCATGTTGTGGTACTTTTGCACTCTTCTTGGCTAGTCCTTCGCAGCTGCTGTGTTCTTGGAACTCAGGGCTTTCTGGTTAATAGAACCCTTACCCTAGGCGTAACTCAAACCTTAACCCTAGGAAGGAAAATCAGCCTATGGTTCGGGATGGTCTCATGGAAATATCAGTGGTGGCAGCCAAGTTGCGTCACTTTTGCGCTCCCCTTGGGATGCCTTTTGCAGCTGCAGTGTGCCTGGAGCCCAGGGCTTCCTGGTTTTAAAAGTCCTAGGCCTAAGCCTAACAGTAACCCTAGGAAGGTAAATCAGCCGGGTATTAGGGTTCTTCCTAAGGGAAAAGCCGTGAAAGCAGCCATGTTGTGGCACTTCTGCACTCCCTTTGGGATGCCTTTGGCAGATGAAGTAAGCCTGGAACTCAGGGCTTCCTGGTTAAAGAAATCCAAGCCCTAGGCTGAACCCTAACCCTAACCCTAGGCAGATAAATCAGCCTAGGTATAGGGATGGTGCCAAGGAAAAAGCTGTGAAAGCTGCCATGTTGTTGCACTTTTGTACTCCCCTTGGGATGCCTTGAACAGCTGCAGTGTGCCTGGAGCTAAGGGCTTCCTAGTTTCAAAAATCCTAGCCCTAGGCCTAAGCCTAACAGTAACCCTGGGAAGGTAAATCAGCCTGATGTTAGGCTTCTTGCCAAGGAAAAAGCCGTGAGAGCAGCCATGTTGTGGCACTTCTGCACTCCCTTTGGGATGCCTTTGGCAGATGAAGTAAGCCTGGAACTCAGGGCTTCCTGGTTAAAGAAATCCAAGCCCTAGGCTGAACCCTAACCCTAACCCTAGGCAGATAAATCAGCCTAGGTATAGGGATGGTGCCAAGGAAAAAGCTGTGAAAGCTGCCATGTTGTTGCACTTTTGTTCTCCCCTTGGGATGCCTTGAACAGCTGCAGTGTGCCTGGAGCTAAGGGCTTCCTAGTTTCAAAAATCCTAGCCCTAGGCCTAAGCCTAACAGTAACCCTGGGAAAGTAAATCAGCCTGGTGTTAGGCTTCTTGCCAAGGAAAAAGCCGTGAAAGCAGCCATGTTGTGGCACTTTTGCACTCCCTTTTGGATGCCTTTCACAGCTGCAGTGTGCCTGGAACTCAGGGCTTCCTGCTTTTAAAAATCCTAGCCCTAGGCCGAACCCCAACCCTAAGACGAGAAAGGCAAATCAGCCAGGAATTAGGCATGTCCCCAAGGAAAAAGCTGTGGAGGCAGGCATGTTGTGGTACTTTTGCGCTCTTCTTGGCTAGTCCTTCGCAGCTGCTGTGTTCTTGGAACTCAGGGCTTTCTGGTTAATAGACCCTTTCCCTAGGCGTAACTCAAACCTTAACCCTAGGAAGGAAAATCAGCCTATGGTTCGGGATGGTCTCATGGAAATATCAGTGGTGGCAGCCAAGTTGCGTCACTTTTGCGCTCCCCTTGGGATGCCTTTTGCAGCTGCAGTGTGCCTGGAGCCCAGGGCTTCCTGGTTTTAAAAGTCCTAGGCCTAAGCCTAACAGTAACCCTAGGAAGGTAAATCAGCCGGGTATTAGGGTTCTTCCTAAGGGAAAAGCCGTGAAAGCAGCCATGTTGTGGCACTTCTGCACTCCCTTTGGGATGCCTTTGGCAGATGAAGTAAGCCTGGAACTCAGGGCTTCCTGGTTAAAGAAATCCAAGCCCTAGGCTGAACCCTAACCCTAACCCTAGGCAGATAAATCAGCCTAGGTATAGGGATGGTGCCAAGGAAAAAGCTGTGAAAGCTGCCATGTTGTTGCACTTTTGTACTCCCCTTGGGATGCCTTGAACAGCTGCAGTGTGCCTGGAGCTAAGGGCTTCCTAGTTTCAAAAATCCTAGCCCTAGGCCTAAGCCTAACAGTAACCCTGGGACAGTAAATCAGCCTGATGTTAGGCTTCTTGCCAAGGAAAAAGCCGTGAAAGCAGCCATGTTGTGGCACTTTTGCACTCCCTTTTGGATGCCTTTCACAGCTGCAGTGTGCCTGGAACTCAGGGCTTCCTGCTTTTAAAAATCCTAGCCCTAGGCCGAACCCCAACCCTAAGACGAGAAAGGCAAATCAGCCAGGAATTAGGCATGTCCCCAAGGAAAAAGCTGTGGAGGCAGGCATGTTGTGGTACTTTTGCGCTCTTCTTGGCTAGTCCTTCGCAGCTGCTGTGTTCTTGGAACTCAGGGCTTTCTGGTTAATAGAACCCTTACCCTAGGCGTAACTCAAACCTTAACCCTAGGAAGGAAAATCAGCCTATGGTTCGGGATGGTCTCATGGAAATATCAGTGGTGGCAGCCAAGTTGCGTCACTTTTGCGCTCCCCTTGGGATGCCTTTCGCAGCTGCAGTGTGCCTGGAGCCCAGGGCTTCCTGGTTTTAAAAGTCCTAGGCCTAAGCCTAACAGTAACCCTAGGAAGGTAAATCAGCCGGGTATTAGGGTTCTTCCTAAGGGAAAAGCCGTGAAAGCAGCCATGTTGTGGCACTTCTGCACTCCCTTTGGGATGCCTTTGGCAGATGAAGTAAGCCTGGAACTCAGGGCTTCCTGGTTAAAGAAATCCAAGCCCTAGGCTGAACCCTTACCCTAACCCTAGGCAGATAAATCAGCCTAGGTATAGGGATGGTGCCAAGGAAAAAGCTGTGAAAGCTGCCATGTTGTTGCACTTTTGTACTCCCCTTGGGATGCCTTGAACAGCTGCAGTGTGCCTGGAGCTAAGGGCTTCCTAGTTTCAAAAATCCTAGCCCTAGGCCTAAGCCTAACAGTAACCCTGGGAAAGTAAATCAGCCTGGTGTTAGGCGTCTTGCCAAGGAAAAAGCCGTGAAAGCAGCCATGTTGTGGCACTTTTGCACTCCCTTTTGGATGCCTTTCACAGCTGCAGTGTGCCTGGAACTCAGGGCTTCCTGCTTTTAAAAATCCTAGCCCTAGGCCGAACCCCAACCCTAAGACGAGAAAGGCAAATCAGCCAGGAATTAGGCATGTCCCCAAGGAAAAAGCTGTGGAGGCAGGCATGTTGTGGTACTTTTGCGCTCTTCTTGGCTAGTCCTTCGCAGCTGCTGTGTTCTTGGAACTCAGGGCTTTCTGGTTAATAGAACCCTTACCCTAGGCGTAACTCAAACCTTAACCCTAGGAAGGAAAATCAGCCTATGGTTCGGGATGGTCTCATGGAAATATCAGTGGTGGCAGCCAAGTTGCGTCACTTTTGCGCTCCCCTTGGGATGCCTTTTGCAGCTGCAGTGTGCCTGGAGCCCAGGGCTTCCTGGTTTTAAAAGTCCTAGGCCTAAGCCTAACAGTAACCCTAGGAAGGTAAATCAGCCGGGTATTAGGGTTCTTCCTAAGGGAAAAGCCGTGAAAGCAGCCATGTTGTGGCACTTCTGCACTCCCTTTGGGATGCCTTTGGCAGATGAAGTAAGCCTGGAACTCAGGGCTTCCTGGTAAAAAAAATTCAAGCCCTAGGCTGAACCCTAACCCTAACCCTAGGCAGATAAATCAGCCTAGGTATAGGGATGGTGCCAAGGAAAAAGCTGTGAAAGATGCCATGTTGTTGCACTTTTGTACTCCCCTTGGGATGCCTTGAACAGCTGCAGTGTGCCTGGAGCTAAGGGCTTCCTAGTTTCAAAAATCCTAGCCCTAGGCCTAAGCCTAACAGTAACCCTGGGAAAGTAAATCAGCCTGGTGTTAGGCTTCTTGCCAAGGAAAAAGCCGTGAAAGCAGCCATGTTGTGGCACTTTTACACTCCCTTTTGGATGCCTTTCACAGCTGCAGTGTGCCTGGAACTCAGGGCTTCCTGATTTTAAAAATCCTAGCCCTAGGCCGAACCCCAACCCTAAGACGAGAAAGGCAAATCAGCCAGGAATTAGGCATGTCCCCAAGGAAAAAGCTGTGGAGGCAGGCATGTTGTGGTACTTTTGCGCTCTTCTTGGCTAGTCCTTCGCAGCTGCTGTGTTCTTGGAACTCAGGGCTTTCTGGTTAATAGAACCCTTACCCTAGGCGTAACTCAAACCTTAACCCTAGGAAGGAAAATCAGCCTATGGTTCGGGATGGTCTCATGGAAATATCAGTGGTGGCAGCCAAGTTGCGTCACTTTTGCGCTCCCCTTGGGATGCCTTTTGCAGCTGCAGTGTGCCTGGAGCCCAGGGCTTCCTGGTTTTAAAAGTCCTAGGCCTAAGCCTAACAGTAACCCTAGGAAGGTAAATCAGCCGGGTATTAGGGTTCTTCCTAAGGGAAAAGCCGTGAAAGCAGCCATGTTGTGGCACTTCTGCACTCCCTTTGGGATGCCTTTGGCAGATGAAGTAAGCCTGGAACTCAGGGCTTCCTGGTTAAAGAAATCCAAGCCCTAGGCTGAACCCTAACCCTAACCCTAGGCAGATAAATCAGCCTAGGTATAGGGATGGTGCCAAGGAAAAAGCTGTGAAAGATGCCATGTTGTTGCACTTTTGTACTCCCCTTGGGATGCCTTGAACAGCTGCAGTGTGCCTGGAGCTAAGGGCTTCCTAGTTTCAAAAATCCTAGCCCTAGGCCTAAGCCTAACAGTAACCCTGGGAAAGTAAATCAGCCTGGTGTTAGGCTTCTTGCCAAGGAAAAAGCCGTGAAAGCAGCCATGTTGTGGCACTTTTGCACTCCCTTTTGGATGCCTTTCACAGCTGCAGTGTGCCTGGAACTCAGGGCTTCCTGATTTTAAAAATCCTAGCCCTAGGCCGAACCCCAACCCTAAGACGAGAAAGGCAAATCAGCCAGGAATTAGGCATGTCCCCAAGGAAAAAGCTGTGGAGGCAGGCATGTTGTGGTACTTTTGCGCTCTTCTTGGCTAGTCCTTCGCAGCTGCTGTGTTCTTGGAACTCAGGGCTTTCTGGTTAATAGAACCCTTACCCTAGGCGTAACTCAAACCTTAACCCTAGGAAGGAAAATCAGCCTATGGTTCGGGATGGTCTCATGGAAATATCAGTGGTGGCAGCCAAGTTGCGTCACTTTTGCGCTCCCCTTGGGATGCCTTTTGCAGCTGCAGTGTGCCTGGAGCCCAGGGCTTCCTGGTTTTAAAAGTCCTAGGCCTAAGCCTAACAGTAACCCTAGGAAGGTAAATCAGCCGGGTATTAGGGTTCTTCCTAAGGGAAAAGCCGTGAAAGCAGCCATGTTGTGGCACTTCTGCACTCCCTTTGGGATGCCTTTGGCAGATGAAGTAAGCCTGGAACTCAGGGCTTCCTGGTAAAAAAAATTCAAGCCCTAGGCTGAACCCTAACCCTAACCCTAGGCAGATAAATCAGCCTAGGTATAGGGATGGTGCCAAGGAAAAAGCTGTGAAAGATGCCATGTTGTTGCACTTTTGTACTCCCCTTGGGATGCCTTGAACAGCTGCAGTGTGCCTGGAGCTAAGGGCCTCCTAGTTTCAAAAATCCTAGCCCTAGGCCTAAGCCTAACAGTAACCCTGGGAAAGTAAATCAGCCTGGTGTTAGGCTTCTTGCCAAGGAAAAAGCCGTGAAAGCAGCCATGTTGTGGCACTTTTACACTCCCTTTTGGATGCCTTTCACAGCTGCAGTGTGCCTGGAACTCAGGGCTTCCTGATTTTAAAAATCCTAGCCCTAGGCCGAACCCCAACCCTAAGACGAGAAAGGCAAATCAGCCGGGAATTAGGCATGTCCCCAAGGAAAAAGCTGTGGAGGCAGGCATGTTGTGGTACTTTTGCGCTCTTCTTGGCTAGTCCTTCGCAGCTGCTGTGTTCTTGGAACTCAGGGCTTTCTGGTTAATAGAACCCTTACCCTAGGCGTAACTCAAACCTTAACCCTAGGAAGGAAAATCAGCCTATGGTTCGGGATGGTCTCATGGAAATATCAGTGGTGGCAGCCAAGTTGCGTCACTTTTGCGCTCCCCTTGGGATGCCTTTTGCAGCTGCAGTGTGCCTGGAGCCCAGGGCTTCCTGGTTTTAAAAGTCCTAGGCCTAAGCCTAACAGTAACCCTAGGAAGGTAAATCAGCCGGGTATTAGGGTTCTTCCTAAGGGAAAAGCCGTGAAAGCAGCCATGTTGTGGCACTTCTGCACTCCCTTTGGGATGCCTTTGGCAGATGAAGTAAGCCTGGAACTCAGGGCTTCCTGGTTAAAGAAATCCAAGCCCTAGGCTGAACCCTAACCCTAACCCTAGGCAGATAAATCAGCCTAGGTATAGGGATGGTGCCAAGGAAAAAGCTGTGAAAGATGCCATGTTGTTGCACTTTTGTACTCCCCTTGGGATGCCTTGAACAGCTGCAGTGTGCCTGGAGCTAAGGGCTTCCTAGTTTCAAAAATCCTAGCCCTAGGCCTAAGCCTAACAGTAACCCTGGGAAAGTAAATCAGCCTGGTGTTAGGCTTCTTGCCAAGGAAAAAGCCGTGAAAGCAGCCATGTTGTGGCACTTTTGCACTCCCTTTTGGATGCCTTTCACAGCTGCAGTGTGCCTGGAACTCAGGGCTTCCTGCTTTTAAAAATCCTAGCCCTAGGCCGAACCCCAACCCTAAGACGAGAAAGGCAAATCAGCCAGGAATTAGGCATGTCCCCAAGGAAAAAGCTGTGGAGGCAGGCATGTTGTGGTACTTTTGCGCTCTTCTTGGCTAGTCCTTCGCAGCTGCTGTGTTCTTGGAACTCAGGGCTTTCTGGTTAATAGAACCCTTACCCTAGGCGTAACTCAAACCTTAACCCTAGGAAGGAAAATCAGCCTATGGTTCGGGATGGTCTCATGGAAATATCAGTGGTGGCAGCCAAGTTGCGTCACTTTTGCGCTCCCCTTGGGATGCCTTTTGCAGCTGCAGTGTGCCTGGAGCCCAGGGCTTCCTGGTTTTAAAAGTCCTAGGCCTAAGCCTAACAGTAACCCTAGGAAGGTAAATCAGCCGGGTATTAGGGTTCTTCCTAAGGGAAAAGCCGTGAAAGCAGCCATGTTGTGGCACTTCTGCACTCCCTTTGGGATGCCTTTGGCAGATGAAGTAAGCCTGGAACTCAGGGCTTCCTGGTTAAAGAAATCCAAGCCCTAGGCTGAACCCTAACCCTAACCCTAGGCAGATAAATCAGCCTAGGTATAGGGATGGTGCCAAGGAAAAAGCTGTGAAAGCTGCCATGTTGTTGCACTTTTGTACTCCCCTTGGGATGCCTTGAACAGCTGCAGTGTGCCTGGAGCTAAGGGCTTCCTAGTTTCAAAAATCCTAGCCCTAGGCCTAAGCCTAACGGTAACCCTGGGAAAGTAAATCAGCCTGGTGTTAGGCTTCTTGCCAAGGAAAAAGACGTGAAAGCAGCCATGTTGTGGCACTTTTGCACTCCCTTTTGGATGCCTTTCACAGCTGCAGTGTGCCTGGAACTCAGGGCTTCCTGCTTTTAAAAATCCTAGCCCTAGGCCGAACCCCAACCCTAAGACGAGAAAGGCAAATCAGCCAGGAATTAGGCATGTCCCCAAGGAAAAAGCTGTGGAGGCAGGCATGTTGTGGTACTTTTGCGCTCTTCTTGGCTAGTCCTTCGCAGCTGCTGTGTTCTTGGAACTCAGGGCTTTCTGGTTAATAGACCCTTACCCTAGGCGTAACTCAAACCTTAACCCTAGGAAGGAAAATCAGCCTATGGTTCGGGATGGTCTCATGGAAATATCAGTGGTGGCAGCCAAGTTGCGTCACTTTTGCGCTCCCCTTGGGATGCCTTTCGCAGCTGCAGTGTGCCTGGAGCCCAGGGCTTCCTGGTTTTAAAAGTCCTAGGCCTAAGCCTAACAGTAACCCTAGGAAGGTAAATCAGCCGGGTATTAGGGTTCTTCCTAAGGGAAAAGCCGTGAAAGCAGCCATGTTGTGGCACTTCTGCACTCCCTTTGGGATGCCTTTGGCAGATGAAGTAAGCCTGGAACTCAGGGCTTCCTGGTTAAAGAAATCCAAGCCCTAGGCTGAACCCTAACCCTAACCCTAGGCAGATAAATCAGCCTAGGTATAGGGATGGTGCCAAGGAAAAAGCTGTGAAAGCTGCCATGTTGTTGCACTTTTGTACTCCCCTTGGGATGCCTTGAACAGCTGCAGTGTGCCTGGAGCTAAGGGCTTCCTAGTTTCAAAAATCCTAGCCCTAGGCCTAAGCCTAACAGTAACCCTGGGAAAGTAAATCAGCCTGATGTTAGGCTTCTTGCCAAGGAAAAAGCCGTGAAAGCAGCCATGTTGTGGCACTTTTGCACTCCCTTTTGGATGCCTTTCACAGCTCCAGTGTGCCTGGAACTCAGGGCTTCCTGCTTTTAAAAATCCTAGCCCTAGGCCGAACCCCAACCCTAAGACGAGAAAGGCAAATCAGCCAGGAATTAGGCATGTCCCTAAGGAAAAAGCTGTGGAGGCAGGCATGTTGTGGTACTTTTGCGCTCTTCTTGGCTAGTCCTTCGCAGCTGCTGTGTTCTTGGAACTCAGGGCTTTCTGGTTAATAGAACCCTTACCCTAGGCGTAACTCAAACCTTAACCCTAGGAAGGAAAATCAGCCTATGGTTCGGGATGGTCTCATGGAAATATCAGTGGTGGCAGCCAAGTTGCGTCACTTTTGCGCTCCCCTTGGGATGCCTTTTGCAGCTGCAGTGTGCCTGGAGCCCAGGGCTTCCTGGTTTTAAAAGTCCTAGGCCTAAGCCTAACAGTAACCCTAGGAAGGTAAATCAGCCGGGTATTAGGGTTCTTCCTAAGGGAAAAGCCGTGAAAGCAGCCATGTTGTGGCACTTCTGCACTCCCTTTGGGATGCCTTTGGCAGATGAAGTAAGCCTGGAACTCAGGGCTTCCTGGTTAAAAAAATCCAAGCCCTAGGCTGAACCCTAACCCTAACCCTAGGCAGATAAATCAGCCTAGGTATAGGGATGGTGCCAAGGAAAAAGCTGTGAAAGCTGCCATGTTGTTGCACTTTTGTACTCCCCTTGGGATGCCTTGAACAGCTGCAGTGTGCCTGGAGCTAAGGGCTTCCTAGTTTCAAAAATCCTAGCCCTAGGCCTAAGCCTAACAGTAACCCTGGGAAAGTAAATCAGCCTGATGTTAGACTTCTTGCCAAGGAAAAAGCCGTGAGAGCAGCCATGTTGTGGCACTTCTGCACTCCCTTTGGGATGCCTTTGGCAGATGAAGTAAGCCTGGAACTCAGGGCTTCCTGGTTAAAGAAATCCAAGCCCTAGGCTGAACCCTAACCCTAACCCTAGGCAGATAAATCAGCCTAGGTATAGGGATGGTGCCAAGGAAAAAGCTGTGAAAGCTGCCATGTTGTTGCACTTTTGTACTCCCCTTGGGATGCCTTGAACAGCTGCAGTGTGCCTGGAGCTAAGGGCTTCCTAGTTTCAAAAATCCTAGCCCTAGGCCTAAGCCTAACAGTAACCCTGGGAAAGTAAATCAGCCTGGTGTTAGGCTTCTTGCCAAGGAAAAAGCCGTGAAAGCAGCCATGTTGTGGCACTTTTGCACTCCCTTTTGGATGCCTTTCACAGCTCCAGTGTGCCTGGAACTCAGGGCTTCCTGCTTTTAAAAATCCTAGCCCTAGGCCGAACCCCAACCCTAAGACGAGAAAGGCAAATCAGCCAGGAATTAGGCATGTCCCCAAGGAAAAAGCTGTGGAGGCAGGCATGTTGTGGTACTTTTGCACTCTTCTTGGCTAGTCCTTCGCAGCTGCTGTGTTCTTGGAACTCAGGGCTTTCTGGTTAATAGAACCCTTACCCTAGGCGTAACTCAAACCTTAACCCTAGGAAGGAAAATCAGCCTATGGTTCGGGATGGTCTCATGGAAATATCAGTGGTGGCAGCCAAGTTGCGTCACTTTTGCGCTCCCCTTGGGATGCCTTTTGCAGCTGCAGTGTGCCTGGAGCCCAGGGCTTCCTGGTTTTAAAAGTCCTAGGCCTAAGCCTAACAGTAACCCTAGGAAGGTAAATCAGCCGGGTATTAGGGTTCTTCCTAAGGGAAAAGCCGTGAAAGCAGCCATGTTGTGGCACTTCTGCACTCCCTTTGGGATGCCTTTGGCAGATGAAGTAA
The DNA here is from genome assembly GCF_027887145.1 of Ammospiza caudacuta. Lineage (NCBI taxonomy): Eukaryota > Metazoa > Chordata > Aves > Passeriformes > Passerellidae > Ammospiza > Ammospiza caudacuta. The sequence continues at coordinate 93,815 of NW_026683127.1, read as the reverse complement.
GCCTGGAACTCAGGGCTTCCTGGTTAAAGAAATCCAAGCCCTAGGCTGAACCCTTACCCTAACCCTAGGCAGATAAATCAGCCTAGGTATAGGGATGGTGCCAAGGAAAAAGCTGTGAAAGCTGCCATGTTGTTGCACTTTTGTACTCCCCTTGGGATGCCTTGAACAGCTGCAGTGTGCCTGGAGCTAAGGGCTTCCTAGTTTCAAAAATCCTAGCCCTAGGCCTAAGCCTAACAGTAACCCTGGGAAAGTAAATCAGCCTGATGTTAGACTTCTTGCCAAGGAAAAAGCCGTGAGAGCAGCCATGTTGTGGCACTTCTGCACTCCCTTTGGGATGCCTTTGGCAGATGAAGTAAGCCTGGAACTCAGGGCTTCCTGGTTAAAGAAATCCAAGCCCTAGGCTGAACCCTAACCCTAACCCTAGGCAGATAAATCAGCCTAGGTATAGGGATGGTGCCAAGGAAAAAGCTGTGAAAGCTGCCATGTTGTTGCACTTTTGTACTCCCCTTGGGATGCCTTGAACAGCTGCAGTGTGCCTGGAGCTAAGGGCTTCCTAGTTTCAAAAATCCTAGCCCTAGGCCTAAGCCTAACAGTAACCCTGGGAAAGTAAATCAGCCTGGTGTTAGGCTTCTTGCCAAGGAAAAAGCCGTGAAAGCAGCCATGTTGTGGCACTTTTGCACTCCCTTTTGGATGCCTTTCACAGCTGCAGTGTGCCTGGAACTCAGGGCTTCCTGCTTTTAAAAATCCTAGCCCTAGGCCGAACCCCAACCCTAAGACGAGAAAGGCAAATCAGCCAGGAATTAGGCATGTCCCCAAGGAAAAAGCTGTGGAGGCAGGCATGTTGTGGTACTTTTGCGCTCTTCTTGGCTAGTCCTTCGCAGCTGCTGTGTTCTTGGAACTCAGGGCTTTCTGGTTAATAGAACCCTTACCCTAGGCGTAACTCAAACCTTAAGCCTAGGAAGGAAAATCAGCCTATGGTTCGGGATGGTCTCATGGAAATATCAGTGGTGGCAGCCAAGTTGCGTCACTTTTGCGCTCCCCTTGGGATGCCTTTTGCAGCTGCAGTGTGCCTGGAGCCCAGGGCTTCCTGGTTTTAAAAGTCCTAGGCCTAAGCCTAACAGTAACCCTAGGAAGGTAAATCAGCCGGGTATTAGGGTTCTTCCTAAGGGAAAAGCCGTGAAAGCAGCCATGTTGTGGCACTTCTGCACTCCCTTTGGGATGCCTTTGGCAGATGAAGTAAGCCTGGAACTCAGGGCTTCCTGGTTAAAGAAATCCAAGCCCTAGGCTGAACCCTAACCCTAACCCTAGGCAGATAAATCAGCCTAGGTATAGGGATGGTGCCAAGGAAAAAGCTGTGAAAACTGCCATGTTGTTGCACTTTTGTACTCCCCTTGGGATGCCTTGAACAGCTGCAGTGTGCCTGGAGCTAAGGGCTTCCTAGTTTCAAAAGTCCTAGCCCTAGGCCTAAGCCTAACAGTAACCCTGGGAAAGTATGTCAGCCTGATGTTAGGTTTCTTGCCAAGGAAAAAGCCGTGAAAGCAGCCATGTTGTGGCACTTTTGCACTCCCTTTTGGATGCCTTTCACAGCTCCAGTGTGCCTGGAACTCAGGGCTTCCTGCTTTTAAAAATCCTAGCCCTAGGCCGAACCCCAACCCTAAGACGAGAAAGGCAAATCAGCCAGGAATTAGGCATGTCCCCAAGGAAAAAGCTGTGGAGGCAGGCATGTTGTGGTACTTTTGCGCTCTTCTTGGCTAGTCCTTCGCAGCTGCTGTGTTCTTGGAACTCAGGGCTTTCTGGTTAATAGAACCCTTACCCTAGGCGTAACTCAAACCTTAACCCTAGGAAGGAAAATCAGCCTATGGTTCGGGATGGTCTCATGGAAATATCAGTGGTGGCAGCCAAGTTGCGTCACTTTTGCGCTCCCCTTGGGATGCCTTTTGCAGCTGCAGTGTGCCTGGAGCCCAGGGCTTCCTGGTTTTAAAAGTCCTAGGCCTAAGCCTAACAGTAACCCTAGGAAGGTAAATCAGCCGGGTATTAGGGTTCTTCCTAAGGGAAAAGCCGTGAAAGCAGCCATGTTGTGGCACTTCTGCACTCCCTTTGGGATGCCTTTGGCAGATGAAGTAAGCCTGGAACTCAGGGCTTCCTGGTAAAAAAAATCCAAGCCCTAGGCTGAACCCTAACCCTAACCCTAGGCAGATAAATCAGCCTAGGTATAGGGATGGTGCCAAGGAAAAAGCTGTGAAAGCTGCCATGTTGTTGCACTTTTGTACTCCCCTTGGGATGCCTTGAACAGCTGCAGTGTGCCTGGAGCTAAGGGCTTCCTAGTTTCAAAAATCCTAGCCCTAGGCCTAAGCCTAACAGTAACCCTGGGAAAGTAAATCAGCCTGATGTTAGACTTCTTGCCAAGGAAAAAGCCGTGAGAGCAGCCATGTTGTGGCACTTCTGCACTCCCTTTGGGATGCCTTTGGCAGATGAAGTAAGCCTGGAACTCAGGGCTTCCTGGTTAAAGAAATCCAAGCCCTAGGCTGAACCCTAACCCTAACCCTAGGCAGATAAATCAGCCTAGGTATAGGGATGGTGCCAAGGAAAAAGCTGTGAAAGCTGCCATGTTGTTGCACTTTTGTACTCCCCTTGGGATGCCTTGAACAGCTGCAGTGTGCCTGGAGCTAAGGGCTTCCTAGTTTCAAAAATCCTAGCCCTAGGCCTAAGCCTAACAGTAACCCTGGGAAAGTAAATCAGCCTGGTGTTAGGCTTCTTGCCAAGGAAAAAGCCGTGAAAGCAGCCATGTTGTGGCACTTTTGCACTCCCTTTTGGATGCCTTTCACAGCTCCAGTGTGCCTGGAACTCAGGGCTTCCTGCTTTTAAAAATCCTAGCCCTAGGCCGAACCCCAACCCTAAGACGAGAAAGGCAAATCAGCCAGGAATTAGGCATGTCCCCAAGGAAAAAGCTGTGGAGGCAGGCATGTTGTGGTACTTTTGCGCTCTTCTTGGCTAGTCCTTCGCAGCTGCTGTGTTCTTGGAACTCAGGGCTTTCTGGTTAATAGAACCCTTACCCTAGGCGTAACTCAAACCTTAAGCCTAGGAAGGAAAATCAGCCTATGGTTCGGGATGGTCTCATGGAAATATCAGTGGTGGCAGCCAAGTTGCGTCACTTTTGCGCTCCCCTTGGGATGCCTTTTGCAGCTGCAGTGTGCCTGGAGCCCAGGGCTTCCTGGTTTTAAAAGTCCTAGGCCTAAGCCTAACAGTAACCCTAGGAAGGTAAATCAGCCGGGTATTAGGGTTCTTCCTAAGGGAAAAGCCGTGAAAGCAGCCATGTTGTGGCACTTCTGCACTCCCTTTGGGATGCCTTTGGCAGATGAAGTAAGCCTGGAACTCAGGGCTTCCTGGTTAAAGAAATCCAAGCCCTAGGCTGAACCCTAACCCTAACCCTAGGCAGATAAATCAGCCTAGGTATAGGGATGGTGCCAAGGAAAAAGCTGTGAAAACTGCCATGTTGTTGCACTTTTGTACTCCCCTTGGGATGCCTTGAACAGCTGCAGTGTGCCTGGAGCTAAGGGCTTCCTAGTTTCAAAAGTCCTAGCCCTAGGCCTAAGCCTAACAGTAACCCTGGGAAAGTATGTCAGCCTGATGTTAGGTTTCTTGCCAAGGAAAAAGCCGTGAAAGCAGCCATGTTGTGGCACTTTTGCACTCCCTTTTGGATGCCTTTCACAGCTCCAGTGTGCCTGGAACTCAGGGCTTCCTGCTTTTAAAAATCCTAGCCCTAGGCCGAACCCCAACCCTAAGACGAGAAAGGCAAATCAGCCAGGAATTAGGCATGTCCCCAAGGAAAAAGCTGTGGAGGCAGGCATGTTGTGGTACTTTTGCGCTCTTCTTGGCTAGTCCTTCGCAGCTGCTGTGTTCTTGGAACTCAGGGCTTTCTGGTTAATAGACCCTTACCCTAGGCGTAACTCAAACCTTAACCCTAGGAAGGAAAATCAGCCTATGGTTCGGGATGGTCTCATGGAAATATCAGTGGTGGCAGCCAAGTTGCGTCACTTTTGCGCTCCCCTTGGGATGCCTTTTGCAGCTGCAGTGTGCCTGGAGCCCAGGGCTTCCTGGTTTTAAAAGTCCTAGGCCTAAGCCTAACAGTAACCCTAGGAAGGTAAATCAGCCGGGTATTAGGGTTCTTCCTAAGGGAAAAGCCGTGAAAGCAGCCATGTTGTGGCACTTCTGCACTCCCTTTGGGATGCCTTTGGCAGATGAAGTAAGCCTGGAACTCAGGGCTTCCTGGTTAAAGAAATCCAAGCCCTAGGCTGAACCCTAACCCTAACCCTAGGCAGATAAATCAGCCTAGGTATAGGGATGGTGCCAAGGAAAAAGCTGTGAAAGCTGCCATGTTGTTGCACTTTTGTACTCCCCTTGGGATGCCTTGAACAGCTGCAGTGTGCCTGGAGCTAAGGGCTTCCTAGTTTCAAAAATCCTAGCCCTAGGCCTAAGCCTAACAGTAACCCTGGGAAAGTAAATCAGCCTGATGTTAGACTTCTTGCCAAGGAAAAAGCCGTGAGAGCAGCCATGTTGTGGCACTTCTGCACTCCCTTTGGGATGCCTTTGGCAGATGAAGTAAGCCTGGAACTCAGGGCTTCCTGGTTAAAGAAATCCAAGCCCTAGGCTGAACCCTAACCCTAACCCTAGGCAGATAAATCAGCCTAGGTATAGGGATGGTGCCAAGGAAAAAGCTGTGAAAGCTGCCATGTTGTTGCACTTTTGTACTCCCCTTGGGATGCCTTGAACAGCTGCAGTGTGCCTGGAGCTAAGGGCTTCCTAGTTTCAAAAATCCTAGCCCTAGGCCTAAGCCTAACAGTAACCCTGGGAAAGTAAATCAGCCTGGTGTTAGGCTTCTTGCCAAGGAAAAAGCCGTGAAAGCAGCCATGTTGTGGCACTTTTGCACTCCCTTTTGGATGCCTTTCACAGCTGCAGTGTGCCTGGAACTCAGGGCTTCCTGCTTTTAAAAATCCTAGCCCTAGGCCGAACCCCAACCCTAAGACGAGAAAGGCAAATCAGCCAGGAATTAGGCATGTCCCCAAGGAAAAAGCTGTGGAGGCAGGCATGTTGTGGTACTTTTGCGCTCTTCTTGGCTAGTCCTTCGCAGCTGCTGTGTTCTTGGAACTCAGGGCTTTCTGGTTAATAGAACCCTTACCCTAGGCGTAACTCAAACCTTAAGCCTAGGAAGGAAAATCAGCCTATGGTTCGGGATGGTCTCATGGAAATATCAGTGGTGGCAGCCAAGTTGCGTCACTTTTGCGCTCCCCTTGGGATGCCTTTTGCAGCTGCAGTGTGCCTGGAGCCCAGGGCTTCCTGGTTTTAAAAGTCCTAGGCCTAAGCCTAACAGTAACCCTAGGAAGGTAAATCAGCCGGGTATTAGGGTTCTTCCTAAGGGAAAAGCCGTGAAAGCAGCCATGTTGTGGCACTTCTGCACTCCCTTTGGGATGCCTTTGGCAGATGAAGTAAGCCTGGAACTCAGGGCTTCCTGGTTAAAGAAATCCAAGCCCTAGGCTGAACCCTAACCCTAACCCTAGGCAGATAAATCAGCCTAGGTATAGGGATGGTGCCAAGGAAAAAGCTGTGAAAACTGCCATGTTGTTGCACTTTTGTACTCCCCTTGGGATGCCTTGAACAGCTGCAGTGTGCCTGGAGCTAAGGGCTTCCTAGTTTCAAAAGTCCTAGCCCTAGGCCTAAGCCTAACAGTAACCCTGGGAAAGTATGTCAGCCTGATGTTAGGTTTCTTGCCAAGGAAAAAGCCGTGAAAGCAGCCATGTTGTGGCACTTTTGCACTCCCTTTTGGATGCCTTTCACAGCTCCAGTGTGCCTGGAACTCAGGGCTTCCTGCTTTTAAAAATCCTAGCCCTAGGCCGAACCCCAACCCTAAGACGAGAAAGGCAAATCAGCCAGGAATTAGGCATGTCCCCAAGGAAAAAGCTGTGGAGGCAGGCATGTTGTGGTACTTTTGCGCTCTTCTTGGCTAGTCCTTCGCAGCTGCTGTGTTCTTGGAACTCAGGGCTTTCTGGTTAATAGACCCTTACCCTAGGCGTAACTCAAACCTTAACCCTAGGAAGGAAAATCAGCCTATGGTTCGGGATGGTCTCATGGAAATATCAGTGGTGGCAGCCAAGTTGCGTCACTTTTGCGCTCCCCTTGGGATGCCTTTTGCAGCTGCAGTGTGCCTGGAGCCCAGGGCTTCCTGGTTTTAAAAGTCCTAGGCCTAAGCCTAACAGTAACCCTAGGAAGGTAAATCAGCCGGGTATTAGGGTTCTTCCTAAGGGAAAAGCCGTGAAAGCAGCCATGTTGTGGCACTTCTGCACTCCCTTTGGGATGCCTTTGGCAGATGAAGTAAGCCTGGAACTCAGGGCTTCCTGGTTAAAGAAATCCAAGCCCTAGGCTGAACCCTAACCCTAACCCTAGGCAGATAAATCAGCCTAGGTATAGGGATGGTGCCAAGGAAAAAGCTGTGAAAGCTGCCATGTTGTTGCACTTTTGTACTCCCCTTGGGATGCCTTGAACAGCTGCAGTGTGCCTGGAGCTAAGGGCTTCCTAGTTTCAAAAATCCTAGCCCTAGGCCTAAGCCTAACAGTAACCCTGGGAAAGTAAATCAGCCTGATGTTAGGCTTCTTGCCAAGGAAAAAGCCGTGAAAGCAGCCATGTTGTGGCACTTTTGCACTCCCTTTTGGATGCCTTTCACAGCTCCAGTGTGCCTGGAACTCAGGGCTTCCTGCTTTTAAAAATCCTAGCCCTAGGCCGAACCCCAACCCTAAGACGAGAAAGGCAAATCAGCCAGGAATTAGGCATGTCCCTAAGGAAAAAGCTGTGGAGGCAGGCATGTTGTGGTACTTTTGCGCTCTTCTTGGCTAGTCCTTCGCAGCTGCTGTGTTCTTGGAACTCAGGGCTTTCTGGTTAATAGAACCCTTACCCTAGGCGTAACTCAAACCTTAACCCTAGGAAGGAAAATCAGCCTATGGTTCGGGATGGTCTCATGGAAATATCAGTGGTGGCAGCCAAGTTGCGTCACTTTTGCGCTCCCCTTGGGATGCCTTTTGCAGCTGCAGTGTGCCTGGAGCCCAGGGCTTCCTGGTTTTAAAAGTCCTAGGCCTAAGCCTAACAGTAACCCTAGGAAGGTAAATCAGCCGGGTATTAGGGTTCTTCCTAAGGGAAAAGCCGTGAAAGCAGCCATGTTGTGGCACTTCTGCACTCCCTTTGGGATGCCTTTGGCAGATGAAGTAAGCCTGGAACTCAGGGCTTCCTGGTTAAAAAAATCCAAGCCCTAGGCTGAACCCTAACCCTAACCCTAGGCAGATAAATCAGCCTAGGTATAGGGATGGTGCCAAGGAAAAAGCTGTGAAAGCTGCCATGTTGTTGCACTTTTGTACTCCCCTTGGGATGCCTTGAACAGCTGCAGTGTGCCTGGAGCTAAGGGCTTCCTAGTTTCAAAAATCCTAGCCCTAGGCCTAAGCCTAACAGTAACCCTGGGAAAGTAAATCAGCCTGATGTTAGACTTCTTGCCAAGGAAAAAGCCGTGAGAGCAGCCATGTTGTGGCACTTCTGCACTCCCTTTGGGATGCCTTTGGCAGATGAAGTAAGCCTGGAACTCAGGGCTTCCTGGTTAAAGAAATCCAAGCCCTAGGCTGAACCCTAACCCTAACCCTAGGCAGATAAATCAGCCTAGGTATAGGGATGGTGCCAAGGAAAAAGCTGTGAAAGCTGCCATGTTGTTGCACTTTTGTACTCCCCTTGGGATGCCTTGAACAGCTGCAGTGTGCCTGGAGCTAAGGGCTTCCTAGTTTCAAAAATCCTAGCCCTAGGCCTAAGCCTAACAGTAACCCTGGGAAAGTAAATCAGCCTGGTGTTAGGCTTCTTGCCAAGGAAAAAGCCGTGAAAGCAGCCATGTTGTGGCACTTTTGCACTCCCTTTTGGATGCCTTTCACAGCTCCAGTGTGCCTGGAACTCAGGGCTTCCTGCTTTTAAAAATCCTAGCCCTAGGCCGAACCCCAACCCTAAGACGAGAAAGGCAAATCAGCCAGGAATTAGGCATGTCCCCAAGGAAAAAGCTGTGGAGGCAGGCATGTTGTGGTACTTTTGCGCTCTTCTTGGCTAGTCCTTCGCAGCTGCTGTGTTCTTGGAACTCAGGGCTTTCTGGTTAATAGAACCCTTACCCTAGGCGTAACTCAAACCTTAACCCTAGGAAGGAAAATCAGCCTATGGTTCGGGATGGTCTCATGGAAATATCAGTGGTGGCAGCCAAGTTGCGTCACTTTTGCGCTCCCCTTGGGATGCCTTTTGCAGCTGCAGTGTGCCTGGAGCCCAGGGCTTCCTGGTTTTAAAAGTCCTAGGCCTAAGCCTAACAGTAACCCTAGGAAGGTAAATCAGCCGGGTATTAGGGTTCTTCCTAAGGGAAAAGCCGTGAAAGCAGCCATGTTGTGGCACTTCTGCACTCCCTTTGGGATGCCTTTGGCAGATGAAGTAAGCCTGGAACTCAGGGCTTCCTGGTTAAAGAAATCCAAGCCCTAGGCTGAACCCTAACCCTAACCCTGGGCAGATAAATCAGCCTAGGTATAGGGATGGTGCCAAGGAAAAAGCTGTGAAAGCTGCCATGTTGTTGCACTTTTGTACTCCCCTTGGGATGCCTTGAACAGCTGCAGTGTGCCTGGAGCCCAGGGCTTCCTAGTTTTAAAAATCCTAGCATATGGCCTAAGCCTAACAGTAACCCTGGGAAAGTAAATCAGCCTGGTGTTAGGCTTCTTGCCAAGGAAAAAGCCGTGAAAGCAGCCATGTTGTGGCACTTCTGCACTCCCTTTGGGATGCCTTTGGCAGATGAAGTAAGCCTGGAACTCAGGGCTTCCTGGTTAAAGAAATCCAAGCCCTAGGCTGAACCCTAACCCTAACCCTAGGCAGATAAATCAGCCTAGGTATAGGGATGGTGCCAAGGAAAAAGCTGTGAAAGCTGCCATGTTGTTGCACTTTTGTACTCCCCTTGGGATGCCTTGAACAGCTGCAGTGTGCCTGGAGCTAAGGGCTTCCTAGTTTCAAAAATCCTAGCCCTAGGCCTAAGCCTAACAGTAACCCTGGGAAAGTAAATCAGCCTGGTGTTAGGCTTCTTGCCAAGGAAAAAGCCGTGAAAGCAGCCATGTTGTGGCACTTTTGCACTCCCTTTTGGATGCCTTTCACAGCTGCAGTGTGCCTGGAACTCAGGGCTTCCTGCTTTTAAAAATCCTAGCCCTAGGCCGAACCCCAACCCTAAGACGAGAAAGGCAAATCAGCCAGGAATTAGGCATGTCCCCAAGGAAAAAGCTGTGGAGGCAGGCATGTTGTGGTACTTTTGCGCTCTTCTTGGCTAGTCCTTCGCAGCTGCTGTGTTCTTGGAACTCAGGGCTTTCTGGTTAATAGACCCTTACCCTAGGCGTAACTCAAACCTTAACCCTAGGAAGGAAAATCAGCCTATGGTTCGGGATGGTCTCATGGAAATATCAGTGGTGGCAGCCAAGTTGCGTCACTTTTGCGCTCCCCTTGGGATGCCTTTCGCAGCTGCAGTGTGCCTGGAGCCCAGGGCTTCCTGGTTTTAAAAGTCCTAGGCCTAAGCCTAACAGTAACCCTAGGAAGGTAAATCAGCCGGGTATTAGGGTTCTTCCTAAGGGAAAAGCCGTGAAAGCAGCCATGTTGTGGCACTTCTGCACTCCCTTTGGGATGCCTTTGGCAGATGAAGTAAGCCTGGAACTCAGGGCTTCCTGGTTAAAGAAATCCAAGCCCTAGGCTGAACCCTAACCCTAACCCTAGGCAGATAAATCAGCCTAGGTATAGGGATGGTGCCAAGGAAAAAGCTGTGAAAGCTGCCATGTTGTTGCACTTTTGTACTCCCCTTGGGATGCCTTGAACAGCTGCAGTGTGCCTGGAGCTAAGGGCTTCCTAGTTTCAAAAATCCTAGCCCTAGGCCTAAGCCTAACAGTAACCCTGGGAAAGTAAATCAGCCTGATGTTAGGCTTCTTGCCAAGGAAAAAGCCGTGAAAGCAGCCATGTTGTGGCACTTTTGCACTCCCTTTTGGATGCCTTTCACAGCTCCAGTGTGCCTGGAACTCAGGGCTTCCTGCTTTTAAAAATCCTAGCCCTAGGCCGAACCCCAACCCTAAGACGAGAAAGGCAAATCAGCCAGGAATTAGGCATGTCCCTAAGGAAAAAGCTGTGGAGGCAGGCATGTTGTGGTACTTTTGCGCTCTTCTTGGCTAGTCCTTCGCAGCTGCTGTGTTCTTGGAACTCAGGGCTTTCTGGTTAATAGAACCCTTACCCTAGGCGTAACTCAAACCTTAACCCTAGGAAGGAAAATCAGCCTATGGTTCGGGATGGTCTCATGGAAATATCAGTGGTGGCAGCCAAGTTGCGTCACTTTTGCGCTCCCCTTGGGATGCCTTTTGCAGCTGCAGTGTGCCTGGAGCCCAGGGCTTCCTGGTTTTAAAAGTCCTAGGCCTAAGCCTAACAGTAACCCTAGGAAGGTAAATCAGCCGGGTATTAGGGTTCTTCCTAAGGGAAAAGCCGTGAAAGCAGCCATGTTGTGGCACTTCTGCACTCCCTTTGGGATGCCTTTGGCAGATGAAGTAAGCCTGGAACTCAGGGCTTCCTGGTTAAAAAAATCCAAGCCCTAGGCTGAACCCTAACCCTAACCCTAGGCAGATAAATCAGCCTAGGTATAGGGATGGTGCCAAGGAAAAAGCTGTGAAAGCTGCCATGTTGTTGCACTTTTGTACTCCCCTTGGGATGCCTTGAACAGCTGCAGTGTGCCTGGAGCTAAGGGCTTCCTAGTTTCAAAAATCCTAGCCCTAGGCCTAAGCCTAACAGTAACCCTGGGAAAGTAAATCAGCCTGATGTTAGACTTCTTGCCAAGGAAAAAGCCGTGAGAGCAGCCATGTTGTGGCACTTCTGCACTCCCTTTGGGATGCCTTTGGCAGATGAAGTAAGCCTGGAACTCAGGGCTTCCTGGTTAAAGAAATCCAAGCCCTAGGCTGAACCCTAACCCTAACCCTAGGCAGATAAATCAGCCTAGGTATAGGGATGGTGCCAAGGAAAAAGCTGTGAAAGCTGCCATGTTGTTGCACTTTTGTACTCCCCTTGGGATGCCTTGAACAGCTGCAGTGTGCCTGGAGCTAAGGGCTTCCTAGTTTCAAAAATCCTAGCCCTAGGCCTAAGCCTAACAGTAACCCTGGGAAAGTAAATCAGCCTGGTGTTAGGCTTCTTGCCAAGGAAAAAGCCGTGAAAGCAGCCATGTTGTGGCACTTTTGCACTCCCTTTTGGATGCCTTTCACAGCTCCAGTGTGCCTGGAACTCAGGGCTTCCTGCTTTTAAAAATCCTAGCCCTAGGCCGAACCCCAACCCTAAGACGAGAAAGGCAAATCAGCCAGGAATTAGGCATGTCCCCAAGGAAAAAGCTGTGGAGGCAGGCATGTTGTGGTACTTTTGCGCTCTTCTTGGCTAGTCCTTCGCAGCTGCTGTGTTCTTGGAACTCAGGGCTTTCTGGTTAATAGAACCCTTACCCTAGGCGTAACTCAAACCTTAACCCTAGGAAGGAAAATCAGCCTATGGTTCGGGATGGTCTCATGGAAATATCAGTGGTGGCAGCCAAGTTGCGTCACTTTTGCGCTCCCCTTGGGATGCCTTTTGCAGCTGCAGTGTGCCTGGAGCCCAGGGCTTCCTGGTTTTAAAAGTCCTAGGCCTAAGCCTAACAGTAACCCTAGGAAGGTAAATCAGCCGGGTATTAGGGTTCTTCCTAAGGGAAAAGCCGTGAAAGCAGCCATGTTGTGGCACTTCTGCACTCCCTTTGGGATGCCTTTGGCAGATGAAGTAAGCCTGGAACTCAGGGCTTCCTGGTTAAAGAAATCCAAGCCCTAGGCTGAACCCTAACCCTAACCCTGGGCAGATAAATCAGCCTAGGTATAGGGATGGTGCCAAGGAAAAAGCTGTGAAAGCTGCCATGTTGTTGCACTTTTGTACTCCCCTTGGGATGCCTTGAACAGCTGCAGTGTGCCTGGAGCCCAGGGCTTCCTAGTTTTAAAAATCCTAGCATATGGCCTAAGCCTAACAGTAACCCTGGGAAGGTAAATCAGCCTGATGTTAGGCGTCTTGCCAAGGAAAAAGCCGTGAAAGCAGCCATGTTGTGGCACTTCTGCACTCCCTTTGGGATGCCTTTGGCAGATGAAGTAAGCCTGGAACTCAGGGCTTCCTGGTTAAAGAAATCCAAGCCCTAGGCTGAACCCTAACCCTAACCCTAGGCAGATAAATCAGCCTAGGTATAGGGATGGTGCCAAGGAAAAAGCTGTGAAAGCTGCCATGTTGTTGCACTTTTGTACTCCCCTTGGGATGCCTTGAACAGCTGCAGTGTGCCTGGAGCTAAGGGCTTCCTAGTTTCAAAAATCCTAGCCCTAGGCCTAAGCCTAACAGTAACCCTGGGAAGGTAAATCAGCCTGGTGTTAGGCTTCTTGCCAAGGAAAAAGCCGTGAAAGCAGCCATGTTGTGGCACTTTTGCACTCCCTTTTGGATGCCTTTCACAGCTGCAGTGTGCCTGGAACTCAGTGCTTCCTGCTTTTAAAAATCCTAGCCCTAGGCCGAACCCCAACCCTAAGACGAGAAAGGCAAATCAGCCAGGAATTAGGCATGTCCCCAAGGAAAAAGCTGTGGAGGCAGGCATGTTGTGGTACTTTTGCGCTCTTCTTGGCTAGTCCTTCGCAGCTGCTGTGTTCTTGGAACTCAGGGCTTTCTGGTTAATAGAACCCTTACCCTAGGCGTAACTCAAACCTTAACCCTAGGAAGGAAAATCAGCCTATGGTTCGGGATGGTCTCATGGAAATATCAGTGGTGGCAGCCAAGTTGCGTCACTTTTGCGCTCCCCTTGGGATGCCTTTTGCAGCTGCAGTGTGCCTGGAGCCCAGGGCTTCCTGGTTTTAAAAGTCCTAGGCCTAAGCCTAACAGTAACCCTAGGAAGGTAAATCAGCCGGGTATTAGGGTTCTTCCTAAGGGAAAAGCCGTGAAAGCAGCCATGTTGTGGCACTTCTGCACTCCCTTTGGGATGCCTTTGGCAGATGAAGTAAGCCTGGAACTCAGGGCTTCCTGGTTAAAAAAATTCAAGCCCTAGGCTGAACCCTAACCCTAACCCTAGGCAGATAAACCAGCCTAGGTATAGGGATGGTGCCAAGGAAAAAGCTGTGAAAGCTGCCATGTTGTTGCACTTTTGTACTCCCCTTGGGATGCCTTGAACAGCTGCAGTGTGCCTGGAGCCCAGGGCTTCCTAGTTTCAAAAATCCTAGCCCTAGGCCTAAGCCTAACAGTAACCCTGGGAAGGTAAATCAGCCTGATGTTAGGCTTCTTGCCAAGGAAAAAGCCGTGAGAGCAGCCATGTTGTGGCACTTCTGCACTCCCTTTGGGATGCCTTTGGCAGATGAAGTAAGCCTGGAACTCAGGGCTTCCTGGTTAAAGAAATCCAAGCCCTAGGCTGAACCCTAACCCTAACCCTAGGCAGATAAATCAGCCTAGGTATAGGGATGGTGCCAAGGAAAAAGCTGTGAAAGCTGCCATGTTGTTGCACTTTTGTACTCCCCTTGGGATGCCTTGAACAGCTGCAGTGTGCCTGGAGCTAAGGGCTTCCTAGTTTCAAAAATCCTAGCCCTAGGCCTAAGCCTAACGGTAACCCTGGGAAAGTAAATCAGCCTGGTGTTAGGCTTCTTGCCAAGGAAAAAGCCGTGAAAGCAGCCATGTTGTGGCACTTTTGCACTCCCTTTTGGATGCCTTTCACAGCTGCAGTGTGCCTGGAACTCAGGGCTTCCTGCTTTTAAAAATCCTAGCCCTAGGCCGAACCCCAACCCTAAGACGAGAAAGGCAAATCAGCCAGGAATTAGGCATGTCCCCAAGGAAAAAGCTGTGGAGGCAGGCATGTTGTGGTACTTTTGCGCTCTTCTTGGCTAGTCCTTCGCAGCTGCTGTGTTCTTGGAACTCAGGGCTTTCTGGTTAATAGACCCTCACCCTAGGCGTAACTCAAACCTTAACCCTAGGAAGGAAAATCAGCCTATGGTTCGGGATGGTCTCATGGAAATATCAGTGGTGGCAGCCAAGTTGCGTCACTTTTGCGCTCCCCTTGGGATGCCTTTCGCAGCTGCAGTGTGCCTGGAGCCCAGGGCTTCCTGGTTTTAAAAGTCCTAGGCCTAAGCCTAACAGTAACCCTAGGAAGGTAAATCAGCCGGGTATTAGGGTTCTTCCTAAGGGAAAAGCCGTGAAAGCAGCCATGTTGTGGCACTTCTGCACTCCCTTTGGGATGCCTTTGGCAGATGAAGTAAGCCTGGAACTCAGGGCTTCCTGGTTAAAGAAATCCAAGCCCTAGGCTGAACCCTAACCCTAACCCTAGGCAGATAAATCAGCCTAGGTATAGGGATGGTGCCAAGGAAAAAGCTGTGAAAGCTGCCATGTTGTTGCACTTTTGTACTCCCCTTGGGATGCCTTGAACAGCTGCAGTGTGCCTGGAGCTAAGGGCTTCCTAGTTTCAAAAATCCTAGCCCTAGGCCTAAGCCTAACAGTAACCCTGGGAAAGTAGATCAGCCTGATGTTAGGCTTCTTGCCAAGGAAAAAGCCGTGAAAGCAGCCATGTTGTGGCACTTTTGCACTCCCTTTTGGATGCCTTTCACAGCTGCAGTGTGCCTGGAACTCAGGGCTTCCTGCTTTTAAAAATCCTAGCCCTAGGCCGAACCCCAACCCTAAGACGAGAAAGGCAAATCAGCCAGGAATTAGGCATGTCCCCAAGGAAAAAGCTGTGGAGGCAGGCATGTTGTGGTACTTTTGCGCTCTTCTTGGCTAGTCCTTCGCAGCTGCTGTGTTCTTGGAACTCAGGGCTTTCTGGTTAATAGAACCCTTACCCTAGGCGTAACTCAAACCTTAACCCTAGGAAGGAAAATCAGCCTATGGTTCGGGATGGTCTCATGGAAATATCAGTGGTGGCAGCCAAGTTGCGTCACTTTTGCGCTCCCCTTGGGATGCCTTTTGCAGCTGCAGTGTGCCTGGAGCCCAGGGCTTCCTGGTTTTAAAAGTCCTAGGCCTAAGCCTAACAGTAACCCTAGGAAGGTAAATCAGCCGGGTATTAGGGTTCTTCCTAAGGGAAAAGCCGTGAAAGCAGCCATGTTGTGGCACTTCTGCACTCCCTTTGGGATGCCTTTGGCAGATGAAGTAAGCCTGGAACTCAGGGCTTCCTGGTTAAAGAAATCCAAGCCCTAGGCTGAACCCTAACCCTAACCCTAGGCAGATAAATCAGCCTAGGTATAGGGATGGTGCCAAGGAAAAAGCTGTGAAAGCTGCCATGTTGTTGCACTTTTGTACTCCCCTTGGGATGCCTTGAACAGCTGCAGTGTGCCTGGAGCTAAGGGCTTCCTAGTTTCAAAAATCCTAGCCCTAGGCCTAAGCCTAACAGTAACCCTGGGAAAGTAAATCAGCCTGATGTTAGACTTCTTGCCAAGGAAAAAGCCGTGAGAGCAGCCATGTTGTGGCACTTCTGCACTCCCTTTGGGATGCCTTTGGCAGATGAAGTAAGCCTGGAACTCAGGGCTTCCTGGTTAAAGAAATCCAAGCCCTAGGCTGAACCCTAACCCTAACCCTAGGCAGATAAATCAGCCTAGGTATAGGGATGGTGCCAAGGAAAAAGCTGTGAAAGCTGCCATGTTGTTGCACTTTTGTACTCCCCTTGGGATGCCTTGAACAGCTGCAGTGTGCCTGGAGCTAAGGGCTTCCTAGTTTCAAAAATCCTAGCCCTAGGCCTAAGCCTAACAGTAACCCTGGGAAAGTAAATCAGCCTGGTGTTAGGCTTCTTGCCAAGGAAAAAGCCGTGAAAGCAGCCATGTTGTGGCACTTTTGCACTCCCTTTTGGATGCCTTTCACAGCTGCAGTGTGCCTGGAACTCAGGGCTTCCTGCTTTTAAAAATCCTAGCCCTAGGCCGAACCCCAACCCTAAGACGAGAAAGGCAAATCAGCCAGGAATTAGGCATGTCCCCAAGGAAAAAGCTGTGGAGGCAGGCATGTTGTGGTACTTTTGCGCTCTTCTTGGCTAGTCCTTCGCAGCTGCTGTGTTCTTGGAACTCAGGGCTTTCTGGTTAATAGAACCCTTACCCTAGGCGTAACTCAAACCTTAAGCCTAGGAAGGAAAATCAGCCTATGGTTCGGGATGGTCTCATGGAAATATCAGTGGTGGCAGCCAAGTTGCGTCACTTTTGCGCTCCCCTTGGGATGCCTTTTGCAGCTGCAGTGTGCCTGGAGCCCAGGGCTTCCTGGTTTTAAAAGTCCTAGGCCTAAGCCTAACAGTAACCCTAGGAAGGTAAATCAGCCGGGTATTAGGGTTCTTCCTAAGGGAAAAGCCGTGAAAGCAGCCATGTTGTGGCACTTCTGCACTCCCTTTGGGATGCCTTTGGCAGATGAAGTAAGCCTGGAACTCAGGGCTTCCTGGTTAAAGAAATCCAAGCCCTAGGCTGAACCCTAACCCTAACCCTAGGCAGATAAATCAGCCTAGGTATAGGGATGGTGCCAAGGAAAAAGCTGTGAAAACTGCCATGTTGTTGCACTTTTGTACTCCCCTTGGGATGCCTTGAACAGCTGCAGTGTGCCTGGAGCTAAGGGCTTCCTAGTTTCAAAAGTCCTAGCCCTAGGCCTAAGCCTAACAGTAACCCTGGGAAAGTATGTCAGCCTGATGTTAGGTTTCTTGCCAAGGAAAAAGCCGTGAAAGCAGCCATGTTGTGGCACTTTTGCACTCCCTTTTGGATGCCTTTCACAGCTCCAGTGTGCCTGGAACTCAGGGCTTCCTGCTTTTAAAAATCCTAGCCCTAGGCCGAACCCCAACCCTAAGACGAGAAAGGCAAATCAGCCAGGAATTAGGCATGTCCCCAAGGAAAAAGCTGTGGAGGCAGGCATGTTGTGGTACTTTTGCGCTCTTCTTGGCTAGTCCTTCGCAGCTGCTGTGTTCTTGGAACTCAGGGCTTTCTGGTTAATAGACCCTTACCCTAGGCGTAACTCAAACCTTAACCCTAGGAAGGAAAATCAGCCTATGGTTCGGGATGGTCTCATGGAAATATCAGTGGTGGCAGCCAAGTTGCGTCACTTTTGCGCTCCCCTTGGGATGCCTTTTGCAGCTGCAGTGTGCCTGGAGCCCAGGGCTTCCTGGTTTTAAAAGTCCTAGGCCTAAGCCTAACAGTAACCCTAGGAAGGTAAATCAGCCGGGTATTAGGGTTCTTCCTAAGGGAAAAGCCGTGAAAGCAGCCATGTTGTGGCACTTCTGCACTCCCTTTGGGATGCCTTTGGCAGATGAAGTAAGCCTGGAACTCAGGGCTTCCTGGTTAAAGAAATCCAAGCCCTAGGCTGAACCCTAACCCTAACCCTAGGCAGATAAATCAGCCTAGGTATAGGGATGGTGCCAAGGAAAAAGCTGTGAAAGCTGCCATGTTGTTGCACTTTTGTACTCCCCTTGGGATGCCTTGAACAGCTGCAGTGTGCCTGGAGCTAAGGGCTTCCTAGTTTCAAAAATCTAGCCCTAGGCCTAAGCCTAACAGTAACCCTGGGAAAGTAAATCAGCCTGATGTTAGGCTTCTTGCCAAGGAAAAAGCCGTGAAAGCAGCCATGTTGTGGCACTTTTGCACTCCCTTTTGGATGCCTTTCACAGCTCCAGTGTGCCTGGAACTCAGGGCTTCCTGCTTTTAAAAATCCTAGCCCTAGGCCGAACCCCAACCCTAAGACGAGAAAGGCAAATCAGCCAGGAATTAGGCATGTCCCTAAGGAAAAAGCTGTGGAGGCAGGCATGTTGTGGTACTTTTGCGCTCTTCTTGGCTAGTCCTTCGCAGCTGCTGTGTTCTTGGAACTCAGGGCTTTCTGGTTAATAGAACCCTTACCCTAGGCGTAACTCAAACCTTAACCCTAGGAAGGAAAATCAGCCTATGGTTCGGGATGGTCTCATGGAAATATCAGTGGTGGCAGCCAAGTTGCGTCACTTTTGCGCTCCCCTTGGGATGCCTTTTGCAGCTGCAGTGTGCCTGGAGCCCAGGGCTTCCTGGTTTTAAAAGTCCTAGGCCTAAGCCTAACAGTAACCCTAGGAAGGTAAATCAGCCGGGTATTAGGGTTCTTCCTAAGGGAAAAGCCGTGAAAGCAGCCATGTTGTGGCACTTCTGCACTCCCTTTGGGATGCCTTTGGCAGATGAAGTAAGCCTGGAACTCAGGGCTTCCTGGTTAAAGAAATCCAAGCCCTAGGCTGAACCCTAACCCTAACCCTGGGCAGATAAATCAGCCTAGGTATAGGGATGGTGCCAAGGAAAAAGCTGTGAAAGCTGCCATGTTGTTGCACTTTTGTACTCCCCTTGGGATGCCTTGAACAGCTGCAGTGTGCCTGGAGCTAAGGGCTTCCTAGTTTCAAAAATCCTAGCCCTAGGCCTAAGCCTAACAGTAACCCTGGGAAAGTAAATCAGCCTGATGTTAGACTTCTTGCCAAGGAAAAAGCCGTGAGAGCAGCCATGTTGTGGCACTTCTGCACTCCCTTTGGGATGCCTTTGGCAGATGAAGTAAGCCTGGAACTCAGGGCTTCCTGGTTAAAGAAATCCAAGCCCTAGGCTGAACCCTAACCCTAACCCTAGGCAGATAAATCAGCCTAGGTATAGGGATGGTGCCAAGGAAAAAGCTGTGAAAGCTGCCATGTTGTTGCACTTTTGTACTCCCCTTGGGATGCCTTGAACAGCTGCAGTGTGCCTGGAGCTAAGGGCTTCCTAGTTTCAAAAATCCTAGCCCTAGGCCTAAGCCTAACAGTAACCCTGGGAAAGTAAATCAGCCTGGTGTTAGGCTTCTTGCCAAGGAAAAAGCCGTGAAAGCAGCCATGTTGTGGCACTTTTGCACTCCCTTTTGGATGCCTTTCACAGCTCCAGTGTGCCTGGAACTCAGGGCTTCCTGCTTTTAAAAATCCTAGCCCTAGGCCGAACCCCAACCCTAAGACGAGAAAGGCAAATCAGCCAGGAATTAGGCATGTCCCCAAGGAAAAAGCTGTGGAGGCAGGCATGTTGTGGTACTTTTGCGCTCTTCTTGGCTAGTCCTTCGCAGCTGCTGTGTTCTTGGAACTCAGGGCTTTCTGGTTAATAGAACCCTTACCCTAGGCGTAACTCAAACCTTAACCCTAGGAAGGAAAATCAGCCTATGGTTCGGGATGGTCTCATGGAAATATCAGTGGTGGCAGCCAAGTTGCGTCACTTTTGCGCTCCCCTTGGGATGCCTTTTGCAGCTGCAGTGTGCCTGGAGCCCAGGGCTTCCTGGTTTTAAAAGTCCTAGGCCTAAGCCTAACAGTAACCCTAGGAAGGTAAATCAGCCGGGTATTAGGGTTCTTCCTAAGGGAAAAGCCGTGAAAGCAGCCATGTTGTGGCACTTCTGCACTCCCTTTGGGATGCCTTTGGCAGATGAAGTAAGCCTGGAACTCAGGGCTTCCTGGTTAAAGAAATCCAAGCCCTAGGCTGAACCCTAACCCTAACCCTGGGCAGATAAATCAGCCTAGGTATAGGGATGGTGCCAAGGAAAAAGCTGTGAAAGCTGCCATGTTGTTGCACTTTTGTACTCCCCTTGGGATGCCTTGAACAGCTGCAGTGTGCCTGGAGCCCAGGGCTTCCTAGTTTTAAAAATCCTAGCATATGGCCTAAGCCTAACAGTAACCCTGGGAAAGTAAATCAGCCTGGTGTTAGGCTTCTTGCCAAGGAAAAAGCCGTGAAAGCAGCCATGTTGTGGCACTTCTGCACTCCCTTTGGGATGCCTTTGGCAGATGAAGTAAGCCTGGAACTCAGGGCTTCCTGGTTAAAGAAATCCAAGCCCTAGGCTGAACCCTAACCCTAACCCTAGGCAGATAAATCAGCCTAGGTATAGGGATGGTGCCAAGGAAAAAGCTGTGAAAGCTGCCATGTTGTTGCACTTTTGTACTCCCCTTGGGATGCCTTGAACAGCTGCAGTGTGCCTGGAGCTAAGGGCTTCCTAGTTTCAAAAATCCTAGCCCTAGGCCTAAGCCTAACAGTAACCCTGGGAAAGTAAATCAGCCTGGTGTTAGGCTTCTTGCCAAGGAAAAAGCCGTGAAAGCAGCCATGTTGTGGCACTTTTGCACTCCCTTTTGGATGCCTTTCACAGCTGCAGTGTGCCTGGAACTCAGGGCTTCCTGCTTTTAAAAATCCTAGCCCTAGGCCGAACCCCAACCCTAAGACGAGAAAGGCAAATCAGCCAGGAATTAGGCATGTCCCCAAGGAAAAAGCTGTGGAGGCAGGCATGTTGTGGTACTTTTGCGCTCTTCTTGGCTAGTCCTTCGCAGCTGCTGTGTTCTTGGAACTCAGGGCTTTCTGGTTAATAGAACCCTTACCCTAGGCGTAACTCAAACCTTAACCCTAGGAAGGAAAATCAGCCTATGGTTCGGGATGGTCTCATGGAAATATCAGTGGTGGCAGCCAAGTTGCGTCACTTTTGCGCTCCCCTTGGGATGCCTTTTGCAGCTGCAGTGTGCCTGGAGCCCAGGGCTTCCTGGTTTTAAAAGTCCTAGGCCTAAGCCTAACAGTAACCCTAGGAAGGTAAATCAGCCGGGTATTAGGGTTCTTCCTAAGGGAAAAGCCGTGAAAGCAGCCATGTTGTGGCACTTCTGCACTCCCTTTGGGATGCCTTTGGCAGATGAAGTAAGCCTGGAACTCAGGGCTTCCTGGTTAAAGAAATCCAAGCCCTAGGCTGAACCCTAACCCTAACCCTAGGCAGATAAATCAGCCTAGGTATAGGGATGGTGCCAAGGAAAAAGCTGTGAAAGATGCCATGTTGTTGCACTTTTGTACTCCCCTTGGGATGCCTTGAACAGCTGCAGTGTGCCTGGAGCTAAGGGCTTCCTAGTTTCAAAAATCCTAGCCCTAGGCCTAAGCCTAACAGTAACCCTGGGAAAGTAAATCAGCCTGGTGTTAGGCTTCTTGCCAAGGAAAAAGCCGTGAAAGCAGCCATGTTGTGGCACTTTTGCACTCCCTTTTGGATGCCTTTCACAGCTGCAGTGTGCCTGGAACTCAGGGCTTCCTGCTTTTAAAAATCCTAGCCCTAGGCCGAACCCCAACCCTAAGACGAGAAAGGCAAATCAGCCAGGAATTAGGCATGTCCCCAAGGAAAAAGCTGTGGAGGCAGGCATGTTGTGGTACTTTTGCGCTCTTCTTGGCTAGTCCTTCGCAGCTGCTGTGTTCTTGGAACTCAGGGCTTTCTGGTTAATAGACCCTTACCCTAGGCGTAACTCAAACCTTAACCCTAGGAAGGAAAATCAGCCTATGGTTCGGGATGGTCTCATGGAAATATCAGTGGTGGCAGCCAAGTTGCGTCACTTTTGCGCTCCCCTTGGGATGCCTTTCGCAGCTGCAGTGTGCCTGGAGCCCAGGGCTTCCTGGTTTTAAAAGTCCTAGGCCTAAGCCTAACAGTAACCCTAGGAAGGTAAATCAGCCGGGTATTAGGGTTCTTCCTAAGGGAAAAGCCGTGAAAGCAGCCATGTTGTGGCACTTCTGCACTCCCTTTGGGATGCCTTTGGCAGATGAAGTAAGCCTGGAACTCAGGGCTTCCTGGTTAAAGAAATCCAAGCCCTAGGCTGAACCCTAACCCTAACCCTAGGCAGATAAATCAGCCTAGGTATAGGGATGGTGCCAAGGAAAAAGCTGTGAAAGCTGCCATGTTGTTGCACTTTTGTACTCCCCTTGGGATGCCTTGAACAGCTGCAGTGTGCCTGGAGCTAAGGGCTTCCTAGTTTCAAAAATCCTAGCCCTAGGCCTAAGCCTAACAGTAACCCTGGGAAAGTAAATCAGCCTGATGTTAGGCTTCTTGCCAAGGAAAAAGCCGTGAAAGCAGCCATGTTGTGGCACTTTTGCACTCTCTTTTGGATGCCTTTCACAGCTCCAGTGTGCCTGGAACTCAGGGCTTCCTGCTTTTAAAAATCCTAGCCCTAGGCCGAACCCCAACCCTAAGACGAGAAAGGCAAATCAGCCAGGAATTAGGCATGTCCCTAAGGAAAAAGCTGTGGAGGCAGGCATGTTGTGGTACTTTTGCGCTCTTCTTGGCTAGTCCTTCGCAGCTGCTGTGTTCTTGGAACTCAGGGCTTTCTGGTTAATAGAACCCTTACCCTAGGCGTAACTCAAACCTTAACCCTAGGAAGGAAAATCAGCCTATGGTTCGGGATGGTCTCATGGAAATATCAGTGGTGGCAGCCAAGTTGCGTCACTTTTGCGCTCCCCTTGGGATGCCTTTTGCAGCTGCAGTGTGCCTGGAGCCCAGGGCTTCCTGGTTTTAAAAGTCCTAGGCCTAAGCCTAACAGTAACCCTAGGAAGGTAAATCAGCCGGGTATTAGGGTTCTTCCTAAGGGAAAAGCCGTGAAAGCAGCCATGTTGTGGCACTTCTGCACTCCCTTTGGGATGCCTTTGGCAGATGAAGTAAGCCTGGAACTCAGGGCTTCCTGGTTAAAAAAATCCAAGCCCTAGGCTGAACCCTAACCCTAACCCTAGGCAGATAAATCAGCCTAGGTATAGGGATGGTGCCAAGGAAAAAGCTGTGAAAGCTGCCATGTTGTTGCACTTTTGTACTCCCCTTGGGATGCCTTGAACAGCTGCAGTGTGCCTGGAGCTAAGGGCTTCCTAGTTTCAAAAATCCTAGCCCTAGGCCTAAGCCTAACAGTAACCCTGGGAAAGTAAATCAGCCTGATGTTAGACTTCTTGCCAAGGAAAAAGCCGTGAGAGCAGCCATGTTGTGGCACTTCTGCACTCCCTTTGGGATGCCTTTGGCAGATGAAGTAAGCCTGGAACTCAGGGCTTCCTGGTTAAAGAAATCCAAGCCCTAGGCTGAACCCTAACCCTAACCCTAGGCAGATAAATCAGCCTAGGTATAGGGATGGTGCCAAGGAAAAAGCTGTGAAAGCTGCCATGTTGTTGCACTTTTGTACTCCCCTTGGGATGCCTTGAACAGCTGCAGTGTGCCTGGAGCTAAGGGCTTCCTAGTTTCAAAAATCCTAGCCCTAGGCCTAAGCCTAACAGTAACCCTGGGAAAGTAAATCAGCCTGGTGTTAGGCTTCTTGCCAAGGAAAAAGCCGTGAAAGCAGCCATGTTGTGGCACTTTTGCACTCCCTTTTGGATGCCTTTCACAGCTCCAGTGTGCCTGGAACTCAGGGCTTCCTGCTTTTAAAAATCCTAGCCCTAGGCCGAACCCCAACCCTAAGACGAGAAAGGCAAATCAGCCAGGAATTAGGCATGTCCCCAAGGAAAAAGCTGTGGAGGCAGGCATGTTGTGGTACTTTTGCGCTCTTCTTGGCTAGTCCTTCGCAGCTGCTGTGTTCTTGGAACTCAGGGCTTTCTGGTTAATAGAACCCTTACCCTAGGCGTAACTCAAACCTTAACCCTAGGAAGGAAAATCAGCCTATGGTTCGGGATGGTCTCATGGAAATATCAGTGGTGGCAGCCAAGTTGCGTCACTTTTGCGCTCCCCTTGGGATGCCTTTTGCAGCTGCAGTGTGCCTGGAGCCCAGGGCTTCCTGGTTTTAAAAGTCCTAGGCCTAAGCCTAACAGTAACCCTAGGAAGGTAAATCAGCCGGGTATTAGGGTTCTTCCTAAGGGAAAAGCCGTGAAAGCAGCCATGTTGTGGCACTTCTGCACTCCCTTTGGGATGCCTTTGGCAGATGAAGTAAGCCTGGAACTCAGGGCTTCCTGGTTAAAGAAATCCAAGCCCTAGGCTGAACCCTAACCCTAACCCTAGGCAGATAAACCAGCCTAGGTATAGGGATGGTGCCAAGGAAAAAGCTGTGAAAGCTGCCATGTTGTTGCACTTTTGTACTCCCCTTGGGATGCCTTGAACAGCTGCAGTGTGCCTGGAGCCCAGGGCTTCCTAGTTTCAAAAATCCTAGCCCTAGGCCTAAGCCTAACAGTAACCCTGGTAAGGTAAATCAGCCTGATGTTAGGCTTCTTGCCAAGGAAAAAGCCGTGAGAGCAGCCATGTTGTGGCACTTCTGCACTCCCTTTGGGATGCCTTTGGCAGATGAAGTAAGCCTGGAACTCAGGGCTTCCTGGTTAAAGAAATCCAAGCCCTAGGCTGAACCCTAACCCTAACCCTAGGCAGATAAATCAGCCTAGGTATAGGGATGGTGCCAAGGAAAAAGCTGTGAAAGCTGCCATGTTGTTGCACTTTTGTACTCCCCTTGGGATGCCTTGAACAGCTGCAGTGTGCCTGGAGCTAAGGGCTTCCTAGTTTCAAAAATCCTAGCCCTAGGCCTAAGCCTAACGGTAACCCTGGGAAAGTAAATCAGCCTGGTGTTAGGCTTCTTGCCAAGGAAAAAGCCGTGAAAGCAGCCATGTTGTGGCACTTTTGCACTCCCTTTTGGATGCCTTTCACAGCTGCAGTGTGCCTGGAACTCAGGGCTTCCTGCTTTTAAAAATCCTAGCCCTAGGCCGAACCCCAACCCTAAGACGAGAAAGGCAAATCAGCCAGGAATTAGGCATGTCCCCAAGGAAAAAGCTGTGGAGGCAGGCATGTTGTGGTACTTTTGCGCTCTTCTTGGCTAGTCCTTCGCAGCTGCTGTGTTCTTGGAACTCAGGGCTTTCTGGTTAATAGACCCTCACCCTAGGCGTAACTCAAACCTTAACCCTAGGAAGGAAAATCAGCCTATGGTTCGGGATGGTCTCATGGAAATATCAGTGGTGGCAGCCAAGTTGCGTCACTTTTGCGCTCCCCTTGGGATGCCTTTCGCAGCTGCAGTGTGCCTGGAGCCCAGGGCTTCCTGGTTTTAAAAGTCCTAGGCCTAAGCCTAACAGTAACCCTAGGAAGGTAAATCAGCCGGGTATTAGGGTTCTTCCTAAGGGAAAAGCCGTGAAAGCAGCCATGTTGTGGCACTTCTGCACTCCCTTTGGGATGCCTTTGGCAGATGAAGTAAGCCTGGAACTCAGGGCTTCCTGGTTAAAGAAATCCAAGCCCTAGGCTGAACCCTAACCCTAACCCTAGGCAGATAAATCAGCCTAGGTATAGGGATGGTGCCAAGGAAAAAGCTGTGAAAGCTGCCATGTTGTTGCACTTTTGTACTCCCCTTGGGATGCCTTGAACAGCTGCAGTGTGCCTGGAGCTAAGGGCTTCCTAGTTTCAAAAATCCTAGCCCTAGGCCTAAGCCTAACAGTAACCCTGGGAAAGTAGATCAGCCTGATGTTAGGCTTCTTGCCAAGGAAAAAGCCGTGAAAGCAGCCATGTTGTGGCACTTTTGCACTCCCTTTTGGATGCCTTTCACAGCTGCAGTGTGCCTGGAACTCAGGGCTTCCTGCTTTTAAAAATCCTAGCCCTAGGCCGAACCCCAACCCTAAGACGAGAAAGGCAAATCAGCCAGGAATTAGGCATGTCCCCAAGGAAAAAGCTGTGGAGGCAGGCATGTTGTGGTACTTTTGCGCTCTTCTTGGCTAGTCCTTCGCAGCTGCTGTGTTCTTGGAACTCAGGGCTTTCTGGTTAATAGAACCCTTACCCTAGGCGTAACTCAAACCTTAACCCTAGGAAGGAAAATCAGCCTATGGTTCGGGATGGTCTCATGGAAATATCAGTGGTGGCAGCCAAGTTGCGTCACTTTTGCGCTCCCCTTGGGATGCCTTTTGCAGCTGCAGTGTGCCTGGAGCCCAGGGCTTCCTGGTTTTAAAAGTCCTAGGCCTAAGCCTAACAGTAACCCTAGGAAGGTAAATCAGCCGGGTATTAGGGTTCTTCCTAAGGGAAAAGCCGTGAAAGCAGCCATGTTGTGGCACTTCTGCACTCCCTTTGGGATGCCTTTGGCAGATGAAGTAAGCCTGGAACTCAGGGCTTCCTGGTTAAAGAAATCCAAGCCCTAGGCTGAACCCTAACCCTAACCCTAGGCAGATAAATCAGCCTAGGTATAGGGATGGTGCCAAGGAAAAAGCTGTGAAAGCTGCCATGTTGTTGCACTTTTGTACTCCCCTTGGGATGCCTTGAACAGCTGCAGTGTGCCTGGAGCTAAGGGCTTCCTAGTTTCAAAAATCCTAGCCCTAGGCCTAAGCCTAACAGTAACCCTGGGAAAGTAAATCAGCCTGGTGTTAGGCTTCTTGCCAAGGAAAAAGCCGTGAAAGCAGCCATGTTGTGGCACTTTTGCACTCCCTTTTGGATGCCTTTCACAGCTCCAGTGTGCCTGGAACTCAGGGCTTCCTGCTTTTAAAAATCCTAGCCCTAGGCCGAACCCCAACCCTAAGACGAGAAAGGCAAATCAGCCAGGAATTAGGCATGTCCCCAAGGAAAAAGCTGTGGAGGCAGGCATGTTGTGGTACTTTTGCGCTCTTCTTGGCTAGTCCTTCGCAGCTGCTGTGTTCTTGGAACTCAGGGCTTTCTGGTTAATAGAACCCTTACCCTAGGCGTAACTCAAACCTTAAGCCTAGGAAGGAAAATCAGCCTATGGTTCGGGATGGTCTCATGGAAATATCAGTGGTGGCAGCCAAGTTGCGTCACTTTTGCGCTCCCCTTGGGATGCCTTTTGCAGCTGCAGTGTGCCTGGAGCCCAGGGCTTCCTGGTTTTAAAAGTCCTAGGCCTAAGCCTAACAGTAACCCTAGGAAGGTAAATCAGCCGGGTATTAGGGTTCTTCCTAAGGGAAAAGCCGTGAAAGCAGCCATGTTGTGGCACTTCTGCACTCCCTTTGGGATGCCTTTGGCAGATGAAGTAAGCCTGGAACTCAGGGCTTCCTGGTTAAAGAAATCCAAGCCCTAGGCTGAACCCTAACCCTAACCCTAGGCAGATAAATCAGCCTAGGTATAGGGATGGTGCCAAGGAAAAAGCTGTGAAAGCTGCCATGTTGTTGCACTTTTGTACTCCCCTTGGGATGCCTTGAACAGCTGCAGTGTGCCTGGAGCTAAGGGCTTCCTAGTTTCAAAAATCCTAGCCCTAGGCCTAAGCCTAACAGTAACCCTGGGAAAGTATGTCAGCCTGATGTTAGGTTTCTTGCCAAGGAAAAAGCCGTGAAAGCAGCCATGTTGTGGCACTTTTGCACTCCCTTTTGGATGCCTTTCACAGCTCCAGTGTGCCTGGAACTCAGGGCTTCCTGCTTTTAAAAATCCTAGCCCTAGGCCTAACCCCAACCCTAAGACGAGAAAGGCAAATCAGCCAGGAATTAGGCATGTCCCCAAGGAAAAAGCTGTGGAGGCAGGCATGTTGTGGTACTTTTGCGCTCTTCTTGGCTAGTCCTTCGCAGCTGCTGTGTTCTTGGAACTCAGGGCTTTCTGGTTAATAGAACCCTTACCCTAGGCGTAACTCAAACCTTAACCCTAGGAAGGAAAATCAGCCTATGGTTCAGGATGCTCTCATGGAAATATCATTGGTGGCAGCCAAGTTGCGTCACTTTTGCGCTCCCATTGGGATGCCTTTCGCAGCTGCAGTGTGCCTGGAGCCCAGGGCTTCCTGGTTTTAAAAGTCCTAGGCCTAAGCCTAACAGTAACCCTAGGAAGGTAAATCAGCCGGGTATTAGGGTTCTTCCTAAGGGAAAAGCCGTGAAAGCAGCCATGTTGTGGCACTTCTGCACTCCCTTTGGGATGCCTTTGGCAGATGAAGTAAGCCTGGAACTCAGGGCTTCCTGGTTAAAAAAATTCAAGCCCTAGGCTGAACCCTAACCCTAACCCTAGGCAGATAAACCAGCCTAAGTATAGGGATGGTGCCAAGGAAAAAGCTGTGAAAGCTGCCATGTTGTTGCACTTTTGTACTCCCCTTGGGATGCCTTGAACAGCTGCAGTGTGCCTGGAGCTAAGGGCTTCCTAGTTTCAAAAATCCTAGCCCTAGGCCTAAGCCTAACAGTAACCCTGGGAAGGTAAATCAGCCTGATGTTAGGCTTCTTGCCAAGGAAAAAGCCGTGAGAGCAGCCATGTTGTGGCACTTCTGCACTCCCTTTGGGATGCCTTTGGCAGATGAAGTAAGCCTGGAACTCAGGGCTTCCTGGTTAAAGAAATCCAAGCCCTAGGCTGAACCCTAACCCTAACCCTAGGCAGATAAATCAGCCTAGGTATAGGGATGGTGCCAAGGAAAAAGCTGTGAAAGCTGCCATGTTGTTGCACTTTTGTACTCCCCTTGGGATGCCTTGAACAGCTGCAGTGTGCCTGGAGCCCAGGGCTTCCTAGTTTCAAAAATCCTAGCCCTAGGCCTAAGCCTAACAGTAACCCTGGGAAAGTAGATCAGCCTGATGTTAGGCTTCTTGCCAAGGAAAAAGCCGTGAAAGCAGCCATGTTGTGGCACTTTTGCACTCCCTTTTGGATGCCTTTCACAGCTCCAGTGTGCCTGGAACTCAGGGCTTCCTGCTTTTAAAAATCCTAGCCCTAGGCCGAACCCCAACCCTAAGACGAGAAAGGCAAATCAGCCAGGAATTAGGCATGTCCCCAAGGAAAAAGCTGTGGAGGCAGGCATGTTGTGCTACTTTTGCACTCTTCTTGGCTAGTCCTTCGCAGCTGCTGTGTTCTTGGAACTCAGGGCTTTCTGGTTAATAGAACCCTTACCCTAGGCGTAACTCAAACCTTAACCCTAGGAAGGAAAATCAGCCTATGGTTCGGGATGGTCTCATGGAAATATCAGTGGTGGCAGCCAAGTTGCGTCACTTTTGCGCTCCCCTTTGGATGCCTTTCGCAGCTGCAGTGTGCCTGGAGCCCAGGGCTTCCTGGTTTTAAAAGTCCTAGGCCTAAGCCTAACAGTAACCCTAGGAAGGTAAATCAGCCGGGTATTAGGGTTCTTCCTAAGGGAAAAAGCCGTGAAAGCAGCCATGTTGTGGCACTTCTGCACTCCCTTTGGGATGCCTTTGGCAGATGAAGTAAGCCTGGAACTCAGGGCTTCCTGGTTAAAAAAATTCAAGCCCTAGGCTGAACCCTAACCCTAACCCTAGGCAGATAAACCAGCCTAGGTATAGGGATGGTGCCAAGGAAAAAGCTGTGAAAGCTGCCATGTTGTTGCACTTTTGTACTCCCCTTGGGATGCCTTGAACAGCTGCAGTCTGCCTGGAGCTAAGGGCTTCCTAGTTTCAAAAATCCTAGCCCTAGGCCTAAGCCTAACAGTAACCCTGGGAAAGTATGTCAGCCTGATGTTAGGTTTCTTGCCAAGGAAAAAGCCGTGAAAGCAGCCATGTTGTGGCACTTCTGCACTCCCTTTGGGATGCCTTTGGCAGATGAAGTAAGCCTGGAACTCAGGGCTTCCTGGTTAAAGAAATCCAAGCCCTAGGCTGAACCCTAACCCTAACCCTAGGCAGATAAATCAGCCTAGGTATAGGGATGGTGCCAAGGAAAAAGCTGTGAAAGCTGCCATGTTGTTGCACTTTTGTACTCCCCTTGGGATGCCTTGAACAGCTGCAGTGTGCCTGGAGCCCAGGGCTTCCTAGTTTCAAAAATCCTAGCCCTAGGCCTAAGCCTAACAGTAACCCTGGGAAAGTATGTCAGCCTGATGTTAGGTTTCTTGCCAAGGAAAAAGCCGTGAAAGCAGCCATGTTGTGGCACTTTTGCACTCCCTTTTGGATGCCTTTCACAGCTCCAGTGTGCCTGGAACTCAGGGATTCCTGATTTTAAAAATCCTAGCCTTAGGCCGAACCCCAACCCTAAGACGAGAAAGGCAAATCAGCCAGGAATTAGGCATGTCCCCAAGGAAAAAGCTGTGGAGGCAGGCATGTTGTGGTACTTTTGCGCTCTTCTTGGCTAGTCCTTCGCAGCTGCTGTGTTCTTGGAACTCAGGGCTTTCTGGTTAATAGAACCCTTACCCTAGGCGTAACTCAAACCTTAACCCTAGGAAGGAAAATCAGCCTATGGTTCAGGATGCTCTCATGGAAATATCATTGGTGGCAGCCAAGTTGCGTCACTTTTGCGCTCCCCTTGGGATGCCTTTCGCAGCTGCAGTGTGCCTGGAGCCCAGGGCTTCCTGGTTTTAAAAGTCCTAGGCCTAAGCCTAACAGTAACCCTAGGAAGGTAAATCAGCCGGGTATTAGGGTTCTTCCTAAGGGAAAAGCCGTGAAAGCAGCCATGTTGTGGCACTTCTGCACTCCCTTTGGGATGCCTTTGGCAGATGAAGTAAGCCTGGAACTCAGGGCTTCCTGGTTAAAAAAATTCAAGCCCTAGGCTGAACCCTAACCCTAACCCTAAGCAGATAAATCATCCTAGGTATAGGGATGGTGCCAAGGAAAAAGCTGTGAAAGCTGCCATGTTGTTGCACTTTTGTACTCCCCTTGGGATGCCTTGAACAGCTGCAGTGTGCCTGGAGCTAAGGGCTTCCTAGTTTCAAAAATCCTAGCCCTAGGCCTAAGCCTAACAGTAACCCTAGGAAGGTAAATCAGCCTGATGTTAGGCTTCTTGCCAAGGAAAAAGCCGTGAAAGCAGCCATGTTGTGGCACTTCTGCACTCCCTTTGGGATGCCTTTGGCAGATGAAGTAAGCCTGGAACTCAGGGCTTCCTGGTTAAAGAAATCCAAGCCCTAGGCTGAACCCTAACCCTAACCCTAGGCAGATAAATCAGCCTAGGTATAGGGATGGTGCCAAGGAAAAAGCTGTGAAAGCTGCCATGTTGTTGCACTTTTGTACTCCCCTTGGGATGCCTTGAACAGCTGCAGTGTGCCTGGAGCTAAGGGCTTCCTAGTTTCAAAAATCCTAGCCCTAGGCCTAAGCCTAACAGTAACCCTGGGACAGTATATCAGCCTGATGTTAGGCTTCTTGCCAAGGAAAAAGCCGTGAAAGCAGCCATGTTGTGGCACTTTTGCACTCCCTTTTGGATGCCTTTCACAGCTGCAGTGTGCCTGGAACTCAGGGCTTCCTGATTTTAAAAATCCTAGCCCTAGGCCGAACCCCAACCCTAAGACGAGAAAGGCAAATCAGCCAGGAATTAGGCATGTCCCCAAGGAAAAAGCTGTGGAGGCAGGCATGTTGTGGTACTTTTGCGCTCTTCTTGGCTAGTCCTTCGCAGCTGCTGTGTTCTTGGAACTCAGGGCTTTCTGGTTAATAGAACCCTTACCCTAGGCGTAACTCAAACCTTAACCCTAGGAAGGAAAATCAGCCTATGGTTCGGGATGGTCTCATGGAAATATCAGTGGTGGCAGCCAAGTTGCGTCACTTTTGCGCTCCCCTTGGGATGCCTTTTGCAGCTGCAGTGTGCCTGGAGCCCAGGGCTTCCTGGTTTTAAAAGTCCTAGGCCTAAGCCTAACAGTAACCCTAGGAAGGTAAATCAGCCGGGTATTAGGGTTCTTCCTAAGGGAAAAGCCGTGAAAGCAGCCATGTTGTGGCACTTCTGCACTCCCTTTGGGATGCCTTTGGCAGATGAAGTAAGCCTGGAACTCAGGGCTTCCTGGTTAAAGAAATCCAAGCCCTAGGCTGAACCCTAACCCTAACCCTAGGCAGATAAATCAGCCTAGGTATAGGGATGGTGCCAAGGAAAAAGCTGTGAAAACTGCCATGTTGTTGCACTTTTGTACTCCCCTTGGGATGCCTTGAACAGCTGCAGTGTGCCTGGAGCTAAGGGCTTCCTAGTTTCAAAAATCCTAGCCCTAGGCCTAAGCCTAACAGTAACCCTGGGAAAGTAAATCAGCCTGATGTTAGGCTTCTTGCCAAGGAAAAAGCCGTGAAAGCAGCCATGTTGTGGCACTTTTGCACTCCCTTTTGGATGCCTTTCACAGCTCCAGTGTGCCTGGAACTCAGGGCTTCCTGATTTTAAAAATCCTAGCCCTAGGCCGAACCCCAACCCTAAGACGAGAAAGGCAAATCAGCCAGGAATTAGGCATGTCCCCAAGGAAAAAGCTGTGGAGGCAGGCATGTTGTGGTACTTTTGCGCTCTTCTTGGCTAGTCCTTCGCAGCTGCTGTGTTCTTGGAACTCAGGGCTTTCTGGTTAATAGACCCTTACCCTAGGCGTAACTCAAACCTTAACCCTAGGAAGGAAAATCAGCCTATGGTTCGGGATGGTCTCATGGAAATATCAGTGGTGGCAGCCAAGTTGCGTCACTTTTGCGCTCCCCTTGGGATGCCTTTCGCAGCTGCAGTGTGCCTGGAGCCCAGGGCTTCCTGGTTTTAAAAGTCCTAGGCCTAAGCCTAACAGTAACCCTAGGAAGGTAAATCAGCCGGGTATTAGGGTTCTTCCTAAGGGAAAAGCCGTGAAAGCAGCCATGTTGTGGCACTTCTGCACTCCCTTTGGGATGCCTTTGGCAGATGAAGTAAGCCTGGAACTCAGGGCTTCCTGGTTAAAGAAATCCAAGCCCTAGGCTGAACCCTAACCCTAACCCTAGGCAGATAAATCAGCCTAGGTATAGGGATGGTGCCAAGGAAAAAGCTGTGAAAGATGCCATGTTGTTGCACTTTTGTACTCCCCTTGGGATGCCTTGAACAGCTGCAGTGTGCCTGGAGCTAAGGGCCTCCTAGTTTCAAAAATCCTAGCCCTAGGCCTAAGCCTAACAGTAACCCTGGGAAAGTAAATCAGCCTGGTGTTAGGCTTCTTGCCAAGGAAAAAGCCGTGAAAGCAGCCATGTTGTGGCACTTTTGCACTCCCTTTTGGATGCCTTTCACAGCTGCAGTGTGCCTGGAACTCAGGGCTTCCTGCTTTTAAAAATCCTAGCCCTAGGCCGAACCCCAACCCTAAGACGAGAAAGGCAAATCAGCCAGGAATTAGGCATGTCCCCAAGGAAAAAGCTGTGGAGGCAGGCATGTTGTGGTACTTTTGCGCTCTTCTTGGCTAGTCCTTCGCAGCTGCTGTGTTCTTGGAACTCAGGGCTTTCTGGTTAATAGACCCTTACCCTAGGCGTAACTCAAACCTTAACCCTAGGAAGGAAAATCAGCCTATGGTTCGGGATGGTCTCATGGAAATATCAGTGGTGGCAGCCAAGTTGCGTCACTTTTGCGCTCCCCTTGGGATGCCTTTTGCAGCTGCAGTGTGCCTGGAGCCCAGGGCTTCCTGGTTTTAAAAGTCCTAGGCCTAAGCCTAACAGTAACCCTAGGAAGGTAAATCAGCCGGGTATTAGGGTTCTTCCTAAGGGAAAAGCCGTGAAAGCAGCCATGTTGTGGCACTTCTGCACTCCCTTTGGGATGCCTTTGGCAGATGAAGTAAGCCTGGAACTCAGGGCTTCCTGGTTAAAGAAATCCAAGCCCTAGGCTGAACCCTAACCCTAACCCTAGGCAGATAAATCAGCCTAGGTATAGGGATGGTGCCAAGGAAAAAGCTGTGAAAACTGCCATGTTGTTGCACTTTTGTACTCCCCTTGGGATGCCTTGAACAGCTGCAGTGTGCCTGGAGCTAAGGGCTTCCTAGTTTCAAAAGTCCTAGCCCTAGGCCTAAGCCTAACAGTAACCCTGGGAAAGTATGTCAGCCTGATGTTAGGTTTCTTGCCAAGGAAAAAGCCGTGAAAGCAGCCATGTTGTGGCACTTTTGCACTCCCTTTTGGATGCCTTTCACAGCTCCAGTGTGCCTGGAACTCAGGGCTTCCTGCTTTTAAAAATCCTAGCCCTAGGCCGAACCCCAACCCTAAGACGAGAAAGGCAAATCAGCCAGGAATTAGGCATGTCCCCAAGGAAAAAGCTGTGGAGGCAGGCATGTTGTGGTACTTTTGCGCTCTTCTTGGCTAGTCCTTCGCAGCTGCTGTGTTCTTGGAACTCAGGGCTTTCTGGTTAATAGAACCCTTACCCTAGGCGTAACTCAAACCTTAACCCTAGGAAGGAAAATCAGCCTATGGTTCGGGATGGTCTCATGGAAATATCAGTGGTGGCAGCCAAGTTGCGTCACTTTTGCGCTCCCCTTGGGATGCCTTTTGCAGCTGCAGTGTGCCTGGAGCCCAGGGCTTCCTGGTTTTAAAAGTCCTAGGCCTAAGCCTAACAGTAACCCTAGGAAGGTAAATCAGCCGGGTATTAGGGTTCTTCCTAAGGGAAAAGCCGTGAAAGCAGCCATGTTGTGGCACTTCTGCACTCCCTTTGGGATGCCTTTGGCAGATGAAGTAAGCCTGGAACTCAGGGCTTCCTGGTGAAAAAAATTCAAGCCCTAGGCTGAACCCTAACCCTAACCCTAGGCAGATAAACCAGCCTAGGTATAGGGATGGTGCCAAGGAAAAAGCTGTGAAAGCTGCCATGTTGTTGCACTTTTGTACTCCCCTTGGGATGCCTTGAACAGCTGCAGTGTGCCTGGAGCTAAGGGCTTCCTAGTTTCAAAAATCCTAGCCCTAGGCCTAAGCCTAACAGTAACCCTGGGAAAGTAAATCAGCCTGATGTTAGGCTTCTTGCCAAGGAAAAAGCCGTGAAAGCAGCCATGTTGTGGCACTTTTGCACTCCCTTTTGGATGCCTTTCACAGCTCCAGTGTGCCTGGAACTCAGGGCTTCCTGCTTTTAAAAATCCTAGCCCTAGGCCGAACCCCAACCCTAAGACGAGAAAGGCAAATCAGCCAGGAATTAGGCATGTCCCCAAGGAAAAAGCTGTGGAGGCAGGCATGTTGTGGTACTTTTGCGCTCTTCTTGGCTAGTCCTTCGCAGCTGCTGTGTTCTTGGAACTCAGGGCTTTCTGGTTAATAGAACCCTTACCCTAGGCGTAACTCAAACCTTAACCCTAGGAAGGAAAATCAGCCTATGGTTCGGGATGGTCTCATGGAAATATCAGTGGTGGCAGCCAAGTTGCGTCACTTTTGCGCTCCCCTTGGGATGCCTTTCGCAGCTGCAGTGTGCCTGGAGCCCAGGGCTTCCTGGTTTTAAAAGTCCTAGGCCTAAGCCTAACAGTAACCCTAGGAAGGTAAATCAGCCGGGTATTAGGGTTCTTCCTAAGGGAAAAGCCGTGAAAGCAGCCATGTTGTGGCACTTCTGCACTCCCTTTGGGATGCCTTTGGCAGATGAAGTAAGCCTGGAACTCAGGGCTTCCTGGTTAAAAAAATTCAAGCCCTAGGCTGAACCCTAACCCTAACCCTAGGCAGATAAACCAGCCTAGGTATAGGGATGGTGCCAAGGAAAAAGCTGTGAAAGCTGCCATGTTGTTGCACTTTTGTACTCCCCTTGGGATGCCTTGAACAGCTGCAGTGTGCCTGGAGCTAAGGGCTGCCTAGTTTCAAAATCCTACCCCTAGGCCTAAGCCTAACACTAACCCTGGGAAGGTAAATCAGCCTGATGTTAGGCTTCTTGCCAAGGAAAAAGCCGTGAGAGCAGCCATGTTGTGGCACTTCTGCACTCCCTTTGGGATGCCTTTGGCAGATGAAGTAAGCCTGGAACTCAGGGCTTCCTGGTTAAAGAAATCCAAGCCCTAGGCTGAACCCTAACCCTAACCCTAGGCAGATAAATCAGCCTAGGTATAGGGATGGTGCCAAGGAAAAAGCTGTGAAAGCTGCCATGTTGTTGCACTTTTGTACTCCCCTTGGGATGCCTTGAACAGCTGCAGTGTGCCTGGAGCCCAGGGCTTCCTAGTTTCAAAAATCCTAGCCCTAGGCCTAAGCCTAACAGTAACCCTGGGAAAGTAGATCAGCCTGATGTTAGGCTTCTTGCCAAGGAAAAAGCCGTGAAAGCAGCCATGTTGTGGCACTTTTGCACTCCCTTTTGGATGCCTTTCACAGCTCCAGTGTGCCTGGAACTCAGGGCTTCCTGCTTTTAAAAATCCTAGCCCTAGGCCGAACCCCAACCCTAAGACGAGAAAGGCAAATCAGCCAGGAATTAGGCATGTCCCCAAGGAAAAAGCTGTGGAGGCAGGCATGTTGTGGTACTTTTGCGCTCTTCTTGGCTAGTCCTTCGCAGCTGCTGTGTTCTTGGAACTCAGGGCTTTCTGGTTAATAGAACCCTTACCCTAGGCGTAACTCAAACCTTAACCCTAGGAAGGAAAATCAGCCTATGGTTCGGGATGGTCTCATGGAAATATCAGTGGTGGCAGCCAAGTTGCGTCACTTTTGCGCTCCCCTTGGGATGCCTTTCGCAGCTGCAGTGTGCCTGGAGCCCAGGGCTTCCTGGTTTTAAAAGTCCTAGGCCTAAGCCTAACAGTAACCCTAGGAAGGTAAATCAGCCGGGTATTAGGGTTCTTCCTAAGGGAAAAGCCGTGAAAGCAGCCATGTTGTGGCACTTCTGCACTCCCTTTGGGATGCCTTTGGCAGATGAAGTAAGCCTGGAACTCAGGGCTTCCTGGTTAAAAAAATTCAAGCCCTAGGCTGAACCCTAACCCTAACCCTAGGCAGATAAACCAGCCTAGGTATAGGGATGGTGCCAAGGAAAAAGCTGTGAAAGCTGCCATGTTGTTGCACTTTTGTACTCCCCTTGGGATGCCTTGAACAGCTGCAGTGTGCCTGGAGCTAAGGGCTTCCTAGTTTCAAAAATCCTAGCCCTAGGCCTAAGCCTAACAGTAACCCTGGGAAAGTATGTCAGCCTGATGTTAGGTTTCTTGCCAAGGAAAAAGCCGTGAAAGCAGCCATGTTGTGGCACTTCTGCACTCCCTTTGGGATGCCTTTGGCAGATGAAGTAAGCCTGGAACTCAGGGCTTCCTGGTTAAAGAAATCCAAGCCCTAGGCTGAACCCTAACCCTAACCCTAGGCAGATAAATCAGCCTAGGTATAGGGATGGTGCCAAGGAAAAAGCTGTGAAAGCTGCCATGTTGTTGCACTTTTGTACTCCCCTTGGGATGCCTTGAACAGCTGCAGTGTGCCTGGAGCCCAGGGCTTCCTAGTTTCAAAAATCCTAGCCCTAGGCCTAAGCCTAACAGTAACCCTGGGAAAGTATGTCAGCCTGATGTTAGGTTTCTTGCCAAGGAAAAAGCCGTGAAAGCAGCCATGTTGTGGCACTTTTGCACTCCCTTTTGGATGCCTTTCACAGCTCCAGTGTGCCTGGAACTCAGGGATTCCTGATTTTAAAAATCCTAGCCTTAGGCCAAACCCCAACCCTAAGACGAGAAAGGCAAATCAGCCAGGAATTAGGCATGTCCCCAAGGAAAAAGCTGTGGAGGCAGGCATGTTGTGCTACTTTTGCGCTCTTCTTGGCTAGTCCTTCGCAGCTGCTGTGTTCTTGGAACTCAGGGCTTTCTGGTTAATAGAACCCTTACCCTAGGCGTAACTCAAACCTTAACCCTAGGAAGGAAAATCAGCCTATGGTTCGGGATGGTCTCATGGAAATATCATTGGTGGCAGCCAAGTTGCGTCACTTTTGCGCTCCCATTGGGATGCCTTTCGCAGCTGCAGTGTGCCTGGAGCCCAGGGCTTCCTGGTTTTAAAAGTCCTAGGCCTAAGCCTAACAGTAACCCTAGGAAGGTAAATCAGCCGGGTATTAGGGTTCTTCCTAAGGGAAAAAGCCGTGAAAGCAGCCATGTTGTGGCACTTCTGCACTCCCTTTGGGATGCCTTTGGCAGATGAAGTAAGCCTGGAACTCAGGGCTTCCTGGTTAAAAAAATTCAAGCCCTAGGCTGAACCCTAACCCTAACCCTAGGCAGATAAACCAGCCTAGGTATAGGGATGGTGCCAAGGAAAAAGCTGTGAAAGCTGCCATGTTGTTGCACTTTTGTACTCCCCTTGGGATGCCTTGAACAGCTGCAGTCTGCCTGGAGCTAAGGGCTTCCTAGTTTCAAAAATCCTAGCCCTAGGCCTAAGCCTAACAGTAACCCTGGGAAAGTATGTCAGCCTGATGTTAGGTTTCTTGCCAAGGAAAAAGCCGTGAAAGCAGCCATGTTGTGGCACTTCTGCACTCCCTTTGGGATGCCTTTGGCAGATGAAGTAAGCCTGGAACTCAGGGCTTCCTGGTTAAAGAAATCCAAGCCCTAGGCTGAACCCTAACCCTAACCCTAGGCAGATAAATCAGCCTAGGTATAGGGATGGTGCCAAGGAAAAAGCTGTGAAAGCTGCCATGTTGTTGCACTTTTGTACTCCCCTTGGGATGCCTTGAACAGCTGCAGTGTGCCTGGAGCCCAGGGCTTCCTAGTTTCAAAAATCCTAGCCCTAGGCCTAAGCCTAACAGTAACCCTGGGAAAGTATGTCAGCCTGATGTTAGGTTTCTTGCCAAGGAAAAAGCCGTGAGAGCAGCCATGTTGTGGCACTTTTGCACTCCCTTTTGGATGCCTTTCACAGCTCCAGTGTGCCTGGAACTCAGGGATTCCTGATTTTAAAAATCCTAGCCTTAGGCCGAACCCCAACCCTAAGACGAGAAAGGCAAATCAGCCAGGAATTAGGCATGTCCCCAAGGAAAAAGCTGTGGAGGCAGGCATGTTGTGCTACTTTTGCGCTCTTCTTGGCTAGTCCTTCGCAGCTGCTGTGTTCTTGGAACTCAGGGCTTTCTGGTTAATAGAACCCTTACCCTAGGCGTAACTCAAACCTTAACCCTAGGAAGGAAAATCAGCCTATGGTTCAGGATGCTCTCATGGAAATATCATTGGTGGCAGCCAAGTTGCGTCACTTTTGCGCTCCCCTTGGGATGCCTTTCGCAGCTGCAGTGTGCCTGGAGCCCAGGGCTTCCTGGTTTTAAAAGTCCTAGGCCTAAGCCTAACAGTAACCCTAGGAAGGTAAATCAGCCGGGTATTAGGGTTCTTCCTAAGGGAAAAGCCGTGAAAGCAGCCATGTTGTGGCACTTCTGCACTCCCTTTGGGATGCCTTTGGCAGATGAAGTAAGCCTGGAACTCAGGGCTTCCTGGTTAAAAAAATTCAAGCCCTAGGCTGAACCCTAACCCTAACCCTAAGCAGATAAATCATCCTAGGTATAGGGATGGTGCCAAGGAAAAAGCTGTGAAAGCTGCCATGTTGTTGCACTTTTGTACTCCCCTTGGGATGCCTTGAACAGCTGCAGTGTGCCTGGAGCTAAGGGCTTCCTAGTTTCAAAAATCCTAGCCCTAGGCCTAAGCCTAACAGTAACCCTAGGAAGGTAAATCAGCCTGATGTTAGGCTTCTTGCCAAGGAAAAAGCCGTGAAAGCAGCCATGTTGTGGCACTTCTGCACTCCCTTTGGGATGCCTTTGGCAGATGAAGTAAGCCTGGAACTCAGGGCTTCCTGGTTAAAGAAATCCAAGCCCTAGGCTGAACCCTAACCCTAACCCTAGGCAGATAAATCAGCCTAGGTATAGGGATGGTGCCAAGGAAAAAGCTGTGAAAGCTGCCATGTTGTTGCACTTTTGTACTCCCCTTGGGATGCCTTGAACAGCTGCAGTGTGCCTGGAGCTAAGGGCTTCCTAGTTTCAAAAATCCTAGCCCTAGGCCTAAGCCTAACAGTAACCCTGGGACAGTATATCAGCCTTATGTTAGGCTTCTTGCCAAGGAAAAAGCCGTGAAAGCAGCCATGTTGTGGCACTTTTGCACTCCCTTTTGGATGCCTTTCACAGCTGCAGTGTGCCTGGAACTCAGGGCTTCCTGATTTTAAAAATCCTAGCCCTAGGCCGAACCCCAACCCTAAGACGAGAAAGGCAAATCAGCCAGGAATTAGGCATGTCCCCAAGGAAAAAGCTGTGGAGGCAGGCATGTTGTGGTACTTTTGCGCTCTTCTTGGCTAGTCCTTCGCAGCTGCTGTGTTCTTGGAACTCAGGGCTTTCTGGTTAATAGAACCCTTACCCTAGGCGTAACTCAAACCTTAACCCTAGGAAGGAAAATCAGCCTATGGTTCGGGATGGTCTCATGGAAATATCAGTGGTGGCAGCCAAGTTGCGTCACTTTTGCGCTCCCCTTGGGATGCCTTTTGCAGCTGCAGTGTGCCTGGAGCCCAGGGCTTCCTGGTTTTAAAAGTCCTAGGCCTAAGCCTAACAGTAACCCTAGGAAGGTAAATCAGCCGGGTATTAGGGTTCTTCCTAAGGGAAAAGCCGTGAAAGCAGCCATGTTGTGGCACTTCTGCACTCCCTTTGGGATGCCTTTGGCAGATGAAGTAAGCCTGGAACTCAGGGCTTCCTGGTTAAAGAAATCCAAGCCCTAGGCTGAACCCTAACCCTAACCCTAGGCAGATAAATCAGCCTAGGTATAGGGATGGTGCCAAGGAAAAAGCTGTGAAAACTGCCATGTTGTTGCACTTTTGTACTCCCCTTGGGATGCCTTGAACAGCTGCAGTGTGCCTGGAGCTAAGGGCTTCCTAGTTTCAAAAATCCTAGCCCTAGGCCTAAGCCTAACAGTAACCCTGGGAAAGTAAATCAGCCTGATGTTAGGCTTCTTGCCAAGGAAAAAGCCGTGAAAGCAGCCATGTTGTGGCACTTTTGCACTCCCTTTTGGATGCCTTTCACAGCTCCAGTGTGCCTGGAACTCAGGGCTTCCTGATTTTAAAAATCCTAGCCCTAGGCCGAAC
The DNA here is from genome assembly GCF_027887145.1 of Ammospiza caudacuta. Lineage (NCBI taxonomy): Eukaryota > Metazoa > Chordata > Aves > Passeriformes > Passerellidae > Ammospiza > Ammospiza caudacuta. The sequence continues at coordinate 53,589 of NW_026683127.1, read as the reverse complement.
CCCAACCCTAAGACGAGAAAGGCAAATCAGCCAGGAATTAGGCATGTCCCCAAGGAAAAAGCTGTGGAGGCAGGCATGTTGTGGTACTTTTGCGCTCTTCTTGGCTAGTCCTTCGCAGCTGCTGTGTTCTTGGAACTCAGGGCTTTCTGGTTAATAGACCCTTACCCTAGGCGTAACTCAAACCTTAACCCTAGGAAGGAAAATCAGCCTATGGTTCGGGATGGTCTCATGGAAATATCAGTGGTGGCAGCCAAGTTGCGTCACTTTTGCGCTCCCCTTGGGATGCCTTTCGCAGCTGCAGTGTGCCTGGAGCCCAGGGCTTCCTGGTTTTAAAAGTCCTAGGCCTAAGCCTAACAGTAACCCTAGGAAGGTAAATCAGCCGGGTATTAGGGTTCTTCCTAAGGGAAAAGCCGTGAAAGCAGCCATGTTGTGGCACTTCTGCACTCCCTTTGGGATGCCTTTGGCAGATGAAGTAAGCCTGGAACTCAGGGCTTCCTGGTTAAAGAAATCCAAGCCCTAGGCTGAACCCTAACCCTAACCCTAGGCAGATAAATCAGCCTAGGTATAGGGATGGTGCCAAGGAAAAAGCTGTGAAAGATGCCATGTTGTTGCACTTTTGTACTCCCCTTGGGATGCCTTGAACAGCTGCAGTGTGCCTGGAGCTAAGGGCCTCCTAGTTTCAAAAATCCTAGCCCTAGGCCTAAGCCTAACAGTAACCCTGGGAAAGTAAATCAGCCTGGTGTTAGGCTTCTTGCCAAGGAAAAAGCCGTGAAAGCAGCCATGTTGTGGCACTTTTGCACTCCCTTTTGGATGCCTTTCACAGCTCCAGTGTGCCTGGAACTCAGGGCTTCCTGATTTTAAAAATCCTAGCCCTAGGCCGAACCCCAACCCTAAGACGAGAAAGGCAAATCAGCCAGGAATTAGGCATGTCCCCAAGGAAAAAGCTGTGGAGGCAGGCATGTTGTGGTACTTTTGCGCTCTTCTTGGCTAGTCCTTCGCAGCTGCTGTGTTCTTGGAACTCAGGGCTTTCTGGTTAATAGACCCTTACCCTAGGCGTAACTCAAACCTTAACCCTAGGAAGGAAAATCAGCCTATGGTTCGGGATGGTCTCATGGAAATATCAGTGGTGGCAGCCAAGTTGCGTCACTTTTGCGCTCCCCTTGGGATGCCTTTTGCAGCTGCAGTGTGCCTGGAGCCCAGGGCTTCCTGGTTTTAAAAGTCCTAGGCCTAAGCCTAACAGTAACCCTAGGAAGGTAAATCAGCCGGGTATTAGGGTTCTTCCTAAGGGAAAAGCCGTGAAAGCAGCCATGTTGTGGCACTTCTGCACTCCCTTTGGGATGCCTTTGGCAGATGAAGTAAGCCTGGAACTCAGGGCTTCCTGGTTAAAGAAATCCAAGCCCTAGGCTGAACCCTAACCCTAACCCTAGGCAGATAAATCAGCCTAGGTATAGGGATGGTGCCAAGGAAAAAGCTGTGAAAACTGCCATGTTGTTGCACTTTTGTACTCCCCTTGGGATGCCTTGAACAGCTGCAGTGTGCCTGGAGCTAAGGGCTTCCTAGTTTCAAAAGTCCTAGCCCTAGGCCTAAGCCTAACAGTAACCCTGGGAAAGTATGTCAGCCTGATGTTAGGTTTCTTGCCAAGGAAAAAGCCGTGAAAGCAGCCATGTTGTGGCACTTTTGCACTCCCTTTTGGATGCCTTTCACAGCTCCAGTGTGCCTGGAACTCAGGGCTTCCTGCTTTTAAAAATCCTAGCCCTAGGCCGAACCCCAACCCTAAGACGAGAAAGGCAAATCAGCCAGGAATTAGGCATGTCCCCAAGGAAAAAGCTGTGGAGGCAGGCATGTTGTGGTACTTTTGCGCTCTTCTTGGCTAGTCCTTCGCAGCTGCTGTGTTCTTGGAACTCAGGGCTTTCTGGTTAATAGAACCCTTACCCTAGGCGTAACTCAAACCTTAACCCTAGGAAGGAAAATCAGCCTATGGTTCGGGATGGTCTCATGGAAATATCAGTGGTGGCAGCCAAGTTGCGTCACTTTTGCGCTCCCCTTGGGATGCCTTTTGCAGCTGCAGTGTGCCTGGAGCCCAGGGCTTCCTGGTTTTAAAAGTCCTAGGCCTAAGCCTAACAGTAACCCTAGGAAGGTAAATCAGCCGGGTATTAGGGTTCTTCCTAAGGGAAAAGCCGTGAAAGCAGCCATGTTGTGGCACTTCTGCACTCCCTTTGGGATGCCTTTGGCAGATGAAGTAAGCCTGGAACTCAGGGCTTCCTGGTTAAAAAAATTCAAGCCCTAGGCTGAACCCTAACCCTAACCCTAGGCAGATAAACCAGCCTAGGTATAGGGATGGTGCCAAGGAAAAAGCTGTGAAAGCTGCCATGTTGTTGCACTTTTGTACTCCCCTTGGGATGCCTTGAACAGCTGCAGTGTGCCTGGAGCTAAGGGCTTCCTAGTTTCAAAAATCCTAGCCCTAGGCCTAAGCCTAACAGTAACCCTGGGAAAGTAAATCAGCCTGATGTTAGGCTTCTTGCCAAGGAAAAAGCCGTGAAAGCAGCCATGTTGTGGCACTTTTGCACTCCCTTTTGGATGCCTTTCACAGCTCCAGTGTGCCTGGAACTCAGGGCTTCCTGCTTTTAAAAATCCTAGCCCTAGGCCGAACCCCAACCCTAAGACGAGAAAGGCAAATCAGCCAGGAATTAGGCATGTCCCCAAGGAAAAAGCTGTGGAGGCAGGCATGTTGTGGTACTTTTGCGCTCTTCTTGGCTAGTCCTTCGCAGCTGCTGTGTTCTTGGAACTCAGGGCTTTCTGGTTAATAGAACCCTTACCCTAGGCGTAACTCAAACCTTAACCCTAGGAAGGAAAATCAGCCTATGGTTCGGGATGGTCTCATGGAAATATCAGTGGTGGCAGCCAAGTTGCGTCACTTTTGCGCTCCCCTTGGGATGCCTTTCGCAGCTGCAGTGTGCCTGGAGCCCAGGGCTTCCTGGTTTTAAAAGTCCTAGGCCTAAGCCTAACAGTAACCCTAGGAAGGTAAATCAGCCGGGTATTAGGGTTCTTCCTAAGGGAAAAGCCGTGAAAGCAGCCATGTTGTGGCACTTCTGCACTCCCTTTGGGATGCCTTTGGCAGATGAAGTAAGCCTGGAACTCAGGGCTTCCTGGTTAAAAAAATTCAAGCCCTAGGCTGAACCCTAACCCTAACCCTAGGCAGATAAACCAGCCTAGGTATAGGGATGGTGCCAAGGAAAAAGCTGTGAAAGCTGCCATGTTGTTGCACTTTTGTACTCCCCTTGGGATGCCTTGAACAGCTGCAGTGTGCCTGGAGCTAAGGGCTGCCTAGTTTCAAAATCCTACCCCTAGGCCTAAGCCTAACACTAACCCTGGGAAGGTAAATCAGCCTGATGTTAGGCTTCTTGCCAAGGAAAAAGCCGTGAGAGCAGCCATGTTGTGGCACTTCTGCACTCCCTTTGGGATGCCTTTGGCAGATGAAGTAAGCCTGGAACTCAGGGCTTCCTGGTTAAAGAAATCCAAGCCCTAGGCTGAACCCTAACCCTAACCCTAGGCAGATAAATCAGCCTAGGTATAGGGATGGTGCCAAGGAAAAAGCTGTGAAAGCTGCCATGTTGTTGCACTTTTGTACTCCCCTTGGGATGCCTTGAACAGCTGCAGTGTGCCTGGAGCCCAGGGCTTCCTAGTTTCAAAAATCCTAGCCCTAGGCCTAAGCCTAACAGTAACCCTGGGAAAGTAGATCAGCCTGATGTTAGGCTTCTTGCCAAGGAAAAAGCCGTGAAAGCAGCCATGTTGTGGCACTTTTGCACTCCCTTTTGGATGCCTTTCACAGCTCCAGTGTGCCTGGAACTCAGGGCTTCCTGCTTTTAAAAATCCTAGCCCTAGGCCGAACCCCAACCCTAAGACGAGAAAGGCAAATCAGCCAGGAATTAGGCATGTCCCCAAGGAAAAAGCTGTGGAGGCAGGCATGTTGTGGTACTTTTGCGCTCTTCTTGGCTAGTCCTTCGCAGCTGCTGTGTTCTTGGAACTCAGGGCTTTCTGGTTAATAGAACCCTTACCCTAGGCGTAACTCAAACCTTAACCCTAGGAAGGAAAATCAGCCTATGGTTCGGGATGGTCTCATGGAAATATCAGTGGTGGCAGCCAAGTTGCGTCACTTTTGCGCTCCCCTTGGGATGCCTTTCGCAGCTGCAGTGTGCCTGGAGCCCAGGGCTTCCTGGTTTTAAAAGTCCTAGGCCTAAGCCTAACAGTAACCCTAGGAAGGTAAATCAGCCGGGTATTAGGGTTCTTCCTAAGGGAAAAGCCGTGAAAGCAGCCATGTTGTGGCACTTCTGCACTCCCTTTGGGATGCCTTTGGCAGATGAAGTAAGCCTGGAACTCAGGGCTTCCTGGTTAAAAAAATTCAAGCCCTAGGCTGAACCCTAACCCTAACCCTAGGCAGATAAACCAGCCTAGGTATAGGGATGGTGCCAAGGAAAAAGCTGTGAAAGCTGCCATGTTGTTGCACTTTTGTACTCCCCTTGGGATGCCTTGAACAGCTGCAGTGTGCCTGGAGCTAAGGGCTTCCTAGTTTCAAAAATCCTAGCCCTAGGCCTAAGCCTAACAGTAACCCTGGGAAAGTATGTCAGCCTGATGTTAGGTTTCTTGCCAAGGAAAAAGCCGTGAAAGCAGCCATGTTGTGGCACTTCTGCACTCCCTTTGGGATGCCTTTGGCAGATGAAGTAAGCCTGGAACTCAGGGCTTCCTGGTTAAAGAAATCCAAGCCCTAGGCTGAACCCTAACCCTAACCCTAGGCAGATAAATCAGCCTAGGTATAGGGATGGTGCCAAGGAAAAAGCTGTGAAAGCTGCCATGTTGTTGCACTTTTGTACTCCCCTTGGGATGCCTTGAACAGCTGCAGTGTGCCTGGAGCCCAGGGCTTCCTAGTTTCAAAAATCCTAGCCCTAGGCCTAAGCCTAACAGTAACCCTGGGAAAGTATGTCAGCCTGATGTTAGGTTTCTTGCCAAGGAAAAAGCCGTGAAAGCAGCCATGTTGTGGCACTTTTGCACTCCCTTTTGGATGCCTTTCACAGCTCCAGTGTGCCTGGAACTCAGGGATTCCTGATTTTAAAAATCCTAGCCTTAGGCCGAACCCCAACCCTAAGACGAGAAAGGCAAATCAGCCAGGAATTAGGCATGTCCCCAAGGAAAAAGCTGTGGAGGCAGGCATGTTGTGCTACTTTTGCGCTCTTCTTGGCTAGTCCTTCGCAGCTGCTGTGTTCTTGGAACTCAGGGCTTTCTGGTTAATAGAACCCTTACCCTAGGCGTAACTCAAACCTTAACCCTAGGAAGGAAAATCAGCCTATGGTTCGGGATGGTCTCATGGAAATATCATTGGTGGCAGCCAAGTTGCGTCACTTTTGCGCTCCCATTGGGATGCCTTTCGCAGCTGCAGTGTGCCTGGACCCCAGGGCTTCCTGGTTTTAAAAGTCCTAGGCCTAAGCCTAACAGTAACCCTAGGAAGGTAAATCAGCCGGGTATTAGGGTTCTTCCTAAGGGAAAAGCCGTGAAAGCAGCCATGTTGTGGCACTTCTGCACTCCCTTTGGGATGCCTTTGGCAGATGAAGTAAGCCTGGAACTCAGGGCTTCCTGGTTAAAAAAATTCAAGCCCTAGGCTGAACCCTAACCCTAACCCTAGGCAGATAAACCAGCCTAGGTATAGGGATGGTGCCAAGGAAAAAGCTGTGAAAGCTGCCATGTTGTTGCACTTTTGTACTCCCCTTGGGATGCCTTGAACAGCTGCAGTGTGCCTGGAGCTAAGGGCTTCCTAGTTTCAAAAATCCTAGCCCTAGGCCTAAGCCTAACAGTAACCCTAGGAAGGTAAATCAGCCGGGTATTAGGGTTCTTCCTAAGGGAAAAGCCGTGAAAGCAGCCATGTTGTGGCACTTCTGCACTCCCTTTGGGATGCCTTTGGCAGATGAAGTAAGCCTGGAACTCAGGGCTTCCTGGTTAAAGAAATCCAAGCCCTAGGCTGAACCCTAACCCTAACCCTAGGCAGATAAATCAGCCTAGGTATAGGGATGGTGCCAAGGAAAAAGCTGTGAAAGCTGCCATGTTGTTGCACTTTTGTACTCCCCTTGGGATGCCTTGAACAGCTGCAGTGTGCCTGGAGCTAAGGGCTTCCTAGTTTCAAAAATCCTAGCCCTAGGCCTAAGCCTAACAGTAACCCTGGGAAGGTAAATCAGCCTGATGTTAGGCTTCTTGCCAAGGAAAAAGCCGTGAGAGCAGCCATGTTGTGGCACTTCTGCACTCCTTTTGGGATGCCTTTGGCAGATGAAGTAAGCCTGGAACTCAGGGCTTCCTGGTTAAAGAAATCCAAGCCCTAGGCTGAACCCTAACCCTAACCCTAGGCAGATAAATCAGCCTAGGTATAGGGATGGTGCCAAGGAAAAAGCTGTGAAAGCTGCCATGTTGTTGCACTTTTGTACTCCCCTTGGGATGCCTTGAACAGCTGCAGTGTGCCTGGAGCTAAGGGCTTCCTAGTTTCAAAAATCCTAGCCCTAGGCCTAAGCCTAACGGTAACCCTGGGAAAGTAAATCAGCCTGATGTTAGGCTTCTTGCCAAGGAAAAAGCCGTGAAAGCAGCCATGTTGTGGCACTTTTGCACTCCCTTTTGGATGCCTTTCACAGCTCCAGTGTGCCTGGAACTCAGGGCTTCCTGCTTTTAAAAATCCTAGCCCTAGGCCGAACCCCAACCCTAAGACGAGAAAGGCAAATCAGCCAGGAATTAGGCATGTCCCCAAGGAAAAAGCTGTGGAGGCAGGCATGTTGTGGTACTTTTGCGCTCTTCTTGGCTAGTCCTTCGCAGCTGCTGTGTTCTTGGAACTCAGGGCTTTCTGGTTAATAGAACCCTTACCCTAGGCGTAACTCAAACCTTAACCCTAGGAAGGAAAATCAGCCTATGGTTCGGGATGGTCTCATGGAAATATCAGTGGTGGCAGCCAAGTTGCGTCACTTTTGCGCTCCCCTTGGGATGCCTTTTGCAGCTGCAGTGTGCCTGGAGCCCAGGGCTTCCTGGTTTTAAAAGTCCTAGGCCTAAGCCTAACAGTAACCCTAGGAAGGTAAATCAGCCGGGTATTAGGGTTCTTCCTAAGGGAAAAGCCGTGAAAGCAGCCATGTTGTGGCACTTCTGCACTCCCTTTGGGATGCCTTTGGCAGATGAAGTAAGCCTGGAACTCAGGGCTTCCTGGTTAAAGAAATCCAAGCCCTAGGCTGAACCCTTGCCCTAACCCTAGGCAGATAAATCAGCCTAGGTATAGGGATGGTGCCAAGGAAAAAGCTGTGAAAGCTGCCATGTTGTTGCACTTTTGTACTCCCCTTGGGATGCCTTGAACAGCTGCAGTGTGCCTGGAGCTAAGGGCTTCCTAGTTTCAAAAATCCTAGCCCTAGGCCTAAGCCTAACAGTAACCCTGGGAAAGTAAATCAGCCTGATGTTAGGCTTCTTGCCAAGGAAAAAGCCGTGAAAGCAGCCATGTTGTGGCACTTTTGCACTCCCTTTTGGATGCCTTTCACAGCTCCAGTGTGCCTGGAACTCAGGGCTTCCTGATTTTAAAAATCCTAGCCCTAGGCCGAACCCCAACCCTAAGACGAGAAAGGCAAATCAGCCAGGAATTAGGCATGTCCCCAAGGAAAAAGCTGTGGAGGCAGGCATGTTGTGGTACTTTTGCGCTCTTCTTGGCTAGTCCTTCGCAGCTGCTGTGTTCTTGGAACTCAGGGCTTTCTGGTTAATAGACCCTTACCCTAGGCGTAACTCAAACCTTAACCCTAGGAAGGAAAATCAGCCTATGGTTCGGGATGGTCTCATGGAAATATCAGTGGTGGCAGCCAAGTTGCGTCACTTTTGCGCTCCCCTTGGGATGCCTTTTGCAGCTGCAGTGTGCCTGGAGCCCAGGGCTTCCTGGTTTTAAAAGTCCTAGGCCTAAGCCTAACAGTAACCCTAGGAAGGTAAATCAGCCGGGTATTAGGGTTCTTCCTAAGGGAAAAGCCGTGAAAGCAGCCATGTTGTGGCACTTCTGCACTCCCTTTGGGATGCCTTTGGCAGATGAAGTAAGCCTGGAACTCAGGGCTTCCTGGTTAAAGAAATCCAAGCCCTAGGCTGAACCCTAACCCTAACCCTAGGCAGATAAATCAGCCTAGGTATAGGGATGGTGCCAAGGAAAAAGCTGTGAAAGCTGCCATGTTGTTGCACTTTTGTACTCCCCTTGGGATGCCTTGAACAGCTGCAGTGTGCCTGGAGCTAAGGGCTTCCTAGTTTCAAAAATCCTAGCCCTAGGCCTAAGCCTAACAGTAACCCTGGGAAGGTAAATCAGCCTGATGTTAGGCTTCTTGCCAAGGAAAAAGCCGTGAGAGCAGCCATGTTGTGGCACTTCTGCACTCCTTTTGGGATGCCTTTGGCAGATGAAGTAAGCCTGGAACTCAGGGCTTCCTGGTTAAAGAAATCCAAGCCCTAGGCTGAACCCTAACCCTAACCCTAGGCAGATAAATCAGCCTAGGTATAGGGATGGTGCCAAGGAAAAAGCTGTGAAAGCTGCCATGTTGTTGCACTTTTGTACTCCCCTTGGGATGCCTTGAACAGCTGCAGTGTGCCTGGAGCTAAGGGCTTCCTAGTTTCAAAAATCCTAGCCCTAGGCCTAAGCCTAACAGTAACCCTGGGAAAGTAAATCAGCCTGATGTTAGGCTTCTTGCCAAGGAAAAAGCCGTGAAAGCAGCCATGTTGTGGCACTTTTGCACTCCCTTTTGGATGCCTTTCACAGCTCCAGTGTGCCTGGAACTCAGGGCTTCCTGCTTTTAAAAATCCTAGCCCTAGGCCGAACCCCAACCCTAAGACGAGAAAGGCAAATCAGCCAGGAATTAGGCATGTCCCCAAGGAAAAAGCTGTGGAGGCAGGCATGTTGTGGTACTTTTGCGCTCTTCTTGGCTAGTCCTTCGCAGCTGCTGTGTTCTTGGAACTCAGGGCTTTCTGGTTAATAGAACCCTTACCCTAGGCGTAACTCAAACCTTAACCCTAGGAAGGAAAATCAGCCTATGGTTCGGGATGGTCTCATGGAAATATCAGTGGTGGCAGCCAAGTTGCGTCACTTTTGCGCTCCCCTTGGGATGCCTTTTGCAGCTGCAGTGTGCCTGGAGCCCAGGGCTTCCTGGTTTTAAAAGTCCTAGGCCTAAGCCTAACAGTAACCCTAGGAAGGTAAATCAGCCGGGTATTAGGGTTCTTCCTAAGGGAAAAGCCGTGAAAGCAGCCATGTTGTGGCACTTCTGCACTCCCTTTGGGATGCCTTTGGCAGATGAAGTAAGCCTGGAACTCAGGGCTTCCTGGTTAAAGAAATCCAAGCCCTAGGCTGAACCCTTGCCCTAACCCTAGGCAGATAAATCAGCCTAGGTATAGGGATGGTGCCAAGGAAAAAGCTGTGAAAGCTGCCATGTTGTTGCACTTTTGTACTCCCCTTGGGATGCCTTGAACAGCTGCAGTGTGCCTGGAGCTAAGGGCTTCCTAGTTTCAAAAATCCTAGCCCTAGGCCTAAGCCTAACAGTAACCCTGGGAAAGTAAATCAGCCTGATGTTAGGCTTCTTGCCAAGGAAAAAGCCGTGAAAGCAGCCATGTTGTGGCACTTTTGCACTCCCTTTTGGATGCCTTTCACAGCTCCAGTGTGCCTGGAACTCAGGGCTTCCTGATTTTAAAAATCCTAGCCCTAGGCCGAACCCCAACCCTAAGACGAGAAAGGCAAATCAGCCAGGAATTAGGCATGTCCCCAAGGAAAAAGCTGTGGAGGCAGGCATGTTGTGGTACTTTTGCGCTCTTCTTGGCTAGTCCTTCGCAGCTGCTGTGTTCTTGGAACTCAGGGCTTTCTGGTTAATAGACCCTTACCCTAGGCGTAACTCAAACCTTAACCCTAGGAAGGAAAATCAGCCTATGGTTCGGGATGGTCTCATGGAAATATCAGTGGTGGCAGCCAAGTTGCGTCACTTTTGCGCTCCCCTTGGGATGCCTTTTGCAGCTGCAGTGTGCCTGGAGCCCAGGGCTTCCTGGTTTTAAAAGTCCTAGGCCTAAGCCTAACAGTAACCCTAGGAAGGTAAATCAGCCGGGTATTAGGGTTCTTCCTAAGGGAAAAGCCGTGAAAGCAGCCATGTTGTGGCACTTCTGCACTCCCTTTGGGATGCCTTTGGCAGATGAAGTAAGCCTGGAACTCAGGGCTTCCTGGTAAAAAAAATTCAAGCCCTAGGCTGAACCCTAACCCTAACCCTAGGCAGATAAATCAGCCTAGGTATAGGGATGGTGCCAAGGAAAAAGCTGTGAAAGATGCCATGTTGTTGCACTTTTGTACTCCCCTTGGGATGCCTTGAACAGCTGCAGTGTGCCTGGAGCTAAGGGCCTCCTAGTTTCAAAAATCCTAGCCCTAGGCCTAAGCCTAACAGTAACCCTGGGAAAGTAAATCAGCCTGGTGTTAGGCTTCTTGCCAAGGAAAAAGCCGTGAAAGCAGCCATGTTGTGGCACTTTTGCACTCCCTTTTGGATGCCTTTCACAGCTGCAGTGTGCCTGGAACTCAGGGCTTCCTGATTTTAAAAATCCTAGCCCTAGGCCGAACCCCAACCCTAAGACGAGAAAGGCAAATCAGCCAGGAATTAGGCATGTCCCCAAGGAAAAAGCTGTGGAGGCAGGCATGTTGTGGTACTTTTGCGCTCTTCTTGGCTAGTCCTTCGCAGCTGCTGTGTTCTTGGAACTCAGGGCTTTCTGGTTAATAGACCCTTACCCTAGGCGTAACTCAAACCTTAACCCTAGGAAGGAAAATCAGCCTATGGTTCGGGATGGTCTCATGGAAATATCAGTGGTGGCAGCCAAGTTGCGTCACTTTTGCGCTCCCCTTGGGATGCCTTTTGCAGCTGCAGTGTGCCTGGAGCCCAGGGCTTCCTGGTTTTAAAAGTCCTAGGCCTAAGCCTAACAGTAACCCTAGGAAGGTAAATCAGCCGGGTATTAGGGTTCTTCCTAAGGGAAAAGCCGTGAAAGCAGCCATGTTGTGGCACTTCTGCACTCCCTTTGGGATGCCTTTGGCAGATGAAGTAAGCCTGGAACTCAGGGCTTCCTGGTTAAAGAAATCCAAGCCCTAGGCTGAACCCTAACCCTAACCCTAGGCAGATAAATCAGCCTAGGTATAGGGATGGTTCCAAGGAAAAAGCTGTGAAAGCTGCCATGTTGTTGCACTTTTGTACTCCCCTTGGGATGCCTTGAACAGCTGCAGTGTGCCTGGAGCTAAGGGCTTCCTAGTTTCAAAAATCCTAGCCCTAGGCCTAAGCCTAACAGTAACCCTGGGAAGGTAAGTCAGCCTGGTGTTAGGCGTCTTGCCAAGGAAAAAGCCGTGAAAGCAGCCATGTTGTGGCACTTTTGCACTCCCTTTTGGATGCCTTTCACAGCTCCAGTGTGCCTGGAACTCAGGGCTTCCTGCTTTTAAAAATCCTAGCCCTAGGCCGAACCCCAACCCTAAGACGAGAAAGGCAAATCAGCCAGGAATTAGGCATGTCCCCAAGGAAAAAGCTGTGGAGGCAGGCATGTTGTGGTACTTTTGCGCTCTTCTTGGCTAGTCCTTCGCAGCTGCTGTGTTCTTGGAACTCAGGGCTTTCTGGTTAATAGAACCCTTACCCTAGGCGTAACTCAAACCTTAACCCTAGGAAGGAAAATCAGCCTATGGTTCGGGATGGTCTCATGGAAATATCAGTGGTGGCAGCCAAGTTGCGTCACTTTTGCGCTCCCCTTGGGATGCCTTTTGCAGCTGCAGTGTGCCTGGAGCCCAGGGCTTCCTGGTTTTAAAAGTCCTAGGCCTAAGCCTAACAGTAACCCTAGGAAGGTAAATCAGCCGGGTATTAGGGTTCTTCCTAAGGGAAAAGCCGTGAAAGCAGCCATGTTGTGGCACTTCTGCACTCCCTTTGGGATGCCTTTGGCAGATGAAGTAAGCCTGGAACTCAGGGCTTCCTGGTTAAAGAAATCCAAGCCCTAGGCTGAACCCTAACCCTAACCCTAGGCAGATAAATCAGCCTAGGTATAGGGATGGTGCCAAGGAAAAAGCTGTGAAAACTGCCATGTTGTTGCACTTTTGTACTCCCCTTGGGATGCCTTGAACAGCTGCAGTGTGCCTGGAGCTAAGGGCTTCCTAGTTTCAAAAGTCCTAGCCCTAGGCCTAAGCCTAACAGTAACCCTGGGAAGGTAAGTCAGCCTGGTGTTAGGCGTCTTGCCAAGGAAAAAGCCGTGAAAGCAGCCATGTTGTGGCACTTTTGCACTCCCTTTTGGATGCCTTTCACAGCTCCAGTGTGCCTGGAACTCAGGGCTTCCTGTTTTTAATAATCCTAGCCCTAGGCCGAACCCCAACCCTAAGACGAGAAAGGCAAATCAGCCAGGAATTAGGCATGTCCCCAAGGAAAAAGCTGTGGAGGCAGGCATGTTGTGGTACTTTTGCGCTCTTCTTGGCTAGTCCTTCGCAGCTGCTGTGTTCTTGGAACTCAGGGCTTTCTGGTTAATAGAACCCTTACCCTAGGCGTAACTCAAACCTTAACCCTAGGAAGGAAAATCAGCCTATGGTTCGGGATGGTCTCATGGAAATATCAGTGGTGGCAGCCAAGTTGCGTCACTTTTGCGCTCCCCTTGGGATGCCTTTTGCAGCTGCAGTGTGCCTGGAGCCCAGGGCTTCCTGGTTTTAAAAGTCCTAGGCCTAAGCCTAACAGTAACCCTAGGAAGGTAAATCAGCCGGGTATTAGGGTTCTTCCTAAGGGAAAAGCCATGAAAGCAGCCATGTTGTGGCACTTCTGCACTCCCTTTGGGATGCCTTTGGCAGATGAAGTAAGCCTGGAACTCAGGGCTTCCTGGTTAAAAAAATTCAAGCCCTAGGCTGAACCCTAACCCTAACCCTAGGCAGATAAACCAGCCTAGGTATAGGGATGGTGCCAAGGAAAAAGCTGTGAAAGCTGCCATGTTGTTGCACTTTTGTACTCCCCTTGGGATGCCTTGAACAGCTGCAGTGTGCCTGGAGCTAAGGGCTTCCTAGTTTCAAAAATCCTAGCCCTAGGCCTAAGCCTAACAGTAACCCTGGGAAAGTAAATCAGCCTGATGTTAGGCTACTTGCCAAGGAAAAAGCCATGAGAGCAGCCATGTTGTGGCACTTCTGCACTCCCTTTGGGATGCCTTTGGCAGATGAAGTAAGCCTGGAACTCAGGGCTTCCTGGTTAAAGAAATCCAAGCCCTAGGCTGAACCCTAACCCTAACCCTAGGCAGATAAATCAGCCTAGGTATAGGGATGGTGCCAAGGAAAAAGCTGTGAAAACTGCCATGTTGTTGCACTTTTGTACTCCCCTTGGGATGCCTTGAACAGCTGCAGTGTGCCTGGAGCTAAGGGCTTCCTAGTTTCAAAAATCCTAGCCCTAGGCCTAAGCCTAACAGTAACCCTGGGAAGGTAAGTCAGCCTGGTGTTAGGCGTCTTGCCAAGGAAAAAGCCGTGAAAGCAGCCATGTTGTGGCACTTTTGCACTCCCTTTTGGATGCCTTTCACAGCTCCAGTGTGCCTGGAACTCAGGGCTTCCTGCTTTTAAAAATCCTAGCCCTAGGCCGAACCCCAACCCTAAGACGAGAAAGGCAAATCAGCCAGGAATTAGGCATGTCCCCAAGGAAAAAGCTGTGGAGGCAGGCATGTTGTGGTACTTTTGCGCTCTTCTTGGCTAGTCCTTCGCAGCTGCTGTGTTCTTGGAACTCAGGGCTTTCTGGTTAATAGAACCCTTACCCTAGGCGTAACTCAAACCTTAACCCTAGGAAGGAAAATCAGCCTATGGTTCGGGATGGTCTCATGGAAATATCAGTGGTGGCAGCCAAGTTGCGTCACTTTTGCGCTCCCCTTGGGATGCCTTTTGCAGCTGCAGTGTGCCTGGAGCCCAGGGCTTCCTGGTTTTAAAAGTCCTAGGCCTAAGCCTAACAGTAACCCTAGGAAGGTAAATCAGCCGGGTATTAGGGTTCTTCCTAAGGGAAAAGCCGTGAAAGCAGCCATGTTGTGGCACTTCTGCACTCCCTTTGGGATGCCTTTGGCAGATGAAGTAAGCCTGGAACTCAGGGCTTCCTGGTTAAAGAAATCCAAGCCCTAGGCTGAACCCTAACCCTAACCCTAGGCAGATAAATCAGCCTAGGTATAGGGATGGTGCCAAGGAAAAAGCTGTGAAAACTGCCATGTTGTTGCACTTTTGTACTCCCCTTGGGATGCCTTGAACAGCTGCAGTGTGCCTGGAGCTAAGGGCTTCCTAGTTTCAAAAGTCCTAGCCCTAGGCATAAGCCTAACAGTAACCCTGGGAAGGTAAGTCAGCCTGGTGTTAGGCGTCTTGCCAAGGAAAAAGCCGTGAAAGCAGCCATGTTGTGGCACTTTTGCACTCCCTTTTGGATGCCTTTCACAGCTGCAGTGTGCCTGGAACTCAGGGCTTCCTGTTTTTAATAATCCTAGCCCTAGGCCGAACCCCAACCCTAAGACGAGAAAGGCAAATCAGCCAGGAATTAGGCATGTCCCCAAGGAAAAAGCTGTGGAGGCAGGCATGTTGTGGTACTTTTGCGCTCTTCTTGGCTAGTCCTTCGCAGCTGCTGTGTTCTTGGAACTCAGGGCTTTCTGGTTAATAGAACCCTTACCCTAGGCGTAACTCAAACCTTAACCCTAGGAAGGAAAATCAGCCTATGGTTCGGGATGGTCTCATGGAAATATCAGTGGTGGCAGCCAAGTTGCGTCACTTTTGCGCTCCCCTTGGGATGCCTTTTGCAGCTGCAGTGTGCCTGGAGCCCAGGGCTTCCTGGTTTTAAAAGTCCTAGGCCTAAGCCTAACAGTAACCCTAGGAAGGTAAATCAGCCGGGTATTAGGGTTCTTCCTAAGGGAAAAGCCGTGAAAGCAGCCATGTTGTGGCACTTCTGCACTCCCGTTGGGATGCCTTTGGCAGATGAAGTAAGCCTGGAACTCAGGGCTTCCTGGTTAAAAAAATTCAAGCCCTAGGCTGAACCCTAACCCTAACCCTAGGCAGATAAACCAGCCTAGGTATAGGGATGGTGCCAAGGAAAAAGCTGTGAAAGCTGCCATGTTGTTGCACTTTTGTACTCCCCTTGGGATGCCTTGAACAGCTGCAGTGTGCCTGGAGCTAAGGGCTTCCTAGTTTCAAAAATCCTAGCCCTAGGCCTAAGCCTAACAGTAACCCTGGGAAAGTAAATCAGCCTGATGTTAGGCTACTTGCCAAGGAAAAAGCCATGAGAGCAGCCATGTTGTGGCACTTCTGCACTCCCTTTGGGATGCCTTTGGCAGATGAAGTAAGCCTGGAACTCAGGGCTTCCTGGTTAAAGAAATCCAAGCCCTAGGCTGAACCCTAACCCTAACCCTAGGCAGATAAATCAGCCTAGGTATAGGGATGGTGCCAAGGAAAAAGCTGTGAAAGCTGCCATGTTGTTGCACTTTTGTACTCCCCTTGGGATGCCTTGAACAGCTGCAGTGTGCCTGGAGCTAAGGGCTTCCTAGTTTCAAAAATCCTAGCCCTAGGCCTAAGCCTAACAGTAACCCTGGGAAAGTAAATCAGCCTGGTGTTAGGCGTCTTGCCAAGGAAAAAGCCGTGAAAGCAGCCATGTTGTGGCACTTTTGCACTCCCTTTTGGATGCCTTTCACAGCTCCAGTGTGCCTGGAACTCAGGGCTTCCTGCTTTTAAAAATCCTAGCCCTAGGCCGAACCCCAACCCTAAGACGAGAAAGGCAAATCAGCCAGGAATTAGGCATGTCCCCAAGGAAAAAGCTGTGGAGGCAGGCATGTTGTGGTACTTTTGCACTCTTCTTGGCTAGTCCTTCGCAGCTGCTGTGTTCTTGGAACTCAGGGCTTTCTGGTTAATAGAACCCTTACCCTAGGCGTAACTCAAACCTTAACCCTAGGAAGGAAAATCAGCCTATGGTTCGGGATGGTCTCATGGAAATATCAGTGGTGGCAGCCAAGTTGCGTCACTTTTGCGCTCCCCTTGGGATGCCTTTTGCAGCTGCAGTGTGCCTGGAGCCCAGGGCTTCCTGGTTTTAAAAGTCCTAGGCCTAAGCCTAACAGTAACCCTAGGAAGGTAAATCAGCCGGGTATTAGGGTTCTTCCTAAGGGAAAAGCCGTGAAAGCAGCCATGTTGTGGCACTTCTGCACTCCCTTTGGGATGCCTTTGGCAGATGAAGTAAGCCTGGAACTCAGGGCTTCCTGGTTAAAAAAATTCAAGCCCTAGGCTGAACCCTAACCCTAACCCTAGGCAGATAAATCAGCCTAGGTATAGGGATGGTGCCAAGGAAAAAGCTGTGAAAGCTGCCATGTTGTTGCACTTTTGTACTCCCCTTGGGATGCCTTGAACAGCTGCAGTGTGCCTGGAGCTAAGGGCTTCCTAGTTTCAAAAATCCTAGCCCTAGGCCTAAGCCTAACAGTAACCCTGGGAAAGTAAATCAGCCTGATGTTAGGCTTCTTGCCAAGGAAAAAGCCGTGAAAGCAGCCATGTTGTGGCACTTTTGCACTCCCTTTTGGATGCCTTTCACAGCTCCAGTGTGCCTGGAACTCAGGGCTTCCTGCTTTTAAAAATCCTAGCCCTAGGCCGAACCCCAACCCTAAGACGAGAAAGGCAAATCAGCCAGGAATTAGGCATGTCCCCAAGGAAAAAGCTGTGGAGGCAGGCATGTTGTGGTACTTTTGCGCTCTTCTTGGCTAGTCCTTCGCAGCTGCTGTGTTCTTGGAACTCAGGGCTTTCTGGTTAATAGACCCTTACCCTAGGCGTAACTCAAACCTTAACCCTAGGAAGGAAAATCAGCCTATGGTTCGGGATGGTCTCATGGAAATATCAGTGGTGGCAGCCAAGTTGCATCACTTTTGCGCTCCCCTTGGGATGCCTTTTGCAGCTGCAGTGTGCCTGGAGCCCAGGGCTTCCTGGTTTTAAAAGTCCTAGGCCTAAGCCTAACAGTAACCCTAGGAAGGTAAATCAGCCGGGTATTAGGGTTCTTCCTAAGGGAAAAGCCGTGAAAGCAGCCATGTTGTGGCACTTCTGCACTCCCTTTGGGATGCCTTTGGCAGATGAAGTAAGCCTGGAACTCAGGGCTTCCTGGTTAAAGAAATCCAAGCCCTAGGCTGAACCCTAACCCTAACCCTGGGCAGATAAATCAGCCTAGGTATAGGGATGGTGCCAAGGAAAAAGCTGTGAAAGCTGCCATGTTGTTGCACTTTTGTACTCCCCTTGGGATGCCTTGAACAGCTGCAGTGTGCCTGGAGCTAAGGGCTTCCTAGTTTTAAAAATCCTAGCCCTAGGCCTAAGCCTAATAGTAACCCTGGGAAGGTAAGTCAGCCTGGTGTTAGGCGTCTTGCCAAGGAAAAAGCCGTGAAAGCAGCCATGTTGTGGCACTTTTGCACTCCCTTTTGGATGCCTTTCACAGCTCCAGTGTGCCTGGAACTCAGGGCTTCCTGCTTTTAAAAATCCTAGCCCTAGGCCGAACCCCAACCCTAAGACGAGAAAGGCAAATCAGCCAGGAATTAGGCATGTCCCCAAGGAAAAAGCTGTGGAGGCAGGCATGTTGTGGTACTTTTGCGCTCTTCTTGGCTAGTCCTTCGCAGCTGCTGTGTTCTTGGAACTCAGGGCTTTCTGGTTAATAGACCCTTACCCTAGGCGTAACTCAAACCTTAACCCTAGGAAGGAAAATCAGCCTATGGTTCGGGATGGTCTCATGGAAATATCAGTGGTGGCAGCCAAGTTGCATCACTTTTGCGCTCCCCTTGGGATGCCTTTTGCAGCTGCAGTGTGCCTGGAGCCCAGGGCTTCCTGGTTTTAAAAGTCCTAGGCCTAAGCCTAACAGTAACCCTAGGAAGGTAAATCAGCCGGGTATTAGGGTTCTTCCTAAGGGAAAAGCCGTGAAAGCAGCCATGTTGTGGCACTTCTGCACTCCCTTTGGGATGCCTTTGGCAGATGAAGTAAGCCTGGAACTCAGGGCTTCCTGGTTAAAGAAATCCAAGCCCTAGGCTGAACCCTAACCCTAACCCTGGGCAGATAAATCAGCCTAGGTATAGGGATGGTGCCAAGGAAAAAGCTGTGAAAGCTGCCATGTTGTTGCACTTTTGTACTCCCCTTGGGATGCCTTGAACAGCTGCAGTGTGCCTGGAGCTAAGGGCTTCCTAGTTTTAAAAATCCTAGCCCTAGGCCTAAGCCTAATAGTAACCCTGGGAAGGTAAGTCAGCCTGGTGTTAGGCGTCTTGCCAAGGAAAAAGCCGTGAAAGCAGCCATGTTGTGGCACTTTTGCACTCCCTTTTGGATGCCTTTCACAGCTCCAGTGTGCCTGGAACTCAGGGCTTCCTGCTTTTAAAAATCCTAGCCCTAGGCCGAACCCCAACCCTAAGACGAGAAAGGCAAATCAGCCAGGAATTAGGCATGTCCCCAAGGAAAAAGCTGTGGAGGCAGGCATGTTGTGGTACTTTTGCGCTCTTCTTGGCTAGTCCTTCGCAGCTGCTGTGTTCTTGGAACTCAGGGCTTTCTGGTTAATAGAACCCTTACCCTAGGCGTAACTCAAACCTTAACCCTAGGAAGGAAAATCAGCCTATGGTTCGGGATGGTCTCATGGAAATATCAGTGGTGGCAGCCAAGTTGCGTCACTTTTGCGCTCCCCTTGGGATGCCTTTTGCAGCTGCAGTGTGCCTGGAGCCCAGGGCTTCCTGGTTTTAAAAGTCCTAGGCCTAAGCCTAACAGTAACCCTAGGAAGGTAAATCAGCCGGGTATTAGGGTTCTTCCTAAGGGAAAAGCCGTGAAAGCAGCCATGTTGTGGCACTTCTGCACTCCCTTTGGGATGCCTTTGGCAGATGAAGTAAGCCTGGAACTCAGGGCTTCCTGGTTAAAAAAATTCAAGCCCTAGGCTGAACCCTAACCCTAACCCTAGGCAGATAAACCAGCCTAGGTATAGGGATGGTGCCAAGGAAAAAGCTGTGAAAGCTGCCATGTTGTTGCACTTTTGTACTCCCCTTGGGATGCCTTGAACAGCTGCAGTGTGCCTGGAGCTAAGGGCTTCCTAGTTTCAAAATCCTAGCCCTAGGCCTAAGCCTAACACTAACCCTGGGAAGGTAAATCAGCCTGATGTTAGGCTTCTTGCCAAGGAAAAAGCCGTGAGAGCAGCCATGTTGTGGCACTTCTGCACTCCCTTTGGGATGCCTTTGGCAGATGAAGTAAGCCTGGAACTAAGGGCCACCTGGTTAAAGAAATCCAAGCCCTAGGCTGAACCCTAACCCTAACCCTAGGCAGATAAATCAGCCTAGTTATAGGGATGGTGCCAAGGAAAAAGCTGTGAAAGCTGCCATGTTGTTGCACTTTTGTACTCCCCTTGGGATGCCTTGAACAGCTGCAGTGTGCCTGGAGCTAAGGGCTTCCTAGTTTCAAAAATCCTAGCCCTAGGCCTAAGCCTAACAGTAACCCTGGGAAAGTAAATCAGCCTGATGTTAGGCTTCTTGCCAAGGAAAAAGCCGTGAAAGCAGCCATGTTGTGGCACTTTTGCACTCCCTTTTGGATGCCTTTCACAGCTCCAGTGTGCCTTGAACTCAGGGCTTCCTGCTTTTAAAAATCCTAGCCCTAGGCCGAACCCCAACCCTAAGACGAGAAAGGCAAATCAGCCAGGAATTAGGCATGTCCCCAAGGAAAAAGCTGTGGAGGCAGGCATGTTGTGGTACTTTTGCGCTCTTCTTGGCTAGTCCTTCGCAGCTGCTGTGTTCTTGGAACTCAGGGCTTTCTGGTTAATAGAACCCTTACCCTAGGCGTAACTCAAACCTTAACCCTAGGAAGGAAAATCAGCCTATGGTTCGGGATGGTCTCATGGAAATATCAGTGGTGGCAGCCAAGTTGCGTCACTTTTGCGCTCCCCTTGGGATGCCTTTTGCAGCTGCAGTGTGCCTGGAGCCCAGGGCTTCCTGGTTTTAAAAGTCCTAGGCCTAAGCCTAACAGTAACCCTAGGAAGGTAAATCAGCCGGGTATTAGGGTTCTTCCTAAGGGAAAAGCCGTGAAAGCAGCCATGTTGTGGCACTTCTGCACTCCCTTTGGGATGCCTTTGGCAGATGAAGTAAGCCTGGAACTCAGGGCTTCCTGGTTAAAAAAATTCAAGCCCTAGGCTGAACCCTAACCCTAACCCTAGGCAGATAAACCAGCCTAGGTATAGGGATGGTGCCAAGGAAAAAGCTGTGAAAGCTGCCATGTTGTTGCACTTTTGTACTCCCCTTGGGATGCCTTGAACAGCTGCAGTGTGCCTGGAGCTAAGGGCTTCCTAGTTTCAAAAATCCTAGCCCTAGGCCTAAGCCTAACAGTAACCCTGGGAAAGTAAATCAGCCTGATGTTAGGCTTCTTGCCAAGGAAAAAGCCATGAGAGCAGCCATGTTGTGGCACTTCTGCACTCCCTTTGGGATGCCTTTGGCAGATGAAGTAAGCCTGGAACTCAGGGCTTCCTGGTTAAAGAAATCCAAGCCCTAGGCTGAACCCTAACCCTAACCCTAGGCAGATAAATCAGCCTAGGTATAGGGATGGTTCCAAGGAAAAAGCTGTGAAAGCTGCCATGTTGTTGCACTTTTGTACTCCCCTTGGGATGCCTTGAACAGCTGCAGTGTGCCTGGAGCTAAGGGCTTCCTAGTTTCAAAAATCCTAGCCCTAGGCCTAAGCCTAACAGTAACCCTGGGAAAGTAAATCAGCCTGGTGTTAGGCGTCTTGCCATGGAAAAAGCCGTGAAAGCAGCCATGTTGTGGCACTTTTGCACTCCCTTTTGGATGCCTTTCACAGCTCCAGTGTGCCTGGAACTCAGGGCTTCCTGCTTTTAAAAATCCTAGCCCTAGGCCGAACCCCAACCCTAAGACGAGAAAGGCAAATCAGCCAGGAATTAGGCATGTCCCCAAGGAAAAAGCTGTGGAGGCAGGCATGTTGTGGTACTTTTGCACTCTTCTTGGCTAGTCCTTCGCAGCTGCTGTGTTCTTGGAACTCAGGGCTTTCTGGTTAATAGAACCCTTACCCTAGGCGTAACTCAAACCTTAACCCTAGGAAGGAAAATCAGCCTATGGTTCGGGATGGTCTCATGGAAATATCAGTGGTGGCAGCCAAGTTGCGTCACTTTTGCGCTCCCCTTGGGATGCCTTTTGCAGCTGCAGTGTGCCTGGAGCCCAGGGCTTCCTGGTTTTAAAAGTCCTAGGCCTAAGCCTAACAGTAACCCTTGGAAGGTAAATCAGCCGGGTATTAGGGTTCTTCCTAAGGGAAAAGCCGTGAAAGCAGCCATGTTGTGGCACTTCTGCAATCCCTTTGGGATGCCTTTGGCAGATGAAGTAAGCCTGGAACTCAGGGCTTCCTGGTAAAAAAAATTCAAGCCCTAGGCTGAACCCTAACCCTAACCCTAGGCAGATAAATCAGCCTAGGGATAGGGATGGTGCCAAGGAAAAAGCTGTGAAAGCTGCCATGTTGTTGCACTTTTGTACTCCCCTTGGGATGCCTTGAACAGCTGCAGTGTGCCTGGAGCTAAGGGCTTCCTAGTTTCAAAAATCCTAGCCCTAGGCCTAAGCCTAACAGTAACCCTGGGAAAGTAAATCAGCCTGATGTTAGGCTTCTTGCCAAGGAAAAAGCCGTGAAAGCAGCCATGTTGTGGCACTTTTGCACTCCCTTTTGGATGCCTTTCACAGCTCCAGTGTGCCTGGAACTCAGGGCTTCCTGCTTTTAAAAATCCTAGCCCTAGGCCGAACCCCAACCCTAAGACGAGAAAGGCAAATCAGCCAGGAATTAGGCATGTCCCCAAGGAAAAAGCTGTGGAGGCAGGCATGTTGTGGTACTTTTGCGCTCTTCTTGGCTAGTCCTTCGCAGCTGCTGTGTTCTTGGAACTCAGGGCTTTCTGGTTAATAGACCCTTACCCTAGGCGTAACTCAAACCTTAACCCTAGGAAGGAAAATCAGCCTATGGTTCGGGATGGTCTCATGGAAATATCAGTGGTGGCAGCCAAGTTGCATCACTTTTGCGCTCCCCTTGGGATGCCTTTCACAGCTGCAGTGTGCCTGGAGCCCAGGGCTTCTGGTTTTAAAAGTCCTAGGCCTAAGCCTAACAGTAACCCTAGGAAGGTAAATCAGCCGGGTATTAGGGTTCTTCCTAAGGGAAAAGCCGTGAAAGCAGCCATGTTGTGGCACTTCTGCACTCCCTTTGGGATGCCTTTGGCAGATGAAGTAAGCCTGGAACTCAGGGCTTCCTGGTTAAAGAAATCCAAGCCCTAGGCTGAACCCTAACCCTAACCCTAGGCAGATAAATCAGCCTAGGTATAGGGATGGTGCCAAGGAAAAAGCTGTGAAAGCTGCCATGTTGTTGCACTTTTGTACTCCCCTTGGGATGCCTTGAACAGCTGCAGTGTGCCTGGAGCTAAGGGCTTCCTAGTTTTAAAAATCCTAGCCCTAGGCCTAAGCCTAATAGTAACCCTGGGAAGGTAAGTCAGCCTGGTGTTAGGCGTCTTGCCAAGGAAAAAGCCGTGAAAGCAGCCATGTTGTGGCACTTTTGCACTCCCTTTTGGATGCCTTTCACAGCTGCAGTGTGCCTGGAACTCAGGGCTTCCTGCTTTTAAAAATCCTAGCCCTAGGCCGAACCCCAACCCTAAGACGAGAAAGGCAAATCAGCCAGGAATTAGGCATGTCCCCAAGGAAAAAGCTGTGGAGGCAGGCATGTTGTGGTACTTTTGCGCTCTTCTTGGCTAGTCCTTCGCAGCTGCTGTGTTCTTGGAACTCAGGGCTTTCTGGTTAATAGAACCCTTACCCTAGGCGTAACTCAAACCTTAACCCTAGGAAGGAAAATCAGCCTATGGTTCGGGATGGTCTCATGGAAATATCAGTGGTGGCAGCCAAGTTGCGTCACTTTTGCGCTCCCCTTGGGATGCCTTTCGCAGCTGCAGTGTGCCTGGAGCCCAGGGCTTCCTGGTTTTAAAAGTCCTAGGCCTAAGCCTAACAGTAACCCTAGGAAGGTAAATCAGCCGGGTATTAGGGTTCTTCCTAAGGGAAAAGCCGTGAAAGCAGCCATGTTGTGGCACTTCTGCACTCCCTTTGGGATGCCTTTGGCAGATGAAGTAAGCCTGGAACTCAGGGCTTCCTGGTTAAAAAAATTCAAGCCCTAGGCTGAACCCTAACCCTAACCCTAGGCAGATAAACCAGCCTAGGTATAGGGATGGTGCCAAGGAAAAAGCTGTGAAAGCTGCCATGTTGTTGCACTTTTGTACTCCCCTTGGGATGCCTTGAACAGCTGCAGTGTGCCTGGAGCTAAGGGCTTCCTAGTTTCAAAATCCTAGCCCTAGGCCTAAGCCTAACACTAACCCTGGGAAGGTAAATCAGCCTGATGTTAGGCTTCTTGCCAAGGAAAAAGCCGTGAGAGCAGCCATGTTGTGGCACTTCTGCACTCCCTTTGGGATGCCTTTGGCAGATGAAGTAAGCCTGGAACTAAGGGCCACCTGGTTAAAGAAATCCAAGCCCTAGGCTGAACCCTAACCCTAACCCTAGGCAGATAAATCAGCCTAGGTATAGGGATGGTGCCAAGGAAAAAGCTGTGAAAGCTGCCATGTTGTTGCACTTTTGTACTCCCCTTGGGATGCCTTGAACAGCTGCAGTGTGCCTGGAGCTAAGGGCTTCCTAGTTTCAAAAATCCTAGCCCTAGGCCTAAGCCTAACAGTAACCCTGGGAAAGTAAATCAGCCTGATGTTAGGCTTCTTGCCAAGGAAAAAGCCGTGAAAGCAGCCATGTTGTGGCACTTTTGCACTCCCTTTTGGATGCCTTTCACAGCTGCAGTGTGCCTGGAACTCAGGGCTTCCTGCTTTTAAAAATCCTAGCCCTAGGCCGAACCCCAACCCTAAGACGAGAAAGGCAAATCAGCCAGGAATTAGGCATGTCCCCAAGGAAAAAGCTGTGGAGGCAGGCATGTTGTGGTACTTTTGCGCTCTTCTTGGCTAGTCCTTCGCAGCTGCTGTGTTCTTGGAACTCAGGGCTTTCTGGTTAATAGACCCTTACCCTAGGCGTAACTCAAACCTTAACCCTAGGAAGGAAAATCAGCCTATGGTTCGGGATGGTCTCATGGAAATATCAGTGGTGGCAGCCAAGTTGCGTCACTTTTGCGCTCCCCTTGGGATGCCTTTTGCAGCTGCAGTGTGCCTGGAGCCCAGGGCTTCCTGGTTTTAAAAGTCCTAGGCCTAAGCCTAACAGTAA
The DNA here is from genome assembly GCF_027887145.1 of Ammospiza caudacuta. NCBI lineage: Eukaryota > Metazoa > Chordata > Aves > Passeriformes > Passerellidae > Ammospiza > Ammospiza caudacuta. Next base: position 29,349 of record NW_026683127.1, on the reverse strand, counting down.
CCCTAGGAAGGTAAATCAGCCTGATGTTAGGCTTCTTGCCAGGGAAAAAGCCGTGAGAGCAGCCATGTTGTGGCACTTCTGCACTCCCTTTGGGATGCCTTTGGCAGATGAAGTAAGCCTGGAACTAAGGGCCACCTGGTTAAAGAAATCCAAGCCCTAGGCTGAACCCTAACCCTAACCCTAGGCAGATAAATCAGCCTAGGTATAGGGATGGTGCCAAGGAAAAAGCTGTGAAAGCTGCCATGTTGTTGCACTTTTGTACTCCCCTTGGGATGCCTTGAACAGCTGCAGTGTGCCTGGAGCTAAGGGCTTCCTAGTTTCAAAAATCCTAGCCCTAGGCCTAAGCCTAACGGTAACCCTGGGAAAGTAAATCACCCTGATGTTAGGCTTCTTGCCAAGGAAAAAGCCGTGAAAGCAGCCATGTTGTGGCACTTTTGCACTCCCTTTTGGATGCCTTTCACAGCTCCAGTGTGCCTGGAACTCAGGGCTTCCTGCTTTTAAAAATCCTAGCCCTAGGCTGAACCCCAACCCTAAGACGAGAAAGGCAAATCAGCCAGGAATTAGGCATGTCCCCAAGGAAAAAGCTGTGGAGGCAGGCATGTTGTGGTACTTTTGCGCTCTTCTTGGCTAGTCCTTCGCAGCTGCTGTGTTCTTGGAACTCAGGGCTTTCTGGTTAATAGACCCTTACCCTAGGCGTAACTCAAACCTTAACCCTAGGAAGGAAAATCAGCCTATGGTTCGGGATGGTCTCATGGAAATATCAGTGGTGGCAGCCAAGTTGCGTCACTTTTGCGCTCCCCTTGGGATGCCTTTTGCAGCTGCAGTGTGCCTGGAGCCCAGGGCTTCCTGGTTTTAAAAGTCCTAGGCCTAAGCCTAACAGTAACCCTAGGAAGGTAAATCAGCCGGGTATTAGGGTTCTTCCTAAGGGAAAAGCCGTGAAAGCAGCCATGTTGTGGCACTTCTGCACTCCCTTTGGGATGCCTTTGGCAGATGAAGTAAGCCTGGAACTCAGGGCTTCCTGGTTAAAGAAATCCAAGCCCTAGGCTGAACCCTAACCCTAACCCTAGGCAGATAAATCAGCCTAGTTATAGGGATGGTGCCAAGGAAAAAGCTGTGAAAGCTGCCATGTTGTTGCACTTTTGTACTCCCCTTGGGATGCCTTGAACAGCTGCAGTGTGCCTGGAGCTAAGGGCTTCCTAGTTTCAAAAATCCTAGCCCTAGGCCTAAGCCTAACAGTAACCCTGGGAAAGTAAATCAGCCTGATGTTAGGCTTCTTGCCAAGGAAAAAGCCGTGAAAGCAGCCATGTTGTGGCACTTTTGCACTCCCTTTTGGATGCCTTTCACAGCTCCAGTGTGCCTGGAACTCAGGGCTTCCTGCTTTTAAAAATCCTAGCCCTAGGCCGAACCCCAACCCTAAGACGAGAAAGGCAAATCAGCCAGGAATTAGGCATGTCCCCAAGGAAAAAGCTGTGGAGGCAGGCATGTTGTGGTACTTTTGCGCTCTTCTTGGCTAGTCCTTCGCAGCTGCTGTGTTCTTGGAACTCAGGGCTTTCTGGTTAATAGAACCCTTACCCTAGGCGTAACTCAAACCTTAACCCTAGGAAGGAAAATCAGCCTATGGTTCGGGATGGTCTCATGGAAATATCAGTGGTGGCAGCCAAGTTGCGTCACTTTTGCGCTCCCCTTGGGATGCCTTTTGCAGCTGCAGTGTGCCTGGAGCCCAGGGCTTCCTGGTTTTAAAAGTCCTAGGCCTAAGCCTAACAGTAACCCTAGGAAGGTAAATCAGCCGGGTATTAGGGTTCTTCCTAAGGGAAAAGCCGTGAAAGCAGCCATGTTGTGGCACTTCTGCACTCCCTTTGGGATGCCTTTGGCAGATGAAGTAAGCCTGGAACTCAGGGCTTCCTGGTTAAAGAAATCCAAGCCCTAGGCTGAACCCTAACCCTAACCCTAGGCAGATAAATCAGCCTAGGTATAGGGATGGTGCCAAGGAAAAAGCTGTGAAAGCTGCCATGTTGTTGCACTTTTGTACTCCCCTTGGGATGCCTTGAACAGCTGCAGTGTGCCTGGAGCTAAGGGTTTCCTAGTTTCAAAAATCCTAGCCCTAGGCCTAAGCCTAACAGTAACCCTGGGAAGGTAAATCAGCCTGATGTTAGGCTTCTTGCCAAGGAAAAAGCCGTGAGAGCAGCCATGTTGTGGCACTTCTGCACTCCCTTTGGGATGCCTTTGGCAGATGAAGTAAGCCTGGAACTCAGGGCTTCCTGGTTAAAGAAATCCAAGCCCTAGGCTGAACCCTAACCCTAACCCTAGGCAGATAAATCAGCCTAGGTATAGGGATGGTGCCAAGGAAAAAGCTGTGAAAGCTGCCATGTTGTTGCACTTTTGTACTCCCCTTGGGATGCCTTGAACAGCTGCAGTGTGCCTGGAGCTAAGGGCTTCCTAGTTTCAAAAATCCTAGCCCTAGGCCTAAGCCTAACAGTAACCCTGGGAAAGTAAATCAGCCTGATGTTAGGCTTCTTGCCAAGGAAAAAGCCGTGAAGCAGCCATGTTGTGGCACTTTTGCACTCCCTTTTGGATGCCTTTCACAGCTCCAGTGTGCCTGGAACTCAGGGCTTCCTGCTTTTAAAAATCCTAGCCCTAGGCCGAACCCCAACCCTAAGACGAGAAAGGCAAATCAGCCAGGAATTAGGCATGTCCCCAAGGAAAAAGCTGTGGAGGCAGGCATGTTGTGGTACTTTTGCGCTCTTCTTGGCTAGTCCTTCGCAGCTGCTGTGTTCTTGGAACTCAGGGCTTTCTGGTTAATAGAACCCTTACCCTAGGCGTAACTCAAACCTTAACCCTAGGAAGGAAAATCAGCCTATGGTTCGGGATGGTCTCATGGAAATATCAGTGGTAGCAGCCAAGTTGCGTCACTTTTGCGCTCCCCTTGGGATGCCTTTTGCAGCTGCAGTGTGCCTGGAGCCCAGGGCTTCCTGGTTTTAAAAGTCCTAGGCCTAAGCCTAACAGTAACCCTAGGAAGGTAAATCAGCCGGGTATTAGGGTTCTTCCTAAGGGAAAAGCCGTGAAAGCAGCCATGTTGTGGCACTTCTGCACTCCCTTTGGGATGCCTTTGGCAGATGAAGTAAGCCTGGAACTCAGGGCTTCCTGGTTAAAGAAATCCAAGCCCTAGGCTGAACCCTAACCCTAACCCTAGGCAGATAAATCAGCCTAGGTATAGGGATGGTGCCAAGGAAAAAGCTGTGAAAGATGCCATGTTGTTGCACTTTTGTACTCCCCTTGGGATGCCTTGAACAGCTGCAGTGTGCCTGGAGCTAAGGGCTTCCTAGTTTCAAAAATCCTAGCCCTAGGCCTAAGCCTAACGGTAACCCTGGGAAAGTAAATCAGCCTGATGTTAGGCTTCTTGCCAAGGAAAAAGCCGTGAAAGCAGCCATGTTGTGGCACTTTTGCACTCCCTTTTGGATGCCTTTCACAGCTCCAGTGTGCCTGGAACTCAGGGCTTCCTGCTTTTAAAAATCCTAGCCCTAGGCCGAACCCCAACCCTAAGACGAGAAAGGCAAATCAGCCAGGAATTAGGCATGTCCCCAAGGAAAAAGCTGTGGAGGCAGGCATGTTGTGGTACTTTTGCGCTCTTCTTGGCTAGTCCTTCGCAGCTGCTGTGTTCTTGGAACTCAGGGCTTTCTGGTTAATAGACCCTTACCCTAGGCGTAACTCAAACCTTAACCCTAGGAAGGAAAATCAGCCTATGGTTCGGGATGGTCTCATGGAAATATCAGTGGTGGCAGCCAAGTTGCATCACTTTTGCGCTCCCCTTGGGATGCCTTTTGCAGCTGCAGTGTGCCTGGAGCCCAGGGCTTCCTGGTTTTAAAAGTCCTAGGCCTAAGCCTAACAGTAACCCTAGGAAGGTAAATCAGCCGGGTATTAGGGTTCTTCCTAAGGGAAAAGCCGTGAAAGCAGCCATGTTGTGGCACTTCTGCACTCCCTTTGGGATGCCTTTGGCAGATGAAGTAAGCCTGGAACTCAGGGCTTCCTGGTTAAAGAAATCCAAGCCCTAGGCTGAACCCTAACCCTAACCCTGGGCAGATAAATCAGCCTAGGTATAGGGATGGTGCCAAGGAAAAAGCTGTGAAAGCTGCCATGTTGTTGCACTTTTGTACTCCCCTTGGGATGCCTTGAACAGCTGCAGTGTGCCTGGAGCTAAGGGCTTCCTAGTTTTAAAAATCCTAGCCCTAGGCCTAAGCCTAATAGTAACCCTGGGAAGGTAAGTCAGCCTGGTGTTAGGCGTCTTGCCAAGGAAAAAGCCGTGAAAGCAGCCATGTTGTGGCACTTTTGCACTCCCTTTTGGATGCCTTTCACAGCTCCAGTGTGCCTGGAACTCAGGGCTTCCTGCTTTTAAAAATCCTAGCCCTAGGCCGAACCCCAACCCTAAGACGAGAAAGGCAAATCAGCCAGGAATTAGGCATGTCCCCAAGGAAAAAGCTGTGGAGGCAGGCATGTTGTGGTACTTTTGCGCTCTTCTTGGCTAGTCCTTCGCAGCTGCTGTGTTCTTGGAACTCAGGGCTTTCTGGTTAATAGAACCCTTACCCTAGGCGTAACTCAAACCTTAACCCTAGGAAGGAAAATCAGCCTATGGTTCGGGATGGTCTCATGGAAATATCAGTGGTGGCAGCCAAGTTGCATCACTTTTGCGCTCCCCTTGGGATGCCTTTCACAGCTGCAGTGTGCCTGGAGCCCAGGGCTTCTGGTTTTAAAAGTCCTAGGCCTAAGCCTAACAGTAACCCTAGGAAGGTAAATCAGCCGGGTATTAGGGTTCTTCCTAAGGGAAAAGCCGTGAAAGCAGCCATGTTGTGGCACTTCTGCACTCCCTTTGGGATGCCTTTGGCAGATGAAGTAAGCCTGGAACTCAGGGCTTCCTGGTTAAAGAAATCCAAGCCCTAGGCTGAACCCTAACCCTAACCCTAGGCAGATAAATCAGCCTAGGTATAGGGATGGTGCCAAGGAAAAAGCTGTGAAAGCTGCCATGTTGTTGCACTTTTGTACTCCCCTTGGGATGCCTTGAACAGCTGCAGTGTGCCTGGAGCTAAGGGCTTCCTAGTTTCAAAATCCTAGCCCTAGGCCTAAGCCTAACACTAACCCTGGGAAGGTAAATCAGCCTGATGTTAGGCTTCTTGCCAAGGAAAAAGCTGTGAGAGCAGCCATGTTGTGGCACTTCTGCACTCCCTTTGGGATGCCTTTGGCAGATGAAGTAAGCCTGGAACTAAGGGCCACCTGGTTAAAGAAATCCAAGCCCTAGGCTGAACCCTAACCCTAACCCTAGGCAGATAAATCAGCCTAGGTATAGGGATGGTGCCAAGGAAAAAGCTGTGAAAGCTGCCATGTTGTTGCACTTTTGTACTCCCCTTGGGATGCCTTGAACAGCTGCAGTGTGCCTGGAGCTAAGGGCTTCCTAGTTTCAAAAATCCTAGCCCTAGGCCTAAGCCTAACGGTAACCCTGGGAAAGTAAATCACCCTGATGTTAGGCTTCTTGCCAAGGAAAAAGCCGTGAAAGCAGCCATGTTGTGGCACTTTTGCACTCCCTTTTGGATGCCTTTCACAGCTCCAGTGTGCCTGGAACTCAGGGCTTCCTGCTTTTAAAAATCCTAGCCCTAGGCTGAACCCCAACCCTAAGACGAGAAAGGCAAATCAGCCAGGAATTAGGCATGTCCCCAAGGAAAAAGCTGTGGAGGCAGGCATGTTGTGGTACTTTTGCGCTCTTCTTGGCTAGTCCTTCGCAGCTGCTGTGTTCTTGGAACTCAGGGCTTTCTGGTTAATAGACCCTTACCCTAGGCGTAACTCAAACCTTAACCCTAGGAAGGAAAATCAGCCTATGGTTCGGGATGGTCTCATGGAAATATCAGTGGTGGCAGCCAAGTTGCGTCACTTTTGCGCTCCCCTTGGGATGCCTTTTGCAGCTGCAGTGTGCCTGGAGCCCAGGGCTTCCTGGTTTTAAAAGTCCTAGGCCTAAGCCTAACAGTAACCCTGGGAAGGTAAATCAGCCTGATGTTAGGCTTCTTGCCAAGGAAAAAGCCGTGAGAGCAGCCATGTTGTGGCACTTCTGCACTCCCTTTGGGATGCCTTTGGCAGATGAAGTAAGCCTGGAACTAAGGGCCACCTGGTTAAAGAAATCCAAGCCCTAGGCTGAACCCTAACCCTAACCCTAGGCAGATAAATCAGCCTAGGTATAGGGATGGTGCCAAGGAAAAAGCTGTGAAAGCTGCCATGTTGTTGCACTTTTGTACTCCCCTTGGGATGCCTTGAACAGCTGCAGTGTGCCTGGAGCTAAGGGCTTCCTAGTTTCAAAAATCCTAGCCCTAGGCCTAAGCCTAACGGTAACCCTGGGAAAGTAAATCACCCTGATGTTAGGCTTCTTGCCAAGGAAAAAGCCGTGAAAGCAGCCATGTTGTGGCACTTTTGCACTCCCTTTTGGATGCCTTTCACAGCTCCAGTGTGCCTGGAACTCAGGGCTTCCTGCTTTTAAAAATCCTAGCCCTAGGCTGAACCCCAACCCTAAGACGAGAAAGGCAAATCAGCCAGGAATTAGGCATGTCCCCAAGGAAAAAGCTGTGGAGGCAGGCATGTTGTGGTACTTTTGCGCTCTTCTTGGCTAGTCCTTCGCAGCTGCTGTGTTCTTGGAACTCAGGGCTTTCTGGTTAATAGACCCTTACCCTAGGCGTAACTCAAACCTTAACCCTAGGAAGGAAAATCAGCCTATGGTTCGGGATGGTCTCATGGAAATATCAGTGGTGGCAGCCAAGTTGCGTCACTTTTGCGCTCCCCTTGGGATGCCTTTTGCAGCTGCAGTGTGCCTGGAGCCCAGGGCTTCCTGGTTTTAAAAGTCCTAGGCCTAAGCCTAACAGTAACCCTAGGAAGGTAAATCAGCCGGGTATTAGGGTTCTTCCTAAGGGAAAAGCCGTGAAAGCAGCCATGTTGTGGCACTTCTGCACTCCCTTTGGGATGCCTTTGGCAGATGAAGTAAGCCTGGAACTCAGGGCTTCCTGGTTAAAGAAATCCAAGCCCTAGGCTGAACCCTAACCCTAACCCTAGGCAGATAAATCAGCCTAGTTATAGGGATGGTGCCAAGGAAAAAGCTGTGAAAGCTGCCATGTTGTTGCACTTTTGTACTCCCCTTGGGATGCCTTGAACAGCTGCAGTGTGCCTGGAGCTAAGGGCTTCCTAGTTTCAAAAATCCTAGCCCTAGGCCTAAGCCTAACAGTAACCCTGGGAAAGTAAATCAGCCTGATGTTAGGCTTCTTGCCAAGGAAAAAGCCGTGAAAGCAGCCATGTTGTGGCACTTTTGCACTCCCTTTTGGATGCCTTTCACAGCTCCAGTGTGCCTGGAACTCAGGGCTTCCTGCTTTTAAAAATCCTAGCCCTAGGCCGAACCCCAACCCTAAGACGAGAAAGGCAAATCAGCCAGGAATTAGGCATGTCCCCAAGGAAAAAGCTGTGGAGGCAGGCATGTTGTGGTACTTTTGCGCTCTTCTTGGCTAGTCCTTCGCAGCTGCTGTGTTCTTGGAACTCAGGGCTTTCTGGTTAATAGAACCCTTACCCTAGGCGTAACTCAAACCTTAACCCTAGGAAGGAAAATCAGCCTATGGTTCGGGATGGTCTCATGGAAATATCAGTGGTGGCAGCCAAGTTGCGTCACTTTTGCGCTCCCCTTGGGATGCCTTTTGCAGCTGCAGTGTGCCTGGAGCCCAGGGCTTCCTGGTTTTAAAAGTCCTAGGCCTAAGCCTAACAGTAACCCTAGGAAGGTAAATCAGCCGGGTATTAGGGTTCTTCCTAAGGGAAAAGCCGTGAAAGCAGCCATGTTGTGGCACTTCTGCACTCCCTTTGGGATGCCTTTGGCAGATGAAGTAAGCCTGGAACTCAGGGCTTCCTGGTTAAAGAAATCCAAGCCCTAGGCTGAACCCTAACCCTAACCCTAGGCAGATAAATCAGCCTAGGTATAGGGATGGTGCCAAGGAAAAAGCTGTGAAAGCTGCCATGTTGTTGCACTTTTGTACTCCCCTTGGGATGCCTTGAACAGCTGCAGTGTGCCTGGAGCTAAGGGCTTCCTAGTTTCAAAAATCCTAGCCCTAGGCCTAAGCCTAACAGTAACCCTGGGAAGGTAAATCAGCCTGATGTTAGGCTTCTTGCCAAGGAAAAAGCCGTGAGAGCAGCCATGTTGTGGCACTTCTGCACTCCCTTTGGGATGCCTTTGGCAGATGAAGTAAGCCTGGAACTCAGGGCTTCCTGGTTAAAGAAATCCAAGCCCTAGGCTGAACCCTAACCCTAACCCTAGGCAGATAAATCAGCCTAGGTATAGGGATGGTGCCAAGGAAAAAGCTGTGAAAGCTGCCATGTTGTTGCACTTTTGTACTCCCCTTGGGATGCCTTGAACAGCTGCAGTGTGCCTGGAGCTAAGGGCTTCCTAGTTTCAAAAATCCTAGCCCTAGGCCTAAGCCTAACAGTAACCCTGGGAAAGTAAATCAGCCTGATGTTAGGCTTCTTGCCAAGGAAAAAGCCGTGAAAGCAGCCATGTTGTGGCACTTTTGCACTCCCTTTTGGATGCCTTTCACAGCTGCAGTGTGCCTGGAACTCAGGGCTTCCTGCTTTTAAAAATCCTAGCCCTAGGCCGAACCCCAACCCTAAGACGAGAAAGGCAAATCAGCCAGGAATTAGGCATGTCCCCAAGGAAAAAGCTGTGGAGGCAGGCATGTTGTGGTACTTTTGCGCTCTTCTTGGCTAGTCCTTCGCAGCTGCTGTGTTCTTGGAACTCAGGGCTTTCTGGTTAATAGAACCCTTACCCTAGGCGTAACTCAAACCTTAACCCTAGGAAGGAAAATCAGCCTATGGTTCGGGATGGTCTCATGGAAATATCAGTGGTGGCAGCCAAGTTGCGTCACTTTTGCGCTCCCCTTGGGATGCCTTTTGCAGCTGCAGTGTGCCTGGAGCCCAGGGCTTCCTGGTTTTAAAAGTCCTAGGCCTAAGCCTAACAGTAACCCTAGGAAGGTAAATCAGCCGGGTATTAGGGTTCTTCCTAAGGGAAAAGCCGTGAAAGCAGCCATGTTGTGGCACTTCTGCACTCCCTTTGGGATGCCTTTGGCAGATGAAGTAAGCCTGGAACTCAGGGCTTCCTGGTTAAAGAAATCCAAGCCCTAGGCTGAACCCTAACCCTAACCCTAGGCAGATAAATCAGCCTAGGTATAGGGATGGTGCCAAGGAAAAAGCTGTGAAAGATGCCATGTTGTTGCACTTTTGTACTCCCCTTGGGATGCCTTGAACAGCTGCAGTGTGCCTGGAGCTAAGGGCTTCCTAGTTTCAAAAATCCTAGCCCTAGGCCTAAGCCTAACGGTAACCCTGGGAAAGTAAATCAGCCTGATGTTAGGCTTCTTGCCAAGGAAAAAGCCGTGAAAGCAGCCATGTTGTGGCACTTTTGCACTCCCTTTTGGATGCCTTTCACAGCTCCAGTGTGCCTGGAACTCAGGGCTTCCTGCTTTTAAAAATCCTAGCCCTAGGCCGAACCCCAACCCTAAGACGAGAAAGGCAAATCAGCCAGGAATTAGGCATGTCCCCAAGGAAAAAGCTGTGGAGGCAGGCATGTTGTGGTACTTTTGCGCTCTTCTTGGCTAGTCCTTCGCAGCTGCTGTGTTCTTGGAACTCAGGGCTTTCTGGTTAATAGACCCTTACCCTAGGCGTAACTCAAACCTTAACCCTAGGAAGGAAAATCAGCCTATGGTTCGGGATGGTCTCATGGAAATATCAGTGGTGGCAGCCAAGTTGCATCACTTTTGCGCTCCCCTTGGGATGCCTTTCGCAGCTGCAGTGTGCCTGGAGCCCAGGGCTTCCTGGTTTTAAAAGTCCTAGGCCTAAGCCTAACAGTAACCCTAGGAAGGTAAATCAGCCGGGTATTAGGGTTCTTCCTAAGGGAAAAGCCGTGAAAGCAGCCATGTTGTGGCACTTCTGCACTCCCTTTGGGATGCCTTTGGCAGATGAAGTAAGCCTGGAACTCAGGGCTTCCTGGTTAAAGAAATCCAAGCCCTAGGCTGAACCCTAACCCTAACCCTGGGCAGATAAATCAGCCTAGGTATAGGGATGGTGCCAAGGAAAAAGCTGTGAAAGCTGCCATGTTGTTGCACTTTTGTACTCCCCTTGGGATGCCTTGAACAGCTGCAGTGTGCCTGGAGCTAAGGGCTTCCTAGTTTTAAAAATCCTAGCCCTAGGCCTAAGCCTAATAGTAACCCTGGGAAGGTAAGTCAGCCTGGTGTTAGGCGTCTTGCCAAGGAAAAAGCCGTGAAAGCAGCCATGTTGTGGCACTTTTGCACTCCCTTTTGGATGCCTTTCACAGCTCCAGTGTGCCTGGAACTCAGGGCTTCCTGCTTTTAAAAATCCTAGCCCTAGGCCGAACCCCAACCCTAAGACGAGAAAGGCAAATCAGCCAGGAATTAGGCATGTCCCCAAGGAAAAAGCTGTGGAGGCAGGCATGTTGTGGTACTTTTGCGCTCTTCTTGGCTAGTCCTTCGCAGCTGCTGTGTTCTTGGAACTCAGGGCTTTCTGGTTAATAGAACCCTTACCCTAGGCGTAACTCAAACCTTAACCCTAGGAAGGAAAATCAGCCTATGGTTCGGGATGGTCTCATGGAAATATCAGTGGTGGCAGCCAAGTTGCGTCACTTTTGCGCTCCCCTTGGGATGCCTTTTGCAGCTGCAGTGTGCCTGGAGCCCAGGGCTTCCTGGTTTTAAAAGTCCTAGGCCTAAGCCTAACAGTAACCCTAGGAAGGTAAATCAGCCGGGTATTAGGGTTCTTCCTAAGGGAAAAGCCGTGAAAGCAGCCATGTTGTGGCACTTCTGCACTCCCTTTGGGATGCCTTTGGCAGATGAAGTAAGCCTGGAACTCAGGGCTTCCTGGTTAAAAAAATTCAAGCCCTAGGCTGAACCCTAACCCTAACCCTAGGCAGATAAACCAGCCTAGGTATAGGGATGGTGCCAAGGAAAAAGCTGTGAAAGCTGCCATGTTGTTGCACTTTTGTACTCCCCTTGGGATGCCTTGAACAGCTGCAGTGTGCCTGGAGCTAAGGGCTTCCTAGTTTCAAAATCCTAGCCCTAGGCCTAAGCCTAACACTAACCCTGGGAAGGTAAATCAGCCTGATGTTAGGCTTCTTGCCAAGGAAAAAGCCGTGAGAGCAGCCATGTTGTGGCACTTCTGCACTCCCTTTGGGATGCCTTTGGCAGATGAAGTAAGCCTGGAACTAAGGGCCACCTGGTTAAAGAAATCCAAGCCCTAGGCTGAACCCTAACCCTAACCCTAGGCAGATAAATCAGCCTAGTTATAGGGATGGTGCCAAGGAAAAAGCTGTGAAAGCTGCCATGTTGTTGCACTTTTGTACTCCCCTTGGGATGCCTTGAACAGCTGCAGTGTGCCTGGAGCTAAGGGCTTCCTAGTTTCAAAAATCCTAGCCCTAGGCCTAAGCCTAACAGTAACCCTGGGAAAGTAAATCAGCCTGATGTTAGGCTTCTTGCCAAGGAAAAAGCCGTGAAAGCAGCCATGTTGTGGCACTTTTGCACTCCCTTTTGGATGCCTTTCACAGCTCCAGTGTGCCTTGAACTCAGGGCTTCCTGCTTTTAAAAATCCTAGCCCTAGGCCGAACCCCAACCCTAAGACGAGAAAGGCAAATCAGCCAGGAATTAGGCATGTCCCCAAGGAAAAAGCTGTGGAGGCAGGCATGTTGTGGTACTTTTGCGCTCTTCTTGGCTAGTCCTTCGCAGCTGCTGTGTTCTTGGAACTCAGGGCTTTCTGGTTAATAGAACCCTTACCCTAGGCGTAACTCAAACCTTAACCCTAGGAAGGAAAATCAGCCTATGGTTCGGGATGGTCTCATGGAAATATCAGTGGTGGCAGCCAAGTTGCGTCACTTTTGCGCTCCCCTTGGGATGCCTTTTGCAGCTGCAGTGTGCCTGGAGCCCAGGGCTTCCTGGTTTTAAAAGTCCTAGGCCTAAGCCTAACAGTAACCCTAGGAAGGTAAATCAGCCGGGTATTAGGGTTCTTCCTAAGGGAAAAGCCGTGAAAGCAGCCATGTTGTGGCACTTCTGCACTCCCTTTGGGATGCCTTTGGCAGATGAAGTAAGCCTGGAACTCAGGGCTTCCTGGTTAAAAAAATTCAAGCCCTAGGCTGAACCCTAACCCTAACCCTAGGCAGATAAACCAGCCTAGGTATAGGGATGGTGCCAAGGAAAAAGCTGTGAAAGCTGCCATGTTGTTGCACTTTTGTACTCCCCTTGGGATGCCTTGAACAGCTGCAGTGTGCCTGGAGCTAAGGGCTTCCTAGTTTCAAAAATCCTAGCCCTAGGCCTAAGCCTAACAGTAACCCTGGGAAGGTAAATCAGCCTGATGTTAGGCTTCTTGCCAAGGAAAAAGCCGTGAGAGCAGCCATGTTGTGGCACTTCTGCACTCCCTTTGGGATGCCTTTGGCAGATGAAGTAAGCCTGGAACTCAGGGCTTCCTGGTTAAAGAAATCCAAGCCCTAGGCTGAACCCTAACCCTAACCCTAGGCAGATAAATCAGCCTAGGTATAGGGATGGTGCCAAGGAAAAAGCTGTGAAAGCTGCCATGTTGTTGCACTTTTGTACTCCCCTTGGGATGCCTTGAACAGCTGCAGTGTGCCTGGAGCTAAGGGCTTCCTAGTTTCAAAAATCCTAGCCCTAGGCCTAAGCCTAACAGTAACCCTGGGAAAGTAAATCAGCCTGATGTTAGGCTTCTTGCCAAGGAAAAAGCCGTGAAAGCAGCCATGTTGTGGCACTTTTGCACTCCCTTTTGGATGCCTTTCACAGCTCCAGTGTGCCTGGAACTCAGGGCTTCCTGCTTTTAAAAATCCTAGCCCTAGGCCGAACCCCAACCCTAAGACGAGAAAGGCAAATCAGCCAGGAATTAGGCATGTCCCCAAGGAAAAAGCTGTGGAGGCAGGCATGTTGTGGTACTTTTGCGCTCTTCTTGGCTAGTCCTTCGCAGCTGCTGTGTTCTTGGAACTCAGGGCTTTCTGGTTAATAGAACCCTTACCCTAGGCGTAACTCAAACCTTAACCCTAGGAAGGAAAATCAGCCTATGGTTCGGGATGGTCTCATGGAAATATCAGTGGTGGCAGCCAAGTTGCGTCACTTTTGCGCTCCCCTTGGGATGCCTTTTGCAGCTGCAGTGTGCCTGGAGCCCAGGGCTTCCTGGTTTTAAAAGTCCTAGGCCTAAGCCTAACAGTAACCCTAGGAAGGTAAATCAGCCGGGTATTAGGGTTCTTCCTAAGGGAAAAGCCGTGAAAGCAGCCATGTTGTGGCACTTCTGCACTCCCTTTGGGATGCCTTTGGCAGATGAAGTAAGCCTGGAACTCAGGGCTTCCTGGTTAAAGAAATCCAAGCCCTAGGCTGAACCCTAACCCTAACCCTAGGCAGATAAATCAGCCTAGGTATAGGGATGGTGCCAAGGAAAAAGCTGTGAAAGCTGCCATGTTGTTGCACTTTTGTACTCCCCTTGGGATGCCTTGAACAGCTGCAGTGTGCCTGGAGCTAAGGGCTTCCTAGTTTCAAAAATCCTAGCCCTAGGCCTAAGCCTAACAGTAACCCTAGGAAGGTAAATCAGCCGGGTATTAGGGTTCTTCCTAAGGGAAAAGCCGTGAAAGCAGCCATGTTGTGGCACTTCTGCACTCCCTTTGGGATGCCTTTGGCAGATGAAGTAAGCCTGGAACTCAGGGCTTCCTGGTAAAAAAAATTCAAGCCCTAGGCTGAACCCTAACCCTAACCCTAGGCAGATAAATCAGCCTAGGTATAGGGATGGTGCCAAGGAAAAAGCTGTGAAAGCTGCCATGTTGTTGCACTTTTGTACTCCCCTTGGGATGCCTTGAACAGCTGCAGTGTGCCTGGAGCTAAGGGCTTCCTAGTTTCAAAAATCCTAGCCCTAGGCCTAAGCCTAACAGTAACCCTGGGACAGTAAATCAGCCTGATGTTAGGCTTCTTGCCAAGGAAAAAGCCGTGAAAGCAGCCATGTTGTGGCACTTTTGCACTCCCTTTTGGATGCCTTTCACAGCTGCAGTGTGCCTGGAACTCAGGGCTTCCTGCTTTTAAAAATCCTAGCCCTAGGCCGAACCCCAACCCTAAGACGAGAAAGGCAAATCAGCCAGGAATTAGGCATGTCCCCAAGGAAAAAGCTGTGGAGGCAGGCATGTTGTGGTACTTTTGCGCTCTTCTTGGCTAGTCCTTCGCAGCTGCTGTGTTCTTGGAACTCAGGGCTTTCTGGTTAATAGAACCCTTACCCTAGGCGTAACTCAAACCTTAACCCTAGGAAGGAAAATCAGCCTATGGTTCGGGATGGTCTCATGGAAATATCAGTGGTGGCAGCCAAGTTGCGTCACTTTTGCGCTCCCCTTGGGATGCCTTTTGCAGCTGCAGTGTGCCTGGAGCCCAGGGCTTCCTGGTTTTAAAAGTCCTAGGCCTAAGCCTAACAGTAACCCTAGGAAGGTAAATCAGCCGGGTATTAGGGTTCTTCCTAAGGGAAAAGCCGTGAAAGCAGCCATGTTGTGGCACTTCTGCACTCCCTTTGGGATGCCTTTGGCAGATGAAGTAAGCCTGGAACTCAGGGCTTCCTGGTTAAAGAAATCCAAGCCCTAGGCTGAACCCTTACCCTAACCCTAGGCAGATAAATCAGCCTAGGTATAGGGATGGTGCCAAGGAAAAAGCTGTGAAAGCTGCCATGTTGTTGCACTTTTGTACTCCCCTTGGGATGCCTTGAACAGCTGCAGTGTGCCTGGAGCTAAGGGCTTCCTAGTTTCAAAAATCCTAGCCCTAGGCCTAAGCCTAACAGTAACCCTGGGAAAGTAAATCAGCCTGATGTTAGGCTTCTTGCCAAGGAAAAAGCCGTGAAAGCAGCCATGTTGTGGCACTTTTGCACTCCCTTTTGGATGCCTTTCACAGCTGCAGTGTGCCTGGAACTCAGGGCTTCCTGCTTTTAAAAATCCTAGCCCTAGGCCGAACCCCAACCCTAAGACGAGAAAGGCAAATCAGCCAGGAATTAGGCATGTCCCCAAGGAAAAAGCTGTGGAGGCAGGCATGTTGTGGTACTTTTGCGCTCTTCTTGGCTAGTCCTTCGCAGCTGCTGTGTTCTTGGAACTCAGGGCTTTCTGGTTAATAGACCCTTACCCTAGGCGTAACTCAAACCTTAACCCTAGGAAGGAAAATCAGCCTATGGTTCGGGATGGTCTCATGGAAATATCAGTGGTGGCAGCCAAGTTGCGTCACTTTTGCGCTCCCCTTGGGATGCCTTTCGCAGCTGCAGTGTGCCTGGAGCCCAGGGCTTCCTGGTTTTAAAAGTCCTAGGCCTAAGCCTAACAGTAACCCTAGGAAGGTAAATCAGCCGGGTATTAGGGTTCTTCCTAAGGGAAAAGCCGTGAAAGCAGCCATGTTGTGGCACTTCTGCACTCCCTTTGGGATGCCTTTCACAGCTGCAGTGTGCCTGGAACTCAGGGCTTCCTGCTTTTAAAAATCCTAGCCCTAGGCCGAACCCCAACCCTAAGACGAGAAAGGCAAATCAGCCAGGAATTAGGCATGTCCCCAAGGAAAAAGCTGTGGAGGCAGGCATGTTGTGGTACTTTTGCGCTCTTCTTGGCTAGTCCTTCGCAGCTGCTGTGTTCTTGGAACTCAGGGCTTTCTGGTTAATAGAACCCTTACCCTAGGCGTAACTCAAACCTTAACCCTAGGAAGGAAAATCAGCCTATGGTTCGGGATGGTCTCATGGAAATATCAGTGGTGGCAGCCAAGTTGCGTCACTTTTGCGCTCCCCTTGGGATGCCTTTTGCAGCTGCAGTGTGCCTGGAGCCCAGGGCTTCCTGGTTTTAAAAGTCCTAGGCCTAAGCCTAACAGTAACCCTAGGAAGGTAAATCAGCCGGGTATTAGGGTTCTTCCTAAGGGAAAAGCCGTGAAAGCAGCCATGTTGTGGCACTTCTGCACTCCCTTTGGGATGCCTTTGGCAGATGAAGTAAGCCTGGAACTCAGGGCTTCCTGGTTAAAGAAATCCAAGCCCTAGGCTGAACCCTAACCCTAACCCTAGGCAGATAAATCAGCCTAGGTATAGGGATGGTGCCAAGGAAAAAGCTGTGAAAACTGCCATGTTGTTGCACTTTTGTACTCCCCTTGGGATGCCTTGAACAGCTGCAGTGTGCCTGGAGCTAAGGGCTTCCTAGTTTCAAAAGTCCTAGCCCTAGGCCTAAGCCTAACAGTAACCCTGGGAAAGTAAATCAGCCTGGTGTTAGGCTTCTTGCCAAGGAAAAAGCCGTGAAAGCAGCCATGTTGTGGCACTTTTGCACTCCCTTTTGGATGCCTTTCACAGCTCCAGTGTGCCTGGAACTCAGGGCTTCCTGCTTTTAAAAATCCTAGCCCTAGGCCGAACCCCAACCCTAAGACGAGAAAGGCAAATCAGCCAGGAATTAGGCATGTCCCCAAGGAAAAAGCTGTGGAGGCAGGCATGTTGTGGTACTTTTGCGCTCTTCTTGGCTAGCCCTTCGCAGCTGCTGTGTTCTTGGAACTCAGGGCTTTCTGGTTAATAGAACCCTTACCCTAGGCGTAACTCAAACCTTAACCCTAGGAAGGAAAATCAGCCTATGGTTCGGGATGGTCTCATGGAAATATCAGTGGTGGCAGCCAAGTTGCGTCACTTTTGCGCTCCCCTTGGGATGCCTTTTGCAGCTGCAGTGTGCCTGGAGCCCAGGGCTTCCTGGTTTTAAAAGTCCTAGGCCTAAGCCTAACAGTAACCCTAGGAAGGTAAATCAGCCGGGTATTAGGGTTCTTCCTAAGGGAAAAGCCGTGAAAGCAGCCATGTTGTGGCACTTCTGCACTCCCTTTGGGATGCCTTTGGCAGATGAAGTAAGCCTGGAACTCAGGGCTTCCTGGTAAAAAAAATTCAAGCCCTAGGCTGAACCCTAACCCTAACCCTAGGCAGATAAATCAGCCTAGGTATAGGGATGGTGCCAAGGAAAAAGCTGTGAAAGCTGCCATGTTGTTGCACTTTTGTACTCCCCTTGGGATGCCTTGAACAGCTGCAGTGTGCCTGGAGCTAAGGGCCTCCTAGTTTCAAAAATCCTAGCCCTAGGCCTAAGCCTAACAGTAACCCTGGGAAAGTAAATCAGCCTGGTGTTAGGCTTCTTGCCAAGGAAAAAGCCGTGAAAGCAGCCATGTTGTGGCACTTTTGCACTCCCTTTTGGATGCCTTTCACAGCTGCAGTGTGCCTGGAACTCAGGGCTTCCTGCTTTTAAAAATCCTAGCCCTAGGCCGAACCCCAACCCTAAGACGAGAAAGGCAAATCAGCCAGGAATTAGGCATGTCCCCAAGGAAAAAGCTGTGGAGGCAGGCATGTTGTGGTACTTTTGCGCTCTTCTTGGCTAGTCCTTCGCAGCTGCTGTGTTCTTGGAACTCAGGGCTTTCTGGTTAATAGAACCCTTACCCTAGGCGTAACTCAAACCTTAACCCTAGGAAGGAAAATCAGCCTATGGTTCGGGATGGTCTCATGGAAATATCAGTGGTGGCAGCCAAGTTGCGTCACTTTTGCGCTCCCCTTGGGATGCCTTTTGCAGCTGCAGTGTGCCTGGAGCCCAGGGCTTCCTGGTTTTAAAAGTCCTAGGCCTAAGCCTAACAGTAACCCTAGGAAGGTAAATCAGCCGGGTATTAGGGTTCTTCCTAAGGGAAAAGCCGTGAAAGCAGCCATGTTGTGGCACTTCTGCACTCCCTTTGGGATGCCTTTGGCAGATGAAGTAAGCCTGGAACTCAGGGCTTCCTGGTTAAAGAAATCCAAGCCCTAGGCTGAACCCTAACCCTAACCCTAGGCAGATAAATCAGCCTAGGTATAGGGATGGTGCCAAGGAAAAAGCTGTGAAAGCTGCCATGTTGTTGCACTTTTGTACTCCCCTTGGGATGCCTTGAACAGCTGCAGTGTGCCTGGAGCTAAGGGCTTCCTAGTTTCAAAAATCCTAGCCCTAGGCCTAAGCCTAACAGTAACCCTAGGAAGGTAAATCAGCCGGGTATTAGGGTTCTTCCTAAGGGAAAAGCCGTGAAAGCAGCCATGTTGTGGCACTTCTGCACTCCCTTTGGGATGCCTTTGGCAGATGAAGTAAGCCTGGAACTCAGGGCTTCCTGGTAAAAAAAATTCAAGCCCTAGGCTGAACCCTAACCCTAACCCTAGGCAGATAAATCAGCCTAGGTATAGGGATGGTGCCAAGGAAAAAGCTGTGAAAGCTGCCATGTTGTTGCACTTTTGTACTCCCCTTGGGATGCCTTGAACAGCTGCAGTGTGCCTGGAGCTAAGGGCCTCCTAGTTTCAAAAATCCTAGCCCTAGGCCTAAGCCTAACAGTAACCCTGGGAAAGTAAATCAGCCTGGTGTTAGGCTTCTTGCCAAGGAAAAAAGCCGTGAAAGCAGCCATGTTGTGGCACTTTTGCACTCCCTTTTGGATGCCTTTCACAGCTCCAGTGTGCCTGGAACTCAGGGCTTCCTGCTTTTAAAAATCCTAGCCCTAGGCCGAACCCCAACCCTAAGACGAGAAAGGCAAATCAGCCAGGAATTAGGCATGTCCCCAAGGAAAAAGCTGTGGAGGCAGGCATGTTGTGGTACTTTTGCGCTCTTCTTGGCTAGTCCTTCGCAGCTGCTGTGTTCTTGGAACTCAGGGCTTTCTGGTTAATAGACCCTTACCCTAGGCGTAACTCAAACCTTAAGCCTAGGAAGGAAAATCAGCCTATGGTTCGGGATGGTCTCATGGAAATATCAGTGGTGGCAGCCAAGTTGCGTCACTTTTGCGCTCCCCTTGGGATGCCTTTTGCAGCTGCAGTGTGCCTGGAGCCCAGGGCTTCCTGGTTTTAAAAGTCCTAGGCCTAAGCCTAACAGTAACCCTAGGAAGGTAAATCAGCCGGGTATTAGGGTTCTTCCTAAGGAAAAGCCGTGAAAGCAGCCATGTTGTGGCACTTCTGCACTCCCTTTGGGATGCCTTTGGCAGATGAAGTAAGCCTGGAACTCAGGGCTTCCTGGTTAAAGAAATCCAAGCCCTAGGCTGAACCCTAACCCTAACCCTAGGCAGATAAATCAGCCTAGGTATAGGGATGGTTCCAAGGAAAAAGCTGTGAAAGCTGCCATGTTGTTGCACTTTTGTACTCCCCTTGGGATGCCTTGAACAGCTGCAGTGTGCCTGGAGCTAAGGGCTTCCTAGTTTTAAAAATCCTAGCCCTAGGCCTAAGCCTAACAGTAACCCTGGGAAGGTAAGTCAGCCTGGTGTTAGGCGTCTTGCCAAGGAAAAAGCCGTGAAAGCAGCCATGTTGTGGCACTTTTGCACTCCCTTTTGGATGCCTTTCACAGCTCCAGTGTGCCTGGAACTCAGGGCTTCCTGCTTTTAAAAATCCTAGCCCTAGGCCGAACCCCAACCCTAAGACGAGAAAGGCAAATCAGCCAGGAATTAGGCATGTCCCCAAGGAAAAAGCTGTGGAGGCAGGCATGTTGTGGTACTTTTGCGCTCTTCTTGGCTAGTCCTTCGCAGCTGCTGTGTTCTTGGAACTCAGGGCTTTCTGGTTAATAGAACCCTTACCCTAGGCGTAACTCAAACCTTAACCCTAGGAAGGAAAATCAGCCTATGGTTCGGGATGGTCTCATGGAAATATCAGTGGTGGCAGCCAAGTTGCGTCACTTTTGCGCTCCCCTTGGGATGCCTTTTGCAGCTGCAGTGTGCCTGGAGCCCAGGGCTTCCTGGTTTTAAAAGTCCTAGGCCTAAGCCTAACAGTAACCCTAGGAAGGTAAATCAGCCGGGTATTAGGGTTCTTCCTAAGGGAAAAGCCGTGAAAGCAGCCATGTTGTGGCACTTCTGCACTCCCTTTGGGATGCCTTTGGCAGATGAAGTAAGCCTGGAACTCAGGGCTTCCTGGTTAAAGAAATCCAAGCCCTAGGCTGAACCCTAACCCTAACCCTAGGCAGATAAATCAGCCTAGTATAGGGATGGTGCCAAGGAAAAAGCTGTGAAAACTGCCATGTTGTTGCACTTTTGTACTCCCCTTGGGATGCCTTGAACAGCTGCAGTGTGCCTGGAGCTAAGGGCTTCCTAGTTTCAAAAGTCCTAGCCCTAGGCCTAAGCCTAACAGTAACCCTGGGAAAGTAAATCAGCCTGGTGTTAGGCTTCTTGCCAAGGAAAAAGCCGTGAGAGCAGCCATGTTGTGGCACTTCTGCACTCCCTTTGGGATGCCTTTGGCAGATGAAGTAAGCCTGGAACTCAGGGCTTCCTGGTTAAAGAAATCCAAGCCCTAGGCTGAACCCTAACCCTAACCCTAGGCAGATAAATCAGCCTAGGTATAGGGATGGTGCCAAGGAAAAAGCTGTGAAAGCTGCCATGTTGTTGCACTTTTGTACTCCCCTTGGGATGCCTTGAACAGCTGCAGTGTGCCTGGAGCTAAGGGCTTCCTAGTTTCAAAAATCCTAGCCCTAGGCCTAAGCCTAACAGTAACCCTGGGAAAGTAAATCAGCCTGATGTTAGGCTTCTTGCCAAGGAAAAAGCCGTGAAAGCAGCCATGTTGTGGCACTTTTGCACTCCCTTTTGGATGCCTTTCACAGCTCCAGTGTGCCTGGAACTCAGGGCTTCCTGCTTTTAAAAATCCTAGCCCTAGGCCGAACCCCAACCCTAAGACGAGAAAGGCAAATCAGCCAGGAATTAGGCATGTCCCCAAGGAAAAAGCTGTGGAGGCAGGCATGTTGTGGTACTTTTGCGCTCTTCTTGGCTAGTCCTTCGCAGCTGCTGTGTTCTTGGAACTCAGGGCTTTCTGGTTAATAGAACCCTTACCCTAGGCGTAACTCAAACCTTAACCCTAGGAAGGAAAATCAGCCTATGGTTCGGGATGGTCTCATGGAAATATCAGTGGTGGCAGCCAAGTTGCGTCACTTTTGCGCTCCCCTTGGGATGCCTTTTGCAGCTGCAGTGTGCCTGGAGCCCAGGGCTTCCTGGTTTTAAAAGTCCTAGGCCTAAGCCTAACAGTAACCCTAGGAAGGTAAATCAGCCGGGTATTAGGGTTCTTCCTAAGGGAAAAGCCGTGAAAGCAGCCATGTTGTGGCACTTCTGCACTCCCTTTGGGATGCCTTTGGCAGATGAAGTAAGCCTGGAACTCAGGGCTTCCCTGGTTAAAGAAATCCAAGCCCTAGGCTGAACCCTAACCCTAACCCTAGGCAGATAAATCAGCCTAGGTATAGGGATGGTGCCAAGGAAAAAGCTGTGAAAGCTGCCATGTTGTTGCACTTTTGTACTCCCCTTGGGATGCCTTGAACAGCTGCAGTGTGCCTGGAGCTAAGGGCTTCCTAGTTTCAAAAATCCTAGCCCTAGGCCTAAGCCTAACAGTAACCCTAGGAAGGTAAATCAGCCGGGTATTAGGGTTCTTCCTAAGGGAAAAGCCGTGAAAGCAGCCATGTTGTGGCACTTCTGCACTCCCTTTGGGATGCCTTTGGCAGATGAAGTAAGCCTGGAACTCAGGGCTTCCTGGTAAAAAAATTCAAGCCCTAGGCTGAACCCTAACCCTAACCCTAGGCAGATAAATCAGCCTAGGTATAGGGATGGTGCCAAGGAAAAAGCTGTGAAAGCTGCCATGTTGTTGCACTTTTGTACTCCCTTGGGATGCCTTGAACAGCTGCAGTGTGCCTGGAGCTAAGGGCTTCCTAGTTTCAAAAATCCTAGCCCTAGGCCTAAGCCTAACAGTAACCCTGGGACAGTAAATCAGCCTGATGTTAGGCTTCTTGCCAAGGAAAAAGCCGTGAAAGCAGCCATGTTGTGGCACTTTTGCACTCCCTTTTGGATGCCTTTCACAGCTGCAGTGTGCCTGGAACTCAGGGCTTCCTGCTTTTAAAAATCCTAGCCCTAGGCCGAACCCCAACCCTAAGACGAGAAAGGCAAATCAGCCAGGAATTAGGCATGTCCCCAAGGAAAAAGCTGTGGAGGCAGGCATGTTGTGGTACTTTTGCGCTCTTCTTGGCTAGTCCTTCGCAGCTGCTGTGTTCTTGGAACTCAGGGCTTTCTGGTTAATAGAACCCTTACCCTAGGCGTAACTCAAACCTTAACCCTAGGAAGGAAAATCAGCCTATGGTTCGGGATGGTCTCATGGAAATATCAGTGGTGGCAGCCAAGTTGCGTCACTTTTGCGCTCCCCTTGGGATGCCTTTTGCAGCTGCAGTGTGCCTGGAGCCCAGGGCTTCCTGGTTTTAAAAGTCCTAGGCCTAAGCCTAACAGTAACCCTAGGAAGGTAAATCAGCCGGGTATTAGGGTTCTTCCTAAGGGAAAAGCCGTGAAAGCAGCCATGTTGTGGCACTTCTGCACTCCCTTTGGGATGCCTTTGGCAGATGAAGTAAGCCTGGAACTCAGGGCTTCCTGGTTAAAGAAATCCAAGCCCTAGGCTGAACCCTTACCCTAACCCTAGGCAGATAAATCAGCCTAGGTATAGGGATGGTGCCAAGGAAAAAGCTGTGAAAGCTGCCATGTTGTTGCACTTTTGTACTCCCCTTGGGATGCCTTGAACAGCTGCAGTGTGCCTGGAGCTAAGGGCTTCCTAGTTTCAAAAATCCTAGCCCTAGGCCTAAGCCTAACAGTAACCCTGGGAAAGTAAATCAGCCTGATGTTAGGCTTCTTGCCAAGGAAAAAGCCGTGAAAGCAGCCATGTTGTGGCACTTTTGCACTCCCTTTTGGATGCCTTTCACAGCTGCAGTGTGCCTGGAACTCAGGGCTTCCTGCTTTTAAAAATCCTAGCCCTAGGCCGAACCCCAACCCTAAGACGAGAAAGGCAAATCAGCCAGGAATTAGGCATGTCCCCAAGGAAAAAGCTGTGGAGGCAGGCATGTTGTGGTACTTTTGCGCTCTTCTTGGCTAGTCCTTCGCAGCTGCTGTGTTCTTGGAACTCAGGGCTTTCTGGTTAATAGACCCTTACCCTAGGCGTAACTCAAACCTTAACCCTAGGAAGGAAAATCAGCCTATGGTTCGGGATGGTCTCATGGAAATATCAGTGGTGGCAGCCAAGTTGCGTCACTTTTGCGCTCCCCTTGGGATGCCTTTCGCAGCTGCAGTGTGCCTGGAGCCCAGGGCTTCCTGGTTTTAAAAGTCCTAGGCCTAAGCCTAACAGTAACCCTAGGAAGGTAAATCAGCCGGGTATTAGGGTTCTTCCTAAGGGAAAAGCCGTGAAAGCAGCCATGTTGTGGCACTTCTGCACTCCCTTTGGGATGCCTTTCACAGCTGCAGTGTGCCTGGAACTCAGGGCTTCCTGCTTTTAAAAATCCTAGCCCTAGGCCGAACCCCAACCCTAAGACGAGAAAGGCAAATCAGCCAGGAATTAGGCATGTCCCCAAGGAAAAAGCTGTGGAGGCAGGCATGTTGTGGTACTTTTGCGCTCTTCTTGGCTAGTCCTTCGCAGCTGCTGTGTTCTTGGAACTCAGGGCTTTCTGGTTAATAGAACCCTTACCCTAGGCGTAACTCAAACCTTAACCCTAGGAAGGAAAATCAGCCTATGGTTCGGGATGGTCTCATGGAAATATCAGTGGTGGCAGCCAAGTTGCGTCACTTTTGCGCTCCCCTTGGGATGCCTTTTGCAGCTGCAGTGTGCCTGGAGCCCAGGGCTTCCTGGTTTTAAAAGTCCTAGGCCTAAGCCTAACAGTAACCCTAGGAAGGTAAATCAGCCGGGTATTAGGGTTCTTCCTAAGGGAAAAGCCGTGAAAGCAGCCATGTTGTGGCACTTCTGCACTCCCTTTGGGATGCCTTTGGCAGATGAAGTAAGCCTGGAACTCAGGGCTTCCTGGTTAAAGAAATCCAAGCCCTAGGCTGAACCCTAACCCTAACCCTAGGCAGATAAATCAGCCTAGGTATAGGGATGGTGCCAAGGAAAAAGCTGTGAAAACTGCCATGTTGTTGCACTTTTGTACTCCCCTTGGGATGCCTTGAACAGCTGCAGTGTGCCTGGAGCTAAGGGCTTCCTAGTTTCAAAAGTCCTAGCCCTAGGCCTAAGCCTAACAGTAACCCTGGGAAAGTAAATCAGCCTGGTGTTAGGCTTCTTGCCAAGGAAAAAGCCGTGAAAGCAGCCATGTTGTGGCACTTTTGCACTCCCTTTTGGATGCCTTTCACAGCTCCAGTGTGCCTGGAACTCAGGGCTTCCTGCTTTTAAAAATCCTAGCCCTAGGCCGAACCCCAACCCTAAGACGAGAAAGGCAAATCAG
The DNA here is from genome assembly GCF_027887145.1 of Ammospiza caudacuta. Lineage (NCBI taxonomy): Eukaryota > Metazoa > Chordata > Aves > Passeriformes > Passerellidae > Ammospiza > Ammospiza caudacuta. The sequence goes on along the minus strand of NW_026683127.1, from coordinate 5,102 downwards.
CCAGGAATTAGGCATGTCCCCAAGGAAAAAGCTGTGGAGGCAGGCATGTTGTGGTACTTTTGCGCTCTTCTTGGCTAGCCCTTCGCAGCTGCTGTGTTCTTGGAACTCAGGGCTTTCTGGTTAATAGAACCCTTACCCTAGGCGTAACTCAAACCTTAACCCTAGGAAGGAAAATCAGCCTATGGTTCGGGATGGTCTCATGGAAATATCAGTGGTGGCAGCCAAGTTGCGTCACTTTTGCGCTCCCCTTGGGATGCCTTTTGCAGCTGCAGTGTGCCTGGAGCCCAGGGCTTCCTGGTTTTAAAAGTCCTAGGCCTAAGCCTAACAGTAACCCTAGGAAGGTAAATCAGCCGGGTATTAGGGTTCTTCCTAAGGGAAAAGCCGTGAAAGCAGCCATGTTGTGGCACTTCTGCACTCCCTTTGGGATGCCTTGGCAGATGAAGTAAGCCTGGAACTCAGGGCTTCCTGGTAAAAAAAATTCAAGCCCTAGGCTGAACCCTAACCCTAACCCTAGGCAGATAAATCAGCCTAGGTATAGGGATGGTGCCAAGGAAAAAGCTGTGAAAGCTGCCATGTTGTTGCACTTTTGTACTCCCCTTGGGATGCCTTGAACAGCTGCAGTGTGCCTGGAGCTAAGGGCCTCCTAGTTTCAAAAATCCTAGCCCTAGGCCTAAGCCTAACAGTAACCCTGGGAAAGTAAATCAGCCTGGTGTTAGGCTTCTTGCCAAGGAAAAAGCCGTGAAAGCAGCCATGTTGTGGCACTTTTGCACTCCCTTTTGGATGCCTTTCACAGCTCCAGTGTGCCTGGAACTCAGGGCTTCCTGCTTTTAAAAATCCTAGCCCTAGGCCGAACCCCAACCCTAAGACGAGAAAGGCAAATCAGCCAGGAATTAGGCATGTCCCCAAGGAAAAAGCTGTGGAGGCAGGCATGTTGTGGTACTTTTGCGCTCTTCTTGGCTAGTCCTTCGCAGCTGCTGTGTTCTTGGAACTCAGGGCTTTCTGGTTAATAGAACCCTTACCCTAGGCGTAACTCAAACCTTAACCCTAGGAAGGGAAAATCAGCCTATGGTTCGGGATGGTCTCATGGAAATATCAGTGGTGGCAGCCAAGTTGCGTCACTTTTGCGCTCCCCTTGGGATGCCTTTTGCAGCTGCAGTGTGCCTGGAGCCCAGGGCTTCCTGGTTTTAAAAGTCCTAGGCCTAAGCCTAACAGTAACCCTAGGAAGGTAAATCAGCCGGGTATTAGGGTTCTTCCTAAGGGAAAAGCCGTGAAAGCAGCCATGTTGTGGCACTTCTGCACTCCCTTTGGGATGCCTTTGGCAGATGAAGTAAGCCTGGAACTCAGGGCTTCCTGGTTAAAGAAATCCAAGCCCTAGGCTGAACCCTAACCCTAACCCTAGGCAGATAAATCAGCCTAGGTATAGGGATGGTGCCAAGGAAAAAGCTGTGAAAGCTGCCATGTTGTTGCACTTTTGTACTCCCCTTGGGATGCCTTGAACAGCTGCAGTGTGCCTGGAGCTAAGGGCTTCCTAGTTTCAAAAATCCTAGCCCTAGGCCTAAGCCTAACAGTAACCCTAGGAAGGTAAATCAGCCGGGTATTAGGGTTCTTCCTAAGGGAAAAGCCGTGAAAGCAGCCATGTTGTGGCACTTCTGCACTCCCTTTGGGATGCCTTTGGCAGATGAAGTAAGCCTGGAACTCAGGGCTTCCTGGTAAAAAAAATTCAAGCCCTAGGCTGAACCCTAACCCTAACCCTAGGCAGATAAATCAGCCTAGGTATAGGGATGGTGCCAAGGAAAAAGCTGTGAAAGCTGCCATGTTGTTGCACTTTTGTACTCCCCTTGGATGCCTTGAACAGCTGCAGTGTGCCTGGAGCTAAGGGCCTCCTAGTTTCAAAAATCCTAGCCCTAGGCCTAAGCCTAACAGTAACCCTGGGAAAGTAAATCAGCCTGGTGTTAGGCTTCTTGCCAAGGAAAAAGCCGTGAAAGCAGCCATGTTGTGGCACTTTTGCACTCCCTTTTGGATGCCTTTCACAGCTCCAGTGTGCCTGGAACTCAGGGCTTCCTGCTTTTAAAAATCCTAGCCCTAGGCCGAACCCCAACCCTAAGACGAGAAAGGCAAATCAGCCAGGAATTAGGCATGTCCCCAAGGAAAAAGCTGTGGAGGCAGGCATGTTGTGGTACTTTTGCGCTCTTCTTGGCTAGTCCTTCGCAGCTGCTGTGTTCTTGGAACTCAGGGCTTTCTGGTTAATAGACCCTTACCCTAGGCGTAACTCAAACCTTAAGCCTAGGAAGGAAAATCAGCCTATGGTTCGGGATGGTCTCATGGAAATATCAGTGGTGGCAGCCAAGTTGCGTCACTTTTGCGCTCCCCTTGGGATGCCTTTTGCAGCTGCAGTGTGCCTGGAGCCCAGGGCTTCCTGGTTTTAAAAGTCCTAGGCCTAAGCCTAACAGTAACCCTAGGAAGGTAAATCAGCCGGGTATTAGGGTTCTTCCTAAGGGAAAAGCCGTGAAAGCAGCCATGTTGTGGCACTTCTGCACTCCCTTTGGGATGCCTTTGGCAGATGAAGTAAGCCTGGAACTCAGGGCTTCCTGGTTAAAGAAATCCAAGCCCTAGGCTGAACCCTAACCCTAACCCTAGGCAGATAAATCAGCCTAGGTATAGGGATGGTTCCAAGGAAAAAGCTGTGAAAGCTGCCATGTTGTTGCACTTTTGTACTCCCCTTGGGATGCCTTGAACAGCTGCAGTGTGCCTGGAGCTAAGGGCTTCCTAGTTTTAAAAATCCTAGCCCTAGGCCTAAGCCTAACAGTAACCCTGGGAAGGTAAGTCAGCCTGGTGTTAGGCGTCTTGCCAAGGAAAAAGCCGTGAAAGCAGCCATGTTGTGGCACTTTTGCACTCCCTTTTGGATGCCTTTCACAGCTCCAGTGTGCCTGGAACTCAGGGCTTCCTGCTTTTAAAAATCCTAGCCCTAGGCCGAACCCCAACCCTAAGACGAGAAAGGCAAATCAGCCAGGAATTAGGCATGTCCCCAAGGAAAAAGCTGTGGAGGCAGGCATGTTGTGGTACTTTTGCGCTCTTCTTGGCTAGTCCTTCGCAGCTGCTGTGTTCTTGGAACTCAGGGCTTTCTGGTTAATAGAACCCTTACCCTAGGCGTAACTCAAACCTTAACCCTAGGAAGGAAAATCAGCCTATGGTTCGGGATGGTCTCATGGAAATATCAGTGGTGGCAGCCAAGTTGCGTCACTTTTGCGCTCCCCTTGGGATGCCTTTTGCAGCTGCAGTGTGCCTGGAGCCCAGGGCTTCCTGGTTTTAAAGTCCTAGGCCTAAGCCTAACAGTAACCCTAGGAAGGTAAATCAGCCGGGTATTAGGGTTCTTCCTAAGGGAAAAGCCGTGAAAGCAGCCATGTTGTGGCACTTCTGCACTCCCTTTGGGATGCCTTTGGCAGATGAAGTAAGCCTGGAACTCAGGGCTTCCTGGTTAAAGAAATCCAAGCCCTAGGCTGAACCCTAACCCTAACCCTAGGCAGATAAATCAGCCTAGGTATAGGGATGGTGCCAAGGAAAAAGCTGTGAAAACTGCCATGTTGTTGCACTTTTGTACTCCCCTTGGGATGCCTTGAACAGCTGCAGTGTGCCTGGAGCTAAGGGCTTCCTAGTTTCAAAAGTCCTAGCCCTAGGCCTAAGCCTAACAGTAACCCTGGGAAAGTAAATCAGCCTGGTGTTAGGCTTCTTGCCAAGGAAAAAGCCGTGAAAGCAGCCATGTTGTGGCACTTTTGCACTCCCTTTTGGATGCCTTTCACAGCTGCAGTGTGCCTGGAACTCAGGGCTTCCTGCTTTTAAAAATCCTAGCCCTAGGCCGAACCCCAACCCTAAGACGAGAAAGGCAAATCAGCCAGGAATTAGGCATGTCCCCAAGGAAAAAGCTGTGGAGGCAGGCATGTTGTGGTACTTTTGCGCTCTTCTTGGCTAGTCCTTTGCAGCTGCTGTGTTCTTGGAACTCAGGGCTTTCTGGTTAATAGACCCTTACCCTAGGCGTAACTCAAACCTTAACCCTAGGAAGGAAAATCAGCCTATGGTTCGGGATGGTCTCATGGAAATATCAGTGGTGGCAGCCAAGTTGCGTCACTTTTGCGCTCCCCTTGGGATGCCTTTTGCAGCTGCAGTGTGCCTGGAGCCCAGGGCTTCCTGGTTTTAAAAGTCCTAGGCCTAAGCCTAACAGTAACCCTAGGAAGGTAAATCAGCCGGGTATTAGGGTTCTTCCTAAGGGAAAAGCCGTGAAAGCAGCCATGTTGTGGCACTTCTGCACTCCCTTTGGGATGCCTTTGGCAGATGAAGTAAGCCTGGAACTCAGGGCTTCCTGGTTAAAAAAATTCAAGCCCTAGGCTGAACCCTAACCCTAACCCTAGGCAGATAAACCAGCCTAGGTATAGGGATGGTGCCAAGGAAAAAGCTGTGAAAGCTGCCATGTTGTTGCACTTTTGTACTCCCCTTGGGATGCCTTGAACAGCTGCAGTGTGCCTGGAGCTAAGGGCTTCCTAGTTTCAAAAATCCTAGCCCTAGGCCTAAGCCTAACAGTAACCCTGGGAAAGTAAATCAGCCTGATGTTAGGCTTCTTGCCAAGGAAAAAGCCGTGAGAGCAGCCATGTTGTGGCACTTCTGCACTCCCTTTGGGATGCCTTTGGCAGATGAAGTAAGCCTGGAACTCAGGGCTTCCTGGTTAAAGAAATCCAAGCCCTAGGCTGAACCCTAACCCTAACCCTAGGCAGATAAATCAGCCTAGGTATAGGGATGGTGCCAAGGAAAAAGCTGTGAAAGCTGCCATGTTGTTGCACTTTTGTGTAGGGGCCTGAATATATGTATTAGGTATGGAATCCCCCGGACAGCCGAGAGCTGTGGCAGCCTGGGAGCTGGGACAGATATGGATATTGTAACTGTGTAATTGAGAAATTGTTAAAAGAAAAGGGGGGAAATGTAGGGGCCTGAATATATGTATTAGGTATGGAATCCCCCGGACAGCCGAGAGCTGTGGCAGCCTGGGAGCTGGGACAGATATGGATATTGTAACTGTGTAATTGAAAAATTGTTAAAAGAAAAGGGGGGAAATG